>NC_090316.1:6393657-7643657 GCF_039906515.1 Pseudorca crassidens
GCTGTCTGCCCAGGTGACTCTTGTAGGACTGTATTCTTCAAAAATCGAGATGTAATTGACGTATAAAATTATATGTTTCAGGCATACAGCATAATAATTCAGTATTTCTATATATTGTGAAATGACCACCACAGTAAGTCTAGATAACATCCATCACCGCTCATAGTTACCTTTTTTTTTTTTTTTTTGGCTACAATTGCATTTTGAAGAAATGGAATGGCTTGCCCGGCATTATGACAATCCTCAGAAATCAGACAGTTGGGTGAGGTCCCGAGAGCCCCTTGGCCAGGGATGGAGGAGAGCTGGGGGATGATTACTGCACTTCCTGCTCTCTCCTCCTAAAGCTTTTTTTTTTGTTTTTTGAGACTTATTGTTTTTTTTTTTTACGTCTTCCTATAAGGCAGGAGGGAGGCAGGAATGAGAGGAAGATTCCTCTCTCTAGTTTTTTAAGATGTTCTGGGGAAAGAAGGGGGCACCCAGGTCACATGATCTGGACATGGGGTGGGGCTCAGGGTGGGCTGAGCACGCGGTCTCTCCCGTTAGGATAGGAGGCCTTGGGAAGTGTGAAATGCAAATATAAACCGTGAAGACATAGAATATCTTCTTCGTTCTCCTTAGATGTCCGTCGGGAAAGAGTCAGTAAAGCAGCCCAGGCGAGGCGTGGGATTACAGGGTGACCTGGGGCTTAGGCAAAGAGCACAGTCCAAGGTCACACATCACCAGAAAAGCCGGGCAGATGAGCTTGACCCAGGCTGTGCTGAGGGGACTGAGGGCGCTCACGGCAGTGGGGGTGGCAGTGTTTGCTCAGGGAGCTTCAGAGGAGATGCCTTGTGCACTGGCAGTGAAGCCAGGAAGGGGGGTGGCCTCGGACGGGACACGTGACTGGCCCTGGGTCTGTCGGTTTTTCTGAGGGGCCACTCTTCTTGGATGGCAAAGGGTCCAAAACGTCATGCTCACCTAGGGGACAAAGTCCTTTGTGGGAGCGATAAAGGCAGTGAGGAATTTGTGGTTCAGGGCTGGTCCAGGAAGAGGGATCGCCCATCTTTTCTCCAAATCTCGTTCCTGGAGGTTCTGTTTGAGATAAAATAGAGGATCTGGAAGCACAGAGGTGTAGGGACCCCAAGTTTATCTAACCCAAGGCATCTCCGCATACACAGCTCACGTCGCCCCTGTGGCTCTGCTCCAAACCTCAGTTTCCCCAGCTCTGCATGACCTCCTGGTACCCACCTCGGAGCTGTGTTGCAGGGGTTAGATGAGTATTAGCTGTAGAGTTCCAGCACCGCACTGTAATGCAGCGAGGGCTCAGTGACGCCTGGGAAGTTATACAAGGTGATGATGGTAGTAGGGGGGTCGTTGCTCTCTAAGGATGGCTCAGGGAGGGCCAGGGTCGTGGGCTGGGGTCAGGAGGAGCCAGGCGATAGATTCCGTGTGGTTCCGCTACCGAGGTCCCAGAGTGCTTAATAAAAAGTTTGGAATACCTGTTTTGGGGTTTCAGAGCTCAAGCCCTTTCTCCCAAATATTGCTGGTCAAGGTACCAGAGAAGAACAAACGTAGCATTGCCAAAGAGTGCAGTGCCTTCAAAAAATAATCCTGGGCAGGAAACTCTGGAAAGCTGCAAGAACCATAATATTGAGAGCGATTTAGCGGAACCAAAAACCCCTGCAATGCTTAGAACAGCAGGAGCACAGATTTCTCATACAAATCAAGTGATTTGTGTGAAAATCCTATCCGTCCCCCTACCTGAGCTGAATCAAGCCAGTGGTCGCTGTGAATTGCAGAGTGAGCTCCGAGGCAGGTGCAAGGCTGGCTTATGATCCTGCAGAACTTTTCTGCAGCATGAATTCCTGGGTGAGCAGGTGACTTCAAAGGAAGGAAGCTCCCCCATGGCCTCCCTTCCAGCTGCTTGGTGCAGGGCTTGGGGTGGAGGAATGTCCCCTGCTTAGGGCAGCGCTTCCTGGCTTCCATCCTTTGAGGGGATTCAGCCCATGGAGGGGGACTGGCACACACTTCCCTGGGCCTCTGAGGAGTGGCCGTGGTGGGCAGGTGCTGGCCTGGCTGTGAACTTGAGCATCACGGGAGCTGTCTGGCCAGGAGATACTCCTACTTCTGTGTGGAGAGACGCATCGACATCTCGCCTTGCCTCCACAAGGAAAGGAATGGGTGGTCCGAAAGAATGGGCCCTTGTGAGTGCTGTGCTTTCAAGCTGCTCTATGTTATGGGTCCTGTAGGGTTGATCCTTCTTTGACTGTGAAAGGATATCTCCCACTCGAGGTTAAGTTCAATTCCAGGGCATTCTGACTAACCTCACGAGGGCTCAGGTGAAGCCAGTTTAAACTCTTTTCTTTCTTTCTTTCTTTCTTTTTTTAACATCTTTATTGGAGTATAATTGCTTTGCAATGGTGTGTTAGTTTCTGCTATATAACAAAGTGAATCAGCTATACATATACATTTATCCCCATATCTTCTCCCTCTTGCATCTCCCTCCCTCCCACCCTCCCTATCCCACCCCTCTAGGTGGTCACAAAGCACCGAGCTGATCTCCCTGTGCTATGCGGCTGCTTCCCACTAGCTATCTATTTTACATTTGGTAGTGTATGTATGTCCATGCCACTCTCTCACTTTGTCCCAGCTTACCCTTCCCCCTCCCTGTATAAACTCTTTTCAATGTAGAGGGGAGACCCTGTGTCATCCTTGACTTGTGGGGAGATGGGTGGCAGTTTGGGTTGGGCTGAGGCAGCAAGAGGTGTGGGTGATGCGTGAATCTTGGTACAAGGGTGGAGTGTCAAAACACCCGAAATGCTGAGGGCTATTTTTCTACACAAATAAATTTACTCCGGTTCTGAGAAGAAGAAATACGGTGGCTAAAAACACATGGGAATATGTTTGACTCCAAGAATAACCAGCATGGTAGAATCATTAGGTGGATGGGCTTTGGGCTTTGATCCTGGCGCTGAGAGATGGTTGTTTGACCTTGTGAAAGTCACTTAATTCGGCCTCAGTTTCTCCCTCTGTAGAGTGAGGATAAGGGGGCCTACCTTCCCGGGATGCCACGTGCGGCTAAGGTGAGGCATTCAAGTCAAGTGCCGACCACCGGTAACAATCCCAATAATAACAATAATAAAAATGCTAATTAAAATGTAAATGAGATGCCCTTTTTCTAGCTCTAAAATTACTGAAGGTTAAAAATGACATTGCTCGGTGTCAACAGAGATATGGTAGATTGCTCTACTGTCCTGTTACTAGAACTACAATTGGTGTAATCTTTCTGGAAAGCATGATTTGGGGGGATTTTCATACTTTTGATTGACTTCTGGGATTCTATCTAAAGGAAATAATCAGAAATGTGGGGAGATAGGTGTGCACAAAATTGTTCAATGTGGTGCTATTTATCTTTCTGAAAAACTGGACTCAACTTTTCCCAGTAGCAGGGAGCTAGTTAAGTGAATTACGGTACATCCATACAATGCAGTAGTAGGCAGCCATATAAAACTACTTGAAGAATGTTAATGATATGAGACAGTGCTCATGAAATTGTATGTTAGTTGTTTATTTTTTAAAATAAATTTATTGCTTTTATTTTTGGTTGCGTTGGGTCTTCGTTGCTGCACACAGGCTTTCTCTAGTTGCGGCGAGTGCGGGCTACTCTTTGTTGCGGTGCGCGGGCTTCTCATTGCGGTGGCTTCTCTTGTTGCGGAGCACGGGCTCTGGGTGCATGGGCTCAGTAGTTGTGGCTCGCGGGCTCAGTAGTTGTAGCTCGCGTGCTCTAGAGCGCAGGCTCAGTAGTTGTGGCGCACGGGCTTAGTTGCTCCACAGCATGTGGGATCTTCCTGGGACAGGGATCGAACCCGTGACCCTTGCGTTGGCAGGCAGATTCTCAACCACTGAGCCACCAGGGAAGCCCATGAAGCTGTATGTTAACTACTTGTAAACTGGCTAATGAAGTGTGTGTGTATAAACATAAATAAAATAGACGAAAGTGGTAATAGAGATTCTTTGTGGATGATGAGGTTATGGAGATCTTTGTTTTCCTTTTTGTACTTTTTTCTAGTTTCCAAATATCTTACAATGAGCCTTTATTAATTTTTATAATATAAAAAAATAATAAAAGTTACAGAAATAACATGAAGTCCAGTCACCTGAGCGGACCAGGTTCTTGCCCTGATTTGGAGGTTTTGCTCTGTGATCAGGGCGGCGTGGGTTCCCTGGAAGCTTGTCGGAAGCCTTTATGTGGATCAGCTTCTTACCCTTCCTTGACCAACGGGGAAGAAACAAGTGTTTTGGGGATTGAAAGAAACATTTTGGAACAAAGAGGCAGAAGCGGGTATGTGATGAAGACAGCGCCAAGCATAGTGGGTAGCCTGCCCGGGTTTGCTCTCTGCCCTGAAATCCATTAGCTTCTCGGAAGCCACAGACACGGTAACAACCTGTGTGTTTAGTCACTGCCAAAGGCACAGCCAGACTGGAACAGGCTGCCCTCTCGCCTGGCCGTTGTCACCAGGAAGCCAGGAAGAGGTGTCTTCAAACAAAGAAGCAGCCCTGCCTCCACGCTGCTGCCAGGATGCGGGGCTGGACGCGCCAGGGGTGATGCAGCAAACATTTGGCAGAGGTAGTGGGACCCGGGCCGGGGGCGACTCCCAGGACATAGCTGTTCCCAGGCCGGGCCACCTTGCAGGGTGTCTCACCCGTCCCACCGTGCATGTTGGGGAATGGGACACACGAATGGAATATTTGCAGCTTCTGTAACTCATGAAGTATGCCGACGGAGCTGGCTGTTTAACAGAAATCATGCTTTTATTCAACAAATGCCTTTTGAACGTAACGTGCCTGGTCTTGACCTAGGTGCTGGGCGTTCCCTGGTGGATAAAGCTTTTGAAGAACTTGCTCTTTTTTTTGTATGTTGGACAACTTAGTTCTGATATGTATGTTTTTAAAATCTGGATTTGTGTGTGTGTGTGTGTGTGTGTGTGTGTGTTGGTTTTGCTTAAAGTAGGACACTTGCTTTAGGTCTGTGAAATATTGTAGAAATAGTGATTTTTTTCCTTTTAGCGTAGATGTCCCAAGTGTTATATAAGTTTAAATATTTGTCTTTAATTCATCCTTAAGACAGCTCTGTGAGATGGGGGCAGGGAGAGGATGCCATTTGCCTTCAAGTGAGGAGCAGAGGATGGTTTGGGCTTGAACTGTGGCCCCTCTGAGAACCTTTCAGGGCAGCCGCTGACTTCAGTTCAAGGGGGCTGCCTCCCGTGATGGACGGTCAATGGCCACTGGCCACTTGGAGGCCCTTTGCTGAGGAGGTACTGGGTTTTCTGCTCTCCGGAAACCATTCATTCATTCCCTGTAGAACATTTTGAATTGTGACACATATGGTGGCTATTGTGTTTTTCTTTCATTCCACTCGGTGCCAGAATCTGGTTCCCTAAGATCCTCGGAGGCACAAGATTATGTTTAGCAAATGTAAATTGTAACTTTTGTAAAGAGGCAGCCTTCCGCTGTGTAATACGTTGTGACTTGGGTTCTTCGTCTCTGCCTTGGAATGTGCCCAGATGTTTTGCTTCTTTTAAGGATCTGACACGGCCATGGCCGGCTCTATAAATAGTACCAAACATGAGCTATAATGCCGGTATGAGGCTGATTTTTTTTCCCTGCCACCCTGAAAGTCTTGGGAGAAACTTCTCTCTCTTTCTCGCTCTCTCCACGCGCGCACACACACACACACACACACACACAGTGTCTACAGTTATATTTAGACATAAGTAGAAATCTTGAATGTGTTCAAACACGTATGTGTTTTCGCTTCTTTTGTTTTTTAGGAATTAGGTTAAAAAGGAGTTAAAGAGCTTTCAACAGTAACGGGAAGCAAAATGACTTTCCAGGTACCTACTCTGTACAAGCACAGTGGTGAATGAAATCAGTCTCTGGCATCAGAATGCACGGTCCTGCAGGACGGCAGCTTTATGAGCAGCTAATTGTACCGGGCTTCCTGGGCATAAAATGTGAAAAGATACCTCTTATAAACTCCTGGGGACTTTTCTCAGCTGCAGAGTGACTTTCTCACAGTTGCATTAGTTTGCTAGCGCTGTGGTAACAGTATCACAGACTGAGTGGCTTAAACCACAGACGTTCCCCGTCTCAGGGCTCTGGAGTCTGGAAGTCCAAGATCAAGATGGCGGCAGGGTTGCTTCCTCCTGAGGCTGTGAAGGAAGATGTGTTCTGGGCCTCTCCCCCTGGCTTGTAGATGACCATCATTCTCCCTGTGCCTCTTCATATTGTCTGTGTGTCTGTCACTGTGTCCAAATGTCCCTTTTCATAAGGACACCAGTCTTATTAGATTGGAAACCACCTTAATGACCTCATTTTAACTTGATTACCTCTGTTAAGACCCTCTTCCCATGTTCTGAGGGGCTGGGGGTTAGGACCTCATATGAATTTGTTAGGGGGCTGGGGGTGGTACCATTCAACCCTAACACAAGTCTTTCAGGTAGGAGTTCTACCCTGGGCAATAACTTGCCTTGAGCCATCCCAGACTGCCAGATTGAGAATATTTCTCTCCCTATCCCCTCACTAAGCAGTGAGTTTCTGCAATTCACGTTACTTTCAAATTTGATTCCGTGAACCCCATACCCCTTCCCGGAGCCAAACCCAGTTCCTCTTCTGTGAAGCCAGCGGAGAACGGCCAGGGACCACCCTTGATCTAGGGCAGAGGTTGAAAAGAAACAGCAGAGGAGCCTGTGTCTGAAAAGTATTCAGCAGTAACCCAACATGTTAGTGTGCTCGCAGCCCATTGGCTAAACAGAAATGAATGAGCGTGTGTCTGAAAAGAATTGGACGTCAGCTTATTGGCGCTTGCAGCCTCCCAGGGGCAATGAAGCTACCCGTTATCACCTACAGGATTTCCAAGTTCAGAAGCACTGTGGGGCAAGAGGGTGATGTGTGTGGTGCGTGGTGTCTTCCCGGTCGTGGAGGAGAGGATGTGAGAAGTGGCAGAGTCAGGGCTTCAGCCACGGAACACAGTCAGGCTGTGACAAGTGCAAGTGCTCCTTGGTCCCGCCCCTCCGTGCGTCCCACTCTTGCACCCATGGCCAGAGCCATCACACTGGAGGGGACGGTGCTGAGCGGAGGCGAGACATTCTTTTGTTTTTGCCACACAGCATGCGGGATCTTAGTTCCCGGACCAGGGATCGAACCTGTGCTCCCTGCAGTGGAAGCGTGGAGTCTTAACCACTGGACTGCCAGGGAAGTCCTCCAGAGGTAAGACAGATGCAGGGAGAGTGTACATGTCTGGATGAGCCCTTTCATGTGGACTCTGGGCCGGGAGCCAGGGGCCAGTTACATTTGCTCAGGAGGAACCTGGGGTTCCTCTGGGGAGGGTTAGGAACCTGAAGCTGAGGAACAGAGCCTGGTGTGACAGAGAAGTAAGACTTTAGCTTTGCCCCTGGCTGTCCTGATCCCTCCCTCAGATGCTGCGGGGTCGTACTGGCCAGACCCACGGACCGGGTGGCGGCACATTCGGCGCGTACAGGATGAACGGGTCCAAGGTCTTTATTGTGGTGCTTCTGTCTGCCCTGCTCTTGACATTCTGAGCAGTAGAGATGGAAAATCCGGGAGGAAAATGGCAAGAGGGGAGGCAGTTTTCTCCTACCGAGTTATGAATACAGATACCACCACCCTCTCTGCCCGTGGTGCCTGACACAAGCCGGGTCTGAAGCCACATGTGCTGCAGCCCAGTTCGCTCAGGCTGCGAGTTAAAATTAGGAAAGGCCTTGGGCCACTGATCAGACAAAATCGCACTACAGAAAGGTTCCAGAGGCGAGAACCATTCATGTGCAAAAGTGGAACCCTTAATAAATTGTGTTTAAATTAGGTATGCTTAGCTGCCTTGGGAAGGGCACAGGGGAACAATGCCAAAGGTTAAAGCCGACTTCTACAATTTTCACCTCGGGGCAAGGGTGAGGGGAAAGCATAGGAAAGATACACCGTGTTAGCTTGGGGGGGGGGTGTTCTTCTCTGCGGGGGTCAGCCAGGGCTGCATTCCCTCAACTGTAAGATTTGAGTGGCTGGATCCTTCCAGCCATAAAGTTAGAAATTGTTAAGGAGGATGCTGAGGTTCACTCTGCCTGGGGTCTTCTCTGTATACATTGTACCCATTCCTTCAAAAACCAACCAACAAACAAACCTGTGCCTTCCACTCCCCTCATATTCAGGTGAGCCCAGAATGTAGCTCTCAGTCTCTCAGAGGTTTTTTCTTCCAGAGAGTGCCTAGGGGTGATGACCTTAGCAATGGATGTGACGGGCACACTCCCTACAGATCCTGCACTGGGTCAGACCGGTTCTGCGTCTGGAAGGGCACCTGAACACAGACACGTCATGCCACACCTCCTACGTGCTCAGAACTGGGCCGAGGCCACAAAAGAGGCCCAGGAGTTGCCTGTGATGTAGACTTGGAGACAGAACACACATCAAATGACCAGAGAACAGGGAAGGTGCAGTGGGGTACAGGAGGATGCGGTGAACATCCAGAGGAGGGGTGACTGCTGTGGGGATCAGAGCAGCAGGCAAGTGCAAGGGCGAGGAAGGTTGAACCAGGGCCAGTTAGTCTAGGGGGTAAAAGAGGGGGAAGGATGAGGCTCCTGGCCACTGGTCTGTAAAGGTCGGTTATGCTTTGCCAACAGTCCCAGTTTGTGTTTCCATAAAGCAGAAGTGGCCGAAGGGAAATCATCCCTCCAGCTCGTCACAGAATCCTTAGCAACTCCATCATCAGAGTCCTTTCCCTGGACCTCAAAGCCGTGGCTCCGGTGGACCCAACTCAGTTCTCAGCACCTCCTCGCCCCCTGCTTGCCCTGGGCCTCATGGAACTGCCTCTCATCTCAACAGGCCCTCTGCTGGCCTAGGACACACTGTTCTCCTCCACCTAATGCCCTTCCCGCAGCCCTGCAGGTTCAAATTCTCCGCATCCTTCAAGGTTCAGTTCAAGTGTCATGTCCTCTGTGGAACTTTCCCTGATTCTCTCCTGTTCCTGGCTGTAAGGGGTGCTCTGAGTCACGAATACATACTTCTCTCTAAGTGTTCTTACTACTTAGTAGTAAGGTATTGATTGAGTAGCGCACCAGGCACTGTTCTCTGTACCTTGGATAGATCAATGAATCAATCAAAGACTTCTGTTGTCATTGAGTTTATGTTCTAGCTAGGGAAAACAGATAATGAAGAATAGAAAGAACGTGTAAGTAAATCGTATGAAGTATCAGGTGATAACTGTTATGGAGAAAAAGAAAAAGAAGAGTGGGAGAAGGGCGTTGGGAAAGCTGATATGGGAGGAGTGCGTTAGGTTGCGATTTTCAAGAGGGTGGTCTTTTGATAAGACCTCCTATGGAGGCTTACATCCGTGTGAAGGCTTGTGCAAAGGCCCTGAGGTGGAAGTGTGCTCCAGGAACAAGGAGGCCGGAGTGGTTGTAATAGAGAGAGAAGTGGAGAGAGTAGGCAATAAAGTCAGAGAAGTAATGGGGGGACATCACATGGGGTCTTGTTGGCCATCTTAAGGGCTGAGGGAGATGAGGAGGATTTTGAGCCAAAGAGTGTTGTGATAAGATTTATTTTCCGTAGGAATTGATCTGGCTGCTATATTTAGAACAGAGGGAAGGTGAAGCAGGTGGAAAGCAGAGACAAACCTAGAGGCTACGGCAGTGGTCCAGGTGGCTTGGGCCAGGGTGGAGGCGGTGAGAAAGTGGTCAGACTCTGTATGTATTTTGAATTTTATTATTAGGGAAAAGACTGTGATATATTGGAAAGGGCAAGGAATCAATACTGGCTGTGAGGATTTGGGCCTGAGCGGTTGGAAGGCTGCAGGATCCAACACCAGCGATGAGAAAGGCTGTGAGAGGGGCCTCGGGCAAGTGAGGGGCTTTGAGTGGGTCCTCTTTGGACCAGAAGCTACTTAGGAGTAGGAGGCCATAGCATCATTCGTCTTGGCTGTCTCCTTTGGGACTCAGGAATTATCTGTCACTGATGGATGTATCCTGTTTCAAGAGCTGTTCTGGTTGCAAAGAATTCTTGCATTGGGAGGACATCGGTGACTGTTCAGATCAAATGTCTCCATCGGCTGTCTCTCCAGCTGGGCATTTTGCTTCTTTGACACCATCCTGGGGTTCAGTGACAGGTCTCCAGTGGATCGGGGTTGTTTGATGAGGGTCTGATTTAGGGTGGGTTGATCTCATGAGCTTCCAGGACGTTTGATAGAAGTACAGAATATTTTCCTGGAGAGAATCTTTTCTCTCGCAGTCATTATCACACCTAATGAAGATGATTAATTGGTGTTAATTGGTGTGCTATCGGAGTGTGAGTACTACTAAAAATTAAATGTTCCTTTGGATTCTGGAAACTAGAGTGTGGATGGGGACGCAGGGAGGGCTTTCTGTATGACCCCAGGCTTCGGAGTTTCTGAGCAGGATCCTGCTTTGTTGGTAGGAAGATCTGCTTGAAAGAGCACCCAGGCTGACCCAGAGGGTGCTTCGTTAAAATATTCCCAGCGGGGTTGTCCTGGTGTTGGGAATGGGTTGGCATGGAAGCTGCTTATGTCTGTGTCATCGCAAGAGGGAACTCTTTACTCCACAGGTGCTTAAAGGACATCTGCTCAGTGCCAGCCACCAGGCCAGGCAAAAAGATACCTGACACACAGCGCCTGCCTTTAATACCCGGTCAACTAGAAGAGGCAGACGTGAACGCAGCCAGAGGTCGAGATGGGGCTTGGAAGAGATAGAGGTCCGTTGCCCAGCTGGGCCTGGAGGAGTTTTCTAGAGATGAGAGTGTTGAGTTGTGTGGGTAAGGATGTGCAGTGGTTCTATCCCCGGATTGGAATAGGTTGCCCAGCATCTCACACGGCCAGGGATCCCACCATCCGGCCCTTAGTCATGGCGCGGTGATGACCTGCAGGGTAGCAAAGGTCATCCCATTCCATGGACCGAGAGACTGAAGGAGAGAGAGGGGTCTCTGGGGGGCTGAGGGGAGGGAAGAGGCTTCTAGTTTTGAGGACCCTCAGTTCTAGGGGACTTTGGAAACACTGCCAGTGGGTCCGAGTGTTCCCTCTGGGATGGTGTCTGAGGTGGAACTTAGAAGAGGCACGTTAACGTCTGTGTCTGTGGCAAAGAAGCTTCCATGTGAGAAAATGCAGTTCAGTTCCTAGCCGTCTCACCTTTTCCCAGTGGTTCGTGGTGAGCGTACAGCACCCCGCTTCACGTGTCTGGCTTACCCGATTCGTACTGACTACCGTGACCGTCCTTGGGCCCCAGGGGTGAAACCTCAGGCCGTCACGTGGAGTTGACATCGTCCAAAACAGCAAAAGTGGAAAAGAGTGGGAAGACGCGCGGTCTCCGAAAGGTCCTATTTCCTGACACCCTGTGAAGGGGAACTGTTTTCAGGCTTTCTGGGACTCCTTTTCAGGGGTGCCCGTATTTGACCAGATTCTGGGTGTCTGCGTCTTCCAAAGGCAGAGGGCTCTCCGTGGGGGGCCTCGCTGTGTCACCGGACGGCCTGGCTTTCTCATCAGAGGTCAGGCGGCTGAGGACACAACCTCTTGAGGAGAAAGCATTCTGTCTAGGGTGGCCACTGGGACTTCTCTGTTAACATGAAGGACTTGGCTCTTCAAGGGTGTGTGGACGTTTAGGGGTCTTTGCCCCCGACGGCAAAGGTCCACGTTCCTCTGTTGCATCGGGGACCCCGCCCTGAGCCAGGCCGTCGGGAAGCCGCTGTGGATTTGGAGAGATCCGCCCGGTGACAGGGAAAGGTCATAGCAACAGCTTTCAGTGACTTATTTGCATCTTGGGACATGTTCTAAAATAGCTTTATTTCTGAGAGCCATTAAATACTGATAAGTGGGCATTTTGGTTGACGGGAAAACAAATAAGGAGCGACATTACATTATCTTTTCTGCGCACATGTGTGGGTGCATCCGGGCAGGGCTGGCTGGAGCCTGGCTCGCCGGGCAGGTGATGCCAGGGAGGTTTCTCTGACGGGCCAAAGGCAGTGCCTCCCTGCCAGCCGCAGATGCCCGCTTTGCTATCCCGAAGGAGTCTTCAAGTAAATCTCTTTGTCACCTTGCGTGGAGGATTTTTTTTAACCTCTCAGGGCTTCAGAGACTGAGGCTTATTGGTACTGACAGCCCCTGATTATTTAAAATCCTGGAGGTCGTGGTTTCTGCTGTGCTGGTCCATGGAGAGTTCAACTGGCCGGGCCCTGCTGATAGCTCTGGCGGCCTGGGCTCTGAGGGCCGCATGGAATAGCAAATGCCCCCTTAAATTCTAAAGCAGTCCACAAAAACTCAAAACAAACAAAATCCCCTTTTTTCTTCCCCCCAAGTCCCCAGCCAGCAGTGCCCCTCTCCTCAAATTCAAGTCTAGTTCTCTGGCCTCAGTCTTCTCATTTTTTTTTTTTTTTTTTGCTGTACGCGGGCCTCTCACCGCTGTGGCCTCTCCCGTTGCGGAGCACAGGCTCCGGATGCGCAGGCTCAGCAGCCATGGCTCACGGGCCCAGCCGCTCCGCGGCATGTGGGATCTTCCCGGACCGGGGCACGAACCTGTGTCCCCTGCATCAGCAGGCGGATACTCAACCACTGCGCCACCAGGGAAGCCCCTCAGTCTTCTCATTTTAAGCACAGAGATCTTGCATTCTAAGAGTGGGCCAGAGTCTGCCTTCCCAGGAGGGGGCTTTGAGGACACCCCGGGAGCACTTACCAGGTTGTACATGGGCTTCCTTGTCCGGAGAGGGAGGGGATCACTGTTACCTAGCAACAGCCACATCCTACAACACATCTGCTGCTGAAGGAAAGATGTTTCCACAGGCACCTGGAGAGAACTCCCTGAGCCTCTCCATGAACTGGGGAGCTCTCGGGGTGATCTGGGGGGCCCACCTGAGGAGTTCCTCACTGTGGGGTGCCTTTCTTGCCCCTGCAGACTCTGTGTGCACCTGTGTGTATTCACGTGTAAGCACGTCCATAGTCCATGTGTGAGCACAGTGGTGGTGATGGGAGTGCAGAGGCTGAAGAAGCATCAGCTCAGTTACAGGGGGTTCCAGAGGATTCCAGATGCCTTGGAAGTTGCCCTCCACTTTCAAGTAGAAATCCCCCCCACCCTTGGGCTGACTACTGCAGATCAGATTTGCCCAAATTGGCCCAAGTTGGCCCTGATTTCAAAATCCCATTTTGCTTGGAAATCATGCCACATTTTTTTTTTTTTTCCCTGAAAGCCCAACATTGAGATGAATGTCTTTCCCGTTAGGTTTTAATCCGAGCTGAAAACACATACATTTAGGAGTGTAATTTGTGAGACCTTATATCAGTATAGACTCATCAAGGGGGCAGTTTATCACATCCTTTCCTGAGAGCACCTCCTGGATAGAGGAGGAAAGAGCACGAGGGAACAGGGCCCCCAGTGGAAGGGCAGGCTTCCGTGGCCAAGGAAGAGAAGGACTGTAGGAGATGGGTCAGTCCACACTCAGCCGTGTCCTGGGCTGGCTGGAGGGCCCCATTCATCCTGGGAGACCGAGCTCACAGTTAGTGATGTTCATTTATTTGTTGAGGTATAGTTGATGTACAGTATTATATAAGTTACAGGTGTACACTGTAGAGATTCACAATTTTAAAGGTCATATTACATTTATAGTTATTATAAAATATTGGTTATATTCCCCATGTTGTACAGTATATCCTTGTAGCTTATTTTATTTTTAAATTTTTTTGAACTATAGTTGATTTACAATGTTGTGTTAATTTCTTCTGTACAAGCAAAGTGACTCAGTTATACATATATATATTCTTTTTCATATTCTTTTCTATTATGGTTTGTCACAGAATACTGAATAGTTCACTGTACTATACAGCATGATCTCTGTTGTTTCTTGTAACTTATTTATTTATTTATTTTGCGGTACGCGGGCCTATCACTGTTGTGGCCTCTCCCGTTGCGGAGCACGGGCTCCGGACGCGCAGGCTCAGCGGCCATGGTTCACGGGCGCAGCCGCTCCGCGGCATGTGGGATCTTCCCGGACCGGGGCACGAACCCGTGTCCCCTGCATCGGCAGGTGGACTCTCAACAACTGCGCCACCAGGGAAGCCCTCTTGTAACTTATTTTATACATAGTAGTTTGTACCTGTTAATCCCTTACCTGTACCTTGCCTTCCCCCCTTCCCTCTGTCTCCCCACTGGTTACCACTACTCTGTTCTCTAGATCTATGAGTCTGCTTCTTTTTTGTTGAGGAACCTCTTTTTCATGTCGTTTGTCTACCACCCTTTACTTTCACCCCTCCGTGACCTCTGCAGCCCCGTGCAGGTTCTGGGAATTCCCTGTCCCTTGCAACATAATGCTTTTGCTATTTCTGGATACAAAGGTGGAGAAATATGGTGATTTTCTCCAGTGTTCCCAGTTACCTCTAATTGTATTTGTACTCTCGTAGAAGAGGGCAGAGCAGGTGCTTCAAGACATCCCTTCTCTTCATCATCCTGGTTACCTGCCCTGTAACATCCTTCAGCAAATGGTGCAGCAACTTTTGTAAAATAGAAATTCTCGCCACGTGTTTCTGTGGGGCAGTAAGACGTGAGCTCTGTCTTCACCCGATAGTGGAGTAATAATGCGCTTCCTTGGAAGTGTTCACATTCCCTGGGGGTATAGAAGCTTTCAAGATGAGCTGTCTTATGCTTCCACCAACCTCCTTGGAAGGTCATGGGCTTGCTTTACAAATAGGGGAGCTGGCGAAGGGAGCTAAGAGTGGCACATGTGTCCTATAACTGTAAAAAGGTCAGATGGCCCAGCAGACAGGAGCCCCCTTTTCGGAAAGAGCGTGTCTTAAGCCTGGTTTGTTCCAGAATCCTCTTCCCTAGCCTGGAAAGAAGTCTCCACTTGATTTGCAAGACCACAGTCTAGACCCATTTCTGCCATTACTTTTCAAGGTCTGCAATAATAAAATCGGCTTCGGTCACCCAATGCATTCATTCAGCTACTCAACAATTATTTTTTTCAGCATCTGTTACGTGCATGGTGTTGGAGGGACAAACATGTGTCAGAAACATCCTGTAGGTCTAAGAGTCCATCCTCAATCTTGGAAGGGGACGTCTGACATATATAGATGAATACAGAGACCTTTAGCAGCAAAAGAAAGACATGGATGAAATAAGTAATTAACTTCTAGGGAAGGATAATCTTCCCTTCCAGAATTAACCAGACTTCTTCATTTTTATCTTGTGGGAAAGTTGGAAAGATCTTCAAGGAAGGTGATGGAAAGATTAGGGAAGGAGATTAGTGAGAAAGAGCTGAGGGGCTGGGCTGCCTCCCCCAGGAGAGAAGGTGGGGAGAGGTCATGCTGGTGGCCGTCGGTGTGTGGACTTCTTTAGTGAGTTGTCCTGCATTGCTCTTCAGTTTGCTTAAGAATAAGACTGTTGGGCTTCCCTGGAGGCGCAGTGGTTGAGAGTCCTCCTGCCGATGCAGGGGACGCGGGTTCGTGCCCCGGTCCGGGAAGATCCCACCTGCCGCGGAGCGCTGGGCCCGTGAGCCATCGCCGCTGAGCCTGTGCGTCCGGAGCCTGTGCTCCGCAACGGGAGGGGCCACAGCAGTGACAGGCCCGTGTACCAGAAAAAAAAAAAAAAAAAAAAAAAACTATTGACAATACTTTTTTTTTTTTTTTTTTTTTTTGCGGTACGCGGGCCTCTCACTGTTGCGGCCTCTCCCGTTGTGGAGCACAGGCTCCGGACGCGCAGGCTCAGCGGCCATGGCTCACAGGCCCAGCCGCTCCGCGGCATGTGGGATCCTCCTGGACCGGGGCACGAACCTGCGTCCCCTGTATCTGCAGGTGGACTCTCACCCACTGCGCCACCAGGGAAGCCCCCCTTTTTTTTTTTATCATCTACCACACACCAGATTGTATGAGGAATTGTATGCACATTATTCACTCACATTTTGTATTACTTAGAACAGTGTGGCAGTTACCATCCTGGGCACTGAGGTGAATAAAGCCAAGTTCCTGCTCTAATAGAATTTGGGGATCATCTCATTTTGTCCTTCTGTTATCTCTGGGAGGAAGAGGTTTCTGGTCTTTTGTAGAGAATGAAGTCAAGACTAAAAGAAGTTAAGTAGTTTAGCCAAAGTCAGGCTGGAGGTTTAAGATCAGGTCCCGTAGTACGCTCCTTCCCCACGGGCAAAAAATAACCCCCTCAATACCAGTACCAAGGCAGTAGACACCGGCTAACTGGTCAGTACTTGTTGGGAGGCTTGTCTGTGCTCAATAACATATTATATAAGAGATTCGCGTCATGCAGACTGACGGTGTTTAAAGTTTCATAAGAGAAGTTGACTTTCTTGGTGAAAGTGAAGGTTGAGCCGGACCTTCTAGAAGCTTCAGTGATATTTGTGGGGCTAAAGGGAGGGCCTTCCAGTGCAAAGGAATAACACAAACATAAGTGAACAGAGTGGGACGTGTATGAGACGTGTCAGAATGAAGAATGGCGTCCCATCCAGACGGTTTGGCTGGGGGTCGAGGGGAGCATTGGCAAATGGGCTGGACGGTAGGGCAAAGCCCATCTCGTAGGGCTGTGAGGGCAGGAGGGGGAGCTTCAGTTTGGGGTAACGGCTAAAACTGTGGACTTTTTAATTGGGCAGCTGCATGTGAGTGATGGCGTTTGGTCGTGAATCTGGGGTGGAGAGCAGAATAGATCAGGTAGCAGAACCTGCAGCCAGGAAGGCTGACTCATGTGACTGCTTTCGGTGGCCATGAAGAGGGATGGACAGACCTTCCATCTGTTCTCCTTCTCAAGGTCAGCGTGAAGCCTTAGAGCTCACCTGTCAGCTTTAGGGGCAGGAGGGGTTAGTGGTGATCCTTGCTTGAAGCTGGGAGGAGGGGCAGGTCCAATCAGATGTCCTTGGATTGGACTCTGCTCTGCCTTGATGATCTAACCCAAAGATGATCTTCCTCTCCTTCTGCTTCTTGTCTTGACCCGCACTGAGCCCTCATGGTGCCCACGTACAGGTGTGGTGTCCTGAGAAAACTGGGGTGTAACCCTTAGGCAGTGCAGGCAGAAGGGGAACTGGTTTCATTCTCTCGCCATGGTTCTGTAGCAGAGCTGAGCTGCTCCTTCAGGCAGAGTCCTGGAGCTCCTAGAAGCTACAGGCAGAAGGGCCAGGAGGGCGACCTGTTCTCCTCATAGACATTGCCGAGCTGCTGTGGCCCCTGGTCTTTTGGCCCCTGGTCTCCTGATAGCCCATGGCCTTCTGGACGTTGTCTAATTTTATTATTTTGAATACAGGAGATTGATAAATGCCAACTTAATGGGATTATAGTTTTGTATATGAATATACCTGCAAATCAGAGCAAATCATTTGTTCATTCTTCATTCAACAACGATATTAAAATGATTGTTATATACGTCATGCAACTATATTAATAACTTGTTTGTGCCAGACCTGGTGCCAGCCTCTGGGGTACAGCTGAGGACAGTAATCCGTTTTCTCATGGCACTGACAGTCTGCTAGGTGGAGACAAACAAGACAAATAAGTAGGCAAATTCCACAGTATTTTTTAAGATGGTAAGTGTGGGGTGGAAAAATAAAAACCAGGTGAGATGGATTGGGGACGCTGGGAGACCCGGAGGGTCGGAATCCTACATCTGAGGGTTAGGTGACATTTGGACAGACTCGAAGGAAGTGAAGAGGGAGCTACGGGGGTGTCTGAGGAAGAGCCTTGCAGGTAGAGGAAACAGCAAGTGCAAAGGCCCTGGGGCGCAGTGTGCCCGGTGGGTTTGAGAAGCAGTAAAGAGGCCATGTGGCTGGAACTGTGGAGCAAGGGCAGAGCAACTGGGGCTTCGGACAGAGGCACAGAGGGAGGAGACTGGGATCCGGCAGATCACGCAGGGCTCTATAGCCACTGTAGGGACTTGGGCTTTTACTCTGAGAGAACTGAGAAGCCGTTGGGGAGGCCTGAGCAACGGAATCATGAGATCTGACTTCTTTTTATCAGGTTCGCTCTGGTTGCTCCTTTGAGAACAGAACAGGGCGCAGGAGAAGGCATAGAGGGGCCAGCGAGGAGACCAGGTAATAATGTAGATGAGAGGCGAGGGTGCCTTCTGACAGCAGAGTGTGGAGATGGTGGAGGGCTGGATACATTTTGCAGTTAGAGCCAGAGAAAGAGAAGCAAACGTTCAGGACGACTTTGCCAGAACATCTCGTCTAACCTCGTGCCTGCAAACCAGAGTCACTCTGTGGGTAGCCTTTGGGTTGACTGTGGCCTGAGGGCGCCGCGTAAATGCAGACCAGGGTGATAATACTGCTTCTTCATCAGCATGCTCAATGTATGTGTGTAAATGTGTACATGCGGACGCGTGCACATGAGAGTATGTGCGCGTGCGTGTGGTGCCCTTCCTGTTGGACGCCTACAGCCCCAGCAGTGAATCCCTCCGCAGAGACCAGTATCTCTGGCTCCTTGGGCTCTCGCCAGCTACTTACATACCAGACAGAGCCAGCCCTCCCGCCACGGTGTTTTGCTTGTACATTTTGCAGGTGCTGCCCTCCTTTTAATTATCCACCCACTTCCCTTCCCAACCCCCTTCTTTTTGGAAGTTGTAAAAAAAAAAAAGATGAAACCGCCAGATGTGAGCCGCGTCTCATCAGTAATCCATAAAAAAAACAAGCATCCCCCGCTCATCTCTCATGCTTTATGAAAAGCTAAAATTAAATCAGGGCAGCGTTATTAAGCTAAGTGATTTTTGCTGGATTCGGATGAATTCCTGTGTGTGCCACATCGTTGGTTGGAAGTGTGCCTGGGGTGCCATAGGCTGTGAATGCACATCCACCAGCTATTAGTGGAAATAGATCTGCTTACAATGGGGCACTTGAGGTTTTCCAGACCCAGGACATGAGCACTGTAGGCAGAACCCTCACTGCGCACAGCTCTGGGTCCTCCGGTCCCCACCGACCCTTAGCAGCAGACAGCGAAGACAAGAAAAAAGAAAAGAAGTGAAGCGGTAGATGGCACGGCCCCTGCGGTGATGGATTCGAATTCCAGAGGCAGAACCGTGGGGGATCCCCTTCTTTCTGGGAACCCGGGAAGGTCAGGGATGGAGGCACTATATTCTGAGAATGCAGAGTTCTGGGGATGCTGTGAACTAGAATTGTTGATCTCTGCTTTCACCCGCGAGACAGCCGTTCGGAAACACTGAGCTGTCTCTGAGCGTGGCTGTCTGAGGTGGCCCCTGAGTCTGAGGCTTTTTTATACCCATTCACCTGCTTCCTGGCTTTCTTTCCTTTTGAGAAACTCATGAGTTAGTTGGTTTGGTGTTCTAAAATACAAAAATTTTGTTGGGAAAGTCAGATTGCTGTCCAGCCAACGGGTTGGAAAAGGGAGAGCCTCTTTTCGGGCTCAGACTTTATCACGTTCTGCCGGGTGCAGTGAAACAGGGTAAGATGGAGTCACAAAGTCTGGGATTGAGCCTCCACTTCATAAACTGAGGCTGTGAGGCTGTGTGGCTTTAGGTGACTAACTTTCTAAGTTGCAGTTTCCTTCTGAGTCCCAGTACAATAAGAATGATGTCATCTCTTCTGGGACTGTTGCTGGGGAGATATGAGCCCTGTATTTAAATCACGCAGCTGGGGTTCGGCCTGGAAAAGATGCTGGGTCAGTGTCAGTGGTCACTGCGCATCCTTTGTTGACCCGGAAGGAGAGAGGCCTGGGGTCCCTGGCAGGGTTGCGCTGGGGGCCAAGTTCATGCCCTGCCTGGACGGCCCCTCTGCACTAGGACCCCATCCTCTCCGCTCCAGACGTGCTCAGTTCCCCTCACACCCCGGACAGCAGTGCAGGTGGAATCGTATGGAAGATTTTATTTGAAGGAGACATTTTCTGAGGGATGTCAGTCTTGGAGTGTATCGGCATGTTTGATTCTGCATTCACGACTTCCTTTTTGTTTTGGACGTTGTCATACAAAACATTGTGTGAAGCTCAGAAATAGGAGAACGTGGCATTTGTTGCTCTTTCTACGAGGTATGGAGAACTTGTGAGTTCAGCAAAAGGTTGATTCTTTCAGCCCTCTCCTTTGCCGAAAGATATCCACACACAAAACCGACATTTTTAGGGGAATCTTGCATCAGAATTTGCCCATAAGATTTAATTTCACATTTTTGCCTGACACTTCCGAATTCATTCAGTAAATTTCTGTGCTGTGTGAATGTCACTCTTTTATTTAAAGAACCGACTTGCTAAATAGAGGAAGAATTTCAATACGTGCTTCAGTGAAAGTGCTCAGGATTTTATATTTTTAGGAAGTCAGCTCTTCATAAATATTGGAATTTCAGATGACCCAAATCAGCTTCAGTGCATTTTCAATGTTTGATATGTTGTGACATATATTTCAGTTTTTGAGAAATATAATTTGGTAGACTTTTTACAGTCATCTCCTAACATGTTGGGGGCTGTCTCTATATTTGCTCAAATCCGACTTATACAATCACGGTGCATAAGAATACCAGTCACTTGGGCAAGTCACAACCCACTGTAGTCAGAGAGATGAAAAATTTAGAATTGAGACGCTGCACCACTTGTGTCACCTAGCGTCATGACGTCATCACCAGTTCATGGCTGCCAGGAACTGTGACAAGTACCCAGGCCACACAGGGTAAGTGTGACACTTGTTCTCTTTTGCCCTTCCTGTTAAGATGCCTCAACCACCATCTTGGTCATTAGAATTGTCCTTTCCCACTTAGATGGCATATCCAAGGGCCACCTCACCGCTACCCCACCATTAGAGATTTACTTCTGTCAATTTTTCTCCAACTTCTTTTGAAATGCAGACGCTTTCAGGTCTGTACGATTTTAGCGCTGTGTTTGATCTGTGGGCATAGAGCCAGTGTAGTAAAGGGAGAAGGAGAAATTCCCAAAAGGAAAATGAATCTCAGCAGAGGCCATATGCTTCGGATTTTCCAGACACTGGCAGATAGACAAGCGCCTTTCCATTCAGGGTGAAGTGGGCCGGACTTCCTCAGCCCGGGACAACACACCTCTGGTTTATTCCATCCAAGCAGAAGTCAGATGCATCCATTTCCTGGCAGAGGAATTCAGAAGGTCATCGCCCAGGCACGCAGCCCCATGCCATGCACAAACCTTCTGTGTGTTGGAATTCTGCCAGGCACGAGAGATACAAATAAAATATGGATAAAAATATAGTCCCGGGGGGGCGGAGTCAAGATGGCATACTAGGAGGATGCGGAATTCGCGTCTCCTCGCAACTAGGGCACCTACCAGGCACCGGTGGGGGACCACGGACACCTAAGGGGACGGGAGGAACCCCCAGCAACCGGCTTGCAAGATCTTGCTTCCCAGGCCGGAGGTCAGGCCTGAGCTCCAAGTCGAAACCTCTGGACTAACAGAGAACCTCAGACCCCAGGGAATATTAATCAGAATGAGGCCTCCCTGAGGTGCTCATATCAGCACCAAGACCTGGCTCTATCCAACTGCCTGCAAACTCCAGTTCTGAACGTCTCAGGCCAAACAACCAGTAAGGCAGGAATACAGCAACATGCATCAAAAATAAAAGAAATGACAAAAAAATATGTTACAGACGAAGGAGCAAGGTAAAAACCTGTAAGACCAAATCAATGAAGACGAAATAGGCCACCTACCTGAAAAAGGGTTCAGAGTAATGATAGTAAACGTGATCCAAAATCTCAGAAACAGAATGGAGAAAATACAAGAAACAGTTAACAAGGATCTAGAAGAACTAAAGAGCAAACAAACAGTGACGAACAACACAATTACTGAAACTAAAAATACTCCAGAAGGAGTCAATAGCAGAATAACTGAGGCAGAAGAATGGATACGTGAGCTGGAAGATAAAACGGTGGAAATAAATGCCAGGGAGCAGAACAAAGAAAAAAGAATGAAAGGAATCGAGGACAGTCTCAGAGACTTCTGGGACATTAAACGTACCAACATTCGAATTATAGGTGTCCCAGAAAAAGAAGAGAAAAAGAAAGGGTCTGAGAAAATATTTGAAGAGATTATAGTCAAAAATTTCCCTAACATGGGAAGGGAAATAGTCAATCAAGTCCAGGAAGCGCAGAGTCCCATACAGGATAAACCCAAAGAAAAACACACCAAGACACATATTAATCAAACTATCAAAAATTAAATACAAAGAAAAAATATTAAAAGCTGCAAGGGAAAAACAACAAATAACATACAAGGGAATCCCCATAAGGTAACCAGCTGATTTTTCAGCAGAAACTCTGCAAGCCAGAAGGAAGTGGCAGGACATATTTAAAGTGATGAAAGGGAAAAACCTACAACCAAGATTACTCTACCCAGCAAGGATCTCATTCAGATTCGACGGAGAAATTAAAAACTTTACAGATAAGCAAAAGTTAAGAGAATTCAGCACTACCAAACCAGCTTTACAACAAATGCTAAAGGAACTTCTCTAGGCAGGAAACACAAGAGAAGGAAAAGACCTACAAAAAACAAACTCAAAACAATTAAGAAAATGGTAACAGGAACATACATATTGATAATTACCTTACATGTAAATGGAATAAATGCTCCAACCAAAAGACATAGACCGGCTGAATGGATACAAAAACAAGACCCATACATATGCTGTCTACAGGGGACCCACTTTAGACCTAGGGACACATAGAGACTGAAAGTGAGGGGATGGAAAAAGATGTTCCATGCAAATGGGAATCAAAAGAAAGCTGGAGTAGCAATTCTCATATCAGATAAAATAGACTTTAAAGATAAAGACTGTTACAAGAGACAAAGAAGGACACTACATAATGATCAAGGAATCGATCCAAGAAGAAGGTAAAACAATTGTAAATACTTATGCACCCAACATAGGACCACCTTAATACATAAGGCAAATGCTAACAGCCATAAAAGGGGAAATCGACAGTAACACAATCATAGTAGGGGACTTTAATGCCCCACTTTCACCAATAGACAGATCATCCAAAATGAAAGTAAGTAAGGAAACACAAGCTTTAAATGACACATTAAACAAGATGGACTTAATTGATATTTATAGGACATTCCAACCAAAAACAACAGAATAGCCATTCTTCTCAAGTGCTCATGGAACATTCTCCAGGATAGACCATATCTTGGGTCACAAATCAAACCTTGGTAATTTAAGAAAATTGAAATCATATCAGGTATCTTTTTGGACCACAACACTATGAGTCTAGATATCAATTATAGGAAAAAAAACTGTAAAAAATACAAACACATGGAGGCTAAACAATACACTACTAAATAACCAAGAGATCACTGAAGAAATCAAAGAGGAAATAAAAAACTACCTAGAAACAAATGACAATGAAAACATGACCACCCAAAACCTACGGGATGCAGCAAAAGCAGTTCTAATAGGGAAGTTTATAGCAATACAGTCCTACCTCAAGAAACAAGAAAAATCTCAAGCAAACAACCTAACCTTACACCTAAAGCAGTTAGAGAAAGAAGAACAAAAAAACCACAAAGTTAGCAGAAGGAAAGGAATCATAAAGATCAGAAATAAATGAAAAAGAAATGAAGGAAGCAATAGCAAAGATCAATAAAACTAAAAGCTGGTTCTTTGAGAAGATAAACAAAATAGATAAACCATTAGCCAGACTCATCAAGAAAAAAAGGGAGAAGACTCAAACCAACAGAATTAGAAATGAAAAAGGAGAGGTAACAACTGACACTGCAGAAATACAAAGGATCATGAGAGATTACTACAAGCAACTATATGCCAACAAAATGGAAACCTGGAGAAAGGGACAAATTCTTAGAAAAGCACAACCTTCCAAGACTGAACCAGGAAGAAATAGAAAATATGAACAGACCAGTCACAAGTAATGAAGTTGAAACTGTGATTAAAAATCTTCCAACAAACAAAAGCCCAGGAACAGATGGCTTCACAGGTGAATTCTATCAAACATTTAGAGAAGAGCTAACATCTATCCTTCTCAAACTCTTCCAAAATATAACAGAGGAAGGAGCACTCCCAAACTCATTCTACGAGGCCACCATCACCCTGATACCAAAACCATACAAAGATTCACAAAAAAAGAAAACAACAGGCCAATATCTCTGATGAACATAGATGCAAAAATCCTCAACAAAATATTAGCAAACAGAATCCAACAGCACATTAAAAGGACCATACATCATGATCAAGTGGGATTTATCCCAGGAATGCAAGGATTCTTCAATATATGCAAATCAATCAATGGGATACACCAAATTAAAAAACTGAAAAATAAAAACCATATGATAATCTCAATAGATGCAGAAAAAGCTTTTGACAAAATTCAATACTGATCATGAAAAAAACTCTCTAGAAGGTGGGCATAGAGGGAAACTACCTCAACATAATAAAGGCCATATATGACAAACCCACAGCCAACATCATTCTCAATGGTGAAAAACTGAAACCATTTCCTCTAAGATCAGGAACAAGGCAAGAGTGCCCACTCTCACCACTATTATTCAAAATAGTTTTGGAAGTTGTAGCCATGGCAATCAGAGAAGAAAAAAGAAATAAAAGGAATGCAAATTGGAAAAGAAGTAAAACTGTCACTGTTGGGCTTCCCTGGTGGCGCAGTGGTTGATAATCTGCCTGCTAATGCAGGGGACACAGGTTCGAGCCCTGGTCTGGGAAGATCCCACATGCCGCAGAGCAACTAGGCCCGTGAGCCACAACTACTGAGCCTGCGCGTCTGGAGCCTGTGCTCCTCAACAAGAGAGGCCGCAACAGTGAGAGGCCCGCGCACCGCGAAGAAGAGTGGCCCCCCGCTCTCCGCAACTGGAGAAAGCCCTCGCACAGAAACGAAGACCCAAGACAGCCTAAAATAAATAAAAAAAAAAAAAAAAAAAAAAAAAAAACTGTCACTGTTTGCAGATGACATGATACTATACATAGAGAAGCCTAAAGATGCTACCAGAAAACCACTAGAGCTAATCAATGAATTTGGTAAGGTAGCAGGATACAAAATTAATGCACAGAAATCTCTTGTATTCCTCTACACTAATGATGAAAAATCTGAAAAAGAAATTAACGAAATACTCCCATTTACCATTGCAACTAAAAGCATAGAATACCTAGGAATAATCCTACCTAAGGAGACAAAAGACCTGTGTGCAGAAAACTATAAGACACTGATGAAAGAAATTAAAGATGATACAAAGAGATGGAGACATATACCATGTTCTTGGATTGGAAAAATCAACATTGTGAAAATGACTCTACTACCCATGGCAATCAACAGATTCAGTGCAATCCCTGTCAAACTACCAACGGCATTCTTCACAGAACTAGAACAAAAAATTTCACAATTTGTATGAGAACACAAAAGACCCCGAATAGCCAAAGCAATCTTGAGAAAGAAAAACGGAGCCAGAGGAATCAGGCTCCCAGACGTCAGACTATACTACAAAGCTACAGTAATCAAGACAGCATGGTACTGGCACAAAAACAGAAATATAGATCAATGGAACAGGATAGAAAGCCCAGACATAAACCCACACACATATGGTCACCTCATCTTTGATAAAGGAGGCAAGAGTATACAATGGAGAAAAGTCAGCCTCTTCAATAAGTGGTGCTGCGAAAACTCGACAGCTACATTTAAAAGAATGAAATTAGACCACTCCCTAAAACCATACACAAAAATCAACTCAAAATGCATTAAAGACCTAAATATAAGGCCAGACACTATAAAACTCTTAGAGGAAGACAGAGGCAGAACACACTATGACATATATCACAACAAGATCCTTTTTGACCCACCTCCTAGAGAAATGGAAATAAAAAGAAAAATAAAGAAATGGGACCTAATGAAACATCAAAGCTTTTGCATAGCAAAGGAAACCATAAACAAGACGAGAAGACAACCCTCAGAATGGGGGAAAATATTTGCAAACGAAGCAACTGACAAAGGATTAATCTCCAAAATATACAAGCAGCTCATGCAGCTCAATATCAAAAAAACAACCCAATCCAAAAATGGGCAGAAGACCTAAACAGACATTTCTCCAAAGAAGATAGATTGCCAACAAACACATGAAGGGATGCTCAACATCACTAATCATTAGAGAAATGCAAATCAAAGCTACAATGAGGTATCACCTCACACCAGTCAGAATGGCCATCATCAAAAAATCTACAAACAATAAATGCTGGAGAGGGTGTGGAGAAAAGGGAACCCTCTTGCACTGTTGGTGGGAATGTAAATTGATACAGCCACTATGGAGAACAGTATGGAGGTTCCATAAAAAACTAAAACTAGAACTACCATACCACCCATCAATCCCACTCCTGGGCATATACCCTGAGAAAACCATAATTCAAAAAGAGTCATGAACTGCAATGTTCATTGCAGCTATATTTACAATAGCCGGAACATGGAAGCAACCTAAGTGCCCATGAACAGATGAATGGATAAAGAAGATGTGGCACATATATACAATGGAATATTACTCAGCCATAAAAAGAAACGAAATTGAGTTATTTGTAGTGAGGTGGATGGACCTAGAGTCTGTCATACAGAGTGAAGTCAGTCAGAAAGAGAAAACCAAATACCGTATGGTAACACATACATATGGAATCTAAAAAAAAAAAAAAAAAAAGGTTCTGAAGAACCTAGGGGCAGGACGGGAATAAAGACGCAGATGTAGAGAATGGACTTGATGACACAAGGAAGGGTAAGGGTAAACTGGGAGAAAGTGAGAGAGTGGCATGGACATATATACACTGCCAAATGTGAAATAGATAGCTAGTGGGAAGCAGCTGCATAGCACAGGGAGATCAGCACTTTGCTTTGCCAGCACCTAGAGGGATGGGATAAGGAGGCTGGGAGTGAGACAGAAGAGGGAGGGAATACAGGGATATACGTATGCATATAGTTGATTCACTTTGTTATACAGCAGAAACTAACACAACATTGTAAAGCAATTATACTCCAGTAAAGATGTTAAAATGTATATATATTCCCATTTTCTGGACTTTTTGATCTAATTGTTGAGCCAGTAATAATGTGTGACAACTACTTTGTATAGGTGAATGCTGTAATAAAAGTGCAGGTGTGTGTGTGTATAATCTTAAATGAATACCAGATTGTGAGTATTCGTGATAGAAAGGTTTACTTTGGTTTCTTACATAAATTAATGATTTTCACAATGTCTTCCATCATCGGTATCTCGTAAAAGTATACTATTCTGATGAATTGGGGGGGGCAATTTCATCTAGTCTGCTGCTTCAGTGACTGTCACTAGATGGATTTGTCTTGGATCTGTGTCTCCAGTCTAGTTCTTGGTCTGGGGCGCTTTACTCCGATGTATCCAGTTACCTCCTAGGTATTTCCTCTTGGAAGTTCAATAAGAATTTAAACTCACCTGGTTGTAATTGAATCCATCACCTCCATCGCCATCCCAGCCTCACCTCCCACCTCCCTCCAGGGTTGTTCTGGCTACAGTAAGTAGCACCCCATTCGAGCCAATGCCAGGGATAGTTCTATTTTTTTCTTAAATTAATTAATTAATTAATTTGTTTGCACCAGGTCTTAGTTGTGGCCGGCGGGCTCCTTAGTTGCAGCTCCCGGGCTCCTTAGTTGCGGCATGCATGTGAGATCTAGTTCCGTGACCAGGGATCGAACCCAGGCCCCCTGCATGGGGAGTGCGGAATCTTATCCACTGAGCTGCCAGGGAAGCCCCAGGGCTAGTTTTTGACTCTTCCTTTCCTTCAACCACTTCTTTCAAAGACCCTCCACGTATGCAGATTCTGCTTCCTGCTGACTTCTTTTGTCCCTTCATCTCCTCCAAGCTCTCCTCCAATGCTAGAGCGGCCCGCCATGGCCTTTCACAGAGTTTTATACACAGACTCCTAACCCATTTCCCACTTCCAGGCTTCGTCCTTCCCAAACATTCCCGACACCATAACAAGAGTAATACGGATCTGATAACCTCACTTCTCTACTTACGTTCTTCTGAAGTCCACATTGTCCTTGTGATAGAGTCCAGAGTCTTTCATAACCGTCTGGTTTCTTCACTGCTTCCTTTTCCAGATTCATCTCTTGCTCGTGTCCTGGCCCATAGGTGATCTCTGAGTCACCTGAATGGCTTCCTATTCCTCAAATGCATCATCTGTTTCCAACCCTCAGTCCTTCGCATGGCCTAGTCTTCCTGTCCGGAATGGTCATCTCTGCCCCGATTCACCCACACATACCTACAGAGCACCTAGACTTGTGCCAGGTCCTGGACTGAGGGCTGGGACACAAGAAAGGCTTGGTTTCTCCCCTTGGAGGGTTTGAAACTACAGTAAGTCCCCTACATACAAACAAGTTCTGTTCCGAGGGTGCATTCATAAGTCCAGTTTGTAAGTCCAACAAAGTTAGCTTAGGTACCCAACTAACACAATCGGCTATATAGTGCTGCACTGTAATTGGTTTATAATACTTTTCACACAGATGATACATAAAAACACAAACACAGAAAATAAAACATTTTTAAACTCACAGTACAGTACCTTGAAAAGCCAGTAGTCCAGTACAACAGCTGGCACACTGGGGCTGGCATCGAGTGAACAGGCGAGGAGAGTTCCTGACTGGAGGAGGGAGAGCAGGTGGGAGATGGCAGAGCTGAAGGATTGTCAGCAATAGGAGATGGAGGGCAAGCTGCCGTTTCACTCACGCCTGACGTTGATGGACTGGAACGCACGATCACATCTTTGAAAGCTCGCAACTTGAAGGTTTGTATGTGGGGGACTTCCTGTACTTGAGGAGGCCAATTATGATGTGAATATGTAAATGTCAACCGTGACAAGTAAGGGAAGGAAGAGGGACGACAAGAGTGTGAGAAGGGCCTGATTTAGATTGGGGGGGTGGTCAGGGAGGGCTTCCTGGTGGGGAGACCTTTTCCTCTTGGGGAGTTTCTCCAGCCATTTCCTCCAGGAAGCTTCTCCTGTTTCCCAGCTGTGGGTTTCTCGGCCGCCTTAGGGCTCACGTAGCACTGCCCACTTCCCTGCTAGATTGTTTTGTTATTTTGCTGCCATCGCCCCTCCACCTCTAGACTGTCAGCTCCACGAGGGCAGGGTCAGAGCCTGGCTTCTGCATCTCTGATTTCAGGCACACAAGGAGTTCATGAATATCTCTTGATGGTTTGGGGTAAAGTTGGAAGCTCTTTCCAGTCACATGAGAGACACTGTAGTATGTGGCCCGTGTTCTCTGCCAAAATTCTCCATGGGCTGAAAACTCTGGTGAGTCCCGGCTGCCCCTCCCTTGATGGACCTCCTGCCTCACCTCAGGCTGGTACTAAAATCATACCAAGGAGCCGTTTCTTTCGGATTGGAAGGTCTCTAGGCGAAAGGCCTCTGTGGCAGGGGTCATTACCAAACAGTGCCTATGCAAATATTATTATCCGTATTTTCAGATGTGGACACTGACGCTGAAACGATCTGTGACCTGCCCCAGGCCCATATCCCAGGATTAGCCTTGGTCCATCTTTGGTTATGTTCAAGGCCCACTGAAGATGATAACAGAGCCTTTATTCTTTTTGCTTTACTGCATACAAATTGTGTTGCTTCTCAGTAAAGAGAGTTAACAATCTCTTCCTTCAGACTAACCTCCACATCTTTTTCTGTATTTTCAAGTCATCTGAGGAGTGAGGCTGTAAAGTAGATGTGGGAGGTGTTGAAGGAAGATCTCGTGTGACGTCACTCCACTGGAATGTGAGATGCTGGGTCCTTGCTACCCTCTTACTCTGCTTAACCCTTGTGACCTAACGTGACTTAACTCGCCGTTCACGGGTATATACAGAAGCTTGGTTACACTGCAAGCTAACTTATATTCCCTCCCGCCAAGACTGTAATTGGAGAATCTTGTGTGAACACACGGTATCTGCTTTTTTTAAACATCTTTATTGGAGTATAATTGCTTTACAATGGTGTGTTAGTTTCTGCTTTATAACAAAGTGAATCAGCTATACATATACATATATCCCCATATCTCCTCTCTCTTGCGTCTCCCTCCCACCCTCCCTATCCCACCCCTCTAGGTGGTCACAAAGCACCGAGCTGATCTCCCTGTGCTATGCAGCTGCTTCCCACTAGCTATCTGTTTTACATTTGGTAGTGTATATATGTCCATGCCACTCTCTCACTTCGTCCCAGCTTACCCTTCCCCCTCTCCATGTCCTCAAGTCCATTCTCTATGTCTGCGTCTTTATTCCTATCCTGCCCCTAGGTTCTTCAGAACCTTTTTTTTTCCCAGACTCCATACATATGTGTTAGCATACAGTATTTGTTTTTTGCTTTCTGACTTACTTCACTCTGTATGACAGACTCTAGGTCCATCCACCTCACTACAAATAACTCAATTTCATTTCTTTTTATGGCTGAGTAATATTCCATTGTATATATGTGCCACATCTTCTTTATCCATTCATCTGTTCATGGACACTTAGGTTGCTTCCATGTCCTGCCTATTGTAAATAGTGCTGCAATGAACATTGTGGTACATGACTCTTTTTGAATTATGGTCTTTTAAGGGTATATGCCTAGTAGTGGGATTGCTGGGTTATATGGTAGTTCTATTTGTAGTATTTTAAGGAACCTCCATACTGTTCTCCATAGTGGCTGTATCAATTTACATTCCCACCAACAGTGCAAGAGGGTTCCCTTTTCTCCACACCCTCTCCAGCATTTATTGTTTGTAGATTTTTTGATGATAGCCGTTCTGACCAGTGTGAGGTGATACCTCATTGTAGTTTTGATGTGCATTTCTCTAATAACTAGTGATGTTGAGCATTCTTTCATGTGTTTGTTGGCAATCTGTATGTCTTCTTTGGAGAAATGTCTATTTAGGTCTTCTGCCCATATTTGGATTGGGTTGTTTGTTTTTTTGATATTGAGCTGCATGAGCTACTTGTATATTTTGGAGATTAATCCTTTGTCAGTTTCTTCGTTTGCAAATATTTTCTCCCATTCTGAAGGTTGTCTTTTCGTCTTGTTGATGATTTCCTTTGCTGTGCAAAAGCTTTTAAGTTTCATTAGGTCCCATTTGTTTATTTTTGTTTTTATTTCCATTTCTCTAGGAGGTGGGTCAAAAAGGATCTTGCTGTGATTTATGTCATAGAGTGTTCTGCCTATGTTTTCCTCTAAGAGTTTTATAGTGTCTGACCCTACATTTAGGTCATTAATCCATTTTGAGTTTATTTTTGTGTATGGTGTTAGGGAGTGTTCTAATTTCTTTCTTTTACATGTAACTGTCCAGTTTTCCCAGCACCACTTATTGAAGAGGCTGTCTTTTCTCCACTGTATACTCTTGCCTCCTTTATCAAAGATAAGGTGTCCATATGTGTGTGGGTTTATCTCTGGGCTTTCTATCCTGTTCCATTGATCTATATTTCTGTTTTTGTGCCAGTACCATACTGTCTTGATTACAGTATTTGCTTTGATACCTGATAGGACACAGGTAGCAGAGTCACTGCCTCTTACCTTGAGCTCTGCTATTTTTTTAAACTATTTTTTCTTTTATTAAAGATATTTTCGTCAATTAATTTATTTATTTTTAAATTTATTGTTATTTTTTTGGCTGCGATGGGTCTTCGTTGCCGCGTGCGGGCTTTCTCTGGTTGCGGCGAGCGGGGGCTTGCGGTGCGCGGCTTCTCATTGAGGTGGCTTCTCTCTTTTGTGGAGCACGGGCTCCAAGGCATGTGTGCTTCAGTAGTTGTGGCATGCGGGCTCAGTAGCTGTGGATCACGGGCTCTAGAGTGCAGGCTCAGTAGTTGTGGCACATGGGCTTAGTTGTTCCGCAGCATGTGGGGTCCTCCTGGACCAGGGCTTGAACCTGTGTTCCCTGTACTGGCAGGTGGATTCCCAACCACTTAGCCACCAGGGAAGTCCCTTGAGCTCTGCTCTTAATCGGAGGTTTTTTTTGCTTATGTTCAAGGCCCTGTGAAGATGATAACTGGTCCTATATCTGCCTTGTCTGACGATTAACTCAGAATCCTGCAGATGTATGTGTGTGTTGCTAGATCTTCCACCTGCCACTGTCAGGGATTTTAGGATGCTGACGATGTGCGTTTCCACGCAAGTACTGCTTGTGGGGAGAGGAGGGAAAGGCAATTCACTTTTCTTTCTGTGGGTTTGTGCCCCTCGTTAAGCCTCTTCATCCCCTGATGAGGATAGGGCGACCACCCCTGGTTCCCTCCTCCCTGTAGCTTCTGAGGCAGGAGGGAACCAGGGAGGCCTTGAAGGCGGGCATGTGACTTTACTGGGTATTTTGCATAAATCTAATTTCCTGGGAAAACACAACCGTCTGAAGTCTCTGAGGTCAAGAGTGGCCAGGCAGGAAGCAACATGTACGTAGTGTTGATTCTCTGGTCAAGGGCAATTACAGAGGCTTTCTTTGGACCCCAGGAGTCATCCTCTCTGCCTCCCAATTTAATTAAGTGCAAGTAAAATGCATCTAAATGATGGGAAGATGCCAGGACATGACACGCCCATTGATCATAAACACAGCTGTCCTGTCCTGCAGGGTCACCTTTAGCCCCATGGGGCGGGTGACTGGCAAGGACCATGTACAGCGAGTGTGGGCTGATGTCACGTGTGTCACGATGTTGACAAGGAGGACAGGGGCAAGCAGATGAATATGATGGAGGAGAACAGAAGAGGAGCTGAGAGGAGAAGGGATTTCTGATGAGAGAGTTTGCTGGTACCTTGAGAACTGACCTGAACTCTTCATTGGGGGACAGATCATGTGAGCTGAGGCTATGGGAAACCCTCTCACATGATCTCTGCAGCTGGTTGTTCATGGGGCCTACATCTTCTAATTAACCTTTCCTCTGGGTGAAGGCATTGAACTTCCTTGAGACCCATAGAAATGAAGCCATCTTCTCTGGCAGAGGTAACACTTTGACCTGTCATCATTCAGCAGGGCTTCCCTATACTTGCTTATTAAGCCTGTCCATCTTGGGATCCAGAGAAAAGAGAAAAAACATCATCACCTGATCTCAAGGCCAAGGCAGCACCCAGTGACAGAGGGTCTGTTCTGCCCAAGATCTTGCATTAAGGAGATTTCAGGGAGCTTATGATCTAATAGGAGGCAGAAGACAAAACCCAAATATTTCCAAGTATAAAGAGGAAGCTTCAAAGGAGGGGAAATGAGCACCGTCTCACTGTCCACTGATTCCCTGTTTCATTCATGCAAAACTTCTTCCTGTCTGTCCAGGTGAATTCAAGTCACCTTTGACTTTCCCTTTCTCCAGCTTCCTCGGGTGAAAAAAAAATCATTGAAGTATATTTCAAAGCATACAGTGAAATGCCTAGATATTAAGTGTAGAGTTCAGTGAGTTTTGATAACTGTTTACATTGTGTAACTCTCACCCAAATAAAAATATACAACCGGTCTCCCCTGAGTGTTCCCTCCTGCCCTTTTCTAGGCAATAACTCACATTGCCTGTTCTTGAACTTCATATAAGTGGAGCTATATGTTGTGTCCTTTTATGTCTAACTTCTTTTGCTTCACATACTATTTTTTGAGATTGTTCCTTACATGGTTAGTACATTCCTTTTTATTGTTGAGTTGTGTTTCATGGTGTGGAGATATCAAAATTGGGTTGTCCATTTTCCTGTTGCTGGGCATATGGAAAAGTTCCAGTTTTCTTCTTTTGTGAGCAAAGTTATGTATATTCTTATACGGGTCTTTCTGGGGATATATGTTTTCATTTCTCTTGGGTAAATATCTAGAAGTGAAATAGTTTTCACATTAGCAAATATTCCTACACAGTTTTCCAAAGTGGGTGCACCATTTTCCCTTCCGCCATCAGTGCATGAGAATTCGAAAGACTCTGCCCCCTCCCAGCATTTGGTATTGTCAGCCTCTTAGTTGGAATTATTTCAGTGACGTGTAGTGAAGTCTTATTGTGGTTCCTTATGTAAAATTACCCATCAAGTCCCAGTGAATCCTTTCTCGACATCGCTCTGAGATGCATCTTTTAATTTAATTTGTTTATTTTTTTAATAGTCATAGCCCAGTCTTGATCAGCTGTCATCTGAACTAAACAGTGATCTCTTCACTTGCCTCCCTCACTTCCCGGACCAGGCTGCCAGCGTTGCTCTGGTGGCTTCCTGATCGCTTCGGTCCTTTACTCCCAAAGACCTTGAATGACTAGCACCAATATCAGAAGTTTTTGAACTTTTAATTGCAGCAGAAAACTCTTTCTTTAGAGCAGAGCTGGTCTTTTGAAGGGAGATGGGAACCTGTTTACGCATCCTTCCCATCTATCCCTCCCTGTACCGTTGCAGCACCTGAGGTTCCTTTGTGACTTGTGCTGTTTGGAGTGTTCGTTGGAAATCGCCGACTGCCCCTCCCTGACCTGGTGCCTGTCCACACCTAGAGCCCCAGTCCCCACAGCTCCCTTAGGCCCCCTTCCAGCCATTTCTTAGTGCCTGTGGCCTTCTGGATGCCAAAATACTGTTCCAAGCCTTAACACCTCTGCCTCTGCTGTTTCCTGTCCTTGGAAAGTGCTTCTTACCCATTCCCCAGTGTCTGCCTGGGGAATATGACATCCTTTGAGCCAAGATGCTCCAGTATCTGTCCTTCATGATGTCTTCAGGGTTGATGTCTCCTGCTCTGTGTACCACCTTCCCTTTCTACACACCCTGCTGGGCTGCGGTCCTCTTAATCACCCTCGTTTCCCCAGTTCCCCGCAGTCTGATGTTCAATGTCCTTTACATTATGGGCTCAACCTACTTTTCTTACATGGTCTTCATTGATTTCCATGCTTTAACCTTGCACTCCTGCCAGAGTGGTACACATTCCGTACCGTACAAGCATCTCTCTTCATGCCTTTGCCCATAATGTCCTCCCTCACCTGGAATGCCCTCTCCCTTTGCCTCCTTTTTCCAGTCCTTCCTGCCTTGTGCTGGCTCCTAAATTCTGCTTCCTCCATACAGCATGCCAGGACACCTAGAGGAAAGGTGTCCAGAAAGACCTCTTTCTCCTCCAAATTATCCTTAGTATTTCTGAATTCCTTTGTCACTCATCTTATCCTTCCTAAAGGCTCACTGTCTATTTAGAGAGTTGAGAAAAATGCAGAGGAAGAGATAGTAGCAGCATGATGTAGCATTCATTATATCCCCTCCCTGGACCACATAGTCCATGTGGGCTATGACTTACTAGGGCTCATTCCCTATTCAGAGCCTGGAGGTCTTGTATGGGATAAGTAGGTGGAACGTCTCCTTAAAAAGTAATGCTCAGGGGCTTCCCTGGTGGCGCAGTGGTTGAGAGTCCACCTGCCAATGCAGGGGACACGGGTTCGTGCCCCGGTCCGGGAGGATCCCACATGCCGCGGAGTGGCTGGGCCCGTGAGCCGTGGCCTCTGAGCCTGCGCGTCCAGAGCCTGTGTTCCGCAACGGGAGAGGCCACAACAGTGAGAGGCCCGCGTACCACAAAAAAAAGAAAAAAAAGTAATGCTCAGAATCATGATAGCACCAAATGATGGAAGGATAGACCTCTCCATGTAAGTGGTGGGTGGACCTGAAAGACACGGGTCAATTCCGTTTGGAAAAATGCTCCAGCCTCCATGAGAATTGGCTCTGATTGCATCAGTGCTTTTGCCTGTGTGGTGGAGAGCTGTGGTACCCCACGCCTGCGGATTTGCTGGGACAGACAGTTTTCATCTCTGCTGAAGATGTCTCTGGCCCTCTGCTTCACATCATCCGAGCCTAGCAACTGAGAGCCTGAGGGGTTTTGAGTCATTTGGCACCGGGGCCATCAAAGCAGCCAGCAGAGAAGCCTCTGATGGGCTCTAGTGGGGCCCACTGGGATTCAGAACATCCTGGCTCCGCTGGGTGAAGCACCGCAGCTTGTTAGAAGAATAGTGCAGGCGTGAACGGCTTTGGTCTGGGCCAACAATCGTTTACAAAGAGCCTAAGTTACGTGGGCAGCTGGCCAGTTTCTGAAGTCTAGTGTCATTTGAAATGAACACAAACAGCGGGGGACTGAGGAGAAGCGTGAATGCCACTGTGTTCAAATTAGCTGTGGGAGTTTTGGGTGATGTTGATGTACAGTATTCATCTGGTATAAACTTCATCTCAAAAATGTCCTACCTGTCCTTGGATTTTGATCTTCCATTAAACCGACTTTATGTTTTTTCTCCCCAACAATCAGCCGCTTTGGAGCATCCTACAGTCTTCCCTTCCTTCTTTCCCTTGCCCAAATGTAGACATTGGCCACCACTGGTATCCGGCCAGGGTCTGTTGTCTTTCTCCTCTGCACTGAGTAACTTGCAGAAGCCATTTTCACACATCCTGCTGCCATCTTTCCTCCCTGCCTGGGATGGTTCCAACACCACTGGCAGTCTTCGGGCCAAGGCCATGATCTTCAGAATCCACATTAGCTGGATTGCTGGGCGTGAGGTTGGGGAGAAATCCAGAATCTGGAGCAACTCTGCCAAAGGCCTGACCTTCTGGAATCCCTCCCTACCTAATCCTCCTGACTCCAGTGGGTCCACAGTCAGCATCGCCTTAGCACTTTGAATTCTCATTTGAAAATGAAACCGCTTTGAAATCTGTTTTGTTATCACTGTTATCACTGTCATTCCTTTATATTGTTTGGGGTTCTTTTATTGATGCATTGTTTATATAACCATATTTTGAACTCCTAGGGAAGGGACTTTGCCTTACTGCTTTTGTGCTGTCCTAGCCTCAGTCTCGACACGAATTTAGAGCTGGGTCCACATGCGGTAGGTGCTTTTTATTTTATTTTATTTGGCTCTGCTGGGTCTTCGTTGCCACGCGCGGGCTTTCTCTAGTTGCAGCGAGAGGGGCCTACTCTTCATTGCAGTGCATGGGCTTCTCATCACGGTGGCTTCTCTTGTTGTGCGAGTTCGGGCTCCAGGCGTGCGGGCAGTAGTTGTGGCACGCAGGCTCAGTAGTTGTGGCTCACGAGCTCTAGAGCACAGGCTCAGTAGTTGTGGTGAACGGGCTTAGTTGCTCTGCAGCATGTGGGATCTTACCAGACCAGGGCTCGAACCCGCGTCCCCTGCATTGGCAGGTGAATTCTTAAGCACTGCAACACCAGGGAAGCCCCGTGGGTGCTTTTTAAATGTTTGCATTTTGGGGGATCTTACTGGTAGATCATTTAGAACAGTGGTTCACAAAATGTGGTCCGAAGACCGCTGGGGTTTCCTGAGACCCTTTGCAGGATGTCGGTGAGGTTGACATTATTTTCATCATCCTATTGAGGAGTTCTTTGCATTTTCCACTTGTTGAAATTTGTGGAAACACTTGTGGAAAGTGTTGGACCAATGAGCCAAAAGCAAAGTGGTAAAACTGTAGGCGCCTTAGTCCAAGTCAAGGCGATGGCACTGCACTGTGCTAGAAGTCAGTGTAGCAGCCACACGCTTGTGGCAGTAAAACAAAACCCCAAACGGTCAGTTGTACTTAAGAATGTCCTAACTGAAGTTTTAGAAATTAATAATTGTATTAATTATCAACCTTTGAGTACATATCTTTTTAATATCCTGTGTGATGAAGTGGGAATGATACACAAAGAACTTCTGTTCTATACCATGGTACAAAGCTTGTCTTGAGGAAAAGTACTTGTGCAGTGGTTTGAGTTGTGCACTGACCTAGTGCTTTTTTCGTGGAATACTATTTTTACTTGAAAAAAGGGCTGGTAGATAAACTACTCTTTGAAAATATGGTTATTAGATTTAAATATTTGGGGGGACATTTTCTTAAAAAGAGTGAAATAAGCCTGCCATTTCAAGGAAAGTATTTTTTGCCAGTGATAAATTATAAGCGCTCAAGTGAAAATTAGAATTTTGGAAAATTTGTATCTATCATGATGAACTTGACAGCTTCCCAAACCTTAAAGACTTTCTGATGAGATGGTTGATATTAATGAATGTTCTCTTTTTTTGATATTGTACAATGAAATTTGTCAAAATTTGAAAGATCTGCATAACTCAGTGAACTGTTTTCCACATGATCAATGCATGTTGTTATGAAATCATTGATGGGTGGAAGATCCATCCAAAATGTAAGATAGACCGACAGCTTATTATAACAAAGTACAAAAAGTTCACTCATAGCAGTTTCATATTTCACATTGCAATTAACCTTTAAGAAGTTATCCCTCATCAAATTTTGATGCAGTATCACGGAAAAAAATATCCATAATTATGTGATAAGGCTATTAAATCCTCCCTCTTCCAATGACATATCTGTGTGAACTGGATTTTCTTTGTGTATTTTAACTAAAACAGCATATCACCACAGATTGAACGCAGACGCAGACACAAGAATCCAGCTCTCTTCTACTGAGCCCGACATAAAAGAGACTTACAGAAATGCAAAACGATGCCCCTCTTCACACTAATTTGTTTTAAATCCAGTTTTTAGAAACAAATCTTGTATTTTAAATTAATTTTACATCTATAGAGAAATTCCAAACAGTACAGTTTCTGCATTCCCTTCATTCAATTTTCCCTTACATCTTGCATTACCATAGTCTATTTGTCAAAACGAAATATTTAACATTTAGAAATTATTATTAGCATTAACACAATTATTACTGTTAGTACACAAGTATTTTTTTTTTGGCTGTGCCACGGGGCATGCAGGATCTTAGTTCCCTGACCAGGGATCGAACCTATGCCCCCTGCAGTGGAAGCTCAGACCCCTAACCACTGGACCACCAGGGAAGTCCCAGGCCACAGCTCTTAACTAACCTATAGACTTTATTTGGATTTCACCAGGTTTTCCATGAATGTTCTTTTTCTGTTCCAGGAGCCAATCTAGGATACCACGTGACATTTAGAATACAGTTAGTTTTATATAAATACGGAATGTATGTGAAAATGTAATGGTTTATGATTGCTATTTTTAAATGAGTTAATAAGTATTTTTTAAAACGTCTCACTTTAAATTTCTATCATATTCAATACTGATGGATTTGACCCACGTAAACAAAAGCCCCTTTAAATTCTCAACAGTTTTTAAGTTTTTAAGTTTTAAGTTTTAAGTGTGTAAAGGGGTCCTGAGAACAAAAAGTTTGAGAACCACTGACCTAACATATTCTGTAAGAAAAGAAGGCCTCAGGCTTCCCTGGTGGCGCAGTGGTTGAGAGTCCGCCTGCCGATGCAGGGGACGTGGGTTCGTGCCCCGGTCCGGGAAGATCCCACATGCCGCAGAGCGGCTGGGTCCGTGAGCCATGGCCGCTGAGCCTGCGCATCCAGAGCCTGTGCTCCGCAACGGGAGGGGCCACAACAGTGATAGGCCCGCGTACCGCAAAAAAAAAAAAAAAGAAGGCTTCTGTTTGCAAACTGCTCACTGGGAGGGTAGTCCCCACCATGAGATCTATAAATATACATACGTGTGCAAAACTAAATTCAGTGAGAAAGAAGCTGGGTACTAGAGGCAGCACTAGATCAAGCCACTTAACTTAGCCCACAAATGTTTGTTGAGGACCACCTATGCACCTCGCGACATTGCAGACCCTGGGGATCTAGCTATCCATAAGGCAGAGGAAGTCTCTGTCTAAAGAGCTTAAATTCTTCTGGGGGAAGTTAGACAATAAACACGCAAGCAGATTGCATCACTTTATGTACTGGTTCGAGCACAGACAACAGTGTGATCGGGTAGAGAGCCATGTCAGCAGGAGAGGGGTGGGTGCCTGCACACGTGGGGGCTTGGTCATGTTTGGAAGAAAGCAGCCAGGCAGAGATCTGGTGGATGAAGCTTCCAAGTATGCGCTTGGTGCTTTCAAGAAGGTGGAGGGAAGGCAGCGAGGCTGGGGGCTGTGAGGAAGGAGGAGAGTAGAGGGAGATGTGGCTGGAGAGGCAGGCAGGGTCAGCTTGGGTAGGGCTCCTGGGCTGGCTAGCGGGTTTGGATTTCATTTTCGTTGCCTGGGAAGCTTTGCTAGGCTTTAAGCAAGAAAGCGGCAGTGTCTGATTGACGGGTGAGATCATCCAGGCGCCTCGAAGGATGGACCGTCAGATAGCAAGATGGAGCCGGGAGAGCAGGGAGGGCATTTGCGGGAGCCCAGGTGAGAGATGATGCAAGCGTAGGCTCCAGGTGTCCTGTCCAAGACGGTAAGACATAGTCTGATTTAGGATCTGATTTTGAGTTAGAAGCAGCATGTCTGGCTAATAGATTAGATGCGAGTGGGAAGAAAAGGGCAATCACGGAGGGATCTTTGGCTTCTGTCCTGAGCAGCTGGGTGAGGGTTTGTACCATTTACTGAGCTGGGGAACCCTTGAGGGCAGTGAACTCACGGATGGTGTCCAGTAGTTCTCTTTGGATTCGAGTTCGATTTGAGCCCTGTTGGATAGATAGCCAAGCATATGAACTACAGTGTAATTGAACAGATACTGATCAGGAACCTACTCTGTGCAAGACACTGATCTGAGTATTCAAGGATTTCCTCATGAATGAACACACACACACACACACACACACACACACACACAATCATGTGTGACCGTCTCTCTCATCACAGTGCTTTGGAAGCAGAAAAGATGGAGTGAGTAATGCCATCTGGGTGAGCTATCCTCTTGCGACCCCATTCTTGGGAATATATTGAGAATGGCTTAGGTACGGGAAAATCCAGTCAGAGTAGATGTGTGTTCTTTGGGGACAGGTGGCATGATTGGGGAAGCTTTTTGCACTTTGGGGGGACCCCAAGAGATATATTGTCTTTTATCTCTTTCTCCTGGGAAGCTTAGAGTGTTTCATCTTATTCCTCCTTCCCGTAACTGTGGGAGAGAGGTGGGCGGAGGAATGTCATTACCTGTAAATACATTACAAGTCAGTAATGGAAATACCCAGTAAAGTAGAAAAGAAGATGGCTCCTTGTGGCATGTCTGGCCACTGTTGCTTGGGTTAAAGAGGAAGAAGACAGGGCAGTTGTGGGTTGAGAGTGGCCTGCGGTCAGCCGTGCCTGGCGCAGCTTCGGCGAGGAGGCTGACGGGCTTAGCATACTCCTCCTCACCTTGTTTCTGGGTCCGCAGGCTGGGTTCTCTGGCTCTCTGTAGGCAGCTGTGCCGCCTGACCTGCTGACTGGTGATGCTGGCATTGGGTGGTGCCCGCCGGCCCGCTAGCAGCTGGTCCTCTTGCCGGACTCGCCATCTGCCAGGGGCAGAGAGCAGTGACCTGCAGGGGACCTCCGCACTCTCCTTGGTGCCGGGTCTGAAGTCCTCTGAACAGATTCTTTGGGGCTGGCTGGAATGATGCAGGCGCTGACTTGGTTTTTATGATCAGGAATCACAGTGAAGGGACTTTTGAATTGAGGAAGGGAATGGATGAAGAATTATACAATCCTCCCCAAAGCTGTAATCTTTAAAAAACTTATTTATTTTTTATTTATTTTCAAAACAAACAACTTTTTATTGAAGTGTAGTTGGTTTAAAATGTTTGTTCATTTCAGATGTACAGCAAGGCAATTCAGTTATACATATATATATATCTATTCTTTTGCAGATTATTTTCCATTATAGGTTATTACAAGATATTGAATACAGTTCCCTGTGTTATACAGTAGGTCCTTGCTGTTTATCTATTTTATATATAGTAGTGTGTATCTGTTAATCCCAAACTCCTAATTTATCCCCCCCTTCCCTCCGACTCAAAGCTGTAATCTCATCGGTAGTAATAAAGGTAAGAGTCCGCTACCATTTATTTAATCCCTTCTATGCACCAAGCTTTTAGGTACTGTATGTTCTTTGCTTTCCACACAACCCTGATATGATGTGGTTATTATTATTCCTATTTATTGATGAGTAAACTGAGGCTCAGTGGTTAAGTAATTCCCCGAAGTTCTGTAACTTTACAAATGGCAAAGTCAGCCATTGCACCTTTTGAAAACATTTACAGTCTTTATATTCTTTGAAATTATTAAAAATTCTTTTTTATTGAAATATAGTTGATTTACAATATCATATAAATTTTAGGTGTACTACCTAGTGATTCACAATTTTTAAAGATTATACTCCATTTATATTTATTATAAAATACTGACTATATTCCCTGTGCTGTACAATATGTCCTTGTAACTTATTTATTTTATACATAGTAGTTTGTATCTGTTAATCCACTGCCCTTACTTTCCCCCCCCTCTTCCTTCTCCCCACTGGTAACCACTAGTTTGTTTTCTATATCTGTGAGTCTGTTTCTGTTTTATCATATTCACTAGTTTGTTTTACTTTTTAGATTCCACATATAAGTGATATCATACAGTATTTGTCTTTCTCTGACTTATTTCACTAAGCATAATACCCTCCAAATCCATCCATATTGCTGCAAATGGCATTATTTCATTCTTTTTTATGGCTGAGTAATATTCCATTGTGTGTGTGTACCACATCTTTTTTATCCATTCCTCTGTTGATGGACACTTAGCTTGTTTCCATGTCTTGGCTATTATAAACTGTGTTGCTATGAACATTGGGGTTCATGTATCTTTTCGAATTAGTGTTTTTGTTTTCTTGGGATAGATACCCAGGAGTGGCATTTTGGGATCACCTTGATGTCCCCAAAGCCTGTGCTTTCCCTACTATAGAATACATGCTGCTGTCTGACTCATGTCTAACTCACCTCCCACTTTTCTCCAGAAAGTTCAGTTGCCTTAGATTCCTCCAAAGAACTGAAAATAATCACTATCTTTTTGGGTGTTGGTGTTGGTGTTGGTTTTAGTGCAAACACATTGTTGCGTTTCTGGGGATACTCAGGTGTAATGCTCGGGTGACAGGGTGGACACTGGCCCTGCGCGCAGTCTGGGGTCACAGAATGTAACGTGTGACGTCCACATAGAGGAGACACTTTTCCCCTTCAGCGCATCCTTCTTCCTCATGGCCAGGTGTTGCTTTGGGCCAAGTCATTTACCTCAGAGTCACACCATGTGAAGCTCTTTCCCCTTGTTTCTATAGGCTGTCGGATTTCATTTCCCTCTGCTTGGGTTGACGTCTTTTCCCCAGGATGGCTGGTGGCACTGGGAGGTAGGCAGAGGGGCACCTACAACCAGAGTCCAGCAGAAAACCCTCTCCTCGTTTTCAAAATTACCCACTGCCAGGGACTTCCCTGGTGGCGCAGTGGTTAAGAATCCACCTGCCAATGTAGGGGACACGGGCTCGATCGATCCCAGGTCCGGGATGATCCCACATGCAGCGGAGCAACTAAGCCCGTGCATCACAACTACTGAGCCTACGCTCTAGAGCCCGCGAGCCACAACTACTGAAACACGCGTGCCACAACTACTGAAGCCCGCGTGTTTAGAGCCCGTGCTCTGCAACAAGAGAAGCCACTGCGATGAGAAGCCCGCGCACCGCAACGAAGAGGAGCCCCGGCTCGCCGCAACTAGAGAAAAGCCCACGTGCAGCAAGGAAGACCCAACGCAGCCAAAACAAAACAAAGCAAAACAAAACAAGGAAAATTACCCACTGCCAGAAGGTTGCCTGGTCCCTGTGGTTCTGAGGGAAAGTCTGGGGCTTACATTAGAGGCCGTATCACGTGTGCCTTTGAACTACATTTCCCATCATCCCTGGCGGGTTAGCGCTCTCTGGAGGCCAGGAAGGGCTGACATTGGGTTTTCTCCAAAGAGCCCCGCAGGCACTGGGCTTGACTTCAGCCGATACGGCCTGCACTTGGCAGATGGATTTAGGCTGTCCCATGAGAGGTGACTCGAGGAGAAACTCTCAGGACAGAAGTCACCTCTGCAGGGGCCTTCATTCGCCTCACAACCCAGTTGCATAGACGTGTACATTATTAGGGAAAAGGTCCTTTTTCTTGCAGTTGCCACAGCTGTGGAGCAACTTGGGAAAGCAAGTGGTGACAGGGGAGGCCAGCTGGCTGCCTGGGGCCTCCAGCACCTTCTAGAGCCTTGTGAGAGGGACGGGCAAGCTCCTCTCACAGAGAGGATGGTGCGGAAATTTCCCTGGAACACCTTTGCCCTCCCACCCCCTCCCCTTCCCTGTCCTTCCTCAGTTCCCCCTACTTTAACTAGAAACACTAAATTGCTTCGGGAACCAGCCAAGCTCTCCCTTTCTGCCCTCAGGGAGGCGGGGATAGTGCCAGAAACTTGCTGACGTCAATTAGATCCTGTGCCTGTGCAGTGTCCTCTTGTGTAACCTGCTGTTAATTGACATGGCATCTTTGTGTGATAAGCAGGGCAAATACGACTGTACCCATTTCCTGGATGGAGAGGCTGAAACTTAGAAAGGTGTTTTCTAAAGTGTTTTCTCCCAGGTCAAAAGAAGTGGGATGAAATCACCCCATTTCTTTTTCATAAGGGCCTGGGGAAGAGACATGCCTTTACAAGCCAAACAGAACAGCCTGAACTCACACTTTTCGTTTTCCCTTTAAAACAAAGACCTACCTGGACGCTTTCCCCCTCAAAAGGTTGAAAAGACAGGGTCAGTCCTTCCTGAGAGGTCATCCTCAAACCCCTTTCCCTCAGCCCTGAGGATCCATCCTGCCCGGGCTGTTGGATTGTACCCAGCCCCGCTCCTGCAGCTTCTGACGCAGTCCCCACCCAGAGGGACGCAGGATGCTCGTGAAAACCGGGGAGCCGAGGGTGAATGACGGGGAACATTGCTGCCTTTGTTCGTTAACAGTTTTCACCATTTACCAAAGGAAATGAAAAAGAAACAGCGCAGGATTTTAATGACTCTGCATTGAGGAGGTGATCAAACACCCAGTGACTTTAATTATGGAATCCAGAGGTAGGCAGCTCCGAGGCGGCTGCTACAGCCCTGCCCTGGGCACCCTCTCTCTCCACGGAACCTGCTTCCACGACCCCCAGACCTGAGCTCCAGGACGCTGGCTCTCCCTTTGTGTCCCGAAGCACAGCTAGAAGGAAGGAGATTTGGTCTTCTTGTTGGGAAGATTGGAAATCGGGATGAGTGGGAGGGTTGGGGCAGCGGTGGGCTGGGTTGAGGAGAGGGAAACAAGTAAAAGGCTGTAAGAAAAAACAAGTGTGAGTGGGGAGCCCTTTTGGAAGAAGATCACAGAGCGGCAGCATCCCGGGGCTCAGCCGGAGCCAGCTGGCGGGCAGGCTCTACGGCGCACCTTTGGCAGATGGACCGCTTTCTCTGATGCCTCAGGAAGGCTATTGCTGAGCTGGTCTCCCTGGGCATTGAACGAGGCTGAAGTCCAAATGTTGGAATTCCAGGACCCACAGACAAGGAGAGGCCCGCATCCTCCCTGCGTGGAGCCCATATGCCAGCTGGCTGCTCCCTCCTTTTGACACCTTGCCTCCTTGGGGGCTGGTCCTAATTGATGCTCAGCTCTTTGTTCAACACATCTTCACCCTCAGTGGACCCCTCCAAACTTTTTTTTTTTTTTTTTTTTAGACTAGCAAGTGCATTTAGCCTGGGATGTTGAATCATTTCCTAACAGGTTTTTTGAGATTCCCTGGACAGTGAACACGGCTTTTCACCATGTTCTCCCGGCGGTCTCTTGGGGTTCTCACCGTGTCAGGACTGTCTTGCCTGAACACGAGCAACTGTCTTGCCTGCAGTCAAATTGCAGGAGGCGGCTATGTTTGCAGAAGTTGTCACAACCTGCAGGTCTGATCGAACATCTCACCAACTTTAGCAGAGGCTGTGTTATCTTCTAGAAGCAGCAGAGTCGCCAACTGGCACGCGGGAGACACCAGAGACCCGAGGGCAGGGTGTCTGTAATTGCCTGGAGATACCCATTAATAACTTTCAACTTTCTGTCCTCTTCCGAGGGCAGTCTGCAGAGTGGTGGATCTCGAAACGAGACTGTTTTCTCTGGAGAAGCCAAGCTTTTGAAATTAATTATAAAGATGCTGCAGATGTTCTCTTTGATGCTGTTTGGCTGTATTGATCTGGGCACAGGTCCAGGGTGTCCGCACACTTCTTTCCCGAGATGATCCAAGTCCCAGGGAGATGGGGGAACATTGAAAGATGAAGGGCTGAGGATGCAGTATTTATTGGTGAACGATATTCAGCTCAGAGCCTCGCTCAGCACCTGCAGTCATGTTATCTGGGACTGAATCTAAGGCAGCCTCCCTCCCACTGCGTGAGCATTCAGTGTCTTTGCTTTTGTCTCATTGATGCACTGAGGTCACCCCTTGGACCTTCCTCTGGGAGAAGCGTTATTTCTGCTCACGGCGATGCCACAGGTGCCTGAGTCCCGACCCTGACCCTGCCACAGACAATGTGACCAAAGGCAAGTCCCTTTATTTCTCAGGTGCTCAGTTTCTGCTCTGTCAGATGTGAGATAAAGACACTCTTACTACCCCAAGAATGTTTAAAACGTGATGTTGCTCTGTGAGGTCACTTCCAAGAGTTAGAAAGTTTTGTTGTTAATGCAAGGTCAGCCATTATTTCATTTAACTGCGATGTTTTCTTCCTCAGTTTCCCCTTCTTCATCACTTTGCCCTTGTCACTTCTGCTGGTTGTATCCTTGGGCATTTTTCAGAGGCCCCTGGGCTGGGCTGGAGATGTTCACTGTCACTGGTTGGGCTTTTGCTAAATTGTATCAGTGCCAGTTGTGTGAGTCCTGGTTTTCCGGATGCCGTGTCTACACAGCCCGTAAACTCTGGGGGAGGAAAGAAGGGACAGGTCCTGAAAGTTAGTGCAACGTCCTGCTGGGCTTGCTTTCCAGCCATGCCCCCAATTGCCCCACCAACCAGAAATCATAATCGGCAGCAAATCCATTCAACCGATTTTTTACTTCACTGGTAGACCAAGAGCCTCTTGTGTCACCAGGAAGTGGTGGTGACTTGCCTGCAGGCACAGATTCCACAGAAAGAAGACAAAGAACAGCCTCAGGGGTGACCCTTGAGTCTGTGGAGCTGCACCTGGTGAATAAATGATGCGCTTCTGTGGACTGATTACTGTCGGAGCTGCAGGCTGGTGAAGTATCGGTGTTGAAGGCTGGAGACTTGCTGCTTGCCGCTGCTGCTTTGGAAAGATCAGAGGAGAGGTTTTAGCCCAGCGGGTGGAGGGGATGTCTGGGCCACGGGCAAGCCTTCTGTCCCTGGGAAAATGGGGATCACGTTGGTCTGTCCCTCAGCTCTGCCCCAGTTCTACTCTCCTTTCCCGCTCGCAGATGCCGCCTAGCTGGACACAGCGGTCCATGACATCGAGCTGGGTCTCTGATCCCGCAGCACCTGGTAAATTATACTTTCGGGGCCTTTGTCAGGGAGCTGTGGGGTTCAGCGGTGACTGGAGAGGTGGCCCATGTGGATGTAATGGAATGAAGGGTATAGTTCCAATTTACAAGCCCAATCCCAGCAGTGGATCTGAGACAATTTGGCTCCCAGTTTGGGAAGCGTCAGAGGGCAACCCAGAGTGTTTCCTGACTTTGCCTTTCTGTACAAAGCTCCCACTTCAGGGTTGCAGCTGTTTTGGAGGAGTCTTTAAAAATGTGTAATTTATGATATTCCGTTGGACTCTAGGTACCTGAAGACCAGCCAGGGACTAGCCAGATTGGAGCTCCATAATGATTCCCTTCCGCTTGCAGAGATTTTAAGGCGGATTAAGTGATTACAAGTGCCTAATTACTATGGACTCCCTTTATGACAATGACACTGGCAGGTGAAGGCAGCTTGGAAATTACTGCTTTCTCCTGACCCCCCAGATCAAGTGCAGCAACCCAGACAGGTCTGTGACAAAACAGGCAGATGGCAGCTGCGACTGTCTGGGCCTTTCCTGACCATGGGATCTGGAATTCCATCAGAGCCTCAAACTCTCTCTCCTTTTGGCAAGTGCAAAGAAAGGAAGGTTTTAACAAGGATCAGGAGACCCCTAGAGCAAAAGCTGAAACAACAATTGATTTCAAAGCTCTGGAAAGCTCTGGAAAGATCGCTGGACTTGCAGGCAGGAGACACGGATTCGAGTCCCTGGGACATGAATTTGAGTTCCTGCTCTGTCTGTGTTAGTTATGCTGACCTTCCCTTGGGGCTGTCACGTGGGCTTTCTGGGCCTCAGTAAGCACCTCCCAGGGCTGTTGTCATTACGCGTGTGGCATGAAATTCCTGCTCAGCGTGTTAGATTCCCAGAAATCAAGGTGTGAGCAGGATTGTGCTGTCTCTGAAGGCTCTAGGGGAGGATGCTTCCTTGTTTCTTCCAGCTCTGGTGGTTTCTGGCATCCTTGGTTTGCTGACGCTTTGCTCCCATCTCTGCTTCTGGTTTCACGTGGTCGTCACCCCATTTGTCCAAGTTCCTTCTTAAAAGGACACTGGTTATTGGATTAGAACCCACCCTGATTCTTTTTTTTTTTTAACATCTTTATTGGAGTATAATTGCTTTACAATGTTGCGTTACTTTCTTCTGTACAGCAGAGTGAATCAGCTGTATGCATGCGTATATCCCCATATCCCCTCCCTCTTGCATCTCCCTCCCACCCTCCCTATCCCACCGCTCTGGTGGTCACAGAGCACCGAGCTGATCTCCCTGTGCTATGCGGCTGCTTCCCACTAGCTATCTATTTTACGTTTGGTAGTGTATATATGTCTATGCCACTCTCTCACTCGTCCCAGCTTACTCTTCCCCCTCCCCATGTCCTCAAGTCCATTCTCTACGTCTGCACCTTTATTCCTGTCCTGCCCCTACGTTCTTCAGAACCTTTTTTTTTTTTTAGATACCGTATGTATGTGTTAGCCTACGGTATTTGTTTTTCTCTTTCTGACTTCACTCTGTATGACAGACTCTAGGTCCATCCACCTCACTACAAATAACTCAATTTCGTTTCTTTTTATGGCTGAGTAATATTCCATTGTATATATGTGCCACATCTTCTTTATCCATTCATCTGTTCATGGACACTTAGGTTGCTTCCATGTCCTGGCTATTGTAAATATAGCTGCAATGAACATTGCGGTTCATGACTCTTTTTTTTTTTTTTTAACATTTTTATTGGGGTATAATTGCTATACAATGGTGTGTTAGTTTCTGCTTTATAACAAAGTGAATCAGTTATACATATACATATGTTCCCATATGTCTTCCCTCTTGCGTCTCCCTCCCTCCCACCCTCCCTATCCCACCCCTCCAGGCTGTCACAAAGCACCGAGCCAATATCCCTGTGCCATGCGGCTGCTTCCCACTAGCTATCTACCTTACTACGTTTGTTAGTGTGTATATGTCCATGACTCTCTCTCGCCCTGTCACAGCTCACCCTTCCCCCTCCCCATAACCTCAAGTCCGTTCTCTAGGAGGTCTGCGTCTTTATTCCTGCCTTACCCCTAGGTTCTTCATGACATTTTTTTTTCTTAAATTCCATATATATGTGTTAGCATACGGTATTTGTCTTTTTCTTTCTGACTTACTTCACTCTGTATGACAGACTCTAGGTCTATCCACCTCATTACAAATAGCTCAATTTCGTTTCTTTTTATGGCTGAGTAATATTCCATTGTATATATGTGCCACATCTTCTTTATCCATTCATCCGATGATGGGCACTTAGGTTGTTTCCATCTCCAGGCTATTGTAAATAGAGCTTCAATGAACATTTTGGTACATGACTCTTTTTGAATTTTGGTTTTCTCAGGGTATATGCCCAGTAGTGGGATTGCTGGGTCATATGGTAGTCCTATTTGTAGTTTTTTAAGGAACCTCCATACTGTTCTTCATAGTGGCTGAAACAATTCACATTCCCACCAGCAGTGCAAGAGTGTTCCCTTTTCTCCACACCCTCTCCAGCATTTATTGTTTGTAGATTTTTTGATGATGGCCATTCTGACTGGTGTGAGATGATATCTCATTGTAGTTTTGATTTGCATTTCTCTAATGATTAATGATGTTGAGCATTCTTTCATGTGTTTGTTGGCAGTCTGTATATCTTCTTTGGAGAAATGTCTATTTAGGTCTTCCACCCATTTTTGGATTGGGTTGTCTGTTTTTTTGTTATTGAGCTGCATGAGCTGCTTGTAAATTTTGGAGATTAATCCTTTGTCAGTTGCTTCATTTGCAAATATTTTCTCCCATTCTGAGGGTTGTCTTTTGGTCTTGTTTATGGTTTCCTTTGCTGTGCAGAAGCTTTGAAGTTTCATTAGGTCCCGTTTGTTTATTTTTATTTTTATTTCCATTACTCTAGGAGGTGGGTCAGAAAGCATCTTGCTGTGATTTATGTCATAGAGTGTTCTGCCTATGTTTTCCTCTAAGAGTTTGATAGTTTCTGGCCTTACATTGAGGTCTTTAATCCATTTTGAGCTTATTTTTGTGTATGGTGTTAGGGAGTGATCTAATCTCATACTTTTATATGTACCTGTCCAGTTTTCCCAGCACCACTTATTGAAGAGGCTGTCCTTTCTCCACTGTACATTCCTGCCACCTTTATCAAAGATAAGGTGTCCATATGTGCGTGCGTTTATCTCTGGGCTTTCTATCCTGTTCCATTGATCTATCTTTGTGTTTTTGTGCCAGTACCATACTGTCTTGATTACTGTAGCTTTGTAGTATAGTCTGAAGCCAGGGAGCCTGATTCCTCCAGCTCCGTTTTTCGTTCTCAAGATTGCTTTGGCTATTCGGGGTCTTTTGTGTTTCCATATAAATTGCGAAATTTTTTGTTCTAGTTCTGTGAAAAATGCCATTGGTAGTTTGATAGGGATTGCATTGAATCTATAGATTGCTTTGGGTAGTAGAGTCATTTTCACAATGTTGATTCTTCCAATCCAAGAACATGGTATATCTCTCCATCCTTTTGTATCATCTTTAATTTCTTTCATCAGTGTCTTATAATTTTCTGCATACAGGTCTTTTGTCTCCTTAGGTAGGTTTATTCCTAGATATTTCATTCTTTTTGTTGCAATGGTAAATGGGAGTGTTTTCTTGATTTCACTTTCAGATTTTTCATCATTAGTATATAGGAATGCCAGAGATTTCTGTGCATTAATTTTGTATCCTGCCACTTTACTAAATTCATTGATTGGCTCTAGTAGTTTTCTGGTAGCATCTTTAGGATTCTCTATATATAGGATCATGTCATCTGCAAACAGTGACAGCTTTACTTCTTCTTTTCCGATTTGTATTCCTTTTATTTCCTTTTCTTCTCTGATTGCTGTGGCTAAAACTTCCAAAACTATGTTGAATAAGAGTGGTGAGAGTGGGCAACCTTTTCTTGTTCCTGATCTTAGTGGAAATGCTTTCAGTTTTTCACCATTGAGGATGATGTTTGCTGTGGGCTTGTCATATATGGCCTTTATTATGTTGAGGAAAGTTCCCTCTATGCCTACTTTCTGCAGGGTTTTTATCATAAATGGGTGTTGAATTTTGTCAAAAGCTTTCTCTGCATCTATTGACATGATCACATGTTTTTTCTCCTTCAATTTGTTAATATGGTTTATCACATTGATAGATTTGCATATATTGAAGAATCCTTGCATTCCTGGAATAAACCCTACTTGATCATGGTGTATTATCCTTTTAATGTGCTGTTGGATTCTGTTTGCTAGTATTTTGTTGAGGATTTTTGCATCTATGTTCATCAGTGATATTGGCCTGTAGTTTTCTTTCTTTGTGACATCCTTGTCTGGTTTTGGTATCAAGGTGATGGTGGCCTCGTAGAAGGAATTTGGGAGTGTTCCTCCCTCTGCTATATTTTGGAAGAGTTTGAGAAGGATAGGTGTTAGCTCTTCTCTAAATGTTTGATGGAATTCGCCTGTGAAGCCATCTGGTCCTGGGCTTTTCTTTGCTGGAAGATTTTTAATCACAGTTTCAATTTCAGTGCTTGTGATTGGTCTGTTCATATTTTCTATTTCTTCCTGATTCAGTCTTGGCAGGTTGTGCCTTTCTAAGAATTTGTCCATTTCTTCCAGATTGTCCATTTTATTGGCATAGAGTTGCTTGTAGTAATCTCTCATGATCTTTTTTATTTCTGCAGTGTCAGTTGTTACCTCTCCTTTTTCATTTCTAATTCTATTGATTTGAGTCTTCTCCCTTTTTTTCTTGATGAGTCTGGCTAATGGTTTATCTATTTTGTTTATCTTCTCAAAGAACCAGCTTTTAGTTTTATTGATCTTTGCTATTGTTTCCTTCATTTCTTTTTCATTTATTTCTGATCTGATTTTTATGATTTCTTTCCTTCTGCTAGCTTTGGGGTTTTTTTGCTCTTCTTTCTCTAATTGCTTGAGGTGCAAGGTTAGGTTGTTTATTCGAGATGTTTCCTGCTTCTTAAGGTGGGCTTGTATTGCTATAAACTTCCCCCTTAGAACTGCTTTTGCTGCATCCCATAGGTTTTGGGTCGTTGTGTCTCCATTGTCATTTGTTTCTAGGTATTTTTTAATTTCCTCAGTGATCACTTCATTATTAAGTAGTGTATTGTTTAGCCTCCATGTGTTTGTATTTTTTACACATCTTTTCCTGTAATTGATATCTAGTCTCTTGGCGTTGTGGTCAGAAAAGATACTTGATACAATTTCAATTTTCTTAAATTTACCAAGGCTTGATTTGTGACCCAAGATATGATCTATCCTGGAGAATGTTCCATGAGCACTTGAGAAGAATGGCTATTCTGTTGTTTTTGGATGGAGTGTCCTATAAATATCAATTAAGTCCATCTTGTTTAATGTATCATTTAAAGCTTGTGTTTCTTTATTTATTTTCATTTTGGATGATCTGTCCATGGGTGAAAGTGGGGTGTTAAAGTCCCCTACTATGAATGTGTTACTGTCGATTTCCTCTTTTATGGCTGTTAGTATTTGCCTTACATATTGAGGTGCTCCTATGTTGGGTGCATAAATATTTACAATTGTTATATCTTCTTCTTGGATCGATCCCTTGATCATTATGTAGTGTCCTTCTTTGTCTCTTTTAATAGTCCTTATTTTAAAGTCTATTTTGTCTGATATGAGAATTGCTACTCCAGCTTTCTTTTGGTTTCCATTTGCATGGAATATCTTTTTCCATCCCCTCACTTTCAGTCTGTATGTGTCTCTAGGTCTGAAGTGGGTCTCTTGTAGACAGCATATATAAGGGTCTTGTTTTTGTATCCATTCAGCCAATCTGTGTCTTTTGGTGGGAGCATTTAGTCCATTTACATTTAAAGTAATTATCGATATGTATGTTCCTTTTCCCATTTTCTAAATTGTTTTGGGTTCGTTATTGTAGGTCTTTTCCTTCTCTTGTGTTTCTTGTCTAGAGAAGTTCCTTTAGCATTTGTTGTAAAGCTGGTTTGGTGGTGCTGAACTCTCTCAGCTTTTGCTTGTCTGTAAAGGTTTTAATTTCTCCATCAAATCTGAATGAGATCCTTGCTGGGTAGAGTAGTCTTGGCTGCAGGTTTTTTCCTTCATCACTCTCAGTATGTCTTGCCACTCCCTTCTGGCTTGTAGGGTTTCTGCTGAGAGATCAGCTGTTAACCTTATGGGGATTCCCTTATGTGTTATTTGTTGTTTTTCCCTTGCTGCTTTTAATATGCTTTCTTTGTATTTAATTTTTGACAGTTTGATTAATATGTGTCTTGGCGTATTTCTCCTTGTATTTATCCTGTATGGGACTCTCTGTGCTTCCTGGACTTGATTAACTATTTCCTTTCCCATATTAGGGAATTTTTCAACTATACTCTCTTCAAATATTTTCTCAGTCCCTTTCTTTTTCTCTTCTTCTTCTGGAACCCCTATAATTCGAATGTTGGTGTGTTTAATGTTGTCCCAGAGATCTCTGAGACTGTCCTCAGTTCTTTTCATTCTTTTTTCTTTATTCTGCTCTGCAGTACTTATTTCCACTCTTTTATCTTCCAGGTCACTTATCCGTTCTTCTGCCTCAGTTATTCTGCTATTGATCCCATCTAGAGTACTTTTAATTTCATTTATTGTGTTGTTCATCATTGCTTGTTTCATCTTTATTTCTTCTAGGTCCTTGTTAACTGTTTCTTGCATTTTGTCCATTCTATTTCCAAGATTTCGGATCATCCTTACTATCATTATTCTGAATTCTTTTTCAGGTAGACTGCCTATTTCCCCTTCATTTGTTAGGTCTGGTGCATTTTTATCTTGCTCCTTTATCTGCTGTGTGTTTTTCTGTCTTCTCATTTTGCTTATCTTACTGTGTTTGGGGTCTCCTTTTTGCAGACTGCAGGTTCGTAGTTCCCGCTGTTTTTGATGTCTGTCTCCAGTGGCTAAGGTTGGTTCAGTGGGTTGTGTAGGCTTCCTGGTGGAGGGGACTAGTGCCTGTGTTGTGGTGGATGAGGCTCGATCTTGTCTCTCTAGTGGGCAGGTTCACGTCTGGTGGTGTGTTTTGGGGTGTCTGTGGCCTTATTATGATTTTAGGCAGCCTTTCTGCTAATGGGTGGCGTTGTGTTCCTGTTTTGCTAGTTGTTTGGCACAGGTTGTCCAGCACTGTGGCTTGCTGGTCGTTGAGTGAAGCTGGGTGCTGGTGTTAAGACGGAGGTCTCTGGGAGATTTTCGCCGTTTGATATTATGTGGAGCTGGGAGGTCTCTTGTTGACCAGTGTCCTGAAGTTGGCTCTCCTACCTCAGAGGCAGAGCCCTGACTCCTAGCTGGAGCACCAAGAGCCTTTCATCCACACAGCTCAGAATAAAAGGGAGAAAAAGTAGAGAGAATTAGTATAAGTATGAGGAAAGAAAGAAGGAAAGGAGGGAAGGAAGGAAGGAAAGAAGAAAGAAAGAAAGAAAGAAAGAAAGAAGGAAAGAAGGAAAGAAGGCAAGAAGGAAAGAAAGGAGGGAGAGAGGGAGAGAGGAAGGAAGGAGGGAAAGAAGGAAAAAAAACAGAAAGAAAGAAGATACAGTAAAAATAAAATAAAGTATAATAAAGTTATTGAATTAAAAAATTCTTATTTAGAAAAAACAAAGGGACGGATAGAACCTTAGGACAAATGTTGAAAGCAAAGCTATACAGACAAAATCTTACACAGAAGCATACACATACACCCTCACTAAAAGAGGTAAAGGGGGAAAAATCATAGATCTTGCTCTCGAAGCTCACTTCCTCAATTTGGGATGACTCGTCTATTCAGGTATTCCACAGATGCAGGGTATATCAAGTTGATTGTGGAGCTTTAATCCGCTGCTTCTGAGGCTGCTGGGAGAGATTTCCCTTTCTCTTCTTTGTTCTCACAGCTCACCGGGGCTCAGCTTTGGATTTGGCCCTGCCTCTGCGTGTAGGTCGCTGGAGGGCGTCTGTTTTTTGCTCAGACAGGACGGGGTTAAAGGAGCCGCTGATTCGGGGGCTCTGGCGCACTCAGGCCGGCGGGGAGGGAGGGACACGGAATGCGGGGCGGGCCTGCGGCGGCAAAGGCCGACGTGACTTTGCACCAGCCTGAGGCCCGCCGTGCGTTCTCCCGGGGAAGTTGTCCCTGGATCCCAGGAACCTGGCAGTGGCGGGCTGCACAGGCTCCGCGGAAGAGGGGTGTGGAGAGTGACCTGTGCTCGCACACAGGCCCCTTAGTGGCGGCAGCAGCAGCCTTAGCGTCTCGCGCCCGTCTCTGGGGTCCGCGCCTCCAGCCGCGGCTCGCGCCCGTCTCTGGGGTCCGCGCTTTTAGCCGCGGCTCACGCCCGTCTCTGGAGTTCCTTTAAGCAGCGCTCTTAATCCCCTCTCCTCACGCACCAGGAAACAAAGAGGGAAGAAAAAGTCTCTTGCCTCTTCGGCAGATGCAGACTTTTCCCCGTACTCCCTCCCGGCTAGCCGTGGTGCACTAACCCCTTCAGGCTACGTTCAAGCCGCCAACCCCAGTCCTCTTCCTGCGCTCCGTCCGAAACCGAAACCCGAGCCTCAGAGCCTCAGCTCGCAGCCCCGCCCGCCCCGGCAGGTGAGCAGACAAGCCTCTCGGGCTGGTGAGTGCCGATCGGCACCGATCCTCTGTGCGGGAATCTCCCCGCTTTGCCCTCCGCACCCGCTGCTGTGCACTCCTCCGCGGCTTCGAAGCTCCCCCCTACGCCTCCCGCAGTCTCCGCCCGCGAAGGGGCTTCCTAGTGTGTGGAAACTTTTCCTCCTTCACAGCTCCCTCCCACTGGTGCAGGTGCCGTCCCTATTCTTTTGTCTCTGTTTATTCTTTTTTCTTTTGCCCTACCCAGGTACGTGGGGAGTTTCTTGCCTTTTGGGAGGTCTGAGGTCCTCTGCCAGCCTTCAGTAGGTGTTCTGTAGGAGTTGTTCCACGTGTAGATGTCTTTCTGGTGTATCTGTGGGGAGGGAGGTGATCTCCGCGTCTTACTCTTCCGCCATCTTCCTCTCCATTCTCTAACTGATCTTTCTGTAGCTTGGACTTTTCCTGGGCTAAATCCAAGGTACTAGCGGGGCTGTGTTCCTTTCTGGAGATTCTAGGGGAGCGACCTTTTAGGGTTGGTGGAGTTCTCACCTCACATCACTCTCATGACTCTTTTTGAGTTATGGTTTTCTCAGGGTATATGCCCAGGAGTGGGATTGCTGGGTCGTATGGTAGTTGTATTTTTAGTTTTTTAAGGAACCTCCATACTGTTCTCCATAGTGGCTGTATCAATTTACATTCCCACCAACAGTGCAAGAGGATTCCCTTTTCTCCACACCCTCTCCAGCATTTACTGTTTGTAAATTTTTTTTTTTTTTTTTTTTTTTTTGCGGCACACGGGCCTCTCACTGCTGTGGCCTCTCCCACTGTGGAGCACAGGCTCTGGACGCGCAGGCTCAGCGGCTATGGCTCATGGGCCCAGCCGCTCCACGGCATGTGGGATCCTCTGGGACCGGGGCACGAACCCGTGTCCCCTGCATCGGCAGGCGTACTCTCAACCACTGCGCCACCAGGGAAGACGCCTGTTTGTAGATTTCTTGATGATGACCATTCTGACCCGTGTGAGGTGATACCTCATTGTAGTTTTGATTTGCATTTCTCTAATGATTAGTGATGTTGAGCATCCTTTCATGTGTTTGGTGGCTGTCTGTATATCTTCTTTGGAGAAATGTCTGTTTAGGTCTTCTACCCATTTTTGGATTGGGTTGTTTGTTTTTTTGATATTGAGCTGCATGAGCTGTTTGTATATTTTGGAGATTAATCCTTTGTCAGTTGCTTCGTTTGCAAATATTTTCTCCCATTCTGAGGGTTGTCTTTTAGTCTTATTTATGGTTTCCTTTGCTGTGCAGAAGCTTTTAAGTTTCATTAGGTCCCATTTCTTTATTTTTCTTTTTATTTCCATTTCTCTTAGAGGTGGGTCAAAAAGGATCTTGCTGTGATTTATGTTATAGAGTGTTCTGCCTATGTTTTCCTCTAAGAGTTTTATAGTGTCTGGCCTTACATTTATGTCTTTAATCCATTTTGAGTTTATATTTGTGTATGGTGTTAGGGAGTGTTCAAATTTCATTCTTTTACATGTAGCTGTCCAGTTTTCGCAGCACCACTTATTGAAGAGGCTGTCTTTTCTCTATTGCATATTCTTGCCCCCTTTATCAAAGATAAGGTGACCATATGTGTGTGGGTTTATCTCTGGGCTTTCTATCCTGTTCCATTGATCTATATTTCTGTTTTTGTGCCAGTACCATACTGTCTTGATTCCTGTAGCTTTGTAGTATAGTCTGAAGTCCAGGAGCCTGATTCCTCCAGCTCCGTTTTTCTTTCTCAATATTGCTTTGGCTATTCGGGGCCCACCCTGAATCTATATGACCTCATCTTAACTTCATTACATCTGCAAAGACCTTATTTCCAAATAAGGTCACATTCCCAAGTCCTGGGAATTAGGAATTCAACATACCTTCTTTAGAGACATGATTCAACCTCTAACAGTCAGTTAGCATTGACTATGATGGCGAGTATCTAGCATCATTTTCCCAGATGTCCCACAGATGTGGTCTGAACAGTGGATGAGGCTAAATCCAGGCCATGGGAGGGTGTGGCTCAGAACAGAGTTGCCCTGCCTGGGCAGAGGCAGAGTTGGTGAACTCACTTGGTCCTCCTGGGATGTTGCAGTGCATGAAGGGACATTTATTCCTCTGTAGTGTTATCTCTTGTTCCAGCAGAGACCCAGTGTGCAGCTGGGAGGTGAGGGAGGGGGAGGGGAGCTTACTGTGGGGGAGGGGAGGCTATACTCACCGCTCCTCCCAGACCAGATCACACAGGCCTTGTTTTCTAGTTAGAGGGTGGAGCCCCTTTGCGGGCTCTGAGAAACTGACACGTCTGCACTGGTAGGTGGGCTGCCTGGGTCTCCCTGGAGAAGACCTGCCCAGGGCAGCCCAGGGATGTCCCAGGGATGCTCTTGGAGTTGTTTTCTTTGGGACCATCCTCTGGGCTCTGCTTAGTAATTTTCAGGATAACACTCAAAGAATAGAAACAACAAGTTCTCTTTAGACACAGATGGCCACACCAGTGCATTTTAGTTTTGCTGTTGCAACCCTAGCTGACGTGCTTAGAACGGCTTCCAGTCTGTGGGGGAGCACAGCACACCAGGGGTGCAGCATATATTATATCTGTTATGTGTATGTGTACACCGGGAGCTGGGAGGACCTAGAAAAGGGTCCCTAACCCAGCTTGGGTGAGAAGAAGAGGAACCACGTCCCAGGGAGGTGACGCCTGAACACCTGGATCAGTGGGGTGATGGAAAGGTGAGAACACAGGCTAGCAAAATGGGGGGACGAGCGCGCAGGGCACATTGTGATGCATGGCAAGCCTTTGGGATGGCTGGGATTTGTTGGCTAGAGCAGCAGTTAGGAGCCTCGTCTGCTCCCTGAATGCATTTACATTTCAGTGGGAGTTAATGGCTGTTCAGGTTTCAAACCGGGTCTCATGAGAGACTGTAAGAGCAGCTAAGGTCCTGGAGGAGAACCAATCAGTAGCAGGGGCCGGCACCTCTTCTGGTGTGTTGTACGATGTTTTACCCGAAGGTCACACTGACTGTGGGTCTAATGACATCTCCAAGGCACATCTCTTACTGTAGGACAAAAGAATCCATGCAGTCTCTTCCTGCCCCGTGACACCAGCATCCAATGGGTTCTATTGTATACAGTTCCCATTTCATAGGGCGCCATTGAAGATGAGCCAGGGATCTCCCCCGGGTGCCAGGTGGCTTGAAATATCTCATTAAGAATAGCTGTGTGGGAAGAAACAATATATTTAGCCGTGGGTAGGCAGTGTTACTGAAATATGAGTTATTTGACATTATGGAACTTAGAAGCATCAGTTCATGTCAGATGGTGCGATAATAACTGTAACCACAATGGAGACCATAGATCAAAGGGCTGGGGAATGGGATTCAGCTCTGGCATATTTCTCTGTTTTGCATATTATTAAGTAGTCCTGAGCCAATCTCAGGACACAGCATTACCAGAGACAATTCTTGCCTCGGGTTGCCTGAAGTTTACTCTGAGGATGACTTGCTGGGCTCCCAGAGGAGTTCTAGGGCTTCGGGAGCCGATCAGGTCTCTGAATTTCTGATGAGGTGGGGTCCACAGTGGGGCTACGGTGTGAGGTTTGCCTCCTGGGGAGAGAAGCAAGGTCAATGTATGGGTTTGCCAGGAGGTAGACCCTGCAGGGTTTAGTGCTTGGAATGTTTACCAGAAGTGGCACCTGGGATGGACATCGTGGAAGGGAGGGGCAGAGGCAGGGTCGGGAAGCGGATGCCACAGCCTCTCCACCTGCGAAAGAGGGTCCAGGTTGAGACTGTGTGTGCGACTTGTTCCATCCTAAGCCTCAGTGGCTGGTCTTTTCACCCTGCGTCCATCAGCGGCTGGGTGTGGGCCACCCTGGCTGGGAGTGTGACATTGGACGGGGTGACTGCAGCAGAAGCCATTCCCGAAGGGCAGACAGCTGAGCCCCAAAGCCAACCCCACTGCCAGCAGTTGGGGCCAGGTCTTCCCTGAAAGGGCATCTGGACCTCTCGTCTCCCTGTCCACCCCGGGAAGCTCCAAGTACTTCTTTCAGTGTGGGTCCAGATCACCCGGTCAGGAAGCACGTCATGGCCCATCGACTTGGGAGGACGGCCTATTGTTCTGGGTGGGGAGAAATCAGAATTGCTGCTCGCGATGTGAGTGCGCGGTGGGCGTAGGTGAAATCGGTCCTTAAATCTGCTTCCCTCTCCGACCTGACATCTGCACGCCTCACAGGTCCCTGCGCAGGACGTTCTCACTCCTGACCAAAGGGTCAGTCACCACAGTCTGAGAGCCTGGCGGGGGAGGCGAGGCCCCCAACCCAATGCCCCTCCTCTCCTTGCAGCCCCTCTCACCCACCTCCCAGAGGCCGACCCAGAAGGTGGTCTTTGTTGGGCATCCCTGATTCGCCAGGTCCCGCAAGTGTCTGGTTCTCCCTCCTAATTTAAAAGGGTGGCTTTGGTTCCTCTTTGCCCAGAATGCTTCCTAAAAGGAAAGCAGTGAACATTCTGGACGGGCGGGGAGATGTAGGAAAAGGATGCTATTGTACGAGGGTAGGGATCCCCAGTTTGTGTTTGCTCCCAGGCGTCACCTGGGGGTAAGTCACATCATCTTCCTGCGTGTCTTCTGTGTTCTTTCTGAGTGTGGAGAAGAGGGCAAGTGGTCCCCAAGGTCCTTTCTAGGGCTGCGATTTCCTTATTCCTGTCTCCACCGTGGGGTGTGGTCTTATCCCATCTCCAGTCCCCTCAGTTCCGGGCGGCGAGTCCCATGCCCCTTGACTTCGGCAGCCCAGTGTTCACACTGCCCTGTTTCCTTGCAGCCCATCCAGACGCTGATGTGCTCTGCCACTGGGCAGCCCTACCTTCCTCCCAGGAGATGGGGAAGGTGGGTAGGAGGGAGGCTGGGTAGGGGCACTGATTTAAGGTCAATCCGGTCTGGGTAGGTGAGCAGGAGAGGTGGAGGGGCTGACAGTTCACTGCCAGGCTTGGGGCAGGGGTACGACTACAGTGATGCCTGGGGGAGGGGAGGGGACATGGCCTTGGAGGGGCGTCCCTCCGCCCATGGTTGATACGCCCCTCTTTTCCCCAAAGCCACAAACTGCTCCGCCAGGTGATGAATCTATATTTAATATAGTTTCATTTTCTGGAAGCTGCCCAACCCCAGCTCAACTCAGCTGAAAAGGCAAGAAGCACTGATTCAGGGCAAGAATTTGAAAGTGCAACTACATTTGGACCTGGAGTGATGAGATGGGAGCTGCTTCCCAACATCAGGGCTGATGCCAGACGGCCAAGCTGTCGTTTCTGGCAAGGTGACAAGGCCCCGGCACTCTGACGTGAGGCACTTCCTCATTACCTGGCATCCCTGTGGCCATGGCCATCTGCTCGGTTCTCCCCCCTCACAAGACAGCAAAGCAGATCGCACAAGACACCAGCGCCAGCATGCCGGGCACGAGGAGGGTGAATGCACTCAAAGCGGACAGAAAGAGAGTGGCCTTCCTAGAAGGTGCCACTGGTATTTGAAAAGGGCTCCTAGTTAAAATACACGAAAAGGCCCTTCTAGTCAATGTACCAGTACATAGGCTTTGTCCTCAGATGATGTTTTACTTTTCCATAAATTGCTTGAGTTTTAGATGGCATAAAAGCACCACATCTCTTCAAATGAGGAAGTGATTGGTACCGGCCCGAATAAGCATTCTCGGGGACACCTGGGCTGCTTAATGCCGTCACCCAGAGTGCACAAGGGACAACGTAGAGTCGAATCTCTCAGGTTTAAGACCCTTGAAAGTCTGGCTTTTTTCAGCTCCCTCAAAAGCATGTAAGAGGTTGAACTGGTAAAAAGTATGCTTCTGGGTAACTGTTTTCCAGCCATGTCATGGTGCTTGTGTTTGAGTTGAGTTCGCTAAGGTCCTGCTAGGTAAACCCTGGGGTTGTAGTGACTTAGCACATCAGAAGTGTATTTGTCGATCACATAACGTCCAGTGGGCACCAGGGGTTAGGGCCGTGAGGCTGCACTCCATGTGATCACTCAGGATCCCAGGCTTTCAGAAGTTTCACTTCTTTAACACGTGGCTTCCAATGGACGAAAGCACGAGCATCCAACCCTCAGGAGGGAGAGCAGATAGAAGATCGTGCAGCCGGCTTGCCAGGCCCGCCTACAAGAGTGCACTTTGTTTTTGCCCAGATTGCGTTGGCCACCACGAGTACAAGGCAGACTAACTGCGAGAGAGGATGACCAATTCAGATTATCTTTTGTGGCTGGGGAGAAGGAAAAAAAATATAACGGCATCTCTGTTATAGAGAGTGTGGAAGATCTGTTTCCAGAAAATTCTCTCTCAGCATTGGTGCATAGATGGTGTCTATCTATTTATCATCAATCAGTCTATCTATCTGGCATCTATCTAACCTCTATCTATCTATCATCTATCATCATCATCACTATCATTTACCATCTTTAATAGCAATGAGCCCCTATATAACACCTTTCAAAGCAAAGGTAAGAGCTGGCAACAGCTTGCATCCAGCCATGTGTCTCCCTCATCCTGCCCGTCTGCACTCACCACCATCCTGAATCCTGTCCTCGTTATTTTGCTAAACATTTTCAGAGTTGTATCTTCTCTACATGTATCCTAAAGATGTATGTATTTTTATTTCAGTGTTTTACTCGTAGAAAGGATCTCGTGTACCTGCTCTTTGACTTACTTTTTCCATGTAAACATTCACTGCCACGGTTCATCCACATTCTGGTGTGTTGCGGGGCGTCGCTCCTATTGTGATTCTCCCTCAATTTATTCCTCCCGCCTCCAGCACATGCGCGTTGCGCCGATGGCAGGTTTTGCTGTTTGAACAATGCTACCGTCCTCATCCTTTACCCGCCTCGTGTCGTGTGTGGAGCGAGAATATTTCCTGCCTGTCTGGAGTGCTTAGCTTGATGAGATAATGCTTAACTTTCAAACTGCTCTTCCTATCAAAGGTGCATGAAAGGCCCTGTGTGTCCGTACCTTCACCAGCACTTGATACAGTCAGATATTTTCATTTCTACTAATGCCTTCATTGTTTATTAATGTGCCCCCCACCCACACCTTTTTATGCTTAGCTTCCCCTGGTAGCTGGATTCCCTAAGCTGTCATTATTTTTCCTACTTCTTGCTGCATCCCAAAGCAAGAGGTGGTACATGATCTCAAACCAGCTCTCAGATGGGAAAGAAGCTCTGATTGAAAGATTTCACGGAAGGGGCAGACCTGCAGGCAGGTTGTTGTCACTTTGCGGGTGGGCGGCCCCTACCTTTGCAACATTCCTGCGTCTTTTCGTCTTGGCCACTCCAGATACTAGTACACAGCTCAACAATTTTGCTGATTTTATGAAAAGCAGCACAGAAATCGAAACCAAAGAGGAACCTCCTGAGGAGCTGAGGCAAGTTAGCAGGCTGGAGTAGGGAGCAGGGCTGAGAATGTCTGCTGGCTGAAGGACAGCCACACAGCATCCTCAGAGCATGGATTAGAATAAAAGTGATCGTTTTCCCCGCAGCGGCTCGGTCTGGCTCATCTGCACTTGGTTACAGGTGCAGAACTATGCCTCCAAGCCCGGGATGTGAGAGCCGCCTTCACATCTGCCCTCAGTCTGTCTGGTTCAGTAGGGGCAGCCTTGTGACGATAAATCATGTAAACAAGTTGCAGTAATGGAATGCTTACTTAGAAACTGTATTTGCAAAGGCTTGTATCCACCGTTCAGAAGAAAGATCGTGTTGTCTTGCAGCTTGTTAAGAAAATCCACCTGTTTTAAGGGTGCACCTGCTCTACCCAGGCAGCTGGCACCCTGGGAAGTGAGGAACCCACATCGGCTTTCTTCCTTCAAGTCGGGGTGGGGAGGTGGCGGGGGTGGGGGGGAGGGCGGGAACCTAGTCTTTAAGATGCGAGTGGCTTTTCCATCTGGGCGCACAGCCCTTCAGTTTGGAGCAACAGAAAACATAAGGGGCGTGTTCTCCTCGCCCATATTTTCTCCTTCCCTCTCCTCCTCTTTGTGGCTTAGTAATTTATGTTTTTCTATCTGCCTCTGGCTTTCCTCCTGAGATGGGGGCTCTGTGTTGGCGCCGACGGAAGGGATAAACAAAGGGAAAATCTGAGTTCTCCATCCACCACCCATGTCTCCCCTCTGATGTGGCAGAAAGACAAAAAAAATGCCTCTGACCCACTGTGATTGGCAGAGGTGCTGGAGTGTACCCATGCATATCCTGCGGAAGGAAATGGTGCTTCTCCTGACATAAGTGCTCCGTCAGGCGACTCAGACCCATCAGCTGGGGGCAGTTGGGCTCATTGCCTGTTACTGCCAGCCACCTTGGGCCCTCCCCACAGCTGTCTCCCCTAGGGCCTTTGGGAAACCCAGACAGAAGGGCTCTCACCTTTGGGAAACCTGTTTGCCCCCCTGCCTCTGCCCACATCCCCCATCTCTACTGTTCACTGGAGACAAAGGTCCAACCCTGAACTCTTAGCAGGGACTGTTAAGCCACAGAACGCGTAGAGATTCTAGAATGACATGAGAGAGAGAGAGAGCCACTGCCTACTAGCTGGTATGAATATTTTATTAATGTGTGGAAGGAGATAGGGATTCTGTGTGTGTTTCTGCAGAACGGTGTGTACCGAGTCCAGTGTGTGAACTTTCTCGTGAGATCAGAACCTTGGAGGAGTTGTTCACTGCGGCAAACCTAGTGCCTAGAGGGGCACCAGCACAGAGTAAATGCTCAGTAAACCCCGGGTGATGAGTAAAAGGGGGATGCGAGCGAGGCTGTAGGATATGCTGGACTTGGGCAGAGGCCGTTTTGTAAAGGCCATAGAAAATCTGAGGCGCTGGGGTTCCTGGAAACCTTGGGCTCCACTCAGTCCCCTGGCATCTACGATCCAGACTCACACATCCTGACAAGGCACAAGGGGCCGGAGAGGGAGAAGTGGCCAGGGACCAGGCGCACACGTGTGTGCCCTCAGAGGCTGGCCCAGGCTGGGGGCACGTTTGCCTCTCTCCGCCCCGGATGTCATCGGCCAGCCTGAGCCACATGTGGACAAGACTGACAGATATGGTTCCACAGCCCAGGGCCTGGCATGAGGCGTGTGTGCCCAGCAGAGGCAGATGCCTCTGAGTCAGGATCACAGTGCCCGGTTTTACAAGTGAGGAAAATTGCGCCATTAAAAGACAATTATTCAAGCGGTGTAAGTCAGCTTTGCAGCTCCTGGCGATGCCAAGCAGGAGAGAGAGAAGATAGTGGTGTGCGGAATTCTCTCTCTCTCAAGCTCAGGCTGGGAAGCAGAGCTTGCGCCTGCATGTGGATAATCTATGGTGAGGGGCCTGGACCGCCAGATTCCTTTACCTGAGCGTCATCAGGAAGGGGGAGGCGGCATCCGAGCAGCAGAAAGGGCTTCATCCCAAGAAACAGGAAACCCAAAGGTGCTTCAAGCTGGTTGTGTATCTGATATTCGTCCGGATCTCAGCCACTTCACGGAGGTTCCAGGTCCCCTGTCTGGCCACCTGAGGGTGTGCGGTGACTTAAAGGAGAACACGTTGGGCCTGTGGCCCCAAGAGCTGGGTTCGGGCATCACTTCATTTGTGTGCTCTCGGCCCCCTTTCTCTCTCGGGTGCGATTTCATGGAAGTCCAGCATGCTTCCGTTTCTGGAGCACTTTCCGTGGTAGTTTTTGCTCAGGCTGCTTGGTCTGCTGCCATGGTAACCAGCCCTGGGTCCCCCACCTTCACATGGAGGGAGATGTGAAGGGACAAGACAGACCCAGCTCATCTCTGGGACTGTTGGTCCCTAGAGGCAGGGGTGGGGGTGAGGGGTCACTGTGGAGATGTTTCCAAAGTCCCGTGTTTGTCCCCAGATCTTTGCTGATGCCAGGAAGGCTTGCAGGGAAGGCGGTTTATGTGCCCCAGAAGGACAGTGGCAGGGCCTGAAAGGGGAAGGGAGCACAGATCAGGCCACAGACACAAGAACACCAAAAGCGGGCTCCAGTTCAGGGCCCTTTCGCACGTAGAATAAGAGCTCAAAGTATCACAGAGAAGCAGACCAAGGCTTATTTGTTTTGCGCTGAAAATGGACCAGCCCCGATTCTCATAGCGTTCCTCCTTCTGAGTAGAACTTGATCCCCTCCAGTATTGGTAAGAACAAAATAGGAACCATTTCAATAGTCTTTTCGCTGTTAATAATTTTAATTTTAGGATGTGGCTGAATGTAAGCGGCAGCAGGCTTCCCCCTGTCTGTTTCGAGTTCATAAACCAGGCGGAAGTTCGTTTTAATTGGTGGCATTTTCAGTCAACCATTCAGCTTGTAAAAATTGAAAGAGACAGAAGTCTAGCCTCTCCGCACGGGGCACTGTGGCCGTGGGAGTCCAGCCCTTCGCTGGGGTGGGCATGGGGCATAGAGTGGAGGGTCCCAGCCGGATGAAGAGGAGCCAGCCAGGCTCGGCAGAAGGGTGGGCTGGTTTTGCAGGGTGTCAAGCCAAATGGGAGAGAAGTAGGTGCTGAATCTGAGGGTGAGTCAGGCTACCGATGTGCAGGCAGAACAGAGGTAAAAGGTGCGGGAAGACGGTAGCACATCCCAGTTTGATTAGATAAACGCAGGTAGAAGCGTCTGGACCTTGAGGTCAGTTCCAGCTTCCAAGGTTCCCCCTGGACAGTTGGGGCTCTCCAGGCCACAACATATGGGTTCTGGGCAGGATGTCTGCCCGACACTTTCATTTGCATATTTTTAATGCTGCTCCCTAGACGGGCGATAGGAGAACAGACTGAAAGGCTCACCACGCTGAATTCCACCACAGGGAGGGAGCCAGGGTGAGGGCTGAGTGGATGGACACAGTCAGCCCCAGTTTGGTACCCGACTGCCACTTACAAACTTGTTACTCAATCCAAAGCCTTAGTTACTCATCCGGAAAAGGAGGCTGTTGACGCTACCTGCCTCTTGGAGGAACTGAATCAGGTGGTAAGGCCCTTAGCCCTAAGCCCGACTCAGGAGCGCCACTTCATATGCTTACAGTAGTAAAATAAAGTCTTCATTCCTTCTGGGTCTAGAGTTTACATAAGAGTCAGAAACTGTTGAGAGTACTTTTAAAAAAAATTTTGGCCGTGCCGTGCAGCATGTGGGATCTTAGTTCCCCGACCAGGGATCGAGCCCATGCCCCATGCAGCGGAAGCACGGAGTCCTAACCACTGGACGCCGGGGAAGTCCCATGCTGGGAGTATTTTTAGATGCAGTCCCTGATACTGATGAGTTCACAAAGTCAGAGGGAGTGGCAGTTTGGAAATGCAGAAATATGCCCCTAAGGGTAAGAGTAACTAACACTTTGGTTGAAATTGCCATGAGTCTTAAATCCTGTTTTTAAAGGGCTAGTGAGGGGAGAGAGTGGCTGAAGAGTAGGTTAGGTTATTAGATCTTATAGATAAGCTTCGGAGGGAAAATGCCAAGCTCTGTGACAGGATACCCAGCGGCGGGGATCACCAAGCCGAGGACTTCTCTCTCCAAGGGATGGGAGCAGAGATGCGACCCTGGGGAGTGTGACAGCTGTGGCCACCGCAGGGCCACCACAGTGAGTGGCTAGGGGTGCAGAGAACTGGTCTACACCCAGACTTTGGGTGGAGTGTGCTTTTCCTTTGCGTCCCCCCGGGGAGCAGTTCGCAGCGAGAAGAGCACACGTGGGCAAGAGAGAGGGTAGGACACAGTTCTCATCAAACTACTCCATCTGCCAGTATTAGCACCTACCAACAACAACAATAGATTTTAAACATTCGTGAAGTATGGGGTCTTCACGAGCATAAGGCCTGAGTATCAGCTGGCAGTGGAATCAGTAGAAATAAGAATTTTTTTTTTTTTTGCGGTAAACATTTTTGGGAATGTTTACCCCATTTCACAAATGAGGAAAGCAGGGCTCAAGGAGGATATATAACTTGCTCAAAAACCTAGTTGACAAGTGACCAAACCTGGATTTGAACTAATGTCTTGTTTTTCTCTGAAGAGTCCTGCATGGGTTTTGGGATCTTTAAGTCAGAAACTATTTTAGTATTATTAGAAATGGAATGGAATGAAGAATATTAATCTCAGCTCTGAAGCCTCAGGTTTCTTTGAATTTTCAGCCAGTGTTCCTGAAATCTACTCTTGAGGAGCAGAAAGAAGCAGAAAGGAAGGCTTCACATCTGCATTTGAAGATCCTGAAAAACGCCGTTCCTTGCACCTTGAGAAATGTGTTGGGAACTGCTCTCCTGCTTCCATCTGGACCCTCTCTTTCTTGCATTTTGCTGCCTTTTCCCCTCATGTTGCATAACCCCAAATAAGCCCACCAGTGCCCTTCATATATATCTTTTTTTTTTTTTTTTTTTGCGGTACGCGGGCCTCTCACTGTCGTGGCCTCTCCCGTTGCGGAGCACAGGCTCCGGACGCGCAGGCTCAGCGGCCATGGCTCACGGGCGCAGCCGCTCCGCGGCATGTGGGATCTTCCCGGACCGGGGCACGAACCCGTGTCCCCTGCATCGGCAGACGGACTCTCAACCACTGCGCCACCAACGAAGCCCCATATATATCTTCTTATACCTACTGATAGTAGGATTTTCTCCTGTGCCAGGGAACAGAATTAGCTCCTGAGTTGGAACCCATTTCTCTCCACTCCAATCTTGTCCATCCTTAAATTTCAACTCTTATAGAACCTCCTTGAAGAGTTTTCTATAAAACCTCTTGTCTCGTCAAATCCTGTAGCACTTTTTACCAGCCAGTTACACTTGCTGCCTGTATTTGGTGGGTATCTCTCTTCTCACTCAACAGCTTATAAAGATTTGGAAGACAGGATCTGTGCCTTCTCTTATCCTGATGCCTCACATATAATAGATGCTCAATAACCATTATTGAATGAACAAAATCTCTCCCCTCCAAATTTTCTTTATTTATTATACTGAACTACACCTCTGAGTCTTACACCGTCACCACTACACATTTAAATAGGTCTATTGCTGTATAGAGACCTAGGACAGCCAATGAGAATCTGATCATGTTCCTGTTCTAATACTGCCTCCAATTCTACTCTGGGCCTTTACTTTCCTACAATACAGGCAGCCCTTTCCTCTGTGAACACTGAAGAGTGATAGAGAGGTTATCCAAGTCTTCAGTGTTTGCTTTGGAATGTGCCAGGGTGGGGAGTAGTGAGGAAGCTTTCCTTCAGATCAGTTTCAAATTCAGGACATCAAACTGCTTCCCTTACTCTTGTCTCCCTCCTCACAATGCCCCAGTGCCTGGTCGGAGTTCAGTACAATCAGCATGTTTTTAGCGTTTGGGGGGGGGCGTGTCACCACACATTGGCTCTGATGGACAGTATGACTGACGAGTAAGTGATCAGTGGCCCAGCCCCGTCTCAGCTCTAGCCAGTGATTCAGCACCATGGACAAGGTTAAGGAAAGACAGTCCAGTTTTCCTTTTTCTTCCCAGCTCTCCTGCACTTCTGAAGGCCAGTGAAGCTGGGAATCCCATTCTAAACAAGCGGGAGGAGAGAAGCAAGGGGCAGCCTCCCCTCCTGGGAAGTCCACGCTCTGAATCATAAATCAGACCCTCTGCTTGTCTAAAGTGACCTACACAGAAAGAGTTCTCTTTTCTTGGAGTAAAGGTCTCATGCACAACCCGGGCCGACACTTGTCCACCGATAGCCTCCCACTGGCGTTTAACTCGTTCAGGTGTTCTACTCGGGCCGTGTCGATTCCAGAGGGGTCTTTGTCACCATTGTACTGTATGTGGGCTTGTTCAGGTCAATATTCTTATATAAAACAGTGGAAAAAGCCAGGATATTCTCTTCTTCCTTTGAATTTTTTTTTTTTTAGTATACACATTTTATATTCTGCCTTTAAAGCTATTTCTGCTGCACAGCTGCTTTACCGAGACTCAGACTCCTACGGCCCTGCTTGGTCCGACGCGTACCTTGAATATCCTTTCACATTGTTTGATTTCTGCAGTCAGTTGTATAATGAGGAGGGAGTGTGCATTGAGTTTGGAGATTCCTATTAACCAGGTCTAACCCGTGAATCTATTTTTGTGCTTTTCTTTATTAGAAATAGCAGGGAACACGATAATATTTAAACACAACTACTTATAGGAGCTTGGCTTCAAAAATACACCTTACCAAGTTTTCTTTTCCCGTTTGACATTTCAAAATGTTGTACTACATTTTCACATCACCAGAGCACCTCTTCTCCATTTGCTCTCTGGGCTGTGAATACAGACCATTGCAAATGACAGGGGATGTTTTGGAGGGTCATTTGGATTTGCGATCCTCTGCTGACATATTGGGAGTGTTTCATTCTGCTCTTGGCATTGCCTTTGAAGATGGTCCATAAAAAGACAGACACAGACCAAGATGATAAGGCGGGACAGGTGTTGGGAATAGATAGAAGAGAGCTATCTTCAATACTTGAGGGAGGGGATCTCATGAGAAAGGGGAGTAGAAGTATTCTGTGTCGTTCCAAAGAGAATCAATGAGTGAAATCTATAGGGGGACAGATTTTGAATCAACCTAAAAAGTACCTAAATACTAGAGCTGCCAGGCTCTCTGGAACAGGCTGCCATGTGAGGTCGTGAGCCTCCAGGCACTGCAGGTGCTGTACCCCAAGTTGACCGGGCTGTCTGCCCAGAACGATCCTTCCAGAAATAACAGGTCCATTTCAGCTGTGAGAATCGCTGCTCCTTACTCTCTGGCATTACTGTTGGGACTCAGGGCATTGGAAGCCATAGGTACTCTTGTCTCCTGGGAGCAGAAACTGTGAATCCTTTTGAACTGCTTAATACAAATGCCCTAACAGGCCAAGATAGCCAAAGATAAGGTAGAAAGTGAGTTTGGAGCAGTTGAGTCAGGCAGCCTTTTATTTCAGGTGGAAATACTTTACTCTCATGACCCAGCTATTTAGATGATTTTTTTACATGTCTTAAAGTGGACCACAATCCTTCATCTTGTTGCATTAATCAAGACTTGCCCAATATCTTACCAACATCGGGATGTCAGTAAAAACGGGATAGTGATTCCCATTCAAATAAAAGGAGCTTTACAGTCTATACAGTACCTTCTTCTAGATTTCTCCTTTTGATGTTCCCCACAGTTCTCTAAGGAGGCCTGGAAAATGTTGTTTTCTCAACTTCTGTAGGGAGAGAACTGAGACCTAGCGGGTTTAGTGACTTACCATATCGTGCAGCTTGTGGGTAGCGCTCGACCTGGGCTGGAGTGGGAATGGGGATCCGGGAAGCTGGGCAGTATCTGTGGCCATGCCAGACATCAGCAGTGTGACTCTGGACAGTTTCATGTGTACGGTGAGGGTTTTGGAGTAGGATGAACTCCAGGGTGCCCACCCTACCCTGCTGTCTCGGCTTCTCAGGCCTCTTCATACGCATGGCCTCTGGCACAGTCCTTACTCTTTGCTTGGCAGGTAGGAGGTAAGATGAAACAAATTTTGGGGGTTAGAGAAAAGCATCCTGATGCGCTGGTGTGTGTTTCCAGGGTGGTGACATTACATTTCAGCTGCTGTAAGACACCTCTGTGTCAGCTCACTTTCACAAGCTTGAGAACTTCGGCTGCATTTTGGTTTGGGGTTTGGAATTCGAGGATATGTTTGTTTACCTCTGTGGGCTCACTTGTGGTGTGGAGCGGTGGAAGTGGCCTTTATGAATTTCCTCTACCCTACATGTAGAAAAGTCAGCAGGAATCACGAGGGCTCCTCACTTTACGAGGCATAGACTTGCACAGAAAGTGATGCTCTAGTCTGATTTTACTTTTTAACTAAGTAAGGCTATTGAATTCAAAAGTCAATTTGATATTGCTTGTAAGTCTTTTTACAAAACTAACCTGTTTCCATGTACTGCAAAAGCAATCCATGTTCATTGTAGAAAATGTAAAAATAAGGAAGATTACGTGATTACCTATAATCTCCCAAAGATAACTGCTATTAACATTTTGTTAAAATTTCCTGGAATGGTTTTCTGCACGCCTATACATGTTTTAAAAGAAATTAGTATAATATTGTACATACTGATTTGTAAACCTTTGTTGTTAATAGTCAACTTTTTCCTATTTTACTAAATATTTTCTTAAAGGATTTGTTCGGAGTTTGGATTGGGGGCCATGTAGTGTTCTAGTGTATGGCTGTATCAGAATTTCATGTAACCTATTTCCTACTGTTGGCTCTTTTGGGTGCTTACAATATTTTGCTAATATGAATCGTTTTTGAAGATGTCTTTTCACATAAATCCTTGACAATACAGTAGATGTAGGTCTGATTTGTCAAACAAAGAAAACTAAAGCTGGATTTCAGTTTTTCGGGGTATCAGCCACGCTGTTGAGCATTTAGGAGAAAATGGTCACCTATACGCTTACTAAGGTCGATTGACATGGTCGCCCCAAAGGTTTGGGGAGACGTCCCCCACTGTCACCATCACTGGATCTGGTACCGGGCTCCTGGCTTCTTCACACACTTAGGGTCCTGCTTAAAACCAAGGCAGTGGATTCATCTTGCCTTTCTCTTCTTCTGATTCTCTTTTAGCCTGATGAAGTCCTCCGATATCGATCAGGATTTATTTACAGACAGTTACTGCAAGGTGTGCAGCGCACAGCTGATATCGGAGTCTCAGCGCGTGGCCCACTACGAGGTAAGAACAGCTTCTCCCACTGAGTGTGTCCAGATGGAAGCAAGAGTAGCCTGGGTCAAGGCTGTGGGACTTGAGGGTGCTGCCTTCTGGACCTGGGGCAGAACTTGAGAAGCACAGGGCCTGAGCCGGAGAGTCTGAGATCAGGCCAGGACAAATGTGCATGCGTGGGGCTGGAGAGAGCGCTGGGGATGTCACTCTCAGGCCCCTGGCTGCTCCCCAGATTCTGCTTTGTTCTTTGTCCCTCAGCCCCTGGGGACCCAGTGGGCTTTCTCTACTTGTTAAATCTGTCATTGCTCATCCCTGAAGTTCCTTGCAGGGACACAGCCCAGGTTTCATTAGTGCCAGCTTCTCTTTCCTTCTCTGACCCTGAAGAAAAGCTCAGAGGCCCTTTCTTCATCACTGGAGGGAAACACAGCAGCATCAGTGGTTCAGCACCAAATTCCTCCCACCTTCTGGCTGCTGCCTCCAAAAGCGTTTATTAGCAAGAAGACATCCCCCTGCAGGGTGATGCCCAAGTTTTAAGGCCCAGATACTCTTGAAGGACATAATTCATTGGCTTTGGCTTTTTAGGATGGAAGTTCAAATGGCTGCTTTTTGATCTTTTATTGGGAAGAGAGGATGAGAGGAGAGAGGTCGACCAGTTTCTGAGGAGGGAATGGGGGGGGCACGCGTGGAGAAAAGGGGAGCCTGGGCCCCCAGATGCTTCTCACAGCCGTTAGCTTTGCAAGAGAACATATACCAGCGAGAACATGAGCTTTCAAGGGCAATAATTTGTAAGTAATTTTGGCTTAGAGGGCTTAGCCAGCAATGTTCTTTTTGTCTGACACCTGCCAGTTGTCACTGTCACTCACCAAACTCCTTGAGCCTCAGATTCCTCCGTGCACAAGGAAAATAATAATAATCACATGCACGCACACACCGAGCGACGCGTTCATCGGACCATGTGTTGTCCTCAGAGAGACCCCTCGACATAGCATTTGTGAAAACACTTCGGAAGCTGTACAGTGTGGCAAATGTGCAAAATTACGTCATTGCTCATTATTAACTCCGTGGCTTCAATATTTGGATGAAGGCAAAGCAAACTTGCTCTTCAGAGAAAACTTTTAAACATCAGCCTCTGTGAAAAAAGTGTTGTGAAAAAGCATGTTCTTTTGTCAGTAGGCAACTGAGTGGAAGAGGAAGGGAGTGTGAATGCAGAAGAATGATCAAAACGGAAGATAGCCATCTTTTGAAATTAAGAATTTCTAAATTCTGTAGATGTTGCTTTGTAAACACATATGGTTTTTATTAATTCCATTTCCCCAGTGAAGGAAAATCAGGGAATTTGTCCCTGCTCTGAAATTCCACAGCCTCCTATTATGTTCTCCCTTTATTAGACTTTTTGGGTTCCATTTTTAGTCATCTTACTAGATTCTTGAGGCCAGAAAGAGAGTTTTATTCATGTGATCGTCCATAATTTCTGGGACAGCGTGTGCACATCAGAGCTTTTGTTTACAAAAATAGCCTGGTGACACTGTCCAAACACTGCTTTGTTGTTACCTGAGCTAGAAAAGTAATGTCAGAAAATCGAAAACAACAACAAAATTTTTTATTAAGGAAAAACATCTTAGCTGCTCAGTTATGGGTTTAGTTATTTGAACTCAAGTCTTCCTGTTACCACACTGTACCAGCTGTGGCATAACTTACTTGTTTAGAGGATGTGTTAAGATTTGTTGCGTGTAGCATAGATGAGAGGGAGAAGAGAAAGCAATCACAACAGATCTGCAGTTAACCCAGTTACATAGCATCAGAACAACATGAAATGTGTTCCTGTTAACCAGGGATGGGAACTCTGGGCGAGGGTTCATCCCCTGCTTCCAGGTAGAGGTGGGTACTTGCTTCGGGGGAAATACACATGCAGAGCTGCTGCGGGTGCGGAAAGGGTATAGCTGGGACTGAGCGCACTTTGTGAGGTCTCTGGTCTTCCAGCTTCGGTAGGAGACGTTCTTCATCTCTAGGAGGACGGCTCCTATCAGATGATCTCAAAGGCCATCTGAGAACAGATATTTTCATGCCATTCATCCCTCCCACCCCCCCACACCCCCTCTGCTGAAATTGCACGTAGAGTGGGTCTCTGTGAGTCCTGTTGCCAAAATTTGACCACTGTACACCGGGGCCGGATTAAATCTCGGAGACAGAGTTTTGGGGGAAGTAGAAAGAAATAGTTTTATTGCTTTGCCCGGCAAAGGGGGCCTAATGCCCTCAAGACTGTGTGTCCCACCCTGGTGCGGTAGTGAGGGGTCTTACAGTGTTCAAGGAGCAGGGCGTGGTGAGCACGTGGACATTCTTCTGATTGGTCGGTGGTGAGGTAATGGGAGCCAGCATCATCAGCCTTCTGGTTCCAGCCCGTCTGGGGTCTGTGTGTTTGTGGGCAGCACACAGTTAACTTCTCCCACCTGCTGAGGGTTTCAGTATCTGCAAAACAGCTCGAAGGACATGGTTCGGAATATTATTTATAGTCCTGGAGGAAGAACTTAAGGTCCTTGGCTTTGTTTAATGGTTAAAGTATTATTATTTGTCTTGCTTGACTATTTTCCTTTCTTTCTGCATTTTCTCACTCCTCTGACTAAATTTATTCTTTGACTAACATTCTCCTACAGACAAAGAGGCAGGCGGAGGACATGGGTGGGTGTCAGTTCTGGGAAGGTCTCATGGGGTCCAGCTCTGTTACGGTCCCAAATCCCAGTCAGTTCATTGAAAATGTGGCTACAGTTATTCTCAGTGCTCTTTCACTGATTTATTGCTTGAGTATGATTTCACTCTCGGTTTGAGCAGATCATATTCCCAGCCTCCCTACGGGGCACATCAGTGGGAATCTTTGGTGTATGTCCTGCATGCCCAGCACTATTAGCGTCTGATGTTGCAGGCGGTTCTGGGTTATGTGAGCCTCCAAGAGGCTCACAAACTTCCTTGGAAAGGCAAAGCCATGGATAGTTCAGTGTGGTAGCTATGTGTGTGTTACCGAGAACAGGCTCTGTAGATTCTGCTCCTAAAAAGAGGCCGATCTAACTTGATATAAACAGAGTGTTCATCCTTCTGCCCATTTGACTGTCTGATGTATATGCTATGTTGTGCTGTTAATTTTTTAGATCCTTGCATATTCCAAATTCAAAAGGGTGAGTCATCACCGAGAGCTATTATGGTCCAGAGAGATTTGTGGGGATGACGTGAATTTTCGAGGTTTCAGTGGATGGGTTAAATTTAGAGGTTACTAGAATAAGAAGCCTTGGAATCTCCAGGGAGGCTGGCCTGGCTGGACTGGAAGCTTTGTGTTGGAGAAGAGAGGCTGGCAGCACCTACAGGTAGGGTGGGGTCAAGGGGTAAGGAAAGGGGAGTCTGGACTCCTGTGAGGCTCTTAAGTATTTGAGAGTGTAAAAAATAATTGTGCATTTCTGAGTGACAGCCATCGATGGTGGTCAAGATGTATTGTTGGGAAAAGAACAGCTCTTGATATGACTTTTGCCAAGAGACTAACATGCCAGTCCGCTGAAGTAGGAGGGAAAAAAACAAAGCAGACGTGTAATGGCTAATAGCTTCATGTCCCATTTAAAAGCCTGAACCTTTGTACAGGAGGACACAACCTAATATATGTCTAATGGACCAAACCCTTCCATGCTATACTTTTAAGATCTCTTTTTACATATGAAGTCCTGGGCTGAAAAACAGGGGAAACATAAAGACATTATTGTTTTTCTTACTTGCTAAGCATTAATAACATGTAATATTTCAGTGGAAAATATAATTAGATGTCTCTGCTCACTGGTTGAATAGTCTGAATCAATAGAACAAGTAGACACAGACACAGAGGGGAAGAGAAAGCTTTCAGATGAACATGCCTGAATGTTACAGAGGTTAGAACTTGTTTCCCATTGAGGCCATGAGGGAAGGGCTGCTTTTCTAAGTGTAGGAAGAAGAAGATTGCAAGACTATGAGAACTGAAACCAAAAGGACAGAAAGATTATTTTCTGGAGTAAAACTAAAGGAAGAAGATGAATGATCATATCTAGCAGGAGAGAAAAAAACTCTTGTTAGGCAGACCCAAGGGAGCCAGCCATCAACGTGCCAGCCCCGATGCCTTGCCCGTTTTGTGAACCCTAATACCCTTGTGTTACTTTGCCAGCCGTGTAATTAATCACTGCTTGTGAAATCCATGTCTCAGAGGCACCTCCAAACAAGATTGCAAGCTTCATGAGGGCAGGCCAGAGCCATGCACTGTATTTCTTATTTATTTCCACAGCTTGGCCCCTGGTTGTTGCTCATGGGCACTTCGAGGGGGATGAAGAGGTTGCGGTGGGGATTGGCCGAGGGAAGCAGTGGGGCAGGTGTAATGGAAGCGTTCATGGGTGCACCAGAATACGCGATGGTGTACGTTCAGAGTCGCTCTATACTCTCGGAGCAGCCTTCAATGTAGAGGTGACAGTTCTGCAGTTATAGGAAAGGCGGTTCTCTAAACTGATGGGGAACTCTTCAGACATCTCTGAATCTTGTAGTAATGTCAGTCCTGGCAAGTGAACCCTATCAGTCCCCCCGGAAATGTCAGAATCTAGCGGCAGGTGCATTGGGTCTGCAGGGGCATGCTGAAACGGATTTTTCAGTTTCACCTGTTTTGATGTCATTCCAACAGAACTCTGCCTTCCTTAGCTTCTGGTTAAAGTGGGGAATAGCTGAAGGGCACTCTCTTAGTCTCTATAGGTCCAATAGTGAATGGGGCATAAGTGTTTCCTGGGTAGAGACAACAAGGTAAACATGAGGTCTCCAGTATATGCTGATTAGTGTCTTGACTTTTTGGTGTTACCAATGCCTTTATTGCCTTCTCCCCCTTAGTCCCTCACACCTTCTTCTCCACTTTGCTTCTTCCTTTTGCTAATTGCCTGAGTAAGCATGCAAGCTGGACAACTCCTGGCATATGTGTGAGAGTTGGGGGTCAATGTTGTGTTGTGTTTCTGCATCAGTCCTGCCAGGTACACGCTAACCGGACTTGAATATCGTCTGGGCTCACTATCCTCACACCATTCGCATCTCTCCTGGGTGCCACTGGTGATGTGCTCCTGGAGATGCAAGTACTAACTGCGTGAGGACAATAAAGGATCTTTATCGCAGGGTCCTGTGGGGATGCCTCCTTTGCATTGTACACTGAGATTTGCTGTTTTAGTCTCTTCAGATCTCTTATAGTCATGACAGGCTTAATTTCTCCCAGATGCTCTTACTACAATTATTGGTGCATCTGCCCAGGCTAAAGCAATTCTTAGTACCTTTCCTCATGTCCCTGATTGCCTGATACTCTTCAATGTCTGTTTCTTGACCAATTCATGAAGACTCTTGAGCTTCTGTGAAATTTGTTCCTATTCTTCTGTTTTTCTATTGTTTATTCCAGCAGGTCTGGCCAGTTTACCTTTTATCACTTATTACTAATTAATACAGTTTACCTTGGGGACCACCAACACTCACAGCCCACTTTCTGCCTGAGATTGATTTAAGGTTTGGAGACTATTCAAAGCTTTTCTAATTCCAGGTCATAACAGCTTTAGTAATACAATTCTCTCAGTAATATAGAAGGCTTCTGATTTGTTTCCTTTCAGAAAGCTCCTCATGTCATAACCATACAATGTTTCCCAGACATAATTTCAAGGCTGTTTATTATATTGCTTCCTCACTTCTGTGCCTCTATTTTTCAGTTTCATCGTGGCTACCTTGAGGTTATCTAAAAGTGGGTGGAAAGACCCATCCTTAACCTGATTTTTGCCAAAGGCCTGAGTCACAACGTGCAACTGAGAAATCTCACGGGGTCTCCAATACACAATGTCTTTTAAAATGCCAGAGAGGCAACGAGGGAAGGGGCAAGATGGGGTAGGGAATTAAGAGGTACCAACTACGATGTATAAAATAAATAAGCTACAAGGATATATTGTTCAGCACAGGGAATATAGCCAATATTTTATAAAAAACTATAAATGGAGTATGATCTATAAAAATTTGGGATCGCTATGTTGTACACCTGAAACTAATATAATATTGTACGTCAACTATACTTCAATTAAAAAAAAACGTTAAAAAATGACATCCGTTTGAGGTGACTAGAAGCAATTAGCAAATGACTTTTCCAACTCTCTAAGTCTCAAAGTTCTGAAATAGCTTCTTATTTTGCTTATGTCTGTTTGCCAGTGTGTCCGCTACACATCATAGTTCTTGTAGTTCTTTGATACTTTCATAAAAACCTAGCTGAACGTCAGCAACAGGCAACTAGGAACAGGTAACATCTATCCAAGCAATCTGTTTTCCATCCTCTTCTAGTTTTCTTAGAATTTTAACCATTTCCTCGTGCAGAACCATCCAGTTCTAGCACCATAAGCTCTGGAGGCAGGTCTGCCCTCCGGGGTATTATAGGCAGTAGCTTTGCCAATATTTTGTCAGTGTATATCCCGGATCTGCTGTATCTGTGCCCTCCCCACCTAACTCTCCACCTGCTAAGACAATGCCAAACATTTGGTGTCTTGTTATGGGAGAACCCCCATTTCTATCTTAGACAAGGCAGGCTAACTGCAGGCACAAAAGTCTCAGCATCTTAGAAATAAAAATTTCTTTACTGCCTGCGTTATAGCCCATTGGGGTTAGCAGAGGGGGTTTTGTACCATGTAATTATTTAGGACAGAAGTTGACAGAGGCTCCACTGTCTTTGCTCCTGACAAAGATGATAGAGCCATCAGCTGCTCTGAGTATCAAAGTCCAGCTGACATTTGAGGGACCGGTGGGCAACGTGGGTGACTATGCAGGACATTTTAGGGGCCAGGTCTGCAAGTGACAGCACCATATTCACCCACATTCTGCTGACCAGACCTCAGGCCTATGTTTTCTTCTGACTGCATGAGAAGCTGGGCAACCAATGTGGCTTAGCTGGGTTCCCTGGAGGAAAATGGAGCCGGTTTGGTGAACATACAGCACTGCCTCTGTGCACTGCATGTGTGTGACACCAGAGGGACATCGTGACTAGGACCTGCTGTGGGTTCGTTGGGGATGGAAGGGGGCACGTGGAGAAGAAAGAGGAAAAGAGGAAAGACTGTACATCCCCAAGGGAGTGCTCTTGACAAACAAACATGTAAAAAACAACTCTGGGGAACTTCCCCGGTGGCGCAGTGGTGAAGAACCCACCTGCCAATGCAGGGGACACGGGTTCGAGCCCTGGTCCGGGAAGATCCCACATGCCATGGAGCAACTAAGCCCATGTGCCACAGCTACTGAGCCTGCGCACTAGAGCCCGTGAGCCACAACTGCTGAAGCCTGTGTGCCTAGAGCCCGTGCTCCTCAGCAAGAGAAACCACTGCGATGAGAAGTCCGTGCACCGCAACGAAGAGTAGCCCCCGCTCGGCGCAACTAGAGAAAAGCTCACGCGCAGCAACAATGACCCAACGCAGCCAAAAATAAATAAATAAATAAATGTACTAAAAACAAACAGACAACTCTGGCAATCACGTGTCTGGGGGCCCCTGTGAAGTGGATGCCTATTTCATCTCCATGATGTGTGGAAAACTGAAGCCAACATGTGTTGTTTGTCTGAGACAAAGAAATACAATGCTATCAAATGAGGATTTTCTCTCCGCCTCCTCTGACTTAATTGGTCAAGCCCAGAGATTTTCCATGTGGAATTTAGCGCCTGTGTTCTGAGCGGCATGTCTAACCGGGAGGATCCCCCTCTGCTCTGCCTTTTTGGGCCCCGCCATGCGGTCTCCCAGGCTCTGAGCTCTGGGGGGCGCAGGTGGTGCGCGGCCTGCCTACCCCACACTCAGGGGCTCTCCATCTGTGGGCAGAAGCTGGGGATCTGCCCTTGGTATCTCAGCATCTTCTGAAGATGGATGTTTGGGAGAAATCTCTCTTTGCTCTCCCTTATGAGAAAAGGTGTCCTGCTGCTCGTGAGGCTGCTTTGTCACAGCCCCTTGACTCTGGTCTACTTTGCTACTTTGCTTTATCCACCAGATTCATGGCCACATCCAGCAACAGGATTTTGTGGGCACGTTTATTGTGCTCACTTTACCTCTAGATGCTATTCTTTTCTTTCCCGTTTTAATTTAAATCTGTACCTCTCAATTATTGATTTCATCCTTTTGCGTTAGAGGTGGATGGATTTTGATGTGTCTTCTTAAAGTCTTTGAAGAAAAGAGCGGGGGATAAACATATCAATATTTAATCTTTTTATTTTTAACATTTTATTCGTTTTTGTTTTGACGAGGGGGTAAATTTATATGACTCAAAATTCAAAAAGGGAGGAAGAGTGTATAATGTGGAAATTCTTCCACTTATTCCTGTTTCTCAGCTACCCAGTTCTTCTCAGAAGAATCCTGGGTGACCGATTTTCTTTGAAATGAGCTATGCATATCGATGCAGCTTAATTTTTTAAAAAAATTCTATTAGAGTTGATTTACAATGTTGTGTTACTTTCTGCTGAACAGCAAAGTGTAACAGTTATACATATATCCACTCTTATTTAGTTTCTTTTCCCATATAGCTCATTACAAAGTATGGAATAGAGTTCCCTGTGCTATACAGTAGGTCCTGATTAGTTACCTGTTTTATATATAGTAGTGTGAATGTCAGTCGCAATCTCCCAGTTTATCCCTCCCCACCACCACTTTCCCCCCGGTAACCATAAGTTTGTTTTCTACATCTATGACTCTATTTCTGTTTTGTAAATAAGTTCATTTGTACCATTTTTTTTTAGAGTCCATATATAAGCGATATCACATGATTTTTGTCTTTCTCTGTCTGACTTATTTCACCCAGTATGACAATCTCTAGGTCCACCCATGTTGCTCCAACTTAATTTTTCCTTTTCTTTACTTTTCACAAACGACAGCAAGCTAGACCCTCCACTTTTTGTTTGTTTTAATTGTGGCTTAGATTCTCATGATATGAATGTATCACAGCTTGTAAAGAAAAGGTTTACTGAATTGACTGATGACTCCTCGGCAGGTTTGATAAAACTCTGGTAGCAGGAAGATTCTCCCTGTGAACCCGTTTCGTGACGCACAGGTCAATTACTTTTCAGATCCTGGCTCCTACTGAATGGTTACTGGCAGGAACAATTTTTCTTCCAGTTTTCCGTTCCCGGCGTTCCCTTGAAAGCATACGCAGTTCCGACTTCTGAGTCATTGAGCCATGTGGGCTTGTTGATTTTTTTTAAGAAGATGTTAGCAGACAGGGGAATATTGAGGGCTAATGACCTAAGGAAGTGGGTTGGAGTGTTGCTGTGAGCTGTGGTGTCTTGCCCACATTTCTTCGGATGCTTGGAGGAGATGTGAGGACATCATATTTCCCTCCCTCTCTGTGATTTGAGCATTTAATTCGTTTCTTTAGGCTTTTACTAAGATGCTTTAATTTTGAGTGGAATGTTTCTAGCTTTGAATTCCATCCCTCTCCCTGAGGGTCATACTTAAGGCATAACTGTACCTACTCAGGCAGGATCCCTACCACCTTCAATTGCCCCCTCCTGCCTGCATCCCCCTTCTCCCTGACGCATCCTTCAGGTTTCCTGGCCTCTGGGCACATCTGTGCCACCACGATGCCAGCTGCTGGGAAGACTCTCCTGTCCACACACTCTACTGACTCAACTATAGAAACTATCCCGCCCTCACCTTGAAAAACCTACAGGCAGTTGGAAAGTTTTAGATTTTACTGAGAAAATAGGAAAAATAGAGCAAAACTCTCTTTTTTCTGTCCCCAGTATTCCTCCTTCTGCTCTGGCCTTGCAGTCCCAGATGTTGCCTTTGACTTGGGGTGTTTCTCCACCTTCCGGTTCCAGGAATCCAACCCATCCCTGTTTTCATTAATTCCTTGTAGCTCTTGACTTACTGGAAGCTAAACCTCTCCAGATTTGGCCCTAAATGCTACCTCTCATCTTACTCCCCAGTTTTCTGTGACCCTAAAGCAGCCCCTGTGTTTAACCTGGGGAATTCTATGGGATTCCGTCACTTACTTTAAAGCCGCATCTTCTTTTTCCACTTCATGGAAACATTCATACTCTTCTCGGCCCACCTGCTAAATTCCCCAGTTTGTATCCGTGGAGTGAATTCACTCAGTTTATCCTCAGAGCAGGCAGAGTTTGCCTGAGGCAGGGAAAGAGCTTCCAGTGTTCTCAAGGTCAAAGGCCTGAGTGGTAAGTATAATCCTAGCGGCGTCACTTCACCCGTCCAGAATTTAGTTTCCCCCTTCGGTACTCTGAGAAGGTTAGGGGTCTTCTTTCTTTTACCCCCATTCCTTACACCCATCTCCCCTGCATCTGTACAGGTAACCATTTTATTAGGGTTGACATATTTTTTATCTGTATATGGTCTTTGAAATGTATGTTGCTTTGTGGGCATGTATATTTTATTTATTTAATTTTTTGTTTATTTTTAAAATTATTTTTTATTGGAGTATAGTTGCTTTACACTGTTGTGTTAGTTTCTGCTGTACAGTGAAGTGAATCAGTTATACGTATACACATACCCTCACATTTTTAGATTTCCTTCCCATCTAGGTCACCACAGAGCACTGAGTAGAGTCCCCTGTGCTATACGGTAGGTCCTTATTAGTCGTCTATTTTATACATAGTAGTGTATGTATGTCAATCCCAATCTCCCAGTTCATCCCACTCCCCCTTCCCTCTTTTGTATCCATACATTTGCTCTCTACATCTGTGTCTATTTCTGCTTTGTGAATAAATTCATCTGCACCATTTTTATAGATTCCACATATAAGTGACATTATACTGTATTTGTTTTTCTCTTTCTGACTTACTCTGTATGACAGTCTCTAGGTCCACCCACATCTCTGCAAATGGCCCTGTTTCGTTCCTTTTTCATGGCTGAGTACTATTCCATTGTATCTATGTACCACGTCTTCTTTATCCATTCTTCTGCTGATGAGCATTTAGGTTCTTCCATGTCCTGGCTATTGTGACTAGTGCTGCAGTGAACATTGGAGTGCGTGTGTCTTTTTGAATTACAGTTTTCTCCAGGTATATACATGTATATTTTAAAATAATTTTTATTCTAGTATAGTTTTAGATTTACAGAAAAGTAGCAAATGTAATATGGAATGTTGTGGTGTACCCTGACCCCATCTCCCCTGCTGTTAACATCTTGAGCTACTGTGGTTGTTAACATCTTGAGTTACTGTGGTACATTTGTCACAGCTAAGGGTCCCGGATTGATGCATTATTATTATCGTTACATAACGTACAAAGTCCGCTCTTTCTTCCTTTTTCTGTTCTAGGATCCTGTCCAGGATTCCACATTACGTTTAGTCATCCAGTGTCCTTAGGCTCCTCTAGGCTGTGACAGTTTCTCTGACTTCCTTTGCTTTTGATGACCTTGATAATTTTAAGGATTATTGGTCAGGTGCTTAGTAGAATGACAGTCCGTGGAGACTTGTTTGCTGATTTTCTCATGATTAGACTGGGTTTATGGGTTTTCGGTGGGGAAGATCCCAGAGGTGAAGTGTTTTCTCGTCACATCCTATCACGGGTCCTGTCATCCACCGGTTGGGCCACTGGTGATGGTGACCTTGATCTCCGGGATCTAGGTAGTGTTCTCAGGTTTCTCCACTGCAGATTTATTTTCCTCCTTTTCCATATTGCAGTCTTTGGGAGGAAGTCATTAGGCACAGTGTAGGCATGTCTTTTTTTTTTTTTTTTTAGCCATGTGAGTTTCATTCTTGCTGTTTCATTCAGCAGGATGTTTCTAAGAATCATCCGCATTCCTATGTGTATGTCTAATCTCTTCCTTCTACCTCCTGCTCAACATTCCACAGTGAGCAGCTATCATATTCTGACTGTCTCATTCCTTCAGGAATGGATACTTAGGTTTCTTCTGGTCCCCCATGAACACAAACAATGCTGGACAAACAACCTTAACCACGTTTCCTAAAGGACCTGTGTGGGCATTTTTCTGAGATGGGCACACAGGTAAGAGGGGACCTTGTGCCTCATAAGCCCTGTTAGCACTTACTTTGACTGAGCCTTGATCAGGAGGGGGTGATGGTTCCCATAGCCACATCTCTGCCAATAACTGGCTTTATCCAGCTTCTCATTTTTTCCTAATCTAGTTGTTATGTGATAGCTTTGTCCTTTGAAATTGCATTTCTCAAATTATTATAAAGTTTGAACAACTTTTTTGTATACTTACTAACCTTTTTGCTGATTTCTGTTCATATTCTCTGACAATTTTTCTGTCAGTATTCTTGTATTTTTCTTTTTGATTTCCTCATATATTCCTTCTTGAGTTTAGACACTGGAAATACCTTCTCCCATTCAGTCATCATCTTATTAGGTCTGCTCGTGATGTCCTTTGTTCATTTTATTTATTAAGCTTGTTAATTTTTAAAAAATTTATTTTTGGCTGTGTTGGGTCTTCCTTGCTTCCTTCCTTTCTCTAGTTGTGGCGAGCGGGGACTACTCTTTGTTGTGGTGCACGGGCTTCTCATTACAGTGGCTTTTCTTGTTGCGGAGCATGAGCTCTAGGCATGTGGGCTTCAGTAGTTGTGGCTTGTGGGCTCCAGGCTCAGTAGTTGTGGTGCACAGGCTTAGTTGCTCTGCAGTATGTGGGATCTTCCCAGACCAGGGCTCGAACCCGTGTCCCCTGCATTGGCAGGCGGATTCTTAACCACTGTGCCACCAGGGAATTCCCAAGCTAGTTAATCTTTATGTGATACATTTAATAAACTTTCTGCCTTCCGGTTTCTTTAAGAAGTTCTTCCCATTGATTGATCACAAAGACATCGAGTATCCCAGCTCCTATTAATATGACATTTCTGTTTTTGACATTCATGTCTTTAACTCTGTTTGGAGTCTACCTTTGTATATTGTATAAGGTCGGAGTCCACTTTGATTTTCCTCCATATGGTGAACCACTTGTCCTACCACCACGTACAGTCCTTTTTTCCTCCATAATTTGTGGTCCCACCTTTACTATATGTTCATTTTCCACATGTACTTGCCTCCAAATCAGACCTTTCTGTTCTGCTCTGTGGTTCTGTCTATCCGGGCCAGTCCGTACTGTATTTAGTTACTATCCCTTGGTGTCATGTCTTAATATCTGAGAGTGACAAGTCACATCTCTTTCCTCTGCTACTGCAGAGCTGTCTTGGTTAGCTGTGCAGTGTCCAATTGTGTTGTTCATATACGTGCTTGAATAACTGCACAAACTCAGTTGAAATTTTGATTGGAATTCCACCAGATTTCAGAATGAATTTAAACAGTGTTGATATCTTTACAGTATCAAGTCATTTTACCTTAAAGCAGGGATATCTATCCATTTATTCAATTTTAAACCATTTTTACATTAAATGTAACTTAATAAACGTATAACCTATGAGCACATATACAACTGTATAATTTAGTTCTTGACGTTATTTATTGCTTTCTATTCATTGGCCAAGGTTTAGTCGTTCCTCTTCAACTAAATTGGAATTGTGTTGAGGACCAAGGGTCATGCTTTTAATTTCTTTTTTCCCTCGTCACTGTCCTGCAACCTAGAGGGTCTTCATGAATACCACTTTGGGGAGTTTTTTTCTTTTTGTTAATTGACATGCAGGATAAACACCCTATGCAAGGTTATTTTTTTCTGGCTTCTTCCTTTACAGTTTTGGTCTTTTATTCTCCCTCTTTACTGATTTGCTTGCCTTCTCGCTCTGGTTCCCTTGTTTCCTCCCCTGGGTGAAAATGCCTAATGTGGCCCTTGTCACAGTAGGGTTTATCGAGTGAGGCTAAGCACTTTTTTTGCAGTGTGGTGCACTTCCCCTGGGGACGAACAGTGTCACTTAAAACTCATCTGTGTCCTTGGTGCTGTGGGACCACCTAGAGGGGTGGGATAGGGAGGGTGGGAGGGAGACGCAAGAGGGAGGAGATATGGGGACATATGTATATGTATAGCTGATTCACTTTTTTATACAGCAGAAACTAACACCCCATTATGAAGCAACTATACTCCAGTAAAGATGTTTTAAAAAATAATACATTCCAAAAAAAAAAAAAACCTCAGCTCTGTCAATAAGTCGAGGTGAGTTTTTGGCTTTACACAACTGCATTGCCAACCATTAGAAAGATGTTAACATTTACTGCCAAGCTTAAATATCCTTACAAGCCAAAATATGCAATCTTTTTTCCCCCCAATCCTTAAGCTGCATTTTCATGACCACATCTTCTTTACAAAGTGCTCTAACATTCTTTATGGAAACTTGTATTGTTTTAGGTGCTCCCATGGTAGTCTTCTTTGATCTAAAGAAAAAACCATTTTATTTTCGTAAAAGAAAGTCATAGTAGATCCTCCTTATTTTGTTAGTGACACGTCTAACCCCTGCCCAGTTGGCCGTTTTGCTTCATGTCTCCTTTTCAATCTATATGATGACCCAGAAATGTGGTTTGACTTGCACCCTGTCCAAATCCATATAATACATTTATATGATAATGAAGTTCTCCATGTTGAAAAGCGGCTTTAATCTGTGTCAGTGTGCAAAGAATTCATCAAGTTATTTGGCTTAGAAACTGCGTGTAGTGAGAAATAATTCAAAGCTGGATAAAAACGCATGGTGTCCCTTGGCTCTGGTACTTTAAAAACCCAGATGCCTTTGGAATGGCTTGGCGTGCCTCAGATGAGACATGGGTGTGTGGTGTTTATGTGCTGATTTTGTTGAGGCAGAAACAAAGTTTGGAAGTTAATCTGATGTCACTGGACTTCTATGATATTTAGAAATTTTCTTGAAATGTTTTCTGGGGGAAAGAATAAGAAGTGATGTTTACTACATTAGCGTCTTAGAGACCAAAATGTGTTTGCCCAGGAAAGCAGTCTTGTAGCTAAAATATTAATGTGGCAGAGTTACACGTTCTCTGTTTAATAAAAATGAAGGGCCACTCCGGGTGGTAAGGACCAGGGCTGTCCCTTCAGTCTCTGGAAGACGTGAAACACCGAGTGCATAACTGGTTTCACCCCCGCTTAGCCCGCCCAGCGTTGTGGGATTGACTCCGGAATTCAAGAGGGTCTTATCCTCTGGAAACATTCATCTGGGAAACTGCAAGTCTCTTAGGCTTGTTTTTGTGACAACGGTGGACAGAAGGCGCACTGGTTTGTGTTCTGATATTTAGGTCAGACAAGTAGTGTGGGATTTAAGAGGTGGCTGACTCACTGCAATTTCTGAACATTTTCTTCTAAGTCTGGAGCCCCTGACGTTTGCCTGCATTTATGCTCCCAACATATTTTTTGAATACCTACACTGTGTAAATGCACCATAATCGATTCCATTTTCCTCCTCTTCGGGGATCCCTAGATGAAAAAGACAAAGCTCTTGCCCTCATTTGGATAGAGCGGAAATGACGCCCGTACAAATGAGAAGGTGTAAGGAGCACTAGGGAGGCACAGGTGTGTGTTATGCATCTCAGAGATTTAGGGTGACTTGGTTAGAAAGAAGATTCAGTTGGGCTTCTTCTTCTCTATTTAATGAAGTGTGAAAATTAAAAAACTTCCTGTGTCTTTTCTGTGGACTAGATTTGTACATATAATATATTTAATAATTAAAAGGGGAAAATATGGTTGCTTAATAGAAGAACAAAGCCCTGATTACGGCAGCACATCTCTGAAAATTAAGGTCACTCAAAGTCACATTCAGGGAACCTTGCTTTTCTGTCCTTGGATACTTGTCATGTGTGTGATCATGAGGAAGTACATATCCATGTCTCTAGGAAATAAAGTCAATTCAAATGCCCTGAATTAAAAAAAAAAAAAAGAAACAAAGCAAAACCCTGACAGTGACGCCCTGTGTCTGCTTCCCTGGAGGTTGAGGTTTGTAGCTCCGAGAGTCCAGGGAGTGTCGACACACTGTGGACTGAACTGTCCGGAGGCAAGACGTTCAGTGTTCCTCACATTTGCTACATGGATGTAATCTTGAGACTCTACAAATTCTTTTACTTTTCAAAATTTTTTTAATAATCATTTTTAGTGCATCTATTTTGGCGGGTATCAAGATGAACCATTCCCCTTTTCTGTGTTAATAAAAGATATTTTTTTTTTAATAAAAGATATTTTTATGGAATAAGAGTTTAGATCATTAAACTACTGTTTCTCAGACAGGAGTCATCAGCTCCTGAAGAATTTTGTTCTTGTGGACACTTGAGAATTTCTTCTTTTACTTGTGTTTGAGACACATTGCATCTTAGAGCCCACTCTTCGATTACTCTTTCGGGGGCTTAATCATTTTAAATTGCTTTTGTGTCAATGATCTCCAGATTTGGTGAGCCAATGATTTAGATTATTAAGATGATCACTAGATTGATGGATTTAACAATTGATTTTGCCTATTTTCCAAGTATGTTGCTGGTGTTTTTAAAATTTTCTTTTATACGTTAACATTTTGATTAGCTGACTTTCTTTTGTGTATTCAAATTGAAAATCACTTAGGGACTTCCCTGGTGGCGCAGTGGTTAAGAATCTTCCTGCCAATTCAGGGGACGCAGGTTCGATCACTGGGCCGGGAAGATCCCACCTGCCGCGGAGCAACTAAGCCCATGCGCCACAGCTACTGAGCCCGCGCACCTAGAGCTTGTGCTGCGCAACAAGCCACCGCAATGAGAAGCCCGTGCACCGCAACAAACAGTAGCCCCAGCTCGCGGCAACTAGAGAAAGGCCATGTGCAGCAACGAAGACCCAATGCAGCCAAAAATAAATAAATAAATTTATTTAAAAAAAACCAAACTGCTTAGGAGAGACCTCAGGAGAAAGCTCCAATAGTGAAGGGAACAGATCTGTGAATTTGGAATAAAGAAAAAAACACTTTGTTTCCATTCTTGTCTGACTCTGTTTCTCTCTCCCCTAGATACGTCTCTGCCCGTATATAAGAGAGAGAGAAACAGAAACAGTGTTTGATGATCTGTTTCCTATCATCGATCTATCTATCATCTATCTATCTATCATCTATCATCTATCACCTATCGAGGGACAGAAACAGACAGACACAGAAAGGGAGAAGCTAGACTAGATGATAACAAAGGTAATTGAGCCAACTGAAGAGAGTTTGGTTTGAAAAAAATCCTTCGAAATGGTAGAAACAGTTTAGAAACACGGAGTGGAGAAGGAGGTATGGGGTAGAGGTGGTCTGTGCACTAAGGTGCCTCTAATTTTAGCCGCTATTTTATTCACTGATAAAACAGTGTGTTGGTCCAGGATGAAACCCTAGGAAGTAAAGTTGCGGGATAGCAGCAAGGCAGTAAAGATAAGGGAAAATTAATCTCAGCAGAGTGCTGCTTTGGTAGCACAAGTACGAATTACCTTCTTCGTCAATGAAGTTTTCCTGTCAGAGCCAAGAGAAGCTGGGAGGGATTGGGGCTACGAGGGACATCCACAGGCGCCTCCGTGGCTCTAAAGCAGCCTAGGCTTATGCCGCGTATGGAAACTCAAGGCCGCTCTTCCAGGTAGAGTCAGTCAGGGTATAGAGATGTTGACTCGTTTCTAAGTGTTCTCTTCTGCTTTTCAGCAACGTCTTTTTTTAGATAGTTGCAACAGGGCTTGAGAAATAAGATGTCTTGCCCTCTGTGGGTTCTCATGCATGAACAACTGGGGACCAGGACCTCGGAACCGAGCTCTACAGGTTGGCAAGACCACATCCCACTGTGGGGCTGAAGGAACATTTGCCAGGGGAGAAGAAGGAGGAGAACAGCGGAAAGTTCTTTCTGAGATGTGTGTGGGGCATTACGTTGCAGATCGGGTCTTTGAGCGGAGCTGCCTCAGTTCATGCTTGGATTTAAAGTTTTTTTGCACAGATTCAGAGGAGGCAGGGGAACGAGCCATGGGCAGATCCCTCAACCTGTTGTAGAACCCCCTTCCCAGATGGTAGCTGAGCCCTCCTGTCTCCCTGCTCTGAAACTGAGGGGGGCAGTCGGGACTGGGGAGGGGGAGAAAGGCTTGGACCACTGACACCTTCCCTTAGGAGCTCACCCAAGGGACCTGCCAGTCTTCCTCACATCCTTGCCTGTTTCCCACCTGGCTCACCCCTTGGAGGGCTTTGGCCTAGACTTCGGGGTCTTAGCCTGTGTCCCAAGGCTGCCTGTTCTCGTGTAGTTGCCACAGACCCGTCTCACCACGGAGGATGCTGCAGTGAAAAGCGTGGGCTGGCCGACCACTCCCTGCCTGACATGCTTCCCTACCCAAGCTCTTCCTGATGGCAACGCTCCCGTTCACCGAGGGCCAGGCATTGTGCCAATCTTCATGTGCATCATTTTATATTGTTGTTTTCTTTTTTAAACACTAAGCCTGGTTTTTTGGTTTGTTTTTGTCATCGTTGTTTATTTATTTATTTATTTGGCTGTGCCGGGTCTTAGTTGCAGCATGTGGGATCTAGTTTCCCGACCAGGGATCGAACCCCGGGCCCCTTGCATTGGGAGCGTGGAGTCTTAACCACCGGACCACCAGGGAAGTCCCTCGTATTGTTCTTTTGAGGACTATCAAGTGGCAGATATGGCGGGTTTTCCCTAGTCCTTTGAGGAAATTGCAGTTCAGAGAGGTTAAGGTAATTTGCCCAGGTGCAGCGCCTGGACTCTGTTATGTAGGAAATTCCCCAAATACCACCTTCTTTGGTCCTGTCATGCTCTCCTTCCCTGTCTGAGAAAAGTCAGGTGACAATGCAGTTGAGTCCAACTGTGTTTCCTTCAATTCAACAAGCCTGTACTGTGCTCTCAGAAAGTGCTGGGCGCTGAGCCTGGGGCCCAAGAATACAAGGATGAATGGTGGTGTCTCTGTGATTGCCTGGGGGCTCCCGGAGAGCAGGGATGCGTCAGGTTGCCCCAAGGGTTAGGTCAGATCCACCCTGACCCCTGGGCAGGTGCTGGGCTGTGTTTTGGTGGGTGGGACGTGAGGGATCATTGGGTGGGATTTGCAGAGGAGAGGTGAGCAGGCTCTGAAGCTTCAGCAGTTATAGACATGGGGAAAAAGGAGGCTCCAGGCTGCTGGCACAAAGCTCCAAAGTCAGAGTGAATACGAAAGGCGCGCAGCCTGGCTTTGCTGGAGAGAGGAGCAAGCCCAGTGAGCCCGGAGGTAGAGGGGAGGGGACCCCGCGTGGGACTGGAAGGCTTGGTGCTGCCGTGAATCCTGCCTGGGGCCAGTCAGTTCTCCAAGCACAGCAGGCGGCTCTTTGGCCTAGAACTTCATGCAGCTTCCCAGACACCCAAAAGGAAGAGAAAAAAACCAAGATGGCCTTTGACTGAAATGGGCAAGAATTCCAGACTGAATTCGATGAAGAAGCAGAGGCGATACTGTGAGAGCTGCGTCAGGCGTGCAAATCTAGGCACCTTCTTCCGTCTGGGCGGCAGCTGTGTGGGGCGGCCCGGGAGTGAAGGAGACACCATTCTCATTAGTGCTTTGGAGGCAGAACTGCAGCTCTGAAAGTTTTCTTTCTGTCTTTTTCTAAATACTGCGGAGACAGTGATAAAGAGCCAGGTGAAATTCAAGGGGGGTGGTTAGCAGACAGCATTGTGAATTGCTCTGTGAATTGCTGATTTAAGCACTTGCTCTGCCTTCTCCTGGGCTAAACCGCACACAAAGAAACATCCTGAGATGGAATAGCAATGCTCTCATTTTCATTTCAGCGCTGGTCTGAGTAAATCATGCAGGACCATTCCTCTAAAGGGAAAAGGTGGGGGAGGGTGGAGGCTGATGTGGAGTTTGGGCGGGACGGGCAGCGGTGTTGACATCCCCTCTCACTGTGTGCACCTTGGAGCCTCCCAGGTGCACGCACCACGGCAGGGGCGCACTCCACGGCCAGTGCACGCTGCCTGCCTCGACCCCGCTTCCAAGGCAGGATTACGTATGGCATGAAAACTTCCCCCTTTCTTTATAGCCTCGCCCGCCTCTGCCAGTCAGAGAGAGTGAGGTCATTCTGGGGAGAGGGATCACAGCATCAACCTCTCCATCCCCTCACACATGCTATTTGAGACTCAAAGTGAAAAGAAAGGGGAGAAAAACAAAGAAAAAGAAAATGTGGAAAACTCAAAAGTCATAGCCCTATTTTTCAGTACTCTTTTGCTTCTCAGGTCCATTTTGTAATAGGAAGGGATGAGATCCTGTGTAAGCGGTGTCTTGTAAGGTACTTGTCGTGATGGTGATTGGAATATAAAGCATCACTTTGGATGCTCAGGACCGCCATTGGCTTGCGATTTGCAGAACGGAGAATGTGCATTATAAAGTATGGGGAGATTTTTATATGCAACATTAATGCCATGGATTGTATCCAGTAAATCTGGGGAGAAAGTCTGAGCCCCAGAGCCTCAGCCCTTTAAATCAGTACCGCACTCCACTGCTGAGAACAGTTTCCCAATTGATGTATCAGCGCAGCCAGTGAAAGCAAAAAGGAAGCCCCTGAGGAGGAAGCAGGTGTGACACTAAATTCTCCCCTCAGCTTAGGGACAGCCGAGGCTCTGAATGGCATCTCTGTAAGTTCTAGAGTTAACTAAGTTGGCTAGAAATTGCACTAAAGAGCAGTCTCTTGGTCTAGTGACCATGGTGTGTCATAAGGGTAGCTTGTACCTTTCAAATGTCTGATGGGTTGATGCAGTGGGCTTTCTATTTGTGTCTTTAGGATTCAGGTGCAGAAGTGCCTCTTCACAGGAGGGCAGTGCAGGGACATTCACACCATTGGCCACAGCTGCCCAAGAAGTCTGCCCCCAGGTCAGGTGCTGTGATGGGGTGCACAGCCATAAATATGGCCCAAGGTTAGGGCTTGCAAGGCAAGGGCCGGGTCCAGAGTAGATTTTTTTTTTTTTTTTTTTTTTTCTGTACGCGGGCCTCTCACTGCTGTGGCCTCTTCCGCTGCGGAGCATAGGCTCCGGACGTGCAGGCTCAGCGGCCATGGCTCACGGGCCCAGCCGCTCCGTGGCATGTGGGATCATCCCGGACCGGGGCACGAACCCGTGTCCCCTGCATCGGCAGGCGGACTCTCAACCACTGCGCCACCAGGGAAGCCTCAGAGTAGATTCTTGATTGGAGGGTCTGAGGGTGACGATGACGGCAGGATCGTGAGCTAGGACAGCTCAGGAGTCCTTAATGAGCAGATCTGGAAAAAGAAGCATGGCGGACTCCTGGTGTCTCTGTCTGGGTTTCCAAGACAATACAAAGTGTTTCTGCATCTGTTACTTTCTGTTTTCTGAGCTTCTTCCTCTCTGTCAGGATGATGACATTACGTTGGCCACTATCACCCAATCTCCCTCCTGCCCCATCTACAAGTTCTTGTTTTCCCATTAACATAACCATTGTCATGCTAGAGCCCAACAGGTCTGTGATGACAGCTGTCCATCTGGGAAACCAGCTGAGACAGACCCAAGGAGAGAGAACAGAGGCTGCAAGGAAGGGAGGTCCCTGGGGCTGGGGACACCTGTGTCCATAGGAAAGGGAGGGTCAGAAGGCCCCAGGGACAGTGCATATCTGTTTTGTGCCACTGTGTGGTGTCCTGATGCAAACAGCGTACACCCCTTAACTAGGCAATAAAAGCCCAAGCAGAGTCCTTAGGAAGAAGCCTGATGTAGAAGCCTGACTGTTGCCTCCCAGCAGATAGTGCCTGGGTCACTGGGCTGGTGAAACACTTTGTGAACTGCAGCACAGTATGTGTATATTTCCTTTCTAGGGGCCCCAGGTTTGAGTTAATATCCACAATGGAGACAGGTCCTGCTCTATAGCGTGTTGAGTAAACACAGCCCTACATTCTGATTCGGGGCAGATCCCGATGCTTCTCTTCAGCTGTTGGTGCAGACAAGCTATTTCCCATCCAGGCTCTTGAGAGCCGTTTCTTCCTTAATATATCCTGACCTCCTGATCAAGCTGCCGAGTTTTGTTAGCCCAGGACTCTCATGTTACGGACCCACATGGACAGATCAATGGATTTTATTTAATGATATTTATGTTTCAGTTCAAAAAAATTCTGTTAAAGGTAAAAATAAAAATGGCCTTTTGACTTCTCCTGAATCAGCCCACAGATAACTAATTCCAGGGAACTTCTCTTCGGTGAAATTGGCCATTCTGTTCAACCGAATGAGAATACAGGAGAATGGGGAGAAATAAGCACGTTTTGTTTTCCGTGGATGGAAGACCTTGAGGAATGTACAGATGTGGGGCAGAAAATACACAAATATGTGCTTCTATTATGATCGCAAAAAGAGGGGCAGGGGCTTCCCTGGTGGCGCAGTGGTTGAGAGTCCGCCTGCCGATGCAGGGGACACGGGTTCGTGCCCCGGTCCGGGAAGATCCCACGTGCCGCGGAGCGGCTGGGCCCGTGAGCCATGGCCGCTGAGCCTGCGCGTCCGGAGCCTGTGCTCCGCAACGGGAGAGGCCACAACAGTGAGAGGCCCGCGTACCACAAAAAAAAAAAAAAGAGTGGCAAGTCTGTCACACTTTTCCTTTCCTAAAGGAGATGACAAGAGGAATCCAGATGGATTGTAATGACAGATGTCACATCTCAGGGGACCCCTCAACCTTGGGAAACCTCAGGGCAAGAAAAATGACCCAGATAAAATGGGGTGGTCCCTGTCTTCCCTGACGTGCAGGTTTGAAAACACTGGGGACACTGCTTGTCACAAGCTATTCATTTTACTTGGAAATGTTTGCAAGTGTTGGACTTTTTAGCATGACTTGGAGATGAGATTAAACACCACCAGAGCTGTAGAAACACCCCCCAATGGAAAATTTGTGATGCTTGAAAGGAAGCAGCAAATTTGCAGAAGGATTTCCAGGCTGCTGTGAAGTCATGCTGTTAGGAAAGGAAGGTCAGCCTTAGGCAGATTGGAAAGTCGTTGGAGCGTGTCTTTGGGACTGAACTCCTTTAGGGCCCCTTCTGCAGACATGAGGGCTGCCTTCCCGCCAGGTGCACACAGCCTGTCCCAGGATTTTTCTCCCTGAGCTCCCTTGTCCTTAATGTCTGTACTTGGCCATGAAAGGCAAGGTGGTTTTTTTCTTTTTAAATTAATTGACTTAATTTTTTAGAGCAGTTTTAGATTTACCCAAAGAATTGAGCAGAAAGTGCAGAGAGTTCCTGTATATTCCCTAACTTCTATGTTTCTCCTACAGTTCACATCCTGAATTGGTATGGTCATTTGTTATAATCCATGAACCTATGATGACACATTATCACCCCAAGTTCATAATTTACTTTGGGTTTCACTGTTTGTGTTATTCATTCTCTGGGTTTTATGTCTCCCATTACAGTACCACACAGAATAGTTTCACTGCCCTAAATACCTCTTGTGCTCCAACTGTTCATCCCTCCCTCCATGTAAGCCCTGGGCATCTACTGAGCTTTTTAACCATCACCATAGTTTTGCCTCTTCCAGAATCTCATATAGTTGGAATCACACAGTATGTAAACTTTTCATGTTGGCTTCTTTCACTTACTAATATGCGTTTCAGTTTCCTTCATCTCTTTTCATGTATGTATAATATTCCATTTCCTAGATGTACCACCATTTATTTATCCATTCACCTACTTGGCAAATTTTGTTGACATCTTGGTTGCTTCCAAATGTTGACAATTATGAATAAATCTGGTGTAAACATCTATGTGCAGGTTTTTGTGTGGACCTAGTTTTCAATTTAAAAAAAAATCAAGATGTATTTTTTTCTGATTATCAAAGAAATATAAGGTTGAAATTGCCAATATATGATCTTTTTCACTTACAAATAAAGAAGTTACATACGGTTCAACATAATATATGCTCATAGTATATAACTCAAATACCAAACTGTAGAAAATTGAAACAGGATTTTTATTATAGGGAAAATTAACATAAGACTATGTTATGCCTCAAGGTCCATCCAGACTTGTTTTGTCCCCATACCTAGTCGTAGCTGGAACTTTGTCCACAATCCCAGAGAAGGTGAGCTCTCACTGCTTGTCTTGGTTGGGCAGCAAAACAGCCCTCCTCACCCTGGAGACATCACTGCCCAGCTGTGCAGTGATACTCTTAGCTAGGCCAGTAATGCTTACAGACTTCTAGTTTCCAGAATTGTGAGAAAATAAATTTATGTTGTTTAAGCCCACCAGTCTGTGGTTATGGCATCCTTAACAAACTGATACAGTAAGTGGATGTTTGACTTTTAAGGAAATTCTCAAACTGTTTTCCAAAGTCATTGTATGACTTGACATTCCCCCAGCAGGGTATGAAAGTTCCAGTTGCTCCAAATCCTTGTCAACACTTGGTATGGTCAGACATCATTTTAGTATTCCAATAGGTATGTAGTGGTGTCTCATCGTGGTTTTAGTTGGAATTTTCCTAATAGAAAATGATATTGAGGCATCTTTTCATGTACTTTTTTGAGATTTGGAGAAATGTCTGTTAAAATCCTTTGATTATTTTAAAAAATCTTATTGTGTGTTTTCTTATAATTGAGTTTTGAAAATTCTTTATATATTTGCATACAAGTCCTTTATCAAATATGCTATTTGCAAATATATATTTTTTCAGGTGGTGGCTTATCTTTTAATTCTCTTAACGATACATTTTTCAAAGCAGTACTTCTTGATTTTAATTAAGTCCAAATGGTCCATTTGTTCACACTCTATGGAGTGTGCTTTTCATGTGATATCTATAAAATCTTTGCCTGATCCATGATTTCAAAAATTTTCTATTTTTTCCCAGAAGTTTTATTGTTTTAGGTTTCACAGTTGACCATTGGACCATTTTGAGTTAATTTTTTAAATTAAGTTATTTTTTAAATTGAACTGTAGTTGACTTACAATGTTGTGTTAGTTTCTGGTGTACAGCAAAGTGATTCAGTTTTTTATACATATATGTGTGTTTGTATATATATGTATATATGGACATATACATATATATATACACATATATACACACACACATATATATATATCTGAAAAAGTATATACTTTTCAGATTCTTTTCCATTATTGCAATATATTGAATATAGTTCCCTGTGCCATACACTAGGAACTTGTTTTTTATTTATTTTATGTACAGTAGTTTGTATCTGCTAACCCAACCTCCTAATTTATCCCTCCCCCATTTCCCATTTGGTAACCATATGTTTGTTTTCTATGTCTGTTGAGTCTGTTTCTGTTTCTTAAATAAGTTTATTTGTATCAATTTTTAGATTCTGTGTATAAGTGATATATGATATTTGTCTTTCTCTATCTGACTTACTTCACTTAGTGTGATAATGTCTATGTCCATCCATGTTGCTGCAAATGGCATTATTTCATTCTTTTCTTATGGCTAAGTAATATTCCATTTTGTGTGTGTGTCTGTATGTATGTATATATATATATCTTACATATTCTTTATCCATTCATCTGTTGATTAGACATTTAGGTTGCTCCATGTCTCGGCTATTGTAAATAGTGCTGCTATGAACATTGCATGTATCTTTTTGAATTAGAGTTTTCTCTGGATATATGCCCAGGAGTGAGATTGCTGAATCATATGGTAGCTATATTTTTAGTTTTTAAAGGAACCTCCATACTGTTCTCCGTAGTGGCTGCACCAATTTACATTCCCACCAACAGTGTAGGAGGGTTCCCTTTTCTCCACACCCTCTGCAGCATTTATTATTTGTAGACTTTTTGATGATGGCCATTTTACCTGGTATGAGGTGATTGAATTAATTTTTATATGGTGTTAGGTATGGATCAAAGTTCATTTTTTTGTATGAATATCCAATTTTTCCAGCACTTCTTGTTGAAAAGACTGTTCTTTTTCCACTGAATTGCTTTTGCATATTTGTTAAAAATCCAGTTGACCATGTGTGTGTGAGTCTATTTCTGCCCACTCTATTCTGTCCTGTATTTTTCTATATTAATGCCAAATTCACGCTCTCTTGATTACTGTAGCTTTATAGTCTCAGTCAGGTAGTGTAAGTCTAAATCTGTTCTTTGTTTTCAAAGTTGTTTTGATTATTCTAAGTACATTGCATATTCATATGCATTTTATAATCAGTTCATCGATTCATACAAATAAAAAGGCTACACAGATTTTTTATTGGAAGTTTATAAATAACTTACAGGAGGAATAGACATCTTAACAATGTTGAGTCTTATAATTCCTGAATGCAGTACATCTTTTCATTTACTTACTTTTTCTTTGATTTCTCTCAGCAATCTATTATAGTTTTTAGTGCATAGGTCTTGCACATAATTTGTCCGATTTATCTCTAAGTATTTCAATTTTGACCTATTATAAATAGTGAATTAAAAAACCAATTTCTGATTGTCACTAGTACTTATGCAATTGATTTTTGAATATCAGTGTTGTATCCTGAAACATTACTAACATAGTACCCAGTTCTAAGAGCTTTTAAGAAAGATTCTGTAGTCTTTTCTACACATAACTCTTGTTGTTTGTAAATAAAAACAGGTTTATTTCTTTCTTTTGTAGAAATAAATGAAGACCAATCAAAAGAGAAAAAGCAAACACTGTTTATTCAGAGATTGCTATAGCAAGGGAGTCAGTCACCATCACTTGTGTTTGGCAGAAACTCAAAGACAGGCAGAGGGGTGATAAAACTTTATAGCTGCAAAAAAGAGACTCAGACATATCCTGATTAGAGGCTTTTAGCAATGGGGAAGCTATAGGTGGGTTAACTGTGTGATTGATTTGGGACATATATTTGTCTTTCTCCCGTTGGTCCTAAATTGGAAGCAGGGGAAAAATTAGGGAGACTTCAGTTATTAATTATGTTCTTACAGTTTTGGGCTATTGCTACAGGCATTACTATTTGGCTTCTCGGACTGGTTGCCATGAAGACTAGTTTGATTTTCTGGACTGGTTACTGCAGATAGTAGGTTGACTTCTAGGACTGGTTGCTATAGCTATGGGTCAGAGTTCTATAGTTATACATGGTTTGGCCATTGTCCATTTGTATATTTAGTCTTTCACTTTATAATTTGGATAAATTTTCTTTTTCATGCTATATTGCACTGGCTAGAATCTCTAGTACAATATTGCATAGCAGCAGTGAGAGTGGACATCATTGCCTAATTCATCTTGGGGAAAACATTCAATCTTCCACCATTAAGTATCATGGTAGCTTTTGGTTTTTTTATAGATGTCTTTGATCAGTTTGAGGGTGTTCCCTTCTATTCCTAATTTGCTTTCAGTTTTTATCAGGAATTGATGTCAGATTTTCTCAAATGCATTTTTTCATCTATTGTGATGTTCACATAAGTTTTCTTCTTTTCTTTTTTTCCCCCTCCTTTTATTTATTATTATTATAAATTTATTTTTTTGCTGGTAGGTTTAGTGAATTCTATTGACTGGTTTTCAAATGTTAAACCTACCTTACATTACTAGGGTAAATCCCACTTGGTCATGATGCATTATCTTTTTTATACATTGTAGGATTTCACTTGCTGAAAATTTGTTAAAAATTCTTACATCTGTGTTCATGAGGAATACTAATCTGTAGTTTTCTTCCCTTGTAATATCTTTATTTTTGGTGTCAGAATAATGCTGGTCTCATAGAATGAGCTGGGAAATATTCTTTCCTCTTCAACTTCTGGAAACGTTTGTGTACAGCTGATGTTATTTCTTCCTTAAATGTTTGGTAGAATTTCCCAGTGAAACTATCTGAGTGTGGTGTTTCCTTTGTGGAAGGTTTTAAACTACAAGTTCAATTGCTTTAATAGATATGCTATTTGGGTTATAGTTTCTTGAGTGAGCTTCAGTAGTTTGTATTTTTCAAGGAATCTTTCCTTTCATCTAAGTTGTAGAATTAATTGGCCTAAAGTTGTTCATAATATTCTCATTAATATTTTAATATCTGTAGTACCTGTACTGATGTTAGCTCCCTCATCTTTGATGTTGGTGATTTGCGTCTTTTATGGGTTTTTTTTTTTTTTTTGGCTGATCAGTCTGACTAGAGGCTTATCAATTTTACTGATCTCAAAGAACCAGCTTCTGCTTTCATTGACTTTTCTCTATTTTTTTGTTTTCTTTCTTGATTTCCACTTTGATATTTATTTTTTCTCATTTTTACTTTCATTAGGATTAATTTACTTTTTTTTCTGATTTTTTTTAAGGTAGAAACTGAAGTCATTGATTTGAGACCTTCCTCCTGTTCTAACATAAGCATTTACTGCTCTAAATTTGCAATGGCATTTTCAATGTGTGTATATCATGAATCAGAGTGTTACCATTGATTGGGACATTAAAAATTGTCACGTTCTACCTTTGCATTTTATAGTTAAGAGACCATAAATTAGTCAGCATCTTAAAGTTAATGTATGTTCCTTCACTGGCCTTTAAACAACTTCTCTCATGAACCCAATTTTGGAAGGTTAATCTATCTTTATAATCACAGTCTAGCTTTCTATTCTGTTTTAATCTTTGTAACAGATTTCAAAATGACATTCTACCTGTTCATCCTCTTTGAACCAAGAATAGCCTTTGGCAAAATGCAGCTCCAATTTTCTTCTGTTAGCACAACCTGTGTTTGTATACATCTATTCTAGGACCCAGACTCTTGAGGAAGGGGAGTGCTATTAGACATACCAAGTCAAAAGAAGATCAAGAAGTGTCAGGCTGCCGAAGGATAGCTGAGTGAATTCCAGCCAGTAAGTTGGGAGGCACAAGGACTGAGTGGATGTTCGTGGAAGGTGATGCTGAGATTTCACAAGAGAATAACTAGGTAGCGTATGCTGGATCATCTTCCTTTCGGTAGCATCTCTTTTTATAGCAATATCTCAACCCAGAATAATCCACATGCCAAATGACTTGTGGAGGTGGTTTTTGACCCTTGTCTGTACATATTACACATCAAGAGTTTGGAGAATAAATGAGTGAATGAATAATTGTTGTGTAATTGTTTGTACTGTTTACCTGCCACAGTCCATATAACTCTTCTCATAGCTGAACTATCATGGGAATTTTTTTGTACAGTTGGTTTAATCCAGTAAAAGGAAACTAGAAAATTAATGGGGCATGAACATTAGTTAATTTACTCCCTCATCTTGGCCCAGTTTCTTAACTTCACTCTCAGCTGAGATGAATAAGATTTGAAACACCAGGAACTGGATTTAAATGTGTCTTAGCATCAACATATCACCCCTTGTTGAAGAAGAGAAGAAGAAAAGAGTGCATGGAGAGCAGATGGTTGTGTTGAAGGCACTAATTTCTGCTCTATTCCTAATTCAGCAAAGAAGAAAGGAACCCGCAGCCGCAGCACCCCGTCCCCCTGCCTTGGCTGCTGTGTTTTGTCATGTAAGCCAGACACCACTGCAGTGGGCTGTGGGGGAGCTGAAGACAGCTAAACCCTGTATCTTTTAAAAAAATAATAGTCATAATTTTTCCACCCTTATTCATCAGTTTTCAAAATTTCAGTCCATTTATATGAAACAGCCAGTCACTCAGCAGGTGAAAAGAAGTGGGGCAGGCTTACTTGAAATTTAGTTAAGAGCAGGTGGCAGAGGGAAGGGGCTACGCGTGGTGCTGCATAATCATGGGATGCCCGATAATGTTAGGATGAAGATGTCATTATTTTCATTGGATGAGAAAGTGTCCAGCCTGAATGCATGATTACACTGGTTAAATACTTCTCAGTAGTCTTGCGCTATCTTTATATGTGCATGCTTATCTGTGGGCTGACTTTCGGGAAGAGATTCTGAATCAAAATTAGATTGTCAAGAATGTTGAGGGTAAGGAAGAAATTATAGAATACTGACCATGTGTTTGAGAAAGACAAGCAGAACTGAATTTGACAGTCAGTTCTGTTTCCTTTGCTTTAACTTGTCTCGAGACAGAGAGGCTAATATACTATCTGTAATCTATTCAAATCGAGGGGTGCTTTTTGGACACCGACTGGACACCCTGCCTTGTGGTAATATAGAAGATTCATACATTGCCCTTTGCCAAAGTAGTTGTGGTTTGGGGCTACATGAGTTATGCTGGGAGGATAACTACATATGCATTTGATATTGCTGGGGAGTATTTTATGCATTGCTTAACTGAAAATAATAAAGAGGCTAAAATATATGGTAAAGACAATGATTGCTGTGAGAGTTTCGAGTAGGATGAAATTAGTTTCTGGGGCAACTGGGGAAGAGTCCTTAGAGGGGTCAGTCTTGGAATAGACATAGAAGGGTTATTATATGCGGTTATGTGATGAGAGGCATACGTGTATATCAGGAATTGGGAAGAGAATCCACAAATATCCAGAGACAGGAATATGCATTTTGTGATCTTAGGATGGTAAGGGGAAAGTATCCTGTGGTACAGCATTGCAGTTAAGACTTTATTTAACCCCTGGAATGAGAAAGCCTGGGTTCAAATACTGGCTCTATACAACCTGGCTCTATACAATACTGGCTCTATACAACCTGGTAGTTGTGTAACCTTGTACACAACCTACTAAGTGTGTAACCGGGATTAGTTAATCGCATTCAGAATTCATAAAGCCTTCTCAAAGCCGGGCTATGTAAGGTCCCTCTCCTGGTCTTTATTTATGTTCTTTTCTCCACTCACCCTGGGAAGGACCTGGCCTTGGGGATCCCTGAAAGAGTTGGCAGCTGAGGACTGGCTGCTGACAATACTCCCAGAGCAGGGGCCACACGTTCTCCATGGAAGGGGATCTGGGCAGTGCCTCTCCACATCCATCAAACCGACTAAACTCTCCTACGAGTTCTAACGGTCTGTCTGTTGACTCAGTCAATTTTTTTCTAGATACATTTTTTATTATTCGCAAGCAGTGAGTTTCAGCTCTCCCCTTCCTTTGCCCAGATCTCTTTTTCTTTTACTTTCTTTATGGAGTTGATGAGGCGCTCCAGTGCTGTGTGCAACAGCAAGAGTGACAGCGGTCATAGTCTTTAAAGAAATACAATAAAAATTTCTCCAGTAAGCCTACCGGTCGCTATAGATTTTTCATACAACCAGTGTGGAGGCAAGAATTCTCCTGTCTTTCCCTAGTTTACTAAGTCTTTAAAAGAATATAAATAGGTGCTGGATTTTATCATATGATTTTTTTGTGTTGGTTGAGATAATGATTTTTCTCTTCCTTTAGTCTATTGATGTGGTAAATAACATTGAGCTTTTTGATGCTGCGCCATGCTTGCCCTTCTCAGATAATCCAGTATCGATCGTGATACATTACTTTTAAAAAATACCCACAATGTTGTATTCAGTGTGTTCATTTTACTTAAGGGTTTGGGCATCTACATTAATTTTTTAAATTTAATAGACTTAATTTTTTAGAGCAGTTTTCAGGGTCACAGCAAACTGAGAGGGAGGTACAGAGAGTTCCTATAGACCCCCTACCCCGCAACAGGCACAGCCTCTGCCATTTCAACATCCCCCAACAGATGGTACTTTTGTTACAACTGATAAGCCTACGCTGACATCATCATCATCTAAAGTCCATAGCTTACCTTAGGGTTCATTCACTCTTGCTGTTGTACCTTCGGTGAGTTTGGACAAATGCATAATGGCAACCATCCACCCATCTTTATAATATCATATTGAGTAGCGTCCCTGTCCTAAAAATCCTCTGTGCTCTGCCTGTTTATCCTTCCCCCTCTGTAACCCCTGGCAACCACTCATCTTTTTACGGTCTCCATGGTTTTACCTTTTCCAGAATGTCATATAGTTGGAATCATATGGTGTGTAGCCTTTTCCCATTGACTTCTTTCACTTAGTAATATGCACTTAAGTTTCCTCTAACTTTGTCATGGCTGGACAGCTCATTTATTTTTAGTGCTGAGTAATATTCCATTGTCTGTATGCGCCACAGTTTATTTTATCCATTCACCTAACTAAATGACTTCTCGGTTGCTTCCAAGTTTTGAAAATTATGGATAAGCCTTCTAGAAACATCTGTGTGCAGGTTTTGTGTGAACATACATTTCCATTTTGTAAAAAAGATGTAGTTTTTGTCTGATTATCAAAAAAAACTGAAGTTGAACCATATGAAATTTCCAATATTTGATTGTTTTTCATTTAGAGAAATAACAGATTCACATAGTTCAACAGTCATGGTTGCGGTGTATTACACTGATGGATTTTCATCTGTTAAAGCAATAAACCGCATACAGTCATGCTGTGTAATCCTATTACCTAGTGTTTCTGCTTTTTTGTGATTTCATGTTTTTGTTTCATATTGGTAATATCTTCTAAACTCCTTAAATATATTTAGCATCCTTATTTAACAATTTTGGTTGGTATTTTCCAATATTTTTGCTTTGCTTGGTTTTGTGCCTGGTTGCCTGCAAGAACGCTGGTATTCCAGACAAAGACAGAGACATTGAAAAGGGGACTAGACAAGGAAGTAAGATAATGACTTCTCTTTGGAAGTACTGGGTTTGAGCAAGAGAGTGGCAGGACCTACAGGGGATGCTCTGAAGGACCTTAGGAAGAGGCAAATGGAGGCCGGGAGGAGATGGTGAGAAGCGGAGTCTCAGAGTTTGAGAGCTGAGAGATGTCAGAGCAGCATCTCTGTGCCACGCAGCCTCTTTCGAGCTCTGCACTTCTCAGCCTGCTCTTTGCAGGTCCCTGGGAGGTTGGCCGAGACCGGCTCTTCCAGATTTTGCTTCACACTGAAGTGCAATCTAGCTGAAGCTGGAGATAGCTCTGCCAGTCTGTTTTCTTTCTCTTTCAATCTGGGCTTGGCAGCCACAGAAGGGAAGGGGAGAGGAGCTGATTAGAAAGGAGGGAAAATAGAACCGGGTTTTCAAAAATCCACTTGCCTTCTAAGCACTTGGGGAGCTGCAAAAAACCTAATTCCCGGTCCCTTGGCCTCTAGCAATTCTTGTGATGAGGTCTGAAACCTTCCTTTTAAAAAAAACCCCTATGATTCTGAAACAGGTGGTCCAGGGACCAAACTTTGGGAAAGATTGGAAGGAAAAGAACTACTCCAGGTCTGGTCTGTATGCAGAGGGGCGGGCGGTTGGGTGGAAACTAGGGATTCCTGCGCCCCTCCCTGCTGTCCCCGAGAGGCGGCACGCTGCACTCTGTGGCAGATGGATGTGCAAACCTCTGCTTGCTTTAGGTTGTGTCTCCCTCTGGTTCCTCCAGCTGAGGGAAAGGAGTGACATAGGGACTCCGGAGCATCTGGGGAGTATTTATGGAATACAACCATCTTCCACTGAACAAGTCTATCTCTCTGAACCACCTGGCTAGAGAGAATGGATTATTTCAGAATTCCCTATTTTTCTTTAATCATGCTGTCAGTTCAAAGCAACCTGCAAACAGATTAAAATCTGGGACTTTGAATAGGCAAATAGATAAGCTGAAATGCAGGTGGTGGTGAGCTGGCAGCCATGTGCATGTGTGCCCTGAAGGTCTGGAGAGCAGTATTAAGCAAAACAGCTATTTCTGGAAAAATAAAATATGCTTCCAGATACTTGACTCTAGGGATTCAAGAGAAAAAAATTTCTGTCTCCCCGTCATTAAGTGAAACAAAGTTATTAACCTATTTTTCGACTAGTGGCACGGCTGGGCCCTCAGGATTTCAGCAGTGCTGAGGCTTCCCAGCCCTGCCCCACTTCAGCCAGCTAACTTGGTGTGCAAAAATCTAGCTAAACATGGAGGGGGGACACTAGGATGGGAAGAAGTAGACAGTCCATTCTTTGCACATTATTTTACAGTGAAAAATGTTCCTAATAAATTTGTTGATTACTTTTCTCGGATTATAAAAGTTATATGTACCTACAGGTATTCTTGAAAATAGGATGAATGCACAATCTGTGAAAATAAAATCACATTTCAAGTGTGCCAGAGGAAACTGGCTTTAAAAAGTTAAATTTTCTTGAACGTGGAAGAATCTCTTCGTTAGGCAGATATTCTGTTTTGTTTGTTAGTCCAATTAAAAATGATTATTATTTACTCTCGCTGCATTCCAAGCGAGGTCTATTGGAGTTATGTTCTACAGTAAAATCATCTGGCCTTTTATTTATTTAGCTCAGCTTTATTAAGGCATAACTCACAAATACACTTGTAATATATTTAAAGTGTACATCATGGTGATCATGGTGATCTGTACACTTATGTACACATTGTGAAAGGAGTCTCTCCATGGAGTTAATTAACACATCGATCATGTCACATATTTATCATATTTATCTATTGTTTATGAGATCGATTAAGTTCTGCTCTCCTAGCAATTTTTAATTATACAGTACAGTGTTATCAACTATAGTCACCATGTTTTACATTAGATCCTCAGACCTTATTCATCTAACAGTTGAAAGTTTGTACCCTTTCATCAGCCTCTCCTTATTTCCTTCACCCTGCAGCCCCTGGCAACTACTTCTCTACTGGTTCTGTGAGTTCAGCTTTTTACTGATTGATTGATTCCACATATAAGTGATTTCACGCGGTATTTCTCTTTCTGCGTCTGGTTCATCTCACTTAGTGTAATGTCCTCAAGGGCCATGATTGCGTCTCAAATTGTAGGATTTCCTTCATTCTCATGACTGAATAATATTCCTTTGTATGTAAATACCACGTCTTCTTTAGCCGTTCATTCATTGACGGACATTTAGGTTGTTCCATATCTTATGATTTATGAATATTGTGAGTAATTGTGAATAATGCTACAATGAACATGAGAGTGCAGATACCTTTTTGATATCCTGTTTTCATTTCCGTGGGATATACGCCCAGAAGTGGAATTGCTGGATCATATGGTAGATCTATCTTTAATTTTTTGGAGGAATCTCCATTCTGCTTTCCAAAGGGCTATGCCAGTTTACCTTCCCACCAACAGTGCACAAGGGTTCCCTTTTTCCAAATCTTTGCCAACACTTGTTATTTCTTGTCTTTTTGATGACGGCCATTCCGAATGGTGCAAAGTGGTACGTCAGTGTGGTTTTCATTTGCATTTTCCTGATGGTTAGTGATGTTGAGCACCTTTTCACATGCCCACTGGCCACTTGTATATCTTCTCTGGAAAAATGTCTATGTAGTTCCTCTTCCCATTTCTAATCAAATTGTTCTTTTTTTTGTTATTGAGTTACATGAGTTCTTTACATATCGTGGCTGTTAAGCTTTATCAGCAATATGATTTGCAAATATTTTCTCCCGTTCCATAGGTTACCTTTTCATTTTGTTGATGGTTTTGTTTTGTTTTTGCTGTGCAGAAGCTTTTAGTAGAAGGAAAGTAATATCAAAAATCAGAGTGGAAATACATGAAATAGAGACTAAACAGACAATAAAAAAAGATTGATGAAACTCAGAGCTGGTATTTTGAAAGAGTAAACAAAATAGACAGATTTTTAGCCAGACTGACCAAGAAAAAGAGAGAGAGCACTCAAAACCAAAATTATAAATGAAAGAGGGGACATTACAACTGATACCACAGAAATACAAAGGATCATAGAGACTACTGTAAACAAACAATGCCAGAAAACTGGCCAGTCTAGAAGAAATGGATGAATTTCTAGAAGAGTACAACCTACAAAGCCTGAACCATGAAGAAATAGAAAATCTGAGCAGACTACAGAAATTGAGTCAGTAATCGAAAACCTCCCAGCATAGAAAAGTTCAGGACTAGATGGCTTCACTGGTGAATTCCACCAAATATTTAAAGAAGAATTAATACTAATCCTTTGGAAACTCTTTCAAAAATTAGAAGAGGAGGGAACACTTCCAAACTTACTTTACGAGGTCAGCATTACCCTAATACCAAAACCAGACAAGGACACTACAGGAAAAGAAAATTCACAGCCTAATATTCCTCGTGAACATAGATGCAAAAATCCTCAACAAATATTAGCAAACCAAATTCAATAATACATTAAACGGATGATATACCATGATCAAGTGGGATTTATTCCAGGGATATAAGGAAGGTTGAAAATCTGCAAATCAATCAGTGTGATACACCACATGAACAAAATGAATGTTAAAGTCATTTGATCATCTCAGTAGATGCAGAAAAAGCATTTGACGAAATTAAACATCTATTCATAATAAAACTTTCAACAAACTGGTTGTGGAGGGAATGTACCTCAACATGAGAAAGACCATATATGCTAAGCCCACATCTTAACATTATACTCAATGGTGAAACACTGAAAGCTTTTTCTATAAGATCAGGAATATGATAAAGATGCCCACTCTCACCACTTTTATTCAACAGAGTATTGGAAGTCCTAGCCAGAGCAATTAGGCAAAACAAAGAAATAAAATGTATCAGATCACAGAGGAAGAAGTAACACTGTCTCTATTTGCAGATGGTCTGATATTATATGTAGAGAACCCTAAAGACTCCGCCAAAAATACTGTTAGAACTGATATACAAATTCATTAAAGTTGCAGGATACAGATCAATGTACAAAATCCAGTTGGTTTCTATACACTAACAATGAACTATCAGAAAGAGAAATTAAGAAGGTAATCCCCATTACAATTGCATCAAAGAGAGTAAAATACTTAGGAATAAATTCAAACAAGGAGGTAAAAGATCTGGACACTGAAAGTGACAAAACACTGATGAAAAAATTGAAGAAAACACACAAAAATGGAAAGATATTCCATGTTTATGGATTGGGAACATTAATATTGTTAAAATGTCCATTTTACCCAAAGCAATCTACAGGTTCAGTTCAATCCCTATCAAAATTCCTATGCATTTTTCACTGAAATAGAACAATTTCAAAATTTGTATGGAAGCACAAAAGACCCCAGGTAACTGAAGTGATCTTGTGAAAGAAGAATAAAGCTAGAGGCATCACACTTCCTGATTTCAAAGTATATTTCAAATCTTTGGTAATATGTTTACATATAGCTGATTCACTTTGTTATAAAGCAGAAACTAACACACCATTGTAAAGCAATAATACTCCAATAAAGATGTTAACCCCCCCCAAAAAAAAAACCAGTATGATATAGGCATAAAAACAAACATATAGATCAATGGAATACATAGATCATAAATAAACCTTTACATGCATATGTGATCAAGTAATTTACGACAAAAGAACCAAGAATAAAGGAAAGGATAGCCTCTTCAATTAATGGTGTTCAGAAAACTGGACAGTCACATGCAAAAGAATGCAACTGGACCACTATCTTATTCCCCACACAAAAATTAACTCAAAATGGGTTAAAGACTTAAACATAAAATCTGAAACCATAAAATTCCCAGAAGAAAGTATAGGGAGTAAACTCCTTGAGACTGGTTTTGGCAATGATTTTTTGGGGGGTTTGACACCAAAAGCAAAGCCAACCTAAGCAAAAATAATCAAGTGGGACTATAAAAACAAAAGCAGACTACAGAACAAAAAAGCTTCTGCTCACCTGACTATTGAAGTAACTAACATGCTTTTATACAGGAACCGCTCTTTGCAGAACTTTTTTTTTTTTTAAACAAGTTTTTTTAATGCAAATAAAGTTTCTTTTCTTTTTTTTTTTTTTTCTTTTGCGGTATGCGGGCCTCTCACTTTTGTGGCCTCTCCTGTTGCGGAGCACAGGCTCCGGACGCGCAGGCTCAGTGGCCAATTGCTCACGGGCCCAGCCGCTCCGCGGCATGTGGGATCCTCCTGGACCGGGGCACGAACCCGTGTCCCCTGCATCAGCAGGCGGACTCTCAACCACTGCGCCACCAGGGAAGCCCTGTGCAGAACTTTTAAAGGTACATAGTGGGAATGGATCAGGACTATAAAAATAACGAAAATTGAGGATTCAGTCATAACAACAGAGTTCAGTTTGAGAATAATTGTATGGTACATGCCAAGGAGTATAAAATAATAGGGTAAAAAGAAAATCAAATGTAAAAATGTTACACAGAGTAATGAGGCCGCATTAAACCTGCTCCTGCTGCCCTGCCTGTTGGGTTTTCTGGGTGACTGTCATCTATTTCAGAAGACCAGGGACTCGGTTTTGTCTTGGTTTCTCTACCACCTAAACCTCACTCCAAACAGAGAGATGGAGACAAGAGTTTGCCCTTGGCAGTGGTTGGGTTAATTTTGGAAGACCTCCTAAAGCCACGGTTTTATAAAGTGCTAACCTTTTTCTTATTCCAGGCATGAATTTTATAAGAGAAACCAAGAGGCCTTGGGAAATGACCATGCAGGATTGGCTTGTGTTTAAGCTTTCACACTGCAGAAGGCTTTGGTAGCTTTGTTGCTTCAAATCACCCATTCTTCTCTGACTTTAATCACTTATCTCACTGGCTTTATTTTTTTCTCTCATCTCTAACTTTAACTTCTTTACAGGAGCTTCTGGAGGAAAAAGAAATTATTTTTGTTTTATTTGCCCAAACAGCAAAAGTGAGGCCTAGGTGAGGTATACCGCATTATATATCCTCCAGTGTTCTCTTATTTCTCCTGTGATTCTGCTTAAAATGTGCAGACATCTTAGAGAAATATTTAGCTCTGCCCTCACACAACAGAAAAATTGTTCCTCTGTACTTTGGTGGTAATGTAATTTTTTGAGTTGCAAGACTTCGATTTAAAATTGTAATGCACCCATGTAGGCACTTGTGTAGGCAGCGGAAGTAACGGATTTAGTATGAACATGTTTACACAATCGTGAATGCTGCCCAGCCGACCCTATATGGTTTTCTCCACCAAAAATTCATTTTTCTCAAAACTTGTTTAAGATAAGCATTTCTCATTTCAAATGCTCTTTTAAAAATATTTCAGAAACATAATAAAATGACCTAATTCTAGAAACTTTAAGGCTATCCTGTTTGCTTTTGGGAAAGGGACTGATTCCTGTAAACAAGAAGAAAGACCCCCAAAGAGCACCTGGTGTGGATAGATGGCACATGTCTTAGTCAGCTCGGGCTGTGAGACAAAATAGCATCGCGTGGGGGCTTACACAATAGGCATTTACTTTCTCACGGTTCTGGAGCCGGAAGGCTAAGATCAAGGTGCTGGCATGGTTTCTGGTGAAGTTTCTCTTCCTGGCTTGCAGAACTGCCAGCTCCTTGCTGTGTCCTCACATGGCCTTTCCTCTGTGCACATGTCCTCATCTTAGAAGGACGCCAGTTCTACTGGATTAGGGCCCCACCCTTCTGACCCCTTTCAACGTTAATTACCTATCTCAAAATACAATAATGCTGGGGCGTGGGAGAGGGTGGTTGGTGAGGGCTTCCACATATGAATTTGGGGGGTGGGTAATCCAATTCAGTCCATAGCAGCACAAATGCCCGGGATCCTATGATTAAAAGCTAAGTGACCTATCGCCCTAGGCCACAGCCTGTGTCTGACCACAGGTTAAATGAGATTTACTAAACCAGTGTCTGGTGGATTGGGATTCTTGGAAACAGTGGAGGAGTTGGCTCTGCCAGTCCCGAACCTCCTCTTGCTCAACCACCTGGATCTGCATGTGTCATGATGGCTGCAGCAAGAGGGCTCGCTCTGGATCTGGACTTCTGTACCAGCTGCAGCAATCCCTCGGTTTCCTGGGAGTTTTTCTTCAAGCTCAGCTGTCCTCAGGTCCCCTTGGGAGTTTTCCTCTAATGTGTACAGTCTGCAAAATGCCTGCAGGAGCTGTTGCCAGAACTCTCTCCGGTCTTCACGCTCCCTCCACCTCTTGGACCTGCCCTGCCCGTGGGGTTCAGGGATGGTAAAAACTGGGAGGTGGGTTTGATTTCATTTTCAGAGTGGAAGGGAATCTATAGCCATGATGTACACACACTTCCACACAATCAGGAGTCTTGGGCTCTGGTTCTGGATCACTTCTTTCTTTCATGCATGTGATCAGTCCCTCAATCAACAAACCTTTCTTGAACACCGACTGTGTGTCAGGCATGATGCTAAATGATGGGGATGCAAGTGAACAAAATAGGTGTAAAATCCGTGTTCTCTGAGGAGTTAGAAGTTGTGATGTCACTGTCCTCATCTTAAGGTAAAACAGGATATGGTGAATCATCAAAACTGGAATGAACCTTTAAAACTGTGATTTTTTTTAACATCTTAATTGGGGTATAATTGCTTTAAAAATTGTGATTTTTTTTCCCCCACTAATTACTGGAATGACTAGGTCCTTAAGGAATTTGGAAAATTCAAAAATAAGCATACATTGAAGTCACCTGTGATCCATGGTAAAGAATATTAATCTTTTGGTGTGTTGCTTCCTAGACTTTGGCCATGTCTATGCACACAAACGTGTATAGTACACATAGATATTTCTGTTTAAAAAATTTGGCATCTTTTATTTTCTGGTTTGAAACAGACTTTTTTTCTTAGTGTTATTGCATAGATATTTTTCATGTCATTAAATATTATTAATATGCTTGTTAGTGGCAGTTTGGGTGATCTATCATACATATGTCATAACATTTATCCCTCTCATTCAGGAGATTTAAATTATTTTCTCATTTTCACTGTTATAAATAAATGACAGTACATGTCTCCGATTGCTTCCTTAAAATGAACTTGTAGGAGTCGCATTTTGGATCAAACAAGTTTCTGCTTTTTGAATACATATTGCAAAATTTTCCTCCAGGAAGATTGTATCAGTTCACATGCCCATTAGCTGTGTACAAGAGTCTTAGTTTCCCTGTATCTTCACTGATATGGACATGTATATTTTATAAACCTTTGCCAATTTAATGGGTGAAAATACGTATGTATTTTAAAGTAAGAAATATGAGGTAGAATTTGGATGAACTTCTCTTTGTGTGTCTTTTAGCTATTTTCATTTCTACAATTCCTATTTATATCTTTTGCTTATTTTAATATTATTGTTTCTCATAAATCTGTTAGAACGCTATTTATCTTAAAGGTACTAGACCACTTTCTTTTACATATTGCTGGTATTTTCCTACTGTGTGGTTTGCCTCTTACATTGATGTATTTCAGATTACAAACATACATATATATATATATATGTATATGTATATATTTAGCTATATCTGTCAGTACTGCTTCTTTTGCTTTGTTGTTTAGAAGACTTTCCAATCACAAAGTTGGATATATTTTCCTAGTTTTCTTTTTGGTCCCAAACTATTGGGTCTATTTTGGGAGCCTTCCTATTCCAATTGTTTTGTCTATTTTTTCTACTGCTAAAGCTGCGCTATATTTGTCCTGGTCTTTCGTATGTCAGATCTCCAATATCATTTTTTTCCTACTTCTTTATCCTAATTCTTCTGCAGTCTAGGAAGTGACTCTATCTGGACTTCACACTGACCTGCAGTATTGATTCTGCTCTTGCCCTGCTGTGAAAGGTCTTCCACATTAAGCTGTGATATTTTTAATAGCTTTATTAACTCAGATCTTAATCAGTTGTCTTATCTCATCTTTGAGCTTTAATCCTCAGTCCATATTTTCTGAAATTAAATGGCCCAATACAACATGCCACTTAAAACTTCTATTTATTGTGGTAAATATTTTGCAAAGATAAAATTCCTTGATGTCTCTTCCTTGAGAATTTTTTCAATGTCTTCTTTTGTGTCATGGAATTTTTTTCTGTACGCCACTCATCAGTTTAAGGCCTGCCGCACGTCCCCAGTGTGTGTGGACCAGCCTTGGATCCTTTCAGAGTCCACCCCAAACTTCTTAGGATCTTCTGATCCAATTTCAGCTGTAGGACTGGATGACAGACCATTTCAGTAGCCCAGCAGCCTGAGCAGGACATCTTGCCTTGGGGCCTTGGGCAGAGGAGTTTTATTTCTTCCTTCTCTGTGTCGGTAAAGCCTTTCTTTAGGGGGTCAGTCTTCTCTTCCTAGATTTCCAGTTGGTCCATCTTCCACTATAGGTTTCTGTATCCAACCAATCCGGGTGCACCAATCTGGGAAAGAGCCCTACTCATCAGAGGGAATCTCCGAGACTCATGGTTTCTCTTGGTTCATCTGCATTTAACCTTGACTTTCTAGTGAAGTTGCCCCCCAGTTTTTCTGGGGCTCAGCCCTGGGACCTCAACTTCAGAATGTTAAGTGGGGATCTGCCAGGGCAACCTCTCCTCCTTCCTGAGAGATGGAACCCCCATCTCACATCGCGCAGACATTCTTGGGCAGCTGGGGAGTTAAACCTTTGGTATGTTTTGTCTCTGCTCTAATCAGCTGCTCTTTACCCTAGAACGAGTGTAAATACCTCAACAATTGGTGGCATGTGAGAATCACTCTTCTGTAATGATCAGTCTGTTCCAGGTTTTCTTTTTTTCTTATAGTTCTTGGCTTATGTTAGCTGGTTTCTGGAAGAGGTATAATTAGATACCTATGATGAAATAAGATGGTGAAGATTTAACTAGGAAATCAGCAATGGATCTTAACGCTTATTTGAAATAACGCATCTCCTGCCAGCCTCATAGCTGGCATAGTGATTGGAGGATAAAATGAGAGGATAAATGTGAAAGGACTTTGAAGGCTGCTAGGAACATTATGCAAATACAAAGTTGCTTTGTTACCGCCACATTTTATGAGACCAGAAATCAGTAGCCTTGTTGGAAGCAAATGTGAGTTGCGAGTTTTTTAAGGAATGTGTGATAATGGAAGATGGTTATTTAGGTGAAGCAGAGAGCCGTTCTATTTCTATGTGTTTCGCCCTCTCCTTTCACAGCAATAGATCTGAAATAGAGGTTGGTCTCGTTCTTTATCCCTGCAAAGAGAAGGCTGGCCTGAATTTCCACTTTAGACTGTTTCTTACAGTGCCAAGAGATTGTTTCAGCCAAGGAAACTAATCTGCAGATAGGTCTGCCCACGCACAATGCCCAGCAATGGGGGCAAAGGCTTTAATTAAAATGGAAGAGTTGGTCATTTCTGGCCTATCTGGGAAACTTAAAGTTGATGTGGTTTGAATGAAAGTAATGACTTTTGCTTAAAATGCGAATATTAATGCAAGAAAGAACCTGGGTTTGATGCTGAGTGCAACTGAAAGAGATTGTAATTCCTTTTTCATGTTTTTTTCCCCTGAAAGGAATGGTCCTTTTCCCTCTTGGAACTCTGTAAGGTATACATTTAACATATAAGGTATATATATTTTTCTTTTAAGCTCCTTTCAGTTGGCTTTTTAAGCTCTTAAAAGCAGTGTAAATTTTAGATCTTAATGCATCTTTGAAAAAGTCCTAGGGGCTTGCTATTGTTCGTGTTTATTTGGATGACATATGCAGTTTCAGAAGTAGCTTTCTTCCAGGGCTTCTCAGTTTGGTTGTCTGGACAGCACTTACCATCCCATAATCCAGCGGTCCACAGCCCGCTAGGGACAGGGCCGCACAGCAGGAGGTGAGCGGTGGGCAAGCCAGCGAAGCTACTTCTGCCGCTCCCCATGGCTCGCATTACCGCCGGAACAGTCCCATTTTTCCCACCCCCTCCCCGACCCCAGTCCGTGGAAAAATCGTCTTCCACGAAACCGGTCACTGGTGCCAAAAAGGCTGGGGACCGCTGCTGTAATCTCCATTCACACACACAGAAAGCTAAAGTGACCACACTGTGAAAAGTACACATATTTACCATTGAATTTGTACGTACCAAAATCAAGTTTTCGGTTTTGAAGTAGCACGTGCTACCCTTGGGTTAAGTAGGCTCCTCTAAATAACAACTATTGCAATGAAAAAAATATGCATTTTGAATGTTGATAAGGGTAGATGGAAATGTGGTCAGTTATATCAGTATATGTTAAATGCATTCCAGATCAGTGATGCTTTTTACTAATTACAATTATTTTGCATATAAAGTAGACTTAATGAGGAATTACAAAGGCTTGAGCATTGTGAAGTTATTATTATTTTTATGTTAAAGATGAATCTGTTATAAAAATTAAGAAGGAAAACCATCCCGCCTCCTTCTACCCTAATAAATCATGCTTTTTTTCCTTTTCCCTTGCCACTTCTTCTTGGTATACTTATGAATTTTTATTTGTCATCGGGGGAAGGGTAAGCTGTGACAAAGCGAGAGAGAGGCATGGACATATATACAAGCCATTCTGAGTTTAGCATTTTCCATCCAACATTCATTACGTAGAAAGCATTTTTTTCCATTTCCAGTTGAACATAAGGGCATTGACGGCGGCTTGAACCCATCCCCTGTTGTCAAAAATGTAGCTGTCTCCCAATTTATTTATTTATTTTTTGTTCCTATTTTGATAATGCTGCAATGAACGTCTTTGCTCAAATTTAACTGTAACTTTTTATGGGGAAGGTTTTGTTTTTAGAATAAATGGAATGGAATTTCGGTGCCAAATTCCAAGCAATTTCAGATGGTTAAGGGAAGCTGAGAGGAGGGTAGTTAAGAGAAGTCATTTGGAGGAAGATGCAGTAGGTGACTCGGTGTCCTGTCAGGACAAAGGGATGAGTGTACCAGGAAGAAAGGGGAGGGCTGCTGGAGAGCTCCAGGGCTGAGGCAGGGCGAGCTGAGAGCACCTGGAACATTCTGCTGGGAACCTCTTTCCCTTTGTCAACCAACATGATTTGTGGCTTTGGGTTTGAATCAGACTCACTGGGACTCCGTGCTCCTCTCACTGGGGAGTGGACTGTCATTGGGGTTGTTACTTCCTGCCTGAAGTCAGGGTGGGGAGGCCGTGTCTCCAGCCTGGAAAAAGCAGCAGGGGGAAAAGAGAACCAGGCAGAACGGATGCGGCTAAATGGTGAGCCAGCACGCCTCCCCCATCAATCTACAATCAGGTTGTGTTTGCCAAGACTCCGTTTCTTTTCACCCAGACACTGGGGCAAGGCAGTCCTTCCATCAAACCTGGAGGCTGGGAAGCTGAAGGAGAAAAACTAGCCTTCGATGAACAAAATCACGAAGAAGGCTCGTCGAACCCAGCATCGCTCATCACTAATGGCTTCATACCCGAGCTGCCCTTTTACTCCCTTTTGTTTTTTTCTTCCAGCTAATGGGTTTTTACTAGTTTTGTCAAACTGCAAGTAAATAGCCTAGTGAACTCTGTCTTTGCTGGAAATAGTCTTTTTGAAAGAAATGGTTTATTTTAGGAAAGAGGGAAAAAAAGCCCAAGCACAAAACGGGCTGCATTGTGAGATTTCCAATCTTGCCATGATTTTGTTCCCTGGGTAGATCGATGCTGCAAGGACTGTGATAAGAAGTTCTTCTATGGTAACAAATGCAAAATTGAAAACCTACTTCAGCCCCATTTGAGCGCACGCTGTTATCACTTTGTCTTTGCACCAACTACCTTCTGTGTGTGCGCTTCACCAGCCAGGCTCTGTGGCCACGTTCACCGTCCTGGAGATTTTGACATCTTCTTTTTTTTTGTTTTGTTTTGTTTTTTGGGTTTTTTTTTTTTTGCCGTATGCAGGCCTCTCACTGTTGTGGCCTCTCCCGTTGCGGAGCACAGGCTCCGGACGCGCAGGCTCAGTGGCCATGGCTCACGGGCCCAGCCGGTCCGTGGCATGTGGGATCTTCCCGGACCAGGGCACGAACTCGTGTCCCCTGCATCAGCAGGCGGACTCTCAACCACTGCGCCACCAGGGAAGCCCGACATCTTCTTTTAATTTTATTATTTTTTTGACTATAGCAGTATTCCTAATATTCCCACTACCCCTTACCTCCAAAAACCCCACAATCCTGTAGGAAAGGTGTACACATTTTAGGAATCAACATATTTATCTGCAAAAGGAGAAGTGCTAGTTTGCATGGCATCATTCTCAAAAATATGCAGAAACTAAACAATGATGTTGAAATCGCCTGACACGGGTTCATATAGGGTTCCATTTCTCTGTCTTACCAATCTTCCAGGCAAACAAGACTCCAGATAACCTTGATTAAAACTTAAGGTAGTGCTTCCCCGGTGGCGCAGTGGTTGAGAGTCCGCCTGCCGATGCAGGGGACACGGGTTCGTGCCCCGGTCCGGGAAGATCCCACATGCCGCGGAGCGGTTGGGCCCATGGGCCATGGCCGCTGAGCCTGCACGTCCGGAGCCTGTGCTCTGCAACCGGAGAGGCCACAACAGTGAGAGGCCTGCGTACAGCAAAACAAACAAACAAACAAACAAAACTTAAGATACAACCTGGAAAGGACTATAAATATATTTTAAAATCGCACTTCAGTACTTTTTTACGTCTCTAGTATTTTTCATGTTCTGATAGCACTTTAAAACCCATTTAAAGACCTTAGAAGGGTCCAGGGACTGTTTGGAAGCACAGTCTTCGGGCTCCAGGAAAAATGAAGGAATTAAAAAAGTGATAAATGAGGAGAACCAGACAGAAAGGATTTACACTACGTCCTGTAAACAAGATGCAATTTGCTGTGTATTCTCTGAAAATCACTTTGCCTTTGTGGCTAATCCATGAAGGCAAACCATTATTCAGGAGATTGGCTAGAACCCAATTGTAAAGAATGACAAGTGGAACCAAGGACTGGAAAAGGAGGGAAAAAATCTCTGAGTAAAGGAAGGGGATGGGGGACTTGGAATCCGGTAGCAAAGGATTCAAGGAGAATTCATATTATAGAGATCACATAGAACTCGAAGTTAGGACTGATGCAGTCTGCAGTGAGCGATGTTTAGCGTTATGTGGATTACAGTGTTTCCTATACAATGTCCCATTTGATTCTCATGGAAACCCTAATAAATATCATTGTGTTCATTTTGTACATGGAGAAAGTGACACTCGTTTTGGCTACAAATTAGAGTAAGTGACTTGTTCGATATCACGACTTGTTCGATATCACGACTTGTTCAATATCATGCAGCTAGAAAGTGGTAGGGCTGGAACTGGGGTTCTGAACTTCTGACTCTTTTATTGGTGTTTTCAGCCCACCATCCTGCCTCAGGTAGCAACTTAGAAGTTAGAACTGCAGTGTTGTTTAGAGGTGAGGGGAGTTTGGATGGGCTTTCACTTCAGCGAAGGAGGAAAGATGGAAATAAGAAGGGCAGGAATAGAGACGCAGACGTACAGAACGGACGTGTGGACATGGGGGTGATGTGGACATGGGGGTGGGATGAACTGGGAGATTGGGATTGACATATATATACTACCATGTGTAAAACAGCTAGCAGGAACCTGCTGTATAGCACAGGGAGCTCAGCTCGGTGCTCTGTGGTGACCTAGAGGGGTGGGATGGGGGGGTGGGAAGGAGGTCCAAGAGGGAGGGGATATAGGGATACATATAGCTGATTCACTTCGTTGTACAACAGAAACTAACACAACATTGTAAAGCAACTATACCCCAATAAAAATAAATAAATAAGAAAAAGAAATAACCCAGAAAAGGCAAAAAATAAATAAGTAAATAAAGAAGGGGTCGGTTTCTCCACACTGGACACAGAGCAGTCAGGACAGATGGAATTCATAGTCCTGCTGGCCTGCAGGAGGTGGGGCTTCATTTGTTCAGTTGCATCTGCCTGCTTGCGGGGAGCTTGGCTCTGATCAGGCTTTGGTTGGAGGTGCCGTGTGCGTGTCGCCATCCCAGGGCGGCGTTGTCCCTGGCTCCTTAGGGCAGGGCAGCTGCAGTGAGAGAGGGGCTGGGGACCTAGCTCTTCATCACAGTTGATCCTTGTATTATTCCCTCTGCTGACCTGGTCTTACCTTTGAAGACAATTAAACATTCACTCCAGGCTAAAAGATCCCAATGGTGGGCTTCCCTGGTGGCGCAGTGGTTGAGAGTCCGCCTGCCGATGCAGGGGATGCGGGTTCGTGCCCCGGTCCGAGAAGATCCCACATGCCGCGGAGCGCCTGGGCCCGTGAGCCATGGCCGCTGAGCCTGCGCGTCCGGAGCCTGTGCTCCGCAACGGGAGAGGCCGCAACAGTGAGAGGCCCGCGTACCGCAAAAAAGGAAAAAAAAAAAAAGATCCCAATGGTTTCGCCTTTCTTCATTAACTCTGTTTTCTAATCCTGAAATTATATTGGCTTGATGACCTTGGGCAAGTCACTTAACCTATCTGAACCTTCACCCCATGGGACCCATAGGAACCTGCTCAAGTGTTTTCTTTTTTTTCAGTTTTAATATTTTTTAATTGAAGTGTAGTTGATTTATAAAGTGTTAATTTCTGCTGTGTAGAAAAGTGATTCAGTTACACATATATATACCTTCTTTTTAAAATATTCTTTTCCATTATGGTTTACCATAGGATATTGAATGTAGTTCTCTGTGCTCTGCAGTGAGAACCTTGTTGTTTCAAGTGTTTTCTAAGCAAAGTCCTTTTGGGCATTTGCAGTCACTGGCTATGTGTCCAAGGATTCAGAATGCCTTCTCTTTCACAGTATCTGCTTCTGCTTTTTCTTCCCAGAGTCGAAAACATGCCAGTAAAGTCCGACTATACTACATGCTTCACCCCAGGGACGGTGGGTGTCCCGCAAAGAGGCTCCGATCAGAGAATGTGAGTATCTGATGCCACATGTTATCCTTGGATAATTTGTTCTGTTTGCTAAAAACTTTGCAGGTCTGGGAATTGCAGTTATGTCCAGCTTAGTGGGAAAGCTAAGTGAGTTGAAATCGTTCACATTAAATATTACAGAAAATATGACATGTAAGCAAGTCTTTTCCTTTTTTCCTGCCAGAACTTGCCAGTATGGGGTTGAGAGACTTTTTGATGGTACTGTGCTGGGACCTCACATAGAAAAGAACAGACAGAGGGGCTGAGACAGACAGAGGCTGGCTGAGGGGAGGCGGGCACCTTCAGAAGACATGACCTAAGGGCAAACCTGTCAGAAAGATCAGATGCTTTGCTTTCTACATAATGTATGTTTCCTTTGGTGTGTAAAGCAGAATGCCATTTGTTCATTTATAATGAAAGCTGTGCACATCTTGCAAACAAAAATATTCAGGGCTTTGATCAGCGTCACTTTTCCCTGAGGGAATGTTTACTTAGGGAGACAAATGACAATTAGAAAGTTGCTCTGAGGGTTTAAGGTCAGAGCAAAGGGGTTCCCTTAGCCAGGCCAAGGCCAAGACTGATGAGAGAAATGCTGCTTCCTCCCACCAGGGGACCCTTTTCCTAATGAGTGGAATATTCTTATCCACCCATGGCAGAGACCCTCCGTGATAAAAACTGCCGATGAAACACAGAAACTCCTCACCCTTTGAGGGCTGAGAGGCTGAGGATGTAGAGTCCACACCCCACACTCTCGCTGTGCTTGTGATCCTGTTTTCCTTCTGCTGCCATATCGATGCCAGTCTTATTAAAAATTAATACATGATCATCAAGGAGACTGGACAAAAACTGTACTTGTTTGTTGTCACAGAAGAAACAGAGAGAGAAAGGTGACTGCATGTGACCAAAGGGAGCAAGCAGCAGAGCTGGCAGGGTCCACAGGTTCTGAGCCTGTGTCTAGCATCACAGAATGAGGTGCTCGCATATAGACTCATCTGGGTGCGGTGGATTTTTCTTCACTGCCCACTGAGGAAACAGAGACACGTAAGCCACAGACCTGTGGCTTTAAAGAGACTTAAATATAATGAGAGAGGTTAACATTGTATAAAAAATAGCTCTGATGCCACAGTGTAGGTGTTTGTTAACATTTGTACAAAGCCCCATGGAGACAAATGGGTGAGTCATGCCAGGGCCATCCGACCAGGGAAGGTGTTACTGCAGGTTTGGCATGTGAGCTGGGGTCTTTGGGCTTGGATGGGTGGTACCAGATGGAGACATGAGAATGGGGGAGGGCAGGTGTTTTCTTGGGTGCATCCCTGGCCAAAGAACCTATTAAGACACAGGACAGTTGGCCTAAGTCAGCTTTTATGTGATCTCAGAATCCTGTAACCACGTGGGAGTCCCGCCCTCCATCAGCTGTCTATTAACAGAGAGAACAGAATGAGGTTTTTTATTTCCTCTTGAAATTATTCAGTGATGTATCCCTTTATTCAATAGCCATTTAGCGTCTAATGCTGAGAGTCCGAAACAATAGGATTCACGGACAGTTGACAGTTAGCTCTTGGAACACAGATTATTTTCTATCCACTCAAATTCTAATCATGAATGTTGCACTGATATCTGAGCTCCTAGCGAGTAATCCATCAGGTGTAGGGGAGGAAAACCTTTCCTTTCTAGGTTCCTTGGCTGGTCTAATAATTAAAATGACATAAAACACATGAACAGAAGAACAAATTTCCTTTCATACATGTGGGAGCCCCAAAGATAGGAGACTCAGGGAGGTGACCAAAACAGGCAACTTTTATGCTTTTTAGACAAAGAAGCAAAGCAATAAATTTGTGAGTAATTGACACGACAAAGGCTTTTGGGCTTGGGGTAGCAAATTAGTGAAGGAATAACAAGGTTGGTTTATACAGGCTTCTCCCCCCCCCCGAATTCCGTATCTTTGGTGATACGGATGTCTGTCTACCTCCTGGTACAGGGAAGGTGCCTTTTACATGGGAGATTTATTTCCTGCTTTCAGGGGGACAAAGGATGGTCAGAGTATCCTTCTTGGACCTTGCTGTTTCTTAAGTAGCTCCATTAAAATCAATATGCCAAAGTGGCTTATTTGGGGGGGGTTGTTTCTGCTCCCCTGCACAAGCAAACAGAAAGGGGCGCTGTGACCCCAGCTGTGACCTTGAGGACACGATCTTTGCTGCTCTGGTCGGATCCATGTTTCACCCCACTCAGGCGCCGGTTCTGCCAGGCTCTTTGGGGTCAGTTGATAGAGGGGAAGAGGTTCAGATTTTACAGAAAGAAGTGTTTGCAAGGGTACTTTACCAAAGGCCCCTTGGAGAACTTTTTCCTGGATTTTGAAAACTTAGCTCTACCAGTGATTTGTTGATTGAATCATTTTCTATGACTTGTTACTCATTGTCTGGAAGCAAATAAGTAAGTAGGAAAAGCAACATAATGATCTTACTTTTTGAAAGAGATGGTTGTTGCCTTAATAGGCTGTACGGACATTTCACAGGAGGAAGAGATCATTTCCATTAGGCGTCTTGATGCATTGGATGCTGTGTGGAAGGTACCCCCAGCCCCTCTCCAGGGCCCTGAGAGTTGATGTTGGTAACTATTTGGGCCAATGTTCTCTGGTACAGACTCACACCTAAGGGTTGAAAGACTAAATACACAAATCGACAATGGCCAGAACATATCTAAAAGTAGAACTGTGACCCACAACCTGCAGCAACCAGTCCAGAAAACCAACCCATTGATATCCAGTAACTGGCCCAGAAGCCTGCCTGCTGTGAGTCAGACTTGTAGGAAGTCAGACCACCTCTCTAGTGACAACCCAGGAAGTCAAAAAATAGCCCTGTAACAATAGGCCTCGAATGGCCAGGCCTGATGAATAGCTGACAGCTTCCCTAATTTCTGTCCCTGTTTCCAACTTAGGACCAACCAGAAAAAGCCAAATATGTACCCCTAACCAATCACATAGGCTGCCCCATTCTAGGTGGCCCACCTGCAGTTTCCCCAGGCCAACAGCCTCCAATCAGGGCACGGGTGAAACCTACCCCTTTTCCATTATGAAGCTCCTCTCCACTTCTCTGCTTGCCTTCGAGTCTCCTCCAAATGCAGGTGATGTTGGCTGGCTGTCTTGCTATAGCCTTTCTTGTTCCCATTTGGTGGTTGTTTATTTCCACAGGGTGGTAAAATGGGGATGAGGGTATGAATCTCTAAAGTACAGGTTCATCCTAAGACTCAACTGAACTAATCCGTTTATATAGCACTTTGTTTGCAAAGTGCTTTCTGAAGGCATTATTATTATTTTTTATTTGGCTGTGTCGGGTCTTAGTTGTGCTTGCAGTGCACGGGCTTCTCTCTAGTTGCGGCACGTGAGCTCTCTAGTTGCAGCGCGTGGGCTTAGTTGCCCTGCAGCACGAGGGATCCTAGTTACCCGACCAGGGGTCGAACCCACGTCCCCTGCATTGGAAGGCGGACTCTTAACCACTGGACCACCAGGGAAGTCCCTCTGCAGGCATTGTTATTACTGATCCTCTCTCCACCAGCACCTGTGATCTTGGGAGGATGTAATACTTTGGTCCACTTGCCTCTCCAGTCTTGCCCATTCTCCAACTCCCCTGCTCCCAGGGTCTGTGGTTTGCATCCTAGTGTTACTTGATTGAGAACACTTTTATGCCTGCCCTGAATATCCAACAAAAGGAGTGTTTCTGAAAATAGAAAACTTGTTGTTGATTTTCCAAACCCTGACCACACATGAACCTTGGGCCTACAGTGATCCCTAAAATTGATGGGTAATGGCAGCCTGGGAATACACAGTAACTCTGAATTTACCTACAGATGAACAGAAGCGCCTGTTATTTTTCCCAGGGCCATTGCCATTTCTATTCCAGGTCATTTGACCTTTTGTTGTCGTTGCTTTTTAAACACTTATTTTCATTTCTGTCTTCTGGCCTTTCCAGCATTTTAAATTCCCTGCTTTACTCTGTAGAATCCTCATTTGGGGATTCTGTGTTTTTTCCCTGAAATTTTAGAGCAGGACATTGTCCCCTTGAGGCCACAGAGTAAAATTCAATGCGAAATAAATTGTTAGAGTTGATTGCCTTAGAGAAATGTTCAGGAATCCCACGGGCATGAGAGCCAAAAAGGACTTTAAAGATTATCTAGTCCACCGAGAGCTTCGGTATTCTACCAATGGTCCTTTTTATTATCTTCTCACTCATGGGTCACATGCTTTGAAAAAAAAAATGTCTGCTTGGGAAATAGCACTTTTTTTTTTTTTGCGGTACGCGGGCCTCTCACTGTTGTGGCCCCTCCCGTTGCGGAGCACAGGCTCCGGACGCGCAGGCTCAGCGGCCATGGCTCACGGGCCCCGCCGCTCCGCGGCATGTGGGATCCTCCCGGACCGGGGCACGAACCCGTGTCCCCTGCATCGGCAGGCGGACTCTCAACCACTGCGCCACCAGGGAAGCCCCGGGAAATAGCACTTTTAAGTTAAAAAGGTGATTTAATTTTACTTTTATTTTCATTCTGTAAAGGTAAGTAACTGCCAACCCAAATTGCCAGTTGGTATTAAATAAACAGTGTGTTTACATGGAATTAATGCAATTTCTTCTAAGTGGAGAAACTTGACATTTGGTTAGTGTGATTGAACTTATCACTCCTAAATATTTATATGGTTTCCCTTAGGTCTGAAATATTCAGCGCAGCTTGAGAACCTCCATTATCACGTTCACAGGCCCCTAAATATCCTGGGTTTCAGGTTGGGAGGACTTGATATAACCTCCCTCCCACCCCGTAATTACAAAGGTGAAAATAAGGCCCAAATAAATACCATGACTTGTCCAAATTTGTCAGGCCTGAGAATAAGACCCTCCCGGCTTCCCTAAATCTTATTCCTGGGCTTCTTCCACGTATCTTGAAATTGTATCTTATTTGGAGTCATGGAAGCCATTGCTGGGTCCATAGCCAGAGAATATTGCTGTTCTGGGGCAAAGTAATAATAGTAACTGGCACTTATCAGGTGCTTCCCACTTAAGTTCTAAATGCTTTATACACATCAACACATTTCATCCTCACACCTCCTGTATAAGGCAGGAGCTAGCATTATCCCCATAGAGAAGCAAACTGAAATCGAGATTAAGGCATTTGACTCTGGTCTTACAGCTGGTGAGTGGCAGAGACAAGGCTAGGAAAACATAAAACCCAACAAAATAAAATTCCCTCTGGCCCTGCAAACTAGCTAACCATGCCACTCCCAGAGACAGGTGGTGAGCATCTACTAAGTTTTGGGGGCACAAAGATGGAAGGGCATGGAACCTTCCTCAACAGAAATCAGGATCTAGTCGGGGCTTCAATGTGCAAATCATGTCTTTTCATACAGTGTGCTAGGCACTACCCTAAACATGTGTCCAGGCTACCATCCACAAAAATAATCAATAAACAATCTATAATAGGAATAGCAAAGAGTTTTATTTGAGCCCAGAACACAGCCTCTCAGACAACTCTGAGGAACTGCTCCAGAGAAGCTTGGTTTTCAGCACAGTTTTTTTTGCGGTACATGGGCCTCTCACTGTTGTGGCCTCTCCCGTTGCGGAGCACAGGCTCCGGACGCGCAGGCTCAGCGGCCATGGCTCACGGGCCCAGCCGCTCCGCGGCATGTGGAATCCTCCCGGACTGGGGCACGAACCCGCGTCCCCTGCATCGGCAGGCGGACTCTCAACCACTGCGCCACCAGGGAAGCCCTCAGCACAGTTTTATGTCATGTCAGAACTAAGAGCATCAAACAGATCAGGATACCTTCCGTCAAGGTTTCAGAAAAAAAAAAAAACACAGAAGAAGAAAACCCACCACCACATAACACAGTGAGTCAGTATGGCCTTGGCGCCTGGGAAGGGGGTCTTATGGAAGGAGCACGAGCATTGGTGTCCCAGGAATGGAGACATTTCATCTTTATTTTTAACATGGACATTCTTTACTTTTGGTCACTGTGCCCTTTTCTTTAATAATTAAAGCAGATGGGGCTTCCCTGGTGGCGCAGTGGTTGAGAATCGGCCTGCCAATGCAGGGGACACAGGTTCAAGCCCTGGTCTGGGAAGACCCCACATGCCACGGAGCAACTAGGCCCGTGAGCCATAACTACTGAGCCTGCGCGTCTGGAGCCTGTGCTCCACAACAAGAGAGGCCGCGATAGTGAGAGGCCTGCGCACCGTGATGAAGAGTGGCCCCCGCTTGCTGCAACTAGAGAAAGCCCTCGCGCAGAAACGAAGACCCAACACAGCCAAAATAAATAAATTAATTAATAAACTCCTACCCCCAACATCTTAAAAAAAAAAAAAAAGCAGATGTACAGCATAAGTTTGATAGGCCACAAACAGGCTGTTTTAGTTAGCATAAAATTCACGTTAACTTCTGTATAAGCCAGAATGACTTTCCCATACCTCAATATGTGAAAATTTCTTTTCTCACTACCATCTGGGCACAGGGGAGGGGTCCCCGATCTCTTCTGGCAGGACAGGGCAGGACAGTGTTTCCTGGAGAAAGTGACCCTGAGCTGATTCTTGAAGTGTGGGATGTGGATGATACTAATGAAGAAGGGTGGGAAAGGCCTCTTCTAAGTGTGGCCTCGACATGAGTGATGTCTTCAGGGAAACAATATTCAAAGGTATTTCTAGATACAAAGTGCTAGTGGGTGGCTGTGTTCATCTCCTTGGGCTGCTGTAACAAATGACCACAAACTGCTTGGCTCACAACAATAGAAATTTATTCTCTCCCAGTTCTGGAGGCTACAAATCTGAAGTCAGGGTGGAGGCAGGACCTCCCTCTGGAGGCTGATTGAAAGTCAGGTCCACGCTTCTCTCCCAGCTGCTGGTGGTTGCTGAGAGCGCTCGGTGTACCCTGACTTGCGGCTGAGTCACACCCGTCTGCTTTCTTCCCTGTGTGTATCTCTGGGTGTCCTCTCCTCTTCGAAAAAAGACCCCAGTCATTAGATTCAGCGCTTATTATAATCCAGTGTGACATCATCGTAATTACATCTGAAAAGACCCTATTTCCAAATAAGGCCACATGTCCGAGGTGGACCTGAATTTGGGGGGACAGTATTCTCCCAGCACAGCAGTAGAGACAAAAGTGGAGATTGGATGGTAGACAAAGGTACAGACCCATACTGTGCATAATATTGACATTTACTTTGTCAACGTTTTCCATTTTCTCGACTGGTCTGCTGCTGGATTCATGGGGATTCTCAAAGAGGGGTGCATCTACTGAGGATGCTGCGCCTTGGCTTCCAGTGGCACATTTAGAGCTAGAAGTGGGGATTCTTTCCCGCAGCCTATTAGTTTTACAGCATTGCTTTGAACTTTCTAAACCTTCACTGCCATAGTTTTATAATCAGGGATTACAGGCACTGCCCTGCTTGTTTAGAAGCTTCCTGTTTGCGAAGCTGTGTAATAAACCGTAAAGTGTGTGTAAAATGTTCCTTCATGGGATTTAAAAAACTTATTTGTCTGTTAGTTCCATTCTTTCATCTGTGCAGTGCAATATACGACCTTCTATCTTCCAGTTAGGGGCAGGCCTGCTGTTCACATCTGGAAGACTCGAAGAGCAATTAGGAAATCCATAGGTGTGACTTAATATTTATTTATGTGTCTTAAGCCAGGGGTCAGAACATAGCCACCGGCCAAATGCAGCCACTACTTATTTTGTAAGGTCTGCAAGTGAAGAATGGTTTTTACGTTTTTAAATGTTTGGAAAAAATCAAAAGAAGAATAATACATCGTGACATGAAAATTACATGGAGTTCAAAAATTAATGCTCATAAATAAAGCCTTATTGGAACACAGCCATACTTAATGCACTCCATACTGTCTAGAGCTCTCTTCACATCACACAGCGGAATTGAGTAGTTGCAGTGGAGGACTCTGTCCCACAAAGCCTGCAATGTTTACTCTCTGGCCGCCACACAGGAAATGTTTGCCCACCCCTGTGTGAAGTGGATGATTCTGGCGAAGGAGGAGGTGAGTTGTCATCCCTCTCCCTACTCATAGGAATGATCCCTTTGGAACATTCCAGACTCTAAAGCTGCCTTGTCTTCTGTTCATTTCCAGAGTTTCGTTTTGTTTAGGGCCCAGCAGGTTGAAGGTTGTAGGGTATCGTTCCCAACCCCTGAACGGGAACTTTTTTGCTATTTTGTTTTGTTTCTTTCAATAGGATAGATTGAAATTTATGAATGGGTTATGTTGTAAGAATCAGTTTGAAGTCTGCCACACTGTGGAAACAATGAGGATGGTTTGTTTCTTCTGCCATCTTCCCACCAAACTGAATTTATGGTAACCAGGACTCCTGAGTTTTCTGAGACAGCCCTGATGTAGAATATCTTTTCTTGTCACTACAGATCAATGATATGTCCTGAAAAACCTAGTAGTTCCTCTCCAAACTGTGCCCAACAGGGGAGTAACACTTTTGTTAAACAAACACACAGATGATAATTTAAATGAAAACACAGATGTGAGTGTCTAGTATGCACTTAAGCTGTATACAACTTCCTAGGCCAGCGACAAGGTCTGTAGCTTGGGACTCTGGTACTGAAGCTCATTTATACTAAAAATATATATATCATAGTTATTACTTCCATCTAGAATCTGATTCAGAGGAGAGGAAAGAATTCCCCAAAATGACAGCTATGGAAGTAATTTTTTTAAGGTGGAGGTAGTGTCATGGGTGTTTGATTACTGTAAGCCTTGTGGCCTCCTCCTGTGCTCTGTAATCCCATTATTATATTGTTATCATTGGATATATCCTCTCCTTAGCAGACAACTTATTAAGCCCTTTTTATGTGTCAGGCCCTTTACTAAATAGTTGGTATTTATTTCATTTGAACTTTACAAGTGCAAGTAGGAATCTTCATTGTCTCCATCTTAAAAAGATGTGAAGGGCTTCCCTGGTGGCGCAGTGGTTGAGAGTCTGCCTGCTGATGCAGGGGACACGGGTTCGTGCCCCAGTCCGGGAAGATCCCACATGTCGCGGAGCGGATAGGCCCGTGAGCCATGGCCCCTAGGCCTGCGTGTCCGGAGCCTGTGCTCCGCAACGGGAGAGGCCACAACAGTGAGAGGCCCGCGTACCACAAAATAAATAAATAAATAAATAAAAAGATGTGAAAACTGAAGCTTTGGTCAAGTATCTCATCCAAAATCGTACACCTTGTAAGTGATACAGCCAAGGTTCAAACACAGTACAGTTTAGCTCTCGACTCTGAGCTCTGAATTACTATATATTCTTCATTTACTTAATATTTCATATTAATTGGCTGTCTACCAAGAGTCAGGTGCTGTGTTAATTACGGAGAATTTAATAGCAAATGAAACAGATACAGTTTCTGTTTACAGTGTTTACAGGATAGTGTGGGATATGGAAGCTGATGTAAAAAGTCACACAGATATCTAAATGAAGGAACGTAGTGGAAAAGTAGAGAATGGGAAAATCACAAGGTCTTTGGCATCAGGGAGGTCTTCTCTGAGTAAGGATTAGTCAGAGCAGTGAGGGGAGACAGGAGAATTCCAGGCAGATGGAACAGCGTATGCAAAGCGTCTGCAGTCAGAGACATCACAGCGTCTAAGGAATAACAAGAAAGCCAGCATGGCTAGAAGCCGTGCGGTGAGGTGCAGAGGATGGATTGATGGAAAGAAGAGTCTCGTCTACTTTGAACTGTCAGGTATCAGACTTTCAATCGTTTCCTGTGTCCATGTAAATCATCCATAAACAGTCTATCATAGGAGTAGAAGAGTTTTATTTGAGCCAAACTGAGGGCTATAGCCCAGAAGACAGCTCTTAGATTACTCTGACAAACTGCTCTGGAGAAGCATGGTTTTCAGCACAGTTTTATGTCTTGTCCGAACAAAGAACATCAAACAAGTCAGGGATACATTCCTTTAGGTTTTCAAAACACCAGATCAGCACACACACAGCGAGTCAGTATGGCCTTGGCGCCTGGGAAGGGGGTCTTATCACGGAAGGAGCACGGGCATGGGTGTCCCAGGAAGGGGGTCTTATCATGGAAGGAGCACAGGCATGGGTGTCCCAGGAAGGGGGGCGTTTCATCTTTATTTTTAACATGGACATTCTTTACTTCTGGTCAGTGCACCCTTTTCCTTAATAACTAAAGCAGATGCATAAAGTAGCTGTGATAGCCACAAACGGGCTATCAAATTAAGCCAGAATGACTGCCCCATACCTCAGTATGTGAACATTGCTTTTATCAACTGAAAGAGTATGGCCTTGGATGAGGGCGACGGCAGTGGAGAAAAATGAGCAATAAATAGATCTGAGGGACAATGAAGTAGGTAAAAATGGATGAAGTGGATAATGGATATGAAAGAGAAGGTGGTTTCTGAATGACTTCCAAGTTTAGAACTTACACCACTGGATGGTTGCCGCTCCCACCGTACCCCCACCCCAACCCCGCCACAATAACCTTGAGGTTGTGACCCAGAGAGCAGAAAGGTCTGAGAAGCAGGGAAGAACTTGACGAAACCCTTTGTCCATGTTGCTCCAGGCAGAGCAGGGCTAAAGTGGAGCAGAGGTGAATTTGCCCCCAGCCAAGGGGTATGGGGCAGCAAAGGAGAGGGATGGGGGTGGGGTGGGGCTTTGTCCTCAGAGCTTCTTCCTAATCAAGTCTTTCTACCTCTCTGTTGGAGGGTGAGGACCCCCAGGGGCCAGCCCAGGGGGTGGAGCCCAGAGAAGCGTGGGCTAGAGGTGCCCTCCTGGTGTGCTGATATCCAAAGGCAGGACAGTGCGTTGAGTGAGTTCAAGACAGTCACCAAGGGAGGGGCTGGGGAGAGGACAGTTACCAGAACCCCGGTACCCTGAATGAAGGATACCAGCAGGAAGTTATTGCAGGTGTCCAGAGGGGACACGGAAGTTGGCAGTAGTTAGATAATACGCCTCTAGCAGGAGGATGGGATTATTTAAAAGGTGGGAACAGTTTAGGTGTGGTCGCGGGACCTGGGTCCAGTGATTCCCAGGGGGTGCATCCCATTCTTCCTTTGTTTAAAAGGCAGAGATGGTAGGACCCAGAGAGCACGATTTTAGACTTCTTGAGTGCATGGGCTTTGCTTACTCACCTTTGTACCTTAGCACCTCACACAGAGGGGTTCCATAAATGATTGTTCGTATCTTCATAATAAGCTATTGCCCCATTGTTTTTTCTTTAAAACAATTAAGACTTTAAACAATAGTTTTAATAAAAAAATGATCAATTGTATAGAAAGTCTTCTAGAACATTTCCATGAAATCATAGTTTAGTTATATACCTATCAAAGTGGTCTTGTTAACAGAATATTTTGTGAATGGGCTTTGTTCAAGAAAACCTGAGGGTTATGGACAGTTTCCACAAGAATCTTGACCAGGTTCTTGGTCCCATGGGGGTCATATTCAAAAAGGAAAAACCTAAAGAAAGGGAGAGGCAGGTCCTTGGAGGGTGTGCTCTCATAGCACAAGCTGGTCCCGACATAAGTTGCTTCTAATAACCATCTACACGTCCTGACTCCATCCTTCCCCTTGCCAAACCCTACTGCCCTCTCAGTGGACACCTCTGCTGCTAGGCATTGCCTGCCTTCCCCTGTCTGCTTTTGGAGGCTTGATCCTATTTTACCAGAAATCAAGGCTGTGTGAGCAGGAGTTGGTGTGCAACTCACAGAGGTAGATGTCCTTCCCAGATCCCAACCCCCTTTCAGCCATAAGACAAAAGGGACCTGATAGTCAGGAAGTCCTTCTCTAGAGGACAATCTGGTGCTGCCTCAGGGGTGAAGAGATCGAGAATGCCTCCTGGGTGACCTTAAGGAATTTAAGAAAAAAAAAATATCATGAAGAACCTAGGGGTAAGACGGGAATAAAGACACAGACCTACTAGAGAATGGACTTGAGGATATGGGGAGGGGGAAGGGTGAGCTGTGACAGGGCGAGAGAGAGGCATGGACATATATACACTACCAAATGTAAGGTAGATAGCTAGTGGGAAGCAGCCACACAGCACAGGGAGATCAGCTCGGTGCTTTGTGACCGCCTGGAGGGGTGGGATAGGGAGGGTGGGAGGGAGGGAGACACAAGAGGGAAGAGATATGGGAACATATGTGTATGTATAACTGATTCACTTTGTTATAAAGCAGAAACTAACACACCATTGTAAAGCAATTATACTGCAATAAAGATGTAAAAAAAAAAAAAAAGACTTGGAAGGGTATGGATCAAATTCCCTAGTGTGTGTCTTCTCACTTTGCACACCACTTGGGCCCTTGAAAATGAATCAAGATATTTTTGTTTAGGGTAGTTTGAATAAAAGAATTCTGGTGACCACAGATTGCCAAGGAGCTGTTTGACCTGTGATAGTCTCTCTCCAGTTGATTTCAGCTCTGAAATGTTAGTTTCTATGTTGGCTTTTTTCGGGGTAGGTAGCATGGGTACACAGGAGCCTCCGGGCACCTCCAGGCACAGGTGACTCGCTGGCGCGTGACAGCTGGGATCTGCAGCTCTCTCCTCCCTTTCTGCTGTGTTTCCTCTTTTTAGGTGTCTGTATTGCAAACATATCTTCCCTGTCTCAATTATTTTTTCCCCTGATAGATAGATTTCCTTGGTTAACATTCTAGAATCTCACAAAACATCAGTTTGTTTTTCTCTGAAATCCCAACTCTATCCTGAGAATTTTATCACTCATGTTTAATCAGATTTCTTTCCTTCTGTGTCTGCGTCCATTTATCTTCATCTCTTCCCTGGCTGCAGGGAGGGGTGTGAGGGCATCTTGCCTCCCTTCCCTGGTTTGTCCTACAAAGCCCCGTGAGTCTGTACCCTCGTGCAGCCGTGTCATAAATCACGCCTGCTGTCACCCTGTTACATGACCCCCAGTGCCCGTTCTGTTTCTCCTTTGTCACCTCTGGGCATTCCTCATGCTCAGAATATTATTCTTGCAGAACAAAGAAGTCCGTTTCCTTCACTGCCTTCTGTCTTGCAACCGTTTGGCTCTGTTTAGTTTGATGTGTTCATTTAGGAATATATGTATATTTTTCTTCTTGCCTTAGAACCGGAAAAGGGGTTGTGACATTGGAATACAAGGTACATTTTAACTTCATGTGACCTAGATTTGCTGCAGGTCATGCTGAGACAATGATGAATGTCTCCTGATAAATACCAGAAAGCCTTGCAAAATACATTTTGAATATAGGGATGATGTGCTGAGTTCTACTAATTTGCAGTAAAATGGCTTTTTGGACTTGGATCCACCAAACCTCACTCATGCACGTGCCCCATATCACAGACTGAGCTGGGAGCTCTGCACATGTGAGCTTATGTCAGTCTCAGAACATTTTCTCAACGTGAGCATTTACTGTGCCTGTTTTACAAATGAGATAAAGAAGGTTTGGGGCAGGTCATCTAATTCTTTCTCATTCTCCCACTTCCTGGTGGCAGGCTTTGATGCATTGACTTTCGTTATTTTTAAGAACACACTTTCACTCCTGGCTCAACCATTTCATATATCGTTGACATCGTTAGTGCTAGGTTCCCGTAGAACATTCTTTATGGGAGTGACTCAAGGAAATCTTCCACTCAGAGCCTGCCGTGGGCTGGAGCAGTGTTTGGTGGGGCATCCCGGTCACGTTCTTTTTTCCGCCAGGTCCCTAGTAAGGGTTGATGGCCTTACAGACCTGTAGAAAATCGGAGGTTTTAGATGCTGGAGTGCCACCTGATTCAGTGTAATATAAAGGAAAAGTCACAGGCTTTGGGAACATCCCTGGCATTGAACCTGGCCTTCTGCTAGCTGGGTGACCATGGTCAAGTTTTTTAATTTTTCTAAGACTTAGCTTCCTCATCTGAGAAATGCTTCCTCATCTGAGAAATGCTGCCAACAACCCAGGACTACTGAGAAGGATGCATGTGATAATGTAAACGTGAAGTAGGGAGCCCCCCAGAGCCTGGTGGGGGAGAGATGCTCTATGCCTGTTACCTTCTTCTCCTTTCTAATAGCCCAGATGATGCTGAGTGTCTTTCTGCTGCTACATTTGATAGGGGGAGAAACACATACAGACTGGTTAGAATGACCTAGTGGTCTGTATCCAGAACTAAACGCTGCTGAGAGGTACGTTTTCTGTAGAAGCCCTAAGCGATGGCCAAGGAACTAGACAAACTGAGAGGAAATATTGCAGTGTCCAATAGCATTCTTGTTCGAAGGAACCTAAACTAATTCAAAGAGTGAAAAATATGGTGTTGGTATTTGCACATCAGATCTTTGCTTGGTGGAACACTTTAATCTTGTCCTGACTTGGCTGCTATCCAATCCCCATCGTTGAGTCTAAGCAGGAGAGAGCTGAGATGTTTGGAACAGCTGCAGTGACAGCAAGCACGCCCCTCGGTCACATGCGTGGTGTGGTTGGTTGTACTGTATTCCCTTTCCTCCTGTTCACGGGTGGCATTATTCAGTCATGGCACAGCGACTTTAATAGATATTAAAAATGCAGCCGTTTAAGCACGTCATTCTTGAAACCCCATTGAAACTCTGTCTGGAAGCATATGTGAGCGAATGGTGTAGGACTATTTCCTACTTGCAACAGGGATTGTTCCTCTTGACCTGTGACATTGTATAGCCAAATAGCCCTGTTGTTATTTATAATTCCTCTATTAGCTTTGTCTTTTTGCCAAGTATAGTTAAAAGAAAAATTGTGTAGAAAAGGAGATGATTTTTATTGTAAGTTCCTGATGGAAAAAGGCATTTTTTCTTCAAAGTTATTAACTGGGTTTTACAGCTGACCTTTCAAGGAACGTCTATGGCTTCAGATACTTAAGAACTCAGCAAATACTGTCCTCTGTATAATTTAAATAGTCATTATAGTTTGGGCTATAAGCACTGAATATGTATTGTAAGACACAATGTTGGTTTTTTTTAAATTTTTGATATTTTATTGTAAAAGAAAAAAGTCTGTTTCCTTTCTACACTGAGTGTTGGTTGACCTTTTCTTATTAAATTTCCTCATCACAGCTGTACATAATCCTAGAAGGTCACTGGTTGGCATTAGCAATCCCAGAAATGAATGGTCATGATGTCACATCCTAGAATTGACAAATTAGTTTGTTTGATCTCTCATTACCCTTCTATCCATTGCTGTAATGGAGAATGGAAAAATTCAAGATGGGATTAAGGCCTGAAATTTCCTCATCACCAAGAAATAAGAGTTGTGAGTGTGTCTCTCCTGTCCTTCCTTCACTCCATACAGACTTGGCTTTTTTTTTTTTTTTTTTTTGAGAATTGTGACATACTGTCCTGGGCAGTAGTTCTTTGCTTTCATGGCTAATGATGCAAAAAGGAGAAGGAAAGGGGAGAGAAAGAGAAAAAAACAGAACGCTATCAGGACAAAAGTAAAGTTAAATCATAACCAAAGAATATCTGAGTTTGGAAGGGATTTCAAGGCTTCTCCGTGGAAGCCTTGTCACTTAGAAATAAAAGAGAAAACCTATAGTCCTGTCTGCATTTCACTTGGACTTCAAGAAAGGCTGAGAGATCTTGGACAAGTCACTAAACGTTCCTGGACTGTTTCCTTGTCTGGATTAAATGATCACTTGTTGCTTTCTGATCTTCATCAAATGTGATTTAAATATTCTCTGGAAACCAATATTATGATTCATAAATAAACTGATTCATAAATAAATTGTTTACCATTAGAAATATTTCTTTCATTTTCTAATGCAATAATTATTCACCTATATAATCCAGTAATAAATGCCAATTCCAGATAGAGAGTCAGTGGTGAGCAAAGCCAGACCCAGACAAGATCCCCCTGCCCTTGGCTGAAAATGGCAACCCTGATGAATGCGTGGTGAGTGGGCCTGGTGCCAGGGGAGCTCATTAGGGGAGATGGCCTGTCTGGGAGCTGGCAGAAGGTCTCTCTGAGCAGTGATTCCTAAGTGACATCTGAAGGGTGCATAGGTATTCACAGGTAAGGAGGTAAGGGAAAGATCATTCCAGGGAGCAGGACTCACGTTTATGAACGTTTGGGGAGGACTGGAGAGAAGGCGAGCCTGGCAAGGGCAGAACAACGCAAGGTGTGGTGGTAAAAGAGGCTAGGACAGGCACTAAGTAGGAGCCAGACCGCTGATGCTTTTAGGGGAAGGCTGACGATGGAACGGACCACCCCAGCCCATCCCAACTGCGATACGTGTGCGAGTGAAAGGGCACGAGTAATAATGAAACCGGAAAAATAGGAGTAACCCACTACGTATGATCAAGGGCTCTATTTAAAATCTATCGAAGGACGTTTTCTTTTTACTTTACGTGGAATGAGAATCATCAATGGATTTTAAGCCATAAGGCGGAAATGATCAGATGTGACTTTTGAAAATCAGTCTGTTGCAAGTGGAAGAAAGGTTGAAGAGGGCCTCAGAGGGGAGCAAGGGGACCTGGCAGGAGTCTGTTGTAGAGGTTTAGGGGAGTTTGGACTGGGACAGAGCAGGTGGAGATCAGAAGTGAATAATACGAGAGAATTTAAAGTTAACGTCTTCAGTGATAGAGGGTTGATTGCAGTAAGGGTTCTAATTTGTTTCCACCTCCTTGTATAAACGCCCTTTGGCATCATTCTCCCAACCCCAACCGGGACTAAAATAGGCAATTTGCTTTGGTAGTGGAGTAGTAGCAAAAGCATCACAAGTAGAGACATGGAACACACGTGTCCACTGCCCCAAGACTTGTGATGCCCTTGGATTCTGGCAACCCATCTAGGCCAGCTGACTGGAGGATGGGAGGGCATGGGGAAGGAGGTGTGGGCATCCCAGTGCAGGCTGCCAGAAACCTGAGACCCAGCCTAACAGCCGACTGCCAACGTGGACAGCAGGCAACCCTGGCTCAGACAAGGAGAACCGCTCGGCTGAGCCCTGCCCGAATTGCCCACCTGTGGAATCTCTGACTAGGGCAATAGTTGTTGTTTCAGGCCATTACGTTTTCGTTTGGTTTGTTACATAGCAGTAGATGCAGAAGTTGTTACTGAGAGAAAACTCTGGAGGAAGACAAGATTTGCATAAACCCATTTGTTTAGACATGTTGATTTTGAGGAGCTATTGAGATATTCTGGAGGTAATGCCAACCAGGAGTGGGGAGAGGGGAGGAGAGGAGGGGACGGCAGGGGAGGGCTGGGGCAGGAGCCTGGAAACCTACTGCTGGAAAGACAGTGAGGCCTCAGAGGACATGCGGAGGAAGATGGGAGTGTGTTGTGTATGGGAGGCTTAGCTGGTTACTATCAAAGTCATGGTAGAGGATAAAATCAGCTCTAGAACAATAGCTTTTTGCATTTTACTATTTCAATATTCCATAAGACAATACCAAATTGTCCATTTTCTGTTTCCTTAAAGAGGGCAAGTTGAATGATAGCCACTAAAAAATATGAAATATCCCCTTGCTTTCTTCCCCTCTGGCACATGAGGTGGAGGGGCAGAGGTTTTGATGACCTACGGGTGTAGGGTAAACATTCTCTGGCTGGAAATGGAGGAGCGTTGCCTGGCAGCTCTGGCTCTGGGCACCGTGTGTAGCAAGGGATAGGCTGCCTGTAATCCTTCTTCCGCACCTTTGTTCCCTCCCAGGGCCACTGTGCTTGACTCTCAGATACTCTCCTCCAAGCCTAGGCTCGGGAAAAGCTCTTATACGCTCATTTATACTAAGGTGCAAATGACTGATACGCCTGAGTCATTTGTTTGCTCAGAAAACTAAATTTTAAACACGAAGAAATCTCTCTCTATTCTGGGAAATGCAGTTATGTGAATGTGGGGAAAATGTTTTCATATACCACTTCCTTGCATTACTGCCCTACGGTTTGCTTTTATATGTTGAAAATAGAGCCCCATGTTCTCAGATTGTGGACTTTTGGGTGTTTTCAGTCTAGAACAAGCATGCCTCATGGACTTATCTTTTCTCCTCACAGAAACCTGTTTCCCCTCCTATATGTCCTTTTACGATTTAATGATACCAAACGTCTTCCATTTTCTCAGGCTGCAAACTATTGAAATACATTTAGCCCCACTCACCTGCCCATTCCGATCCTGTGATTCTGCGCTGTCTGACCCTGCTCACCCCATCTCAGTCCCTTCCTGCTGTTTCAGAATGAGATCAAGCCGTCATCAACTCCCACTCGGCCTAATGCCTCTGCCTCCTTACCCTTGTTCTATGTCTGTCTTTGCTTCTATCCAGCCTAGAAATTCTGTTACAAGAATTGCCTTTCTTGTGTCTTGGTCTGATCTTGTCCCATCTTCTTTATCTACCTTTGATGCATTTTCTTGTAGGATAAAACCTAAACTTCTCAACAGGGCACCCGTAGCCCCTCCTAATTTAGCTGCCTAACTAGGACTTGCCTCCATCATTATTTTAGTTCGAAGTTAGGTAGGAATTGTAAGATACCAAGGGCAAGTCCGTCCAAAGGATTTCACTCTCCCTTCATTCCCCATTCCTAGTTTACCTTTGTGAAGATGAAATTCTTTTTTTTTTTTTTTCTTGCGGTATGCTGGCCTCTCACTGTTGTGGCCTCTCCTGTTGCGGAGCACAGGCTCCGGACGCTCAGGCTCAGTAGTTGTGGCTCACGGGCCCAGCCGCTCTGCGGCATGTGGGATCTTCCTGGACCAGGGCACGAACCCGTGTCCCCTGCATCGGCAGGCGGACTCTCAACCAGTGAGCCACCAGGGAAGCCCGAAGATACAATTCTTGAACTGTGCCGGGGGTACTATATCCAAGGTGGGTTTGCTCAGTCACTCACATGGAGGGACACTGGTGAGTTACAGCTGGGTGGAGCCCGGTGACTACATTCAGTAGAGGCGCTCCAGGTGACCAGGTCTGACTGCATGTGTTTTTTCACTTAGAACAGAAATGAGGGCCCACTGGATACATTTTTTTTTTCACATTTCTTTCACCTCATTTGGTACACTGATGAGCAGGGCCTCCCTGAAATTTCATGGAAACATACAAGGAATGAAACATCATTTAGCCTGATGACTAAACCAGCTGGGGGTCTGCAGCGGGGTCATGCCCCTTGGCCTCTCCTCACCCTCACACCACTTCCCAGCTCCCCGTCTCCAGCAGGCTTGCCTTCTATCTCTACCCGCCACGGACCCACAGTCCTTGGTGTGTTTCGATATAGAAATGGAGCTGGCAGACACAATCTGTGCACCAACCCCTCCTGCTTCCTGTGAAGAAGAGACATCCAAACATGCAGTGGCAGGGAGCCTGGGCCGAGGTAGGAGATTGTCTCCAAGGGGTCCCTTAACAAGACCTTATTATCCCACTCCGCCACCCTTGTGGACTCAGCTCCTGGCGTTGACCCAAGGGAACTCTAAGATAGTGTCAGGTCAGATTCTCCTTGTTCCTGGAAGTGGTTACCATGCATCTTCTTTCTTTTTTTAAAGCTGGTCACCCTCCTAGAAATGAGTGCCCGTTCCCACCCCTTCTTTGCCTGAAGAACCCCATTTCTCACTCATGGTCCAGCTCAGAAAGTACCTGCACCTCGAAGGCCACCATCACCTGGGGCCCCTCTGCATTCTGTTTGGTTTCTTTCTGTGTGTGTTTCTTTTTTTTTTTACTAAGGACTTCCCTCTCTATGGTAAGGTCCAGAAGGGCAGGGAGTATGTTATTTCCTTTTATTATTTTAAATTTTTTTTTGGCGGTACGCGGGCCTCTCACTGTTGTGGCCTCTCCCGTTGCGGAGCACAGGCTCCGGACGCGCAGGCTCAGTGGCCATGGCTCACGGGCCCATCCGCTCCACGGCCATGTGGGATCTTCCCGGACCGGGGCACGAACCCGTGTCCCCTGCATCGGCAGGCGGACTCCCAACCACTGCGCCACCAGGGAAACCCTTATATCCAAGATACTTAGCACATGGATGGTGAGTGAATAAATGAACAAGAAAGTAACGCTTGGGTTTAAACCAGACCTCTGTCAGTGCAAAACATCGTTTCTTTGCAAGTAGATTACTTGGCCCTTAGGAAATGCTTAGTGGGACCCTCAGCTGGGGCAACCTTGGATCAGCTGTCTGGGGCATCTGCCTGACATCTTGGGGCCATTAGGAAATACTCAGGAAGGAAGCTTCCTGTTCAGTTGTCATCACAAATTACTGCTTTCAGGTGTTAACTGAAACGACCCAATTAAGCAAATGTTTTAAAGCCTTGAATTCTTGTTGAGTAGAGCAAAAGATCAATTATTCAAAGGCTCCTTTTAAAGAAGTAGGCCTTCGGAGGACACAGGAACCACTGTTACATTTTGCCAAATGGGAATAACTGTGTTATTTCCCTTTCTGATTATAAAATGAGATACAGTGATTCTTGTTTTCTACATGGTTTTATTTATTTACTTAGTTTAGTTGCAAACTAAAGTCCCACCCTGAGAGATGTCATCCTTAACTCTATGATAGAAATCCTTTCTGGTTTCTTTACTTTGATACACCTGGAAATATATGTATATATAGAAAATATTTTGATAGTTGCATTTCTGTATACATATATACATCTGTATATATGCATACATAATATGCATATATAAGCTATATATAATATTTACATATGAATTGTATGCTAACTATGTTATATATTTATTTGGGGGGCAAAAATGGGCTAACACTATAGATAATGTCTGTGTCCCGCTTTTTTATGTAATAAAATAGTTTAGCCAATTCCTGTGGCAACACAACACATATATCTTATTTTTAATGCTTTCTTTTAAATGTTATATTGAATGAATATCCTGAAATTTAGTTAATCAATTTCTTATTAATGGATATTTATGCTATATCAAAATTGTAACTATATTTTGGTCCACTTGTACAAGTGTTTATTTAATATCCTCCTAGCAGCATTTCTGTGTTATAGCCTTTTGATATGTAGTCTAAGGCTAAGGCTATTGCCTGCCGGGAAGATCGTACTGACTCGTATTCCCACTCTCAGTGTATGAAAGTGCCCATTTTAGTTCATCCTCACAAATACTAGATGTTAGTAATCCTTTTAATCTTTGCTTATTTGTTAGATAAACATGAGATTTCATTATTTGGTTGATATAGCTTTAGTTACTATGAGGTTTGATTATCATGTGGTTATGTCCATCTTTTCTAAACATTCATAACTTTTTCTGAATTTCATAGTATGTCATTTAGCCTTTACTCACTTTTACTTTTTGGTCTATATTATCCCCCTACCCATTTGTGAAATTGTTTTCTAGCTTTGAGTCCAGTACTGTTCAAATGAGGTTTTGCTAAAGGAGCTGACACGCCAAACCAACAGACGTAGATTCTGCCAGAACGTATGAAGTAGTTTAGAAAGAGGAAATGAAAATATGGGGGAGCACCTTTGAATCTGACGTCCCTGTAAGTCAGCTAGAAATGTCTGCCCCTGCTTCTCATTCCTTTAACTTTCCCCCAGTCTGTTCATTTTATCTGCACAGACGCTACAGCATGATTTTTTAGCCACGGAGCCATGAACTTTCCAGGGAATCTGTGCATAGAATTCCAGAGATTTGTGAACTTTGATGGGAAAAAAATTACATTTTTCTGTGCACTGACATCTCGAGATTTAGTATTTCTTTCAATTATACATGTGAGCAACAAACCGTAGTAATAGTAGCCATTCCTGACAACCAAAAACAAAAACCATCAATATTTTGAAATCACATCACTGATGTTGAAAGCATCCTCTCTTTATTACAAAACCGTGAAATATTTTGTTGGTTGTATTTCACTACAATTGGGTTATTCTGTAATCTTGTGCATTTTGCTTTATGCACTTAAAAAGATTATTTTGAGAAGGGGTCTGTAGGTGTCAAGGCACACATAGGTTAAGAATCCCTGAGCTGGAGAAGGTGTCAAGGTCACTGGAAGATTCTTACTTGTTCCCGGTTAAGGTTCCTCCTTTGCCCTGACCTCTCCTTTCCCTATATCATTCCTCACTCTCCTGGATCCCTGTCCTAGGCCCCTGGAAACTTTTCAAGTGTTATATCAAATATATTAACATCTACCCGTGTTCCCCATTAAATACATTTTTATTATAAAAATTTGAAAGAATTATACTAATTGTATTTTTTAAATCACTTGGTTATGAGAAAGTTATCTCATTTACAACTGACTGCACTTTCTTGACAACTGTTGTACTTACTCGGGTTCTTGCAAAGCAGGCAAATCTAACATACAAATTGTTTTCTAAATGTAATGAAATTTTTATGAGCGCTAAATTTAACAATTAATGAAGTTGACATAATGATACATTTTTGTACATTTAATTAAACATTTAGCAATAGCAATTGTGCAGTTTGCTTTCCATATTTTGGAGCCAATTTTTTTAAAGTATGTTTTGTAGGTTCTGGAAAGCCCCTGGGCCCTGAGGCTGGTGCCTGTAGTGCCTAAAGGGATATGGTACCATCTGTGGGTATAAATCAACAGCCTTTGTACTCAGACTTTTCTCAGACCATGTCCCTTCACTTCCTGCCCTGAACTGAAAATTCCCCACGTGGTGGGCACTTTCCTGCCACCATCTAATTCCAGCCTCATTCTGTCCACACACGTCACCCTACAGCTCTCCTTTAGCTGATGCCCATGGTCTGACGCTGTGAGGTCTTGGATCGCTGAGTCTACCGTCCAGACACTGCCAAGAACAACTTTCACATCCTTGGAGACAAGCCATCCTGCATCCTGACCTCCTCTAGGCTCCTTTGCAGCCAGGTTTCAACTTTGTTTCAAGGTGTGGCCCCAGCTCCCCAAACAACATCGTCGTTTCTCAGGAAGTTTTTACTTCTTGGGAACAAATGAAAGATCTTTGTCTTCTCATTGCCTTAGTCATATTCCTTCATTATTACATGGCACTTAACCTTTTCTGAAGTATTAAAATGCAACATAGAAACTTCTAACCACATAGGGGAACTTCATATTCCCCCAGTTCTCCAAGTCCTAACTCCTATAGGATACCTTGTCTTTACTGCATCCGTATCTCCAACACCTTAACCCTTTCCTTTTCAACCCATCCAGCGGGCATCTCTTTGCTTTACTTTTTTCAGTGCTCTTTTGCCAGAACCTTCATTGCCCCAGCTAGAGCAGCAACCGTGGTACTTATATTGATGACTAGCGCCGCCAGGGCATCCCATGAGCCAGACTCTAAGCTGAATGTTTCACGTGCATTGTTTCATGTAATTCTTTTGTGGGGACTATTACTCTTTTCATTAAAAACAAGCAGCTGAGGATAAGCCAGATTAAACAACTTGTTTAATAGCATATAGTTTGAAAGTTACAGAGCAGAGACTTTATGTCATTTTCCATAATCTATATTTATATAGAGAGCTATACCTGGATAAATCTGTGTCTCTGTCTATGTTTATACATAGAGATGGATAATCGGACCTCCCTCAAATTCGCTTACTTTCCTCAAGCACATTTATGACGATTCCTCATCTTATTTACTTCCCACCCACCTGGCCAATGGCCCTGATGAAATATTGGTCAAGGTTACTAATGACTGACCTGCTAGTGACGAGCGCCAGTGGGATTTTTAGTCCTTTCTCATCTGATCTGAGCATATGACACCAATGATATTATTTTAAGAACTTTAGTTTCCTTGGATTCTATGACGTTTCTTCCTTCTCCTATATCTCTGGCTTCTTTTCATTCTCCTTTAATGGCTTGCTTCCGTTAAATCCTTCACTTCTCACGTGCTTAGCAGTCCCATCCTTGGCCCCATCACTTCTTTTTCTAAACGTTCTCTCTGTATCTTCCATTCGCTGCCATGGCTCCATCACCACCGCATCTCCCCACGTTCCCTCCACTTCTAGACCTGTATCTGAATGCTTTACCGATCTCTCCCTCTGGAAGTCCCATGGGTGCTATGTCCTGTTGGAACTAAACCCATTCCCTGTCTCTCCAGTCTTGGCAAATAAGACCCCAAGCCAGACACCCTGGAGTCATTGGACTCATTGGTGTTTTCAGCCCCCGCTTTCCATCCCTAAGGAAGTCCCACCTGTTGTATCGCGGGGCCCTCTCTGACCTCCGTTTTCTCCCATCGCTCCCTCTCTGGTTTCCATGTCCCGTTTGCTTCACTCTCCCTGTCTCTCACTCAGCTGGAGAGGGTCTTCTAGAATGCAAAACCCACCCCTTCGTGATCCTTCCCTTGTTCATGCTGTGATCTCCAGTCTCCCTGTCCTTCTTGTGAGCTGCATCTTTTTACTTCTTTTAAACTTGCTGTGAACTGGTAAAATACTCCCAGCAATTTTGGACACTTTTGGTGTTTACTGTTTTCCTCGACCTTGACTGTGCGTTCCTCTAAAGCAAGCATCAGGCCTCTTTTTTGTATGTGTCCCCAGAGTTTTGCTGTACTTTCCTCACAGTAGGTGCTCAATGAATATTTACTGAATGAATGAGAATCATGAGATGCTGCTCTGAGACTGTCAGATAAAACTTACCACTGAAAGATATAAAAATAGCAAAGCCAGGAAAGCAAATGTTTCTGGGTAATATTCAAATTTGAGGGAAATACCCACCATTTCCTGGCTGCAGTTTGCTCCTTGTTATGGGTATAGATGATCAACAGGGTCCTTCCCTCTATGTCCTGTGCGTTTTCACGCATTTTTTTTTTTTTGCGGTTCGCGGGCCTCTCACTGTTGTGGCCTCTCCCATTGTGAAGCACAGGCTCCGGATGCGCAGGCTCAGCGGCCATGGCTCACGGGCCCAGCCGGTCCGCGGCATGTGGGATCTTCCCGGACCGGGGCACGAACCCGTGTCCCCTGCATTGGCAGGCGACTCTCAACCGCTGCGCCACCAGGGAAGCCCCTGTCCTGTGCGTTTTCATGGTGGGTTCTCTGCAGAGGCCAGCAAAGGTTGGGGAGCCATCCTCATTTTTACCAGCAGGCCTTACATGTTTTCTTGGACTCAGGCCCTCAGCCAGCAATGTCCCCTGGTGCTGGCTTTCTTATTTCCTTCCCCGTGTTCCCGAGGCTGTTGTGGTTGGAGTATTCTAGAAGCTCAAGCCAGGTGAGTCCAACTCTCCCCCATCCCACCTGATGTCTGGACCGTCAGAAGGTGGATGTTTTGTCGTGTTTCTGCTGCTTCACGTTGCAGCATCTCCCTATACACGGATGTGTTTCTTATCTTTTCTATTTGTTCTCCTGCATAATTCACCCGGGTTCTTAGCTTTTAAGACCTGATTTCCAGTATCATCACAGCTACCGATGTACTGTGTGACCTAGGAAAAGTCACTCAGACTCTCTGTGCCTGTTTCTCTTTCTGTGAAAGGAAGATGCTTTCCCAGTTCCCTTCCAGACATGCTGTTTTGGGACTCTGAGTATTGCGGTGGCACCTGTCCATATGCCTTTGTCTACAGAAAGAGTTGCTAAACTCTCTGCTTTAGGAGGACGATTGCATACACTGGGCACGAAGTTTTGCACATTCTGACGGGCGGCTGCATGGAGGCCCCTTCTCTGTGAGGAGAGTTGGAAAAGTGGCTGCAACACAAAATATTTTCAAGCTTCACAGTGGGTTACATTCCTGAAAACAGCTCTCAAATACTTTTTAACAAATTTCTAACTCATATCCTGTGTTTTAGTAATGCTTTTTAAAAACATCTGACACTGTCTGATAATGGACTGTTCTCAGTGAGTATCTTTTTCAGAGAATTGGCTGTTACTCTTGTGAGCACCCAAAGCGAATATTTAACTATTTTGATGCAAAGCCTCATAAAATGTATGACCGTTATCTTGTCCTCTATAAACAGAAGATATTGAATATGATTTAAATTTCCTGGGTGGCCAAGGTCATCTCTTTTATTCCTTTATTCAACGAATATTTATTAAACTCCAAATATGCATTAAGCGTTGTGCTAAATGTTGGGTGTTTAGCATCTTCATTGGCAGGTTTATCATCACCAAGGACTCCTTACAACGGCTCCACTTACGCAACTTGACTGTTGTGCTGTTACAGATTAAACCAGGAGTTTTGAGCGTTAATAAGGGAGGATTTCTGCCTAGAACATCAGATTTGGTGAGCAGTTCACATGGTCACACGTGGCAGTCAGTCCTGCCTCAAACAGGCCTTTTTGGCATCTAGTTATGGGCATCCTCGCAAGAAAGAGTTGAAAATAGTCTGTGTTCTTCAAAAAATCAAACTCAACACGCTCTGTAATTTTTAGGTCACCAGAGATACTGATGTTACTGTATTATCGGCAATAAAACTTGACTCAAAGCCCATATGAAATGTTTAGGGTATTTTTAAAAATCCTTGCACATTCCTCTAATTACAAAGCAATAAATGTTTGTTGCACCATTCAAACAAGAAAGAATTATTTCAAAAAATGTAATTTCTGTTGTATTTCTAATGTCTTTAAAGGTATGTTAAGTTTTGGACAATTCAGATATCTTTTGGGGATTTCCAATATTGGCCTGGCCTCTGGAAGAGCTATCTGTAAATTATCTATTTATCAGTTATCTCTAGGTACAATTATCCCATAAGGCTATTATTATTATAGGCTTGTGGGATAATTGTATTCTGGAAAGATTGACCCATAATGTAAAGTGGATATTACTTCCCCTTTGACTTTCTTTATAAACTTGGACATGCTTCTCTATAGAGGGTGGGGAGAATCGACTGATGAGTTTTTCTCAAGAGAGAGGGCTGATTCTTTCTAACTCAGCACCTTTCCCCTGGGGAACTTTCTTAGTAGTGGCTTTTTTTTTTTTCTTCGTGTGGAAATCATCAAGTTTGCGCTCAAATATTCTAGATATTGTTTTATTTTGCAGAGTTTCATAAAGTTGGCTGGGGTTCTCAGGCAGATGCCTATAATGAATTCCACATTTCCCACACTGGGTCTTCAACGTGTGGCCAATACTTCCTCTTAGGGGCCATTGGAAAATGGGTGAGGGTGTTTGGAGTTGTTACAATGGGGTCTCCTGGCATCGAGCAGGGGAGGGTAGGCGGTCCTAACCATCTTGCAGTGTGCAAGGCAATATTTCACAGGTAAGAACAGTCCTATCTAAAATGCTAAAAGTGTGTCTGTTGAGAAAGAAAAAATTTACTTTGGTGTTTATTGATTGATTGATTCAGCAAATGTTTACTGAACACCCACTGTATGCCACACACTAATGTAGGCATTGAGGATACAGTGAACAAACAGACAAAAGTCTCTGTTCTTGTGCAGTGGAATATTCTAGTGATATAATGCCCTGTTTTTTGTTTTGTTTTTTTGGTTTCAGGAATTTGTTGTTCAGGTGTGTTCCGTGAACAAACAGACAAAAGTCTCTGTTCTTGTGCAGTGGAATATTCTAGTGATATAATGCACTGTTTTTTGTTTTGTTTTTTTTGGTTTCAGGAATTTGTTGTTCAGGTGTGTTTTGTTTTGTCTTGAGTATAAAGATGGAAAACAATTGCACAGATGGCCTTATGTACAGAAGAGTTGGGTGGATGCCTTTCAGTGTGAACCCGGCTTATAAATTCTGTTTCTGGGGTGACTTAAAATGATTAATTCCAATAGTCAGCACATCTGAGGGACAGTAGGGGGAAAAATCCATAAGACAGAAACACACAACATGTATTAATGCTTCAGATTAGCATTTAGTTCTGTGTTCTTAAAAAATGATAAACACCAGTGGTGTGTTGCAAATTTTGGCTCTTTATTTATGACCAGAAGCACATCTGAAGCTCAGAATGTCTTAAAACCTCCAGTACTTCTATTAAAGATTAAATTATTAGCAACTTACATCCCCAAATTTTTATTACAATGATATTATTATCTCAATAAGAGTATTGACTAATTCAAGAAAGAGGGATACACTAGAACTTTGCAGTTCTTCAAAACAAGTTTTGTTTTTTACTTATTTCTCTAAAAACGTGTAAAATGATTTTCTATTTAATGTCAAATATACTACTAATGTAATTAAAGGTGTACCTCATTCTAAGCTTTTGAGATAGTTCTAGAAAGCTGTGTGTAAACAGATAACGCATTTTACGAGTCCCTTTTTATTGGTTTACATTTTATTTTGAGAAACGTTTGGTTTCGTGCCCCGACCTTTCTGCTGATCTCTCATCCTGTGCCTTTTCAGCGCCTGCATTTTGCTCTGGATTTCCCATCCCAGGTCAACACATTCTCAACTGAAATCATCATCTTAAGCAAATAATCTCCCCTTCCCAACTACTGTTACTTGACAGGAAGCATCACTGTTCTTCCAGGCTCCCAAACGCATTCATTCAGTCCCACTCAGCTCCTCTCCTTCATGTATGCAAACCTAAAGCCGTGCTAGTGTCCTTGAAGATACTGCAAAGTTTAGCTGCTCCAGGCGCATACAACAAGCCTTGGTAACATGGGACTCAAGGACAATCTGCCGTCTTACTTGCCCTACTTCCAAACACACACTGTGGACACAGGGATCCTGATGTTACATTTCAGAAGAGTTCTCTCAATCTAGGTAATGAATAGATACCGATACCTAGACAGGTTGTTCCCCTTGCTCCTTTATAGTGCTGATGAGAGGGTACACCACGATCAATCAGATCTATACTCCAGTAGGAGCAGTATTTCGTTTCCTGTACAGCCTTTTGTACAGCTAAACGTAAGAAGAAGTAGTGGGTTTTCACAGCAGCCTCCAGGTCCTCTGTGCTAAAGAACTGATGAGTAACCTTTACCAGGAATGCCAAGAGGACGTTTCTAAACTGGTCATGTCTATAGCTTCTGCTCTGAAGCCCCCACTACTCTTTCCCCCAAGAGTCTGGTCTGTAACTGGAATGTCCAGTACTTGTTTCTCATCAATAACCTGGTCTTCGTTTGGTCCTGAGCAAAATGTGTCTCTGATGACTGTGTTTTTCTTAGTCGTGGCAGTGGTACCACAGGGCTGCAGTTCCATCCTTCTAACAGGTGTGTGTGTGTCTGCATCTACCCCAAAGCCAGTGCTGATGGGGCCACTGAAAGACTCTTGGGAGGAAGAGGCTCCTCCTGTTTGAAACCCCAACTGAAAACGTGTGCCCAATTTGGGCAGCGCTGTGACATGTCCTAGTGAGCACAACTGAGCCTCCTTCAGACACCAGCATGTGGGGCATTACCCAGCGGCACACGGGTATCACCCTGCAGCACATGGGGTCAGTCCCCCCTCACATCTCTGCCAAACTATGGTGATGTGTTTGTATCTGATATCACTGCTTTCAGTCTTCTTTCCCCATAGAAGATGCACCGCATTTCAGAAGCATATGTTGCTCTCCTTAAATAAGCATTCATCCTGTCCTTTCTCTTTACAGAACAGCTTAGTGGCTCTGGATTGCATGACAAACCCATCACACACTCCCTACCCTGGAATACACGTCTCTTCATGATTTGGCTCCAAATTACCTTTATTTTATTTTTTAATTAATTAATATTTTTGTTTGGGGAAATGGTTTTCTTTTTAAATTCTTTTTTAACATCTTTATTGGAGTATAATTGCTTTACAATGGTGTGTTAGTTGCTGCTGTATAACAAAGTAAATCAGCTATACATACACATATATCCCCATATCCCCTCCCTCTTGCATCTCCCTCCCACCCTCCCTATCCCACCCCTCTAGGTGGTCACAAAGCACCGAGCTGATCTCCCTGTGCTATGCAGCTGCTTCCCACTAGCTATCTGTTTTACATTTGGTAGTGTATATATGTCCATGCCTCTCTCTCACTTTGTCCCAGCTTACCCTTCCCCCACCCCATGTCCTCAAGTGCATTCTCTACGTCTGCGTCTTTATTCCTGTTCTGCCCTGAGGTTCTTCAGAACCATTTTTTTAGATTCCATATATATGTGTTTGCATATCGTATTTGTTTTTCTCCTTCTGACTTACTTCACTCTGTATGACAGACTCTAGGTCCATCTACCTCACTACAAATAACTCAATTTCATTTCTTTTTATGGCTGTGTAATATTCCATTGTATATATGTGCCACATCTTCTTTACCCATTCATCTGTCGATGGACACTTAGGTTGCTTCCATGTCCTGGCTATTGTAAAGAGTGCTGCAATGAACATTGTGGTACATGACTCTTTTTGAATTATGGATTTCTCAGGGTATATGCCCAGTAGTGGGATTGCTGGGTTATATGGTAGTTCTATTTTTAGTTTTTTAAGGAACCTCCATCCTGTTCTCCATAGTGGCTGTATCAATTTACATTCCCACCAACAGAGCAAGAGGGTTCCCTTTTCTCCACACCCTCTCCAGCATTTATTGTTTGTAGATTTTTTGTTGACGACCATTCTGGCCGGTGTGAGGTGATACCTCATTGTGGTTTTGATTTGCATTTCTCTAATGATTAGTGATGTTGAGCATCCCTTCATGTGTTTGTTGGCAATCTGTATATCTTCTTTGGAGAAATGTCTGTTTAGGTCTTCGGCCCATTTTTGGATTGGGTTGTTTGTTTTTTTTTTGATATTGAGCTGCATGAGCTGTTTGTATATTTTGGAGATTTATCCATTGTCAGTTGCTTCATTTGCAAATGTTTTCTCCCATTCTGAGGGCTGTCTTTTCGTCTTGTTTATGGTTTCCTTTGCTGTGCAAAAGCTTTTAAGTTTCATTAGGTCCTATTTGTTTATTTTTGTTTTTATTTCCATTTCTCTTAGAGGTGGGTCAAAAAGGATCTTGCTGTGATTTATGTCATAGAGTGTTCTGCCTATGTTTTCCTCTAAGAGTTTGATAGTGTCTGGCCTTACATTTAGGTCTTTAATCCATTTTGAGTTTATTTTTGTGTATGGTGTTAGGAAGTGTTCTAATTTCATTCTTTTACATGTAGCTGTCCAGTCTTCCCAGTACCACTTATTGAAGAGGCTGTCTTTTCTCCACTGTATACTCTTGCCTCCTTTATCAAAGAGAAGTTGACCATATGTGCTTGGGTTTATCTCTGGGCTTTCTATCCTGTTCCATTGATCTGTATTTCTTTTTTTGTGCCAGTCCCATACTGTCCTGATTACTGTAGCTTTGTGGTATAGTCAGAAGTCAGGGAGCCTGATTCCTCCAACTCCGTTTTTCTTTCTCAAGATTGCTTTGGCTATTTGGGGTCTTTTGTGTTTCCATACAAATTGTGAAAATTTTTGTTCTAGTTCTGTGGAAAATGCCATTGGTAGTTTGATAGGGATTGCATTGAATCTGTAGATTGCTTTGGGTAGTATAGTCATTTTCACAATGTTGATTCTTCCAATCCAAGAAAATGGTGTATCTCTCCGTCTGTTTGTATCATCTTTAATTTCTTTCATCAGTGTCTTACATTTTTCTGCATACAGGTCTTTTGTCTCCTTAGGTAGGTTTATTCCTAGGTATTTTATTCTTTTTGTTGCAGTGGTAAATGGGAGTGTTTCCTTAATTTCTCTTTCAGATTTTTCACCATTAATGTCTAGGAATGCAAGAGATTTCTGTGCATTAATTTTGTAGCCTGCAACTTTACCAAATTCATTGACTAGCTCTAGTAGTTTTCTGGTAGTGTCTTTAGGATTACGTATAGTGTAATGTCATCTGCAAACAGTGACAGTTTTACTTCTTTTTTTACAATTGGGATTCCTTTTACTTCTTTTTCTTCTCTGATTGCTGTCACTAAAACTTCCAAAACTGTAGTGGTGAGAGTGGGCAACCTTGTCTTGTTCCTGATCTTAGTGGGAATGCTTTTAGTTTTTCACCATTGAGAACGATGTTCGCATATGGGTTTGTCATATATGGCCTTTATTATGGTGAAGTATGTTCCCTCTATGCCTACTTTCTGGAGGATTTTATCATAAATGGGTGTTGAATTTTATCGAAAGCTTTTTCTGCATCTATTGAGATGATCATATGGTTCTTATCCTTCAATTTGTTAATATGGTGTATCACATTGATTGATTTGCGTATCTTCCTTTATGCCTGGGTAGATGGTTCCTGTTTTCTACTTACAATCACTAACTGCTAAGACCCTGCTAGCTCTGAGTCTCAGCTAGGCTACCATCTTCTTTGAGAAGCTTTCCTTAAATTCCCTGCTGGAAATGGCATCTCCATCATTTTAATGTTCATAGCATCTTGTTTTCACCTGTCACCTCCTAGAACTAGCTAATTATTAATATGTGTCTTCAGGGGTGTCAGCTCCTCCAGGGCAAGGATCGTGAGTTACTGATAGTCCAGAGTTCCCTACTCATGGGGAGGCTTGGGAAACGTTTTCTGAATGAGTGAATGAATGAATGAATGAATAATAGCTGATGAGTAAATAGAAAATTCTTTATCAAAATGAATAACTTCCTCCTCATGTAGACACGCTCTCAGATTGCTTTTCACAACTAATAGTTCTTCAAATGGGGCGCACCTGTAATAGTTATCTGCAATCCATGTATATGTCATTGTTAATGAAATCTGAAAGTTATGCCTAAGTCTCCCCAGAAAGTAACAATCCTTTTTTGCCTGCCCCTGAAATTGCCCTAACACGGCTTGTAATAAGCTTTGACTGCCCAGCAAACCCCAAAGCTTCTGCACTTCAGCAGTTTGTTAACAGGTCCCTAAATAATTCTAGTTAATTCTGTAGAATACACAGGATTCACTTTGAAGTGTATCTTATTAACACAAGTCCTGTGAATTAACATGATGCCTAGGCATGCATTGCAAATTAGATGCAGTTACCCTCTTTCCTGGCAACAAGTTTAAAATGTGGAACATAGTAGCGTTTCAAGGCATTTTTAAGTTGGAAGCGAAATACACCAGAGTTTTGATTTTTTCAAAGACAGTAGTGAACCTACTGAAGGTCCAAAAATGGGGTCTGTTTTGCCCATTGACCCCCTTGTAATAATTGTCCCTCAAAGGTGCGTTGGGGACTCTTCTAAAAGAATGTCAATGTACTTCAACTCTGGGAAGAATTTTTTTAAAGCTAAGAGCATGAAGGTCACGCTCAGCCTCTGCCTGCCAGCTGTCCCTGGTCCCCGAATTCCGTATCCCTCTTCTTCCCACAACCAAGGCAACTGGAGCCCATTTTGGGAAGAGATGGTGAAGAGCCATCCCACAACTCTTTTGTTTTTTTTACAAGTTAATATTTTATTTTATTTTTCTATATAGCAGCATCTTATTAGTTACCTACTTTATGCATATTAGTGTATATATGTCAATCCCAATCTCCCAGTTCATCCCACCACCCCCACCACCCCCTCCCCGCCCCACCCCAATACTTTTGAAACCAGCCTCAGTCATGCTTGCTTCAAGACATCCTGGCATCATGGACCACTGGATACTTTGGCTAGGTGTTAAACCCTCCTAAACTCTCCTCTTGTCCTGTGCCTGAGTCCCATCGTGGTGACTTAGTTGCCATCTAGGGTACTCTTGGCATCCGTCCTAGACATGAATCCAGCTCAGTGGCTTGGGCCCTGCTCCCTGCTGGCCGACTGTCCTAATGCCCAGTGCCTCCTTTCTGCTTGGGCTTCTGAGGGCCGCAGCCCCAGGACCCTCACCCTGTGTTCCTGGCTCTATTTGATGCCAACTGTATGTCTCTTGCTTGCTGTATGTCCCCTGCCCCAGTACCTCCTACTGGCTTTGACCTTCCTGTTTCAGGTCCTCTTATTGCGACCCTTTGTATATAAGCTAGACGTGTTTGCCCTTCCTTCAAGGGGAGCTATTTCCCTGGTGTTTCCCTAGATGCTTATGATGAGACCCCTGCCAGAACTACACCAATCAGACCCTCATGTACACACTTGGGTCTGAACCCTTTCAGGGAGAGCAGGTTGGAAACCCATATAAACAGAAATATACAATGTGTGCAAATCAAGTATTGTAAGATTATTTTATTTATTTATTTATTTTGCGGTACGCGGGCCTCTCACTGTTGTGGCCTCTCCCGTTGCGGAGCACAGGCTCCGGACGCGCAGGCTCAGTGGCCATGGCTCACGGGCCCAGCCGCTCCGCAGCATGTGGGATCCTCCCGGACCGGGGCACGAACCCATGTTCTCTGCATCGGCAGGCGGACTCTCAACCACTGCTCCACCAGGGAAGCCCCATTTTCTTTTTTTAATTAATTAATTTATTTTTGGCTGCGTTGGGTGTTTGTTGCTGTGCGCGGGCTTTCTCTAGCTGCCATGAGTGGGGACTATTCATTGCGGTGGCTTCTCTTGTTGCGGAGCACAGGCTCTAGGCACGTGGGCTTCAGTAGTTGTGTCACGCGAGCTCAGTAGTTGTGGCTCACGGGCTCTAGAGCGCAGGCTCAGTAGTTGTGGCGCAGGGGCTTAGTTGCTCTGCAGCATGTGGGATCTTCCCAGACGAAGGCTCGAACCCGTGTGCCCTGCGTTGGCAGGTGGATTCTTAACCACTGCGCCACCAGGAAAGCCCAAGTATTGTAAGATTATAAAGAATTGTTGTGAATGTATTAGGTTAGGGAAGTCAAACAGGATCATCATACGATGGCATATTCATGCACATCTATATAAAATTTTCTATTTTTATATGATGCCATTTTAATAGATGTGCCCATCTTTTCAAATGAGACATGCATATATATACATACATACATCTCAATTCATCCTTAATCACGGTTTTATTTCTCTATATTTTAATCGAGTGTTTGTATGTATTAAATCATTAGTGGAAGTAAAGCAGAGAATCGTAGGCTGTTTTACCTTTCAGCATTGGGTTATTTAGTATTAGAGAGACCGTGTGGATGACTAACTGCAACACGAGTTTATTTTGTTATTTAACGTGACAGACTAGAACATGTTTGTATAGCTAATAGTTTTTTAGACTTTATTTCAGAACTTACTATACATGTACTATAAGTACTTCCAGCAGCTTTTGCCTCTTCTAGCCTAAAGGTGAGAAGCAATACATACTTCTCCCATTTGGATGCGAGATTTGAAAGAGATAATTAACTATCCTGCAAAAGATTTATGCTCCACCTTCTGGAGTACAGAGTCATCACTGACAAGTGACTGCCCAGCTGGAGACATCACTGTTCAGCCCTTCCTACATTTAGACGGGTCACAATCATCTCTCTCAGTGATGGTGAACAGAAGTGATGCACAACACTTCCAGGAAAAACTTTGAAAAGGAAGTGTAAAAGTTAACAGGTGAAGACATCTGTGGTCTATTCATACAGTGGAACGTGAAGGAAACATGAAGGAAAGAACTACTGATGCATGCAGCACATGGGTGTGTTTCAAAACATTGTGCGAAGGAGCCAAACACAGAAGGATGTATACGGCGTGATTCCATGAATACGAAGTCCAAGACTGGACAAAACTAATCGCTGGTGACAGAAATCAGAAATGCCTGATAGGCTGACTGGATGAGAGGTCTAGGAAGTTTTCTGGGCGAGGGCAATGGTTGGCCTCTGTCTTGGTTGGTGTTTATCACACGGGTGTAGCAGTTGTCAAAACTCACTGATCTGAACATTTAAAATCTGACCATTTGTGTGTGTAAATTATACATCAATAAAAAGACACGCTTTCCCTACTCTTTCTTTCCCCATCCTCCACCAGAAGCAGTTTCATCCCCCAGGGGACATTTGGCAGTATTTGGAGACACTTTTGATTGCCCTCCTTCTGGCATCTGGTGTATAGTGTCCTATGATGCTTCTCAACACCCTACAATGACAGGGCAGCCGTCAACAACAGAACATCGGCTGTTCTAAAATGTCAGTAGTGCCAAGGCTGAGAAACCCTGCGTTAGCTGATTGCAGAGGGCTCTGAGCCCCCAGAGAAGGCTGAACCCGTGATATGGAAAATCGTGGCCACCCACTGGCCAGAAACCGCAGAAACATTGGATGTCATGTCAGCAGGAAATGCATTTTCACTGTGTTAAGGCATTGAGATATTAGGGTTTGTTTGTTTTAGCGGTTAGCGTTACTTTAATAGATCAAACTTTAAAATGTTGATACCAAGAAAAATGCTTATTGTCTTCCTTATTAGGAGACCTGAGGGAAATTTATCTTAAGTCTTATTATCAAGCAAAGCTATGCTTCCTTTAAATAATTGTTGTGATTTTATCTCAAGGGCACTGTCCCTTTTGTAACTTACCGTGTTTCCTTTCTTGTTTCCTATTGTAGAGACCTTAGAACTCAATTTTTAGGTGGTTCTTAGAAGCAACTCTCCGGGAACATATGGTTTGCTTTTCTACATGCTCCCCTAGCTTCTATCTTTCATGTTTTCCTTCCCTTATTTTCCACTAGCACCGATTCCGATGGCTACTTATTTTCCCTTTTGGTATTTAGATTTGTTTTAAGGCTAGCTCATATTCTTTGTGTAAACATGCAGCTTATAAATATAAAAACATATGAATAAAATATTTATCCAAATACCAATGTTCCTTTACTTAAGGTTTTGAATTAATAATGATTTTTGTATCCCAGACCTTGAAGGGAGTTTCATCTTGTCTTAACCTCTTAAGGTCCAGAGAGAGAAAATGATGTGTCCAGGTTCCAAGTTCATAGTGATAGTTCATGGAAGTATTTTTTTTTTTTTTTTTGGCGGTACGCGGGCCTCTCACCGCTGCGGCCTCTCTCGCCGCGGAGCACAGGCTCCGGAAGTGCAGGCTCAGCGGCCATGGCTCACGGGCCCAGCCGCTCCGCAGCATGTGGGATCTTCCTGGACCGGGGCACAAACCCGCGTCCCCTGCACCGGCAGGCGGACCCTCAACCACTGCGCCACCAGGGAAGCCCCATGGAAGTATTTTAATCTTTAAAATAGAAAGTATTCTCTACTGTATAAAGTTCTGTGTGTGTGCATGTATGCATATATATGTATATATAATATGTATAATTTGCTCTTCACTAATTTGACATGGCTTGTGAACTATTTTAGTGGTGAAATGGGATCTGTGTTAATCAACAACAGACGTTGTTTGTCTACTTAGCATACCTCTTCACTCTTTTTCCTTTTGATAGAGCCCCAATTTTTTTTACAGACCCACCCTTCTCAGCTAAAGCATAAGCTCAGGGGAGAGAGGCGTCCGTCCCAGGACCAAAGGCTGCATCATGACTAGAGGAAGCTGGTCCTGTGACTTGTCAGTCATTGGTTTAACACAGGAGCGTGTACAATTGTTCTGGCTACTGAGATACAGGGTAAGACAGCTGAGGGTGGGTGTGGCAGTTATGGGAACCATTTGACGCAATCTTAAAAACAGACATAAGGAAAGATTGTTCTGTTGCTGGACACTGTTGTGTCAGTGTGAGATGACTGGAATTCTGCAGCCATCTTAGTGCCACGAGGAGAGTTCGCCTGAAGCACACATCAGGCTGAGCATGGCCGGCCAGAAAGAGCAAAAGAACCTTGAGCTGCCAGGCCACTGACAAAACTAACCCTGGGGCTAAATTATCTCTCAACTTACGAAGTGAGAAAATAAATTCCTCAGGCCAGTTTGATTTGGTGTTTTCTTTTACTTGCAGTTAAAAGCAAGCTTTCAAATTATCTTTTTCTGCATTGGGTGACCTAGGGTGTCCTTAACATTTATACTGTTCTTACAGGTGACATCTGGGCTCATGAGCTAGAGAATGTGAGTCCTTCACCTCAATCAGAGCTTGCCCTAAGAAGCTGATCTCACTAGCCCAGGCACCTAACATAGGGGTCAGCAAGCTTCCTCTGTAAAGGGCCAGAGGTAGGTGTTTGAGGCTTTGAGAGCCATGTGGTTTCTGTTGCAACTGCTCAACTCTGCTGCTGAGTGCAAGAGCACCACAGACAACACGTAAGCAAATGATAGTGGCTGTGTTCCAATAACGCTTTGCTTTCAGAAAGCAGGCAGTGAGCCAGACTTGGGCAGTGGGCCATAGTTTGACCTCTGACCTAAAATCCATGCTCAGCCAGGTGTGGGTGATTAAGGTTCACGGGGACAGAGCGGCCACTTGCCTGCCTCCCATTCTCTCCCCTTTCACTGCCACTGTCTGTCCTCTGGGGAAAGAGCTATCTGCAGTGAGATGGTAGGAAGAGCAAAAGTCAAGGGAGAGAAAATTGAGAAACAGCAGATGTATATAATTGACAGTCGACTTAATCAATTACTGAATAATTGATGGTTGGCTGCGTTTTTGGAAACCATTTGTCTAGAAAAGCCCATGAACTTGATGCTGCTTGATGAAAGAGAAAATCACATCTGGAGAAGGTTTCCTCCCGTCCATCTGCTTTAACTCAGAGCATCTTTGACCAAAGAAAGGCAATGTGATCAGCCTTCAGACTTTGCACCAAGGCAGGTGCATCTGGGTAGTCTGTGCAGGAATGTTGTTCTAATTAGGGAAGCAGGAAAGACTTTAATTCTGAAAGTGCTTGTCTGTCACGTTTAGCGAGTGTGCTGTTTGAGATAATCATCAACTCTGTCAAAAACAACATTGGGTAATGGAAATCAGGTAAAAGATTGACCTAGGAAAGTACCAATGATGAGTATCTGTTGAGAAGAAAGAGAGGAAAGGCAGAGTGGAAATTGGAGGATCCTGGTTACATGATCTAATGAGTAACATTGCAAAAATTATATGGTTGTGTACAACACGGATTCAGAAGAATGTTCATTTATTTTACAAGTCCTTCTCTTATCTCTCATTCTCCCTGTTTCTTCAAAGGCAATGCTGTCTCTGACAGTAGGTGGAAATGAAATGATGATTTTGAGGGAGCTCCTCAGTGCACGGAGCCATGGAGCAAGAGCTTCCTGGTGGCTCTTTGATGGGTCCTGCTCTGTGACCACCAGGCAGGGTCAGAAAAGCTGCTGCAGCCCTGAAAGCATGAAAGCATCATGCTTTCCGGCAGCTGCCCCTTGCACCCTGTGTAGAAGAGTATACGTCGTATCACCCTCATATATGCATATATCCAGTGCCTTGGTGGATTCTGATTAATACAGACACACACAAAAAGAAAACAGAACAAAAGAACCTCCCCTTAAGAGGCACCCCAGGAAAAATATTACATTAGCTTAGTTTCTAACAAGGTTCTCTGTCTCTTTGGGGAAAGAGTAACCACAGCCCTGCGAGACATGAATTCCCCTACCTCTTCGCTATCGCTCTCCCCTCAGCCTGACTGCCACTTGACAATTAATTGAAAAGCCTATGCTTTTGAGTTGCTGCCAGGTGACTGAGCAGGAATTAACACACTTACAGGTGTCTCGGGAAGCGCAGCTCTGCTTCCTGGGACTCCTGAGACGACTCCCCGCTGTGGGCCCTCTCACGGCGAGGCCCCCGGGAGGCAGCCGATCATCACAGCATGTCCACTTGCAAGTCATGCAGTGACGGAAAGGAGTCGTCCTTTCAGCTTCATTGGTGGAAGTGCAGACAGATTCAACAAGACTTCTGATGCTTCGTTAGTAAAACTGTTTTGTAGATGAACACGGGGAACTAGGACTATCCTGTTACCTCTTCCTTCTGGGACCTGAGCCTCTTTTTGTCCTGGGTCCTGCCTACCTGTCCACTTCATCTTCTCCCTCAAGTGCCTTACTCTGCATGTCTTCCCATTTCCAGATCGCACCATCTCCTTTCTCATCTCTACATTCATATATGCTTGGCAAAGTCGTACTCAGCCTTCAAAACCCAGTTTAAATATTTCTTCCTGTAGGAAGGTCCCAGCTCTCTCCAGAAGACTTATTCTCTCTGCTGTGCCTCCCCTTGTCTGTGATAGAACATATCAGAGTGTAGTGAAATCAACTGACCTGATTATGTGTCATTCTCTCTCCTTCCACTGGAAGTTCTTGAAGGTCAGAGTCTGTATCTTATTCTCTCTGATGCCTGGCATATAGTAGATGACTAATAAGTATCTGTGCACATGAGTCAGCCCATGAAAGGCTAGATACCATCTTAAGACATCGTCCAATGATTTACTGAGCCACAAAACAGGTTAGAACAAAATCAAACACTGACAGAGCGCATCACCTCTGTGCAAGCTAAAAGCCAAGAAAGTAATTTTACATGCTGACTTCCCTTGAGACTTGGGACCACCACAGATACCACATCCAGCTCCTTGAATGGTTTTGTCACTCCTTCCCTTCCCTATCCTATTTGGATCATATTATCGAGGGTCAGCCTACCTGAATTCACCTGTGCTTCCCGAGACACCTATAAGTGTGTTAATTCCTGCTCAGTCACCTGGCAGCAACTCAAAAGCATAGGTTTTTCAGTTGTCAAGTGGCAATCAGGCTGTGGGGAGAGCGATAGGGAAGCCTTAGGGGGATTCGTGTTTATCCCAGGCGACTTGCTGGGCAGAGAGTCGAAGGAGAGCATGGGAAGTAGCTTTCACGTCGAGACAGCAAAGGCACAGGAAACGTCAATCCACAGGACGGGAAAAAGCTGAAATGTAGACTAGGCAGGGCAGCTACCTGGCTCTCAGGGGCGCACAGCCAGGTTCAAGGGCAAGGGCGCTTAGCACAGGACTTCAGGAGGCAGCTTTGCACATGGGATGGCAGTAGCAGCCATTGTCAGAGTGCATTTTCAGATGTGACACTTCCAGGACAATCTGCTACCCCCGTGGAGCACAGCCCCCATCCACCGGCTGTGTCCTTCTTCAAGATGAGACGAAAGGCAAAAAGCTAGTCCCTGCCCCTCCCCAGAAGGCACCAAAGCACAAATGTATGGTGTTCTAACGATTCACTTGTGAATCTCTGCCTGGAGTGTGGAACCCTTTTTCCATAGAAATAATACTGTAGAGGCTGGTTTGATTTCCACCTGGCCCACTAATTCTCATCAGCCCGTGAAGTAGCTGACGTGGAGCATGGATAGAACCTTCAGCTACACCTAACCAGTCTTAACGATACGCCTTCCAGAAGGTGACTGTGGCCTCAGACACAGATGCAAATGCTCCCCGGCTCTTTGTCCCGACTCAGGGGCTTCTGTGACCACCTTGTCGCCTCCATCTCCAGCTTCTTCCTGAGGGAAGGTGTGCTTGCAGGTTCAGTCAGGTGGGGAAGAAATGGCCTCGTCCTGGCTGTGTGGTGGGGTCTCGGACTCCTTGGGAAACCGTTTCTTGTATGTGGGTTATTGTGTTGAGAGTGTGAACGTCGCGCACTGGGAGTGAATGAGTGTGCGTGCGTGTACGTGTGCATGGGCCTGCGTGCGCGTGTACCTGCATTGCGTGCGTGTGTGCGCATGCGCCTGCTGTCTGTGCTGCGAGTGCGCATGCGCTCATAGGTCGCGATGGACGAAAACCATGTGCTTCCGATTACCGGGTCCCTTGTGCGTGTGGATCCCCGTCACTTCCCTGGTGCTTTGTGCAGCCTGTACATCTCCTTCGTTTACTCCTGCTCATGGACAGGAGGGTCGTGTGTTGGTTCCAAGTCTGGCTTGTCCCCTTGGGGTTTCATCACAGTTTTATTTTTGTGGTTCACAGGAAAAAAGGGAATCGTATTCACTTTTTGGAGAATAATTTGAATATGACTTTGTTATATTTGATGCATTTTACTTGTGGCCACGTTTAGGGTTGTGTGTAAAGAAAAGCTGAGAGTGCTACCAAAACAACTATTCCAGGCATAGAAAGAGAGGCGGCCGTGCGTTGTTTATGATCAGACTATGCACTTATCTGGTTATGAATATAAATTCCCTACCCACTAAGATGCTTCTAGCTGATAGTTCTAAAATGCAGACACATGGTTGGCTTTAAGATGCAGCTCTATGGTTCAAGAAACCTCTACCCTCAGTGTCTCCTGAAGGCTTAAAAATAGCTTTCTCATGGTATTTGCTATTTTGCCTCTGATCCTATCTCCCTCTCTCCTCATCCCCTCGTTCAGATCGTGCTATCAGGAGACAGGGGCTTCTGAAAGAGTCTGCCTGATGATTCTGAAATTGTACCTGGCCTTTGATGTCACACTCCCTGTCATCCTTTTCCTATAATTTGGATGAGGGCAGCAGGGAGAAGGGATGCCATAAATGCTTCTGACCTCAGACCAAGACTTGTATTTATCCAAAGCAATCATAAGACTTCTTAGAAAATTAGAAACTCGATTAAGAAAAGTTTGGGGATACTTGCCGTGAATGGCAGGCTAATCTTAGGACCTTTCGTACTCAACAGTGCAGATTGTCACAATCAATAGTGACAACAATCACCTGAATGAGATTGATTTCCTCTGGATCATTAAGGATGCTGGTGTTTTCCAGACAAATCTCTGAGGCTTAAATAACATGGGCAAGAAGTTGATAAGAATCTTCGGATGCAGAGTTTCATTATGAATTTGGAATTAGGGAAAGGTGAGTCCACTGTGGAGCAATGATGGTGTAGATGGTGGCTTGGTCCTCTGTGGAGGACACGCCGAAACTGTCTCCAGGTCTCAGTTCCAGTCCAGAATCAGCCTTGAGGAAGGACGGGCTGCTGGGGGGCAGGGCTTGTGCCCTCGGGCTCATGGAGAACAGCACATGGGGGGGGCCCTCGCCCTGGGCCTCACTGTCTGTCCAGGTCCACGTTCCCACTGCTTTCTCTAGTGTGTTCCTCAAAGTCGTAACAACTCTCGTGCCAACTTCTTCATTGAAAGAAGAAAAAGAAAAAACATCCCCGTGGTATAACACATTTAGGGAGAGAGCCCTCAGGCTTATTTCTGGGCCTGACCCATTTCCTATCTGGGCGGTGCCTCAAGAATCAGACATGATTATTTGTTTCTTCCTCATCTGAGCTTCCGGGTCGATGCCACAATTGAACCTTAGGAATGTTTGTGTGTCAGAGATTTAGAGGAAGAATATCGTGAGAAATTGGAACTTGAATTCACAGCGATATGAGAGACGATTGCTTCCACTCAGGAAACCATTTTCCTGCACCGGCAGAAACCTTATTACAGAGCAGGGCTGAGAACCATGATATAGATGGGCAGTTTGCAAACTTCGCTTTTGGCTAAAGGTTTTTGTTTGTTTTGCTCTGTGTGTCTCTCACTTTCTCTCACTGTTGTGGAGGTGAGTTGGGTGGGCAGAGAGTGTGGGAGACCGGTGAGCTGATAAAGACACAGTAACTGTTGTCAGGAGGATGCTCTCCAAGGGATCACGGGTGATTTCTGTTTTTTCTGTTGCCCAGATCTTCTTCATACTGTAGCCTTTGAATGAACTGGTAATTTAGAAAAATAAATAACTGCAGTTTCCTAAACCATTTGTCATCCCAGCCATCCTAAAGATACCGTTACAAAGACCTGCCCTCGTGACACACTGGCTTACTTTTACCTTCAGAAATAGGAACCAGCAGGGCTTGGTTAGCTTGTCCAGTCCAAATAGATTTCTTGTTCTGACCCCAGGCCTGCCTAAGAGGGTGCCCACGTTTGAGTCAGGCCAGTCTAACCCTTGAGGCAGGCTGGTGACAGGGCACGATGGGTTGCTTGATGTTTAGAGTAGAATTGCTACCAGTTTTGAAACACAGGATGCTGTGTTAGTTAATTAATAGCTATTTATAAGCGGATCTTCTATGTGAGGTTCTAATCCAGAAGCTGGCAGGAAGGAGTAAAAGAGAGCTGAAAAACAGAATGCCAAGTGCAACGTGGTATCCTGGATTGGATCTTGGAACAGAAAAAGAATCTGAGTGGAAAAACTGGTGAAATGCAAATCAGGTCTATGGTTTAGGTAATAGTAAGGTACAGATGTTAATCTTGTAGCATTGAAGAATATATCATGGTTATGTACGATGTTATCATTAGGGAAAGCTGAGTGAGCAATGTATGGGCACTTTCTGTACTATCCTTGTAACTTTTCTGTATATTTAAATTATTCCAAAATAAAGTTTATTTAAACATAAAATAAAAAGGAACATACCACCGAAACTTCCAGTAACCTTACTTTACTAAATTCAGTCCCTGCTTGAGGCTGAAAGATTCTCTGAAGTTATAACTCTCTGAAGTTTTTTCAAGAAATACACATTTTTAACGCAATGTTTTAGTTTGCATATTTCCTATTAGAAAGTGTTCCTTTGGTCTGGCTTGCTTAGTTGAACTGACACAGAAAGGCTAGTGAATATGTGATTTGTTCTGACCTTTCTGTACAGCCTGCATCAGAGACAAGCACATAGTAAATGGTAAATGAGATTCTCAGAATACCTTCCATCTGGCCCCATCAGACGGGGACTTAAGGGCCTTCGGTGTGTTCGAGGTTTAGTAGCAAAAGGATGATTCCAACCTACTGGGAAAAGACGGTATTACTGAACAATCGAAGATAAACTTACAGGATTATAAAGGAGATACAGAATGTTTCAGCTAGTCTCGCTGTTAAAAGGTCTCAGAACTTTTCATAGGAGGACAGTATTTTATATCCAGAGAGGTTAACTCACCAGTGAAACAATTTCACAATGATAGGACTGCTGGCAGTTGAGGAAATAAGAGGGGAAAGCAGATGGGCATGTGGTCTCCAAACCAGTCTAGAGAAAGTGTTCATGTCCCAACTCCTACCCAGTCTAACCAGCTGGAAACTGGGTAGGTGTTGATATCTTGAGGAGACCTTGCTTTTAAAAACCTCCACAGAGCACAAAGCATGAATGAAGAGCTCCTTTAAAGGGTAGACATTTGACCCCCTATCCAACCGACTCTCTCTTAAGTAAAGGGACGCAGAGTCTGAGGAACGACTCCTCCAGTAGATTTCGGACATTCTTTTTTTCTTAAATTTAATTTTTATTTTATATTGGAATCTAGTTGATTTACTATGTTGTGTTAGTTTCAGGTGTACAGCAAAGTGATTCAGCTATACATATACATATATCCATTCTTTTTCAGATTCTTTCCCCGTATAGGTTATTATAGAATATAGAGTAGAGTTCCTTGTGCTATACAGTAGGTCCTTGTTGCTTATCTATTTAATATGTAGTAATGTGTATATGTTAATCCCAAACTCCTAATTTATCCCTCGCGCCCCCCACCTTTCCCCTTTGGTAACCATAAATTTGTGTTTGAAGTCTGTGAGTTTGTTTCTGCTTCGTACACATGTTCATTTGTATCATTTTTTTAGATACCACATATAAGTGATATCATATGATATTTGTCTTTCTCTGACTTCATTGAGTATGAAAATTTCTAGGTCCATCCATCTTGCTGCAAATGGCATTATTTTTTATGGCTGAGTAATATTCCATTGAATATATGTACTGCATCTTCTTTATCCATTCCTTTGTCGATGGACATCTAGGTTGCTTCCATGTCTTGGTTATTGTAAATAGTGCTGCAGTGAACATTGGGGTGCATGTATCTTTTTGAATTATGATTTTCTTTGGATATATGCCCAAGAGTGGGATTGCTGGATCATATGGTAGTTCTATTTTTAGTTTTTTAAGGAACCTCCATACTGTTCTCCACAGTGGTTGAACAATAAATGCTGGAGAGGGTGTGGAGAAAAGATAACTGTTGGTGGGAATGTAAATTGGTAGGGCATTCTTTCAATGGAACAGAATCACCTGGAGCTTGGTCCCTTGGACAGCATCACCGATGCTGCAGGTCTGGGATGGGCTCCCGGGAATTCACATTTCCAGCAAGTTCTCAGGTGATACTGATGCTGCAGAGCCGGGTGCCACAATTTGAAGATCTAGACTTTCTTTTCTGAGTATTCATGGTGAGTCCAGCAGAGATATTTATTTATTTTTCCTTTAAAACTGTCCATAATTTTTTTTCTTTAGGTCTGATCCTTTGATTTCATTTCCCCAAGGCTGTGGTGATACCAGTGGGAACTGGGGTATAATGCCTGCTCCTGACTGTCTTCTTTTAGACAGTTGAGACCCGGAAGTGGCGTTTGGGGGGGTGGTAAAGACATAAAATCACAAGTGTTTGTAGATTTGTATCCCACATCTTGCCTCCTTGACAGTTTTCCTTCATGACTTGTAGGGTCAGGGAGTTCCTGGACCTTAAGCTTATTCAGAAGTCTGCAGAGCTAAGTGACTTGACCCCCATGGGAACATGTGGAAAAAGAGGTCATGGACAGGGGACCCGGATATTGAGGTGGGTCATGATAGTTAGAGACATTCGTGTAGATCTGCCCCATCTATTGCTGAAAGAGTATCTCATCTACAGATGCGTGATCTCTCCCCTTTTTTTTTTTTTTTTCTGTGTATACGTTTATTTTCACATTGTATAGGAAGTTACAACGTCAAAAAAATAGTATATAAATGAACATAGGTATAAGTCACCCAGAACAAAAGAATGAACCTGTACTTAATGAAAAGAATCAGAATTTCTGTAACACAACAAACACCCACATCCTACATTTTTTTGGACAAGTGGCAACTATACACACACATACACAGGGTGAGGACCGGTACATCAGTGGTGCGAAAACACCTTCTTTGATGCAGTCACTTAGGAATTGTTTAAAAAAAAAAGTATAATTCAGCTGGGGGGGGGTCTAAATAAATAGGGGAGTCACTCTACCCACTTCCCTGTTTCCAACTTCTAGGAATTCAAGTTTATTCAAAAACTGGACATACACAACTCCATAACTACTCTCTTTTCTTCAATAACTTCAGAATGGTAGTTTTAAACAACTTTAAAACTTAAGCTCCTTTTGAATTTCCCAAAGTGTTTTTGCACTCTTCTGCAGATGGGTCTCTTCTTCAGGGGCCAACTTTACTTTTATAAGGTTGGTAATACCACTCCCTCCCAGGATACAAGGAACACTGAGGAATACTTCTTCATTTATTCCATAGAGACCCTTAATTCTGGTGGAAACCGGATGCACTCTCCTAAGATTCTTCACAATACTTTCTGTTAAGTCAGCTACAGACAGGCCAATGGCCCAAGAAGTATAACCTTTCGTTTTAATAATCTCATAGGCGCTAGCAACCACATCTTTGTGCACATTTTTCCACTGCTCAGGATCTTTATCAGTTCCTATATCTACGTTCAGATCCTTCAGAGGGACACCAGCGATGTTCACTCCACTCCACACAGGAACACTTGAGTCTCCATGCTCTCCAAGGATCCACCCATGACAGCTTTCAGGATGGATACCAAGCCTCCGCCCGATGAAGAAACGGAAACGGGCAGTGTCCAGATTACAACCACTTCCAATAATACGGTTTTGGGGAAATCCACTCAACTTCCAGGCTACGTAAGTTAAGATATCCACTGGATTGGAAACAACAATCAGTTTGCAGCGAGGACTGTACTGAACAATACTGGAAATTATTAACTTAAAGATGGCGAAATTTCGCTGGACTAAATTAAGGCGTGTTTCTCCTTTTTCCTGGCGTGCACCTGCTGTGATAATCACGAGGTTGGAGTTTGCAGTGACAAGGTAATCTTCGCTGGAAATAATATTGGGCATTCTCACAAAATGGCTGCCATGCTGAAGATCCGCTGTCTCACCCTTCAGTCTGCCTCCATCAACATCCACCAAGGCAAGTTCATCACTCAGGCCTTTTAACAGGATGCTGATAGCACAGGCCATGCCAACCGATCCAGCTCCTACAATGGAGATCTTATTGCAACGAACGGGCTCCTCTGAGGGGAAATTCTTCATAAGCTCACACTTGACCGTAGCCATCTTGGACGCGGGGGCGATGGGCCAGGTGCCTCTGTGGGCGATGCCTGCCGGCTGGCAGGGACTCAACACCATTCCCGGGCACAGGCAATTCAGTCTCACAGCGCCCACTCTCTGCCTGGCCCGCTGCATTCGCACAGCCCAGCTCATGGCTACTCACTCGAGAGGTGAAAGAAGAGAGATAGGAAGAAAGCAGCAGGCAGCCTTACAAGCTCAAAAGCAGAGAGCTGTGACCGTTGCCGTTTGCTCAGCCCGTTACTGCGGCTGCGCAAGGCCGGGACCTTTGTACGCGGCCTGCTACTGCGGCTGCGCAAGGCGAGCCCAGCTCTCGTGGCCTCAAATGGGCCTCCGCAAAGTACTTCAGGTCTGATCTGATTGCGGGGAGGGGGACGACGATGACGACGCGGTAGGGCTCCTCTCGCAAATGAATTCTGGAGTTAAAATTTTAAGAACTCGAATTCTCTCCACTACTTAGCATGTATAATGAGACAACCCAGATCCTTGCGATTACTGATTTTCTGTTTTCACTACATATGCCAAGTAAAAACATTTCCATTCAGTACAGATGAAAATAAGGTTAAATTTTCATAACTGTATCCCTGCCAGGAATAACCAGGTGCGTATCCTTTGTCTCCCAATGGCCTCCTGCACCATTTCCCTGCATCCGTTGGAAAAGTGGGACTCCTGTTTCCCGTTGTAGCCAGTTCGAGAACCTTACACTTGGAAAGGCTTCCGCTGCCTTTATGTCAGTCACGACCGTGACTGCGGAAGTCGTAGGATCCTGACGACAAGGGGCAAGAGCCGACCGTGAGCTAGTCAAACAGTTGCGACAAAGGAAAGCTCCTAATTGAGAGTCCTGATCGAAAACGACTTCTCGAGTAGAAAGATGGTGATGATGTAGCCTGATATCAGCATGAGGATATATCTTCTACGTCCTTAAAATGGCAAATTTTGGCCAAACTGTGAACTCCTAAGGCCTTCCAGACTGCGAAGCTGATCACACCAACCCCACACCAGGCATAAAGTGAGCCCCACCCCAGGGCTCGCAAGGCAAGGGAAGACCCGCTCTCCGGTAAGGCAGCCGTGGCCACACTTCCCTTATTGAACCATTCAGGACTTCTCTTTTTAGCCAATGATAGCGTTGTAACAAATCCAGCCAGCATTCCCGCTGCAGCAACAGTACCAAGGAAAATTCCACCTTTAACCACGAAAAGCCGGTCATTAGTTGCCGCCGGAGCCCCCAGCCGAGAAGACGGCTCTCCAGTGCCCGTATCCTCTGTCTCCATGTTTATAAGCCTCTCCCCTTTTAACTGAAAACTTCCAAGATAGTGGGAATCATGATTTGCTCACATTTTATTTTAAAAATTATTTTTTAAAAATTTTACTTCTTTTCCTACTGTATAGCACAGCTAACTGCATTCAATATCTTTTAATAAGCTATAATGGAAAAGAATATGAAAAAGAATATATAGATATGCATAACTTAATCACTTCGCTGTACACCAAAAACTAACACAACAGTGTAAATCAGCTACAATTAAAAACAATTAAAAGTGATTTCACTTCTTTCTTAAAACAAGAAAGGAACATATAGTCAATATGGAATGTTTAGACAATTTACAAAGGACAAAGAAAGAAATTTTATGAAACTGTATATACAGAAAATCTTTTTAACATTCAGAGACATGTCTTTCTAGTTTTTGTTTTCACTTGTCTCTTTTCTCCCTTGTCTTATGTCTATATGAATAAATAAAATGTATGCATATGTATGCAAATATTGCTTTTTGTATGTGGTAGCACGTGGACCATGCTGGTTGTTGCCTGTAGATGACTTTCCATTGCATACAGCATAAAAGCCAATGTCTTTATTATAACCTACCGTTTGCACCATGTCCCCTTCCTGGTCATCTCGCCGACCTCATTACCACTCCTTTCACTCTGCTCCAGCTATGCCCGTCTCCTTGCTAACCTGTGAGCACCGTGGTCACCTCATGCTCAGGACCCTATCACTTGCTGTTCCCTCCACTTAGAACACTTTTCCTCCTTGTATCTATCTGCACGACCAATCATCACTTCTTTCAGGCCTTTATTCCACAGTGAATAAGTCCCTTCCACAGTGAAGTATCTTCCACAGTGAAGTCTTTTAGGACCACTTCATTATTTTGTTTGTTTGTTTTTAATTTTATTGAAGTATAGTTGATTTACAATGTTGTGTTAATTTCTGCTGTACAGAAAAGTGATTCAGTTATATTGATGCATATATATATTCTTTTTCACATTCGTTTCCATTATGGTTTATCACAGGATATGGAATATAATTCCCTGTACTTTACAGTAGGACCTTGTTGTTTATCCTTCTTATATATAATAATTTGCATCTGCTAATCTCAAACTCCCACTCCTTCCCTTCCCCACCCCTAGGACCACTTTAAAATTTCACGTCTCCTCTCATTATTTTCTCTGCCTTAGGAATCATAACTAACATATGATGTATTTTACTTATTTATCTTAATTATTATCAGCTTCCCCAGCTAGGATATAAACTCCATGACAGGGCTTGTCACCTGGGTTGCTTCCTGCACTATGCCCAATGCAGAGATGATACTCCATAAATACTTGTTTAAAAATCTCTAATGAATGAGCTTAGTAATGCATCAGGAATCATATTCCATGTCTGTAAATATCTTCTATCATGACTTTAATAGCTTTGCTTTCACTTAATAACTTTGTATTCCATCACGCCCTTATATAAACATGCCACAGTTTATTAAACATTAGTTCAATAACCAATATACCACCATTTGTTCAAAAATTGTCCTCTTAATTTTAGTATATAAATTTTTGCATTTAGCTATTATAATCAGTGCTTTAGCAAATAACCTTGTATGTATTCACTCAGACTCTCATGATTTCCTTAGGATAAATTTCCAGAAAAGAAATTTCTGGTCAAGAAGAATATGTCATTGAGATTTTTAATGTTGAACTGTTTTTTATTTTATGCTTAAAAAGTTTAATCCATCCTACGATTATATGAATATTTCTGTATATTTCTTCTCATTATTTTATGGCTTTATTATTTTTCCCAAATTATTATTCAATCTTCCAATTCCATTTATTTAATAATGTCCCTTTTCTCACTGACTTGAAATTTCCCCTTATTTTATCCTAATTTGAATTTATTCTTTAGTTGTTTCTGCATTTATTTTGTTTCATTAGCCTTTCTATAACAGAAACCCACCTTAAAAACTCTTAGAGTTTTATGTTTTTCATATTTGAAGCTAAATCACTCCTAATTTTTAATGTTCAAAATTGTCTAAGCTTTCTACTGTCTTTTTCTTGCAGTAGAAATTCAGATTTCTTTTTCCCCAACGTCCAGTGGTTAAACTTGTGTTGAATTTGTAAATTAATCTGAGAAGAAATAACTTCTCTTGGTGTGCAATTGACTAAGTGTCTAATTCCTTTCTTAGAGCCATGATGAAACGTGGCTCGATGGGCACAGCTCCTGGCCCACCCCCAGCTTCTGCAAGATCTTCAACTACAGTTAAGCCTAGCTTTCTGAGTAGCATCTTTTCTTATCCTTGCTGCCTGGTTTTCTAACACTAGGAGTGGCTGCCTCAGTTTAAAGCTATGAGTCCCAAGATGCTGAGCCCCTGCAGCTGTCCCTGCCTCTGTCCCTATAGCCCATCTTTGTGGCTGCTGGGATGGGAAGCTACACCCACCAACGTTTAATGGATTAGTCGCATTTCCTTACCCAGCTGATAATTATGAATGACTGTCACAGAATGGATGCAGATAAATGACAACTAGTAAATGATTTGTCAGTTCAAGAAGCCATATGATAAAGTATAGCGGTTCAGTTTTTGTTGTGGTTGGTACAAGTCTGAATTTTGGGGAAGGACAGTGAGATGTAGACAGTATATTTTTATCTTTTGTTTTATGGGTCTCATGAGATGTGACCATGGGTAGGTGTATAATAAAAACAGTAGCTTATTCTTAAATATGGCCTTGCCCTGGGTCAGGCCCCACTTTAAGTACTTTGCACCTACAAATTCATTTAATCCTCACTGCTACCCTACGAGGGAAATTCTATTATTATTCCAGTTTTACAGCTTATCTCAATTGAACTCCTTGTGCCTTATGGCAAGTGGAAATTCAGTTTAAGCCCTGGGATCAGGTGGTCTGTCAAATTAATTTTTAGTGTGCATTTCATCTCTTTCACTCTTCATTAGTATTTTAGAGTTACACTCAGGGAGACACTTAGGGCTGCTAGCCAGGTGCATTTTAAACTGGAATCCATCTTTTCAAACCATTCATTAGAAAATAAAACACAGATACAAAATTCTACCAAAAAAAAAAAAAAAGATGTTTCACTTAATGAATTTTCAGGCAAACACCCTACAACCACGACCCAGGTCACTCATCCCAGGAGCAGCTCCATTTGCTCCTTCCCTATCTTGACCCTCTTTCTGCCATCAAAATAAACTGCTACCCTGACTTTCCCAGAACCATTTCTCAGGTTTTTGTATAGTTTTATGACAATGTGTGCATCCCTAATTACCAAAGTTTAGTCTTGCCGAATTTTTAAAAACTTGATGAATTTGTTCTTATTTAATGGTTTTCTTATTTAATGTTTATCTTATTATTATTATTATTAGTTCCCTGACCGGGAATCGAACCTGTGCCCCCGGCAGTGGAAGCGTGGAGCCCTAACGATTGGACCGCTGGGGAATTCCCTGTATTTGTTTTTATTGATTTGAATCTTCCGTTTCCTTCTCCGTTTTCTTCTTTTCATTATAATTTACCTGTAGAAAAAACTTGGAGGCACTTGACCTACAGAATTTTCTAGAGTGTAGGTTTTGCTGCAAGTGTATTTGTGGTTCCATTCAATACTTTTCTTTTATCCTGTCTATTCCCTGCAAATTGGCAGATGGATCCAGAGACTTGGTAAGCTTTGGGATTGATGCCTTTGACAAGACTGTAAATGGTGTTGGGTTCTTTCATCCAAAGACACATGATATGTGATTGTCTTTCTTTTTGTGATGTTAGCAGCTGTTGGTGCTATTAATTCACTGAAGCTTGCAAAATTTTTTTCTTCTATCATTTTTTCATTGATTAGTTGGAATTGTTTTGAACAAGCACTTTTCCTTATTTACTGTTTGGTACTCTGTGTTACAGGTCTTTTAGAAAAGGCAGAAATATTGCTTTATTCTGTCCTTTTAATTATCAGTTTTCCAGTTAAGGAATTGGGTTCCCTGCAGAGGTGACCGAATAGACTTTTAAGACACACTGTTAGGAGTGCGTGGATTAAACGTATTTCGGTGTGTTTCGATCAATTGCAGTTACTATCCCTTTTGAAGTTCATCTTTTGCCAGTGGGAGCCTCTTCAAGTTTGCCTCTGAGCCGTTGTGTCATGACCGTGGTCATCTTTGATAGCTTTCTTGTTATCTAGAAGGGCAAGATAGTCCAGGCTCATCTTGTCCACTTCCTGGAATCAGCTTCTTTTCTCCCAAAAGACTGTGTTTCTTTTAGTGGGAATGGTATTTCCAGATTGCTAGGATTCTGAGTGCTGGGGATATTGTACTGGGTTTGTGATTGTTTTTGGGTCTCTTCAGTGGACAGAACTAAGAAAGATGTGTGTTTTCACAAGACCTCACCAGTAAAGACTGATTCTTCCAATTCAGTCATGATTTCAGGGTTTGTTCTCACCCTCCTCTATTCTTCTGTTTACGTTTTCTTCTGTTTACCTTTCTTCTTGATTCCCAAAGACACAGGAAATGACAAAATTTGAATGTCCCATGATTATTCATTTACTCTCTCCAATATCATAGACATAGCATGATGCAAATAACCATACTATTACTACATCACTAATATATTAACTGATAAATATTTTCTGCAGCACATGTTCTCCCCAGTTTGAATAGTTATACTATATCCACAGTATCTGAGCATATAGACACTGCATACTATACTTTCTCCCTATTAACCCCCTTTATCTTAATTTCATAAGTAACCATATACACTACACAACCACTAGTCTTCTATTGATGTCTCTCTAGTCATTTCAGCAGATACAGTAGGAAAGTCTCATGAGAACAAAGTTACCTGAGTTCATCCCTGTTATCACTTTGGACCATTTCTATTGAAATGTCAGGTTTGCTGGATATAAAAAAAAATTGGGCTCCCCTTTTTTTCTTGAGAATGTAAAATATGTTAGCCCATTTATTTTTGGAATAAAACACTGCAGTTGAAAAGTCTGATCATGATCTAATATTGTTTTCCTTATAAATAAGTCATTTCCTTAGAGGCTCAAATACTTTTTTTAAATGTTACTCTCAAGTTCAGTAATTTTCCTGGAATATATTTTAGTATTTGCTGCTCTGAATTGACGTTCAGAGTATGCTCTTTTAATATATATTCTTTAATTTTAGTTTTAGAAAATACCAACATTTGCTTTCTTTTATTTCACTTTCTTTTCCAAGGTCTCTTATTCATATGTTGGCTCATCCTTGTGTTTCTTCAATTTGTCACCTACTATTGAATCTCTTTATATCTCTACTTCCTTAGGATTTTAAATGTTTTCCTTAATTTTACCTTCTGTTTCTCTTAGAGAATTATTCATTGTGTTTATTCATCTTGTTTCTTCTAGTTTAATCTTCATTTCTGAAGTGATTTATTCTTTTATTTCCACTTATTTTTGTAGTTCTTATAGCTAATTTGTGAATTTTCTCGTTTTTATGTTGTCCTTTCATGCCTTGTATATTTTCTTAAAGTGTCTTAGTTTGCTTTAAAATAGAAGATTACCATTTTGATTTGTTTTGGAAGCATTTGTTTCTGATATGTTTTCATTTTCTGCAAGCTTGCTATTTTGCTCCTTTTGAAAATAACTCTTATGGAATATGATTTTCATAGTTTTCTCTTGCTCATTATCATGTATTTGTCTCTTGAACTTTTAGAAGGAGGTGTGATTCAAGGTTGCTTTTCTAACTTAACAGAGCTCCTTTCTTTTTACATTTTTGGCATGAGTATGTTTGTGTTTAGTGTTTAAAAATACAATAGCTTGTTTACTGAATATTATTGTCTCTTTTTCACTCCTCCATGTTTGTCTGAACCTCTCTTTTCTTTGTCTCCATTGTCCTTGTTCTGATCGATTTTTAAAAATTTTTTATTTTATATTGGACTGTAGTTAATTTACAGTGTTGTGTACAGCAAAGTGATTCAGTTATACATATAAATATATCTGTTCTTTTTCATTTTTTTTTCCCACTTAGGTTATTACAGAATGTTGAGCAGAGTTCCTTGTGCTATATAGTACGTCCTTGTTGGTTATCTATTTTCAATATAGTAGTGTGAGGCTTCCCTGGTGGCACAGTGGTTGAGAGTCCGCCTGCCGATGCAGGGGACACGGGTTCGTACCCCAGTCCGGGAAGATCCCGCATGTCGCGGAGCAGCTGGGCCCATGAGCCATGGCTGCTGAGCCTGCGCGTCCGGAGCCTGTGCTCCACAGTGGGAGAGGCCACAGCAGTGAGAGGCCTGCGTACCGCAAAAAAAAAAAAAAAAAAAAATATATATATATATATATATATATATATATATCTCTCAAAGATTTTGATAAACCCCAAGATTTTGATTCTATCCTCAGCAGTGTCTTTTCAGTATACAGTTCTGTCCTGGTAAGAATTCTGATGCATTGCCTTGAAAGTTCCAAGGGGCAAGACTGTGCTTGCCTCTCCCGCCTTACATAGACCCTTGTACCTACCTGCTGTTGGGATGGAGCAGGCCTTCCTAATTTCAGCTGCTGTTCTCACATGCATCTGCCATGCTGTCTCATGAGGACTTACTGGCCGCTGAGGGCCCTCCTGCTCTGAGGTCCTACAGGTGCCCCATGCCTTCACTGTTTTCCTGCACAGAGGCTTACACCTACAGGCCTTCTAGATCTTGTTGTTTATTTTTATTCACTTGTATTTTGAAGTTCCTGGGACTACCTTGTCATTTAGTTTTGTTAGAAGTGTTGTCTTTGGTTTTTCCTTGTTTGGCTTTTGAGTTCTGTGTCTATTTGGGGATTTAGAGAAAATTTAAAACTGTACCACTGTCGCCAACATCTTCTCAGAATCCTCATTTTATTTTGTGTGCATGTATTTTTTCATTCATCAGCAGATGTTTATTGAATGGACTATAGCAGGCCCTCTTATAGACACTGAGGGTAGAGCTGTGAATAAAACAGAGTTCCTGGTCTCAAGGAGCATACATTACAACGATAGAAGACAGGGATTAAACATGAACCCCCGTAGATAAGTGAGAAAAAGTCAGGTATAAATAAATGCCATGAAAAAGATAAAATAAGATAATATGCATCCATCCCCTAGTCTATTTGAATATGTATGTATATATGAATAATATAATTATAATATTATAATTATATGTTATATTTTATATGTATATACATAAATATGTGTATATACATGTATGTGTGTGTGTATATATATATATATATATATATATATATAAACATAAACTTTGAAAATTACTTTCCAAACAAAGCATGTTTCCATATATTGTGTTCTTTTATCCTGACTTTTACCTCATGAATAGACAGACGGGGCAGATTTTATTTCATACATAACAGGGGAGAAATTTCAGACTCAATAATTATGTGACCTCTCGAACATTTAAAGCCAGGACTTAAACCAGCATCTTTTGAATGCAGATCTGCTCCTCTTTAATTCAGTATTCTGCGTTTTTTTTAGGACGTCACACAAAAACACCATGCTGGGCACTGGGGATGATACCTCTTTAGACCAAAGAATGAACGATCCAGTAGAGATAGTGAGATATTTGCTTTGTGGTGTCAGGTGTGTGGGGAGAGACCTAAATGAAGTTGTGCAGCAGTGAGGGAAGAATGAGATCTCTTGGTGGTGGGCTGTCTTGGGGAAGCCTTGATGAGGGGCATGGTATCTGAGTGACCCTTGCATGTAGAGAGACTGGGGAAATTCTAGGTGGAAGGAGCCATATGAACAAGGACATGCAGGGATGTACTCAGGGTGGTTGTAGGATGGGGGGTTTATTCCTCCATTCAAGCTACCATGTTCCGGGCACTCTGCTGGGGCAGAGACAGAAAGATGGACAAGATAGGGGCTTCCTCTTCTGGGGAGTCTGCTGCTGTCCAACCTGATACAGAAATGGGACCAAAAGCACTGGATCCTCACTCACCTGCAGCATCCGACCAGGGCAGGCGGCCAGGCTACGAAGAGCAGAGACGTGGAGAACAGGGACCTCAGGCCATCTCCTGGCAGGTTCCTTTGTGTTCCTGACCTTGAAAAAATCAGTTTGCCTGGGGCACATTACGTGTGAAAAGCAGTGGAAAAGTGTGTCGAGAGTTACGTGGTAGCAGACTTTAAATGTCATAAGGAATTTATTTTTAGGTAGTAAAGGGCCCTTGAAAGCTTTTGATGAGACAACTGACCTGAGATGCCAGTGCCATATCATGGAGATAGCACTGCCTTGAATTCAGTGAGTCAAGGATTCAAAAATCAGTTCCCCCACGTTCTAAGCATATGACACATTGGAGAATTTATGTAAACACTCTGGTTTCACTTTCCTGATCTGTGAAAATGGGAATTCATTTATTTATTTATTCACTGAGTCCTTCATTCATTTATTCATTCATTTTTTAGTTCAGCTAGTATTTAACAATTACTCATTATGATCGAGAACTATGCCATCCAACCCAGTAGCCACTGGCCCATGGAGCCACTGGACACCTGAAATACGGGTAACCTGAATTGACTTGTGCTGCAAATGTAAACACCAGATTTCAAAGTCCTGGTAGGAGAATAAGAATATAAAATGGCTCCTTAATAATTTTTATGTTGAATACCTGTGGAAAGGAAACTAGATTGAATATATTGGGCTCAATAAAGTACATATTTAAAAATTCATTTCACGGGTTCTTTTAATTCTTTTAATATGACTACTAAAAGTTTAAATGTGGCCATATTTGTGGCTTGTCTTACAGACTCTAGGCCAGTGCTGTTTTCTCTGGATACTGGGCACACAGGATTGAATACTTTAGTGGTAGGGGACAGGTAAGAAATAAGTTATTTAAATAGCTAAACCGTATAGTTTTAGAATGTGAAGTAAGTGCTATGAAGGGTATAAAAGAGAGGCATGCAGTGGAGGAGGACTCAGGCTTGAATGGTGGGAGTGATCAGAGAAAAGGCTATACAAGTGGACTGAGAGACAGAGAGAAAGTGTTTGGGGGTGTAATTGGAGGACAAGTTGACAGGATGTGCTGATGGGTTGTGTTTGGGGGATGAGGGAAAAGGGAAGACAGAGATAAATCCTAAGCCCGTTTTAGAGTTACTATGAAAACTAAGTGTGGGAAAATACATAAGGGCCTCATATGGCTCAGAAAAGGCAGCTGTGTGGGTACGTGGGGTCTGAGAGTTTGGATGGCGAAGGTGAATAGGGCTCTCTGAAGGAGGGCCTCTGGCATGGGTGGCATTCAGATTTTAAGGCCACCTCAGCTCTGTCCAATCTTCAAGTGGTGTCTCAGACAGGACTTACAGCTTTTCCTTTGGAAGGTTCTAGATTTTCAGAGCTTTTAGCCCTTGGTCTCCCCCTCTTCCCTCCTGCCTCTCCCACCGCCTTTGTTCTCTGTGGCACATCTATTCAATGGTGACAGTTTTGTTTTCCCCTTCTCTTTGTTAGTGGGGCTTATCTGACTTATGTGCTTGTCCTGTCTCAGGGGCTCTGGCTAATTTCTCCGTTTGGGGGTCTCGTAAGTACTGTTACCATCTGTTTAAATATTTCTTCAGTGACTGCAGAAACAAACCAGTGCCTTCCAAACACCAAAGGCACACAGACAATTCTGCATCTCTCCCGGGGAGACATCTTCTTCCTCTCTTTCCTTTAGTGTCAAAAGGACCACTTTCCCCGATCCTATGGAAATGGAGGGATGGTTTCCATCCAAAGGATGGGTTGTGTATCTCTCTAGTCAACACTGGGACACGAGGCTCATGCCAACTTTCTTGCAGACACTGTAGCTTCCTCTTGTGATATCTGGTCACCATCCACTTTCCTGGCCAGCAGGACACATCCTTGTTGTGTGGGCAAACTCCCATGGTAACATACCATTGCCACTATGTCCATTTCAGTATTGAGTATGAACTCCATGACCATTGACCTTTTCCTGAGACACAGCAATAATGCTGGGAAGAGAGCAGGGGAGAGGTGATTTTATGCGGAAAACAAATGTACATGACCAAGTTAGAACTGGTTCATGGATGGCCACTTCACGTCATTCATTCAGCAACTATTTATTCCGTGTTTATTGAGTCTCTTCTATGTAATTAGACCCACAGCAGGCTCTGGAGATGGGGGTTGGGGAGAGAGGATCACTCCTATAGTTCTTGCCTTCAAGATGGTTTTGGAGAGATGATCCTAATAAAAAAATGCAGATGAAACAATTAAAGAAATATATCTAATCAAAACTTAAGGCACAGATATTCAGGACGGGGAGAGGTCAGCCACAAAGACGTAGTTGAAAGTTCACAGGAGTCCTGGAGAAAATGGACCGGCATCTGGGTGTGATTTGAATAGCCTGGGAGGAGAGAGGACAGCGTGACCTAAATGGAGGGGGACAGGATGCATGAGAGAGAACAGTGGGAGAAAGATTGCTCAGGGCCCTGCTGTCAGTCAGGAAGCATCTTCTAGGTCTTTCGGTCCCAGTAAAGTAGGAGAGGAGAAGGAACAGTCTTTCCTGCTTACTGCCTCTTTTCAAAGTTAAATACCAGACGATAAGCAACGACATGCATAACTCTGGAAACAGTTACATTTATTGGACATTTCATCTTACTGCACGGTATGTGCTGGGACATACAGTTATTTCTGGCTCTAGCAGGGGGTGTCAGGTTGCTCTTGCCTTTAGGTGTAGGTTAATAACAGCTGCAGTTAGAGTTCCATGGTAGCCAGGAAATGTCTTTAGCTAAAATGGACACCAGGGATCAGAATTACAAGGACTTCCAGCTAGTTCTGAGACATATACTACAAGGCAGTCCACACGAACAAAATATTTTTTATTTTTCCCTTTCTCAGTGGATTTGCCTCCAAGCAGAAGATGCCCAGAAAAGAAAAGTTACGCTTCAAATGTAGTATTCCTTTGGGCTTTTGGAATACTTAAATGCATCTCTTAGGCTTTTTTTTTCCTTTAACAGTTTTATTGAGATATAATTCAGATATCTTACAATTCACCGATTTAAAGTGTACAATTCAAGGGTTTTTAATGCATTCACAGAGTTGTGGAACTATTACCATAGTAAACCATAGAATATTATCCTCACCAGAAAGAAACCTTGTACCCATTAGGAGTTGCTCCCATTTTCCCTCACTCTCTCTCCCCTTTTCCTACTGTGTGGCAATCACTAGGCTACTTTCTGTTTTTATAGATTTTCCTATTCTGAAAATTTCATACAAATGGGATCATACAACATACGGTCTCTTGTGACCGCCTTCTTTGACTTAGCACAGTGTTTTCAAGGTTCATCCCGGCCATAGCATGTATCACTGCGTTATTCTTTTTATTGCTGATAATGGGCCATTGTACGGATTGTGGCACATTGTATTTCCCAGTTCTTCGGGTGATGGGCATGTGGGTTATTTCCACTTCTGGGCTATTATGAAGTATACTGTTACGAATATATATGTACATGTTTTTATGTGGACATATATTTTTATTTCTCTTGAATGAAATATACATTCAATTCTCATTCTTCATGTAGTTATGTTCTGTCAAGTCACCAGCTCTGAGCTAGCAAATGCTGAACCACTGCTTCTAGGGGAAATTCAGGGTTACGTTCCTGCAAGCCGCTGGTCCCAAGACTTTTGTCAATCTATCAATACATGACCTCATTTTATGTGTTTCTCTTTAAAGATGGCTTATTTAATATACATTGCTTACAAATAATTGATTATACATAGTTCTTTTTTATGATAAAATTAGCTGAGGAACGTTTAATATTTTCCTGACTCTGGGTAATGTGGTACATTTCATTGACTTTTAGCCTCACAACAAAGCTGTCCATTATGCTTTTTTGTCGGCTGTTATCTTGTGAATCCACACATTAGCCACCTTTCCAGATTTTCCACACCTTCATCATGCACTGCAGATATGACTGTAGCACTTTCTGGATAACATAAGGATCAGCAAATTTTCTCGTCCTTATTCCAGATGTAAAGTATTGTTTATGGATTAACACCAAACTCAAACAGCCAACATCACTATGAGTCACTCCTGAATGAAGCTGATCTAACACGTGTATTTCCTCTGTAAGGTGCATCGCAAACTTCTTGTGGTTGAGAACACTGTCCAGCCCTTCAACATTACTCTTGGGGGTCATTTGAAGCGGTGAAATCACCAAGAAAAAGCACAAAAATGCAAAAAATAATGTGGAACTGAATGGGTCATGAAAAGAACACTTGTTTACAGCATGAGGTGAAACAAGAAGGCAGCGTTGCCTTGTTCAAGCTCAGCTGGGAACGTGTGTGTCAAGTGACTCAGATTTTTTGCCACTGTGCGTGAGTCTGAAAATTACCACAATAGCACCACAAGTGTGGATTTGGGGGTTACAAATAAATATTTGCAAGTAGGTAAATTTGCAAATGCAGGTTCCCCCCACTATCTGAAGGTAGAGCGTTCCTGTGAAACCTTTCGTAAGCTGAAATGGCGTAAAGCGAAGAAGCGATGAACTTAGGACACACCTTGCTAACAGAGGCACAGATGCTCACAGGGTGTGCAAAGCTATGGCAGCTTGATGCTGAGATGCTGTGTAGTTCCTGGGGAGGGAGCCTGTGGTGCTCCTCCGGCTGCTGCGGCTGTGTGCTGCCCTTGTAACAGCTCAGTGCAAAACAAAAGCTCAGTGCTGTTTTCACTTTTCTCCCCAAAAGTCAAAATCCTCTTGGGATTTCTTTCAGTTAGTGGAACAGGTACTAATTGGAGATCTTCTGTGAAAGCGAACTTCCGAAAAGCGGGGGAGACCTGTACGTGCCTGTAAATGAGGAGGACTGATAGTGTCTAGAACCGGAATTACTGGGTGGTACGGTAGCTCCATGTTTCAACTTTTGAGGAACTGCCAGATGGCTTTCCAATGCGGGGCGGTGACACTTTACACTCTCACCAGCAGTATATGAGGGTTCCTAATTCTCCACATCCTTGCTGATGCCCTTTATTACCCATCTTTTAAACTCTAGCCAGCCTAGTGGTTATGAAGTGGTATCCCACGGTGGCTTATTTGCATTTTCCTGATAGTTAGTGATTCAAGCATCTTTTCATGTTCTTATTGGCCATTTGCATATCTTCTTTGTAAAAATGTCTATTCAGATCCTTTGTCCAATTTTTTCCTTGCAGTTTTATTATGAGATAATTGACATACAGAACCGTATAAGATTAAGGCGTACAACATAATGATTTGACTTACGTACTTACATGCATCATGCAATGATGACCACAGTAAGTTTAGTGAACATCATTCATTTCATATAGATACAAAATCAGAGAAACAGAACATATTTCTTGTGATGAGAACTCAGGATTTACTCTTCTAATCACTTTCATTTTACCATACACCGGTGTTAATTATATTAATCATGTACCTTACACCCATAGTACTTACTTAGCTTATCACTGGAAGTTTGTACTTTGACCTCCTTTGTCACCATACAAAGATATCACATTATTATTCATTTTCCCCCACTATACATTTTATCCCCTGACTCGTTTATTTTGTAACTGGACATCTGTACCCCTTAATTTCTTTCATCTATTTCACTCATCCCCCTACCTCCCTCCCCTCTGGCAACCACCTGTTTGTTCTCTGGACTTATGACTCTGTTTCTATTTTGTTATATTTGTTCACTTGTTTTGTTTTTGTTCATTTGTCTTATTTCTTCCATTCAGCATATAAGTAAAATCATACAGTATTTGTCTTCGTCTGACTTATTTCATATAGCATACCTTCTAAGTCTATCCATGTCACAAATGGCAAAATTTCATTCTTTTTATGACCAACATTCCATTATGTGTATGTGTGTGTGTGTGTGTGTGTATGTATTACGTCTTCTTTATCCATCCATTCATCTGTTGATGGGTACTTAGGTTGCTTCCATATCTTGGCTATTGTAAATAATGCTGCAGTAAATAATGCATGTAAATAATACATGCACATAGGGGTGCATGTATCTTTTCAAATTAGTGCTTTGGTTTTCTTTGGAAACCCAGAAATGGAATTGCTGCGTCATATGGTGGTTGTATTTTTAAGTTTTTGAGGAACCTCAGTGCTGCTTTTCATAGAGGCTGCACCAATTTACACTCCCAGCAACAGTGCACAAGGCTCCCTTTTCTCTGCTTTCCTGCGAACACTGTTGTTTATTTTCTTTTTCAAAGTAGCCATTCTGACAGGTGTGAGGTGAGATCTCCTTGTGGTTTTGATTTGCATTTCTCTGATGATTAGTGATGCTGAGCAACTTTTCATGTGTTTGTTGGCCATCTATATGTCTTCTTTGGGAAAAAAATGTCTCTTCAACTCCTGTGCTCATTTTTTAATCAGTTTTATTTTTCAATTGTGACCTGTATGAATTCTTTATATATTTTGGATATTAACCTCTTATCAGATATATGATTTGCAAACATCTTCTCCCACTTGGTAGGTTGTCTTTTTGTTTTGTTGACAGTTTTCTCTGCTGTGCAGAAGTATTTTGCTTGATATAGTCCCATTTGTTTATTTTTGTTTTTTGTTTCCCTTGCCTGAGAATACATATCTAAAAAGAGATTGCTCAGACTGATGTTAAAAAGTGTACTGCCTAGTCTTTTCCTAGGAGCCACTACAGATTCGTTATGTATGCTGTTTGCCTGATATATCTTTTAATTTTTTTATTTTAAAACTATGCTCATTTTATTTTATTTTTTGGCCATGCCCTGTGGCATGCAGGATCTTAGTTCCCTGACCAGGGATTGAACCCATGCCCCCCTGCAGTGGAATCATGGTGTCTTAACCACTGGACCACCAGGGAAGTCCCGTCTTTTCATTCTTGTCGTTTCACCCATTTGTATCACTGTATCCAAAGTGTGACCAGCATGTAGATTGATCATGTTTTCTATTTATCCAGTCTTATCATCTCTATTTTGATTAGACTGTATAATACTGCCGCAGTTTAGTGTTATTGTTGCTATAGTTGGATCTATGTTTACCATTTTAGTTTTTATTTTCTGTATGAATTATGTCTTTTTTATTCCCTTATTTCTCCTATACCACTTTCTTTTGCATTAAGAGAATATTTTGTACTATACCACTTTAATTCCTTCAGTGATTTTTCACTGTATTATTTGAAATTATTTATTTATTGGTTGCTCTAGTGCTTACACATACATCCCAATTTATTAGAATCTACTTAAGATTTTTACTGACTTAATTTTAGCCTAATATAGAAATATTACTCTTGTATAGCAGTCTTCTCTCTTTCCATTTTTTGTGCTAATATATATATATATATATATTACATCTATGCATGTCACAAACCCAATGATATATTGCTATAATTACTATTTTATGTAATTTTATATCCTTAAGGAAGCTGAGAAATTAGAGAACAGTATATATTTTAGTGTTTGTTGTATTAACCTTCTTATTTACTCTTTATGGTTCTTAACATTAGTTCCTGTGGATTTGAGTTACAACCTGGTGTCATTTCCTTACTGTATTACAGGTTTGCTCCCACCTACCTCCTTTGTGCTATTATTGTCAAGCACATTATATTTCTATATATTATTGGCCCAACTATACAAATATATACATGTGACTGTATATACTTTTTAAACTAGTTAAGAGAAGAAAGAAGACATATGCATTTATGTTGTCTTTTGTAATTACATAGTTACCTTTACTGGTGCTCTTTGTTTATTGTTCCTTTTTATGAGATTCAACTTATTGTCTGATGTCATTTGCTTTCAACCTCAAGAACTTCCTTTAGTATTTCTTATAGTGTGGATCTGCTAGGGCAAATTCTCTCAGTTTTAAAAAATCTATGAATGCCTTTATTTAACCTTAAATTTTGAAATAAAAGTTTTGCAAGATTCTTGGTTGATAGATTTTTTTCTTTCAGCCTTTTGAGTATGTCATCCCACTGTCTTCTGACCTTCATGGCTTCTGATGAGAAGTCAGCTGTTTATCTTATTTTGGTTCCCTTGTCTGTGATGAGCTGTGTTTCTTTGCTGCTTCAAAAATTTCCCCTTGTCTTTGGCTTTCAGTGTTTTTACTATGAAGTATTTGGACATAGATCATTTTGCGCTTATTCTACTTGAGTTTTGTTGAATGTCTTGGATGTGTAGATGAATGTTTTTCTTCAGATTTGGGAAGTTTTCAGTCATTATGTTTTTGAATATGTTTTCCTGCTCCTTTCTCTTTCTTTTCTTCTTCTGGTATTACAATTTTATGCATATGTTGGTGTGCTTCATGGTGTTCCACATTTCTCTGAGTCTCTGTTCAATTTTCTTCATTCTTTTTTTTCTCTCTTTTCTGAATTGCACAATCTCTATCTTGATCTATCTTCAAGTTCACCGATTCTTTCTTCTGCAAGCTCAAAACTACTGATGAGCCCCTCCAGTGAATTTTTAATTTCAATTACTGCACTTTTTAACTCCAGAATATCCATTTTATTCTTTTTCATTATTTCTATTTCTTTATTGATATTCTCTACTTTATAGCATATTGGCATCATACATTCCATTATTTAAGCATGATTTCCTTTAATTCTTTGAACACATTTGTAATCATTTTAAGTCTTTGATGTTGCTTTGAAGTCTTTGCCAGATAAACCTAACATCTGGGCCCTCTTTTTTTTTTTTTCCTCTGTATGGGTTACACTTTTCTGGGTTTTTTAATTTTGTTGTTGAAAACTTGATATTTTAGGTAATATATTGTAGCAGTTCTGGAAACTTAACCCCCACCCTCTTGGGTTTGTTTTTGTTCTTGTTTGCTTATTTATTTGTCCAGTGTCTTTGCTAGATTATTTTAATTATATCTCTTCCCCCCCATGATATGCAGCCACAAATGTCATTGCTCAGAGGAACAGCCTTAGGAAAGAGCACAGCCATTGTGGGGTGACAGTGTTTTTGCAGGACTCTATTGGACTGTCTCTTTCCCTGATCTTCTCTGTTAAGCTGTCTGCCTCTGCTAGAATCATACCTAGCTCTTAGGCTCTGCTAATTGCTGGATGATGGCTCTTCTGTTTCTGCCAGTGCACGGTATAAATTCTGATCAGATTAAATTCAGTCCTTTTTGTAGCATTAGTTTTTGAGGCAAGTCTTTGAAGTTTGTTCTCACTCCGGGAAGGCTCGCCTTAGCTGTCTCTTTCCCTGGTTCTTTCTGATAAACTAGCTGGGCTATGGTTTAGTTTATTGCTCTGATGGAGCTATCAGCTTTCTCTTAATTGCTTACCACCAAAACCTCCACTGTTTTTGAGAGCATCCTTTAGCATAAACCTTCCCACACTCTATTTCAAACACAGTCAGTTCCTCTGGGGAGAGTTTAAGAGCTCTCTGTTCTTACAGCCCCCCTCTTACCACTCTGTTCTTATGGAAAAATCTCTGAGCCACTGCTTTTCTCAGAGTGACATCTCTGCTTTATTATCTGGGCAGAGGTGGCAGCCTCTGGTCTTCTTAGCTTGTTTCCTCTGGCACAGAACCTCTGTCCTCCAAGCAAACTGGGGCATGGCCAATCATGGTTCCAATATTCTTGGCTTGCTATGCCAGGGAAAGAGCTCCTGTCCTATGAATAAGAGTGAGGAAGAGAGTACCTGATCTCTGTCTGGGCTACATTGCCAAGAATTTAGTTTCTACAGCTTGGAGCTAAAGGGGATGTGTTGGTGACCTGTTCTTCCTGATATCTCTTAATGGGGAGCTGATGGGAGAGGGAACACTAATTTCTTGACCACACACAGCAGAGTGGACCTTTTTTTATGTTGAACTGGGGGGTCAGTAGGGAGGGAGAGGTTGTCTCTGAAGTGCCGTAGACTCTCACTCTTCTTACTGAGAGTTAGTATATTTTCTTAAATACATATATATTTTTTAAGTTGGTGTTTGCTCTTACGATAATTTTCAGAGACTTTAAAGGTTTTTTTTTTTAAAAAAAAGAATTTTCACTGGTTATGGTTATTTTTCCAGGGAACAATTTCACAGGATTCCTCACTCTGATATTCTGAAATAAAAGTCTCTCTCTCAGGCTTTTTACACTCACTTAAAGTAAAGAAGAATGATGACAGTTATTTGAATTAAGTAAAAAAAGAAAAAAAGTACAAAAAAAGAAAACAGAATTTTGGGACTAGATTTCTGGCCTAGTCCGCCAGCGTTTTTTCACGTAGATGGAATTCTTCTGAAAAGTTCTTAACTTTGCAGAATGCTTTGACTAGGCAGGCTTAGGACCCTCCACAAACTTCTTTTTCTTTCAGCCATGTGGACACGGTATTGAAAAAGTCCCACTGAATGTTTACCTCCAGTTTGAAACCCATATTTTAAGACAATCTTGGATTCCCCTTAATTTACTTGGTAGTTTGGGGCCATTCTCAATTCTTTAAGCCAGAAACCTTAAATGTGTTCATTGAGGTCAGTTTATCAACTTTTATGGAATTTCTCCCCTGAGCCATAGAAGAACAGGGCTCTGGGGGGCAGTAGGAGACTCCAGGAACAATGCTATGATCTGCAGTTGCAAGGAGCTATGAAATTAGGATGTAGATAGCCAGGAACACACAATTAAATTCCGGCAGTTTCCAGGCCCTTGGTTAATATTGAGATTCTTTCTGGGTAGTTACATCTCCACCAGGGTCATTAGAGGAATCAGAGATGGTGGCATCATGTGAGTTACACTGACCTCTTTAGTAAAATATCCTATAAAAGATGTCCTATGGACCTCAAAATCTGCCTAACTTCTCAGGGCATCCCAGCCCCTCTCTTGTCAGACAGCTAAACTTTCTTTGACCCTCTTCTGTAATGATGGCATAATTACATCCCATGATATATTTTTGCATAACCATTGGTTCTCTGCTTCTATTATTCTTTGATTCTTCTATATCAGGGGTCCACGGTACCGGTCCATGGCCGGTTAGAAATGGTGCCGCACAGCAGGAGGTGAGTGGCAGGCGAGGCAGCGAAGCTTCATCTGTATTTACAGCCGCTCCCCATCGCTTGCGTTACTGCCTGAGCTCCGCCTCCTGTCAGATCCGCGACGGCATTAGATTCTCATAGGAGCGTGAACCCTACTGTGAAATGTGCACGCGAGGGATCTAGGCTGTGCGCTCCTTATGAGAATCTAATGCCTGATGATCTGAGGTGGAGCTGAGGCAGTGATGCTAGCGCTGGGGAGCAGCTCTAAGTACAGATTATCATTAGCAGAGAGGTTTGACGACACAGAGACCATAATAAATCAATTGCTTGCAGACTCATATCAAAACCCTATCAGTGAGTGGCAAGTGAAAACAAGCTCAGGGCTCCCACTGATTTGGCATTCTGGGGAGTTGTATAATTATTTCATTATATATTACAAAGGAATAATAACAGAAATAAACTGCACAATAAATGCAGCCCTTGAATCATTCCACAACCATCCCCCCCACCGACCCCGGTCCATGGAAAAATTGTCTTCCACGAAACCAGTCCCTGGTGCCAAAAAGGTTGGGGACCACTGTTCTATATTGTGATGTGAATGAGATTGCCCAGCAGAGCAGAAATCTAAGAATATGTATTAAAACCATGATGAAACAAACATAACTTTTTGGAAAATGTTGCCCTAGTTGAACCCTCAAGTTAGTTTATAAATTGTTGAAAATTCTGGTTCTTTTTCTGGCCAACTTCCTGTTAGTCTGAAAGATTTGGGCTGACCATAGACCTCCTTGCATTACCTGTCTCCTCTTTTGACTTTTTATGGCATGCAATTTACTAACCTAACAAACCAACCCTCAACTCCTCCATTCATCCAGTAAATATCTGTAGGTCCCACTGTGTGGCAAGCCTTGTGCTAAAAGCTGGGGCCTCAGTATCAATTTCCTTGACCTTAGCAATGTCCTTCTTCCTCACAAGGGGAACAAATATGAAAACAAATAAACATCATGACTCAGTGCTCTATTATAAGAGAAGCATGTACAGGACACACAGAGGACCGTAAGATCAGTGCCCACTTCTCCAGGACCGTAGAGGGAGACAGAAGAAGCTTCATCTCAAGAAGTGATGGTTAACCTGGGCCATGAGAACAGGTTCTGGAAAGAGGAGATTAGACAAGAAATGATGAGGAAGGACATTCCAGGCACAAGAAAGGCTTGAAGATGAAAATCCACAGAAATAGGCTCATTTACATTACTAGTCTTTTTACCTTACAATTGGGAGAACGTGGGTCCAGTAGGAGACTATATGTCTTTGATTACAATATTTCTCTTTCATTTTATACCTGCCTTCTCCAATTCTCCTGGTCCCAACCTCCTTAATAATAAGGAGTAGGGTTATGTTCATCTAACACAGCATCTCACACATTTAGGAGGTCCTTAAAAATGTGTTGGGTGAATGAATACCATAAACCCACTGGTCATCATCCAGTTTAAGGGCTGTCCTTTGCCCCGGAAACTAGTTCTGAATACACTTCATATACTGACAGCAGCCACTTTCCGTAGAAATGTCTCCACCTTAGCACTCCAGGGAGAGAGGGGCAGGCTGGGCCGGCAATTTTGCTGAAAGAGGCAGGAGGGATGCACATGATCTAAATAGGTGCAGGTTGTGCGTTAAGCTTTGGCTAATAATCTTCTGCCTAATTTTAAGAAAAAAATTAGGTGCTTTGACCCATATTATGCATAAGTAGGTGAAAACGGGTAATTCAAACGACTTTCACCTTGACAACCTTCCTTCCCCCCCCGCCGCCAAATGTAGGACAAAATCCTCTCACACAGAGTGGGAAAGTGCCGGTCCGTGTCTCTCAGTCCTCCCCCGTCCACTCCTCATTTACTGGGCTCAAAGCCCTCAGTGACTCCCCGGTTTGTATTTCCCGGTATTCCTAGCTCTACCCCATACGTAGATCTGGGGCACCTCCTGGGCTTGGCTGGTGAGGTCGACGCGGGGAAGCCAACTCTTCTCCTATTTCCTGCCTGGTCCAGACAGCTCCATAGTAGACCAGACAAAGGGATACAAGTATTTATGACTTCATTTTGGTTTTTTATTTTTATTATTTTTTTAAATTAAAAAAAATATTTTTTGGCTGTGCCACAAGGCATACAGAATCTTAGTTCCCCGACCAGGGCTTGAACCCGCACCCCGTGCAGTAGAATCGCAGAGCCTTAACCACTGGACCGCCAGGGAATTCACTTTTTAGTTTTTTATTGAGGAGAAAACCTCGGCTTGAAACCCTCAGCAAGGGTACGCTCAGTGAGTCCAGCCTCTATGTCTACCCAGACGTCCTGCCCTGAGGTTTGTGCCTCTCTAGGAGACCCCTTTCGGGAAGACCCTCCCCTCTCTATAGAATCCATCTCCTTTCACCGACCCCCACTCCAGCCCCTAGCAGTACATTTCTTTCAATCTCACTCATTAGCTGTGGTAAGGGGGCTGGGGAGATGCTAAGATTTAAATGCTAAGGTCAAGAGAATAAATAGCTGTAGGTGGGACTGCAAATCTCAGAGACTCTTATGGCGTCTCTCCCTTTCCCCGATCCCCGAACTGCAGCCCAGCCTCCTGGTACATTTACTTACACACACACACACACACACACACACACACACACACACAGACACACACACACACACACACACACACACACACACACACACACCACTCCTCCCAAGATTGACTGACAATTGTCAGCCCTATTACCAACGAATGCCTTAAGAAGGAAGGAGTTAGTTTTCTAACTGCCCCATAATTTGCAAGGCAACACTCTCCAGCAGTCTGGACATCTTATCATGATGCAGAAAAATACAGAATTCCCTTTCTCAGTCCCATCCCCACCCTCATCCTCGTCCCCATGCTATTTTATTTAAAAAAATTTTTTATTGGAGTATAGTTGCTTTACAATGTTGTGTTAGTTTCTACTGTACAGCAAAGTGAATCAGCTATACGTATACATATATGCCCTCTTTTTTGGATTTCCTTCCCATTTAGGTCACCACAGAGCACTGAGTAGAGTTCCCTGTGCTGTACAGTACGTTCTTGTTAGTTACCTATTTTATACATAGTATCAATAGTGTATATATGTCAATCCCTATCTCCCAATTCATCCCACCCCACCTTCCCCCCTTGGTATCCATATGTTTGTTCTCTCCGTCTGTGTCTCTATTTCTGCTTTGCACATAAGATCATCTATACCATTTTTCTAAATTCCACACGTATGCGTTATTATACAATATTTGTTTTTCTCTTTCTGACTTACTTCACTCTGTGTGACAGTCTGTAGGTCCATCCATGTCTCTACAAATGACCCAATTTCATTCCTTTTTATTTTAAACTGCACTCTTTGGGCCTGCCGGGGATAGGAGAAGGGGCTATTGTGGGGCAAGATACTCACCCAAGGCTGCTGTTTTAATAAAGAGATGCTTTGCTACTGCCGTTCCATTAAGGAATAGATTAACTCCTTATCTGAGAGCCTCCTTTACCCTCAATTTCTAACTAGGCAGGAGGGAAGCCTATGGATTAATCTTCCCCTCACAGAATATAGGTAATTGATGATCTGTGAGCACAGTAGCCGGGTCACATGGTCTGACAAAGGATTTATTTTCTCCAAATCATTATTCATTTTCGTGAAGTCTTACAAAGGAGTAAAAATCAAGCTGGATTGAAGTATTTTGTGCAGCAGTTAATGAACCACCTGTCCTGAAGAAAAGGGAAATGACACAAACTCTCTTGGAAAATTCAGCCAGCATGGTCACCATAGCTTATGATATAGACTCAAATTAATTATGAAAAACAGTCAATTCCGTAAAGAAATGTTTAAAAAAAATCTTGAACAGGGGACCACGTATCCTGGTGAGGCTAAAGTGGGTCAGTGGCAGAGCTGAATGCCAAATGATAATTTTTGCTAAATAATTCAGGCCATGTGAACTCCGATATTTTACTTACTTTGATGCATATAATGGAGGAAGTGAGAGACCCCGTTCCTCCCGGTGCCAGGTCCCATGTGTTTACACCTGTTGTGGGCCTTGGTTTTCTGCGGGTGGTTCATATCCGCCCATTTGTCCTGTGTTCCCAGTGCTGGCAGTAGTGGTCCCTCTTAAATATAGGTTGAAGTTAGTAACTGAGAAAGTTTTGATAATTATCATGGAGAAGAAAAAAGAGATTGCAGAGCAAAGACAATACAGACATTTCAAGAAGAAAGTCTATGGTAAGTTTCACGTGCAACAGAACGGAATGCGACAGAAACATCAGAGGCCTTGGGGCTCTCGCTAATGTTCTTTTCATCTCTCTCCCTCACAGGGAAGCGATGCCGACATGGTGGATAAAAACAAGTGCTGTACCCTCTGTAACATGTCCTTCACCTCCGCGGTGGTGGCTGACTCACATTATCAAGGCAAAATCCATGCCAAAAGGTTAAAACTGTTGCTAGGAGAGAAAACCCCATTAACGACCACAGGTAGGTGTCTGAACAGTGATGGCGGGGAGACACTGAAATCCAGTGCCCGTCCCATTTATCAGGCTCCCTCTTCACGGGTGGCTGCCAGGATGAGAGTGGATGAGAGGAAAACCTAAAGGGATGAGCAGGTAGCCCAGCGGAACTTGTGCTGTCATAAGACTGTTAAATCCAAGTTCTGGTTCTCTCAGCCTGGCCCCTTCAGATTCGTAATTCAGAAGTTTGCATCTTCTGAATGGCTGTTTCCATCCTGCACGATGTTGTCTGTCATATTTATCGTATATTATGTAAGATAATCGATCTATTATGTAAGGAACACTGTCCTTTCTAGATTGGGTCTGTAATCAGTAGGGATGATGGATAGTGTATTGTATACATATTGCTTCCTTACTCAATCCTGGAGAATGTTCTCGTCTTCATGGGGATATGGAGGAGGAAAATGGGAGTCTTTAAAAACACTTTCATGTGCTGACACCCGAGGTGCACCCACCCCCTCCCCCCAGATGACATTTCAGTCATCTTTGTAGGGAATCTTGTGATTCAAGCCTATTAACTTTCACAATAAAAAGCTTAAACATTGGGCTTCCCTGGTGGCGCAATGGTTGAGAGTCCGCCTGCCGATGCAGGGGACGCGGGTTCGTGCCCCGGTCTGGGAGGATCCCACATGCCGCGGAGCGGCTGGGCCCGTGAGCCCTGGCCACTGAGCCTGCGCGTCCGGAGCCTGTGCTCCGCAACGGGAGAGGCCACAACAGTGAGAGGCCCGCGTACCGCAAAAAAAAAAAAAAAAGCTTAAACATTGATAACAGATCATATGACCCTCTAGTTCTTCAAAAGTAACAAAAAAAAATTCTTCAGAAGTCTATTAAGTCATAGAACTAAATGACTACTGTTATCATTTAATCAAGATAGATTATTTGGACAAGATTTACATTGTGGCAAAGATGTTACTAGACTAGGTGATAATCCCAAGAAGTTGAGGGTATATTTCCTGATGTTGACTTTTTCAGTGCAATTACAAGGTAGCAGTGCATTGTATCTGGCTGCCTGACGCATCATGCATAAATCGTGGGTGTAATTATTTTTTCAATGGTATTTTTGAAATTGAAGAGAGTCTAAAACAATACTTGGCTTTTATCCTCACTGGGGTTTTTCTTAAGAAAAATATCTGCTTTTACCTGGAGACGAGCAAGGAATCTTTTCACTGCATTTTTCTACTTAGCTGAACTAAAGACCATTGTTTTTGTAAAGGTGGCTATGACGTTCAGACAGAGGATGGCGTTGCAAAGCACGTTGAATTTGGAGACAAGCTCAGCCTGATTTAGGCACGTTCTGTGTGTTGACATTTGATAAGCTGGCACTTGGTCGAAACTCTTGATTTTTGCTCTCTAAAAGGTTGGATGCTCACCTTGTAACCTACTCCCCCTCAAATCTCTTGAAATAGGCACCTCAAAGAAACAACCACTGGAAAGTTTTTACCTGTTCTCCATGAATGTGTAACTAGCCCATTTGTTCTCTGCCTAAGCTTAGTATTGCTGTTAACATTAATTTTGGAGGTGGTGATGGAAGAGAAGAGGCTGTATCTTTGTTTATCACATTAATTAGCAAATGGGAGTTATTATTTCTGTAAAAAAAAATCACGGCCAGGCAAAAAAAAAATAGTTCTTTGTGAATTTCAATACATCCTTAAGACAACCAAGCATCAGTTTGTTTTTCTGAGTTATCCTGAGTTGTTAGTTGCCATCAATATATTCCAAAGGAAAAGAATCTAAAATCCTTGAACTGCAGCGTTTCCTTAATGACTTAGTCTTGGTGTCCATGGGGCTGGCCCAGTCCTCACTGTGACAGGCATCAAGCTGCTGGGTGGGTGAGGAGGGAATGGGGGTGGGTGGGGGGAAGGTAGCGCGAGCGGTTAGCTCGTGGCTTGGGCTATGGAAACAGATGCTGGTTGTCTTTTCCCAGCATCTCCCTTTCTTCAGCTTAACCTCTCATCCATTCTCCTCCAAAGCTGCTTTGAGCAGAAAGGATCTTGGAACATTGGTAACTTCAGACAGAACTGGGGAGCCTGGGAAGCTACATTGGTCCCTGGGCTGGCGTTGTTGTCAAGCCAGATGCTGGCAGGGAGCAAAGGAAGCAATGTGTCCTCCTACAGGGAGGTGAGTCGTTAGGTACAAGTGTAAGCAGAGGGTAGGCACTATGTCCTGAGGCACAGGACAGGGGTGGAGGGCCTGATAGGAGGGTGGAATCCAGCAATGGAGATGCTGGGTACCGAGATCATGTTGAGACTCAAGCAGGGTACGGCATCAAGAAAGTCGGGCAGGTGGTAGCAGGGTGCTGGCTGCAGTCCTGGGGCTCTAGGGAGAGAAAAGGCTGTTCAGAGCATGGCAGGGCACCATCATTTTAGACCAGAGTACTCCCCGAACCCGGTTTGCCAGACCTAGGATAGAGGTTTAGGCTTGGTCTCCAGCAAAATGCAGTTACTGCAAATGCAGGATAAGGACCAAGAGGCAGCAGAAAAGAAGACCCAGGCCACGGGCTTCCTGAGCCCCCAAGTGCAACCCCTTCTGCTCCTTAGTGGAGTTGGGATTGCCTGCCATCCGCCCTTGTTGCCCGCAGCCGAACCCAGCAGCGGTGCCGAAGGTTCACTGTCCTCTGCCCATCTAGGAGCTGCTCTGCCTAATCAACCAGATGGGCTTGACATTACTTCTGCCATGAAAACAAAAGGGAAAAACAGAACATATAAACAGCTGAATTCAGAAGCAATCTCTCCGCTCAGGTGTGCTGAAGCCTCCCCTCCATGACAGGCTCTTGAGTGGTGGCGACCTCTGGGTACGAATAATTGAAGCACGACTCATTGCTTCTCCGAGCTACTCCATCTGACGAGGGCGAGCAGCTGGTATCTGGGAATCATTACCTTTCCTCCTACTCGAGAGGTGCTTTGATCAGGCGTCAGCTGGGGATCCTGCCGAATTACACAGTTTAGGTTTGGGCTGCCTTTCCAGATGCACCTGTATTTACTAGAATTTCTGAGATGCTTGGCAGGGCCGCTAGAACAAAACCCAGTTCCAGATCTTGTTTGTTAGTGTGTTGTGGAATCTCTGCTCCGGGTCACGCTTTTCTAGATCCTTCTGTAAGATGAGAGCGTGATGGGACTCGGGACCCACCACATTCTCTAAGCCTTGGCGGACTTCAGCGTGGAGGTCTTGCCCAGATCGGAGGCTAGATTAGGCTGCCGTGGTCGTGTCACTGCCACACTGTGGGAAGCGTTTCGAGGTGACTCAGAGGCCAGAGGCCAGAATGGTGAAGGGCATGGAAATCCTCTCACTGGAGGGAGAGGAAAGGGAGCGGGGTTGTTTAGCACGGAAAAGAGATTACTCAGAAGGCTGTCATGGGAAAGAGTCATGCTGTGTGTGTGTGACCGAGTCCAAGTTCGCTCTGCTCGCCGCACGACAGGCCAATAAATCGGAAACAAGGTGTTGAGGCAGGGGATACGACTTGATTCGGAAAGCCGCCAGACCGAGATGATGGCAGGCTAAAGTCTCAAAATCACCATCCTATCGGGGTTTGGTTGCCAGTTTATTTTATAGCACAGAGAAAGGGAGGAGATGAGGAAGTAAAGTAAAAAGGCCCTAAGTTAGGCAACTGTCCCCTGGAATGGCCAGCCTCCGGGAGGGGATGTGTTCATTTCTTCTTTCTTGCAGCCATCTACGGGTGGAACAGGGTCCAGAGTTTCCCTGAACAAAGGCACTTCGGTTTAACATTCAGGCAGAGGGGCGGGTTCCCCAAGGCAGGCAATTACGTATAGACAGTACCCTTTTAATGAACAAAAAGCAGCGGAAAGCAAAGGTTAAGGTAAAAGAAACAGATCCAACACGTAGTCCAGTTTGGCTCTTCTCTGTTGTGTGTGTGTGTGTGTGTGTGTGTGTGTGTGTGTGTATGCATATGTGTGTGTGCACACATGCATGTGTGTGCCTGAGTGCAACAGATTCAACCAATGAGTAGGTAGACGTTAGGGGGTTAGATCTGAGCTCGAGATAAGGAAGGCGTTATTAACGTTCAGAGACACTTAAAGGTGAGCTGTGTGTCGGGGGCTGCTTTGAAACAGCGGCTGGCTGACCACTTGGCAGGGCATTTCCTGAGGGGCTGCCACCATCATGACATTAACCCAGAGGACACTTAATGTCCCTAGATTACATGGTTAGCCTAGATGACATTTAAAGACCTTCCGACCCTGAGATTCTCAGCGGATGCTACCTACAGGCTTGACCCACTGACATAATATGGCGGAAAAAATCCTAACCTGGGAGTCAGGAGACAGGAGGCGAGGCCTGGCTCTGTCTTGTCGCATCTCCTTTGGTAGCTCCACGTACTTTTCAACCTTAGTTTTCCCATCAGTCGTCTGTTTCTTATACTGGATGCATTTACCTCACTGGCCGTTTTACAGAGCAAATGATAGATTGAAAAGTGCTTTGAAAAGTAGAAGGTCTTGTGTTCTTCCCAGGTGAGCCTTTGGTGAGTTGATGGGGTGTAGTAGGCAGCCTGACCCCTTTCCTCTATCAGAGCCTCTGACGTCCGGATTATGATTAACACGGGGTTATTCAAACTCTGCCTTGAGAGGAGCACAAGGGTGCCTGGGATTGGGTCTCCTTGGAGACGGACCTTTCTGGGATGAGTTCTGTGAACCAAGGCAGGGCCTGGCTCAGGAGAGGGGGGCGGTGCTGGTGCTGGTGGGCCGGGGGAGCAGGGACTGTGAACTCACGGGCAGGGGGTGACCACGGAGCCGAGGACACAAACAGGCTCTGGCATTTAGGAAACCTGTCAGGAGGAGAGAGACGCAGCCACCAAACCGAGGGCAGGACTCTGCCTCTGGGACTGAGGACCGGCAAGCAAGTAGAGGTGACAGTAAATCTTTTTCAAGACAAGAACTCAGACTTCCCTGGTGGCGCAGTGGTTAAGAATCTGCCTGCCAATGCAGGGGACACGGGTCCGAGACCTGGTCCAGGAACATCCCACATGCTGCGGAGCAGCTAAGCCCGTGCGCCACAACTGCTGAGCCTGCGCTCTAGAGCCCGTGAGCCACAACTACTGAGCCCACGAGCCACAACTCCTGAAGCCTGTGCACCTAGAGCCCATGCTCTGCAACAGGAGAAGCCACCGCAGTGAGAAGCCTGCACACCGCAACGAAGAGTAGCCCCCGCTCACTGCAACTAGAGAAAGCCCGTGCACAGCAACAAAGACCCAATGCAGCCAAAAATAAATAAATAAATTTATTTTTTAAAAAAAATGAAAAGACAAGAACTCAACGTCTCTGAAGGATCAGATAAGGAACCAGACACCAGAATGAAGGCCCAGAAGAGACTGCCAATCTCAGGTATAGGGAAGGAGCTGTGTGATCAGAGTGGAAACACAAAGGGCTAGAAGATTGATGTAAACCTGCTCACAGAAGGCGGGGATTGGCCCTGGAGGCCCCTCACAGGAGCCGGGTCTGTAGGAAGGGGAGAGCAGCGGAAGATGAGGAACCAGGTGGATGGCTCCTTTCGGGGCTCCTGTGCCGTAAGCTGTGCTGGACTTTCCCCTTGGCTGCCTGGGTGCCCTGTAGGGGTATATGTTCAATGGCTGCAGGTCTGCCATTGGTGGTGCCCCAAGGGCACTGTTACTGCCCGGAGGAGACCAAAGAGTGTACCCAAATGTGCCCACTCCCTAGTCCCCAGAACCTGGGAATATGTGTTACACGGCAAGGGGCAACTGGGGTTGCCTGTGGGATTAAGTTTTCTGACCTCCAGAATGGTGATATAGTAAAACGGTGCTGCTTTAAACCACTAATTTTGTGGGACTTTGTGACAGCAGCCAGAGGGAACTAACACACCTGGGCTAAGTAAATACTTAGCCAAACAGGGCACTCCTTTATGTATGCTTTACTTATTTCACCTTGGGGAGCCTCAAATTCAACATAGGGAACACTGACGTGAGTGTTTTCAGAGACTTGCCTGAGGGAAGGAGGTATATCTTTGTATCAGGGCCTTACCCCCAAGTATAACTTATTACTTCGCTGTGCAAAAACCACTGCTGACTTTGTCCTGTGATACTAAGCAGGTCAGTCAGACCCCACCCTTTACTGGTTGAGGACTTCACCTGCCCAGACTGCCCTTTCCCGATCTGTACAATGGGTCTAATGCTGTTACTTATATCAAAGGCGTTCCACAATGATTATAGGATCTGATTAATAAGTGCAAAGTGCTGATCACAGGGCCACGTAGAGCTCAGGAAATGGTTTGCTCTGTTTGCTTCGGAAGTGAAGCTGTTTTTACTTACCCTGCTCTGAGCTCTGGGCCATATAATTTTGCTCTTGAAATACTTTATTGTCTTGTCATCCAAGGCTGCTTCCGGTGGGTGAATCTGCTTTACCAAGAGCACCTCCTGGAGGGGACAGGGCTCCACTCTTGTTCTCCCGCATCCTCCCCGACACACAGCCTGTCTTCCGTGTGCTTGAAACAGAGAGTGACAGCCAGTGTCACCTGGTGCTCTGTCCCTGCCTGAGGACAAGTACGAGTGCAGATGTAGGGGTCAGAGTACAGGTCACAGGAACCTGGGGAGAAGATGAATCAAAACAGCCAGGGAAATCTGCCAAAGGAGACATAATCCAGCATGACTGGGTAGAGAGGGAGGGTGGACAGGGGCTCATAGGACCGAGCAGGAGACCGGATCTGAGCAGAGGGCAAGTCGGAGGATGGGAGAAGTGGGGCTCTGTGCTGTGTGCCGGGAGGGAGCCATTGGTGGTGTTGGCCTGGGACGTCCAGAGTGTGGACTAGCTGAGTCCAGAAATCAGAGGAGGAAGAGGCATAGTCAGTGCAGAAGCTTGGGGTGGGGCAGAGGTGAGCTGTGAGATGGGGAGAGCAAAGCAGGGTCAGGGTGAGAGAAACTCAGAGGTTAGGAGGAGGGGCTGAGTCAGGGCTCCAAGGGCCGTCGGGTGCATGGGATGGGAGCAGGTCAGGGCAAACACGGAGCTGCGGGATTCTGCAAATCAATTTCTGGCTCTGTGGTCCCACCTGCTCCAGCCTCATGTGATGCCACAGGACGCCAAGCTCAACGGGTAATTGAAGATTCCACTGATGCCATAAGAGGGGCTGCAGGAAGTCCTACTGGCTCTTCTCAACCAGCTCCAGTCCCACTGACTTTCTGGCCAAAGGTCGTTCCTGCTGGGTCAAGCATGGGGCCTTGTTGGCCATCGATCCACCCAGCAACTCTGGCATTCTGGGACAGAAAATTCCACTCTAAAGGCTCATAGAAGTAGCTTCTCTACGGAAGCTGGAATTCCCTCACCTGGTACCTGCCTCAAGTGAGTTCATAACTTGCAGGTTTGAGTTCATTGTTTTCCTCGCTCAGTTCCTGTCACCCTTGGTCCTGGGAATGTAAAGGTGGGTAAGATACCACATGCCCTTCTGAGGCTCGCCGTGGAGGAAACGTGGGCCCTTGGCTACAATGAACAACACACCGTGAAGATCTATGGATACACAGGATCTATTGAAGAACGGTTAGAATGATTGCAGTTGGAGAGATCTGAGGAGAATTTAGGATGAGAGTCGTCCAACTAGGGCCTTAATAACTGTATAACCTATGGCGTGGGGTGTTAGGGAGGGCTCTCAGTTTCTCACAGGAACCCTTTATCTAGCTCAGAGTTTCTAATCTCAGTGGCGCTGACGTTTTTAACTGGCTAATTCTTGGTGAGGGGAGGGGTGCTGTCCTGTGCGTTGTACGATGTTTAGCGGCATCCCTGGTCTCCACCCACTAGATGACAAAAGAGCCCCACTAGACATGTGACAATAGGAAACGTCTCTAGACATTGCCGGATGTTCCCTGAGGGACAAAGTTGACCCCAGTTGAGAACCGCTGAGCTAGATCAGGTTTAGCAAACTTTGGCCCGAGAACCACATCTGACCTCTTATTGCCCGTTCTGTGTGGTCTGCAAGCCCCAAATGGTGTTTATGTTTTTAAGCAGTTTAAAAAAGATCAAAAGAAGAATATTTTGTGACACACAGAAAATATAGAAAATTCATATTTCAGTGTTCCGTAAATAAAGTTTGATTGGAACACGACTGTGTTCATTCACCTGCGCTCTATCTAGGCCGCCTTTGTGCCACGATGGCAGAGTTGAGTCTGTAGAATCCACAAAGCCTGAAATATTTGCTCCAAGGTCCTTTATGTGGAAGGTTTGCCCACCTCTGATCTAGACAATGAATGATCTCGGGGGGAGAGGCGGCGAGGAGAGAGAGTGGTGGTGTTATAGGTGTGTGTGTATAAAATGAAACATTCCCCAGGACCACACACCTTTGAGACGCTGGGGAGACACCGGATGGGAGTTAGTGGAGAGATCAGGACAGATGGCGGGAAGTTAGAGAGACGAGCCTTGGGGAGGTACCTTGAGAATAGAGAAAGAGGGGAGGCCAGTGGCTCCCTCTTGTTGAGATCAAGGAATTCTCCAGAGAAGCTGCAAGATGTGAGTGGTAGCAAATATCTCCGCTAGGCCTGAAATTCAAAGGCATTTAGACAACGAAAGAGATGAAATGATAACCAGATTTTATCAAAACCTTCCTATACTTACACCTCCTGATTTTGAATTCTTATTTGAAATCTGAGGTCTGATCTGTATAGTTTCCCAGGGGTGCTGTAACAACGTCTCATAAACTGGGCGGCTTAAAACGATAGAAATTTATGCTCAGAGTTCTGGAGGCTAGAAGTCTGAGATCAAGGTGTGGGCAGGGCGTCGCTCACACTGAGGCTCTGGGGAAAGATCCTTGCCTACCTTCTGGAGGCTCCTGGCGGTCCTTGGCTTTCTGGATCCATCATCCCAATCTCTGCTTCCATTGTCACATGACCTTCCTCCCTGTGCATCTGTGTGTCCTTTCCTCTTCTCATAAAGATACCAATTATTGGATCTATGGCTTACCCTAATCCAGTCTGGTCCATCTTAGTTAAATAATTATATCTCAAAAACCCTATTTCCACATGAGTTCCCATTCTGAAATTCTGAGCAGACATGAATTTGAGGGGAGACACCGTTCAACACAGGATACAACCACCTTCATTTAACTGAGGTCACTGGCCCAGATATTATGATTGCTAGCTAGTGATTTTTCCCCTTTCTTTTTATGACCAACCCATACAAACAAGATAATGGAAATAAGAATGAGACTGAGTTCTGACTCAAAATCTTAAAGAAAATCCTAAAAGAAAACATCCTTTAACTGTCCTTTAAAAAGTTTTCTTGAAGAAAATGTAAACGATTTAGAAGAAATTTGAAGCTTAGAATAAAAACTTTAAACTACAGGTACTTCCCGTTGTCTACCATTAATCAAAGTGAGATTTAAGATTACCCATAGTGTATATGGTTAGGTATTACAGTTAGGATTAACGGGAAAATTTATTTGTGTTTGTGGCAGAGACATTGCTCATCCAAATACCCTTCGCTTCCTACCTTCCCCAGACTTTCAGTTGGTTGGGAGTAGATGTCTTAAGACTGGGCTACAGGATGGAGGAGGGCCATTCAACCTACACTAGACTTTGCAAGAGCAAAAAAGAGGCCTTTATTGTGATACTTGGGGGCTATTTGTTACTGCAGGAGAGACTAATCCATCCTGCTTGATACATTGTCCCTAAAAGTTACTGTTTCACATATAAGCTTTTATGAATACATCCATCATTCTTAGCCAGAATGCATACTGAGCACTTTCTTTTATATAGTTCTCAGACATCACTGGCTTGACAGGTAATGGCATCACATTTAGCAATAAGCTTTCTTTCATTTTTTGGCCCGTAAGAGTTTGAAGTTGCTGTAGTGTGTGTATATCTCAGCCCTAGAAGATGGATGGAGAACAGTTCTGACGTGCCCCAGAGGCATCCTGGCATTACTTCTGTGTTGATGACTGCACATACAACACTTACTGGCACACAGTAGGCATTTAATAACTGAAAATAGATGACTGAAAATTGGAAGCATGAATTAGAATAAGGATAGGCCTTTAAATATCTATAGCTTGGTTTTCAAATTGTTACCTTGGTCATTTAAATTTGAGTTCAGTATGATGATCAAAGGAGGTGGTTTGCCAATTTGACAAGAAGTGGTGTGCCTGGCCACTTGCTTGATTTAAAAAAAACAAAATTGGAGAAACACAGAATAAAGCAGAGGGCAAACATAGGCTCAGAAATCAGACTCAGCTTTAAATTCTGGTTCTATCTGTGTGAATTTTACAAGTGATTTTAAGTTCTTAGCCCTCAATTTCATATTGGTAAGATTATGGTGATACTGAGATTATATAATTATTATAATAAAGGAGGAAGAAGATATATCTAAAATACTATAGTGCCTGCCACATGATTAAGTATTGAATGAATATATGATTGTGTATAAATACTTACATAAGTATACACAAACACACAATCCTCATTATTCGTGGGATTTTGTATCTGTGAACTCACCTACTCACTAAAATTTATTTTTAACCACAAAATCAGCACTCATGGCATTTCATGGACACTCACAGATGTGTGCAAAGTGGTGAAAAATTTGAGTTGCCGCATGCGTATGTTCTCAGCTGAAGGGAACACTCTACCTTCGAAATTTCAACCGTCATACTGCAAACAAGTGCCTTTTTTGCAATCTGTTTCCTGCCAGTTGTTTTGCAATTTTGTGCTTTTTGTTGGAAATTTTGCCATTTAAAATGGCTCCCCCGGGGCTTCCCTGGTGGCGCAGTGGTTGAGAGTCCGCCTGCCGATGCAGGGGACATGGGTTCATGTCCCGGTCCGGGAAGATCCCACATGCCGCGGAGCGGCTGGGTCCATGAGCCATGGCCGCTGGGCCTGCGCGTCCGGAGCCTGTGCTCCGCAACGGGAGAGGCCACAACAGTGAGAGGCCCGCGTACCGCAAAATAAATAAATAAATAAAATAAAATAAAATGGCTCCCCGGGACGGCCCTGGAGTGCTGTCTAGTTTTCCTAAGTGCAAGAAGGCTGTGATGTGCCTTACAGGGAAAATGTGTGTGTTTAGATAAGCTTTATTCAGGCATGAGTTGTAATGTGTTGGCTTTGAGTTAAATGTTAGTGAAACAAAAATATATATTAAAGAAGGTGTCTTTAAACAGAAGCACACGTAAAACAACATTCTGTATTGACCAGTTGATCAGAATGTGACCACAAGCTCACAGGAACCTAACTATTTCCCCAAGGAATACTCGGTCAGTATTTACTAATTCAGTATTCTTGGAGAGTTTATAGGATATAACTACCACGGATAACAAGAATCAACTGTCTACATGACAAAAGTTACTTTATATTCATTACATTTATAAACTGTAGCTTTCAAAAAGTCTTTTCATCTCTCAACAATGAAGCAAAAATATATCGTATTTTAAAAGATCCTGCCCTGTGGTAAAACTGTAGTTGAGCAGGCTGAATCTAACCTAATGATATATATTTATATTTTTTTAACCTAATGATAAAATCAATGATCGTAACTTATAATTGTTAAGATATTATCTCACTCTGCATTTCCCACCCCCCCAAAAAAAGATACTATCTCAGAAATATTACCTTCATTGTTTCATTTAATCTTTGTAATAAATACAAAATATTGTTAGCTCCATTTTGTTGGTGAAGAAACTGAGGCTCTATAGGGTAAGGTGAGTTGCCTGGTGTCACATAGTGAAATATACAATCAGAACTTGAACCCAGGATTTCTGATTGCATTTTCTAAGGCTTTTCCCTTGATCTCTAGGTGAGGATCAATAATTCTTCGTAAAATGATCTACAGACATTTGCACCCCCAAGACTCTCACTAAGATGACTGGAAGCAATAAAGCCGCACAGACGGTTATTTACACACCTTCACTCAAGAATGTCTCTCAATTTAAAAAAATGAAGCTCAAAAAAAAAAAGAAAAGAATTTCTCGTTTGTGGGAACAGGGAACCACTGTGTGGGGAAAGAAATAGACAAGCAATGATCTTGTCCACTCTGCTTGTCCCGTGTGTGGGTGTATTTATCGTATATTCCTCTTCTGAAATCTTGTTGCTTGTCTTCTTTTTTCCCCTTATTTCCTATTGAAAACGAGACAGAGATTTAGAACTTTTCCATAAATTTCTATGGCTGATACCCAATTGCTTATTTGAGTTCTCTGTTGAATGAATAAAGAAAAGGGTATTCTGGATCTGTTTGAAACTTAAATAAATTCACGTTTTGAATAATATATGCATTTCAGATCCAATCAGTGCCTCATATTTGCATTGAAGATTTTCTCCACCACAGCAGTTCTATCATCCGACTCAGGTTATTTGGTGTGCCTGGCATAACCTGTCTAGCTTTTAATAGATGCAAACAATAGTTTGTCAAACAGGCAGATCTTCGTAGTGGTGTGTTTTCTTTTAAATTAGGAAAGCTGGCTTGTTCTAAGGCATTGTCCTCAGATCAGTGCACTTGTTCTGATGATGACCTTGGCATTTCTGATGCTTATAAATGCAACAAGTCATAGATTCATAGAGCTGCAGAGCTGGAAGGCTCTTAGCAATTATTGTATCAGCCACCTCAATTTCCCGATGAGGACACTGTAGTCCAGAGAGATGACATTATTTGCCCAAAGTGATGAAACTGGTTGATGGCAAAGAGGCTTCACTTCTCTTGCAGTGATCTTTCCCTGGTGTCACACTGTCAAGAGAAAACACACAAGTCAGGCCGCTGACTACCCTATAGGGAATCAGGTTTTAAATGAATTAGCATGAGAGGTAAGCCAGATTCTTTGGGTCATGCTTTTGTAGAGTGGATCATAAGAGGCTTGGAACAATGATTAGATCAAGGCTACTGTCTTTTTATCTTATATTTGATGACCAGTAAAACAATGCATCAGTGATTGTGTAGAATTAAAGATTTCAACAATGAGGCCACCTCCCAGCTGATTTTCACAAATCTTTTAAAATACCACAAGCTCACTTTTCTCCTCTGGGTGATCCAACAGCAGTATAAGATAGTTGATGATTTCGGCAGCCTTTATGATGCAGTTATGCCTTTATTCCAGAAAGTGTTCTTTGACACATTTTTAGGAAGGAATATAGTAGACCAATAAAACAATCAATTTCCTGTGCTTATTCTGCAACTGTCAATAAGAGGCATGGCCAGGACTTGGCGTCCACACAGCATGCATTATGATTCAGAAACCTGTGAGTGACAGATTTTCTGGCAACAATTCTTAAATTATTGACTAAAGGCAAGAACCCTAAAACTGTCTAGCTTATGAAATCGAGAAGGCACTTGTAAAGTAAGCATTCCACCTAAAATAATTGGTAGTAAATGTCCCAGACTCTATTCTCATCCTCTGAAACATCTATATATTTTAAACATCAGGCTTAAAAGTCTTGCTTAACACTCAGTTCAGTTTTTTCCATCATCAGATGCAGTAAGTGTGAATTACTGGATAATACTTGAGTGCCACAAATATTAAATGTCTTTATATTTAAAAAATCAATTTACAAGACTTCTGTCCTCTAGCCTTGAAGCTTGGTGAGAAGGCCAGTCTTGTTCATTCTTTGGGATACCCTCTCCGTCTTCAGGGCCACACAGGGGCCTAGAAGCATGTGGGTACCCCCAAAGTGGTCTCTCAGCCTGTGGGCTCTGCCTACTTTCTGATCACCCAGGAGGCTGCTGGGTGCTGGGCTTCCACAGCTTCCACAGGTTCAAGGTGAAGACCCAGGACTTCCTCAGAAGTGAGCCTCACTTTCCTCTCTGCCTGTGCAGACTGGCGTATTCCTCCAGGTCAGTGACTTTCCTCGGTGGTTTCAACCCCTCCGTGCCAAGCTAGGCTTTCAAAGAGAAGGCCGTGGTCCCATTGTAGACATTCCCAGGACGTCCTGCCACCTTGGACACAGAGGTCTCTATCCATACGTACCATCCTCTTTTTTCCTAGTCCCAAGCAATCCCTTTCCTGACATCAGTCACACACCTCTGACACTTAGATCCCTTTGCCTCTCAGCCAGGCGGGAACAAATGCATGGGTTCCTCCTCTCGTGGAGGTGACGAAAACCGCAACTCCAAGGCTCTCATGTTGGAATGTGAAAGAAAAGCACCTTTCCTTTTCATGAAGTGAGTCTACAGGAAAATAGACAGTTTCTCCAGGGGTTATCCTGCATTATAAATTGTCATGTGATCCAGACACCAAGCAAGTTTCCCTGTCCGAAAACAGGTAGATGACCTTTCATGCTTCCTTACTGTACGCTCAGCCTTCAGAGAAGCTGCTTCTCCTGTGTAGGATTTCCTGCTAAGTGACTCTCTTCACTTGCCTCATGGGCACACACTAGTTTATGGCTTTAATGGAAAATCCATCTAGGTTTTCCAGAGGATGTTGTCGACTGTGAGAGGGCAGGAGTTGCAGCCGCTCTTATAATTAGCGAAACTGGCTAAAGACACCACCTGGGACTTCCAAGTGCAGCCCTCAAAACCGAAAGATACAAAGGTCTTTGGAAGCCAGGAGCCCTTGGTCACTGGAAGGCATGATGGCCACTCTGTCCCACCTGCTGGAATCAGTTACCCGGGCAGCAGGAGTCTGGGGTTAAAGGCCTCCTCACGAATTCTCACTGTAATTACATCTCGATTAGTGCAAAGTGCTAATCATGGCATCTTCATTTTGCTTTTCAGTCAATAGAGCGGATGAAATATTAATACTTGAATTTTCATTTTCAGATAGTGGAACTAATAGATCAAGAATGCTGGTGGGCAAGGGAGGTGAAAACTAACTCTGGCAATGGTTTCCTTGATCTTTCTTAATACCAAGGGGAGGGGAGTTTTAGTCAAAATAATTCAGAAAGAAAGATGTCCGTATATCTGTTTAACCCTGATGATTTAATATTCAAGAATTTTGCTTTTTGGAAAAAAATGTTATGTTTCATCCAGAGACTAGTTATACCTAGAAATTCACAGAATCTGGACTTAGCATCTTATCTATCTGTTTCCAGTAAGGTTCCATTTCATTCTAAGTCCCAGTATCTGGTGTGATTTAAACACTCTTCCCCTCCACCACTGGGTATTAATAATGCTCACATTCTGTAAACCTCCCTCAGGTCCCCATCCCAGGGCCAGGAAGCCTGCTTCACATCAGGCATGAAGTCCTTAAGCTACCTGTCTTCCAAAGGCCTACTGTTCCAGATTCACTCTGTTTCCCTCTTTGAGCAGCTTTGGAAAACAGCTGGCCGTTGGTCCAGATGCCATAGTCCTCTATGAGTCTCAAGATTTATAAGTCTGCAGCCTCCTTTCTTCTGGTTCAGCCATTCCACATCCTTTAACCATTACTGATGCACCGTTCTTCCATGAGCCATCTCTCTGGCTCTCATTCTACAACGTGTGCCGTGTACTTTGGTGACCAGACACTTAAAACAAGCTACCCGAACATTTCATTACCACTCCTCATAGCAACGATATGAGGTTGAACAATTAGCCCCATTTTATTGTCTAATTAGAAACCCCACCCTGAGTTGTGGTTGGATTTCATTTAAAAACCATGTTATTTTTTTTATTCCCATTGTCTCTTTTGATTTGTTTTTTTAAAGAAAACTTCTGTAGAATGAATGCAACGTAGTAAAATAGTTCTATAAATTTATTTTTACTTTTTATTTTTTTAAAGCCTACTGCAGCCGGTATTCCTGGGTGGTCTCCCATCCAAGTACTAACCAGGCCCGACCCTGCTTAGCTTCCGAGATCAGAAGAGATCGGGCGCATTCAGGGCGGTATGGCCATAGGCCTAAAACAATTTTAGTATTTATTAAATAAGAAAGCTGTCAATTGGAATAAGGAGGGAAAAAGGAAGTGTTTATTTAAAAATGAACATCTGCTGGAAACCAGCCAGAAAGGTGTCTAGAGCCTGTTACACCTTCCTTCTGACAGGAGGGGGTTGGAAACGTGCTCTGGGAGACCTCGTGCTAACCTGGCAAGACTCTGCCTAGGCCCAAGTTCTAAATTTTACGCGTCATTATACAAGATGCCACTTGAAATTAAAGATGTTTCCATTCCAAGAGGGCCGGAGTGGTGCTGTACGTCTCATGGGGAAGACGGTGCCAGTTATAGTCGAATGGATGAGACAGGGAATCACAGATGCTTGGTAAGGTCAAGGTGAATGTGGGGTCCAAGCCAGATGGTGCTCCGTCAGTCCTACGGTTCCCAGCCCCGGCCGCACACTAGAAGCACCTTGCAAAAGTGCTACGGATGCTACGGATGCTGAGCCCTGAGCCGGGGGATCCTGATTTAATTGCTCTGGGTTGTGGCCTGGAGTCCATAAGTATTCAACTCCTCCCAGGTGATTCTAACCCTTAGCCAGGGATGGGAACCACTGAATCCTAATTCAGTGCTTTCCAAATTTAATTTGCCTGTGAGTCATCTGAAGCTCTCATAAATGTAGGTTCTCATCCAGTGGTCCGGGACTGGACCTGAGATTTGCATCTCCAGCAAACTGCCAGGCGATGTTGATGTCCTTGGTCCTTGGAGCACGCTCAGAGTAACACGTTTTAAGAGGCTTCACACTCCTTGGCTGTCAATGGCACTCTTGTCCTAAAAATTCTTCAGCTGAGAGCTCTTGTATTCTCTCTTTACGCACTCCCTTTTGGCGTGTCTGCCTGGCAATGCACTGTGCAGCTTATGGTCAAAACCATAGTTAAAGGAATGATTATGGATGCTACGTCTAAACAATTCGGGCTCTGAGTAGCCTTCTGTTTCCACAGGAACTGGATTGCCTAGTGATTTTCTAGCGTTTATCTTCGAAGTCTTATCTAGCCTAAAACCTCTTCCTTATGTACGATCGTCCTCTACCCAGCAACCTCACTGCTCAAGATCAGAAGCAGTGGTGTAAGCCCGTGGTCCTTAAACTCTTTGGGGCTGGAGAACCTTCTTGCTTTAGCTTTTAATATTCTGGATTCTCTTGATCCAGGTATTAGGGGGCAGCGTGCATGATGGGGCCAGGTAACCCCATGTTTCACAGTCTGACCTCTGGAAGTTCTTGGGTTGCTTTCAGGTTTATAGAGCTGACTACCAAGAGCACCAAATCTTAAGACTTAGCAGTTTCTAAGTGGGAGTTAATACAAAGTACTTTATTTCTAGATTATTTGGATTAACCAAATAGATACATGCAAGATATATGCAGAGCTAATATTCATAGTTTTAAATACAAAGTAGAGGCAATTTTCATAACTTGCAAACTCTGGGTTATCGAGGTCAATGTTACCTTTAGGGATGTGGGCTTAAGGTAACTCAAAGCTGAGGCTGGGTGGAGAAGCTAGGAGGTGGCTTTGGGGCCACGAGGGATGCTGCCTAAGGGTAAAGAAGAAAAGTGTAGATGCATGTGTTCTACTCAGGGGACAGTATCAGCGCTAACTTCCCTAAAATTACTTCTAAAGTTTCAGCTTCCCTCCAGCCCAGGCCAAAAGGCCACCCTCTTTCTCTATCTTCCTCCAGACTTAGCTTGCACTTTATCTCCGCTGTGTTTCTGGCACTGATCACTTTTCTCATCTTTGAATCCTCTGTAAATATTCATAGGCTATAAGAAACGATCCAGGAAGCTGGCTCCCTGATTGAATAGCTGATGCCACTGGATAAGTAAATCGTTCCCATCCCTTAGCATGGCGTATGGATCAGGTGATGCCGGAGAACGATGGCAGAATGAAAAGAGCAGGAGTTAGTATCCGTTCCCAGGGTTCAGCTCATCGGCCCTCCCTCGTCCTCTAGCAATACTGGCTGTGGTCTGGGTGATGCTGTCCTGCTCACCACTCTAAGGATGACACCTGCTGGGGGCAGGCATGGGGGTGGCAGTGAGTCGAGTCTCTCCCCCAGAAGCTGACTTTCTGCCTCTCAGCTGAGATTTGTGAGGAAAGGCACTTCGAGCAGTGCCCAGTTAGCAGGTCATTAATACTTGCTCAAGCAATAAGCAAAGTATACAGTAGGATGTCATAACTCTTTGTGTCCAAACAACTTAATGAGTATTTATGTCCTAATGACTTAGCAGCCGTGTGCAAAAATAATGCACGTGCATTGAAAGAAGTCTTAATTTTGTACTTTATCCTTAAATAACCACGCTGACTAATGGATGCGTTTGCCTGTTGGGCACTGGGTAACTTCTCAAATCTTTGAATTAGACTGGACTTTGTCAACCTCATTTCCTGTTCCTCATTGATTGGTTGGATGGATTGGAGGTACACAGCAGCCTCTGGAAGTCCAGCTTCAAGGGAATATGAGCTCACTGAAAGGACTGTAGCATCTCATGCTGAAACTGTGAATTACCTGGAGATAGTGGTTCCCACAGGGTCTGATGGATTCACGATGCTTTCTCAGGATTTTAAAAGATCGTATGGGCTCTCCTGTGTGTTCACTGCACCATCCAGGGCACCTCTGCACAGAGTTTGAGAACAGAGGCGATAACCGTAGATTTTGAGACTGAACTCAGAGGGAATAAAACACCTTAACTGAATAGTGTTTGAAAACCGAATGCCATGAGTGTATTGTACCCACAACGCAGCAGGGCTTTTTAAGATCAGTCTGGACAGAGAGGATGCTATCACATCATCTTAGCAGAATGTCCTAAGGTAAAACCATGATTCCTTCTCTTACACAGATAGCTTGATGGGGAAAAAACGAGTCCCCTTATTCCACAAGGCTTGATTTAACACGCACTGGTTCTGGGCACCTGGGATATGTCAGCGGACGAAATAGATAAAGATTCTATCCTCCTGAAACTTACATTCTGTCCTTCTGTTTCCAATGCGTAAAAGAATGTGGAGTACCACAGCCTTAGAATTCTTTTGTCAAACAACATGAGAAAGTTATAAAAGGACTTTTATCTCCTCCGAAGTTCTATTTAATGGCTTATTCTCAAAGATTAAGATTCTGCAGAAAACAGGCGTCCTTAAGATATTTAGAACCTAATCAGTGACTGAACCAGAGGGAATTATTCTACATTAATGAAAATCAATAATCTATGAATAGGATATTAATGAAGACTGATGATCTATGAATGCAGTGTGGGTGAGGAAGCAATTCTCACTAATAGGCTGATTATACTTAGACTGTTGTTACAAAATTGAATTGGAACGATGGTTCTGGTAAGTCACCCTCATCTTTGTTTATTCTCAGGAAGTGTTTAATGGTACATACTTTGGAACTTGGGATATTTGATAGTGTTCTTTAATTTCCTTCCTGTCATCGAAGAAATAGCACCTGGATTTTTCTATCTTGCAGCTTCAGGTAGCAGTATTCACTTCCAAACATATCAGATGAGAAGGAAGAGAGATACTTCCTTTTATCTAAATCATCAGAGCCACTTCAGGGTCGGCTGTGGTGGGAAAGGAGTTGCCCCATATCTTTTGGAGAAATAGGAGAAGCTGGAGCTTTTATATGATATTCTGACTGAGTTCGCTTTCTCTCAACCTATCCCACCCCCATCAAAAATAAATTAATAAATAAATTAGTGCAAAGAAAATCTTGTGAGATTTAATCTGAGACCTCGTTGTGGCACCAAAAGTCCCTTAAGCAGTGTTTTCTAGACTTTGCACTAAAAGAAGTTTGCATGAAATGTGACCTGTATGTAAGATGAAAAATAGAAATGTTTTTCCCCTGCATCAAGGGTTGTATGAGTATAAACCACATCACTCATCATCCACAACTTAAAAATAACCAGTGCTAAGATTTTTATTTATAGCCTTCTAGACTTTATATATAGTTTTATATGTCTATGTGTATAATTTAATAAGTAATTTGGTTTACATCCCACATGTAACCTCCATCTTTTAATTTATATTATATCCTGAATGTTTCTCCAGGTCACTAAATCTCAGACTATAGCGACCCACAGTTTATTTAATTCATCCCCACTTCATCTAACTTGTTTTTAATCCTATGAAGTAAGTTTAATGAAACCATCAAAGATTTTAAATTTAGCTATCACAAGCCATGTATTAAAACATGAAAATCCCCTGAGTTGATATTAGCTGAAATGTACTAGTTCTTTTCTTCATTTATTCATCACATGTTCATTGAGCGTTTATCATCTACACAAGAGGCACTCTCCTCTGTGAGAAGTACAGAGGAAGTCTACATTTTGAGCTCTAACTTTGCACAGTTTGCGTGGAGTTGAGGCATCTACCTGCAGAAGAGGCTGGACTGTTTGGAGGCTGAGCTGTCGATGTGTAGTGACAGCCACTCCTCAGCCGGGCACTAAATGGTCCAGTCACATTGAAGTGTCAACTGCATTTGCAAAAAAACAGTGATACTTGCCGAAAAATTCCTCCTGTCTTTCTTTCTTTATTTATTTATTTTGCGGTACACGGGCCTCTCACCATTGTGGCCTCTCCCATTGTGGAGCACAGGCTCCGGACGCGCAGGCTCAGCGGCCATGGCTCACGGGCCCAGCCGCTCCGCGGCATGTGGGATCTTCCCGGACCAGGGCACGAACCCGCGTCCCCTGCATCGGCAGGCGGACTCTCAACCACTGCACCACCAGGGAAGCCCCCTCCTGTCTTTGATATGATTTAGGATAGGAAGAAAAAAAAGAAAGGCAGTGGATCATAGGGACTGGAAATCAGAAAAATTATTTTAGAGAACATACATATTTCCAAAGAATCCCTACTGAGAACAGATGCTGAAACCCAGGAAGTGTGTCCTGACTCTGTGGTTAATTTGCTTGTTTATTTGGCCTGTTGCTCCCTTGGCATCACTGGGAACTGGCTGACATTGAAATATGGTGCTGGGCCTCAAGTCAGAAGGTCTGGTCTTTGCTATTTCCTTTGCTGTTTATTAATTAGGGGCCCTACGCTGGTTGATTTATCTCCCTGAGCTTCAAGCTGCCCCATTGGTCAAACTGAATTTGAGGGCAACTCAAATTTTAAAAAATACATGGAACAGATGAAATAGAATAAACTGCATGATATCACAAAACTTGGAAGAATTAGTAATGTAGATAAGAACCCTTAGGTGAGAAAAACACATGCTTTTTTTTTTAATGTATTATGGACTTTTATTATTTTTAGAGGTTAGTTTCCATTTAGTTATTACAAAATATTGGCTGTTTTCCCCGTGTTGTATAATACATGCTTGAGCCTTTCTTACATCCAATAGTTTGTAACTCCCACACCCTCCCCCCCATATTGCACCTCCCCCCTCCCCACTGGGAACCACTAGTTTGCTCTCTATATCTGTGAGTCTGCTTCTTTTTTGTTATATTCACTAGTTTGTTTTATTTTTTAGACTCCACATATAAATGATATCATACGGTATTTGTCTTTCTCTGTCTGACTTATTTCACTTAGTATAATGCCCTCCAAGTCTATCCGTGTTGCTGCAAATGACAAAATTCTGTTCTTTTTTGATGGCTGAGTAGTATTCCACTGTGTGTGTGTGTGCGTATATATATATATAATATATATATACGCACACACACACACATATATACATGTATATATGTATGTATACCACAACTTCTTTATCTGTTCATCTGTTGATGGACACTTAAGTTGCTTCCATATCTTGCCAACTGTAAATAATGCTGCTATGAACATTGGGATACATGTATCTTTTTGAATTAGTAGAGAACCACTCATTTTAAACTGAGTCCATTTATGGGATTATTTTGAAAGCCCCCAGATCCTTTGTAAGAATGTATGAAAGAGGGGGAGAGAAAAGGAGGAACAAAGAAGAAAGGGGAGAGAGAGAGAGAGAGAGAGAAAGTGTAGGAGATAGAAGGTGTTATTGAAAGTCTCACTTGTGGAGGTGTGAGAGTTGAAGGGGGCCCTGTGACTGTGGACTGGAAGGCAGACAGGCAAGTGAGAACACCATTTCCTGGAGGCTGTGGTACCCCCTTCTCTGGCAAAGGACACCCACTTGGTGACCTAACAAGTAAACCTTTGAGATCTATCAGTGGATCCTGTCTGCTTGGTTGAAAGAGAACCTGCTCTGGTCTCCTGAACAGTTACTTCCAAACTTTTTCCTAATTCTTTTCTCCAGTGGGATGTTAAATCAGGTCTGATCCCAGAGGTCAGGGTGACCAACTCATCCCAGTTTGCCCACAACTTTGCCTGTTTTAACACTGAAAATCTCATGTCCTGGGAACCCTCTTGGTCCCAGGCACACTGGGATCGTTGGTACCCTGTCAAAAGCCGAAGTGAGGATTTGGATGCTATATTCAATGAATCAGAGTAATGGTTTCCTGTTTGAAAGTAAAGTTTCCAGAATGAGATGCATAATTTGTACTCTCTGAAATGTATAAAGATAACCTTGTGGAAACCAGCAGCATCAGAGATTTGCCGAAGGTCGCACAGTTCTGGGGTGGTAGAGTCCAACCCAACCTTGATTTTCAATTTTGATTCAAAGCTATTTCCATTCCCTTTATACTACTACCTTTGTTTGCCTTTATAGGAAATATAAACTGGGTTTTAGTTGGTGAAGACAGTTGGAAACAGAAGCATAGGAAACATTAAACTTTGGTGCTGCACCAGGATAGTAGGATTATTAAAGAGGAAAAGCTACCATGCAAATGCAGCATCAAACTACTTTCTTATGTGCAAGATAAGATTCTTATCTGATGAATATTCTATAGTGTATTGCTCCTGCCAGAATATGATGTATAAGGTATCAATTGATGAAATCAACTCTGAAATGTTTTTTAGGGCCCAGTTTAGAGAAAAGTGAATTATGCTTCAAGAGTCAACATTTATTCAGACTGCAAATGTTTGACATGTTTTCCATTTCTATCAAAAACAATAGATGGCTATAAATCCTCAGAAATTGGTAAGGATGCAGGAAACTTTGGAAGAAAGATTTAATTTCCTTCAGAAAAGTAAATAGAAGTCCTTTCACGTTACAGGTCAACTGCATATTTGTAGCTTTTATTAGCATTTCTAAGTCATAGCAGAATGATTCTGGGTGGCTGCCAGGATGGTACAGCCCCAGTTTGAGTTTTATCATCACATGGCGATGTATTATTGAATTTGGCAATGAGGTTTTTAAGAGACTTCTTGTTTCTCTAAGTCCCTATAGAAATAATACCATTTGGTTTCATCCAAAGTAGCTAAAAACTTCCCTATCTGATGAAATCTCTGGGTAGGTAGGAAAAGGCTTTCTAGATATTGTGACAATTCATTTCCTGAATTAAAATGTCATTTAGCAACTATTTATTTGTATATCGGTTATTTATTTTTTATTGAGGCACGGTTGATTTACAATATTGTGTCAGTTTTGGCTGTACAGCATAACGATTCAGTATTTTTGAAGATTATATTCCATTTTAGGTTATTACAACATATTCGGTATAATTCCCTGTGCTGTACAGTAACTTATCTATTACTGTTGCTTATCTATTTTATGTGTAGTAATTTGTATCTGTTGATCCCATACACTTAATTTGTCCTTCCACCCCTTTTTGGTAATGACAGGTTTGTTTTCTATGTCTGTGAGTCAGTTTCTGTTTTGTATAAACATTCATCTGTATTATTTTTAGATTCCACATATAAGTGATATATAGTATTTGTCGTTCTCTGTCTGACTTACTTCACTAAGTATAATAGGTCTCTCCATGTTGCCAATGACAATATTTCATTCTTTCTGTGGCTGAGTAATATTCCATTTTATATATATATATATATATATATATATATATATAAAATATACACGGGTGTGTATTTATATGTGTGTGTGTGTATATATATATATATAGAGAGAGAGAGAGAGAGAGAGAGAGAGTTGTGTTCATGTCTTGACTATTGTAAATAATGCTGCTGTGAACAACACAGGGGTGCATGTATCTATTTGATGTAGTGATTTTTGTTTTTTCTGGATATACACCAGACTGGAATTGCTGGATATATAGTAGCTCTATTTTTAGTTTTTTAAGGAACTCCATATGTTTTCCGTAGTGGCTACACAAATTTACATTCCACCAACAGTGTACGAGCTTCCCTTTTCTCCAACATTTGTTGATGACGGCCATTCTGACAGGTGTGAGGTGATACCTCATTCTGGTTTTGATTTGCATTTCTCTAATAATCAGTGACGTTGAGCATCTTTTCATGTGCCTGTTGGCCATCTGTATGTCTTCTCTGGAAAAATATCTATTTAAGTCTTCTCCCCGTTTTTTGATTGGACTTTTTTTTTTTTTGGATATTGAGTTGTATCAGCTGTTTGTATATTTCAGATAATCACTCCTTATTGGTTGCATCATTTGCAAATATTTTCTCCCATCCCATAGGTTGTCTTTTCATTTTGTTGATGGTTTCCTTTGCAGTGCAAAACTTTTAATTAGGTACCCTTTGTTTATTTTTGCTTTTATTTCTTCTGCTTTGGGAGACTGATCCAAGAAAATATTGCTACAACTTATGTCAAAGAGTGTTTCACCTGTGTTCTCTTCTAGGAGTTGTTCGGTTTCATGTCTTACATTTAGGTCTTTAAACCATTTTGAGTGCATTTTTACATATGGTGTGAGTGAATATTCTAATTTTCATTGTTTTACATGTAGCTGTTCAGCTTTCCCAACACTACGTGCTGAAGAGACTGTTTTCTCCATTGTATATTCTTGCCTTCTCCATCATAGATTACTTGACCGTATAAATGTTTGGGTTTACTTCTGGTCTCTCTGTTCTGTTCCACTGATCTTCTTGTCTGTTTTTGTGCTAATACCATGCAGTTTTGATTACTGTAGCTTTGTAGTGTAGTCCGAAGTCTGGGAGGGTTATACCTCTAGCTTTGTTCTTTTTTCTCAGAATTGCTTTGGCAAATTGGGGTCTTTTGTGCTTCCATATAAATTTTATGATTATTTGCTCAAGTTCAGTGAAAAATGTCCTGGGTATTTTGATAGAGATTGCATTAAATATGTAGATTGTTTTCAGCAATATGGCCATTTTAATAATATTGATTCTTCTAAGCCAAAAGCATGGGATATCTTTCCATTTCTTTAAATCATCTTTGACTTCCTTCATTAATGTCTTATAGTTTTCAGCATATTGGTCTTTCACTTCCTTGGTTAAGTTTATTCCCAAGTATTTTTTTGATGTGATTTTATTTATTTTTTTTTACTTTTCTTTTTGATATTTCATTATTGGTGTACAGAAATGCAACAGATTTCTGTATATTAATTTTGTATCCTGCAACCTTGCTGAATTCATTTATTAGTTCTAATAGTTTTGGGGTGGAAACTTTAGGGTTCTCTATATAGAGTATCATGTCATCTGCAAATAGTGACAGTTTTACCTCTTCCCTTACAATTTGGATACCTTCTGTTTCTTTTTCTTGTCTAATTGCTGTGTCTAGGACTTCCAATGCTATATTAAATAGAAGCAGTGAGAGTGGGCATACTTGTCTTGCTCCAGATTTTAGTGGGAAGGCTTTCAGCTTTTCACCATGGAGTATTGTGTTGGCTGTGGGTATATCAGTTATTCAATCTAAAAATAAAATCCACATAAAAGTGATTTGAAAGCTTAGTGAGTTGATCAGATGGTTCATTAATTTGTTATTGAGGTCCCAGATCTCAGCTTTTCCTTGGAATAACCCTAATTTTCATAGTCTTGCCAGCTGCACTCCACATCACAGAGGCAAAGAAAAGACAGAAGGCATTGCTATATTGCATGATGACTAATGGGCCATGTGAGAGTTTAAATTTGTTTTCTTCTCCAAAAGATTTGGAGCAGAATTTTTTCTAAAATTAAATTATGTCCCATATAAAATACAAAGATAACTGAGGTCTAGAAAAAAATCCCTTGGCTTATTAAGAAGTATGAAAAGAGTTCTTAGGGGTATTGAAAGGAATATTGGTTTTGGAAATTAAGGATTTGCTTGGAGTCCTGCCTTTACCATAACTAGTTACCTTACCTTCAGTAAAACTTTGGCATCTCTGAAGTCCATCATCTGAGAAACAGGATAATAATCCAACTCATAGTTATTGAAAAGATGAAAGCAACTTGTGTGTTGTAATGCATAAAAAGGTATTTTTGTTTTCTGTTAGTAAACTCTTCCAAGTTAGATTCTCTTTTTTTTCCTGGACCCAAAATAACTGTAAGCTTACAATGAAATATGTTAATAGCTGAGGCTGTGCAATCTCAAAATAGTGATGGTATGTCTTTTTCATGTAGATAGCAATGTCTGCTCTATAGTGTTTGTCTTTTGGTCTTTTAAAAAAATATTGTATTTTCAATGTCAATTTTAGCAGGTATGGATTGAAAATAACCTCTCACAATAAACAGAAATGACTGACAATAAAATTAGCACGATTTCATCAGTTGGTACCATCCATGCAACTGACAGATCAGCTTCTATCACTTTGACAAATCCTTTACTTACTAGTTATTTCCATCTATAGCACACAAATGTTTAATTCATTCATTCAGAATCTTTCAAGTCGTGATTGTACAATGTTTACTTCAAGTTTTGGCTTTGATTAATAAATCACTCCCTTACCTCCGAGATCTTTTTTTTTTTTTTTTTTTTTTGTGGTATGCGGGCCTCTCACTGTTGTGGCCTCTCCCGTTGCGGAGCACAGGCTCCGGACGCGCAGGCTCAGCGGCCATGGCTCACGGGCCCAGCCGCTCCGTGGCATGTGGGATCTTCCCCGACCGGGACACGAACCCGTGTACCCTGCATCGGCAGGCGGACTCTCAACCACTGCGCCACCAGGGAAGCCCCGAGATTTTATTTTTAAAAACCTTTCTTTCCTCCTAAAGGATGGTTTCCTGACCTATCAGATGGAACCATAACAAATTGCAAACTTTGACGCAATAAGTTAGGAATTTTTAATTATAGCCCAGCTTCAAAAACAAAGGCTGGCAAAGATCATTTTTCCTGATCTCAGTAAATTCTTGGATTTTTGAGCTCTAGAATGAACGGGAGACCCTTTCATCTTCAGCTGTTGAGGACACGTGCACTCAGGAAGGGACTAATGTGGCTTGTGGTTCTCTCTGGTTGTTTTTCTCGCCAGCAGCGCCTCTGAGCTCACTTAAACCTCCGAGAGTGGACACTGCTCCAGTGGTCTCATCTCCCTATCAAAGAAGAGATTCAGACAGATACTGTGGGCTCTGTGCAGCCTGGTTTAACAATCCTCTGATGGCCCAGCAGCATTATGATGGCAAGAAACACAAAAAGAATGCAGCAAGAGTTGCTTTGTTAGAACAGCTTGGGACAACTCTGGATACGGGGGAGTTAAGAGGTAAGAGAAACTTCTTATTTCTGCCACAGAACTGGGCTTTCAGAGAAAGTGTTTTCATAAACTGGGATGATTCTTCCTATTGCTTTGCTTACTAAGGACAATTCTAGGATCCTCCAAAAGGAATAGAAGAAAAAAGGAAATGAACAGAAAACTAATTTTTTCCATCTCCTTTCTTTCAAAGTATTTGTGATTGCCATATTTTTATTGACTACATAGTAGTCAATACTATGTTCAGATCAAAACCACCCACTCATGAACCAGAGTTTTTCCTTCTGCTTTATCTTTAAACACCTTCTGGAATGAATGCTTTTGTACATGAGCAGTACAAGAGCAGATGCAAAAAAGGCCAAATGGTGTTATCTTAATTTTAAACTTTTGTGCTTTTATGAATTCAGCCAAAACAAAGCAACACATTGGCTCCATTTCATGGATTAAATTAAGCCCAAGGCCTTTTCGTGGGCATATCTAGGAAGCTGAGGTAAGACAGTGCTGTGGACCACTATAGAATCAATACCTGGCTCCTCCCATCCCCCATCTGTTAACCTATTTTCTGGGTTGATGGAAACCATGGAGCATTTTAAGTTCATGTGAGATTTTACAGAAGTTGCTGAGTGGAGACTTGGAATCATAGGGTGAGGATCAATCCTATGGATTCCTGAGGAAGCCACATACCATTCTGTGGAACCTAATAAAATATTTCATCAACAACAACCATTTAAACATTTTTTGATCACCTAAACCGTTTTGATCAACTGATGTTGGCAGTGTAGAAGTAGAAATGCATTTTCTCAGAAGAATAATTCTGCAAAGGGTGCTCTACTATACCTCAGATATTTTATGGTTTAGATATACTTTTAGAAGTTGGCCAGGAGATCGTCCATCATAATAGCTGTAATAACAAAGTTTACAAGTCAGTTCTGAGAATGCAACCTGGGTTTGAGCTGGGTTCGGTATGTAGAGCCTGCAATTCTTATTACCCTTACCAGGCTATGAGCCTCCAAGGGAAAATAACCTGGTATAATTCTAGACCAAATAAATGGGACAGAAGATCTTGCTGTGTGACCTGACAGGAGGGACAGGTCACTTCTGATTATGTTGGTTGGGGAAGACTTCCCCAAAGAAAAGGACTGGAGTTGGAACTAGAAAGGTGGGTGGTCTTTTAGCAGGTGAGAAGGTATCCCATGTAAGCAGAATCATATATGTTTAGGCAAAAGAGAGGAAAAGATAAGCTGTCGCTGGTGAATAAACAGATTATCACGGAAAAAGCCTATCATACAGCATAGATTTAGGACTGCAGGTCCATTAGGAGATCTATGGAGCTTGATGAGAGACTGATTTTTGCAAGATAATGATTAAAAACAGCAAATGAGAGCAAAGAGGAAAAACACTATTTTTGTGGAAGTTTTCTAGCTCTAGAGAAACAACATGGAGCTTAATATTTCAGTATGTTGGATAATCATGTTGCAAATGCTTTTGAATTGTTGGTACTATTGCTGTCTGCTGGGGAATTTCTTGTGTTCACAGTCTCTGTCTTGTTAAAAATACAGGAGGAGTATTTTTTAGCTGAAGGCCTCCCATGTCTCGCTGTTCCTGGCAGATAACAAGTCTGCTCCGCGACTCCTTCATGGCAGGCACTGAAGGAGAAAAATAGGGCTTTATTTATGTTTTGTGCCAGATATTATGACTCGTAGAAGAATTATTCCTAGAGCACATTCTTCTTGTCTGTTTTGAATTATCGGTGCTGCATCTTTTAGGTACAGCCATGTCTTAATGACTTGGGAGTCTGGATTCTGTAACATTTGAGTGGTTTGTCTTTTATCCCAAAGACAAAAAAGGCTGCTCTTGGACTTGATAACTCAATGTGGTTCTGACTCAGTAGCACATGAAACACGATTAGCATCGAACACAGCGTCCTTGAAACCGACCTTTTCACCCACCCCAGGTGACATCTTGATGTATATGTATTCAGGCATTAAATATTGCAAAAGTTTAGGGAATCAAGCAATGATGATAACCTAGCATGTTTTAAAACACACGGGCATGCGCGCGCGCACGCGCACACACACACACACACACACACACACACAGTCTTCTATTTCTGGAATGCTTCTAGTGCATGGTCGATCAATTAATAAAGGCAAAAATGCTAACCAGTAAATACAGGCATATCCATAACTTTTAAAAAACTGGTGTCAAGCAGCTGGAGGATGGCAGTGTCACAGGCTTCCTCTCCTTCTTAGCACTTCTCAGTTTTTAATTTTTTTATTTTATTTTATTTTTTTGGCCGTGAGGCACGTGGGATCTTAGTTCCCTGACCAGGGATCGAACCTGTGCCCCCTGCAGTGGAGGCATGGAGTCTTAACCACTGGACCGCCAGGGAAGTCCCAGCACTTCTCAGTAAAACCCTACATCATTTACCGGTTTATTATGGTTTTCCTGATTTCTCCCTACTCACCCTATAGACTGTTAGCAACTTGAAAGCAGGAATCTATGTCTGCTTTGCCCACTGATGTGTTCAAAAACACCTAGAACAGTGACAGACACAGAGTAGGTACTCAATAAAATTGCTGAATGAATGAATGAACAGAGAAAGCAGAATTTAAAAGTCACCTAAAATTCTGCATTTTTTAACATGGCAATACTTTTCATTTCCAAAAGGATCCTGATTGAATAATTTTTACAAGACATTATTTATGATTTTTTCTTCTAATTTAAAAAGACGATGTATATTTTATATATTGTGAAAAGCAGAGATATTAAGTGTTATATAGTTCACGGAGTGTAACCCACACTCCTACCAAGATCCATAACTTTTCCATCATGACGTCATTCCCACGGGCCCCATCCCAGTCAATCCTAACTTCCCATTCCAGGGAACCAATTTTCTTATTTCTTTCACCAAAATTTAGTTTTGCCTGCTTTAAAATTTCATATAATTGTCACAGAAAGTATGTATTTTTCTGTGTCTAGCTTCTCATATTGTTGTTTTTTTTTTGGCGGTATGCGGGCCTCTCACTGTTGTGGCCTCTCCCGTTGCGGAGCACAGGCTCCGGACGCGCAGGCCCAGTGGCCACGGCTCACAGGCCCAGCCGCACTGCGGCATGTGGGATCCTCCCGGACCGGGGCACGAACCCGCACCCCCTGCATCGGCAGGCAGACTCTCAACCAGTGCGCCACCAGGGAAGCCCTCATACTGTTTTTGAAACGTATCCATTTGTTGCATAAAAAGCAGAGTAGCCCCTTGCTCTTTATCACGGAGTGGTTTTCTTCTAGACAGAAATCCCACAATATGTCTAGCCATTCTCCTCTTGACAGTTTTGGGGCTATTTTGAATAAGGCTTTCATGAACATTCTTTTTGTTGTTGTTGTTGACAGATGTTTTTACTTCTCTTGTTAAATACCTCAGAGTAGAATTGCTGGGTCATAGTCATAAGTTGGGTGTATTTTTAACTGAACAAGAAACTACCAAAACGTTTTCCAAAGTAGCTGTATTATCTTGCACACCCTAAAGCAACATATATGAATCCCATATCCTCACCAACGTTTGTTTTTATCGGTCTTTCAAATATTAGTCATTCTAGGGGGTGTAGGAGAGTATTTCATTATGGCTTTAATTTGTGTTTCCATGTAGACTAATTATGTCAAACACTTTAAAATGTTGGTCATTTGTATATCTTCCTTTGTGAAATGTCTGTTCCTGTCTTTTGCCTATTTAAAAAAACTGGTTGTCTGCCTCTTTATTTATTTAATTTTTTTAACATCTTTATTGGAGTATAATTGCTTTACAATGGTGTGTTAGTTTCTGCTGTATAACAAAGTGAATCAGCTATATGTATACATATATCCCCATATCTCCTCCCTCTTGCATCTCCCTCCCACCCTCCCTATCCCACCCCTCTAGGTGGTCACAAAGCACCGAGCTGATCTCCCTGTGCTATGTGGCTGCTTCCCACTAGCTATCTATTTTACATTAGGGAGTGTATATATATCCATGCCACTCTCTCACTTTGTCCCAGCTTTCCCTTCCCCTTCCTGGTATCCTCAAGTCCATTCTCTACGTCAGCATCTTTATTCCTGTCCTGCCCCTAGGTTTTTCAGAACGATTTCTTTTTTTTTTTTAGATTCCATATATATGTGTTAGCATACGGTATTTGTTTTTCTCTTTCTGACTTACTTCACTCTGTATGACAGACTCTAGGTCCATCCACCTCACTACAAATAACTCAATTTCATTTCTTTTTATGGCTGAGTAATATTCCATTGTATATATGTGCCACATCTTCTTTATCCATTCATCTGTTCATGGACACTTAACGTTGTTTCCATATCCTGGCTATTGTAAATAGAGCTGCAGTGGACATTGTGGTACATGACTCTTCTTGAATTATGGTTTTCTCAGGGTACATGCCCAGTAGTGGGATTGCTGGGTTATATGGTAGTTCTATTTTTAGTTTTTTAAGGAACCTCTATACTGTTCTCCACAGTGGCTGTATCAGTTTACATTCCCACCAACAGTGCAAGAGGGTTCCTTTTTCTCCACACCCTCCCCAGCATCTATTGTTTATAGATTTTTTGATGATGGCCATTCTGACTGGTGTGAGGTGATACCTCATTGTAGCTTTGATTTGCGTTTGTCTAATGATTAGTGATGTTGAGCATCCTTTCATGTGTTTGTTGGCAGTCTGTATATCTTCTCTGGAGAAATGTCTATTTAGGTCTTCTGCCCATTTTTGGATTGGGTTGTTTGTTTTTTTGATATTGAGCTGCATGGGGTGCTTGTAAATTTTGGAGATTTATCCTTTGTCAGTTGCTTCGTTTGCAAATATTTTCCCCCATTCTGAGGGCTGTCTTTTCGTCTTGTTGATGGTTTCCTTTGCTGTGCAAAAGCTTTTACGTTTCATTAGGTCCCATTTGTTTATTTTTATTTCCATTTCTCTAGGAGATGGATCAAAAAGGATCTTGCTGTGATTTATGTCATAGAGTGTTCTGCCTATGTTTTCCTCTAAGAGTTTTATAGTGTTTGGCCTTACATTTAGGTCTCTAATCCATTTTGAGTTTATTTTTGTGTATGGTGTTAAGGAGTGTTCTAATTTCATTCTTTTACATGTAGCTGTCCAGTTTTCCCAGCACCTCTTATTGAAGAGGCTGTCTTTTCTCCATTGTATACTCTTGCCTCCTTTATCAAAGATAAGGTGACCATATGTGCTTGGGTTTATCTCTGGGCTTTCTATCCTGTTCCGTTGATCTATATTTCTGTTTTTGTGTCAGTACCATACTTCATTGTTGAGTAGTAGGTAGAAGGTTTTCATATATTATAAATACAAATCCTTTGTCAGGTGTACCCACTGTGAATATTTTCTCCTACACTATGACTTGGCTCTTCACTTTCTTAAGTAATGTCTGGTAAGCAGACACTATTGAATTATCAAAGTATAATTTCTCTTTATTTTCTTTCATAATCATTGCTTTTTGTGTCCCATCTAAACAGTCTTTGCCTACACTCATGATCAAAGGTAATCTTGTATATTTTCTTCTACAAGTTTCATAATTTTAGCTTTTACATCTAGAATTATGATGTATCTCAAATTAATTTTTGTGTATGGTGTGAGGAAGGGGTTGACATTCATTTTGATTTTAGATATTTACCCAGTTGTTGCAGCAGATTTGTTGAAATTATTATTTTTTTCCTCGTTGGATTTTCTTGGCGCCTCTTTTGAACATCTATTGATTGTGTGTGAGTCTATTTCTGTACAATCTATTGTGTTCCATTGACTTATTTGTCTATCTTTATGCCAGCACCACACTGTACTTATTTATAGCATTAGAGAACTTTTGATATCAGGTAGTGCAAGTTCTCCAGCTTTGTTCTTTTCTCTCAAGATTGTTTGGCTGTTCTAAATCCTTCACATTTCTATATAAATGTTAGAATCAGTTTTTCAGTCTCTACGTAGAAAGTTTGGTGGAATACTGAATGGGACTTCGTTTAATCTATAGATCAATTTGGGGAGATTTATTTAAATGACTCACAATATTGAATCTTACAATCCATGAACACCATATATCTCCCTATTTACTTCTTTCTTTAAGTTTTATCAGCACTGTCACGTAGTTTTCCATGTAAAGATTTTACACATTATGAGTTGAATGTATCCTTGAGTACTTTGTGCTCTTTAACACTATTATAAATTTTATATATATATATTTTATATTTTTATATATATTTTATATATATTTTATAATTTTATATATATATATATATTTTTTTTTTGCGTTACGCGGGCCTCTCACTGTTGTGGCCTCTCCCCTTGCGGAACACAGGCTCCGGACACACAGGCTCAGTGGCCATGGCTCACAGGCCCAGCCGCTCCACGGCATGTGGGATCTTCCCGGACCGGGGCACAAACCCGTGTCCCCTGCATCGGCAGGCAGACTCTCAACCACTGCGCCAGCAGGGAAGCCCTAAATTATATTTTTTGAAATTTCATTTTTATGTGTTTCTTACTGACATATAGAAAATACAATTAATTTTTATACATTGACCTTGATTCCTGTGACCTACACATAACTTTCTACCTATTATTTGTATATAATTTAATAGCACAAAAAAACCTTGTACCTTTTGTATTTTTTTGGTATCCACACTATTTAGTCATTGGAAACTCTACAGAACCGTATTAGCTTTCTGGCCTTCCTTTGCTTCAAGTGGCAAATCAAATTTTTAAAAAGGAAATTATTCTTGTAGATTAACAAGGGATTTTAAATGAGATTGGCCTAAATAGTTATTAATATGAATAACCTGGTTACTGACTCAAGTTTAGTGATATTTGTTCCAGAAAGTAGATGACATCTGTCTCTACTTCCAACTTTTAGCTTAATAAGAAAAACGGCCACCTCTTTCTGAACATGGAGTCCAATGTAGAAAGCAAAGGAAGTTATTGAATTATAGAATTATAAATTCCAATGGACAGAAAGTGCTTTAGAGGTTTTCTTTGTAGTTCAATTTCTTCTTGCTAGCATAAAACACAGATATAAGGCAATTTCTTATGTAGAAACAGGGAGAGTATAAATTATGAATTTAGAGCTCAGTGAAAATAGAATATTCATTTTGCAGACATTTATTATTTATTCTTTTAAAAGTGTTAGGATGAGAAAATGCAGAGTTATTTCGTTGTTTCGGAGGAAATGAAAACAGAGCAAAAGAATTCATTTGAAAATTTCATGATGTTTCTGAGCATCAGATGCAGACAGTGCTGGAAAGGACATCGAACATCATGAATTATGCCCCTTGTTTTTGCAGAGCAGGGTTCTGGGGCCCAGAGAAGTGGGGTAACTGTCCCCTTCTAAGTTATGGCTCCGGATCGGAGGTGCGTCCATTTCCAGTGACTCCTCGTTGACTAGCTAGAACTCTGATGATTAACTCTTTTGTTTCAAAACAGTTAAGTTTGGGAACTTACGTATATTTTAGTATTAAACTCTCTTTGAATTCAAGTATAGAATGGGCACAGTTCAACTCTCAGCTTTCTGGGAATGAATGATTTACAGGGTACATCCTATATTTTAATAAAAGAGTTTTCTCCACCTTCGTGACTCCATCTCAGTTAGAGAGAATCTAGAAAAGGCAAAGAAATCATATTCACTTTTCCCAGGGGCCTGGGATTGAGAAGCAAAATTCTGTGAAGAGAAAGCTATTTCTAGAGAGGCTGCTAGAATTGATGACTCCCTCTGTAATGCAGCTTCTGCCTTTATTGGAGGGAATGGGGAATCATTTCCAGGGGTTACAGGAAGCTTACCTAGGACTTCAAATCATAAAAGTGGTATGTGAGTGAGAATGAGAAGACTTTCCTCAAAACAGGCAGAACACTGGAGTGAGAGAGATTTACTTTTTGAATTATTTCTACTGTGGACTTTCAGATGATCATGGGTTCCTCTTAATATTAGTTTGGCCTTTGCCCACGTCGCAGGCGGTAGACAGCTCGGTCATATCATTCAGTGACCCTCCTCCACCTTCAGGTCACTAAGGTACCTGTGCAGGGGACTTGGGCACTGGGGCTTCTCCAAGACCAGGAAAGGAAAGGCAGTCTAGGTTAAAAAATGAACAGTTTCCAAAGGCAACAGGTGCAACTATTGCTGTGCGACAATCACCCCAAAATTTAGTGGCTTAAAACATGGTAAACATTTATTATCTCTCAAAGTTTCCAGGGAGGAATTGGGGAGTGGCTTGGCTAGGTGATTCTGGCTTGAGGTTTCTTATCACTTTGCACCTGAGATGTCAGCCTGAGCTGCAGTTCTACTTCTAAAGGTGGCTCATTCCATTCTGGAAAACAGAGTCGTGGTTGCCGGTCATTGGCGGTGAGGGGAAGAGGTTGACTGCAGTGGGGCCGTAAGAGGGCATCTGGGGGTTGTGGAACTTGTCTGGACCCTGATATGGCTTCCTGGCTGTATGTGTTTGTTTGTCAAAACTCACATAACAGTATCCAAGGAGAGAGTGGGGAGAGTGGCATGTCAATTTCAAGAGCCAAATAAAAGAAGAAAGAAAATGTGAGCCACTCATATGTTGGCAGGAGGCCTCTGTTTTTCTCCTCGTGGGCCTCTCCCAGGAGTTTTGAAGGTGCTCGTGCTGTGGCCCTGGCTTCCTACAGAGCCTCGGGTGAAAGCCATCTTTTCTAGGGTGCTCCAAGGTCACATGGCCTCGCTTCCATCACCTTCTGTTGGTTAGAAGTCAATGCCAGTCCCTATTCGAGGGGTGGTTGGGAATTCAACTCCACCTTTGAAGAGGGGACTACCAGAGAACACGTGGACATTTTTAAACCACCACAATCAGAATGCAGGTGGACACCCGACCTATGTGACAAATACTGTGCTGTCATACCCTTTGTAGACTTTGGAGTGGAAAACATCTCATCCACAGGAGGCATTAATATATGCAATAAACACAAGTCAAGGATTTCATTTTAAAAATCTGATCGAGGTTTCTGCCTATTCTCATGAGGACCAGGTCAACAGAAAATAATTTCTCTGAGATCCTCTGCCCAAGAATTGATGGATGTGACAGCGGGAATCAGCAAAGACAGGGCACACTTTCCCAGCTGAAGGTTGCTTGAGAATCTCCATTTGAGTTTTCAACAATCCTTCCTTCATCCGACAACCATTTTCCCTTAGGACATGGCCACTCCAATACGCTTGGGGATTCCAGAGTTTTGGGGAGCAAATTAATTGGAGTTAACAGTTTGCTCGTGGGCTCCTAATCTCCCTGTGAGATGATAGAAACAGAAATTCTGATCAGGTGACTCGAGGTCAAGATTTTAGAAACAAAGCTTGTTATGTGTTGATTGATTTCCTCTTTGATGCCTTCTTTGATTTTTTTCATTTATTTTCCACTTCATTCCACTAACATTGAGCTCCTATCTGGTACCAAGCACAAAGTGCTGGAGATTCTACAGTGAATGAGAAGAGAAGGTTCCTATTGAGAAGAAGCAGGAAATAAACAAGCAAAACACATTTAGCCTGTGACAAGTGCTAATGGGAGGTGTGTTCCTTTAAATGGGAAAGTTAGTGACAACCACTCAGAGAAGCTGACATTTTGAACTGTGACCTGAAGGCTCCTGACACGAAGCACCTGCCCCTTCAAGCAGAGGTGCTGGCAGGTGCAAAGGCCCTGTGGTGGGCAGAGGGCCTGAAGCTAATGAGAGGAGAGGGGTAAAAAGTGAGATTGTGACCTAGATGAGGTCACACTGCATAGATCCAAATAGGTCATGGGAAGAAGTTGTGATTTATTCTAAGTGCACCCAGGTGTTTGCATCTCATTTTATTTGTGAATCCAAATGTTCCACCTTTTCTCTACTTTAGGGCTTAGTTCATTTCCATTCCGGGTCACCGGCTCTTTCCTCTCTCCAAGAGCAGGTCCTGCTTCTGTCATTCCTGGGGACGCACCCTTTACCTGCTTCCTTTGTTCAGGGCTACATTTCTCAAATCACAAGCAGGTTTTTCGGGTAGCAGCCCTTTCTGGCCGGAGGTCCATCATTCATTCATGGTTTTCAGGACTAAGAAAAAGCTCTGGAGTTCCTTTAGTATGAAAGTCCTACTGACCAAGGTCTCTTTAATAGTTTTTTTGGGGGGGGCATGGGGGGAGAACCAAAATTTCTTGACAGTCTTGGGGAGGAAACCAAGCTCGGGAGGAGCATGCTGGTTTCTGGAAAAGAGCAGGGGAGTTAGAAGGAGATGCATGAGGTGCATCCAGGCATGTTTGGGCAGCTTATTCACAGGAAAATGGACCTAACAAATCCCCATTGAAGTCTTCATTTCAGAACAGAGGATTCTGGCCACTGATTGAGCCTTGTTTAAATGGGCAAGTAAAAGAGCCCTGTGAAGGTGACAGTGGGCGTGGGAATGGAGGTGGAACTCCCAGATGGTGCGATTAGAGGCGTCAGGTGAACCTTGAAGGACACTGGAAGATGTGCAGGTCAGGCAGCTGAGTGGGACCGCACTGCCGGCTGAGGACGGACCCCACGCAAAGGCCTGCGAGCTGGAGGGACAGCAGCGCCCCCTGGGGGAACTGTGTGGGATGGCTGGAGCTTAAGGCCACTTTGGGGGAAAATGGGAGAAGCACCTCGAGAAACAGTCAGATCATGGCGCCGGTTGAATACTTCCAACTGAACCCTGAAGGTTATGGGGAGTAACTTAAAGATTTTTGGCAGGAAAGTTACGTCTTGATATTTGTATTTTTGAAAGAGACGTCTACAGACAGCAGTGTGGAGCCTGGATTAGAAGGGAACTGGATGGGAGGCAGGGAGATTCATTGGGAGGCTACTAATTTAATCCAGTGAGAAATTATGCCAACTTGAGCCAAAGAAAGTAGCAGCAGGAATATCAGTAAACGGAAAAAATGAGGAACAAATTGGATGTGAATTCAACAGAATTTGGTGGACAGTTGGTCCTCCAGAGCCCTTGACAGCTGCGCCTTCCATGTACAGGCAGGACCTGCCCATGATTGACTCTCAACTGCGTACCCAGATACCGTCAGAACCTTCTGCTGAAGCGCGAATCCCAGGGCTGGGCATTTGGTGTTATCTGTCCTGATACTTTTAACCCAGTCGTGGTCTTGTCAAAGTTTCTGGAAGGCAGGGTCCATACCTTCTTATTCTTTGTACCTCCTACGGGATGCAGAACAACGTATCATTGATGGAAGGTCCTGAAAGGATGCCTAGAATCTGAGTGGTCTCACTCCTGTTAACCAGCTCCAGGTTTTCTGGTGCGCTCAGAATTATGGGTCTCAAACGGATGATTGAACATTTCCCAGTGCTGAATACTTGATAAGAAATTACTATGTCAAGTATTTTTATTCCATTTAATAAGTTAAAACAAAAGCCTTAGTTCATTCCTTATAGGAATATTTTCAATCTCTGAAAGCTGTATGTATTTTATCTAGTTGAGGATCAGCAGAAAATAGGACCTTTAAGCAGGTATGATAATTATAGAACAATTGAATGGTAGGGGAAGAGGTACCAGAAGAAAATGCTCAGCTTAGCTTATACCTGGTCCTTTTTGCATTATTATTTTTAATGTGTTTTGACACGTCACCTGTTGCATCTAGACTTGCTCTGATGTCCAGAGCCCATGTTTTGGGTTAGATAATTAAACTGCTTAAATGGCTCATGTTCCTGTCATATTATTGGAATGGGAAAATAGGGTGATATGGAAGAGATCATTTTCATTCATTCATTCATTCACTCACTCACTCATAGTTACTAAGTATCTTATTATGTACCAGGCTCTGTGCCAGAAGATTTACTTCATATTGAAATGTGTGTGACTCATCATCCAATCTCAAAGCTTTTAAAGTCTTGAGAAGAGCAGGGAGAGCAAAATAATACATTTATTGAAATAAATATAACACAAAATATGAAAAAATAAAATCAGAGCTTAAAAGCCACTCCAGCATGATGCTTTGGGAATTGAAAGTAGGGAAACAATGACTTCCAACCTGGAGTTAGCATCAGGACACATGGAAACTGATGACCGGTTTCTTTAGAGCAGAGGAGTCAGCATGACTAAAAGTGTAGAGAGATGGCAGAAGTATGAGCACGATTAACAATCCAGTTCACTGGAGTCAGTGAGATAAAACTGAGAAAACAGATCGGAACCAAATTATAAACAGCCTTACATGTCAGGCAAAGCTGAACTTTATTTGATAGCCACTGACATCTTTTGTTTTTTGGGGTTTTTTTCTCGAGTAGGATGATGACCGGTCTCATCTGTGCTTTCGGGGGATAACTCTGTGATGGATTGTAATGGGGGGATTCAGGAGGCCAGGAGACTGGATAGAATTGATGCAGAGGCCTGTGTGAAGGCCTGGAGGGGCCCAAGGTCCAGCAGGGGGAGGGAAGAAATGGGACCAGTGAAAGATACACGTATTTCTCTTTGCTCTGTTCAGCAGACTTCCCCACGTCAGCCAAATGAAAAGAAGTCAGAGCATTAGAATTCTCAAAGACACCTTGGCGAGGCCTTGGGAACACTCATAGGAAAAATAGAAATGTAATGAGTGATATGGGTAATGACAAATTTCTGTTCACTCTCAAATCCAACAAGAAATGTAGTTGATGAACATTCATGGCAGTCTGTTTACATCCCGTAGGGCCATTCTTTCTTCAGCCGAGACAGATTCTGGTCCATTATTGCTTTTCATGAAGCTAATGAATGGAGCACTGTCTGAAGAAGCTGGGTTAACTCTTCATCATCACTGACTGGGCTCCAGAAGGGATGAGCTCGGCTTTTCAAACAGAATCATTCTGTCTCCATGTACGCGTTGTGGGCAAACTCATCAAACAGAGAACTACAAAGCCACTTGGACTTCTAATTTCAGAGTGGGCTAATACATTGGAAACAGCCTTAAATTTGACACATGGAGACAGTGTCCTTGGTTTTGAGATGCTGACCAAGAAAAGGGCAAAAGCAACGTCAAAACACACCCACCAAAAATCCAGGTTACTTAAGTGTTCTTTAGTTGCCAATTTTGGCTACACTGAGGAAGCTGACAGTATCATGTGAAGATGCTTTCCTTCCTCAGTGCTCTAAGGCTTCTCCTCAGTATTGATCGAAGGTCTCTATCGTTTAGTTTAAGCTCCAAAAACAGAGATCGTATTTTACAAGAGCTCAGCACGGTGTTTTCCTAAGGTTCTGGGAACACACATCTGCCGTGCTGGCTCTTAAAGAGCTGCGGGCTTTGGTAGTGGCTCTGTTAGTTGGGCTTTGTATTCAACAAAATAAGGGATGCTTTGGGAAAAGATGCAAAATCAGGAGAAACCTGTCTTTTAACAAGTGGGAAACTTTTCTTTGTTTCCAAAATTATAGCTTTAACTGCACGCAAAAGAGTAATCATAAGTCAATTTTTTTCAAAGCTGCTACCGATAGACCTAATTTCCTGCAATAGATGGGATTCTATAAAGTGGATTGTGAACTGAGATTAAGGTATACAAATGTCAGATTTACTCAGAGGAGAGCCACTGACGGATGTTTTTGTTCACTATCTTATTTTGACTAATATTTAATGGGCACTTAGCGTATAACAAGCATTGTGATAAACCCTGGGGTATAAAGATGGCATTGCCCTGAAATATAAAAGACATTCTTCCATCTTCAAGAAGTCCACAGCAATATTTTGAAAAGCTGTTTACCTGAAAATCTCTGGTGTATCCTGCATACATAAACGTATAGAGATACAGGAAGGAAAACACACCCACAAAAGCGTAGTGCATTCTACACGTTCGATCTATTTTTCAAACAGCTTCTGCTACCGGCAATTATCATCTCATGTGAACAGTTCCCCAAGAAACTGGGGATTTTATAGTTGACGTTGATGTAAGGGAAGAAGCATTAGGCACCCTGGTAAATTGTGTCTGGAACCTTTGTGTGGCTATATGCCCAGGGTGGAAACTGCTACATGCAAGTGGAGACAGTCAATCCTATCGATGCTTTGCTCTAATGGAATCTCTTGAAAGAAAGATCTCTTCATTTATTCATCCACTGGTTGGTCAATGAATCCTCATTAGGTGATTATTATGTTTGTGTTATATGTTATCATGCTGGATATTGGGATGCAGTAATGAACAAGACACAGTCATTGACTTCCGGAAATTTCCACGCTTAATAGGAAAAGCAAGCATTTTAACATTATTTTAAAAATGTATTTAAAATTCCCAAACGATTTACATGTCCTTACTGTATGAAATGGGAAAATTTTCCTTAAAATCTTGGAGAAAACATTTTCATTTAAACATATACAATAATAAAACTAAAGATTTCCTTAGAAATATGGAGGCTGGTGGTGTGCTGCCAGTAGAAACGTTATTTACCAAAACAGATCTTTTATTTGAAAGGTATGTATGATGCCTCCGTTAGCTAAGTGGGTTCTTAGACCTGGGTAATGAACAAAAATACACCATAACTTGAGTTTGGAGTCTATTTTTGCAAAGTATGCCAATGTTACATTTACTAAAATAGCTAATGGACCAGGGGAGTGGCAGCATTGCTTTTCACTGATACCAGCTGGCTAACTGTTAACAGATTTGAAATGAGTTATCAAGCACTGCTGTTTTGTAAATAAGAGTCTTGAGTTTTTATGCTGTTACGCGTGAAAGAGGGGCATCTATCGCTCACTACAAACCCTTTTTTTTGGTGGGAGCTGTGGTTTCACAAAGTCCTGGTTACTCATTAAGGTTTGGTATAATGGACTCAGAGCCAGAAACCCTGGAGTTGAGTCCTGTCTCTGTTAAGTAGCTGGGAGATGTTGATGGGTCGCTTCACCTCTCTGGGCCTCAGTTTCCTCTCTTATATAATGAAGGTGTTGGGCTGGTCATCCACAATGTCTCTTTAGCATCACCTTCCATCTAGTTTCCATCCCAACCGTCTGAACCACAGAAGAACACTTTATTGTAAGTCCATGTGCTTGGGGTGTGGACAGCTGAACCTCTGGAATAGGGTCTGTTAACAGATTGTCTAAGACCGGTTTTTATGATGAAAATAAATGTTTTGCTTTGTTTTGTTTGGGGTACACGGGCCTCTCACTGTTGTGGTCTCTCCCGTTGTGGAGCACAGGCTCCGGACGCGCAGGCTCAGCAGCCATGGCTCACGGGCCCAGCCGCTCCGCGGCATGTGGGATCCTCCCGGACCGGGGCACGAACCCGTGTCCCCTGCATCGGCAGGCGGACTCTCAACCACTGCTCCACCAGGGAAGCCCTTCCTGGCTTTTTTGACCTTCGGACACTTTCTTTGGGCTGGTGAGAGCTCTCATTTGTCCTGGGGTAGTTCCAGGTTTATCAGCTATGCTGGTCTTCAGATATGCGAGGCCTTTTTGCCCTTACGATCCCATAGTCCCATCTGTGTAAACCAGAATCACCAGGAGGTTCTGCGTCTGGTCAGGAATGTTGGGAATGGCTCAGAACAGGTGTTTGGCACACAGGGAGTCCAAGTATCTCTCGTGACCAAATTCTGGAACAGCCGGCTGGGTTGTGGGTTCGTAACCCTGTCTTCACCCCCCAGTGACCCTGACCAGCCACCGGCTGTGAGGTCTCATGGGGCCATTCCTGGATTGGGGCCTGTGGTTTGATCCATGGACTTCCTTGTCCCCAAGCAAATCTCTAGGAGGTTAGAACCCAGAGTGGTCTAAGTCTCTGCTCGAAACCGCATCAGAACCAGAGTTCTCCCGGGTCAGGGGGAGACAGAGCAAATAATAAAGCAGGCAGGTAGTGAGGGCCACCGTAAACTTCTCAGGAGTTCCTTCAAAGGCATTTCTGTCAACCGTACCCTTCTGAGATCTACATTTCCTTCATGTTCCTTCGAGGCTGTGTTTGTCTGTTTTGTGGCCGTTTCCCCCTTCATTGTTATTTAAAAAATAGAACAGTTTATATACACGTCAGCAAGCAGAAGAGTGTTTAGAATTTTTTTTCTTTTTGGCAGATGAAGTATGGGAAGCAAAAGCCTTCTGAGGTTCTAGTCTAGATATGTTATCAAGTTGAGAGCGGCCCTGCGTGCCGGAACTCTTAAACGGGTCAGCTGCTGTCACCCCATTTTTCACACTGTGCCCAGGAGACAGGTTTCCAACAGGCCACTGTGCGGCCAACCTTATTTCGCAGAGAGGGAATCACTGAAGTCCCCGGAATTTAGGGCTGCGTGGGTGGGACCTGGGACAAGGTGGTGGTAAGGGGGGTGGACAAGAGGACGAGGCTAAGGGTCCAGCCCGCCCACCCGCAACTTTAATCAGAGCAGTCCAGGATTTATGTGTTTCTAGGTAGTAGCTGTGTGGCCTTGGGCCACAGCAGGTTCCTGTGTGCCAGAAACCATCCTAAGTTCTTGAGGTGTATTAGGCATTGAATCCTCACACAGTCTAGGAGGTAGACAGATAACTATCCCTGTTTTAGAGATGAGCTCAGGTAATTTGCTCAAGATCATAGAGAGGCAAAGCCAGGACACAAACGGGGCAGCTTGACTCCGAGCCCATGTCCTTACTCTCTACCAGTTTGCCTCCCAACTGACATGCGGTTGCTCACACCCTCTCATTATTTATCTCCCATGTTGGCCTCTGCACTTCCCCTCTGGCCCTCTCCAGTTCATCCTCCACAGAGCGGCTGAGTGATCACGAAGTGCACATCTTATCAGGTCAGTCCCCTGCTTAAAAACCTCAGTGGGGGCTTCCCTGGTGGCGCAGTGGTTGAGAGTCCGCCTGCCGATGCAGGGGACGCCGGTTTGTGCCCCTGTCCGGGAAGATCCCACATGCCGCGGAGCGGCTGGGCCCGTGAGACACGGCCGCTGAGCCTGCGTGTCCGGAGCCTGTGCTCCGCAACGGGAGAGGCCACAACAGTGAGAGGCCCGCGTACCGCAAAAACAACAAAAACAAAAAAAAACCCCCACCTCAATGGCCCCCATTTCTCTTGGGATAAAGCCCCCCTTCATTTTTAAAAATTACATATGATTTTTTTAAATTCCTCTTTTTAAAAAATTGAGACATAATTTACACGTCATGAGAGTCACCATTTTAAAGTATACAATTCCGTGACTTTTAGTGTGTTCGTGAAGTTGTGCTGCCGTGAACACAATTTTAGAATGTTTCTTCACCCCATAAAGCCCCGTAGCATCAGCATTTATTCCCCGTTCTCTCCTCGCCCCAGCTGCCGGCAACCACTAATGTACATTCTGTCTCTGTGAACGTGCCTATTCTGAATATTTTGTATAGAAGGAATCATGCAGTGTGTGTCCTTTGTGTCTGGCTGTTTTACTTCGCACACTGTTTTTAAGGTCCATCTCTACTGCAGCATGTATCAGGACATCATTCTTTTTACTGCTGAATCATCTTCCATTGTATAGATCACCTCTGTGTATCCAGTCAGCAACTGATGGATATTGGAGCTGTTTGCACATTTTGACTATTATGAATAATACCACTTTGAACATTCACATAAAAGTTTCTGTGTAAACATATGTTTCCAGGTCCCTTGGGTAGATAACTAGGAGTGGTGTTGCTGGGGTATACGGTAACTCTACATTTAACTTTTAAGCAACTAAAGACCTGTTTTCAAAATTGGCTGTGCCATTTTCCGTTCCTACCAACAATGAACGAGGGCTCCAGTTTCTCCGCATCCTGGTCAGTACTTATTACTATCTATCTGCTTGATTTTAACTATTCCAGTGGCTGTGAAGTGGTATTCCACTGTGGTTTTGATTTACTTTTTCCTAATGACATTGAGCACCTTTTCGTGTGTTTATTGGACATTTGTATATATTCCTGGGGAAATACCTGTGTATATCTTTTACCTAGTTTTTAATTGAGTTGTCTTTTTAGTTTGGGATTGTAAGAGTTCTTTATTTAGTCTGGATACTAGGTTCTTATCAGATATATGATTTGCAGTTTTTTTCTCCCACCTGTCAGTTATCTTTTTAGTTTCTTAATAGTACCCTTTGAAGCACAAATGTTTTTAATTTTGATTGTTTAATTTATATGTGTATGTACATCTATGTGTGTGCATATATATATGTGTGTGTGTGTGTGTGTGTGTGTGTGTGTATATTTTTTTTTTTCGGGGAGTATCTTATGTAAAGAATCATTGCCTAATCCAATTGTCACAAATTTACCCCAATTTTTTCTTCTAAGAGCTTTATAGTTTTAGCTCTTCCATTTAGGTCTTTTATCCCTTTTGGGTTAATTTTTTTATAGGTTTGAGGTAGGGTTTTAGCTTCATTCTGTTGCACATGCATATCCAGGTGTCCCAGTGACATTTGTTGAAAAGACTATTCCCTTACTGAGTTCTCTTGGCATCCTTTCTGAAAATCAATTGACTACAAATGTATGGGTTAATTTCTGGACTACAAGTCCCATTCCATTGATCTGTATGTCTATCTGTATTCCAGTATTCCAGTACCAAACAATCTTGATCACTGTAGCATTTTGAAATCAAGAAGTGTCATTGCTCCAACTTTATTCTTTTTCAAGATTATCTTGTCTATTTTGGGTCCCTTCCATTTCCATATGAAATTCAGGGTCACATTGTCAATTTCTCTAAAAAAGAGAGCTAAGATATGATAGGGATTGTATTGAATCTGTTTCTCAATTTGGGGAATGTTGCCATTTTAACAATATTAAGTCTTCCAATCCATGGATACAAGATCTGTTGTATTTAGTTAGGTCTTTAAAAAATTTCCTTCAATAATATTTTGTAGTATTCAGTGTACAAGTCTTGCACCCATTTTGTTAAGCTTATTCCTAATATTCTTTTTCATGCAATTCTTTAAAAAATTTTTGAATTTTATTTATTTTTTTATACAGCAGGTCCTTATTAGGCATCAGTTTTATACATATCAGTGTATACATGTCAATCCCAATCTCCCAATTCATCACACCACCACCCACCTCCGCCGCTTTCCCCCCTTGGTGTCCATACGTTTGTCCTCTACATCTGTGTCTCAATTTCTGCCCTGCAAACCGGTTCATCCGTACCATTTTTCTAGGTTCCACATATATGCGTTAATATACGATATTTGTTTTTCTCTTTCTGACTAACTTCATTCTGTATGACAGTCTCTAGATGCATCCACGTCTCTACAAATGACCCAATTTCATTCCTTTTTATGGCTGAGTAATATTCCATTGTATATATATACCACATCTTCTTTATCCATTTGTCTGTTGTTGGGCATTTAGGTTGCTTCTGTGACCTGGCTATTGTAAATAGTGCTGCAATGAACATTGGGGTGCATGTGTCTTTTTGAATTATGGTTTTCTCTGGGTATATGCCCAGTAGTGGGATTGCTGGATCATATGGTAATTCTATTTTTAGTTTTTTAAGGAACCTCCATACTGTTCTCCATAGTGGCTGTTTCCATTTACATTCCCACCAACACTGCAGGAGGGTTCCCTTTTCTCCACACCCTCTCCAGCATTTGTTGTTTGTATATTTTCTGATGATGCCATTCTTACCGGTGTGAGGTGATACCTCATTGTAGTTTTGATTTGCATTTCTCTAATAATTAGTGATGTTGAGCAGCTTTTCATGTGCTTCTTGGACATCTCTATGTCTTCTTTGGAGGAATGTCTATTTAGCTCTTCTGACCATTTTTGGATTTGTTTGTATTTGTTTGTTTGTTTGTTTGTTTGTTTGCGGTACGCAGGCCTCTCACTGTTGTGGCCTCTCCTGTCGCAGAGCACAGGCTCCGGTCGCGCAGGCTCAGCGGCCGTGGGTCATGGGCCCAGCCACTTCACGGCATGTGGGATCTTCCTGGACCGGGGCACGAACCCGTGTCCCCTGCATCGGCAGGCGGACTCTCAACCACTGTGCCACCAGGGAAGCCCCTTACTGCTATCTTTTTGCCAACACACACACACGCACACACACTTCACTGGGTAGATACCTACTGAATTTTCAGATCTCGCCTTAGATGAGCATCTTCTAGGAAGCTGTCACAAGAATGCTTCCAGGCTGGGCGTCCTTCCTCAGCTCCCCATAGGACCCTGCACTATGGTTTCACTTCACAACGCTCCTCACAATGGTTGGCAATTACCTTTGCACATGTCTCTTTCCTCTAGGCTGAGAGCTATGTGATGGCAGAGACATTGTACATAGTTTCATCACTGCAGTGTTAGCGCGTAACCCAGTGTTCACACGTAACCCAGTGTTAACTGGCACTTGACATGCACTAAAAAAGTATTTGTTTAGTGAGTCAGTAAGTACCCCCGGGGTATTCCCCATTATGCTTGTCTCATGGATATAAAGGGCCCTGACATACTTCCAAAAGAATATGGTTTTCCAAGTGTTATTATAAATCGATTTTTACAGGCAGAGACTCCTTTGGTATGTGAACAGGTAATGTCACCCATCTATCGTCACTCATAATAAGGCAGCACTACTGGCCTCTTTTTTTTTTTTTTTTTTCATTTCTAGATGAACACAGAAGGCAGAGTGCAGCTTCTGAACTCCTTGAGCCTAGTCCTAATGTAGCGTGTGGCAAGTGCTTGGTTAAACAGACTGGGGAACCAGCCACAGAGAAATGGACAGGGATTCTAAAGCTGCCAGGAAATGTATCCCTGTGCCTCGCGGCTCAGAATAGAGTGTAATCTCAAAGGCGTTTCCAGACAAGTTCCAAAACTTCCCCCCAGACAGTGACACACTCACCAAGACTCTAACAGGAGAACAAGTAGATAAGTTTTGACTTTGCTCATCCACACCTTTATTTTATCCAGAGAAAACTGTGGTGTCTTTCAAATATCTTTCCTTGGGAAACTAAGTCAGTCATCTTACTTTCGTGAACTACGGCCCGGATGTGAGGTTTCAGACCCACCAGAATGGGAATGAATCTTTCCATTCTGGAAACATCAATGCTCTTCCTCTAAACATCAATGCTTCCAAACATCAGTGCTCTTCCTCTAAACCTGATAGTGTAGAGACATCGCCTCCAATCCTCCTTCCTTAGATAAGGAAATGGAGACAATATTAATGGCCCTCCTCTCACAGATAACTTTTACAGGAGAGAGGCTAAAACTGCCACAGCATTGCCAGATTTTCCTCCTGAAGGAAGGACATGCTCGTGTATCAGGTTTAGAAGGAAAGTCTTTTATTTTCGTACTGAATGGGGTGAACTGGAAATATTTGTCCTAAAAAGATGACCCTTTTTGGCCAAGTGAGGGAAGTAGGAAAGCTGAATACACTGAAGTATTGACATGTGTTTTCTCTAGTCTTCTGGAAGCCACACTGATCGTGTATATGCACTACCTCTCAGCCATACAAATGAGGATGACTAAGTGTTTAATATTTTTCCTACTCTGATATCCCAAGATAATTATTTTTGCATACCCTATATTATTTAATGCTCACCCACCATAACAGTAGACTATATGGTGTAGGTATGATTTTTTAATGGCCCCTTGGTTTGCCAGATAAAATATAAGATGATCAGATAAATCTGAATTCCAGATAAACAACGAATAATTTTTAGTATAAGTATGCAATGAGTATGCAGTATTTGGGACATACTGATCCTAAAAAATTATTTGTTTATCCAAAATTCAAATTTAACCAGGCATCCTATACTTTCATTTGCTAAATTTGGTAAACTTAATGTCATGCCTAATTCTTCAGGCCAAAATATCTTTAAAAGTTTGAATTTCAATGAAATAAAGAGAAAAAGACATCTTAGAAGAAGAAAATGGTTTCGCTGCCGTTGGGCAACATCAGCTTTGGTTGTCAGGGATCCTCAAATTTGCAAAGTCATTAAAAATAAATGACTAAAAGTCACCAACGCTTCTTTGTAAATAATTCATTTCTGTGCACATTATTGAGACATTTAAAGTATGTAAACATTTCTCAGCTTTTACTTTTCCTGTTCCTCTAACAAGATTTGAAAGTCACCTGAGCAAAATAAATGTAAATGTAAATGGATATAAGGGAAAGACAGAGGACAGGAGAGGGGAGTGACTTGTGGTAGCTTGAAATTTTTTCTTTTTTTCTTAGAACTCCTTTCTCACTTGAGTCCTTCCCTGCATCTTTCTCTTGTATAATAATGTATATATGCACACAAACATATACATAATAGTACATAGAGATTTATCTAATATATACACTACATATATTTATAAATATATGCAAAAATAAACAATACATTTATATATATTTGTACATTGTTCCATATGTATTATTACATATGTATTTATTTATGATAAAGATCTTTTGCTTGTTTGAGACAAGCACCTGCCCTCAAAACTCTGAGGATCAGACCCAGGCGAGCAGGAACTCAGACACTATTTTTCCGTGATTTCATCTGTGTGTGTGTTCTTGCCTTGTCTTACTCTTCCCCTCCCTCTTTTTATTTTCCGCATAAAAGTTATTTAGGAAAATCCAGCCTTATCTTGGGTGAACCTCAGAGAAACAGCGTTTTGTCTTTCCATTCCACCTCTTTGGAGGATTGTTAGAAAAATCCTACGACTGAGAATGGTGGACGTTCTGAAGCTTAAGAGTTACTCCCCGACCTTGATCCCTGTGTGAGTGTGGGAATTCCCTTGTGGGCATGGGCTCCCCGTGTGGGCGTGGGAATCCCAGTGTGGACCTGGGGGCCTTATGGAGGGCTGGGGATTCAGAGCCTGCCTGGGTGTATTAGCCCCAACTGGGCCTTCCTAGCTCCCAGACTATCTCCACGCTCATTCAAAACCCTGTAGAAAACTTTACCAGAGTAGAATTTTCATATTCCCAATTTTCACATCTATATCTGAGCAGTCACGGATGAGAAATACAGTTAAAGGGAAGAGTCAAGCTGAAGGCTTTTGAAGAGTGGCCGGCCAGTATTTCTCCATGACCCTGTCTGTGGCTTGCGACCTTACTATCTCTGGGCTTTGCTCAGCTAAGAAGCAGCAGTCATAGGCCTGGAGGTTTGGGTGCAGGAGGGGGTACCCTGCCATCACCAGCATAGAGTCACTGCAGGCATAGACTGAGCTTCCCGTGACGGAGGGTAATTATTCATTGCTATGTAATGACTTCATGCTTCCGTATCAGACTGATGACAACCACGTAATAGACTGAACTCCAAAGCTTTTCTGTTGCACTTCATATTTATAATGTGCTTTCTATTCATGAGCATCTTTTTATTCTTCCAGATACAACCTTGTATACTGACTCAGAGTTCCCCCGTTTAATAGAAATCCGAACGGCGTGTATGTTCGTTGCTGACCTTGTTTGTTCCATTTTCCCCAAAGCACCACAAGCTTTTCCTGGGGCCTTTCACACCCAGGCACAGCCTGAAAACTGCAAAATTGAGAAGTGGGTGAAGTTTGACCCAAACACTCGCCCTTGTTTCTTGGGATGCTTTTCCTGCCCTCTCAGGGACTCTCCCGCAGCGCCCCTCTTGCTGGTCCGAGGCCTCTACCTCTCCAGCCTTAGCTGTTCCTCATAACACAAATATTCTCCTGTCTGATAAGCACTTATTTACACTGGAGAGGGGACTTCAATGGGGCTCCTCCTAAGCAGAGGAGCCTTTTAACCCTCACATCAGCTGTGCAATGGAAGACTCCATCCCTCATTAAATGACTGTGAAGTAAAGACAGATTGAAAATTTGGTGGTGGTGGCCTGAATGTCTTCCCAACATCCCCAAATTCCAGCATCCTGGCACACCCTGCTCCATTCCCTGACCTGGTACCTAGTGTCCTGGTGAGTCTGGAAAGCAAGGACCTTTCCATCCAACAGTCACATGAGTGGTTCAGGGGTTCTTTTTTTTTTATAAAGTACCTGTTCAAGTCTTTTTTTTTTTTTTGAAAGGAAGTTCTGTTTTTAAATTTAATTTTATTTATTTATTTTTGGCTGCATTGGGTCATCATTGCTGTGCGCGGGCCTTCTCTAGTTGCAGCGAGTGGGGGCTACTCTTCGTTGCGGTGCATGGGCTTCTCATTGCAGCGGCTTCTCTTGTTGCGGAGCATGGGCTCTAGGCACGCGGGCTCCCGTAGTTGTGGCTCGCGGGCTCAGTAGTTGTGGCGCACAGGCTTAGTTGCTCTGCTGCATGTGGGATCTTCCCAGACCAGGGCTCGAACCCGTGTCCCCTGCATTGGCAGGCAGATTCTTAATCACTGTGCCACCAGAGAAGTCCCTCAGGGGTTCTTAAAAGCAGACATTTGTCCAGGACTTCATCACGATAGGAATTGTGTCGTGACTATTTCTGTATACAGCTTCTATTACTGCAGAGGACCCACCTAATAACTATTTTGATATGGCATTGGAGGGATTTCTCTTTCTAAAGTTTAATTTTAATAATTCTCTGAGTCCCATTAATCTCTCTTTTGGGAGAGACAGGGAGTGGCGGGTGCCAAATCATAAGGAACTGCATGTTGACCTCCTGTTTTAAGTCACTTTATCCAGATCTTGGTGGATTCAGACTTGAAGGGAGGAATCACACAGTTACTGGGGTGTCAGCCTCTTCAAGTCTGAGTCAGCCTCCTTGCCATTAATTCTGATTTGGCACTAAGCAATTCCCACGATAACTTCTGCCTTTTGTCTCTGAAAGGGCTTCCATTCTGAGAATAATCTGAAAATAATTTCATGTTATTTTATTTTGGTCATATGACTGTAGTGTTCCTTCTGACCCCGTCTCCAACACCTGCAGTTTGTCTGAGAAATGTCACTTTGAGACAGAGGAGACATGTCAAGGGTTCTGTGTACCCTCCTGGGAATCGCAGAATTGTGTCTTATTTTTTTCAGTCTATTTCATTACTTTTTATATTTGAGATTTAGACTTCCTTCCTCTCTCTGGAACTTTTGAAGGTGGTTATTTTTCAAGAACTACACACTTGAGCCTCAGCTAAAGAAGCAATTACTTTTTCAGGAGACCTAACTCTGCATTTGGCCGCTCTCACATCAGAGAAAGGCATGGGGACTCCCTCTGGAGGGAGGTGTTTTTTTAAAAAAATGAAAGGTTTTCATTAAAAAAAAAACTTGGCCATTGCGTCTTAGGAACTCAGTGAAATTAAAATTGATCCTAGGGCCCCAATCCCTCATAAAACATTCCTCAATGCCCCCAAATGTACGTGTTAGACTGAGACTTGATTGTCTGTGACAAAAACTCTCCCCAAGCCATTGATCCATCATCAGTGCTTTCGGGTAGGTACTCAAAGTGCCACTATTTAATTACAAACTCCCCTAGACTATGCCACTGGTGACTGCCACCTGTTTATAACTTATAGCTCCAGAAGCTTTGGCAGGCATAACAAATTATCTTTCTCTTCTAAGTTGTTGTTTGTTTTCCTGAAAGAAGAATAGAAGGCAGCCGAAGAAATGTGAAGGCATTTAAAGCTGACCTTCGAAACACCAAAGAAAGCAAAAAACCAAAAACCATTGTGAGGCCTTTTTGATTGTGTTTGTCAGAGTAAATTGACCACTGACTTAAAAAAAAAAAAAAAAAAGGATACGGACGTGCAGAACTTGAAGCCACTGTTTGGCTTTATGTCAGAGATCCTGGTTTTTCCCAGAGTGAAAGCTTTCGTGTACCATACTTCAACCCCGGCTGCTTGGCCAAGTCTGTTTTTCAACTGCAATCAGTTCTGTGAGTGCAAGCCTGTTTCCCAAGAAGAAAAGGCGTACAAAATGTGTGTGTGTGTGCGTTTACACCCGCAGATGTCTACTAAGAAATGTTCTCATGTCCATTAAATGAAAAGGCGATGACATATTGAAAAGTGCCAGGGACTAGTCACAGGTTCTTTTGGAAATGTCCTTAATTTTGACTGCTGGACTTCCTTGCAGTTCTGCACGGCATCTCTTATAACATTGGCTAAGAAGCTTACTCAGGTATCCGGGACGTTTAGAAAAGGGCCCGGGTCGCTGACACTTCTTCTGGCAGGTGATGATGGAGGTCCCCAGAAGATGTCAGAACTCAGCCATTCCTGCTCTCAAACTTTACTAATTAGATTACAGTTTCTTTGACTTAGTAAGCTCCTCTTTTTATTTTATTTTTAACTTTCTTTAAATTGAAATATAGTTGATTTATAATCTTGTGTTAGTTTCAGGTGTACAGCGAAGTGATTCGGTTATCTATATACATACGTGTATCTATCTGTACTCTTTAAGCTCTCCTTTTTAAACATTGCTTTTCAGAACACATGCACAGAGGCCATGTCTGTTAGCCACTTACCGACAATAGTGAATATTTTCATGGCCGTGACACCAAAGTTAATGAGGGGAATCACTGAAGAGGCAGAGGAACTTCTCGAATTAGCAAGTGATAGAACAAGGGGGCAAACCCACGACTTCCAAATTAAAGTCTGGGGGCTCTTTCTGGAACATTGTAGCCACTCTTTCAGTGGGAATCATTTTATTTTTTTTACTTATTATTTTTTAAATCGTTGTGTATTTTTATTTATTTATTATTATTTTTATTTTTTTTGGCTGTGCCGTGCGTGCAGCATGTGGGATCCTCATTCCCCGACCAGGGATCGAACCTGTGCCCCCTGCAGTGGAAGCTCAGAATCCTAACCACTGGAACTCCAGGGAAGTCCGGGGAATCACTTTAAATGAATATTTAGTGTATGACTACCTAGTCTACTACCAGGGAATGGGATTCTGATTGCTTGGCCAGGGGATGGGATATCTTGGAACACATGTACGCCCGGGCGCTGGGCTGCAGAGTGTGTGAGTGTGTCTGCATGTGGTGGGCTGGGGTGTCCTTTAGAGAGAAGGAAGTCGCAGAGAGATGAGGATGCAGCAGGGAACTGTCTGGGGAAGCAAACGGAGGCAGAAGTAAGACAGAAGGAAGCAGTGACCAAAGTTTCCCAAGTCCTTCTCACTACTGTGAGAAGGAGAAAGTAATGATCAAGGTTTACTGAACAACATTTCCCAAGCCACCTTTTATTTGTCGGTGCCTTGGCTAAGTGGACCTCTCGGAAATCATACGAATGGAAATGCTTTGTACAGGTTTGGGAGAGAAAACCTAGGAACACTATCCATTCATCCGATTTGGGGGAATTTCGTTCTCTGTACTAGTAGCTGAGCAGTTTACACAAGGGCCGCTGGGAAATTGCTGCTCTTCCCTTTGAAAAGGTCATCCACCATCTAAAAGGGCAGATGGAATAGAGCCATATGACTAGCCTCCAGGTATATCTCCATGAAACTCCTACAAATGTGTACAAATGAATATACTGCAAGTGATCACAGGGTCATCTGTATCTTCTCTCTGTGTGGATGGCTTCCATCCTTAGATGTTTTACACACAAGTGGATTGTGGGAGATTATTGATGTTTGAATAGTTTTTTTGTAAAGTGATCAGAGGTATTATGAATGCAAAGAAGGTAACTGAGCTTAAGAAAACCGTATTGAATGATGCCCCCAGAAAGGAAACTTTTACCTGCAAACAGTTCACATTTCCTGCCCAACTCCCCGTGTATAGAACCAGAGCTTCTGGGGCCTCTTCATTACATGTAGAATAACTGCTTGATGCATGGCATTACTGCCTTACTTTTACATTTCTGGCTGAAATTAAGGATGTGGAAATAATCTTTCTCTAGAACTGGTGGTGTGAGGAGTGTTTCTGAGCTGTGAAAGGTAATTTCTTAGAGGTGACAGCAAAGAGAAAATATTTTTCCCCAGCTGTTTAAGGGAACAAGCCTGGGATAAACACGAATTCATTTGCACTGTGCTTAGATGCTTTTTTGTTTGTCTAAACAAATAGGGTCTTTTTCATGCACCTCTAGCTGCTGGGCCAAAAAGAAAGAAACTTTATTGAGTCCATTGACGTTTAAAGCTTAGTTGTATCTGATATTTAAACAAACCTTTTAGGTAATGTCCATCTATGGGGTACTTGCTCATCCCTCTTCTTTCGCCCCTGCCCACAGCAAGAAATCATCCCAGTCCAAGAGTTTTATAGATTTTTTTGGCAAGCCATACTATTTTCTCTCCTGCTTATTACCAACTGATAATGTAAAAACAATGCTATCGCAGAAATAAGAAAATAATAAAAGAGAACATTTTTTTAACTTTACTTATTTTGGGGGGAAAAAAGTATATGCCATTGACACGTTGTGCATCAGTAAGGTATTAAGGAGTGAAATAAGAAAAATAAAGTAAAATTTTTAAAAAGAAAAATCAAATGACTTCGTGGACATATGCACAGGAACATGGACACAACATGTGTGTGTTAACAGTGACTGGGGTTGGTGGTGCTACTGTAGCTCTGGCATGGCTCAGGTCCTGATACATATCTCACTGTAGCCCCATTTTCCCTCTGCACTGCCAACTGTTACTCACTTTTTTTTTTTTTTTTTTTCCGGCACGCGGGCCTCACTGTTGTGGCCTCTCCCGTTGCGGAGCACAGGCTCCGGACGCGCAGGCTCAGCGGCCATGGCTCACGGGCCCAGCCGCTCCGCGGCATGTGGGATCTTCCCGGACTGGGGCACGAACCCGTGTCCCCTGCGTCGGCAGGCGGACTCTCAACCACTGCGCCACCAGGGAAGCCCTATTCCTCACTTTTTAAGCCCTTTTCTTCTGATAATTTACCCTCTCCCACAATTATTTAAATGCTCAGAAACAAAGTTTCCCCTTATTATCACTAGCCCGATTCATTTATCTCCTCACTCAGTATCTTTGCACGGCCTGTTATGGGCAAAGCACTGTCATGGCACTCCAGGAAGTACAAAGATCATTTATACTCAGATCTTAAGCTGTACCTACTCTTCAGGATTTATAGAATGTGAATCTATGTGTAGAATACTACAGGGGTTGGGCCTGAGACTAATAATAGACATCACTGTGTCTGAATATTGGTCCCTTCCTATTTGGTGGTGTGAGCTTGGACAAGTAACTTAGCCTCTCTGAACCTCAGTTTCTTCATCTATAAAATGGAACTGATACCGATTATACTCTACATAAGAGATGTGTGAGGTTTAGAGAAAATCTATTTCAAGGGACCCATGTTAGGCCTGACAGGGAATGTGATGCTCTCAATGAACGTGAGCTGTTGTTTTACTGATGACAGATGTAACTATAAAAGGCAGCATAGGCATTTGAAGTACAAATAAATGTGCTGGGGATTTTGGAGTACAAGTAGCATATACAATTGTCCTTAGGAATCTGGGGAAGATTGGTTCCAGACCCCCTCCCCATACCAAAATCCACAGGTGCTCAAGTCCCTTATATTGTATGAAGTAGCATAGTATAGTCAGCCCTGTGCGTTCTGGGGCTCTGTCTGTGAATTCAACCACTCTCAGATACAGTGGACCGACTGTACTTCTGTCTGGAGAAGGAAGAAAAACTTTGTGTAGAATGTGGAATTTGGTCCAGACAAGAGAGGGTTTGCATGAATGCCACTGATGGATGGACGTCCCAGATGGAGGAAGCCACGTGAGTGATGTGAAACTTTTCACATGGAGCAGCAAATCATTAAGTAGGAATTGAAAATAAGTTTTTTGGGTTTTTTGTTTGTTTGTTTGTTCGTTTTTTGTTATGCCAGGAAGTAGAATTCGAATAGAAAAGGAAGACTGAAAGTAGGCTTTGTCAAGCAGACATTATCATCTGCTTCCGCATGATCTGTTGTAGAAACACAATCTTTTTTCCTTTGTGTAATGGATCTTTATCACTATGTATTTAGATTCGAAGTAGTAGCGATTCTGTATTGCATAGATCTGTGTTGGCATTTTCCCTCGTGGTTACTCCTTGTTTTCATTCTAAGTTACAAATAACCCGGAAGCAATGTTGACATCCTTGTAGTTTATTAGTGACATTTTCAAATGTCCATCTCTCCGCTCCAGATTAGTGACCATGTTCCTCTGAGGCTCGTGCCACCCGGCTACCAACTTCTAGACCTTCAGCTCTCCAGTAATTCCTCCTTTCCACCCAAAATTTCATGCCCAGACCACAGCTTTCTAAGCTCAGAACAGTTTCTTAATGTCACTGTAACTATTCACCGTGTGGTCTTGTAATATAACAGAGGAGAGGGCTGAGTCCTCTTAGTTCTATCATTTATGAGCAGTATGACCTTGGATAACTTACCTAGCCTCTTTGATAGTCATAGTGAAGACTTCATAGTCATTATGAAATGAAATAATGTATGGGAAATGCTTCACACAATAGTCGGCACATAATAAACCTTCCAAAATCTTACTGTTCAGTGTTACGACCTTTAGTCCCTTGATCCATATATACCATATTATCAACTTTTTTCTGACTTCATTTCTTTGATAACCTAGACATCAGCCTTCCTCCCCCTTATTAGTACCCTCAGGTCCCTTGCCCTCTTGTGTTTACACCCCCTCAGACAGGCTGTAACCTGGAATCATCCACACATCTTCACATCCTTTCCTGTGATCAGGATGTGAAGACACCAATGGGAAAAATCACCTAAACCTTGGGGCGTGATAAACTGACACACTCCTTCCTCAGCTCTTGACTCAGAGCTCAGTCCTCCTGTGTATCTCTGTGTAACGTTCTTTCCTGTTCCCTGTGGACGGTTCAAAGCTGACAACTTATTTCAAGCCTCTTCCTAACCTCCATCACCTTCACTCTCAGTGGTGGCTTCCGCTCCCACCACAGAGACAGAAGTGAGACCTTCCAGCAGTCAATCCCTTGGCCTCCTGCCGCTGCATCTGTGGACTAATCCTCACTTCCTTCCCTATCCTCTCCAAGGACTCCCTAAGAAACAGGGCTGTAGCAATTACAAAGCCTTATTAACATACCTATTTGTGAACACAGAGAGTGCTTAGGACCATGTAAGAAAAGAGATGATGCTCTCATTAGATTTAAAGTTGAAGAAGCAAGTTGAAATAATTTGAATATGAAAATCAGCCTAGAAAATATTGAAATCTCACAGGTATAAGATGTTTTAATTCTATTCCGAGCTTATACATAGCAGAAAAAATTGTAATGGTAGAAACATTCTAATTCAAATGATAAGTTGAATTACAATAGTGTTAATAAATGTTAATGAATATTAATTTTAGGAGTGTGTATGTCTTCCTGGTCCATAAAGTCAGTAAAACAATGAATATTTTCTCTCTCTTTCTCTGTGTGTGTATATATACTTACACACATATATATATGTATATATAGACTTTTGAGTATATATGTGTGTATGGGTTTGTATTTATGTATATATTCTTATCTTCTTTTGTTTATCTATGCGTTAGATTCTAATGCCTAACTCTACTGCAGATATATCTAAAATGTTCTAGTTACATAATGAGGTGATACATTCTCAGTGTGCTTAATGCCCTTGAAAATCTCAGCCTTTCTGGTAGACTATTCCGCAGCAATATTCTTAAGGGAAATACATGTCTCAGATTTTCAAGGACAAACCAAATGTCAGATCTCCTGATCCATTCATTGTTTGATTATTGATTGGTTCAATGATCACTTACTGACCGTCTGCCAGACCAGGCGCGGATCAGTGGGGGAGACAGGTGCAAAGGTAGAGAAGGAAAATGCGATTTTATACACAGAATCATTGGGGAAAACTGCAGAGGGAACACGTAATTCAGAGTGGGGTGATCAGGAAGAGCTTCACAGGGTCAGCTGTGCTGAACTTTGTTTTGGAAATGTGGTTCATCCAATGGATAATTCCACAGCTTCTTGTTCCATTCTCCTTTTACCCAAACTCCAAACCCAGCTTCTCCTGCAGAGGGCTGCAGTTGTAAGTGACTCTCTCCAGCCTACCCCCATCTTCTCCGTGCTTTCTTTGACCTCCCCAGTTGAATCCTAACTGGTGCCTGTCCACCCAGCATCTCCCGTTAGCAATCAACGGCTTTGCTTCCTCTTAATTCTAAAGACCCAGGGGTTCCTTCTTAGAGTCACAGAAGCCTACCTTCACACCAGTGGGATAAAGATGTCTGTCCTCCCAGACAGTGTGCTGGATACAGCGCTCAATCACAAAGAGATATTAACCAGCTTTGCCATTCCCCAGACACCCTGCATGTTTACTGCTCACGGCAGGGCATGAGGGAGGGCGGCGCGCAATGGGCAGGGGACACAGGTCACGATCGCAGGGCTGGCGGTTAGCAGAGGCTAGTTTAGTGCTGGAGACTAGTCTTGGCCCTTTACACAGACGAGCTGTATATCCTTGGGGACTTTTTTCCCTTCAGTTTCCTCATTTGAGGTCTAAAGTCCCTTCTGATGCTCCTATCCCTAGAAAGCAGCTATACGAATTCCTATTTTGTCAGAATCTTCGTGTTATTCAACAGGAAACATTTTGATTTCCTATTGGTTTCCGAGATACCACACTTACCTGGGTTTCCTCCTCTCTAGCTGCACCTTCTCAGGCTCCCTACTGGCTTCTTCTTGCATATCTGATTCTAGCAAGTGAAGCGCCCCAGGGTCTATTCTTATCATCTATTTATTTCCACCTATGTCTTCTCCCCCGATGCACTTACCCAGTCCCTTGGCTTCAAATGCTGTCTTTATGCTGATGACTGACAAATTTCTTTATCTAACTCTGACCTCTTCTCTAAGTTCTAGACTGATGTATCCGGCTGCCTGTTCTACATGTGTCTAAGTATTTCAGCCTTAGCAGGTCTCAAGTGAGCCAATCTTCCCTCCTGCCACCACTGCCAGCCCTGCTTCCTACCTTGTCGCCAGAAATCGTACCACATCCTTACACTTACTCATGCTAAAACCCTGATAAGGGTCATTATTGATTCCTTTCTTTCCCTCCAGTCCCACATTTGATCCATCCATAAATCCAGTTTTCTCTACTCTAAAACAGATACCCACAGTCTGGCCATTTTTTTTTTTAAGTTTTTGGCCACACCCCACAGCATGTAGGATCTTAGTTCCCCGACCAGGGATCGAACCAGCGTCCCCTGCATTGGAAGTGCGGCGTATTAACCACTGGACCACCAGGGAAGTCCCCGAGTCTGGCCATTTTTAATCACCTCCACTGGGACCACCCTAGTCAAAGCCACTTCAACTCCCAGACCAATGTTCTTCCTCTTCCCATAACAGTCAGAGTCACACTTCTAAGGCATAATTTAGATTATTGCATGTCCCTGAGAAAACACCTCCAGTGGTTCCCCACTGTAGCCAAACGAAATCCAAACTTGTAATCAGAGCCAGTAAGGCCCACTCTGTCTGACTCCCGCCTCCCCTCCCTCTGTCCCGCCACTCTTCCTCTTCCTCACTATGTTCCGAATCTGATCTTTGCACCAGACATGCCAAGCTTGGTCCATTCGCAGAGCCTTTGGAGTTGCTGTTCCTACTGCTTGGAATTCTGCTCTCCAGATCTTCACCTTCTCATTATTCGGGTTGCAGCTCCAATGGGACCTTGTCAGAAGGATGCTTCTCAACACTCTAGGAAAGGCACCCCTGCTCCATCACTCTCCACCCCGTTACCTTGTTTCAGCTTCTTCATGGCACTTGGAAGTATCTGCAATTACCTGATTTTCCCCCACATGCTTAATATCTGTTTCAGTTCATCAGAGTATAAGCTCCCTGGGGCAGGCACTCGGTGCACTGTCTTCACAGCCACATCCTCAGCGGTTGGGTCAGTGCCTGGCTCATGGGAGGTGCACAGTTGATGTGTGTTGATTTACTGACTGACCACTAGATTCAACCAGCTCTTGCTGCTTTGCTTCTTCAGCAACTGGGTGAAAAATGGAAGATTCCTTCATAGGAGAGGATCCTTTTATGTGGTTCAGTGCCTTTCTCTGGAAGCAGGCAGGAAGAGGATGTGTACTGAGATCTGAGAAGAATCTATGAGCACCTTGAGGTATATTCACAGCTAATCATTCCATCAGATATTCCCTTATTCCGTAAACACTTCTGAAGAATTAAATGTGTGCTGGGCACTTGAGGCTCAGGCAACAAAGGCAAACAAATCAGGTTTCTGCCCTTAAGGTGCTCATAATTTGGTAATGAAGGTAGACACTGTCTTAGTGAGCTCGGGCTGCCATTATGAAATACCAGAGACGGGGAGCCTTAAACAACAGAAATTCATCTTCTCATACTTCTGGAGGCTGGAAGTCCAAGACCAGGCGCGAGCATTTTCACCTTATGGTGGCGGCTCTTTTGCTGGTCTGCGGATGGTCACTTTCTTGCTGTTCCTTACCGGCTTGTGGACAAAGAATGTCACCTGCCATATCAAAGGATGTTGCTGCCATCAAGCTGTCACCGCAGCCTTGAACTTTCCCTCACCCCGCCAGTGTGCACCCTGAGGGGATTCAGGATGGAGAAAAACAGGATACTGGCCCTTGCATCTTCTCATACATAGAAAAGCACTAAATTCATTAACTTGAATTTAATGAATCTGGTTTTCTTTAATTAACAGTGATCTTTTGATGTTCCAACTACCTGGTTTTTGTTGCAAAAACACCTGTAGATCCTGGCTTCTCCTTTACCTCTTCAGGGCAGTCTCCCCCTGAGAGGCTGCCTCCCAGGCTTAAGTCCTCAGAAAGTCTATCAAATACAACAAAATTCTCAACTTTTAGGTTGTGCTTTTTTTTTTTTTCATTCGATGTGCCTTTCCTCAGTGCGTGCATACGGAGAGAAAGAGATTTCTTTCTCTCCTCTTATAAGACCACTGGTTCTATCAGATTAGGACCCCACTTTTATGAACTCATTTCACCCTAATTACCTCCTAAAGGCCCCATCTCCAGATACAGTCGTACTGGAGTTAAGGCTTCTACATATGGATTTGGGGGGGACACAGCTCAGTCTGTATCAGATCCATACCCAGGTCCTTGCAATACACCAACAGAGGAAGACGCAGGATTCTGAAGGCGCCCACAGGTAAAGGCAGTGTGAGTGCGGTGAGCAGACCCACGCACTTCCCCAAGGGTGTTGATGTTGGGCCGATGATGAGAGTCTGGCAAACTGGTGTTTCCCCTAAGCCTTGAGTGTTTGTAGGTTACAGGGGACAAGGGGCCACCAATCACAGAAGCCTCTCCCATTGGAGTCAAGCACGTTAGCACTGTAGCTGCTTGGGTGGGGCAGGCTGAGGCTTTGTTAGTTCTGGGGTTTGTTATGGCAGGGTGAAACTTGGAGGAAGAAGAATGGTTTATTTCATCTTAGAATTGATGTGACCTGTCCGGGATCCCTCTGGTTTTAGAACTCAACATATCTCATGCCCCTGTGAGATGGATTTCCCACAACCAAGAGCACTGTTGTTTTCTGGTTGTTGCTGGAATGCTAGATGCCATCCCTTGTTCCTTTGTGCCGTGATATACCCTGGCGGTCTTGGAAAAGAGAGATCTGGGGTCTGCAGGCTAGTGATGACCACTTCCTCCAGCCAGGCTAAGCAAGGCCAAGCTGAGGCAAAACTGCCACATCTGTCTTCTTGGCCTCTTGGTTCCTCTTCTGAGTAACTTGCATATTAGTAAAAATGAAAATCACCGAAATAATTAAGTTACCGAGTCCAAACTCATCCTGCCCACCACATGACAGGCCGATAAATCAGGAGACGAATTGTTGGGACAAGGAATAATGACTTTATTTGGAAAGCCAGCAGACTGAGAACGTGGCGGACTAATGTCCCAAAGAACCATCTTGCCTGAGTTAGAACTCAGGCTTCTTTTATACTAAAAGGGGAGGGGGTGTGGTTGGTTATTGCAGACTTCTTGCTGTCAGAATCCTTTGCTCTTGCATCTGCCCACATTGGTTAGGTCATGATGTTCCTGTAAAACCTCCAACAAGACAAATGTTATTCTCTGTCCTGCAACTTTTTATCTCTATATGAATGGAGGACTGTTATACCTTTAAAGGTCAGAGCCTTGAGAATGGGCTGCCCTGGTATTTCAGGCTACAGGCAACATTCTTTTACAAAAGGTGCAGAGCCAGCGTGACTAAGCCCAGGCAAAAGAACACAAAACTTAAAGTAAAAGGAGCAGATCTAATATGGAGTCAGATTTGTTCTTCCCCATTACAATTATCCTAGGCATTTATTAGTATTTTCTTATGCATTATCTCACTTTTATCCTCACACCCACCCTGCAAGGGAAATAATGTTAGTCTTGTTTTTCGGATTCACAGAGGAGCACCTAGAGTTACAGTGTTTGCCTTGAGAGGCCTCCAAGTCTGCCATCTTGTCACCATGTCACATTGTCCTAGTGCTGCATGCTACCCCACTGTGCCACCATGAGGCCAGGCACTCAAGTGACAGCTGCTGATCTCCAGCTAGCTTCTTCTGTTATGTCAGGGCACCCTCCCTCTGTCTGTGTAGCATCCCGTGGTTATGAAACCGAGCAGAACCCTATGGGCCCTTCCCAGAAGAGACCCCACTATCCCCGCCCCCCACCAAGTCCTCAGCCTACTTTTTGTCTGTAGGCAAACTTTAATAAGAGAATAAATTCAATCAGAGACATAAGGAAAGACAGAAACAAAGGAAAATCAGTCAAATAAGACCAAATAACAATAGCTTAGTTATTAAATAAAGTCAAGGAGCTTTAGTTCCAACTCAAGGACTATAGATAATATTCTGAGCCATGTCCTGTGAGCTGTCTTGTAGATACTGAAACCCCCGCCAGGTGGAAGAAGTTAACTACATGATGACCAGACTGTAGCCATGACATAAGCTGCCACAATTCCAAGAACTGGCCTCAGAGAAATGGGAACAAACCAACTCTGGAACTGAAGTTTAGCTGGACTTCAAACAAGATGACGCTGATCAGCCCACGGCATGACCAATTTCAAGGTGACTGTCAGAGCTGCCTGTGCTGTTTCTACACGTACTCCCCTCCCTCCACCTACACACCCCTGAAGCTCCCCTTTAAAAGCTCTTGCCCACTGATTGGCAGTGGGGAGTTGGCCTTTGGACAACAGTCCACCTTCTCCCTGGTTGCCAGCCTCTAGAATAAAGCACACTTTCCTTTCCACCAATCTTGCCTCTCGAATGTTGGCTTTTGAGGAGCTAGACCCGACTTCAGTAACAGTTAGAGTGTCCTTGGTGGTCCCCCAGCCAGACGGACGGCTCCCTGAAGCCACATGTGCTGTTTAATTTGTCTTGCTTCCCAGCCCTTAACACAAGAGTCCAACACATTGGTGAGGGAAGCGGTAAGTGTTTGTCAAATGAAGTGTTAATGCTAAGTATCCTCTTAGAATCATAACATTTGAGCTGGCCTTAAATACCCTCTTTAGCAAATGAGACAGAAAACTCGGAGAAGTGAAGGATGTATGCAAAGCCTCCCAGTTAGTGCCACTATTTAGAATAGAACTGATTCTTGGCCCAGTGTGCTTTCCTCTTTGTAAGCATGTATCCGCCGTGCCAGGTTCCTGGAAGTCGACAGCCTCAGCCTCGGAGGGGCCTCCTCGTAAGTGGTTGAGAAGACAGGTATTTGGGTCCATGGTCCTTCCCAGTATCCTTCAGTGGTGTACCTTACACACATAGTCACTCTCTTCACCGTTTTCTTTGGGCAGATACAAGTGTATGTGGATGTCTGAAATAAACTATTTTGTTTCTTCTGCATTTCATATGCTTAAATTATAAGCCATAGTGATTGGTTAGTGAAAAGAATTAGCAGCTCGTTTATCAATTGAACTTTCTTTTGTGTTTTCATGTATTGGTGATGGGCAGTTTAAACATGTTAAATACTTTGAAGTGACTCTTACTCCTAAGCTTCTGATAACTGTTATTTTCGTAAATGGGAGTGGAGTTTCTATTTTTACTAAAACTATACAAAATATTCAATATTTATAGTGCCTTTAAAATAAATTCCCTGACCTTGTAACTGGTGTGTTGCCTCTGACACAACTGAAATTGAAAAGCTTTGGGTAAGCTTTTACCAAACATGATTTGACCTGCTTTGAACAATTCATAGATGGCACAAAGAATCATTAGAATAATTAAACTTAGACACGGAGTGACACTTAGAGATGTGGTCTAAGTTGTTCACTTTACAGAGGGGAAAATCCAAAGAGACACACGCCATGTTTTCCTGATTACACACCCCCACCATCACCACCATTTCCCATTGACCTTGAAAGCAGAGGCCTCTGGACCACTTACGAATGTGGTACAAAACATGCCCAAGGGCAGGGCCCGAGGAGTCGATGCCATTAGCTCAGGGATGTCACATCATGTCACTATTGTTGCTTATTCCTTCAGCTCTAACCTTGTGACTTGAAATTCCCAGCCCTGCCTGGTACCACCGGGGTGACTCTCTCTTCTTTCCTCTGTCCTTATTATCTGCTCCAAATTCTGAATCCCTGAGTCTTTGCAGATTACCAGCTGCTCAGACCTGGACCCGCTTCAAAGCACCAGCTAGTGGAATTACAGCCTCTTCCAGCCATTTTCCTCCAGATTAGAGAAGGGGTTTAGGGCTATCTTCAGGCTCTTGTGTCTGCATTCATCCTTTAATGCAGCAAGTTCTGGCCTTGCCTGCACCTTCCAACATCTTCCCATCTTTCCACCTGCTGCCTTTCCACAGGTGGTCCTGGTGTGTGCAGGCCTGTCTCATGGGCACAAGCCCTGTGTCTGACACTGAGTCATTTTCCCAAGCACCCCACCCCCAAGTCCCTTTCCAGTAGGGCTGAGACTAGAATCACGGTGTCTCCCAGCCAGCCCACTCTCCTTGCAGGGCATCACCCACTCTTACTAGGTTATAAAGATGGAGCTCAATAACGGTGGATGTCATTTCTCTAATAAAACGACTCAGGCCTCAATGTTGTGAAACATAACATTGCTACTATTAGAACAGATATAATTCCGTCAAGAATTTACTAGAATTCCAAATGGTCTAGGAGGCATTAGAAACGAATAAGCAGCAGGGGATATATAATCAAATGCTTTTGCTGAAAAATAAATGTACGGCACAGGCTTGAAAGAAGCTTGAGCGGCAAAAAGGCTTGCCTGAGAAAACCACTAAGAGAGAACCATGTTTGCGCACAGTCACATACAGATTGTGTTGGGCACTGTAACCGCACAATTATGACCTATCAGGGCCTTTTGTTATGGGATGACTCAAATAGAAGCAACGGCAAACCCCGGTGGCTGAATCAAGGAAATAAAATCTGTAAACAAGCGATAGGAGTGAGGAATCGTTTGTTGGATAATTTGTGTTATAATAACCTATGGTCGACTTTACATTGGGAGCATCTCAAAATCTGAAACAAACATGTCTTCCTTTGACCTAAGTCCTTGCTTGGCTATTAAACAGGATTCCTAGATCTTGTAGGAAGGATCCTACAAAAATGGTCTTTAACAGTGGAATAAACGACAAAACAGCAACAGACTCAGAGACATAGAGAACAGACTTGTGGTTGCCAGGAGGGGAGGAGGGAGGGAGAGGGAGGGAGTGGGAGTTTGGGCTTGGTAGATGCAAACTCTTACATTTAGAATGGATAAACACAGGGTCCTACCCTATAGCACGGGGAACTAGATTCAATATCCTGTGATAACCCATAATGGATAAGAATATGTAAAAAGAATGTCTATATATGTATAACTGAGTCACTTTGCTGTACAGCAGAAATTAACACAACATTGTAAATCAACTATACTTCAATAAAAAAAAAAAAATCCAAAAAAAAAAAAGAGTAATGTTAGTCAGGTGGCAGATCCCCTATCCCCAGGCAGGAAAGGCCTTGCTTTGTCCTGGTACTGTGCCCTGTGGCCACCAGCCCTGCTGTGCTCTGGGGAAGGACAGAGTAGGAGGGGGGCTTCTGACAGTTCCCACATCAACCTTAGCTCCAGCTTCAACTCTCTTGTTGCTCTAAACACCCAGACTTTTGTCACTTTAAAGTGTGCCTCTGCCGTGACCCTTCAGCATAGAGAGTGGCAGGATGGGTCAGGGCTCCTGCCCTATAGCAGTTCTCAGCCTGCTACCTTCCTGAACAAGCCACGAGCCCAGACACTTCCATATCTTGGGATCTCTCGGAACACACTAAGTTCCCTACATACGAACGAGTTCTGTTCCGAGAGTGAGTTCATAAGTCCAGTTTGTTTGTAAGTCCAACAAAGTTAGCCCAGGTACCCAGCTAACGCAATCGGCTATAGTGCTGTACCGTAATAGGTTTATAATACTTTTCACACAAATAATACATAAAAAACAAACACCACAAGTAAAGAAAACATTTTTAATCTCACAGTACAGTACCTTGAAAAGTAGTAGTCCAGTACAACAGCTGGCACACAGGGGCTGGCATCGAGTGAACAGGCAAGAAGAGTTACTGACTGGAGGAGGGAGAGCAGGTGGGAGATGGTAGAGCTGAAGGGTCGTTAGCAATAGGAGACGGAGGGCAAGCTGCCATTTCACTCACGCCTGACGATGATGGAACGGAACGCACGATCGCATCTTTGAAAGCTCGCAACTTGAAGGTTCATATGTAGGGGACAATGTATTCAGCTAGTGAGAAAAATCTAGATTTCTATGTTATGACAAATAGCCTCCAAACGCTGGAATTTTATTTGGCTGATGGCCTATTGTGTTTCTACTGTGCGTTTTCCTTGTAAGTGATTTCACTCTGAGAAACTAGATTGACGTGTCTTGGGCTGTTGGTAATGGGCTGGGCTTCAAGTCTGAAAAAGACCCACAATTACAGGGCATGCACTTGGGATGTTTGTGGTGGACGTGGTCTCCCTTGATCCCTCTACTCTCTGCCAGGGCATGTTTTTTTCCTTCCTGGGGTGGAGAGGTGCCCGATTCACCCTCCGTGCTCTGCTTTACCTGTCAGCAGTGCGGAGCTGATGCTAAGAGATGAGTGAGATAGAATCGTTGCCCGGCTAGGGCTCTGCACTAGATGTTGCTGGTGTCTCCCTGGCCCTGCATCTCTCTGACACCTGCTTCCTTGGACCTTGCCGCTGCCAGCTGCCCTGTCTCCCCCTCCATTACCCCAGGGACTGAGCAAAAGCTTCTGTCTCTGCTTCTCTCCCCTCTTGCCTCTCCTGTGGTCCCCATCTGGGCTCACGGCCACCCCCCATCAGTGTCTACCTTACGGGCACCTGTGTGTGAGCTCTGCCTGCTTCCAGCCTGCATCCCGCCCAACATGGCATAAACACTGAAGGTGCCGAGTGTGCCCCATCCAAGTAGAGAGGACCAAATTGTCTGCTTTTATTATTTTATGACCTTTTCTCTTCTACCCGCCCCCCTGCCCCCACCATCTTCCTGACTACAGAGAGTTTGAATGGGCACATGAAGTCAAGTCCACTTGGGGCCAACCCTGTTGACGCTCTTCCCACATCACCCCCCACCTACGGCGCCTCAGTGCATGTCACCTTGACTTCAGGCCGTCGCCACCAGCATCTCTTTGTCTAAGGGCTTTCTCTGGTCACCAGAGTCCACTTCACTGTCCCTGTGGCAGGCTGAGATCATCAGAGGATTAATACTTCTGCCCCTTCCCCGAGGAGCCTGTCCTCAATGACTGACTAGGATTTGGTGTATCCTCACCCCTCAGATGGGATTACTCTCTGACAGAGACTTTGGACACTCACTCCTAGAGGCCCCGGTGGGGTTCAGCCTTCTTCTCAGACCTCACTTACTGGGGAACAAATCCTTCATTAACCAGTTTCCTTACCCCTTTCCCTACTGCCTCAGTAGTGTTTCCTGGAATTGTCTTCAGAATAAAATTCTTGCACCTGATTCCTTGAATCAGCCAGAGAAACCCAAGCTCAGATGCCACTTAATAGCGCGTCGGGTCATGAGGCAGGAAGCTGTGTCTTTCAGGCTAATGCATGGTCAGCCTGAGTGAGCTAGACCCTCCCTTCTCCTTTCCATCTTTAGTGTGGCTCTGACCATTAAAACGTGTAATTATTTTTTTTCTAGTTACAGGAAAAATGGAATGTGCTCGATCAAAATGACCACACAATTTCAGTTTTTACATTAAACAAATAAGTTAGGAGCTTGGATTTAAAAATCTCAAGAGACAATTAAAACCCTCGTACTCAAGAGTATCTGATTTTCTGTCCACACGACCTGCATCCCCTTAAAGGATATTTAAGCCGTGGTTTCCTTTTGAAAATCCGGAGCATCTGTTAGACACTATGAAATACATTTGGTGTCAGGAAGTGTTATTTATAGGTGCTTTTCATCCTCAGACCCTCTGGTAGGATTGTTTGTGTGTTTCGCCTCTTAGAGCAGTGATGTAGAAGATAAATACCAATAGGTCCCGCAGGACTCTGTTATAAATGAAAACACCTCCGCACGTTGCCCTTGTCCTGGATACCCCAGGACAAAGAATTTTTTTTTTTCTTTGTTGGAATTGGACTCATGTTTAAAAATACCTCTAAATATTGAATCTGAAGTCATATTAAAACGGTACTGCTCCTCATGGTGTGTCGGCTCATTGCCACACACCCAGATCATGGAAACCTAGTGCCTAGAGGTTAAGGTGTAGAAAACAATGGCGATTCTTTGGAGAAATGTCTATTTAGGTCTTACGCCCATTTTTTGATTGGGTTGTTTGTTTTTTTGGTGTTGAGCTGCATGAGCTGTTTGTATATTCTGGAGTTTAATTCTTTGTCAGTTGCTTTGTTTGCAAATATTTTCTCCCATTCTGAGGGTTGTCTTTTCATCTTGTTTTTGGTTTCCTTGGCTGTGCAAAAGCTTTTAAGTTTAATTAGGTCATATTTGTTTATTTTTGTTTTTATTCTCATTACTCTAGAAGACATACAGATGGCCAAAAAACACAGGAAAAAATGCTCAACATCACTAAGTATTAGAGAAATGCAAATTGAAACTACAATGAGGTATCACCTCACACTGGTCAGAATGGCCATCATTACAAAATCTACAAACAACAAATGCTGGAGAGGGTGTGGAGAAAAGGGGGCCCTCTTGCACTGTCGGTGGGAATGTAAATTGATACAGCCACTATGGAGAGCAGTATGGAGGTTCCTTAAAAAAAAATAAACATAGGACTACCAGATGACCCAGCAATCCCACTACTGGGCATATATCCTGAGAAAACCATAATTCAAAGAGACACATGCACCCCACTGTTCATTGCAGCACTATTTACAATAGTCAGGACATGGAAGCAACCTAAATGCCCATCGACAGATGAATGGATAAAGATGTGGTACGTATATACAATGGAGTACTCAGCCATAAAAAGGAACAAAATAGGGTCATTTGTAGAGACATGGATGGACCTAGAGACTGTCATACAGAGTGAAGTAAGTCAGAAGGAGAAAAACAAATATGGTATATTAACGCACATATGTGGAATCTGAAAAAAATTGGTATAGACGATCTTATTTACAAAGCAGAAATAGAGACACAGACATAGAGAGCAAATGTATGGATACCAAGGGGGAAGCGGGGTGTGGGATGAATTGGGAGATTAGGATTGACATATACACACTATTGATACTACGTATAGAATAGATAACTAATGAGAACCTACTGTATGGCACAGGGAACTCTATTCAACGCTCTGTGGTGACCTAACTGGGAAGGAAATCCAAAAAAGAGGGGATCTATGTTTACATATAGCTGATCACTTTGCTGTACAGCGGAAACTAACACAACATTGTAAAGCAACTATACTCCAGTAAAATTTTAAAAAAAAAAAGAAACAAGAAAGAAAACAATGGTGATTCAACTCTGACCAGCCAGGCTGTCTCAGTCATGCTTTCTAAAAGTGGAGATTGGGGTAGAATTTCTGAGAACATTCTAGTGCTCTGATCTGTGCCATGTGCCTTATTTGTTGTATTTTTAATCTCACATCAATTGTCAGCAGCAAAGCTAGCTATGGGACGAAAGCTTCCTTTTGGAAAAGACAAGACATTTGTCTCGTCTTGGGTTTCCTCAGTGGCTGGCATATTCAGGAGACGGTCTGTATCTGTGGACATAATTCATGGTACGTCATCTTGCCCTGAGTGATGTAACCTTGTGTTGTGTAGCACTTCTTCTGAATTATCCTGTAAGCTTATGGACGGTTGGGACCCTGCCTCTGCTTTTAAGGAGCCCACATTGCTTGTCCCATGCCATTTACTTAGCTAAGGCATTGTAACCACAGAGGGTGTGTCACAGATATTTGTTAAAAGAACACTCATCATATTCTTGATCCATAATTTGCCATTTCATTTTAGCTTTATACACATTTCGTAATTCCTCAAATCCAAACGATGGTGTCTTTTTATGTAGTGATCCCCCGTTCTAGGATAACATTTAGACTGTATTCTTAGAAGCTGTGTCTGCTACCAAAGTTGTACCATTTTTCTAGATAACATTTAGATTGAACCATTGGAAATTGCCAGTATTCAACCTTTCATGTGCATTGGTTTCATCCTGTCCAAAATACGTATCTCTAGTCCTGGGAATTCCGATTCATGAGTCTGGAATGAGGCCCTGAAATGTGTATTTTAAAGAAACTTCTGTGTAGATCAGTGTTTTACAACTACTGTCCTAAAATCTTGCATTGCCGTTCTCTGAATTCTAGTATAAGAAAAATTCACATGGGGAACATTCTGTGTATTTTTTTAAATTTTGTAAAAAATATATAATATAAAGGATATGATTCATTGCATTACTTTATGACTCTTATGTAAATATCGTCATGACATCATGACAAATTCCTTCCAAAGCTCAGGGTCTAGTCAGGGTTGAGATACTTTTTCTTGATAAATGTACTTCCAATTGTTATTAACTTATGAAACCTATTATGTTTCTTTCTTCATTCTGGCTGCTAGAAAACCTAAGGCAGAATTTTGTAAAATGAATGTAGCGTTCCCCCAACAGACTCTTAAACTACTTTTTCTTTTAATACTTGCTGCAGAAAAAGGAAAGTAAGCCAAGCCTTCTTATCTTATTGAACATGGCCTTTTATTTAAAGTTGTGCAAAATCTTTTTTAGAAGTTTTCTTAGTCCTGGGTTCCCTAGAAAACAGAGCTCAAGGCAAGGATTAAATGTCAATGCTTTGTTTGTCGGGTGCAAGCCCGGGGTAGCAGAAGCGAGGAACCATGGAGGGGATGCAGAGAAGGATATGATGTAATGAAACGTGATGCATTTCTGTGTGAGCTGCTGCTTCATGATGGGCTGTGAGAAGATACAGAGATGACCCAGCAGGGCTGTCAGTCAGTATGTGCAATGCCACTGGACTGTCTTTCAAGGAAGCTTACCTCAAAAGAGCCCAGGAGCAAGGGGGAATTCCTTTGTCCAGACCTATCCCATCTCTGATTTTCTTTGGGGGATATTGGCCGTATAGAAAGCTGACTCTCTCTTGCTATCAGGTTGCGTCACCCAAGCTTTCAGAGGCTCCTCTGGGATGCCAGATTCCATGCCCTGCAGCGTGATGTTTCTTTCAAGTCCAGAAGTGGCCGAAGAAACCAGTCACCCAGTGCACGTGCCTGGCCTGGTGCTCTCAGTAAGACCAAGTGACTTCCTGGCCCACAGTGGTGGCATCAAGTCCAGGAAACTGGCCAGTTGAGGAGATCCAAGGTTCCAGATAAGATTCGCCTTTGCTACATGAGTAGATAAGGAAGTCAGGAGCCGGTTACAGGCGTGGGGTGGGAAGAGGCAGGAGGGAATGAACATCCATAGCTGAATGGGATGGTGAAGGTAGGAATCTTGGGAAGAGGGTAAAGCTTATTTAACCAATTTAAATGGGCAGGTGAAGAATTTCTAGTTTAGAGAATGATTGGGTCGGAATACAATAAACCAGAATATAGGGGATGAGAGAAACAGGTTTACTGGGAGGTAAGAGGATTGAGTGGGTTGAGGGAGTGAAGACTGTTTGGGACGTGAGATTGAGGTGCCTGGGTGTCACTCAGGTGAAGATGCCAGTCAGCCATGAGATACGTGGGTCCGGAGCTAAGGCGCGAAGCCAGGACTGACCGTATGGACTTCAGATCACCAGCACAGAAGTAGAAGCTGGAGTCCTTGAATGGGTAAGATCAGTGATAAGTGAAGACCAAGGAGAAAAGGCAAGCACAGAAGCTTGAGGAATATCAGTGTGTAAGGAACAGCTATTGTGTGTACGTGGGAAGGGGTAGCAATAAAGGAAACTGAGAAAGACTTGCCAGGAATATGGAATTAGAAATTTTCTATGTGTGTCACAAGTGGCTTCTTTGACGTAGAACCTGCGTTTCCTACCCACTAGTTGCGCTGACACACAAATGAACCTTTGGGCTGCAATATTGCCCCAGAGCGCTAGTGCCTATTGTTTAGCATAATAGACTCGTGGGAGAGAGAAAGGGAGAGATTAGGAATGAGCGCTGATTGAGTATCTGTAATATACCATGAACTGTGCTGGGTCCTTATATATGTTGCCAATTCATTGCTTCACAATAACCCTCCAGAGTGAATGCAATGATCTTTATTCTCGCAAAGCAGGAAACTGAGCCTCAGTGCGTCATGACAGTAAGTCATGGGACTGGGAGTGAAACCTCAGGTTTGTTTGAACCCAAAGCCCGTGAACTTGTCCTCCTCTGGACTACCTCTGCCTTTCAACCGTGACAATGCAGGTCTGACCATTAAAAACGCTTGCTGCAAAATCAGCTCTCTAGGTTATAGGGAGAGTTCCAGACCTTACTTCCCCAGTTTACTGTGGCACTTAAGCTGCTTGTCTGTAAAGCTAAAATAGATGATAGTAAAATTTTATTTTTAACCTCTCTTGAGAAACCATTTGAACATTTGAGACTTTTACTTTTCATCTTTACTGGTCTCCCTTACTCGTGCTCAGAATAATGAACATCCTACTTTTTTTTTTTTTTCCAGAAGGAAATCCTACATTGATTTGGTGTAGAAAGGAATAATTGTTTTCTAAATGTGATTACATGCACCAGACAATAAGTTGAAGTATGAATTTCAGAGATCAGATACATCCCACAGATAATACGTACAAATTCTAGGCAGACACCATGAATGATGACACATCGTTGTCCTTTAAATGGACCACAACCCAAAGAGTGTTGTAGCTGATGCACTAGGCTGGTATTTTTGCCTTGAATAGATTTTCTGCATTTGAATGGAATATTTATGCTTTTATGCTAAAATAAAAGGGCACAGTCAAGTAAGCTATTACACGGTCCATTAAAACTACTTTTGCGTGGCTCTCTGTAGCGAAAGATTCCACAACTTGTGTATTTGCCGAAGGAACTTTTCAATTAAGCACAGACCACTTGTTCTCAGAACTCAGAGGAAAGTGCAGATGCCACCTTGGTTCTTTTTGAAAATGATAATTGTCTATTTATGTGGTGATGAAGAGAAATTTCCATAACAGCCATCACACACATACGCTGAGACCAGCCGAGTAATGCAAAGGGTAAATCTGGTTACTCAGTTTGAAAATAGGAGAAAGCCTAGTCTAGGACCAGCCTGGGTTTCGCACACAACCTCCTTTTCTTATTGCCCCGTCTTTATCTTTCCTTTCTGCTGTTTACACATTTGAATCCAAGACATACCAACGATTCAGAAATGCACAAGGCACCATCTCTTTCTTATTTACAGTCTCAAGAAAACATGGCAAATGTGCCAACATCGAATTCTTATTTCTGTGTAAAATCCAGACACTTTTCCCAAGCAGAAAAGATAACAGAATTAAATTGTATTCATGTCATTTATGAAAGAGATGCTTCCTGCTTTCATCCACATGAAGCAGACGACTCATCTTCCCTTAAGTGGTTCAACGGGCGATCGAGCTTTCCAGACAGGTGCAAAGAAAAAAAATGTATATGATTTGGTGGACCATCCACTTGATTAGGATATTTTTTGTGTGATTTTCTTTGGATATCTCCACATGGGATGAATTCCAACCCTGCATCACTGCTTCACCCAACCCATTTTTGCTTTGTAGTGTTGTGTCTACCTAAGGCATGATGTGCTCACAAAGGTTTGCCTGTTTGATCCAAGATAAAAGTAAGTAGACACCCAGGTGGTCTTTGTACATGTGAACAGTGTTTTGGGTATCCTTTAAATTTAGTCGTGTGTGCTTCTGTGAATAATCTCTCAGTTTCCTGGATTTATTGTATACCACGCACGCTCTCCACGCTCTGGATTCAATAATGAGTGGGGATTTATTTGTGGATTCTTTGTAGTTTTGTTTGTTTTCAAGGATTGACATTATTGGAAGATACTTTTACTTCTTAAAAAAAAATCTTTAAACAGACTATGTCGAGTTCACCAATTGGAATCTGTTCAAATTGCTGTGCATTAATTAATCTTCTAATAACGATAAAGGTTGGAGATGCTGCCTTACCTTGGGACTGGTTGACTATGTTGGGACAGAGTAAAGGGACTAGGGCTTGGAGCTGGCCATTAACACAGCAGATTCCGTGACCTGACTCCCCTGAATTGGGGCTCTGCTGGCTCAGCTAGAACCTGGGACATCTTCTCAAAGGGAGCTGAGGGAACGGAAAGGACATGAAACTTGGGGTTTCATGGTCCAAAGCTACAAGAAAAGTTTGAAGGGATGGCACACCAAAGTGTGTTGAATCAGTTATCCATCAAGGAATCGAGAAAGTGAGGGGAGGTAAGAAGAAAATTGAGAAGAACTCGGAATAAAAGGTCTGGCTTTGCTATTTTGTCAGTGAGGTGTCTCTGGGGTTTGGCCACATTCCAAGTGCTGGTAGGTGATCATACTGGCCAATGTTAGTGCCTAACTGTGGGTTTGGGGTGTAAATTCTCACTGAAAACACGAGCAGTGCTCAGCAGGTTGCTGTCAGGAAAGTACTAGCCAGCCACAGGGATGCCCGCTGTGAAGCGGGGGATGTTCCCGTGGGCAGGTGGAGCTTTGAGATCTAGAGGCAATGAAGAAACTCCACTTAATTAAGGCAGTTCCGCTCAAAAAGTAGTTCATGGCCGGTGATGCTCTGAGAACCAGTTTTTACTGGTCTGCAATGAGATAAGCATAGACATTGAGAGTAAACGTTTAGAAACTTTTCCCCCTAAATTTATAGAGTCATTTTAAATATGTTGAAGCTGATAATAAAACTCTGAGCTGGTGTTTTACGTGCCTTTGCTTTCATTTTATTTTCCTACTAATTTAATTTTTATTGGATTTCACAAAAGTGCGGTCTGCAACATATTGAAAATTAGAAGTCAAAAAACACAAAAAATTCTGGTTCTTTATCACAGATATTTTTAGAAGCACTGAGCACATAAGGGGAATAAAACAGACCTCAGAGGCCCCAGTTTCCCCCTTGCCTTTCACCTTTGCTCCCTTCCTTTCTTCTCTGCTATTTACCTGCCCCCTTCCTGGGAACTTTGGAGACCTGCTAAATTACACGGCTTACTAAACCTGTCTCGGAAAACGCTATGCTGCTGGTTTTTGGTACCCGGACTGCAAGTTTTGGTTCAAGTGGAAAAGGGCTGCCTCAGTCCAAACCACTAGGAACCATCCTCAGCTTTCCCTTGCCCTATAATCCTGACCCTGTTTCAACCGGGTGTCACCTGATCTTCGGTTCTCCCTGATGGCACGTCAGATGAATAAAGCCTTTCCTTCAACAACTGAAAATATTCAAGCAATAAAAGTTGCCGGAGTGAGAGGCATTTTCAAGTTGAGGGATGGAGGACAGTCTTACCCTGCTGCCTCTCTATGTTACGTGCTTGACGTTTAAGCGCTCAGCTATAGATTAAATAGGTTTTTTTCCAAACCCACCTGGTCAGAGGGACAAACGTTTTACTTAACTTCCACCCTGCTGGAGTTCTGGAACTGGCGGGAAGGATCGAATGGCTTGCTGGTCTTTTTTGTGGGCAGTTGGAAGGGGACTAAGACAGCAGGGGGGCCGACACGAGGAAATAGCACTTCTCCAGTGTGCTCAGGCATCACGAGGACTCAGGCATCACGACCAAGCCGGGAATCTAGTCTCCACACTTGGGGTGAGATGGAGTTACACAACCTAGATGTTGGGAGCCCTTCAGAAGCACAATTACCGGGATCAGAACTTCCTTGTTTCCTCCTGCCTAAGGTTGGCTGGCAGGGGCTCTTGGGACTGCCAAAGGTACGGCTAGGTGTTAGGTGTATGTGTGTGTATTTTGTCAATTGTTAAGGGCAGCTGGGTCCACCGTGATGGAGAAGGAAGGATCTGCGGGCTGGTACCCAGGCAGGACCCTCTGGCATCCTGTACTGAGCTGTGTAGGAATGTTTTAATTGGCTCATTTTTATCTTGGGAGAAGTTAGAGATAAGGGTTAGCACAGCTTAGGCCAGAAAAGAGGTCGGAATAACAGAATATCTGAATGTGATGGAAACTTTACTTTCCTTATTGTTGACTTTTGTCCTAGCAGGAATGACAGATGTCCAATTTATGGAAAGAAGTCAAAAAAGAGCTTTATCCATCACCTTCATTCTCCCTTCCAACATCCCTCCCCCCCCCCCAACATACACACCTGTTGGATTGCACAGCTATTTTGTGAGCAGCCCTGTGAGCAGAGCGCTTTGCAGGTGCAGATGTAGGTAAAAGGATGACGGTCCTGAGATGCCATCGTTGCTGCAAAGCAGTTTTTAGTTTAAATGGGGAGATGAAAACATCGAAAAAAATAGTGTGCTAGTTTGAATAGTTCAAGACCAAGAACATTTGCAAACTCTGCATGACCAGGAGAGACCATCACGGTCCAAGGAATCCCGAGGGTGACTCGGGCACTGAGCATGGTGAGGGAGGGCAGGCAGAAGAATTGTGCTGGGAACTGAGGGCTCAGCTGGACTGAGTGATGCTTCCCCATGCTCCTCCTTAGATAGCGCAGCTGAAGCAGTCTCCATCCTCCTGCATCCTCCTTCCAGATGTCTTCACCCCACCCTCCCACCTGCCTCGAGGCACAGCCCTGGGAGAGGAAGCCATGCCGCGGCACACACAGCTGCACGCTAACGCAGATGCCAACTCTTAGGTTCAAAGCAAGCTGAGGGGGCTTCCCTGGTGGCACAGTGGTTGAGAGTCCGCCTGCTGATGCAGGGGACACGGGTTCGTGCCCCGGTCCGGGAAGATCCCACATGCCGCGGAGCGGCTGGGCCCGTGAGCCATGGCCGCCGAGCCTGCGCGTCCGGAGCCTGTGCTCCGCAACGGGAGAGGCCACAACAGTGAGAGGCCCGCGTACCGAAAACAAACAAAAAAGCAAGCTGGTGATTCCCTAAAATGGTATGTCGTCAGACGAAGTGTGCCCCTATTTCTCCCAAAGGGAAGAGAATCTTAGCTCTTTTAACGGTGAAGACGTGCTATATTAGGGAAGCCCTTCTTTGGCGAAGTTTTTCCCAATTTTACCTTGGAAATCGAATTCTTCAACTTCCTGAAAGTCAGCGTAGAAACATTTGTCTATATATGTATGTGTGTGTGTATATGTATGTATACATGTTTATGCGTTTATGTGTGTGTGCATTTGTGTATGTATGTGTGTGTATTTGACCGAGTCCTACTGATTAACTGTAATTATAGACCTCAACTGAATACCTACTATGTGCCAGACCCTATGTTGGAAATACATAAATGAATCAGACATTTCCCGTTCTCCATGGCTATAACCAAGTAATAGAGGAAGCCGGAGTGTTATAAAATTAAAGTGCAATGGGGTAAAAAGAGGAGAAACGATAAAATAAATTGCAGTGAGTGAATCTGGGGCCCTAAGAATTCGTTTTAGAAATACTTTGGAGTAGAAGGTCAGTGTCAGACATTTATAAGGTTTCAGAAAATCTCAAATTTACAACTTTTCATTGATTTGCCTATGTCTACTGACCTTATTGAATTAACTCTTTTCCCATCAAGATTTCCCACCAGACTGTAACTATTGACTAAAGAATAGTCATTTGTATTGGCTGGTCAGGAAAAATCCTGTAACAATTCACATACCTGGTGATAGTTAATCCTGGAAACTGTCAGCTGGAGTGTCGAAGCAGTATTTTATAGCTGTTGGGATTTGATCTCACTGGATGGTAGGCCTAACGTTTTATTTCTTTTCCTATACACATTCACATAGAATTCCAAAATCAATTCACTAATACACATGGTACCTTACTTTCACGTTCAAATTATGCATATAACATACTGGCATGTAAAAACATGAATTGCATGTGTTCTTTTTTGTTTAATCTGTGGTATAATCTTATATCATAAAACTCAGGGAATTTTAAAAATATACTCGCTGCATCTTCCAATACTTCCTTTTGGAGAGGCACATTAGAATCTTGATGGGAGGAAGAGAGCATCATAGTTACTGTTGAAACTCTCTCCCTTCCACAAACATTGGTTTTAAATAGCCATGAAACTCAAATAATAGGTCAGTGAATTTTCCCATCCAGGTAACCAAAAGCAAGGACTGTTTTGGATAACAGTCTCTAAAGATTAAACATATCTTCATGTTCAGTGTCTCTGAATTACCTTTGAATGATTGTACATTTCATTCGTTCACCCATTTATCTATTCCAATATTTACTGAGTGCTTCTATGTCAAGCACTTCTCTGTGCTTGGAATAGAAAGACAAAGATATGTGCCTTTTTGAATGTTAGATTTTAGAGCAGCATTACAGAAAATTGTTTTTAAAAGTAAAATCAATAATCTGATAGATGGTGTAAGTGCTATGGAGAAAGATGAGAGGAAAACAGACAGGAGTAGGGCAGGAGGTTTGCAGTTTCATTAGGGCAGTCAGAGAGGGCCTCATGAAGGAGGTGATCTTTGAATGAAGCTCCGAAGAAGCTGAAGGCGAGCCACACACAGCCCTGGGGATGAGCAGACAGAGAGGGTAGCAAGACCGGGGGGGGGGGGGCCGAGACAGGAGTGTGCAAGGCAGAGAGCAGTGGGAGGCGAGGCAGAGGCAGTGGGGGAGGTCCGGCCAGAGTGACAGTGTGATGCCACTATGATGGGAGCTATTGGACTGAAACATTAACAGGATCCTTCTGACCGCTGGGCTGAGAATGGTCTAAAGTTGGGGAAGAGGAGAGAAGCAGGGAGACAGGTGTGGGGACCAATTGGAATCATTCAGATGGGAGATTATGGGGGCTTAGACTAGGGTGGTAGCAGCAGAGGTATCAGGGATGGATTCTGGATCTCTTTTATCCAGAAATTCCACCTCAGGCTAGGGACACAAAAGAACTGAAAGCCAGGACTCAAACAGATAAGCATGTGTACAGCAGGCTCATAGCAGCAATGTTCACAATAGGCAAAAGGTAGAATCAACGTGTCCAAGGACAAATGGATAAACAGAGCTTAGTATGTCCATACAAAGGGAATATTGTGCAGCCTTTAAAAGGATGTTCTGACACATGCTACAACTTGGATGACCTTGAAGACATGATGCTAAAGCCAGACACAAAAGGACAAAATCCTGTATGATTCCACCCATGTGAGGTACCTAGAATAGTCATATTCATAGAGACAAAGTAGATGGTGGTTGCCGGCGGGGGGAGAGAGGAAAAAAGTTGTTTCATGGGTACAGAGTTTCAGGTTTGCGAAATGAAACGAGTTCTGAGGATGGAGGGTGGTGATGGCAGCTCAGTGATATGCATGTACTGAATGCCACTGAAGTGTACACCTAGAAATGGTTAAGATGGCCAATTTTATGTTACGTGTAAACAAATTTTACCACAATCGAAACAACTTCTTAAATGTCAGATTACGCTCTGGATCTGTTTTGAAGACAGAGCCAACCCAGAGTACCAGGGAGCTGGATGGGGTTGGAAGGGGCTTGGAGGATGACTCTGAAGGCTTAGCCGGTGCTCACTGGACCTGATGCAGAGCATCGTGGGAGGAGCAGTTGGAGTAGGAGACGAAGAGCTTGGTGTTAGACGTGGAGACATTGCATAGTTAAAGCTCTCTTGCTTTTCCTCTTTTAGGGGGAGAAAGGCATATTCTGTGCTCGTCTTTGGCATTTTATGAAATTAGGGCTACTACTCTGGTCCAGGACACTACCTTTCCCCATCTGAATGGTTGTAATGGGTCTCTACACCGTCTCCCCGCTTCTGCTCTTGTTCTGCATTTAGACAACTCTCAACATAGCAGTCAGAGTGATCCTGTTGACTTTCGGTCCAGTGGCTGCCATGACACTCTGATTAACAGCCTAAGTCACCACAGTGGCCACAGACCCTCGCATGGTCTTGACCTCCCCCATCGTGTGTATGTACCATTAATCTTCTTTATCCAGGGTGGTTATTCTGTAAATCCCCCCACCCCAAAACTGAATTACAAATACTGAACCATCACTACTAGGGGAAATACATATACCTACATAGGTTCTGGTATCGATTCCAATGCTGGCAAGGAGTTCCCCACACCAACAAGCAATTCTTGAGACACCAGCTGGGTGTGCTACTATTCAACTAAAATTTGACGACATTTCAGAGACAGCACCAGATCCCATGGGTTAAAGGTAGAGTCCATCCATATTGCCCTCCCAGCCCCACTTAAGATGCCGGTCACAAGGCCAGGTTGTTACCTATACTTGTGCCTCTGACCCACTGGCTATCGATTGGAGGTTCCAATGACCCCCTCCTTGGGTTTGATTAATTGTCTAGAGCAGCTCACAGAACTCAGAGAAACCGTTTACTTACTAGATTACCAGGTTATTGTAAACAGATATAATTCAGGAACAACCAGATGGAAGAGATGTACGCGGGAAGGAGCTAGGATCTTCCATGCCATCTCCAGGGAAGCCAATGTCCTCACATCTCCACATGGGCACCAACCCCAAAGTTCTCCTAACCCAATCCTTTGGGGTTTTATGGAGGCTTTATCATACATAGGCATGATTGATTAAATCATTGGCCATTGATGACTGATTCAACCTCCAGCCAGAAATCAGAAGGGTGGGTCTGAAAGTCCTAAGCCTCTAATCACAAGGTTGGTTCTCCTGGCAACCAGCCCCATCCTCATTAACATAACAAAAGAAAACTTTCTGCCCTGATTTTGGAAATTCCAAGGGTTTTAGGAGCTCTGTGCCAGAAACAGGGGTGAAGACCAAATATATGTTCTTATTATAAATCACAATATAACAACACCTATCATTTTATCTGTATATATATCTCACATAGATTAGAATCTTAACAAACAACTCAGACCGGTAAAGGCTATTTTCCTTTTATTCAAAAAGGGAAAATGAGCTTTAGAAGTGGTAAGCAACGTGCCTGAAGCTGCCCCATGAATAGGGGCTAGAGTTGAGTTTCGAATTCCATCAACGGGCCCCGAAGCTGGAACTTGTTGCCTTACACTGGGTGTTCCCCACCACCTCCATCCTCTGTTCGTCTCTGTGTGAGAGCTGAAACTAGGAAATGGAGTATCACCTGTTCAGCCTCATCAGGGAAGTGCATGTGGGCTGTTCTGTACATGTCTGAGAATGACCACAGAGCATCACCAATATTGATTTTGGGGATTACAGATAAATTTTAGTAGGTAAGTGAATTCACAAATTCAGATCCATGCATTATAATATAATATAATATAATGATGAGGAGATATATCTATATATCTATTTATCTGTATATATATTCTATGCAGGTACATCAAAGTCTCCTGGGAAGTCAGTTTGAGCATTTGGAAAGGAATTGTGGCTCTCACCAGAGCTGCTGCCTGCTCAGTGTTTGTAAGGGCCCAAGAGAACAAATAGTATTGTTAACAAAGGCTGCTAATGGAAGAATAAAAACAGGTCTTCAGATGGATCCTTGAGTGCACGCCTTAAGAATAAAAAAGATGCAATTACACAACTTCCAATATACCCTTCCACGTTTTCCTTTTTATCTAATTTATGAACTTGGCCAATTACCTACTCAATGGCCTCAATCACTCAATTTGAGAACAAAGCAGGCAAAATATATTGAGATCCACTGTCAACAGCTTCCTAAGAAGTAGTTCATATAATGTCATATCTTCCATGTTTTCAAAAAATTTTTTAAAAAGAATAGAGATAATTTTTCATTCAACTCTATGCCAAGCAAATATATAGGATGATCAGTATATAAGGAAACATTTGACCTGTCAAAAAAGATGTGTATAAATAGCATCTGTAGAGAAGGCAGCTTGCCAGAATAATTTGAATATTCCTCAGGATGCTAAGAAAGAGAACTCTTTCTAGAATATTAAATTACTATGAAATCTCACACTCATGAGTTAGGTCTTTATTTTTGTTCAAAGCAAAGGCTCATTGTGGTTAAAAATAGCAGTTGTAGCTTACATTTATTGAGCTGTTTGGTTCTTTTCTAAGTTGTTCACCTACATCAACAGCTCTAATTTTCATATAATCTTTCTGAGGTAGGTACAATTATTATCTCCCTTTTATTGTTTATGAAATAGAGATTCCTAAGGGTTAAATAACAAGCTTAGATCGAAAGAGGGAAAAATATGTAATTCCTCCTCCTGAAAATGATTGGTACTTTATTCTCATGCCCTCTGTTTCCCATATCCGCAGGCCCCGATATATTTGAGAATTATTGAGTTGCAGGCATTTTCTAGATTTTTTTTACAATGTTTTCTTTTTCTAAAATCAACATTTATCTATAAATTGTAAATTTTGCTATCTCTATTACCTTGTAAATCAAGCAAGATCGGGTGTGCTTCTGTAATTAGGTGAGGCTACTGTGATAATGGTATTGAATGGGGATGTCTCTTGCCATGTGTCCTAGAGAAAAGTCACTTATTCAAGGCACAGTGGGGCCATGTGTGTCAAGGCGTTTGTGTCAGGCTGGCCCAGGGGAAGGCAGGGCACACACTCAGGTGGCTGCAGAGATTTGAAGGCTACTGTCTTCATAAAGGTCTCTCCTACCCATCTGTTGAGGCCTGAAATTCTACCTTTCATATTATTTTCTTCAAGTGTTGAAGGCTTTTTAATTTCAAACATCCCTATTAAAAGGCCAATACTGCAGGAAGCAGCAGACAGCCGTGACTTAACACGGGGTCTGGCAGGCTGTCTGCTGAAAGCAAGATAAAGACCCAGCCATGTGAGATAGATGTTTACGAGCAGGCAAGAGAGATTAACAAAGAAGCAGAGGACACCAAAGATAATATTCATGTACCAGACGGCCAACTTGTGTGTGAACGATAATGAGAGAAAGAGGGAGAGAGAACAATTTCATTTATAATGTGATTTAAAGGAGATACTGACAATTAGGACTTCTTTTTCATTCATATTTCACCTTTGAATCGTTCTTGGACTAGGTCTCTTGAAAATGACCACAAGTGCTCCTACTGCTTCCTGGGGCCTTTTGGTTGACCAGGGTAGTCGGGACAGCTCCAAAGCAAAGGTCGCTAAGGATGCGTTCGGACCTCTAGCCGATAACAAAAGAGTTGACAATCACTGTGCCCTCAGCTGATGCAGCTAAAAAGCCAATGCCATGATCCCTTGACAGCTGTGGACCTATCAGGACTACTGACATTTCTTCAGGGAAATCACAGGGCCTGTGATTCCCTAGCCCTCAGGAAGAAATGAGAGATGGCCTGGAAGACACATCTCCACAAGGCAGAGAGAGAAGGGAAGAGACACGTGTTTCCTTTCCTGTGCACCCTTTCCACCAACCCTCATGAGTTTAATTTAACCCATTCGAGTTTAATGTAACCCATTGTTGAACTTGTTGCCATAATTGACAACTTCACCTTAGGAGTACAGTTTACTTTATGCATGAAACAATATGTAATCAAAAATCATACTGTAGAAAAAAACACATTTATGACAACACTTTACATGAAAAACATATAGCCCTGCTAAGTTGTTAGTTGCCTGTATAAGTTGAGATCTATGGCAATGTCGTGGGACCAAAAGGAAAAACACATTTCATGTTCCATAAATTTCCATTTGTATCACATCAACATCCAGACCAGGAAAAAGCTGTTTCACCCATATGTTGTTATTTAATATATGGTTACAGATCCCTTGAGTACCTTTCAAATAACAGATGACTTCAGAGTAGGTTTACTTACTTCTGTTTCCTTTGCATTTAATTCAAATCACAAAAACAAAAATGAGTTCAATTCTTTGGGTTGCTTGCAGTTTGCTAATAGCCATCATAATACGAGTGGTCCCCTCCAAAGCTAAAAACAAGGTTGTCTGGGTGCTGCTCAAAGTATGAAAATATATAGGGACTTCCCTGGCGGTCCAGTGGTTAAGACTCCACGCTCCCGGTGCAGGGGGCACGGGTCCAATCCCTGGTCGGGCAACTGAGATCTCACATGCCTCACAGTGCAGCCTAAAAAAAAAATAAAATTATCATCTATCCTCTGCCACATAGAATACATGTGAATCTTCTTCTGATCAAGCAGCGCTTTAAATACTTAGAATGAACTACTCTGTCAATTCTGAATCTTCACAGTAGGGTGACAATTTTCTAGTCCTTTCTTGGGTCAGGCATCCAACATGGCTAAAATTGTCTTTTAATTATGGGGAATACATTTAGCCCATAGCTTTAGGTTTTGTTTGTTTGGAAAGAGCTTATGAAGATGTAAAGCCATTTGCTTCCTGATTCCATTTTCAAGGCTTCACATAAATACTATTTAAACAGAGAAAGAATTGTTTTCGGAAATGTGTGTTCTTTGCTCCATTGACTGTCAGATATCTTGCAGGCTGCGCTAGCAAGCAGTGGGATGAATTCAAAAGATGAAGCATTTAAATGTTCTGAGGGTCGCAATGATTCTTGTGTGGAGTAATAATACAGCTCTTCTTTATCTGGTACTGCAGCCAGCCCTGATCCTCGGAGGTTTCCTTAGCTGACACTCACAGGGAAGAGATGCTCCACAGCGCACGTCTGAGATCGGACATGGCAACACTCCTCGTGTTATCCTACGATGGGTGGCGTGATAGAATGCAGTGATTTTCAAATTCTTCTCCACAAAGCCCAAGGTCCCTTACTTGGGGTACCCGAAGTGCTATGCTTGGAGTTTGATGGTCTCACTGCTGTTTGAAAACCCTAACCCCCCTTTCAACTAGAGCAACTGTGCTTTGTCTATTTTATGCATTATTTTCAAATTAAGTTGTTTTTTTTAAACAGGATTCTTCTGCTTTTCTTCCTTCACTCCTATGTTTCGTTTAAAAGCCCTAGTGTCATTATTAAGGTCACTAGCGTTGAATTCAGAAATAAGTAGATTCAGGTCTCCTTGTCCACTTGCTAACTGTATGACTTTGATGTCTTTGAACCATGGTTTTCGTATCTGGAAAATGTGCTAATAATGTTCATAAAGTGGTTTTGAGGATTAAATATGATAATAATGTCTCCTTGGGCTTCCCTGGTGTCGCAGTGGTTGAGAGTCCGCCTGCCAATGCAGGCGACACGGGTTCGTGCCCTGGTCCGGGAAGATCCCACATGCCGCGGAGCGGCTGGGCCCGTGAGCCATGGCCGCTGGGCCTGCGCGTCCGGAGCCTGTGCTCCGCAACGGGAGAGGCCACAACAGTGAGAGGCCCGCGTACCGCAAAAAAAAAAAAAAATGTCTCCCTTATCCTTCTAGCAAAGCTTTCTTCTCTCTGGTTTCTTGATAACCCCTCTATCAGTCGGGGTTTGATCAGAGGAGTACAACCACCAAGACTGATACAGAATGAGGAACTTATTGTAAGGATTATGGGAACTGGTAAGACAGTCTTTTCTTCTGCTGGTTCTTCTGCATCTAGTCTTGGGCCTGAAGTCCGTAGGGCTGGCAGTCAGGAAGGAAAGGTGGCCGTGAAGTAGGGAAGAGCAAAGACAAACTGGAACCCACGAGTGCAAACTGGAGGCTGTGTCTGTTGTGGGTGACCTGCAGGATAGGCTGGGGCTTTGTACCATGTTCCCACATCCACATCCTGCCTAGGATTCAGCAGCCTGGAAGGTAGAGGTCTGACGGGAGCCAGAGACGCCCATGGGTCTGGCTCCACCCCATGCATCACGGTGAGCATCTCTGATATCAAGGGGTACTAACCGCTTCTCCACCCTCCTCCACTCTCTTCTCTTTACCTACATTGTCTCCATAGATGATCTCACCAGCCCTACAGCTTTAACTACCACCTATATGTCAATGACTCCCTGGTTTACCAGAACATTGCTTGTCCTGACTTTTCTATGATTGACGTTGATATGCTAGAGCTGGAATCTCACAGACAGGCCAAGTACACCACTGGCCAATGACAGACTGACTAATAGATGGTGGCCATCTTTCACTATCATCTGGAATGAGGGCTCATAATCTTCTCATAGCACTCTGGCCGCCTCTCCTTCCTAACTAATCAAAATGGATACATGGGGCTTCGCTGGTGGCGCAGTGGTTGAGAGTCCGCCTGCCGATGCAGGGGACACGGGTTCGTGCCCCGGTCTGGGAAGATCCCACATGCCGCGGAGCCGCTGGGCTTGTGAGCCATGGCCGCTGAGCCTGCGCGTCCGGAGCCTGTGCTCCACAACGGGAGAGGCCCACGTACCGCAAAAAAAAAAAAAAAGGATACGTGAGCTGCCTTGTATTTGCAGCTATATTCCCTAAAGGAGTAGGTGGAATTCATTGAGCTAGAACTTAATGAGGATAAACAGTATAAAAAGTAGAGGAAATGAAGACTTGGCTTAGCGGAAATCTGGGTACAAAAGCCTTAGAATTGATTGCTAGCAGGTTCATTATGAGTATAGATTACAGTGGGTCAGGGTTGCCAGACACACATACATAAAGCTTTAAAGGTATTGGTAGAATTAATGGTGCACGAGAGCTATGGAAGTCTTGCTCTGCTTTGTACCGAAGAAACCACACCAGGGGCTTGGCCTTCAGTTCGAGGGTCATAGTTTAACAATGTCATCAACAAAGAGGAAATGCCATCCATAAGGTAATAAGAGATGATATGGGGAACTTGAACCTATATTTTAGTGAAGAACACTGTCAAAGTGCCAATGGACTTTCAGCCTGGTAAGCAGAGCCTTAGGGGATGTGATAACTTTCCTCAAGTATTTGATGTATTTGAAGAGATGGGAGTAAACTTGTGCACAAAGCAGAATTCAGGAGAGTGGGTGTTTGAAAAAGGACAGCCTCCAAATGCTAGCAGACACAAACCATTCTGCTTGTAAACCTTCATGCGACCCCCATGGGGTTTTGGACTAGACCGATGGTTTCTCTAAAACTTGCCCCCTGGGGAGCTTTCCAAAACATGGATTTCCAGGTCCCACTCTAGATGTACTGCATCATAGTCATCTGGGGTGAGGCCTGGGGTTTGTGTTGTTAATAACTCCCACCTGATTCTCTAGTCACCAGTGTGGGAACTACTGGACCAGATGAGTTCTAAAGAGCCTACATATTTCTGTGACTCTATTCCTCCTGTCCCAGGAGGGCCACATGCATGGTGTCAGGAGCAGCTTGAGCAGAAGGGATGGGTTCAAACCCAGCTGTGTCTCCACCTAGCTCTGTGATTTTGACTAAGTCTCTGTATCTCAATTTCCTCATTTGCTAAAGAAGGATAATCGTCATGTCTGCTCCTAGAATGTTGCCAAGAGTAAATGAGTAGATGGGTACCATGAGTGCCACAACAATGCTTCTATATGGCATATATAAGATAAGGATTAGCTATTGATTTTTTTTTTTACATTGCAGTGTGCGGGCTTGTCATTGTTGTGGCTTCTCTTGTTGCGGAGCACAGGCTCTAGGCACGTGGGCTTCAGTACTTGTGGCGCACGGGCTCAGTAGTTGTGGCTCGCGGGCTCTAGAACGCAGGCTCAGTAGTTGTGGCACACGGGTTTAGTTGCTCTGCGGCGTGTGGGATCTTCCCGGACCAGTGCTCGAACCCGTGTCCCCTGCATTGGCAGGCGGATTCTTAACCACCACTGTGCCACCAGGGAAGCCCTAGATACGATTTTTTATACTGGAAGATGACACATCCATTTACTAGACAGTCTGATTCATGAATGTTTAGGAAGTAGAAGAGAAAGAAATAACTCAAAACCAAAGACTTTATTTTTTAAACTTTCATATCATTAATCATCTTTCAAAGTGTTTCTAGCTTTAGCAAGCATTATAATACAGAACATGTGCAAACATTTCTTGGAGAGTTGCAAGGTTATCAAAGCATAAATAGGAATATAAAGTTTACTTTCTAGGAATGTAAAACAATAGAAGTTGTGGGGAGGAAATGAGGATCAACTGAAGTCTCAGGTTTGCTGAGATTTCTGTCTAGAACCACATCCTTCTGGATTTTTTTCTAATAAAACGAAGTATGCAGATCTTGGGTATATAATCTGATGACTTTTGGTAAATGAATATACCCTGTAACTACCATCCCAAGGTACAGAACAGTTACATTACTCTGGAAAATCCTCTTGTGTCTCCTGCCGGAACTTCCTCATCCCAGAAGGCAACATTGCTCTGAATTCTATCATTACAGCATAGCTGTGCTGTTGTGCTCTTTTCTGTCTGACTTCTTTACATTATGTTTTGATGCTAATTTATGTTGTCGCATAAATCAGTAGGTTTTGTTTTGGTTTGGTTTGGTTTTTAGTTTCCATGTATTATTCCATTATATAAATACATCATAATTTGCTTATCAATTCTTGCATTGATGAACATTTAGATTATTTTGAGTTTTTGGCTATTATGAATAAAGCTGCTATAAGCATTTTTGCAGAAGACTTTTTTTAATCCTAAGTTTTTGTTCCTTTTGGGTAAATGTCTAGGAGTAGAATTTGTGAGTTATAGTCTATCTTTATAAGAAACTGACAGTTTTCCCATTTTACATTCTTCTGTATGTGAATTCCAGCTGTTCTATGTGGTTATTTACATTTGGTAAATAACCAAATGCTATTTATGTTGTTGTTATTTATGGGTTTTTTTTTTTTTTTTTTTTTGCGGTACGCGGGCCTCTCACTGTTGTGGCCTCTCCCGTTGCGGAGCACAGGCTCCGGACGCGCAGGCTCAGCGGCCATCGCTCACGGGCCCAGCCGCTCCGCGGCATGTGGGATCCTCCCGGACCGGGGCACGAACCCGTGTCCCCTGCATCGGCAGGTGGACTCTCAACCACTGCGCCACCAGGGAAGCCCCTATGTTGTTTTATTTGATGTTAGCACTTGTAGTGGGTATGAGATGGTGTTTAACTGTTCTTTTAATTTACATTTCCTGGTGACAAACGATGCTGAGCATCTTTTCATGTGTTTATTAATCATTTTTATGTCTTCTTTTATAACATATCTGATCAAATATTTTGTCCTTTGAAAAACTTGGATTGTTTGTCTTTTATTTATTGATCTGTAGGAGTAAATTATATATTCTGGACAGAAGTCCTGAACAAGATATATGAATTACAATTACATTTTCCCAGGATGTGGCTTACTTTTTGGTTTTCTTGATGGGTCTGTTTATAAGCAGGAGCTTTTGATTTTTGTAAAATCCAATTTATCTGTTTTTCTTTTTTATGTTCACCGTGTTTTAATTCCTAAGAAATCTATGCCTATACCAAGTTCATAGATGTATTCCTCTGTATTTTTCTAGAGGCTTTATAGTTTTAGTTTTTTATTTATTTATTTATTTATTTTTGGTTGTGTTGGGTCTTCGTCTCTGTGCGAGGGCTTTTCTCTAGTTGCGGCAAGTGGGGGCCACTCTTCATCGCGGTGCACGGGCTTCTCACTATTGCAGCCTCTCTTGTTGCGGAGCACAGGCTCCAGACGCGCAGGCTCAGTAGTTGTGGGACACGTGTCCCCTGCATTGGCAGGCGGATTCTCAACCACTGCGCCACCAGGGAAGCCCCTAGTTTTAGCTTTTACATTTAAGTCTGTAATCAATCTTACTTTTAATGTGTGTTGTGAGGTAGAGGTTGATGTTCATTTTTTTATTTCATGCATTTATTCAGTTATTCCAGCACCATTTGCTGAAAAAACTTTCTTTCCCCCATTGAATTGCCCTGACACCTTTGTTGAAAATCAATGAAAGTGGTCAAAAGGTACAAAATTCCAGTTATTAGATAAATAATACTGGGGATGTAATGTACAATACACTGGCCATAGTTAACACGGCTGTATGATATATTTGAAAGTTGCTAAGAGTAGGTCTTAAAATTTTTCATAGCAAAGATGATTATTTTTCTTTTTTTTAATCTATGTGAGATGATGGATATTAACTAAACTTATCGTGATAATCATGTAGCAGTATATGTATGTCAAGTCATTACAGGGTATACCTTAAACTTAGACTTACACAGAGCGGTATGTCAATTGTATCTCATTGAAAGTGAAAAAAATCAATTGATTCTTTGGGTGTGGTCTAGTTCTGGGCTCTCTATTCTGTTCCTTTGATGCATTTTGTCCATTCTTATGCTTATGTAACACTATTGTGATTGATGGATTTTTATAAGCAAATCTTGAAATCCTCAAGTGTGAGTCCTCAAACTTTTTTCTTTTTCAAAATTATTTTAGATACTTTGATGTCCACATAAATTTTAGAATCCACTTATCTCTGTAATCCTTTAGTGTTTGATAGAATTCTCCAGTGAAACCCTCTGGAAGAGACTGTTGAAATTTTGATTGAGTTTTCATTGAATCTATAGGAGAACTGATATCTTAAAAGTATTGATTCTTTTAGTTGATGAGTATGGTGTATATATCTCTGTATCTATTTAGGTTCCTCTTAATTTCTTTCAGCAATGTTTTGTAGTTTTCAGTCTTGTACATCTTTTATTAAATTCATCCCTAAGTGTTTTCAAATATTTCTGATACTGTTACAATGGTATTTTTACAAATGTATTTATCAGTGGTTTGCAGCTCTTTTAAGCATGCAATTTTTTCTGTTGGCCTTTTGTATTGTGACCTTATTAAATTCACTTATTCTAGTAGTTATTTTGTAGATCCTTTAGGATCTTCTATATAAACAATCATATCTTCTACAAATAAAGACAGTTTTACTTCTTCATTTCCAATCTGCAAGCCTTTCATTTCTTTTACTTTTCCTATTGCACTGCCTAGAATCTACAGTGCAGTGCTGAATATAAATAAGAAAGACATCCTTGGCTTTTTCCTGGTCTTAGGAAACTTCAGTATTTCACCGCTTAATATAATATTAGCTATAGGTTTTGATAGGCGCTCTTTATTATTAATTATTAATTAAGGATGTTCTTTTCCAGTAGGCTGAGAGTTTTGAACATGAATGGATGTTGAAATTTGTCAAATGCTCTTTTCTGCATCTATTAAGCTTATGTTATTTTCTCATTTTGTCTTAACAAAGTGAATTATATGATTTGATTTTTAAATGTTAAACCAGTCTTACTTCCTGTAACAAACAAACTTGTTTATGATGGAACTGTTATATGTCTGTATGTATACATACAGACAGAAATATCTTTATCTATAATGTGATTCTTACTAGTTTTTAAAGGATTTTTCTGTCATGTTCATGACAGATATTGGCTTGAAATTTTATTTTCTTTTATATTCTATCAATTTTTTTAAAAAATTAGTGTTACGGGGCTTCCCTGGTGGCGCAGTGGTTGGGAGTCCGCCTGCCGATGCAGGGGACGCGGGTTCGCGCCCCGGTCCGGGAGGATCCCATATGCCGCGGAGCGGCTGGGCCCGTGAGCCATGGCCGCTGAGCCTGCGCGTCCGGAGCCTGTGCTCCGCAAAGGGAGAGGCCCGCATACCGCAAAAAAAAAAAAAAAAAAAATTAGTGTTACGTTACCTCAAAAACAAGTGTGGAAATGTTTCTTTCTCATCTATTTGCTAAAAGAGTTTGTAAAGTTGATACTATGCCACTCTTTAATGTTTGTTCATTAATAGATAATAGCTACCCTAATTTTCTATTTCATCTTGTGTTAGTTTTGGTAAGTTGAATTCTTAAAGACATTTGCCCATCTCATATACTTGGTCAAATTTATTGGCATAAAATTATTCATAATGTTCTCTTATTCTCCATTTAAAACTGTCAGTAGTATCTGCCTTAGAAGCAATTCTTTTATTTTAGTAATTTGTTGCTTTTTTTTAAACCTCCATGAAACTTTCTAATGGTTAATACTTGCATTAATCCTTTCTAAGAGCGGATTTCGGTTTTGTTATTTTTTCTGTACTCTGTTTTTTATTTCATTGACTTCTCTTTATTATTTCTTTCCTTCTACCTGCTTTTGTTTTAATTTTCTTGTCTTTTTCTACTTTCATAGCATTTAAACTTTGACCATTGATTTTAAACCTTTCATCCTTCTGAATATAAAGCTATATATTTTCCTTTAAAAACTGATTAATATAAACTTGTTGATACGTAGTATTTTCATTATCATTCAGTTCAAAATATTTTCTAATTTCCCTTTGGATTTTTCCCTTTGATAATAGGTCACTTGGAAGTATTTAGGTATTTTCATAAATGCTATTAATATTTATTTCTTATTAATTTCAGTGATAGTCAAAGAAACCACTGTATGAAATGTAAATATTTGAAATTTAGTAAGAATTTTCAATGGCTTAGCATATTCCCTAACTTAGTTTACTTGCTCTATACATGTGAAAAGATTGTGTATTAGCCACTTGTTGAGTGTACTGTTCTATAAGTATCAGTTGGTACAATATGGTTGATAGTTTCATTTAGATACTATTTGTTTTGTCGTACTGTTCTGTTCTTACTGAGAGAGGAGTGTTAAACCTCTTATAATTATGGTGTCTGTTTCTGCCTGTAGTTCAATCAGTTTTGCTTCATGTTCTTTATGCTTTATTGGCTAAATTGCATTTACAATTGCTAGGTTCTCCTAATGAGTTTCTCGCTGTATTATTACAAGACATCCTCTTCATCTCTGGAAATATTTCTTGTCTTGAAGTCTATTTAGTCTGATATTTATATAGGAACTTCCACTTCTGGGTTATCAAATACTTTTTGTTATCCTATTTAATTTTCTCTATAGTCTCCTTAGGTTTATATCTTCGTATTTGTTTCTAGGAGGTTAGGACGCATCCTTAAATGACCACTGTCATTTAGAGTTAATATTGGTAAATTTATTATTTATTAATTAGACTTTATACACAATATCATGAGCTCTCAAACTCCTACCCATTCTTGGGCTATTGTTGTCACATATTTTACATCTATATACAGTATAAGCACCACAATACACAGCACAGTGTCATAGTTTTGCTTTAAACTGCTCTCTATCTTCAAATAAATTTAGAGCAATAAAAAGGACACCAACATATTAATCATTCATGGTGTTCTTTATTTCTTCCTGTAGATCTGAGTTTACACCTGGCGTCATTTGCCTTCCACCTGAAGAACTTTATAAGCATTTTTCTAGCACAGGTCTGTTGGCAGACTGTTCTTTTTAGTTTTTGTTTATTGAAAATGTCCTTATTCTACTTGAAAGTTTGAAGGATATTTTTGCTGGATATAGAATTCTGATTGTTTTGTTTTGTTCGTTTGCTTGTTTCACCACTTTTTCTTCCTTAAACGATCCAACTCCACTTCACCCTCGTCTCTCTGTTTGCTCTTTTCTCTCCCTGGACAACTCTTTAACCAGTTCCTCATATCACAGGCTACTTCTCATCTCTCTGGTTTCATTTCATGCTTCTCAGAGACCTCTGTTGACCATGCTATCCAAAACCAGCCTTCTTCTCTGTGACTGTCTCATTTTCCTCTTTACATCTTGTGCAATACTTCCACAATGTTTTTATTTGTTTCCTTGCTTCTTGTCTTTCTACCTGAGTAGCTCCATATGAAAATTTATTTTATATTCTCCTACATTCCTGGTATTTGGCAAAATACCTGGCATCGTGATAGAGGCACAGTGATGTTTCCCTAATGTAGAATGGATGCAACTGAAGTTACAGGGGCATCTGAAGTCTAGCTTTGCTAGAATTGAAAAGACACATTGAGTAGTCACACTGCTAAACTCTCCAGGACCATCTGTTTTACACACTGTGCTAGGGAATATAAACGCAAAAGTGAAGCATCTTCAAGAAACTTTTCCAGATTCTCTGAGTTGGAAACAATCTCCTCCTCTCATTCCCCTAGCATTCCACTTCATCCCGACTGTGGTACTTTTTGTGATTGACCTTGCACCATTGCTGTTTCTATACATATCTTCCCTCTCCAACTGGATTGTCAGGTCCTTGCAGGCAGGGGCGATATTTCTGAACACACATCGGCAGTCCTGCAGAAATAACCTTTACGTCCGCAGACGTTTCGGGATACTCATAAAATGGTATTGCATTGAAAATGAATGGAATGAGAAACAGCGTTTTTGTTTAATAGGACTCTCTATTTCTCTGTGGAAAAAGGAGCTGTATAATTCCAAAGTCATTAGAATTTCAACTCAGCATTAATAAAGCCCTAAGTTCCCACCAAGGACACTGTGTCACGTGTGGAAGAGGACTCCTCTGCCCCTTCTCTGCCTTTGTTCTTGTTTATATGCACTGCCTTCATAGTTTATGCTTCCTGCAGTTTGCATCACAGTAACGTACCAAATATTTCCTGCCCACGCTTCTGTTTGGCTGCAGAGCAGAACTGTAATGGAAAAGCAACAGATCAGAATAGTTTTTAGATTTGTTGGTGCTCTTAAAAAGGCCCACTTTTAAACATAAATATTTATGCCTGTTGCCATGCTCTACCTCCATTCGTTATGAGGAGACCTTTGATGAGCCTGTAGTGTGAAGAGGACCCATATAAATACTGGTTACCATTTATTACGACAAGACTGATGGAGAACTCTGGAGGTAGGAAGGCTGAAGCTAGCTTTCATATTCTGTGCATAACAGAGGAGAATGGCTCAGCCCCAGATAAGCATTCAAACAGCTCACATGTAGGTTGTGATAACTTATTGCCTCTGGGTTTGGGGACTATGGTAATCTTCCTGAGTCGCACACACCTGCGAGTGAAATGGAAGAGGCTTGGAAGCACAGCTCTTCTTTGTAACTTTTTTCTTTAAGACCCAGTATTGTTCTGACAAGTTCAAGTTAACGAAAGGACCATGGCACTAGAGGGCGGTACTCTGTAAGGTAGGTGTGTATGTGTGTTGGAGGTGAGGGTTACAAGTCTGAAACTTCTTGTAGGTTCCCAGGCCCCATCCAAGGCTTATAGAATCAGAACCAGCAGATCTTGTGCCTGGGAATCTGCATTTGAGCACCACCCCCAGAGGATGCACTGGGACGTTTGGGAGCCACTGCTTGAGGGAATAGAGAGACAAGAGTTGTCTCTTTTGTCTCTGAACTGTTGATCTGTGCCTGGAAAATTTTGAGTCCCTTAGATTGCTCACCAAGAAGGTCCTGTGGTCTCATTGTTATTTTCCCATAACTGAATTGACTCTTAATTGAGGAATTAGTCACTCAGTGTCCGATTATCATGTACCTGAAACTAAAACAAAATAAGTTCGTCCTTACACTGGCCAAACCAGCTTATCCTGTCATGTCTAACACATTTCTCAGAAACATGCATGGGGCTATAGGAATTTGCAAGTCCACAGGAAGTTCTGCCCTTTGTCACATTATCTACATAAGAGCAATTCTGATGACACTGCAATATTCAGTAAGCAGGACTCATTGGATGTAATTAGAAGTAACTTTATTCTTGCCATCCACTGCCCTTTCATGCCATCTCTGTGGGGTTAATTTTTTCCTACCCCTTGGTAAAAACTAGGGTAAGTGTCATGAATTTTTGCTCACTTTTAAGTAGTAAAGAGTTCTTTACTTTCATTCTTAGATACACAAAATTCTATGGCATTAACTGATATATCCAAGTTTTTTTCAGTAGTTTTTATCTACTGAAAAAAACTGCACAGGTTCAAGGTTGAGAATTATGCTTTATTCAGTGAACTTACTGAGGACTTTAACCTGGGATACAGCCTTTCAGATAGCTCTAAGGGAGTGTTCCAAAAAGGTAAGGGAGAAGCCAGGATATATAGGAGTTTTTGCTGAGAAAAAAAAAAAAAAAAACATGTGTTCAAATATCACAAGATTACTGCTAATCATAAGAACAAAACATTTCAAGTTAATGATTTTAGTGCTTTTCTATGTTTGGCAAGAGGCTTGGGTTCACTGAAGTGATCCTTTGATATGCATCTTAACTATCTCGGTCCAATATCTTGTTTTTCTCCATCCTGAATCCCCTCAGGGAGCCCCATTGTCAGGAGGCCTGCAGTGGCTGATGACTCCTTTGTCTACTGAAATGGCAGGTGACATTCTTAGTTCCTACAGGGTAGAAAAATAATTTTTAAACAGCTCCAAACTTTATTGGAAGTGAGTTTTCCCCCTCCCTTAGCTCAGTTCTGCTTGGGCAGCCTATTCGCCATGGGAAAAGGGTGCATAGGCTCTTCCCTTCCTCTCTGCCTGTGGCTTTTGCTCTCCTTCCTTTATCTCTCCCTCAGGTTCCTCCAGGGCTGAGGGATGCGGGGTATCAGGTTAGAAAGGCGAGGGACATAAAGGTTTATTTGATAGATACCTATACAAAACTCGCATAGACACTGCCTGACTCTTTCTCATGGGGTGATTTCATGGCTTTTTCAAGAACTCAGCATTACTTGATACTTAGCCCCTAGGCTATGTACCTCCTCTGGGGTCACTTTAAGGCCCTAGATATCCAGTTGAACCCTGCTAGCATCCTTCCGCTGATGCTAAGTAGACACAGGCTCCAGACTTTGGAGCTTGTCAGCGTTGTCGAGTCCAGGACACTGGGCTCCAAGCACAATAAGGCATTCCTCAAGCTCTCTTAGTATCCCACTGAATCCTTTTCCCATGGGTTCGAGGTGAGAGAGAAGGAATTCCCCCATCTCACATGGAAGAGGGTTAAGTCAAACTCATAGTATGATAGAGCTCCCTTTAAGAAATTCTCTATTTCTTTCTTTCTTCTCCAATCTCTTTTTCAGACTGGTGGTGAGGGATCAGCTTTAGGTGGAAAATGGCTCTTGACCACTTCTGTTGGATGCCCTGAACTGGGGCTCTCATACTCCACTTTAGTCATGGGGGTGTAGCTAGCATCTGTGTCTTAGAGCTTCAACCAGGGGCTTCATCCAAGATATTGGGAAATCAAGATTCTCTTGTAATATCTCTTTGCAATCATAATACCAGCTAGTTTATGTTTATCACTTGTATACCAGATGCTCCTTCATACATGCCTTATCTTACTCAGTCCTTCCCACAATCCTATGAGGAAACAGAAGTTCAGAGAAGTCAAATAATTTGTGTCAAGTCACCCAGATAGCAGGTTGCAAAATTCTTTCCAACACTGTGCATTATTTTCTTTTTAGGAAAATAAGAATGATTTTTGTGTCTTAGAAAGAAAATACTATGCATTCATCAGGGGGAAAAAAATGCTATAGCTGTTTACTATCCTGGATTTGACAATGGGAAGATATGGAATTTTGGAGCAAAATTAAGAACAACAAGTCTTAGTTGCTAAGCATTTGAATAGACTTATTCACTTAATTCTTATAAAACCTTGTGTTGTGGATGGACTCGTCTTCATGTTGTAGATGAAGAAACTGAGGCCAGGGGGATATTATGTGGCTTCCCCTACATTACACAACACGGAATATTTGGAGCCAGGATTTAAAATCCAAAGTCTTAGACCATGACCCTGAATCTACTTTTCCTCTCCACTCTGATGGGACAGAGCAGGAATATGAGCTGTGGAAGTTGTTTGGTTGATGCTTCTTTCAAACACATCCGACTCTAGATGAGGAGCGACAGAGGAGTCAAGGTTTTCACTAAACTCCTTGGAAACAAAGAGCATCTTATTCATCTTGGAATCCCTAGTGCCAGGTCCAAAGTTGATACTCTGTTAATGAATGAATGAAATGGATAAAGAATAAATAACTTTCTTTTCAACTCTCTGGTGGAAAGTAAGTTTACATGTGGGTTAAATTAAGACAGCATCCTACATTTTATAAGATGGTCTTGGGAGAAGAGCTCAGATGAATGATATCTAAACTTGAATTTCTGATTCGGTCCTTGGAATAGAGGTGAAAGAGGAATTGAGACCGAGTTTTTCTCTGGAGTCTCAAGTTTCACTGCAGAAATGACAGCTTACATGTCTCTCTGCTTAAGGAAAAAATAGATTGCTTCTTTGTTTGGGTTATGAAGTATCTGGAAACATTTTACCCCAAAGAAGTATGTTCTAATAATTTCAGTCATCCAACAATGGGGCAGGTGGCTTCCAAAGTATTCACAGTCATACTTCTGCTGAGGAACCTGTCGGCTGGGCTCTTGGAAGGGAGGATTGAAATGTTATTGGTGGGGTAGACCAGATGGCTTCTAAGAGACTCTGTCCCTGACCTTTTGGAGATCTAGGATTCGTTCAGGTGGTTGATGACAAGGGTGTAGCTAACCAGGTCTGTGTGTCTGTCGTCCACAGGTCTGAGGCGCAATTACAGATGTACCATCTGCAGTGTCTCTCTAAACTCAATAGAACAGTATCATGCCCATCTGAAAGGATCTAAACATCAGACCAAGTAGGTACTTTCATGCTTTCACTCTTCAGTCCTTTTGTATGTAACTTTTAGCATGATGAATAAAGGCTAACCACTTTACTTATTTCAAAATAAGTAGATGAAAACTGTGTCTCTTATCTCCAAGGTTCCCTTGATATTTATGCTGTTCAAGCCTCCAGAGTCTGCCTAGCACCGCTTGAAGAATGACTTCTTGCCTTTTTTGGACACAGTAATGACAATTTTTTTTTCATTTTTTCCTTCTTTTCAAGGCTAGTCAGCACATTTGTATGAACTTCAGGAAACTTTTAGATCTATATTAAGTGTTTTAAAATAAGCAATGCAGTCTCTACTTGGAGGATGGGCCAGACCTCCGTGTTGGGAAGTCAAATTCTGTGAATGTCTTCGACCACTTTCTATTTCTAGAAGCATATTGTTGCTTAGTCTGGAAACCTAACAGATCCCCTGGAATTTTAAGTCATTCACATACATAGCTATTTTCAATTCAATGGAAGCTCATTCCATTCCCCCTCCCCCAAATTCTCATGATTTTAAACCAGAAAAGTCTAATCAGGCATCATTTCCCCTGCATTTATATTGCTCGTCTTTTTAGAAAACCGATGACATTAGCTTTTAGGTATTTTTAAAGTAGCTGCTAGGACTGCTAATAAGATCTAATAAAATAGGAAAAAACAAAGAATATCTCAAAAATATGTAATTTTCCTGAATATAATTGTTTTCATTTCTCTCATATTCATTAGCAGAATCATTGAACAGATTCGACTGTATCAGGGCCTCATAAGTAATGAATGATTCATTTAACAAAGGTTTATGGGGCGCCCACTGTGTGCCAGACCCCGAGTGTGCCCTGGGGAAGAAAAGATGAATGGATTTAGGCCTTCCTCTTGGGGAGCTCCCTGACAGGCTGGGGAAACAGTCATGTAAACACATAGATTGTTCTCTGTTGCCATAATGTGGGCACCCCGAGCTTCGAGGACCAGGACAGGGACATCAGTGCAGAGGCCGAGCTCATAAGGATGAAGTCGTCAGGGTCTGATTTTGTTTCCCATTATCACCCAGCCCCCAGCGCAACACTTGATACGTATTAAGGGCTTCGTATACATTCCTGATGGAGTGAATGTGTGATTTTTAAAAGATGAGTAACGACAGCAGAAACTAACACAATACAGTAAAGCAATTATACTCCAATAAACATGTCCAAAAAAAAAAAAAAAGAAGAAAAGATGAGTAACGATTTTCCAAGCACAGATAGGAAGGTACGTTCCAGGCAGGGATATTTCTTGGCAAAGATACTGTAAAGACATAGATTCACAGGGGTTTCTGGCTTCAGGGGAGAAGTTTAAGCCCAGAGTTCCTACTGACTCAGTTTTTCCACAATATTGTGCGGTTCGGCGAGTCAAAGCTGCTTTCATCACTTGCTTTACTCTGATCCACCCCCAAAGGGCTTTTATCAAGGAAGTTCTTCAGAAACAAGACTGTCTCTGATTCTCAGCACCTAGAGCACTTGTATTGATTATTGGGAGCTGCTGCCCCAACCCCATCCCCAACCCCCAAAACGGTCCCTTCAGCATCTCTCTGACCCTCCCGTTGTGAGCCATACTGTATGCATTCTAACGAGCACGCATCTGACGTACGCACAGACACCTTACAAGGAGCTGCAACGGTAAATGATCATCTTTTAGGGGCATGTATTTATTGCTCTTCATAAATAGAAAAAGGTAGACAGCAGTGACTTTAGGTGTCAAGAATCATGTCAATAACTGATGCAGATAGATAGCATCTCCAGCTTCAGGAACATACCTACGTCTCTATGTTTACCTATAAAACTTCACGTGACAGAATTTGTGCTAGGCATAGTCACACCTAATACCTTGTTTATTCCCCTTAACTACCTTGAGATACATATTACTGACCCATTATTTGATCTGAGAAACTAAGGCTCAGAGAGGCAAAGTAACTTTCGCAGCACCACCTTGCCAAAAAAAAGGCAGAAACAGGACTGGACCCAGCAGCGTGTGACTCTCACTTTTAATTAATTCGTGTCACTCAGCCACCACAGACAGGCTTTGGACACAGGACTGCAGGGACTGCCAGTAGAGAGTCTTATGATGAATTCTGAAAAAGGACATTGCTTCCCTGGTGTAATTTAATAAGTATACGTGACTTCAGAAGGGTACGTCTCCTGCTGTGCTGCCTTCTTTCCAATAAACAAGACAGTTTGCTTTTTTTTGTAACCACAAAAGCACAAGGTTGAAGAAACCTTGAAGAAAATAATTGTCATAGCTCTGTCCCGCAGGCCATTTCATCTGTCCTTATACCAGATTTGAGTATCCTGGGTGTGTATATGAGTCTGTCTTTGTTTACGAGACAGACGGTTCCATAATTTTCTTATAATATCCTTGTTAGGTTTGGTTTCAAGTGTGTGAGGGCCTCGATAAACAGATTCTATTTCTAATCCCTGAATGAGTTTGTGGTAGACTGCTGCTAGTTCTTGCCTTAAATACGAGGAAGGATTCATTAGTGAAGCCATCTAGGCCTAAAAATGTATGCTATGGGAGTGTTTTTCTTAGAAATTTAGTTTCTTTAATACAGCATTATTCATATCTTCTATTCTTATATCAGCTTAAATAACCTGTCTTGCAATTCATTTATCCATTTCATTTACATTTTAAAATATATTGATATAAAATTGTTCATTTTATCCCCTAATTTTATTTTTAATGCTTGTGGAATATTTTTCTTTCCAGACACTGTTTATTTGTGTCTCTTCCTTTTTTTTTTTTTGTTTGATCACTTTTCTTGTTAGAAGTTTATCAATCTTTATTAGTTTTTTTTTTTTTTTGGATGAACAAATGTTGGGGATTTGTTGATTTTCTTTATGTACAGTTATTTTATGACATTTAAAATATTATTTCCTTCTTTCTACTTCCTTTGGATTTAATTCGCATTTTCCCCTAGCTTCTTAATATAAAAGTATAGGTTCTATAATTAAAAAGAATCTGAAAAAGAATATATATGGATATAAATAAATGGTCCTATCTGTCAATTAGGCCAAGTTTCTTAATCTTGTTCAAATCAGTATATTCTTACTGATATTCTTGTCTGCTTTTTATATCCATGAGAAGCAGACATAATTAAAAAACTTCCAGCTGTACATATGATGTGCCTATGTGTCTTCTTAATTCTATCTTTTCTTTTTTGTTTTATAGATTTAAAGGTATATTATTAGATGCTTACAGATTTAGGATTTTTTAATGTATTCTTATTGTACGGGCCCTTTTTTTTTAATCACTATTTGCCATCATGAAATATCCTTCTTTGTTACTAGTAGTATCTTCCTTGATGTATACCAGCATCAACTACAGCAACTCTTCAAGGCTTTCAAAACTTTTTCCTTTAAATTGTATCCAGCTTTTATTTTGTTCTCAGGTGGAAGTTTAGTGTGATGGAAGTCAGCCAAATGGTTCTTAACTGTTTTAATCTGACTAAGTCAACATAAGTAGTAAAGTGTCTGTAATTTTCAAGGTCTTATATTTATATTTTTGCAGTCATTTCTAGAGGAGCGTTGAGATGAGCAGAGATGATTCAGTTGTGTAGTGGAAAGGACACTGAATTTTATTTCTAGTGCAGTTTTGCCACTGAGTGACCCTGGGCACTGACAAACCTTCTTTAAGTTTCACTTCCCTCAAAGATGAGTGTTTAATGATGACAAGAACACACCAAATATGCTTCCACTTCCCATGCTTTGCTCATAATCCTGGTATTCTTTTCTACGAATCCTGAATTCAGACCTAAAATTTTTCCTAAAACATGTCCCGGTCAGCCTTGAGTATTTATTGAAGTTAGCAATGACCCTCTCTGCCCCAACCATGTCCACCCAGAACCTCAGAATATGACCTTATTTGTAAATAGGGTCTTTGCGATGTAAAAGTTAAGAATCTCAAGATGAAATCTCTGGATTTTTGAGAATGATTTATGGTGTCTTTATGAGAGAAAGGAAAGGGAGATTTGAACACACGGAGAAGGTGGCCCCGTGAAGACAGATGCAGAGATTGGGGTTCTGTTTCCTTAAGCCAAGGGATACCAGGAGCTAGCAGCATCTGGAGGAGGCAAGAAGGAATCTCCTCCAGAGCTTGTGGAGGGAGTGTGCCCTGCTGACTCCTCGATTCCAGACTTTCATCTTCTAGAACCTTGAGAGAATAAATTTCTGTTGTTTGAAGACACTCAGTTTTGGGTACTTTTTTAAGGGCAGCCCTAGGAAATTAATGCAGTGTGAAACCTACATGCCTTGTTCCATAAGTAATCCTTCAGTCATATTTTCTGGGCAACTGCTTACAATGCCAATCCCGATAATGACAATGATGATGGTCATAGTGATGCGGGTGGAGAAGATGGTGATGATGACGATGCCACCACTGATAACCAACGTGGGACTTGTCTGAGACTGGGGCACAGCCACAGACTAAAATGCTTTGGAAGTGTTACATCTAATACACACAGCAGTCCTGTAATTGACCAGAGGCTCCACTTTATAGGTTAGAAAATTGAGTCTCAGAGAAGTTCAGTGACTTGCCCAAGGTCCCCCCAAAAATTGGTCAGCAGAGTCAAGAACAAGAACAGAAGTCAGGTTATTGGCAACCTTTACTCTAACTGTTATAACAGTACTTAAGTAATACTATTATTATTATATTGCTCTTCACTAGTAGTAAAAAGACTTTTTCTTTTTTTTGGCAAATGTCATAAACAGCAAAATGACTGTCGAATTTTGCTCCATGGTTAAATTGCAAGAGAAATATTCAATAGCTAATGAGAGTAAAGGTTTCAAAATGCAAATGATCACACTGGCATATAAAGCAATTGCCTATTGGTAGATTTTTCAGCATTTCTGGGGGATCTAGTCTGTCAATTAGAACAAATGTTTAAAATGAAAGTTAAAGGCAGATGAGTACATACCATAGACTAATGAACAATTCCCCCATAATGTACTTAAGTTTGAGTTTAGGGAACACTTCAAGCCTCAGGACATTGTATTACCTAGAATTAAAGGTTATAAAATTTGTCATTACTTACTTTGATATTTCATTTGGTTGAAAATGAGGTACAAGTGTTTAAGAGAATAAATCAGACTGACCAAAAGTTAGTAGTAATTTCTATATGTGCTGCTTCCTTTGAGAAGAAGCCTGAAGGGGTGATATCAATTGCTTTTTCTGCAATTTTTCTCAATTAGTATGAATCCTCCAGACAAAGCCTTCATATTATTCATTTCCCCATTATATTCATTTATTTGTGAAGTGATTGAGTGGATGTTCAGTCTAATTTTCAGAGCTAGAATATATTTGCTTTAAATACCTTGGAATTCAGTTCCTGCATTCAGGATAATAGTTGTGTGTGTGTGGGAGGAGGGTGGAATAATAAATAATAAAAATAAATATTTTTGCAAGAGATGCTCAGCATGAAGAAGCTTCTGTACTTATAACAAATAAAAATAGCTTAATATACCAAGAAGATGTTCTCTTTGGAAACAAGCAAACAAAAACCAAATCAAGGCACGGACTTCTTCGAAGTCTAAAAGTATAGACCTTTTTTTTGTAGAATTTTCAAGGTGATTTACTGGCATTAACCAAGAATTTCAATAACCTAAGGGATTGGGACTTTGGTTCTAAGTTCTGAGATGCGCAGGGCATAAGACAGTGTTGAAAACAGAGCTGTCCTTTCCCAAAGAGGGTCAAGTTATTTCTCTTCAGCTGATAATTATTCCAAGCCTTGAAAAGGCTTGGAATAAAGGGCGAAATCTAGAATCCAAGGCAAAAGAGCTCCTGCAGGAAGTGGAGCTTGTGGAACATCACCACGTCTTTCTAGCCAAAGGGCTAGGTTTACATCCTAGGCACTGTAAGTGGGGTGCCTCATGCAGCACGAGGATGGGGATGAGACAGGGCCTGGGGGTCAAAGGGCATTCTCTATTTAGCCCTGTTTTTTAAAATTTATTTATTAAACTATAGTTGGTATACAATATGGAGTTAGCTTTAGGTGTACAGCTTCAGATTCTATTCCATTATAGGTCATTACAAGATATTGAATACAGTTCCCTGTGGTACACAGTAAATACTTGTTGTTTATCTATTTTATATATAGTAGTGTGTATCTATTAATCCCATAATCCTAATTTATCCCTCACCCTCCCCTTTCCCCTTTGGTAAGCATAAATTTATTTTCTATGTCTGTGAATCTGTTTCTGTTTTGTAAATAAGTTCATGTGTATCATTTTTTTAGAGTCCACATATAAGTGGTATCATATGATATTTGTCTTTCTTGGGCTAACTTACTTCACTTAGTATGATAATCTCTGAGTCCATCCATGTTGCTGCAAGTGGCACAATTTCATTCTTTTTTATGGCTGAGTAATATTCCATTATATATATGTATATATACCACATCTTTTTTATCCATTCCTCTGTTGATGGACACTTAGGTTGCTTCCATGTCTTGCTTATGTACATAGTGCTGCTGTGAACACTGGGGAGCATGTCTCTTTTTGAATTAGAGTTTTCATCTTTTCTGGACATATGCCCAGTAGTGGGATTGCTGGATCAGACGGTAACTCTATTTTTAGTTTTTTTAAGGAAACTCCAGATTGTTTTTCACAGTTAGCCCTGTTTTTTACAGAACATTCGAGTTCACTACTGTCACGAGCCCTCCCTTCTCTGAGGGAGGCCTCAGAGCCCAACTTCTCAAATGGAAGAGACAATAGTTTCTAGATAGAGGGATTCCAGAGAAGCCAGAAAAAACTAGATCTGTCTCTCTCTACGGCACTGATGCACAGGCAATTCTAACAGCTGTACTTTTTCCTAAGTCTCACTTGCATGCTTTTGCTCTACATGCCATATCTAGGGATACATTACAATTACAGTCTGTGAATAGATTAGGCCTTCTGTGGGCTTGAAAAGTACTAAATGGGGAGCATTTTCACTCTTCCATATTATTTATAGAATATGACTGATGACCCCTAGTGCTCTTTAGCTCACTCGTTTCCCACCCCCCACCCCCTTCTGGACAGACTTGTAATCATTATTTTGTCTTGCTTGAAATTTGCGTGAGTCATGGCTGTCTCCAGAGTGGTTCTGAGCCGATGCTTTCAAGTCTCAGCTTTAATTGTGGGTCCCATTGCCCACCTCTCATGTTCTTTGTCAGGCTGCTTCAGAGAGTCACCTAGTACCAGTCTCCAAGGGTGCAAGGCCGTTACCTGATTTGGTTCTGAAAAGTGCATCTGTGTCAAGAGAGAAAAGAACCACCAGAAGGAGGTGATAGAGCCCAACAGGCCTGGCCTGGGATGTGGACAGCAAGTCCCAGGGTCACTGCTTCTCAAATCATGTCCCCTCAGTGAGTTTCAAAGCCCTCATTGAATATAGGGTAGTCAAGGTCTCTATCAACCCAACATTCTCTAATTTTATGCTTCAAGACTGAGCTTTTTAAACTTTTTAGTATTTTCCAGCGGCAGAAGAGTGGCTGTAAAGTCATCCTTCTTTCGTGTTTACCTCTCTCCTGCTGGGTGACCCAGAAATTGACCAGCCCCCTCACACGCAGGTCCTGCTAGAGGAAAAGTGTCCTCCGGGCCTGTTTATCCTGTTCTTAAACAAAAGGCAGAGGGGCTTTTCCAAGGCTATGACTTGGGGCAAAAGAAGTGAAGTTGGTCATATCAGGAGAAAGTAGAGAAGGAAGCTTATTTTCACTTCATTCCACGCTATGAATACCAAGCACACATTCTGGTGGTTTCTCAGGCAAACGGGAGGAGTGGGAGGGGGTGAGGAAGGCTTGAAAGGGAACCTGGACCCATCACCTGAGCAGTCCAGGCTTCTGTCCTTACACTCATTCTGGGTCTTTTATAAGTTACTGTAACCCCTTCTCACACGTCTCCCCAGAGTTCATTAGACACTAGAGTATGTCCAGCTGTAAGCTATCTTTAGCTGCTCTTGACTTTTACTCCAACTGGACTTTGGTAAAATGTTGAATTTGGCCAGTGTTTGTCTAATCTCTTAAAAGTTGTCATGGAACATGGAATGCCAGGGAATTGAATTAAAATAAATGAAGGACCTTGCTTCATTTAGGTCAATGTTGACAGGGGAGTAGGTGGAGGAGATAAGATGGGGATGGACACGTGCCTTGGTTATGTTTCTGAGTCCAGCTCTCCATCTCTGCCCTTTGGCTGGAGAAGAGGATTAAGTCCATTCTGGCTTGGATTTTCATAGTGTAAATGGGGTAGTGGTTTGAGTGATTGGACAAATCAGCCCCTCACCCCATTTAATTCACTCCCATGACCAAAATCTGTTGAGTGCCTGCTATGTTTGAGGCATTGAAACAGGCCTTGGGGACAACAGAAGGAGCTCCCTTTACCTCTCAGCAAGTATATAATCTAGTTGAGAGGAAGCAACATGTAGTCAAGTAAATACAGTTAAAATCAACATAGGATATATTGGCACAAAATGCTGCTGGAATTCAGAAGTAGTTGCATCTGGTTGGGGGCCAGCAGGAAAGGTGGTCGTGGGGTGAGTACAGGAAAGTGGCTTGGGAAGGAGACCATCTGGGTTCAATCTTGGCTCTATATCTGCTGATTGGGTGGCCTCGAGCTTGTTACTTAAAGCCCTGTCTGGAGCTTAGTTTCCATACCTGTAAAATATGACAGATTTTTAAAAGTTTTAGCAGAACTGACTGTGGTGAGGATTGAGGGGTTTTTTTTTAAGTCGTTATTGAATTTGTTACAATATTGCTCCTGCTTTCTTATGTTTTGGTTTTTTGGCCTGGAGGCATGTGGGATCTTAGTTCCCTGACCAGGAAGGCATTGGAAGGCCAAGTCTTAACCACTGGACTGCCAGGGAAGTTCCTAGGATTGAGTTTTAAGAACAACAAGAAACAACAATAACAAAAATTACAAAACTTCTTAGGCAGTACTTGGCATGAATGGCATGAACTTTTTTCTCATGTGTTAATTATCATTCTGTAATCATGAAATGACATTTGAAATGGACTTTGGGGAACAGGCAGATGAATACTGAGGGATTCGTCAGTACTTCTTTATCCCAAGTACTTCTTCTGTAAACTTGGTCCATAATTCTTCATAGCAAACTCTAGTTGCTTCTGCCCAAAGTTTGGATTTTGGACTCACAAAAAGTTCAGACCTGTTCAGGGTTTAGAACCCAAACTGACCTAAACCAGACAGTGGGATATAAAGAATTATCTAGGACAGTCCTCCGAAGACTGTTCTCGCTCTGAGTTTCTTGTGGTCTAATGCTTTCCACCTACTCCAAGTCTTCATTTTATACAACAGTTTCAACCTTGGTGTTCAATCTTGCAACATCAGAAAGAGCATTTTGTTTTTAGCATTTATTTTATTGGAGTATAGTTTGTTCACAATGTTGTGTTAATTTCTGCTGTACAGCAAAGTGATTCAGTTATACATATATGTATACTTTCTTCTTCATATCTTTTCCGTGATGGTTTATTATAGGATATTGAATATAGTTCTGTGTGCTACACAGTAGGACCTTGTTGTTTATCCATTCTATATATAATAGTTTGTTACCAGTTACATTTTTTCAGCCGTCTATAATTAGCACATTATTCTCCAAAGACCATGGATAATAATACTTGAAAGTAAACAAAATAAATTGAACTATGCTCCTGGCTGTATTTCCTAAAATCATTTTCCCAATATTCTTTGAGACTCCCTGGAGAGATTTTCTTTACCATTGTGATAACACGGAGCTCATTTTTCTTCTCCATTTGCATTTTTATTTCACCATTAAAAAATAATATGTATCCTTTTTACGCAGGCATCTGTCTGCTGCAGCACATACTAGATCCTTAGCGAATCTCGACATTAACTTATTAAATCCGATTTTGATTCACAGCATTTGATAAATCCCCTATGTTTCAGAATTGGAAGGGTTTTCTCAAAAACAAATGATCTCCATGTATGAGGGAGACACATCTTTAAGTGTTAACCACTGTTATTTAAGTTATAACTTAATGATAAATGTTTTGAAGATTTTTTCTTCTTTGAGTTAATATTATCTAGACCATTCAATATTGTGTTAAGTGTAGCCAGATGTAACCGAAATCTGGACCTCAGTCCGGATATGCATTTTGAGCATCACTATAGTATATACTTGTCACTTTGAATAGTCCCTAACAGAAAATAGGAAATGTGTATATTTTTCTATAGCTTTTAGAGTCACAAAGAAATCTCAGTCCATTTCATGCTGAATAGTCAAATATAAATCAAAATCTATATAGCTAGCTTTCAGAAATGTTGGTGATATTTCAAGCTCAGGACACAATGACTTCAAAGTTCTACCCACAGCTTCTGGTCCTGTTATACTTTCCAGAGATATATCTGTCTTTTCTCTTCCTTATTTAAGTGCTCTTTCTTCTAAAGACACCCAACAGGCTAACATGTGCTCTTTACTCTTTTTGATTTCCAAAACCATCACCACTGAATTTATTCCTGTTCTAACAAAAAAGATTTTGTAATAGCCTCAGATAGAGGAGTTTCAGACCTCTGATTTTCTTTCCTTGATAATAGATAAAGTTCAAACAATAGATTCTGTTTTCTAACATCTTTCCAGTGCTAAAGATAAACTTACTAATAGCTAAGATTTTCACGGTCAGGCATCTTACCTAAATGAGAACCTAGTTGCCCTGGAGTATCTATATTGGAAAGGACCCTTTTAGACCAGCTACACAGGTTTCTATCTCTTCCTCTTAGAACCAGATGTTATGATTGTGTTATTCCGTATTTTATCAGAGTCCTGCAGGTAAAAAGTGTGCTTTCCATGGAAAAGAGAGGCCTGATCAGAATGTATTCTGAGAGATTCATTACTGCCAGGAAATTAAGTGGATTAGAAGGAGGCTATTTAAAAGCGACAGGAAGGGGGTCAGGCTCCCTCACACAAGTATTTTAGGAAAACAAGTACCAGTAAAAGATCTACCAGCACATTTCATTGTGTATGTACATTGGAGTGGCATCTTTCATTTCAAATTTAACTCTCAAGAAACCCAGTAACAAGCCACTAATTAGTCTTCTAGAACATGCGAATGATAGTTCTACAGTGAAGCTAGAGAGTTCATTCTGCGGATGGAATTTAGTCCACTGATGATCTGTTTTCGGTGACCCAACATGTCATGATGAAAGAATTCCAGGATATCCATTGATCGGGTCAGTAGTTGAGTCAGTTATTACAGAGCAATCCACTGCGTGCTAGGGTCCAAGGCACTTACCAGAGAACGACAAATTAACAAGTTGCCTTCCCTATCCTTAAAGCACTGGTGTAATTTTTAAAGTGCCTCAGCAATAAAGCTTTGTGATCCCACAGAGTAACCCCTCATTCTGGGATCTCTCTGGAGGGAGAGAGGGCTGGTGGCCCATCTCAGCGATGGAGGCTGGTGAGCTCTCTGAGCAGCTGTCAGCGCAGTGGAGCCGGGTGACCAGCTGTGCCTCCAAGCAGCGGCCACCAGGAATGTAGGTACAGCTTTCAGGATCCAGAGCAGCCTGGAACCTGAGTTGGGAAGGGAGGAGAGAAGATGATCTGAGGATGCAGGAAGGATGTCAAGTGTGAACAAGACGAAGTGTCAAGAAAGCACTTGCCGTTTTGTCGTCTTGGCCGTCCCAGAAGCTCTGCCTTCTAAGGCTTTCCCAAAAACCCTTTGCTTTCTTCACTCAAAGCTTCATGTTTTCTGGGTTTTCTTTGAAGAGCCCTCATGACTTACATAGGATGATTTAAATCTTGTAACACCTGATTGGATATTTCATTTCTATTCCTGGGAAGAAACCGGGAATGAAAATTACATTAAGAAAAAGTGACATTCGTGATCAAAGAAGGATGATTAGAGGCATTCATCTGTCCAACTTGGGTTGAAAATCAATTCTAATTATTTGTTTTCTCTTCATGCTTATAACACGTTCTCTAGTGTGTGGTTCTAGGAATTGGTAGCAAGTGATTAGCTTCTATAAGATAGCACGCAGATAAAAGCGTCACCCTGAGTCAGATATTCATAACAAGAACTGCTTTATGTGCCAAAGCAGATTTTTTTTACTATCCAAGCAGCTAATTTTTCTTTTAACCTTGAAGGAGAATTGTTCTTGGATCTTTTGATTAAAATAGCTCATCCTGTGCTCACAGTGGATGCGCAGCAATTAATAGTCTTTCTTTTCTCAACCGTCTAATTAGGGTTGAGGCCAATAGAGCATACAATGACTAAAGCCAAGGAATATCGCGAATATCATTCCAAGATGTTCTCTACTAATTGTGAGTAATTTCTTCATTCCCCTGAGAGGATGTGACAGCCTGGACCACTGGACCTGCCTTAGGATGTGATATCAGGAAATGGCTTTCTTCTCTCAAAGTGATACCCTTCCCTCCATGCACACCTGCTAGCTAACTGGGGAAGAAGAAAAAAAAATTGCTTCTGTCTACTTTCCCATAGAAGTCCCAGGGTTAGTTGTACGATGGGGTGTGTAAATGACAAATCTGAGAATCTTATCCATGAGAAATTTAGACGGGAGGGCCTGAGGTAGACATTTAAAGGGTGTCGTTGAGTGGGGCAGAGAGGGCAGAAGGGGAGCTGGGACAGGCAAGGTCAAGCTTGGCCTCTTTGGGCCCAGGGCCAGGCAAGCATGAAGAAATAACATCTGCTTCCATGTACTCTGGACTTATCAAAAGGCAAGTGAGAAATGTAAAACTCAAGGAGATGATAACTATTTCTTCTACACACTATTTCCAGACCTCCTCCCCGTCATGGCTGTGTCCATGGTTAGCTTACTGCCCATAAAGCAGAGATTTCAAATATTCTGGAACAGCTGTAGATGTACTGAGCTCATGACTCACCCACCCATTTTTATCCTTTTGGAGGACAGGCGGGGAATAAGTAGCTTCATTACCATTTTCAGTCAGAGAAGTGTTGGTGGACAGCAGATGTGTGGCCTCCGAGAGTCTGGGGAGCCTGGCATGAGAAACTGGGGAAGGCCTCTCCTCCTGCCACCATGGGGCGAAAGGTCAGAGGCTGTCCCTGCAGGGGACTGACCACGGGAAGCAAAGGTAGGGGCTGGAAGGGCCTGAGATGCCCCTCTTCTGTTTCCCAGCCTCCCCCCAACTCCTCCAGTTTCTGATTGGTTTTCAGAGTTAAGGGTTGGCCATCTTTAGGGACAGAGCCCCTGTAGCCTAATAAACCATGTGCTTCTCATCTGTCTTCATCTGTACTGGTCCAGTCAGAAGGTCGGAGGTGGGGAGATGAATTATCAAGTCATGGAAGATCATGCAGGTGGAAGCGTTTAAGACATAGTTCTAGCTCAGATTTCAAAATCTAGTTTCGAACATTTCTTTTTCTTATATACTTTTCACTTTAAAATTCTTTCTCCTACTAATAGTACTCAAAGAAGATGAATTGCATCTGTTACTTTTGGATTTAGAGAGCGGATGTAGTTACGATTTCTTGGCCCGTTCCTCCATTGGTAGAGCCAAAGGCTTGAGAATAATCCCTTTCGATTCCATGTATTTATGTGTAGCTAAATGGCACATATTGTCAGGCTAGAAGACCAGCCAACAGTGCGATCCCTGCCTTCAAGAAGCCTAAAATTTACATGAGGAGATGAAATTAACAGGTGAACATAATAAAAGAACATCTAAATGCTAATATCTGAGAGGGATCTTATATAACTTCATGCAAGGAATCAAGAGAAGGGAGAATAAGTGAGAGAAATATGCTTGGGTGAGATGAACCTGGGCTGGGGAACAAGGAGAGATTCAGTCTGGGCTGGGATGAGTTTAAGGGTCCAGGAGCATTCAGGTGGAGATTCCAGTGGACATTTAGGTTTATGAGACTGGAATGCAGATCACAGATGACAGTTGAAATACAGATTCGGGGGTCGTCAGCCCGTAGGAGATTGTTGAAGTGGATGAGTTGGAAAAAGATGAGATTATTCAAAGAGCGTGTATGGAGAACAGGGACACACACACATTTGTGCACACACACACAGGGTGACGAAGTGATGTCATCACTTTTTCCCATAATAATGCATTTTGTATTTCTTTTCAAGTAGGTGGAGAATAGGACAGATTAATGCTTCAGAAGCCAAGGAAGAAAAGCATTTCGAGAAGGAGGGTGCAAAACAGAGTCACCTCATACCAGAAAGAGTCAAGTAGGAAGGAGACGAAACATCCAGAGGGTTTGTCCATTAGGCAGCGGTGGCTGATCTTTGCCAGGGACATCTTGCTGAAATTCGGAGACCGTGTTGCCCACATTGTCTGGGGTGAGGACGAAGTGAGGGTGTTCCTCACCAGTGTTCTCACTGGATGAGCAATACTGACCCGCAACCCCACAGATCATAAGCAGTGAGGAGAGCAGAGGGTGACGTGCAGAGGAAAGGGCCTTGAGTGAGGACGCCACAGTAAATAGAGCCCTCATTTAAAACAATTGTGTGTGGAATTTCATGAAAACAGAACTCTGTTCATTGGAACTGGGCAGGTAGGGTCAAAAGTGCCACCCACTGGACTTCTTCCCTGGCCCCTGCTGTCCTCTAGAACTCCGAGGGAGCATTCAATAATCGTTGCCGAATGGACCACAAGACGAAAGAGTCAAAGGTGCCTGCCTTTCTCCAGCCTGGAAGATGGAACGGATATTGATGGAGGCTGGCAGGGACTTCAGTCAGCTAAGCTGTAGGCACATTGCTTTTGAAGTGATGGTACCTTATCAGAGTGGGGATGTCCTGTAGGTAGCTGGAAACAGGCAAGGTGTGCAGATACAAGCCAGGGCTTAAAACGGAGCTAATGGAGTCAGCTAGATAGGATTAAGTTAAAGTCTGGAGAGCAGAGGTGTCATTTGGCATACAGACAGGGGTAGAGAGAAAACGCATCACCTTGGACAGTTCCCCCCTCCTAGCACCTGACCTCTTACACACAGGGATTTGCAACAGAGATTTGACTTTAGGCAGCGTGGCCGCTGGTTAGACACTGTCTAAGGCTGTCGCCTTTGCATCTGATGCTGGAGCTTGGAGGATGCAGCACAGGCTGTTGGAAAGAGAAATGGATTGAAAGTGGGGAAGAGCCAGGACTAGCTCGAATTCGTGAGCACCAGCTGGAACCTGTGAGGATGGACGGAACCCCTTGTTACTGCTCACTGGTTATCACCACCCACCTCAGTGAAGGGTGCATTCTGCAGGAGAATCAGGTGTGGACCTGTGTGGACCGCAAAAGCGCTGACCTTCAAGTGTAAAAAGACAAAACTGGAACGAGACAGGGAAGGGCACTCTAGGAAACGTTCAACCTGGCCATGTTAGCACGCTACAAAATGGCCACAGCACACTAATAGAGCAGCTGGGAAGCGATAGAAGGAAAAAGAGTTAAATGCCAGATGAAAGTCCAAGGCACTAAGTGCTGAGTCATTTGGTCCTTCTTTGAAAAAAATTAAATCAAAGAGGAACTTTAGAGAGCTCCAATTTTCTCAGGAAAATGAACTTGTTTTATTAATGAATGGCATTCTGAATCTCTTTGCTTTAGGTACATATAAAAATTATAAATGAAAGACCATCTTTTAAAATTTTTTTAACATCTTCATTGGAGTCTAATTGCTTTACAATGGTGTGTTAGTTTCTGCTTTATAACGAAGTGAATCAGCTATACATATACCTATATCCCCACATCTCTTCCCTCTTGCGTCTCCCTCCCTCCCACCCTCCCTATCCCACCCCTCTAGGTAGCTGGAGAAGACCACCTTTTTTTAAAGTAACCATATGGCTTTAATGAAAATATTCTAGAATCACATGTGTAAGATAATTAATATCCACCTAGAAGTGAACTGAACCCAGAATACTCAAGAACTGAAATACTACCTGGAGAATACATGGTTTCCTCTGAAATTAATTTAAATTACTGAAATTTATTTGAGGGGAAAGATACAATGATTTGTTTTCTCACTGGTGAGTAGAAAAAGAGAAAAAAACATTTTATGCTGGCGCTATAGCTTGGGGATTTATTACAGAGCTTTCCTGGAAAATAGAACATCTGTGGTTGCAAGTATTATTATTTATATAATTTGTTCAGGACAACGAGTTATGATAGAAGGTCCAATTTCCCTCAGTGAAATTGTCTACTTTACTTTCAGTGTGTATATTTAAAGCTTGACAGGGTTACGGAAGATTATTCCAAAGAAAATAGGTTAGCCACGTTGTGAATGGGTGGAGTTGGAAACTTGCTAGGTGGCAGGAATGATGGCAATGACAGGGTCGTCTCCTGAAGCTGACATGAGGACAAGAGTTAGGGGACAGACCTCAGGGGACAAAAAGGTGAATAACTTACAACAGACAACACCTGCTCTGTAATTCCTGCCAAGGAGATTATCAAAACAGTTTGGTCACAAAGGGGCTTATAGGGACCATGCCTGGGTGCTCTATTCTTTTCTATCAGCACACTTTCCAGAAGAGATCTAATCCAACTACACACACACATTATTTATTTACCTATATGAGTATTTATATATAAATACACACACACACACACATATATATCTATGGAGATATGGATTTGATTATATGTATATATACACACATACTATCATATATACATTTGATGGTGTATGTATGTATATACATATATGTGTGTATATATGTATATAAACACTTTCCCCTGGAACTCCAGACTCTATTCAGATCTCAAACATAACATGGTTAAAAAGAGAAATCTTGATAATGTACAATATTTGTCTTTCTCTGTCTGACTTGTTTCACTAAGCATAATACCCTCCAGCTCCATCCGTGTCGCTGCAAATGGCATTACTTCATTCTTTTTTATGGCTGAGTAATATTCCATTGTATATATATGTGCCACGTCTGTTTTATCCACTCATCTGTTGACATGTAGGTTGCTTCCATATTGTGGCTATTGTAAATAGTGCTGCTATGAACACTGAGGTGAATATATCTTTTTGAACTTGTGTTTTTGTTTTCTTTGGATATATATCCAGAAATGGAATTGCTGGATCATATGGTAGCTCTGTCTTTGGTTTTTTGAGGAACCTCCATGGTGTTTTCCATAATGGCAGCACCAATTTACATTCCCACCAACAGTGCACTGGGGTTCCTTGATCCCCACATTCTTGCCAACACTTGTTATTTGCTGTCTTTTTGATGACAGCCATTCTGACAGGTATGAGGTGACATCTCATTTGTGGTTTTGATTTACATTTCCCTGTGGTTGACCATTTTTTTCACGTGTCTATTGGCCATCTGTATGTCATCTTTGGAAAAAAATATGTTATCTCATATATGTTGAATCTAAGAAATAAAACAAATGAATATAACAAAACAGAAACAGAGCACAGATAATAGAGTAAAAACTAGTGGTTGCCAGTGGGGCAGGATGAGGGTAGGGGAATAAGAGGTACAAATTATTATGTATAAAGTAGGTAAGCTGCAAGGACATATTGCACAGCACAGGGAATATAGCCAATATTATATAATAACTGTAAATGAATTATAATCCATAAAATTATTGAATCACTATGTTGTACACCTGAAACTAATAGAATATTGTAAATCAACTATACTGCAATTAAAAATAAAAATAAATAAATAAATAAAAATTAGAAAACATCCTTTGGAAATACCAAAAAATATAAAATAAAATAAGAAAGGGAAACAAAAAGAAGGAACCGTTGACTTCCCTCTATAACCTCCTACCTCCTTCTCCCCTGATCTCCAAATATCTCTAAACATCACTACCATTTATCCAGTTTCTCAAGGCAAAAGTCTAGAAGTTAACCTTGATCCTTTTCTTTCCCTCCAGTTCCACATCTAATCTATCAGCAAGTCCTGGGACTCTGCCTCTCCACATCTCAAATCAGTCTGCATCTCTCCAGATCTTATTCTCTTTTACTAAAAATCCACTGAAGGCTACCCAGTATACCCAGAGGAGAATCCAAGCTCTTCATCCTGGTTCATGGAGCCCCATGTGGTCTGACCTCCAGCTACCTCTCTGTGTCAGCTCAGACCTATCTCCCCCTGCCCACTTGGATCCAGGCATACTGGCTGGCCTTCGTTCTGATTTTGAAACAGCCAAACCTTTTTTCTGCCTGAACTGGTATCCCCTACACAACCTGGATTTCTCCTTGATGTGCTTTTCCACCACTCATCACATGACTAGCTCCTCTTGTCAACCAGCTCTCAGCTTAAATGACTCTAAAATATTCTCTGTCACATCAACCTACTTTGATTCTCTACCTAGCACTTATTCCTCTCTGATATTTCTATCTATCCATCCATCCATCCCTCCATCTATACTTTCACAAATAAAAATTCCAGAGGAACAGGGATTTTCTCGGTCATGTTCACTGCTATATCCCCGGTACCTGGAAGGGACCAGCCCACAGAAAGCATGCATTGCATTCTTGTTTTAAAGACAGAGAGAGAAAATTTTAAGATGATATGGAAAATGCCATGTCAAAGGAAAGCAGAGGGTACCATGGGAGCACAAAAGAGGGGCAGCCAACCCAGCCTGGGAGAAGACTTCCTGGAAGAGGTGCTACTTGCGTTGTTGATGAGTAGGTGTGCAGGAAATAGGCAGGTTGGTCTTACAGGTAGCAGAATCACATCGAAGTGATTTTTAGAACATCACTCCAACGTTGGATTGAAAAAGCTGCGTATTGGAAAATTCGAGAAACAGAGACAACAGTTAAGTGATTATTAAGGTAGTCCAGGCCAGAACTAGGACCATGATTGCAGGACTGCATGGAGTAAGAGAGAGGGACACTGTCTTAGACAATAATAGTATTAGGAGCTGAAGAAAAGGATGAGTGAAAGTGAGCTTTATGAGATAACTGCAGACTTCAGAGTCAAGAACTAGAAGGATGGGGGTGGCATCACTTGAAGAAAGGAGGAGGAGCCGACTTGAGACAAAGAGGAAGATGATGAGCTCAGCTTTAGTCATGTTAAGTCTGAGATGTGTGTGTGGAGCACTCAGAAAGATTCTCAACTAAAACATTGGATATAAGAGTTGGCAGTGAGGGTTGGTGGTACCAAATCAGTTAGGAGTGTTTCCACACCTGTGGACTTGGGAACCCTCATATAGGTGGTTGTTAAAATGAAGAACATGGGCTTCCCTGGTGGCGCAGTGGTTGAGAGTCCGCCTGCCGATGCAGGGGACACGGGTTCATGCCCGGGTTCGGGAAGATCCCACATGCCGCGGAGCAGCTGGGCGCGTAAGCCATGGCCGCTGAGCCTGCGCGTCCGGAGCCTGTGCTCCGCAACGGGAGAGGCCACAACAGTGAGAGGCCCTCGTACCGCAAAAACAAAAAACAAAAAAATGAAGAACATGAGTGCTGCTGGATAAAAAGGACAAAGGGTGAAAAGAGAGGGCAGCAAGCGCGAAACCCTGGAAATAGCAAAATTTAAGTGTGGGTAAAAGATATTATATGAAGGACAGCCGAAAGGAATCGTTATAGAGGTGGGAGGATCGCATGGCTGGTATCTTGGAACACTGGATGGATTTTTAAGAAGGAGGGAGTCATGGGCAGAGTCAAATGCAGGAGAGAAGTCGGGTAAGGTAAAGTCTGAATGCTATCTGGATAGTGTAGAAGGGGACTGTTTCGAGGACCTCAGGAAAAGCATTTTGTGGAGTGGTCGGGAGAGAAGGTGGATTTCGGGGTGTTGCAGGAAGAAGAGCGGGGAGGAAGGGACGATGGTGGTGTGGACTGTTCCTTGAATAAACTCACCTTGCATAGAAAAGGGAAAGATCCGCGAGGAAATGAGCCTCTGCTGAGAATGACGGGGTGGGGACTGGAGGAGAGGCCGTGCCCCTTTGCAGTGAAGAGCATGGGCTCTGACATTAGTCAGTGGGCACACAGCTCAGTAGTTGTTTGACATTGAGAAAGTAACTTAACCTTTCTGGGTTTTGGTTTCTTCATCTGTAACATGGGGATACCAGGACCTATCTCATGGGGTTATGAGAATCAAATAAGATCATTACCATAAAGCTAAGCACTGTGCTTAGCTTGGGCAGGCACTCCAGTGTGTTAGCTGCTACTTCTGTTGTTGTTGTTTCTAATCTTGAAGCGTGTGATATCTGAAGATATCTGAGATTGTGACTAACCAGTATTGATACTTGCGAGGTGGTTGATGAAAAACAAATAAAGAGACTGGCGAATGCTACTGGTGACCCAGCTGGGATGGATGAGGAAGTGTCAGGGGGAAGAATGACATTTCCCACAAAGATGTTTACTTGATTTCCATGTTGTGTAGGACTGTTTGACGCCTTTCAGGGAGCTCTGTGAGGGTAGAAGTTTATACCTAGTTTTTTCATTGATGAATTTCCAGAACGTAGATTACTTCGTTTTGTTAATTTTTTGTTTTTGCTTGTTTTAAAGATGGTGATAGGTTTGTACTTCGTCAAAAACAGAAGCAGAAATTGGTGGTAATCTTGACATTGGTGGTTGTAGTTGAAGCCTGCTCTAGTCTTGCCTTTTACCCAAATACGAAAGCCTTTAAGTGCCAGAAACTACACAGGGGTGACCAACCTTGACCTCATATCATGTCAGGTTATAGCTACAAGGAATTTTAGGGACAGAAATACTAAGATAACAAGAGCTATGCCAATGGATGTGATGATTAATTGAAATCTTGAGTGTAAAATGGCCGTTGTGCTTCTTGACACAGAATGAATAAACAGAAAGTGTTTATTTCTTTCCTCTCCCCTAATAACTAACACGGTCACTGGCTTGGGGATAGATTCTTGCAGAGAATGTAATATGGAAGAAATGATGCTGGATTGAGATTCAGGGGTTCTGAATTCTCATACCACCCATATCACTCATTATCTGTGAAACTTAGGCATTCACTTTATGTCGTCTACAAAATACATAATAATAATTTCCCTACATTCCCAATGGGATTATTGTGAGCATCAAATGACATCAGGCATGAAATGCTACGTGAATGTAAGGGTGCCATTATTTTGGTCCTCAAAGCCACCTGTGACCCAGACAGACATTTCTATCTTGGGATGAGAGTCAACCATGCCTTTGGAATTTTTTTTAGGCCCTGTGTTCTTGTGTTGGCACAAGAAACCCAGCTGCTACCTTGAAACACAATATACCACCGGTTACTTCTAACTAACTCTAAAACATTAGAATGTCTAAGTCCCCTCTCTATTAACTCTCTATTGCTGCGTAACAAAGTATCCCCAAACTAAGTAGCTTCAAACAACACATATTTGCTATCTCACAGTTTCTGGGAACCAGGAGTGATGCCTGACGTAGGCATCCGAAGGCTTGACTGGGACTGAGGGATGCGCTTTCAAGATGGCGCATGGACCTGGCTATTGGCAGGAGGCTTCTGATCTCACCACACGGCTCTCTCTCCATGAGATGACAGCTAAGTTCTTCCAGAGTGAGAACTCCAGGAGGAAGAGCAAGGAGGAAGATACAGTGCCTTGCGTAACCAGGCCTCTAAGGTCACACACCATTTATTCTACTCTTTTCTGTATTTGTTAGGAATGAGTCTGGCCCCATTGAAGGGGAGTTGGGATGGAGACCAGACTCCTCTTCTTGAAGGGAGGTGTGTGAACGAATCTGGGGACATATTTTAAAGCCCCCACAATTCCCTAGAGTCAAAGTCAATTCGCAGTCCCTTTGGACATCACCTGCCCTCGATGGTGATCCACTTAGCACGGGAACCTCATCTTCCTTCTCACTTCTCAGTCAACTTCACCTGCTTGCTCAAGTTCTCCCAGTAGAGTTTGATTTATGTTTACCCGTATGTGCTAATACACCATCTCCTTTAAAACCGAATATCTCTGGAAAGATGGAACACAGTGCCTGGCACAGAAAAGAGTTCAATGAACATTAGTTCAACGTATTGAAAGATCCCTAATGGAAGTAGTTTATCTGATCCTTTCCAGGACACACGTTTTAGTAAGTGGACGTGAGGATTTGGAGAGTAGGAACAGGGATCGGGGAAAGGGGTCCAGTGGGAAAAGGAAGAGAATCAGACACTCAGATCCCAGCTTTACAACTGCACGTGTTTATGGAAGGCAAGGCTGGGAGGTCTGGAGGTGGCCTGCAGTCTCTGGCAATGCGAGCGGCAGCAGGAGCTTGATGGGTGGGAAGATGACCTTGAGAGTGGGAACCACCCTGGGGAAATCTCCCAGAGGCAGCGAAAGAAGAGGCCTCTTCAGAACTGGAGAGCCCGAAGGAGTGAGTGAGTCCGGCGAGTTTCAGAGAGGGTTATTATGTGAAACCTTTCCAAGTAGATTTGAATTTTGGAGAAACACCAAGCTGTAAATTCATCTCAGACCTTTTCAAAGGCATTCGATGCCACGACAGCCCTGGCTGTCGACTCAGCCAGTGTTTATTGAGCCGCCGTTGTGTGTCGAGCGCTGTTCCTTTGGCGTTCACATTTATTATCTCATTCGATCCTCACAAACACTGTATGGGAAGTTTTATTATCATTCTCCTTTTATAGGACATGAGCGCTCAGAGAGGTTATGTTCTTTGTTCAAAGTCACCAAGTTAGCAAGGGGGAAAAACGGGGCTTTGAATCCAAGTCTTTACGTTTGATTATATCACAACATTCCTCTCTTAAAATGGGAAGTTGCAAATGCAGATACATCCTGGATTAACGAACATTTCTTAAAACATAGCATCTCTCCCTGAATAAAAGACTGGTGTGGGGTAAGGTCTAGGCTTATCTCATTCCACGAAAAGCACCTTGCTCTCGATGACATGGTTTTACTGCAGTGACGTTTAAAATGGGGGTGATGATTTTCGTTCCGGATCTCTTCTGCAAATCCATGTCTTTCCCCACAACAAATTGCCCATCTTTCGCAAACATCCAGGCTATACCTAATCTATCCTCTACTACATGACAACTAATAACAGCCTAACTACCAAAATAGTCCAACAAAACAACTTTACAAAATGTCAAATACTTGACTTTCAGTTATACTTTAAATTGAAAGGTCATTAGGACAATTTGATATCTTTCTTACTGTCCTTACCTGTTAGAATTTGCTCATCCTCCATTATTCCTTCAAGGAAGCAAAACATTTTCTCTCTGTCCCTTGAGTTTCTCTAGGATCTCTGGTTTCCACCCCTGCCCTCCGGGCTCGTGTGCCATCCATTCATAGTTTCGTTCACGTAGGCAGTAAGCGTCACTCATTCACCATGTATTTACTGAGCATCTACTCTGTGCTAAGCACTTTTCTAGTCACTGATGAACCATTTCTGGTTGCGGGCCAATCCCTGTGCTCAGCTCTCTGGACACAGATGTTGTGTAAGACGCCACGACTGTGATGAGGCCCTGTAGTATAGTAGGAGGCGTGATGGCATTTCAGCGGGGATGCCATGGAGACGTGTGAATATTTACTTCTCTAATAGGAGCAGTGCTATGATTAGTTATAATATAAAATATGCTGTTATTATATATGATGCATTGTTTTACCCAGGGGTCATAAGACACCTTGGAGAGGACATGTCGGATAAAAAGCAGGCTTTCCCAATATGGCCACTGTGTTAGTCTGGGACCAGCTCCTCTGGGAAGCAGATGCTAAGAGGATTAAATGTGCAAGAATATTACTGGGGGAACAACGGTGAGAGAAAATGCGGGGTGATCCAGGAGAAACTGGGAAAGCTGTCAGACCGCACGGCTGACCCGGGGTGGAGGAGAGAGGGAGGAAAGATGGGTGGAAGTGTCCCAGATTCCTGTCATCCAAGGAAATCAGGGCCTTTGGAAGACAGAGAGGAAGGCTGTCTCAGGGGATCTCCTGCCTTCAGGGAAAGGATCCTCCTTGACCTCTCGGCTGCCCTCTGTCTTGGTCTGGTAGAAGCAGTCAGGGGACTCTGCACTTGGGTCCCTTGGTCTGAAACCACCCTCCCTGTGGAAGCAGGTCCCTGAGGCATGTTCTCGGGGACCCATAGTGGTTGTGAGCCCAGCTCTCCAGGCTGAGAGGGCGGATTAAGCAAAGCATTTGCTTAAAGTGTTTTGATAAATTTTAGGAGAAGTCCAACCTCAATCTGGCTGAGTTGCATTTTGGTGGAAATGAGGATGGATGAGGGCAGGTATTGAGAAATAATAAGCAGAGATGTTCCGTAGCTAAATAACAGAGTCTGATATGTTCATCTAAGGGGTTTAGGCAGTGAGGAGACATTGGCGGGTTTTAAGTAGGGAAGGGGACTAATAAGGTTGTTGGGTTTTTTCCCTCCAAATAAATCTGTGGATGGATTAGAAGATGTGATAAGAAACAAGGAGAGCAGGTAAAACAGGTTATGTTCTGACTATGGCAGTAATACCAGAAATGCGGAAGCTTGGAAAGGTGTTTGGAAACTAGAATTAGTGACCCTTGGTCACCAGTTGTGTGTGAGGCATCTGTGATTTCCAGGTTTCTGGCTCGGGCACTAGACAGTGGGGTCATTTCCTCAGCTAGGGAGAGACTGCATGTAGAGACACTGGTTTGGGGAAAAAAAGAATGCTTTTTGGACAGTGTGGCATTTTAGATCCCTCAGCACTGATTTACCCACAGCTCAAACGATGACTCAAGGTTGCAGATGCAGACTGGGAGTTGTGAGTCTTTCCTTCCTGGGAGGCATTTTAACAACCCGGCATGGTCAGCGGCCGCCTTGAATCTTGTAAAGTGAGGGGTTTAGCGAGCGTGCTTCCCTTGCGTCTGGGTATCGATTTTGACCTTTGTCTACTCAGCAGAAGTCAGTAAAGAGAACAACAGCCATGAATTTCTCATCACATGGACAAGGTACTCTGTCAGCCCGTCCCTGTCTCTGTCTTCCTCTGTCCCTTTGGGAGGATGCGTCCTTGCTTTCTCCAGACAGGTGTGTGGGGTGAACCTGCAGACACTGGTCACGAGCACCCTCATCTCTGACAGCTGATGATGGATGGATGGAGGGGAAAACATTACCTGGCTTCCTTGACCCAGCAAGGCAGAAATCACCAGAATCTCTAGTAAAACAGTGTGCTTTGGTTCCAAACTTCACTTCCATTCTTGAAGTTTCATGACATTCATTCAGGCAACATAAAAATTTCCAAGCAAAATTGTATGCGTAAATCACACCATCTTGGGGCAAAGGAGAAAAGAAAGAAAGATTGCTGTGATTCTCTGGGGAATGTGAAGAGGGTTTCAAAACAGCATTTTTAAAGCACTTACCTGTCCCAGGAGGCATCTAAGTGCTTTTGTTATGAGGTGCAAGCTCCTTCTGCTTTCCCGCACGGTGGGCCAATAAATCAGGACACAAAGTGTAGGGGCAAGGGATAAAGACGTTATCTGGAAAGCCAGCAGACCAAGAAGAGGACGGACTGCTGTCCTAGAGAACCTTCTGCTGGCGTCTGGATGCTAGTTTCTTTTATGGAGCAGAGAAAGGGGGAGGTGAGGAGGTAAAGTAAAAAGGCCAAAAGTTGTTGCAGTATCTCCTGGTTTGGGCCAGACTCTGGGAGGCTGTGTGTTAATTTCTTCTTTCCTGCAGCCATTCACAGGTGGACCTGGTCAGAATGTTCCCTGTGAGCTAAACAAAGGTATTTTAGCTTAAGGCTTAGCACAGGAAGCGGGGTTCCCAGAGATGGACCATTATGTACACTTTAAGCTATAGGCACCATCCCTTTAGTGATTAACTTGTAGCAAAAGCAATAGAACACAAGGTTAAAGTGAAATAAACAGATCCAATATGGAGTCAGATTTGTTCTTCCTTAATTGCACTTTGTATCATTTTTCCTTCACCTTCCCTGTCTCCTCCTCCTCTCTCTCCTCCTCTTGTCTTTGTCTGTATCTTGTTTTAATTCACTAAATCCTAAAGGATGAGGTCACTCCTAGGTCCAGAGCACACTGCTGGTTTTCCAGCTGGCTCACCGTAAAAGCCTCAGCCCGTACCAGCCTACAAGGCCTGCACTCACCTCACCGTCGTGCCTACAGCTTTCTTGTCCTCCTGCAGACACACTCCCCGCTTTGTTACTCCTTGGACACCTCAAGAGAGCTCTGTCTCAGAGCTTTTGCCCTTGCTGATCCCCTGCCTGCTCTTCCTGACAACCACTGGCAATTTCCCAGCACATGCAAGTGGCAAGTCTCCTGACCACTCTTAAAAATTCCAACTCTAATTCCTGCCTTGCTTTATTTTCTTCAGAGTCCCTACTGCCTTCCGTTATACTGTATAATTAACTTATTCTCATCCAACACCAGCCTCTCCCTACCAAAATATAAGGCATGGATTTTTGCCACTTTGATTTCCTGTTGTGTCCTCAAGCACATTACAACAGTGCCTGGCTCTAAAAGGGCAACTATTAAAATTCCCATTCATTTTCATTAATTAATAAATATTAATAATTAATGGATATTAATAGGACTGGGCCGAAAAGCTGGAATGGTTTCCCCAAGCCGCTTATTTAGTAAATGGCAAGGCTTTAATTCAAACCCAGATCTGTGTCTGGCCCACGATCCACGTCCTTTCCACTCGAATAGCCAGCTAAATACCTTCCTATATTCAGGGAGTGGCTTCTGCACAGGGGTTCCTGCTTTCTAGACTGAATTGTGGTCAGGGACCCGATTGTGCGAAGGCAGGAAAGGAGAGAAAAGTGCTGGGCCACGAGCCTGCGGGGGGGTTTTCTGCTTACAGGAGTTCAACGCAGGGGCCTGGGGAGATCACTGGAAATCTTCCTGGAGCCCAGGCTGCGTCGCCTGCACACAGACTCTGGGAAAACTAGTGGCACGCGCGAGCCAGCCGAAGGCTCCTCTTTGACTGCAGGCGCAGATGTCTGTGTTAACGTAAGTTGCTTCGCCATTCGGAGATGGGAGTTAGTCAAAATATGCAAACGCTGCACCTTGAGAAATGCCACCCCTGGTCATGTTTGCATTTCCATATTTGTTCCTTGTTAGTTTAGTGTGTGTGTGTGTGTGTGTGTGTGTGTGTGTGTGTGTGAATGCTTTTAAAAACAATGACGCTCTACTCAGACCCGGCCCTGGTAGCAGGCTGTGTCGGAGTCCGTTCAGAGGATCTGGAAGAAGCATCATTGAGCCCTATTTTGGTGCAGCTGGTTGCGCTGCACATAACCTTCATTTCTGCAGCAATTGGTTAGAGCAGAGTGCTTCCTGACCCTGGCAGCTCACAGGGAGCCTTGGAGAGCCGGGCTCCCCTCCCCCTTCCCTACCTGCCAGTCAGCAAGGAGCAAAGGTCATGGGCTGGAAGGGATAATTATGCTGCCTCAGGACCCGGTGCTCCCCCACGAGGACCACTGCAATGTAATTCATTTCTTCACTCTTGCTTCTCAAGTATTAACAAAAAGTCAACAAAAAAGGCTTTTCTTCTCCACCAGGACTTGCCAGCCCTGGATGAGAGCAGTCAGCGTGAATTTTAATCAGAGAGTCTGTTTTTCAGCCCTGAATTTTCCATAATCCATTTTTTTTTTTGTCTATTAATTGAAAGCGAATATGCGTAGAGTTTGAGAACTGATGGATTTGGACGCCTGGGGGCCCAGTGGCTCACATGCTGAGCTGGGCTGGCGTGCGCCTGTCGGCGGAGCCCAAGCTTATGTAAGAGGTCCGTTAGAAGATGATGTCTTTCTTGTTAAAGTGATTCACCCTGTGGTTCTTTAAGTGGGTCAGCCAGTGCTGTAAATGAATTTACACAAAAGGAAATCACATTTTCTCTTTATTTATTTTTATTCTTTTAGTAATGAATCTGTAGAGGGGGTGAGATGCACGCCCTGGGTAAGGGCGGGGGGGTCTCCTTACTCAGATCTTCTTTTTTACTGTATCTGGGCTTTTGCTTTGCTTGCTTCCAGCTACTCTACCCTGCTTACCTTTTCCAGGTGTGTGACTGTCATGATGCAAGGGCTATGCCCACCTGCCTCAGAACGGTCCGAGGCAGGACCACTCTGCGTTGGTCCTCTAACTTCTCCTGCGATCAGAAGGGCCCTGGAGTGATGGCGTTTGAACAGGGACACGTAGATCTTTTTTTGTTTTTTGGCCAAGATTTAGTGAGAGGGTATCAGTGTTTCAGAGGATTATTGGAACCAGAGCAAATCATGCCTTGATTGTGCTTTTCCCACTTGATATTCTATAACATTTTTCTTCTACTTACTGACTGTATTAGTTTCCTAGGGCTGCCGTAACAAAGTACCACAAACTGAGTGGCTCGACAACAGAAATTGATCGTCTCCAAGTTCTGGAGGCCAGAAGTCTGAGGTCAGAGTGTTGGCAGGACCCTCTGAAGCTCTAGGGAAGAATCTGTTCCAAACCTCTCTCCTAGGCCCTGGTAGTTCTTTGGCTTACGGCAGCATAATTCCAATTTCCACATGGCGTTCTCCCTAGATCTGTGTCCAGCTTTCCCCTTTCCCAGCATCTAAGGATGCTGGTCACATTGGAATTGAGGCCCGTCTTACTGCAGGATTACCTCGTCTTAACTAATTACATCTGCAGTGACTATTTCCAAATAAGGTCACATCCTGAGGTGTTGGAGGTTAGAACCTCAGCATATGAATTGTGAGGGGAGAGGGTGGGGGACAGAATTCAGTTCATAACACTGGTCATTAGTTATATGTTGTTGCCTAAAAAATTACCCCTAAACTTGGGGCCTTATAAGAATCCAGGCCTGACTTACCTGGGTTCTCTGGCTCTGGGTTTCTCCTAAGGCTTCCATCAAGGCTGCACTAGGGGTGCATCTACTTCTAATCTCCCTCAAGTGGTCGTGGGCAGGATCTAATTGCTTGTGAATTGTTGAGATGAGGGTCTCTATTCCTCACTAAATACTGACCAGAGGCATTTCTGGGCATGGGCAGCTCACAACCATCTGAACAGGAAAGCGAGAGGGCAAGAGAGAGTGTGAGATGAGATGGAAATCACGGTCATTTATAACCTAATCTTGCAATAATACTGTCCATATCCTATTCGCTAGAAACAAGTCGTGAGCTTCAGCCCACACTCAAGGCGGGGGCGTCACACCAGGACATTGGTACCGGAATCCAGGGACCGTTGGAAGCTCTATTCGAAGCCACTTACCACGGTCTGTCCTCTGAGTCATCCTCCTTTTTCATGAACGCTAATACATGCTTGCTCCCAAGTAGTTTGCTTGGCCTGCTGCTTGCCAGGAGAAAGTCTGGGGTCTACTGGCCTCTTTTCACTTTGTACTGTGTCTACTCCTTTTAGTCCAAAATGACAGTGTTTCTGCTGATATCATTTTCTCAAAAACTCTGTGGGATTTCTGTGACTCCAGTAGGGGTTCACTGGACTAGAACAAGGTCACATCCACAAATCTCTTTGGGAAAAGCCTTCCTCTAGCTTTGGGTCCTGTTGAGAAGACTAAGAGTCAATGCCCAATTGTCCCATTGAGACAACCCGTAAGGCACACCTTCAGTCTCTTTACAGGCTGCTGTGCAGGACCCAGTAACAGCCCATGCTTTGATCTTTTTAGAGTCTTAACCCAGGGTTCTGCAGTCTCACTCAGCTCTGTCTCTAGACCACATTTTTCTGACAGTGCTTGGAAGCCATTTCTTAATTTTAGCATCTTTTTCTGTCCGGAGAGGCTGAGAATTTTCAAAATCATCAAGTCTTTCTTCCTTTCCTTTTAACAGTTCTTCCTTCAGTTTCTTACTCTTGCAGTTTACTATAAGCAGCAAGATGAGGCCAGATGTCACCTTCAACCCAGCTTAAAAATCTCCTCTGCTGGATCACGAAGTTCATTAGTGCTGGTCAAGACTGCTTTGTGAGGGGGAAACTATATTTTAACAGCCCCTCTCATGCATAATTGCAACCCACCCCCCATGCCAACTCCCTGCTCTTCCATTCTTACTCCACCATTGGCTTCATTGCCCTTTGCAGTCCCTGACCACTTAGGCCAAGGTTTTCAGGATTCCCAGGCTGACAAACATCTTGTTTCCAATAGCTCAAGTCTGTTAGATTCAAGTCCTTGGACACCCAGAAGTCCAAAGTGATAGAGATTCATCATGTAAGCAAAACACTGATGATGCTGTAGTTGGCTAATATGTTACTCCCACAACACTATCTCAATTAAAATGTATAAAATAGTTTTTAAGGAGCAGTAGAAACACATCATTGCATAAAGTTATAATTCTAATGATTTACATTTGAATAGCTTTTCCCACCCATTTTACCATTTACGAAAGGTTTTCATTAACCTACTTATTCCTCACAAACATCCTTTGCAGAAGATATCTTTTCCCCAGTTTCGAGCTTTGGGAACTGGGGCTCAGAAAGGTCAAGTCATTTTCTATCAGTTACATGATTTAGAGGATGTCACGTGACATTGGAATTTCAGACTCCACACCTGCGCGCCCTACTCTGCATCGTAGATGTCCTGTGGGGACAATATGGAGGGTAGAGTCGTTTGGAGTCGGGGATCAGGGTGGATATTTTTATTAGGATGATTTCTAGATGTGGCTGAATTGTCTCCGCATCTTTGAGTTTCCCTACCACAGACACTGCAGACACCACTGCCCTCTCTTTGTAGTGTGTGTTTTGTTTTGTTTTGGTCCAGACCTGGGTGCCCTGGAGGATGCTGTACCAGACCACGGTCCTCCAGAGGCTCTCTGTGAGCACATGCTGGCCTTCTTGGTCCTATTCCTCGGCCTTCTGGCAAATTTATAAGATAGAGTTTGGCTCTATTGGCAAAATGTCCTGACATCTTTCCGTAGTGAATTTGGACATCTGCTGAAAGGTTTGGCTGTGTTTATAGCTAGTGCTGATTAGCAAATAGACTGAGTCTGAAGGGAAAATAAATTAAAAAGGAAAGGAAAAAGTTGGTATAGAATCTTCTCTATCTGTGGATTTGTCATTTTGGAGTTTGTGATCATTCAGATGGGGCTGAACTTGGAGCTGGATGACTTAAAGGGTTGAGTCCGTCTGCAGTACAGTGACCTTGGCCGGGCCACAGGGTTCCAGCATGATGTAGGTTAAAGCACCTAGAGAATATATCTGTCCATCTCTTGATTGAATAGTTGAGAAAACTGAGGCTTGGGGAGATGAAGCTATACTTGCAGTGTAGCCATTAAGTGGTAAATCCAGGCCTCGATCTTAATTTAATGCTCTTTCTGAGGTCACTTGTTCCGTCACACGATGTTTTGGTGTTTTGATAAGAATGTAAGAATTGTCAAATAACTTGTTATAAAAATTGCATTGTTATGTTCGTCCAGCAGGCTGGCTCAGGGTACCAGGGTCCTCCGTGACCCCTCCGTGACCCATGTGTTGGTACAGAACCCCGTGTTGCCTCCAGCAGCTTCCTGCCGTCTTACTATCTATCTTGGCATCTTCCCCCTTGCAGGCTGGCTCTATCCCATCCCACCAGATTTCCCAGTTGCCATCGTAGCAATCAGTGTTGCTTTACAGCTTTTATCCCTTCTGTTGCCGGTCCTTCCCTTCCCTCTGACCTCACCACGAACCCCATCAACACATGCTTCTGCCAATGTGTTCCTTTGCTTCCACTACTCCATTTCATCGGCCTTCGACCCGTCTCTGCCCAAGGGCCAGCTTTGGAGAGTAGTTTTCCCCTTCTAAAATTGCTGACCTGAGCATGCCAGGAATTAGCGGGAATTGCTAGCCTCCAGGTTGCCAAAAGACAGGTGCCCCAGGATGTTTGCATGAGAGCTGAAGGAGAGGAAGACAGTAGATCAGGAGTTCGGACATTTCCCCTTTCCTGATCCCAAACTTAGAGCCACTGAAGTGTTTGAGAGAAGAGCACAGATTATTTGAACATAGTGATGGTCAGTCTGTCCGTGAAATGCATCCATTGTTTTTCTTCCTTTTTTTTTACATTTCAGGGGAAATTGATGGATTTTAAATGGTTACAGAACTTTTTAAAAAAGAACTCTGACTTATGTTTCAAAACATCTCTGATTGCAGACACTTTGATGGTTCTAGACCATCACTGTCCAATAGAAGATCCTGTGGTGATAGAAATGTTCTGTATCTGCTCTACACAATGCAGTAGCCACCAGGTACAGTGGCTTCGGAGAGCTTGAAATGTGGTCCGTGTGACTGAGGAAATAAATTTTTAATTTTATTTAATTTTAATTATTTTACATTTAAATACCACATATAGATACTGGGTACCACAGTGTAGTCTAGACCACTTTAGACCTTTTTTCTTTTCTTTTCCTGCCGGAGTGGATGTTGTAAACTCATCAAATATTAGCATTCCTCCTACCCCCAGTATCTTTACGTTATACTCTGTGGTTTCCCATGACCTTTCGTGACTCTGGAAACACATAGAAGCAGAGATGCCCTTGGGTTCTAGAAGGCAGTCTCTCTTCCACACCCTGCCTCTGTTCCTGCCAGTTACATAAGCCACAGTAATCGACTTCGCCTAAAGCAAGGGCCCCTACAGCAGAGTAAATAATACCAGTACTAATAACGATAATGAGAGACCACGTGTATTCCTTGTTCCACGTGCACAAGATACATAATACTTACAGGTGTTAACTCATTTAATCTTTTGATTTATCTATTTATTTTTGCCTGTGTTGGGTCTTCATTACTGCACACAGGCTTCCTCTAGTTGCGGCGAGCAGTGGCTACTCTTCATTGTGGTGTGCGGGCTTCATATTGCGGTGGCTTCCCTCGTTGCGGAGCACGGGCTCTAGGCGTGCAGGCTTCAGTAGTTGTGGCTCATGGGCTCAGTAGTTGTGGCTCGTGGGTTCTAGAGCTCAGGCTCAGTAGTTGTGGTGCATGGGCTTAGTCACTCTGCGGCATGTGGGATCTTCCCGGACCAGAGATCGAACCCGTGTCCCCTGCATTGGCAGGCGGATACTTAACCACTGCACCACCAGGGAAGCCCAACTCATTTAATCTGGAAACAGCCCTGTGAGCTTTTATGCTATTATTATATCATCCCCATCTTATGGATCAGGAAACAGAGGTAAAGGCCACAGAGCCCATGAGTGCCGGCTCTGGGATGTGAAGCCCAGCATTCGATGGGGGAGCTCACTCTCTGACAACTGCAGAGCTGCCTCTGCCTTATGCACCACTGCAGAGAAGCTCCCGGCCTGCCCCCTGCACCTGCTCGGTGCCTGTCCCACACGGAGGTGGGGTTGGGTGCTGTCTGCTAAACCAGAAGCAGAGCCAGAGAGGTCTGCTACTGCGGTACTGCAGTGCAGTTGTGGCACGAGTTACCTAGGATCAGCAAAGCCTTCACGAGGCGAGGGCATAATCCTCCAATGGGCCACCTTCACTTCCGACACCAGCCGCAAGTGCGGGGGATCCCCAGACTATCTGTGCTTCTGACCAAGGGCTTACAGATTCCAGGGTCCCTCCCCTGCCTCAGGTTCGACAGTTCACTAGAAGGAGCTGCAGAACTCAGGACAGCACTAGACTTATGATTACAGTTTTATTATAAAGGATAAAAATCAGGAGCAGACAAGATGCACAGGGTGAGTTCTGGGAGGGTCCCAAATGCAGAGCTCCTATGCCCTCTCCTTGTGGAACTGGGGGCACCCCCCACGCTCCTGGCACATTGATGTGCTCACCAACAAGGAAGCTTAACTGAGCTTCAGTGTCCAGAGTTGTTATTGGGGTTTTGTTTCTTTCAGTATGATGGATTGAATCATTGGCCGCATGACCGACCTCTTGGGGTTTTGTGTTTTTCAGGATGTTGGATTGAATCACTGGCCACATGACTGACCTCTGTCTCCAGCCTCCCTCCCCTCCCCTGCGGTCGGTGTAGCATCATTTGCCTGAGAGCCTCAACCCTCTAATCACATGGCTGGTCTTTCTGGCATGACCAGCACCCATCCTGAAATTATCCCGGGACTCACCATGAGTCACCTTATTAGGATAAACTATCAGGGCCCACCGTGAATACCAAAGACACTCATATCACTTAGGGAATTCTAAGCGTTTAGGACCTCCACCCAAAACCTGGGATGAAACCCAGCTGAATTCCTTATTATATAGCACCTGCATCAGAAATGTTTCTTTCAAGTGGCTAAGATCAAGGATAAGGACCTTCGAATTTCTAAATTTTGGTGGTTACTAGACATATTCATACATGTTATCTCGTTTAATCCTCCTGAAACCCCCACGTGGAAGATATTCTTGGTGTCTTTGTATTACAGATGGATAAACTGAGACTAAATAAAGTTGAAAATGCGGTACACGAATATCCAGGTAGTAGAAATTGGTGTGGGAATTTAAAACCAAGTTTCCTAACTTTAGATTAGAAGTCCCTTGAACCTATAAGAAAAGGGGTAGAAGAAGATAAGAATAGAGATAGAGATGCTTTGAATTCTTTTTTTTTTTTTTTTTTTTTTTTGCGGTACGCGGCCCTCTCACTGCTGTGGCCTCTCCCGTTGCGGAGCACAGGCTCAAGACGTGCAGGCTCAGTGGCCATGGCTCACGGGTCCAGCCGCTCCGCGGCATGTGGGATCTTCCCGGACCAGGGCACGAACCCGCGTCCCCTGCATCGGCAGGCGGACTCTCAACCACTGCGCCACCAGGGAAACCCGGCTTTGAATTCTTAATTGTGTTTCTTGTCTGACAATGCAGGATGGAAGTGGACTTGGCCAGGATAGGACAGGAAATGAGGACTGTGTGAATCTGAGTTAGGTTCCTTCCCAAGGAGATGATGATTCCCTCTCTGGTTTTTCTTCATGGGTTTATTTGGAGAAGCTCATGCATCAATAAGTCCTATGGCAGGCCTTATCCCAAGCATTGAAAATACAGAAATGGACAGAGTCCCAGGCTTCTTTGCAGGGAGTCAGAAAGTAAATGCGAGATGGCCATAGGATGTAGCGAGAAAAACAATAGAAGGAAGCACTTAGGGTGGGCACCTAATCAGGATGGGGTGGGGGGAAGAGAGAGTCAGGAAAGATTTCCTGCGGGAGATAAAGTAGGAGCTGGGGCTTAGAAACAAACAGGGATTAACAGGCCTAGAGTTCTATAAGGAAATGGTACTGGAATCTCTTGCCTCAGTCTAGGAGGCTGATGGGTCCTGGTGATGCCCCCAAAGCTAGTGCTTTGCGGGTTTCTTGCTCTGTTTGCATCTGCCTCAGCTGTGGCTAGAGCCCCAGCATTGGGGGAATGGGGGCTCGGGGTGTGGGGTGCGGGGTGCAGACCTCGGGAATGCTGAGGGTATATGGGTGTGCCCGGGACTCCATGGAGTTTCTCTTCTGTATAACAAGGACTTTGGACTTTCCGACGTGTTTCCTGAGAAATGTTAGATGCCTCTAACATTTCATCATTTTGTAATTTTATGAAAAATGTTTTGCAAAGCAAAGGAATAGAGTAAACAGGATTTTAAAGAGAATATTTGCCTTCTTAAGGGAATAAATTGTTCTCAAATACCTCAGGAACATTCATTTGCATAGAAACAATGCAAATTCTATAGGAGCGGAGGCTTGTTTTCTTAGGTGTTTTGGTAAGTTAACTGCAGATCGTTCTTGTCAATTGAGCTGCACTAGGTATATTAGGCAGCGGTAGAGCTGATCCATTTTAAATCTTGTATACTTCTGAATATTTGCAATTCCTTGAATGTTCAGAATATTTGAGTTTTCTCTGATCTAGCCTGAATTTTCCTAAATTATTTCTGTATTTAATGGATTATACATATACTGGATTTGCATTTCCAAGAGGGTTTGGAGAAGTCCATCTTGTGTAGCCCAGCTGAACCCCATCCACTTTTAGTTATCTGGGGTTGGCTCATGACCACCCAACAAAGTTCATACAATCTGTTAGGTTGCAAAGCCTTATCTGTACTTTTAACTTCCAATGTCTTGTGGTCTTTCTGCATCTTTCTCCCCCTATAACTATGGAGTGCCCCCCATATCAATCAGACTACATAGACTTCCACTAATAATTAACACTTTGCAAGTATTTTATTTGTTTAGACAGCTCTTGAAGATTTGGGCATCATGGAGTTAGTGCCGTGCACAGAACAAAGCTGTCTTCTTGGTTCTGCTCTCTCTGTGCTTCATCCCCTTCCCTCTTGCCCCTCATTCTCTTTCTCTTCTCCCCTTTTCTCCCCACCCCACTCATTCCCTGCCATTCACCCCTCTCAGAAGCGAAACACACTGCACCCCTTGTCTTAAGCGTAGCAGTTTACCAGTCACTTCCTGTCGCGTGGGCATTTGCTTGGGGTTTTGTTCTCTCCTCCTAAGTGGTTGCTCAAAAGTTTCCAGATACATTTCTTATTGTGTTACATCTTGCCAGGGTTATTTCGTGAAAGGGTATCTTGAGGAAATATGCTTCCACTAAGTGGGATGAGAGCAGCTGCCGGGGATGAGTTCCTGGGCAAGAAGAAGAGCCTGGGCAGACTGTAGAAGCACGTGGGGGTCTGGCCGGTTCAGGAACCTCGAGTAGTTCTCTGTGATCAGAGTTTAGGGTGATTATGAAGGTGATCGACAAAAAGATGGAGCTGGAGAAGCAGGCAGCGGTCACATCGCAGAGCAGCCTTGTTACTGTATTTTTCTCCAGCGGGTGATGGAAACTTAGTGAGTCAGTACCCCAGCGCGAGGAAGCAGCACAGCTGGTTGCAAAGCTGCCAGATAGAAGACCGTGCAATGTCAAAGTCCTGGAATAGGGCATGGGTGGGTAGGGGATGCCGAGGAAATACATGTTCATGAGCGAATCAGGAAGCCAATGAGATTTGTGGTTGATTGGTTATGGGGTGAGGGAGAGAAAGAAACCAGTCAGGGAAAACCCCGAATTTCTGCCCTTGATTCTTATTTGCCAAGTTAGGGAATGCAGGAAAAGAAAGAATAGAGATTGGGAGATGTTCAATTATAGAAACATAATTTCATCTGGAAATATAATTTTAATAACATTGTAACTATCTTAATAAATTGGGCAAAGATGACAAGCCCTTGGACGTCCTTCAAGACACAGACAGCAGGCTGAATAAGTTCAAAGTCACAACTGTCCAGCAACATGTTTGCGGAAGACTCTGGAACATAACTCCTATCTGATGAATCCTGGCCATATCATTTCATATAAGCCATGGCTCACGACTTCGTGGTTCATGTCACTGTAAACTTGCTGTCTGGCTGTCAGAAACTGGGCTTGACAGGGCTGAGGATGTCCACTTTGCTTTTTAATTGGTTTATCAAACAGCGTAAACTCAGCCTGGGATTAATGATTCGTTACATTTTTCTCGAGTCACCGCTTTAAACACGCTTGGTCTGAGCCCTTTCTTTCCTCCTCTCTCTCTCCTTGATAATATCTAAAAAGACTGTACATTTATGGTCATTTTCAAAGGTGAGAACAGTTTAATTTCAGTATTTAAGACTCCTTTTCAGGTATTAAGTCCTTATCAGATGACGTAAGACTTCTATCTCGCAGCCCATTCCAGCATCCTTGCTCTCTGGACCTTCCTGGTCAGATCTGTGAAAGGCGTGATTAGTGGAAAGAAAAGCATTTTTCAATAACTGGTCCTGCACATGGGATTTTCATCTGGTTGGGACCCTGGAATCCAAGACCTGCCTGCAAGGTCATCACATCCCTCCTAAGGCAGGAACTCCAACAGGGAAGAATGTAGATGCAACCCCAAACCCCCTGACCTGGAAACTTCTCTTCCTGAAGATCAGAGATATCCATCCCGAATTGTTCTAAGCTTTTCTCACTGCATTCTAAGACCCTGAGATAAGTCCCAGTAATCTTTAGTTACAGGGTTTTGGGTTTTGTTTTTAGATAATGACACAAAGCCCACATTGTCATCATTTTTACCATAATACAAGTCGAAACTAAAGTGAGCTCTGTGAGTATGATTGGTATGAATACCATGCAATGGAAATTGTCTCTTCAAATCGAATCACACTGAAGACTCAGAAAACAAAGACTGTCCCTCGCCACAAATGGGAGCTATGTAATGAATTCTTTTTTCCCTATGCCTTCCTTCAATTTTCTATTTAAAGAAATTTCTGAAAATACATGAATTATGCAGCTTATCTCTCGAATGGAAAAGAATTTTCTCCTTGGATTGGATGACTGCATATTTATTAATAGCAGTAAAAATTTCCATGTTCTTTTGTATCAAATGGGATGCTGACTAAAATATGGAAGAGCCTTTCCAGCAATAATAACAGTAACCAGTAATGGCTGAATAATTATAAAAGCTGTATGGAACTGAAAGACATTTTAATTTGTCATTACTTCTATGTGTTTAGGAAGGATCTGAATAGTTATTCTGACCATAAAAAAGAAGAGTGTATTATTTTTCCTCATTATGGGATTATGTTCTTAATGTACCACTTTTACTATAAGTTAAAAAAAAAAAAACCTCTCTTGTGGTTTCTTCTAACAATGTAATCATGATTGAAGTCTGCTCAGCTGGGAATATATTTGGCTTTCTTACTATTATGTAGAGATACTGCACTTCAAACTCATTTTCATTTGAAAAGTGTTCATCTTTGCAGATTTTAAAAATGAGATTACGCTTGTTTGCTTAGTGAGAACTTCCAACCTTTATGTCACATTAATTCATGAAGATGACAGGGACTATAGAATTTCCTTAGGTCATGACCGGATGGTAGCAGGAACTGAATATGAGATTCTTAAACAGGTTTTTTCTTTTTATAACAACTATTAAAAAGCATCAGTGTTTACCAGTGTCATTCCAAGGTAAAATTTCAAAGCTATTTTTACCCCCAAAATGCAGGTAGTCTCCATTTGCTTTTGGTCTGCATTATCCCAACAGCATTCAGTTCTTACTCAGGTCTTACTCAGTTCTTACTCATATTTTATGACAGCACTGTTTTTTGGAAAATAAAATGTCATGATATGCTGTGTGCTTCTAGGTGAGTGATAGAGTATTCCTTTGTGACATGTGAATTTTCATTTACCAGATTTCCACTAAGATATTTAGATCTTAGTGTTGAGGGATAGGAAAATCTATGCAAGGATTTTTGACGTGCTCCAGCACTTTGCCGCCCTCCCCACTAAAATATAGCTTTAGGGTCAATGGCAATCGTTAGAAGATACTCGTTTGGCAGCCTGGTTGCAGCCAGAGGATACCTTCAGTACTGTGAGAAAAATGCCCTTCACATCATGTCAACAAGCTCTTTTGCCTTTGATTCTGATCTTTCCCAGGGTTCAGCTCCCACCCTTGACAGCTGATGACCTTGTGCCTTTAACTTAGCCGATTTCGGCCTCAGTGCTCTCACCTTTAAAATGGGGAGAAATGACATACATATTAAAGGTGGATGAGGGGATCAAATTATCATGTAAAATAAATGTGAAAGTTTTGACACATGGTAGGCATGTAATACATGGAGGTATCTTCTTACCATAAAGGAAAACACAACTATAAAAACCCATTAAAAATTAGTTATCTATTTGATTTAAATCTATACTTTTGAGAGTAAAACCAGAAACAATTTCTTCCTATTTATCCAACTGAAAATTTGAATGAATTGAAGAGGGCTTATACTTCTTTGAAGTCTAAATGCTATAATGTTGTCCTTCCCTCCCCAAAAGAGGGTTTGGCAAAGAGTGATACCTGAAACTTAAAGATGGGTGTTTGCAATATGCCATATAAAAAATTCAATTTATTATTTTAATTTTAAAGAACTTTCAGAGTGAATTTAGTGTCTGGATTGCCAGTATAGAGATATCTGTTTTCTTCTACATACACTGAAGTGCATTGGTAATTGAATTATTATATATACATGTTATTTAGAACTTAAAAGGTTCATCGTTATCAATTCAGCTTTATTTTAATTTGATGGCTAAAGTGGTATGGGGGATGGGAAGAGCTTAAGAGAGAGAGAGAGAAAGGGGGGTGGGGGGATAGATGGGACTATGTAATTATGAAAGAAGGTAAGACTGTATTTCCTTCTGTTTTATAGCCTGAAGAATAAGTAGTGAAAACATCAATCAAGAGATGAGAAAAAATAAGTTAGGATTTCTGTGCCGTGGAGAATCGCTTACCAACCACCAGAAGAAGATTCTTTCTGGAACAATGAACATTTCTTATGAGGATTCACAGATTAACATATGACTAATTTCAGTTTTGGAGAGTGAATGAGCTTTCTTTCTTTCTTTTTTTTTTAATTTTGTGGTAAGTTATGATATTTGGATGGTTTTTAAAAACTCTTTCCTGATAATATATTTAGCACACGTTCTCAATTATAATCCTATAGCAAACAGCGGGAGCATCGTTCAAACTTGAAAGCAGTGGAAAATCTCAATTTCCATTTTATTCTCAGATTTCTTCAACATATAATTATTCTGTTAAATCCTTGCTGATCGAGATGTAAACCACTTCAATCATGAAATAAACTTTATTTTTTCATCTTGTTGACGTGATTGGTGGCAACGTGCACAGAACCAGACAAATCACTATTAGTAGAAAATATATAATGGACACAAATTCCCATTTCACCTTCCAAAATGTGAGCCATCTTTGCCATCTGAACCAGAATGAAGAGGGTAATCAAGGAGGAATCCTCGTCTTTTTTTTCTGATCATTCAAACAACAGTTTCTCGAGGTTAAGTCAAGTCCTCTTTTGCAAGCTGCCAAAATAATAACTTAGGAAAAGAATTCGTTTTCCTGCATGATGATCCTCTTAGGCAAAAATGTCTTAATAGCAGTTGACCTTGATGAAACGTTTTCCCAAAGGCATTCGAAAGAAGAATGATCAACCCCATATGAGAGGGAAATAAATGAGGGCTTCTTATGAAGTTGGCCTGAATTGTGGGCTTTCGTGTAGGGCACTGATGATTTGGAAAGAAGTGAGTGAATTCTGAACAAAGGACCGCCTTGGGTATTGAGGTCACCTATTCCTCCGTTTCTCACTGAAGTCCTCTTGCTGAACTGAGATTCAACTTCTTTAGAGAGAACGCCACTGGCGGACTGGAAAACCATTACTCTCTGATGGGGGCTGTCTCGGAGGTTTACGTTTCTAGGTTGAAATCTTCTCCGTGGCGAGTGGATTTGGAGTCCTACAGGCTGGCTGCAGAGCTGGGCGTTTAAATGCTTCTTAGGGCCTGGCTGGGGTTGCCCTTTGTGCATTGTGACTGATCTCCTGGTGTCAGGATTTTCTGTATGTCTGTGATTTTTCCACAGAGAGCTGAGGTGGTTAAAACTCAGTGAGCAACGAATGAAACGACTTAGGCATCACAGTGTTGTCACGGAGGTGTTTGCAATTTGGCACCGTTCTCTTGAGAAGGGTCCACTCGGGAGAGACCAGGCTTGTCAGTCTCCGTGTCTGCAGAGAGAAGAGGCCACGCCGGCCACGCCGTCATGGGCCATCCCTTGGGAAGGAAGGAGGCTTTGAAAGGAAGCAGTCTATTTTTCTGTTTTGGAAAGCACACAAAAGAGGTACAAACCTCCAATGATAACTTTTCTTCAAGTGTGTAAAATAAGGCTTTCTTTGTCAATTCTGCTGTAAAATAAGCATTGTCCAAGTAAAAAAAAAAAAAAAAAGAAAGAAAAAGTCTGTTTCTGTTTGTGGGTGAGCTCATATCCTTCAGTGTTTTTTGTTGTTATTGTTGTTAATAACAATATAGACACGCCTATGAACGTAGATCTCTTTTGCTTTTCAGAAAGGCTGTGCCACACCCTTTATAGATAAGCTCCCAGATATAATAATCAGATTATTTCAGAATTCCTCATCTAAATACCATTGCTCTTTGGCAACCTGTCCAGTGCAAGTGAATACCCTACCAGAGGTGTGTGGTTTGTTTTCAAATTTCTTTTTTTTCTGCCCCTGCAGATAAAGGGAATTGTCATTCCAGTGTACCATGGAGGTGATGATGAATGTTATTTATATTTGGGGAAGCCTTGAATGGAAGCATCTCTGCTGGGGAAGCTAGCTACTTGTTGTTTCTGTTCCTTTTTTGGGGGGTATGGTTATATTTGCTTAATTAGGTTGTGTCTTACCTTCCAATGTCATTAGGAACAACGGGACTGAGATGTAAGGGAACTATTTTCAAATAGCCAAGTTAATTCTGGTGGAGAGGAAGAGCCCCCTGCAGACCTGCTGCTCTGGAAGGACCTATTACAGCAGAGATTCGGGGAAAGAGAAGAGTCCAGGAGTTCCTGTAACATCTCAATTCAAGGGAACTGGGGGAGAACGCTATCTATTTGAAAGAGTGAGGATATCCAAATTACCAATATTTAAAGTATTTGCACTGTTCCAGAGTATTTGTAGCCATGTCAACTAGACTAACCAACGAATGCCCATTTGAAGTTTGACTCCCACGAGAGAAAAATGGTTCGGAGTTAACACACAAGCCTAATGGTGTTCTTACCTTAATGTGAAATGTTTGTATTTAAAAGGATCCTTGCTAAGTGGTTGCAATAGTGTATGTTTTCTCACAGAGATAGAATCTCCTACAGTGCTGGGCATGTAGTGCACTTGCTTTGCAGAGTTCTTCTTTAACTACGGAGGAAACCTTCACGCTGGCTCCTGGGCCATTGGCCACAAATGCCACAGGAATGAGACCCAAGCTAATGAGCTTCCTTTGCACGTAGTCTCCGCAGCCCAACACACTCATAAATACGATCATAAAGCAATCTGCTCAGTAGAGAGGACTCCCGTGATCCCTTTGGCTGATAAAAGGAGTAACGAAACTCCTCAGCGGTTGCTTGACTACAAAGACCAATAGAATTTTTTTTTCCTTTACCTTTTAGATGACATATAAACATACATGGGAACTGCAGGAGTCTTTATACCTTTCCATTGACCTGAGTTTATTAGACCAGTCAGACCAAGAGAAGAAAAACATGAGATAGATGAAAAAATGCTAATACTCCCAGCGGGAAATTTGAGCCCTGGGGTCATTGGGGTGGGCAGGTCTCACACCTCTTCTGAAGCTGATCTTTGAGGGAGGAGTTTCTGACAGGTCACATGAGCACAGCCTGTTGGAACTCCAGTAAGAAAATAACCTTTCTTAACTGTCAGGTAATCAAATAACTACCCTTTCTATGTTCCATCCAAGCTAAATATTCATCGTTCATTTGACCAGATCGTACAAAGAATTGATGGTTGTTTTTTTGTCACCAGAATGAGAATGGTCTGATCAACATACCATTGTGGGGATGGATTTTTTTCTTTTCCTGTTTCTTACCTAGTTTATTCATCCTAAAGTCATGCTAAACTACCTCATAGGTTTGTGGTGTGGATTAGCTAATTAATACATGTCAAGTGCTTAAAAATATAAATCTCTGGATAAATGTTGCCTTAGTTCTCTAGTTTAAGATATGCACGTCAGATGAACTATCTGGTTATTTCATTGTTATCTTCATGTTGATAAATTTGACTTGAAATTTCATATCCAAATATTTTGATGTGAAATGAAATTTTGAGCGTCCCAGCATGGACTGAGGCATCTGACTCAAGTCTGCCAAACGCAACCCCCAAGGAAACAAAAAGTACCTAGAAGCAAAACCAAAGTGTTTTCTTAAGCAGATTCTAAAGCAGGTGTTCTCCAAGGTGGGGTGGAGAGGAGATCAACACTTAGTTTAAAGAGTGTATTAAGTCATTTGCACTATAATAGTTTAAATGCCAAAAATGGTCAGTGATTTATGTTTAAAAATTAATTAGAATGGGGTGAAGGTCATGCCTATATAATGTAACCCTTAATTCCTTCACATGTTGAGTTAAAGAGGGAGGAGTCACGACTAGTCCATATATTTTGGAACACCTCCCTGCAAGAGAGACTGGACAGAAGAATGTCTACCTTGGTCTGTTTCTTCCTAGAAAAATGGTGAACACTGGTTGTTTTTTTTAAAAAAGGATATAGCCTAAGAGAAAGGAAAGGAATTAAAATCTGACAGCTTCTTCGTAATGTCATTTGAAGGCTCAATGGCAATGAGTTAATAAGAAATTTTCCTGCCGGCTCTACTTGGTTACCATTTTCCCCTGTATGATTAATTACTCCTTAGTCACCGTTCTGAGGAGCAGTTTTTTTTGCTGATTTTAAATGTCTCAACTTCATTAGCAATTCATTCTGACCTTTAAAAACCACATTCTATAATCTTCAAATTATATGAGTGAAGGAAAAAAAAAAACCTAATTTTCCCTGTCCCCCCACCTCCAGCTATCATGCACAGGCTACCACTGTGAAGAACAGTCGAACTGTTTGTCGTGTGCTAAACTGTCACATCAACGGTGGTTCTTTGTAGTCCAAGCTCAAGTTCTCTCATCCCACAGGTGGCCACGAGGACCAGCGAGGGCTGATTCAACTTCAGAAAGCTGAAGTAATGTACAATATAGTGCATTTGGCCGCTAAATTTATTCATGTCTTAATTAAAGGGAAAAAAGTGAAATTGCTATACACAATCATGGACCCCTCTCTTGCATCCTTGCTATTTTGAGAACTCTCAGTGCATTTTCTACTTGAAATGATTAAAAGTCTGACTGTAAGACCACCAGTGATGGGGAAGACAAGGTTTCCCTGTGGCGGCCAACTCAGTGACCAAATGTCCTACTTTAAAATTAGTTTCTTATTGTATATTCTCATATTTCTTGATATTGGCTTCATAGCTGGATGGAGTGTTAATCAGTATTCATAACAGTATTCATAATCCGTACTAATGCTTTTATCACTCACACTCAAAGAGTTGCCATGCTGGGCCTACCCCATGTCCCATCAGTTTACTACTCTGGCCGTAAATGGTCCGAAGAAGCTCAGAATGGAAGGATGTGATTGGCCTCCCTAATATTAGTTCCAAGAAAATTATGAATGCTGCATAGGTACAAGCAATGTAGTAGGGATGTTTTTTTCTTTTGTCAAAAAGGTCGTCTCTTTGGTGGCGCTTGAGAATAATGGAAAGAAGGGCAGTCATCTTGCAAGGAAGGCTACCTGCAGAAACTCTGAGAACTGTCAAAGCATAAGAAAGATCACACCCAGTAGAGAAAAGACATCCTCTGGCCTCCAGGGGTCCACAGTCAGCTGGAGGAGCATTAATGAATGGTTTGAGTTTTCCTTCCTTTTTTCTTCCACATTCATTCTTCTTTTATCTTTCATGTTGATTGGCAACAAGGACCACACCTTCAGGACTCCTCAGTGGTGTGTACTTTTCTCCACCCCTCTTGCTTAAGTAGATCATGGTGCTGTTAAAAAAAGTGATTAGTAAAAGGAAATACAGCCAGTATATGGAGAATACTTGGCATTTTGGAGACATAGTTTTTAAAAGCCAACAAGTTTCTACTTTGGACTAGGCATCTTTTTTAAAGCCTCTGTCTTCGTTATCTTGTTCTTTACCACTTAATTTAAGGCCAGTTACAAGCTCATCTCCTACCTCTTTACATAAGCTACCAGCTCTCAGTGTCCTTTAGGTATAGAGAGTTTAATTGTGATGAAAGCTAACGAGGTACCCTTTGCAAGCCACCCATGGGGGTTTATAATAAACTGAGAGTTCCACCCAGGGACTCCATCGCCATTTACTTCTTTGATGGTACTGAGCTGCAAATGAACTAAATACTTGAGTTATTTTCCAGTGACCCCCTGGTTCAGAAATTGCCTGTCTTCCCAGATGAATGGTGAGCTCTCTCTGGGTGGATTTGGACTCAATCCTTATCCATTTTTGTACAGTAACACATGTCTTGGTTACTATAGGGCCTCATCTCTGGAGATGTTGAATGCAAGACAGAGTACCGTTCCTACTTTTAGGAAATATCTGATATTATCTGACATTGATGGGATTTGAAGAGAACAAACCAGTTTTCCTTTGCAATCATTCTTCTTTAGCCAAAGCTCTATTTTTTGAGAATAGAGGCGGGTACCCGAGGAGGGAAAATGCAAAACCAAAATCTATTTATCTTTTTTGCAAACTCTAGTAATTCGGTTTATAACAAGAACTACAGGGGTTGTATGGGTGTGTTTATCATATGTGCATATATTGATTTAGTAATTAGTTATTGAATAAAAAATTCCAGACAAAGGGGACACTATAAAAGAAATGATACAGGAGTTAAAAATAACTTGAATTTAGAATCAGTTCTGCCATTTATTTGCTCTATGACCTTGGGCAAGTTATGTAAGTTTTCTGAGCTTCAGTTTCTCAATGTTTAAGGTGGAGCTAATGATCCTTTTATTATAGGTTGTAAAAATTGAGCAAATTAACTATACGCATTTCTTCTTCTCCCCTCCTTCTACCATCCAACTAGCTAATAATTGTTTAATGTAAAACAGCCATTCAGTGTGACTTGGAAAAGGCCTTTAAGACTATCTTGCCCACCTCTCTCATTTTGACCATTCTTGCTTTTAAAAACACATGATGAGATAGAACCTTGTATAGAAGAAGGTTGCAGCTAGTATAACTCCAGTAGGAGAGAGCTTCCCAGAAGAGCAGAGCCCAAAGCTTTCCAGAAACTGTAAAAGTGAATTCCCCAGAGGCACCTTCATCTGTCTCACTCCCGCTGCACCCCTCCCCCATCCCCAGGTTCAAGCATCTCTGCCGGCCACCCCTCCCCCCAAGCATCTCTTCCAGTAGCTCCGTCTGCCTTCTGGGCTTTTACCTTGAACCAGGACCCACACTTGCAGCTACCAAGGACTGCTCGTGATCAGTTTGGCTCTAAACACAGAGAGAGAAGACAGGCATCTCCTCAACATATTTCCATAGGCGGAGCAGAGGTTAGCATATGTTTTCATACAGTATTTGTAACATAGTGTACATGCGTGTATGTACATAAATATGAATCTGTTACAACATGACGTATTCATTTCTATACTTGGTTCTATTTTTGATAAGATGCAGGATGAATTGCACAGCTGTGGATTATTCCCCTTTGTTCCTTTGTCTCATGAGAGGAGCCATTTAACTGGAAAAATGAAGCTGGATTTATGACTGCCAGTCTGAGTGGTAATAAATGTCAGGCAGACATTGCTGAGTCCTAAACTCTGTGAGCTTGAGCCCAACCCACTGCATCAATCAGCTCATTACACATGAGGCCGCAACTCCGGAAAGTCAGCTGACTACTCATGGACATAAGATCAAAGGACCCAGCTCTGTAAATATGTCTGCCCCTTGGCACCCTACATTTTTAATTGTTAGCTGACTAGAATTCCTTATGTGTTTGCTCAGAAATCTGCCCTCTGGTTCAAGTTCACAGCACAGATGCTAGAGAAGCATGGCCAGAATCCCCATCACTGTGGGTGGATGAGTGCTTTCTTGCGGGGTTGGAGCTGGCTTAGTTCTGCCCAGTCCCCTTAGGGACACAGTGGGTTTAGGAGTCCCACCCGCCCCAGTCCCCAAGCCCATGAGAGCCCTACCCGGCAATCAGTGCGGTTTGGACGTGTACTACATAGCCTTCTGCCTGGAGCCTGCTGGACTTAAACTTTTCAGACTAAATATTCCAACCATATCAGGCTGCAGTGTCTCTGGACAGCCCTCGATTTGTGTCTAGCTGCTGACTGCTCTGTGCAGAACCCGGCTCCTTGGTCCCCATTCCTGGAGCCTGATCGCAACAAAGAAGGTGTGTTCATTTCACCAGCTCCCTCGATCTTGATGACGTGTCCTACTGACTCCTTCCTTGAAGACAGGGGTCCTGCTCTCCTGTTGGTTCTCTGCACCAGCCATCCTCAGCCTACAAGCCTTTTCCTGATATTCTTCTCATCCTCAGTGGATGGGGCCTTGATGGTCCTGACAAGTGGGGGGAAAAACAGCCATGCCTTTGTAAGATCCACACTCATTTTAAATACAGATACATCTTCACTGCTTCAATGATGTGACGTTAAATGCTTAACAGAAATGATCGTGAATTTAATTTGAAACTCTATGAATTAGGCGGCATTAAGGTGCAAGAAAGGAGTTGAAATGTAGGAAATTTAGGAGTTTTAGCCAGGCTCTGCCAGGAGAGAAATTGGAGCTCTTATAAAGCAAGCCCCTTTGCTCTCTCTAAGCCCAGATTTCTTGGGTAAAACAGTAGGGGAGTTATGGACAGGATGGTCTCAATTTCCGTGTAAAATAGGAAGTCGATGGAATAGTAAAGAAAGTGATAATGCCTTTTACTGTAGTACGGTGTGCTGAAGTAATACCTCCTCCGTTAGGGTTACTTCAGTTTTCAGGAATGTGAATTACAGCAACTCAGAAAAATTAATACGACCAGATCACAGGAGGGCAAAACCGATGCCACCTGCATCTTCAATGAAGGTTGCAATTACTTTGCCCACAATATTACACTATCAAAAACTCCCAAAGATGTCCAGAGGGTTTCTGGCATTTTACTCTGTGCACTTGGCGGTGACAGGAGGATGCCTTGGTGCCGTCACCATTCACCTCTCCTACGACAAGGCTCCGACTCACGGCTTCTTCATTTTCGTCACCCCGCAATTGTCCGGTGCGTCCCAGGTCTCAACCGACAGTGAGAAAGCACTTTAATTTTATAATCAAGTATGTCAAACAATTTAGCAATAACTAAAGAAAGAGCATGGACTCCAGGATCAAATCAACGTGGAGCTCGAGGGCAGCAGGAGGAAAAGTGGCATCCCAGCCACAGTGACAGTCTGTAGACTGTTCTGCAGCCCAGGTGTCATCAAAAACTCAGATGTGTGGCTACCGTCAATCATTTTGAAGCGTCACCCCATGACCACCTGCCACAGCCCAAGCCGCACGTCCTGTTGCTGCTCCCAGGCTTGAGTCAGAGGAAAACAGCACGCACCAGAGAGCCCTTTGAGAAGCAAGGAGGCAGCATCCTCCAGCCTGGCTTTAGGCGTGTTAGGAAACGACTGTATGAGGAACAGAAGAGGCAGGGTGTTCATTCCTCAGATCAGAAGCAGCAGGGAGAGCAGGGCAGGGGAGTCGAGCTTTCCCACCCTGGAGCCCGATGCCCAGCAGCTTTCAGGCTCTGGCTTCCCCCAGTCCATCCCCTTGGAATCAGGCTGATTATTGAGGGATGGAAATCACTGTCTGCTGCTATGGAGAACGCCCACTTGGCGCCGGATGGGACAAAGGGAACAATAGAGATAAGGCTTTGGAACACAGCCTACAGGAGACAAGAATCGCTCAGGTAATAACACCAGCCGCACGTGGCCTGAATGCTCTCCACAGGGACAAAACTTTCTGGGGTAATCATGGTTGTTAGGATGGAGGATGCAAATAACGGGGAGAGTTTAAACTGAATATTTGACAACACTGAAATCCTCTGAGCGTGCCTTGAATTTTTACTCAAAAAAAAAGCTTTATTTACATGGAAGGTCTGCAAAGGCTTCAAACAAATCCCTTGTATCATTTAGGGGGAGAAATATTTTCTCTGACCCTCACACTTGGAAATGACAGGTGCTGTCTCCTATGTAGGGGGGGGAAAGTCCCTTGGAAGAGGCTGTTTTAGGTGATTACTTAAGCCAATTTGCTTCTAAAATGGCAAGATTGGCAAACTGCCCATTAGCACGTTGGCATATCAAAAGATAATGATGTTCCTCAGGAAGATTAAAGCACTATATTGGTTTCCACTTCCTGGGCAGAGGGAGCATGTCGGGGAGGGAGGAAGCGGAGGCCTGGCTTCTGCAAAACGGCTGTAGCTACTCGAAGGTTCTAGATTGTTGGACAGGGGAGGAAAAGCAGGGGGATGGGAAAGTAGAATTCAGGCAAAGTCAGGGCTTAAGAAGGAAAGGAGAAAAGTATGAGTTTTCAGAAATTTCTTTAGCCATTTGATACAGGCTAAAGAGGAAAAGTTGAAACTGAACTTTCTCTGTATCACCTACACTGGGACAGGCGCACGGTTTGCAGGGTGCCTGTGGACCATCCTCTGAGGTACCCCGACTGCAAGGTCTATAAAAGGCTCAGGTGTCAGTGTGCTAATTGCAGGTCTGCCACCACCTCTGAGAATCTGGGAAAGGCCTCCTCTGTTCTTGCCCATCCAATGCAGAATGTGTAGGAGAGGACCCAGAAGTTCACCCCGGCCCACGCTGCATCCTGTTCTCTGGTTGCGTCCAAAAAAAAAAAAAAAAAATCAAATGGAGGCCCCCCCCTCCACCTTCTGCAAAACAAACTGAGAGGGATAGCTCGCTCTGCTTGAGGCTTTCTGTCCCTTGCATGCACAGTTTTTGACACAAGCCCTTTTAGAGAAGGAGATGCGGAGGGAACCTTCTGGCGGCCTGTCATTGCTGGCCTGCGGTGGAAAGGTACCGCAGTGCATGCCTGCCTTGTTACATCCCAGGTGCCCTCTCATGTGAGGCACCCGCGGACCCCAGCATCCTGTGTCAGCAGGGCTAAGGAAGCAGTTGAGTCCGGGCAGAGACCCAGGGGACTGAGCAGACAGCCAGGGCTCGCACGGAAAGAACTGCTCAGATGGACGTTACACGATTTTCAGACAACCTTGCAAAGCCAGGTGTCATTCGGAAAAGTGTTCCTATCCAGCGACAGTACATGGTCTGAACACAGATTTGTGGAAAAGATTGAGCAGCAGGTCAGAAGTTGCCAGGGAAGAGACTGGAAAGAGAGGGGCTGGGTCCCAGCCATCCGGGTGAAAAACACATCAAGAGCTGGTCCGAGTGACAGTGGTGTGCTGTCTGTGGTTGGCCGGCGCTCCTCAGCCGGCAGGGCAGGCGGCTACACCCTGCTGGCCCCAGACTGGGCAGGGCCCCCAAGCAGGGGGTGAGAGCCAAGAGAGGACACAGAACTGAAGACGATGCAAAGTCAAAGGCAGAACAGAAGATGGAGCGCAGAACCTCATGGGAGGCTCCCGGAAGCAGCACCACTGAGACCAAGCCTGCCACCCCTAGGGCAGGGCTTCCCAGAGGGGACCCAGCTTCCCCCGACATCCACAGAATTCTACCAGATAACTGGATGCTGCTCCAACATTATTTCAGGTTTCTCTACATGTTCCTGAGCAGTTCTGCCCCTGGGATGTTGAGGGGCTCTGCCCCCACCTGCTGGGACTGAGTAAATGGCAGATTTCTGCACCAGCCCATTACTGGTGGGTGGTCAGCTTAGCCGAGATATTCAGAAGCCAAGACACATGGATGACGTAGGTCCTTCAGGGTCTGCCTCAGTGGGCACCAGGCTGCTGGTAAACATCTCCCTAGTAAGAGACAACCTTGGGGAATTAGGGCAGCCGAGAGGGGCAGATGGGTTAACGTCTGCCTGTAAGTGGTAACTTAGGATCCTTTGTCAACTCTCAAATCAGCATTGAAAAACAGACCTATTTTGTGCGTGACATTCTGTGCTATTGTAGGTCTTATTTCAATGCATTTCAGATGTTAAAAATACAGTACAGACATTCTCACAGGTTAAGGAGAAAGCTGTGTTTAACTGTCACAAACTTAAAGCTCTAATTAGAACTGCATTTGCTGATTACATAATTCGTATTTAAATTGATAAACCTAGAAAAATGTAACTGCTTATTGTACTGAGGGGCCAACAGAACTGTGTAAGCGTAACGTGAAGCTCTCAAACACATAAACAGAATGCTTTCCATTTGATTAAAGACCAAGGTGTTCCTCTATTCACAAAAAAGTAACTTGTCATGTCATTTTCCTATGATAGTTTGTGAAGTATTCCAGGCCAGTTCAAGCCATCAATAGAGTCAGTGTCTTATGGCTTTAACTATGTTCTGGGAACATCTATGCTTTGTCCTTCTGAAAATCTCCCCCCTCCCCAAATCTGGGGAAATAGATGAGGTCAAATCACTCTATCGGGGGGGCAACAAGCTGGTTCTTTACACATTTGCAGAAAGCTATAGATCGTACTTGGGCTCTTTCAATGAGGAAAGTCTGTTAAATATCGTAACTTTGGCAAAAGAAGATTAGATAGACCTCCTTAATCCTCCTCTACAAGTGAGCGAAAATGACTTCTGTGAGAGGCTGCAGGCAGAAAACTGGTTATTTCCATCCGTGTGCCGTTGGAGCGATTGTTGTCTTGGAAACGTGAAGGCCATCACACGTGGAAACAGATGATAGATGGTGAGAAGTAATTGACAAAACCATAGCTAACACGTGCCTGTTGAACTTGGGCAGAGTCTCTTAAAATGAATCAGAGGGAAGGCGAAGCTTGCTGACAGACATGTCATCACGTAGGGCCTATAGCATCCTTTTCTAAGACAAGGTCCTTGTGACGTCCCTACTCCCTTATGGCTGTACAGTTCTTGGAGTGTGTACCAACCTCCAGCTGAGTGAAATGAGGCAAAGAATCGTAGAGGATTCACCCCAAATCCCGGCTGACTAGTGGCAGAATTAGCGCCAGAACCCGCGTGGTGTGATCATTCCCTAAACTATGGTACTTGGTGTTTCCGGAACCAGAGCCTGGGCGGGGGCTTGCCCAGATAACAGCCTTGGTCTCTTTGCCAAATCAGGCACCCAGAATGTCTCATGCACCCCTGAGGTTTGAGAACTCAGGAAAAGAGCCCCAGAGAGAGAAACCCAGACTCTACGAGGCTCCAAAATATTTGTGATCCCTAACTGATAATGAGAGGACTTAACCTACAACCCCAGGTATATTCCCAACAGGAAGGGGAGACCACCCTTCACAGCTGGACACACAGACACTTCTTCCCTGATGAAGTTCCCAGGAGAACTAGTCAGTTTCCATTGGCCTTAAACCAATGGGCTACCAGGGCGGGGCTCCCACATGTGTTTTGTTTCTGTGGCCCCTCCCACATTTGCCCTGCTTCTCCGTGACCCTGCCCCTCTCCTGAGCCGACCACCCAGAGGCCAATGCTGCTTTTGGTCAATCACTTCTTCCCTGTGTTTCTGGGTTATCGCTGGTACACAGTTTGCTCTTTCAGAATCCTTGTAACAGTCCAATGGCTCATTTCCACAAGCACAAGCACACGCAGTATTTGTCATTTTAAAAAAATCCACTTTTAATTTATTCATGCATCATCTTTACTTTTCTCCCCATTCCTAACCAAATGTCTCTTCTTAGTGGTGTTTTCAACACCTTCTCCTCTGAGTAGTCACTGGACATGTTAAGCTTAATCATGTTCGCAAGACACCTCAATACAAAGTCCAAACATAACCAAACCAGTCAACCAACCAAAGACAATGGCTTGGGCTCCCGTGTAAGAGCATAAGGCAGCTTCTTTTGAAGGCAACCCAAATGGACGCTCTTTTGCTCTGGAATGTAGCCCTGCTTATTCTGAATGTTGTTATTTGACAGTGTGTAAGCAGAAAGGCATCACAGCTGAGTAGTAACAAGCAATAAACAGGCCCTGAACTGTTTCCTAGATGTTGAGAGTGAGCAAAGCTGCTGCAGTCTGGGTCCAGGGTCCCTCCAATGTGTACAGGATGCGTCCTGAACGCTTTCAGTTTTCCAGCTGCCTGAGCACCAATTTTTCTCATGAGCAAAGCCTGACTCTGCCCTGCGACAAATAAGATGATAGGAGGTCAGAACAACAATGCCCTTCCATTCATCCCCAGCTAAGTCTTCCTCCTGTGGGCCTCTCTGGCAGCCTGGGAATCTCCGTCACCCTCCCCAGCATGGGATCTGAGGATGGGAGGGAATACTCCCTACCAGCCTTCTGAAAGGAAGGCCAGCTCTGGCCTTTATTCCTGCCAGTTCCTCTCTTTGGAGCAGAATTCAAACACGACCCCGGCTCTGCCCATCTTTTGTTCCATCTGTCATTTGTGCTTTCAAAGCTTCACCCCCATACTCTTATCTAAGACTGGATCCTTGATCTCCACATCTGTCATTTAGGTATAATAATACCTACTATAAAGTACAGTGGTGAGGATTTAATAAGACAGTATTTGTCAATGTGATTAGCGCTAATTCTTACCCAAAGTATTTCAGAATGGTTTTGGGTATAAGTGTCACAGCTATTATATATTTATTATAGATTATGTATCTAACATTGTGAACTAACGTTCCTTATCTGGGTTAATACTTTATATTTTATTTTCTATTGTTAAGATTGTCCCACTCTTCTTACTTCAAATTTTAGTTTTTTCTGCTTTGTTTTTGCTCACCCTACCCCACCCCACTACCCCTGTCTTTTAGCTTCTTACGTCATTTTATTTTAGATGTGGGTTTGGTTTCTTTCTTTCTTTTTTTTAATCACTACTGGGAGTCTTTGTCTTTTACCAGGAGAACTAAACCATTACCTATTTTGGCATTTCAGAAAATTTAGTCTGAGGTCATTTTGCTTTACATTTTGTATGTTTCCTTTGTGTTCTCTAAGTTACAAGCACTGTTTCCTTTCTTTTCCTCTAGTCATTTGTAATTTAAATAAAATTTAAATTTTGTAATGGTCACCTTTAAGCTTCTCTAAGCATATACTCAAATCTACAGTTCCTTAATTCTTGATGCAAAACAAGTCAATTTCCCCTAACTTGACTTTAAAGGAATCAGCATGAGTTAAGTCAAAATTGTTCCATCCTCTTGCCCCCCTCCAAGGAAACCCCACTGTGAATGTTGTTCAGTTGTGTTCTGAGACCTCATGCAGAAGAGGAAGATTCGTCTAGTCTGATTTTCTATTAGCAAGAGTTTAAACACATAGCTTTTGTTTGTGTTTTCGTGTATCAAGAAGTTGAGATGTGGGCCATCCAGGGCTAGTACAGCTACTCAAGGATGTGTTCAAGATTCCAGATTCTGATTGTGCTTCTCTAGCTTTTGTCCTTGTGTTTATGGCCTGATTTTTGATCTAGGGATGCAGAGATCAATAAGGCACACTTCTTGCTCTCAACGTGCTCACAGAGTAGTAGGTACGGTGGATAAAATAAGCCGTAGATTCTTTGACACTGTCCTGCTTTTGGAATCCAGACTGGCTTTGACCATGAGAATATGGCAGACGCAATGCAGTGCCCAGTTTGGGTTGAGGACTTGCAGATCGGTGGCTTCCAGTTCCTTTCTCTCACAGAGCCCTGAGCCACCGGGTAGGAAGTCTGACCACTCTGCTGAGTGGGCCACGTGGAGACCGGGAAGATGAATGGAGTGGATGAGGCACCTGGCGGAGCCCAGCCTTCCAGTCATCCCCACCAAGTGCACACACGTGACTGAAGCCGTCTGGACTTTCCAGAGGAGACCAGCTGCCAACTGCCTGCTGCCAGGTGACCCCTTGGACACCATGTGGAGTTAACAATTCATGCAGCAAGGCCTGTCTGAATTCTTGACCCATCACATCGTGAGATAAGATAAAATGATCATTTGAAGCAAAGTAGTATTGGAATAATTTGCTACACAGAAATAGGTTACGAACAGGGATGTGTAAGTAAACAGACAAGTATAAGACAGTATGAAAGGTCAGGGGTAGCTGCTCTGGAGAGCAGAGTTCAGTGGTGGATTAAACAAATTTATAGTTTTAGACTTTTTGTTAGTTAGAAAGAAGTAATAATAGGCACCTCTTTCTAACTGACAGAAAGCCTAAAACTATATGCATGCAGTTGAACGACATGGGTTTGAACTGCAAGGTCCACTTACGGGCAGGTTTTGTTCAATGAGCACCTACTGCAGTACATGTGGTAGATTGAATTCCCAGATGCAGAGGAACTCTGGATATGTAAGTCGGTGGACGTAAGTCACACGTGGATTCTCAACTGCACCCCAACCCCCATGTTGTTCAGAGTCAGCTGTTTTTTTTTCAATTTCATTTATTTCTGTAATTGTTAGTCAGGTCTCTTTTCTGTGGCAGGTGGTAGAAATCTATTTCAAATCAGCAGGAGCAAAAGGACTGAGAAAAAGAAATTCCAGGGTAGCATCCAGAGGCCCAGGGAAGCCCCAGGGTCCAGGCTGCAGGGACCGCTCTCCATAACCTTCCCAGCTGTTTCATCTGGATTCCTTCCTGCTTGCTTCCTACTTACGCTGGTTCTCTGCACAGGAACGAGAAGGGAAGGTGGCCGATGACAGCCCAGCAGAAGGAAAACTCCTTTCCCCTGTGTTTTTTTTTTTTTTTGGCTGCGCTGGGACTTCGTTGTTGCACGCGGGCTTTCTTTAGTTGCGGTGCGTGGGCTTCTCACTGCGTTGGCCTCTCTTGTTGCGGAGCACGGGCTCCAGGTGCACGGGCTTCAGTAGTTGTGGCACACAGGCTTAGTTGCTCCATGGCATGTGGGATCTTCCCAGACCAGGGCTCGAACCCGTGTCTCCTGCTTTGGCAGGTGGATTCTTAACCACTGCTCCACCAGGGAAGTACCCCCAGTGTATTTTTATAAACATTCTTGGGGAGAACTGGCTAGGCTTGGCTCACGCACTCCTGTGCTCTGAGGGTAAGGAATGGCGTCAATGGGAAGAAGGTCCACGGGCACATCACAGACACAGCTGGAAGCAGCACTGAGACATCATCACTACTGTCAGAAGGTGCTGTACCAGAACTTACAAACTCAGAAGAATTTCCAGAAAAGAGATTTTTGAAAATAAACAAAATTCAGTATATTGCAGTGCAGCATTACTTCAAAAATACAGGTTATTAGGGTATATTTAAATGATTATTAAGTTCCTACTACGTTCAAAGCACACTACAGACACTAAGCAAGATTAAAATGAAGAGTTTGACCTTAAGAATCTTTGGATCCAGTTTTATCATGATCCATTAAACTGTAACAGTTTTAACAGTCATAAAAGATATAACTGTGAAAAATTATAGCCTACTTTGGACCAATTTCTGAATATTGTTAAAAATGTAGTTTTATGAAGGGTTCAAAATGTAATTACCTTGAGTAAATCTGTGAAAGAAATGCTGGAGAGGCCATACCGTCCATACTTTATTTTACTTGATTTTAATTTTTTGGCTGCAGGGCTTGTGGAATCTTGGTTACCTGGGCCCCAGGCATTGGAAGCTCGGAGTCCTAATCACTGGACCTCCAGGGAATTCCCAATAGCATCCTTTTTTTTTTTTTTAAGAGTGAGGCTTGGCCCCATAACTTACACAAAGTTTCTAAAAATTTATTTAATTTATTTATTTTTGGCTGCATTGGGTCCTCATTGCTGCACGTGGGCTTTCTCTAGTTGCGGCGAGCAGGGGCTACTCTTCATTGCAGTACGCGGGCTTCTCATTGCGGTGGCTTCTCTTGTTGTGGAGCACAGGCTCTAGGGCGCACGGGCTTCAGTAGTTGTGGCACGTGGGCTCAGTAGTTGTGGCTCGTGGGCTCTAGAGCACAGGCTCAGTAGTTGTGGCTCACAGGCTTAGCTGCTCCACAGCATGTGGGATCTTCCCGGACCAGGGCTTGAACCCGTGTTCAAATGGATTTTACTGATGGAACATTGAATATTGAGGAAAAAATAGACATCCTTTCAAACATATGTTATTTTTTTTACTTTATTAAATTATTAGTTTAAAACATTTTTATTATTTTAAGATTGATTCTATTCTATAAAAATCCAGTAAAAGGCTGCAGATGAGTGAAAGCTCTGTGGCTATAGTGTGTGTACACTGTTGACTGTCAAGAGTGATATTAAGGTAGTTTATAGAAATATTAAATTTGTTGTTCTTCATATATCATCCACTTTTGAGGGCAGCTAGGTGAAGAGAGATAGGTTTGGCTGAAAACTCTTAGAATTTTTGACTAACTCTTTAAAAGCAAACCTCTCGTGAAAGACATATCTGCCTCTTGGCTTCTTTTCACTTATTTTACCAGCTTTTAATGACCTCTTTCAATCTGTGCCTTGCGTCTGTCTTTATATTTATGAATGTTTTCCTCTGATTGTGTGTTTGCTTATTGCTTCTGTTCCATTCATTCCTCTTACCTTTAGTTGTTTGCATCTTGAAAATCTACAGTCAAGTGGGGCTTGGGAAATGCATCTTCCAGATTGCTCTTTTGATCTTTACAGTATTGATTCTGTCTTTTGGGACTTCTGAGACTTCTGATGCAGATGGCAATTCTATGATTACATTTCAATTGTCTATAATCTTTCCTTCTTTCATCTGACAAATGTTTAACCTCTTCCTGATTCTCAGCCCCCTATTTTTCCATGTCAATTTGTCGTCTCAACAGCTAACCTTTCAATTTTCCTTTTATAAACTGTTCCCATTCTTGGGTATTATTGAGAATTTAAGCAATAGATTTCAAGAGATATTTTTGTTTCCTGCACTAGATGATGAAAAATATGTGTTTGCTCTTTTATGTCTCAAAATATATTCTTGGGTCCAATGTTTATTTTCTTTTTATTGCTACTCATCCTTACACGAGGCAAGAGCTAGTAGGGTCTGTCGTTTGCCCTCAAAAAGAATGGAATTTCCTAGCTCCCCTGTTTTTACCCGTTTGAATTTACATGCAGAAGGATATATTGAAGTTTAGAAGCCTTAGGCAAATTTCTGGTGCCTGGTATTCATTTGTCTAATGGGTACCTCTTAGGCCTGCACTGTTCAATACAGTAGCCACTAGCCACATGCAGCTATGAATTAATTAAAATTAAATAAACTTAAAACGTGGTTCCTCATTTGCACTAACCACATTCCAAGTGTTCAACAGCCTCTGAGTGCAGACATGGGATGTTTCCATCTTTGCAGAAAGTTCTGTCCAACAGTGTGCTTGACTGTGAGATTCGCCTGCTTATACGTTACAGTTATCTGACTGTGGGAAGGAAGTTAAATTTCTTTCTGTAAAAGTAAAACATTCTAGTTCTTTTCTCTGGCAAGATACAGAAAATGTAAAACTACAATCCCTGATGGGTATCACTCTCGTTCTTCCCGTTTCCGTCCATGTTATTACAGTCTTATTCTTCCAAGGTGTAAGACATTCCCATTTATTTACTTCTGTTGGCCGCTGCTGGCGGTTCGATTCTCAGAGAGGATGTGCTCAGAAAGAGACTAATTTCCAGAAACAGAGCCTGGCCAAGGGATGCAGGTGTGGGTGGGAGCGCATGAAGAGTGAAGGGCGGGGCCACTGCAGAACCAGCAACTTCACTTTAGAGGTGTGGTCTTGGGCTCCTGGTTACCAAAGGCCTGTCTCTCTTAAGAGGAGACACAGCAGGAGTAATGAAAGTCTCTTCGGAGTCTCCACGGCCAAGTTGTTGTACCTTAAATCTTCCTCTGTGTCTTGACCATCCACCAACCTCCGTATCTCCGGAGAGATTGCAACTTCAATTGGCTTTTGTATTTCAAAGGTTGTTCCAGTGGAAAGGCTGGGAAGGGCAAAACAAGTGTTGGAATCCAGAGATGTCTCTTCAGATTCAGAGCTGATAGTTCATTAAGCACAGCAATAGTTCAACAAATATGTGTTGGAAGTTAAAGTAAACACACAACCCCCTCTCTCCAATAAAATGTAATAATGCCTGAAGCACGCTTTTTAGAACAGAATCCAGTTCCTAGGCACGTATCTGACATTAAGAAGATGCTTAATGAATGGTTATGGAATGGACAAATAAGTGAATAATACATCTTAAAAAAACCACACAGGGCTTCCCAGGTGGCGCCGTGGTTAAGAATCTACCTGCCAATGCAAGGGACACGGGTTCGAGCCCTGGTCCGGGAAGATCCCACATGCCATGGAGCAGCTAAGCCCGTGTGCCACAATTACTGAGACTGCGCCCTAGAGCCCTGAGTTTCTAGTTGGATGTCATGCCTATGGGTCTCAGATCTGCTGGGAGAATGGAGAATTGGAGACCAGGAAGGGAAGGGCCAAAGAGGACAGGGAAAGAGAAACACAGCTCCCAGAGAGAGAGTTGGCCACGTTCAGGTGACGACAATTACTTGTGTGGTTTTTGTTGGTTTGTTTTTAATTATTTTTGGCTGTGCTGGGTCTTTGTTGCTGCGCCCGGGCTTTGTCTAGTCGCGGTGAGCGGGGCTACTCTTCGTTTTGGTGCGCTGGCTTCTCATTGCGTTGGCTTCTCTTGTTGTGGAGCACGAGCTCTAGGTGCACGTGGGCTTCAGTAGTTGTGGCACGTGGGCTCAGTAGTTGTGGCTCGCGGGCTCTAGAGCGCAGGCTCAGTAGTTGTGATGCACGGGCTTAGACGCTCTGCAGCATATGGGCTCTTCCCAGACCAGGAATTGAACCCGTGTCCCCTGCATTGGCAGGCGGATTCTTCACCACTGCACCATCAGGGAAGTCCCACTGATGGAGTCTTGAAATGAATTCAATATAATCTTATTTTATAGGTAAAGAAACTGAGGAGCAGAGAGGAAACAAGTTTTTAATCATAATAAGAGCATAGTATTTGGAACTGAATAAATCTGTATTCCATCATTTGTTAGAGAAGTGTCCTTCCGCAGTGGGTTAAATGACTCAGCCTCAATTTTCTTACTTGTAAAATGAGATTAATCATTCTTGCCTTTTCAGATTCTTATGAGATAATGAGCCTGGTGGCCATTCAACAAAGAATAACAATTATAATTGCAGTTATTGTTTTCAAGGACACATAGCAAGTTAGTATCAAAGTGGATCTTCTTGGGCTTCCCTGGTGGCGCAGTGGTTGAGAGACCGCCTGCCGTTGCAGGGGACACGGGTTTGTGCCCCGGTCAGGGAAGATCCCACATGCCGCGGAGCGGCTGGGCCCGTGAGGCATGGCCGCTGAGCCTGCGCGTCCGGAGCCTGTGCTCCGCAACGGGAGAGGCCACAGCAGTGAGAGGCCCGCGTACCGCAAGAAAAAAAAAGTGGATCTTCTTTTCGCAGCCCTGTGCTCACTCTGTTTTACTTGGTGATGTCGGAATCACGTCACGTGTGATGGGAGTTCTGACCCGGAGGTTTGTTGTTGGCTTGGGGGTGGGTTGAGAGGGCAGAGCCGGAGACAGGGTGGATTTAATTAGCCCACTGGCCTTCCTCCAGCTCATCCCCACCTTTTGTATAGACCACTGGAACATATTCAAAATATCCCAATTCACTGGCCTGCTACGAACTTCTCTTGTGAAGGTTGGGCTGTTTCCTGACATTGAGACCGAGTGCCTAGTCTTCCTGTAGTTAAGAAAAACCTTCCTTTCCCCTTTGTTTCAGCAGTAAAGACTGGTGTCATGGCCTGTGTCAGGTGGAAGGAACATGCAGAACAGAGGCCGACATTGGTGACATGTAAGAATACACGCAGACTTGGATGGCAAGGCTCTACCAGGGAGACAGATGCCCTCCTCCAACGAACCCAGAGGAATGGAGACAAATCCTCCTCCATGACAGCTACTCCCTTTATTTCAGCCCCTCTATCAGAGGCCAGAAAACTTTTCTTCTGTAAAGGGCCAGGTAGTAAGTATCCTGGGCTTTGTGGATCAGATGGTCCTGCCACTGTAGCATGGAAAGGGCTGTATTCAATACAGAAATTAATGAGTGCACTTGTACTCAATAGCCCTTTTTATAATGAGGAACTGAGATTCGGATTCCATGTAACTTTCACATATCGCAAAGCATTATTCTTCTACAGATATTTTTCAACCCTTTAAAAATATAGAAACTTTTCCTAGCTTGTGGACTGTACAAAAAATTGCAGGGCCCCATGTGGGCTGTGGGCCATTGTTTGCTGACCTGTCCCATTAAATCACAGACCAGAGGATTTTGAGACAATTCAGGCACTGTAGGAACCGTAGGCGAAGGATGCAAAGTATACAAGTGTGAGTTTCCAGCCCTGCTGTCTCCCACCCTGTGCCATTTGTGTAAATATCTCCTCCTTTAAAATGCAAATCGTTTTTGGATTGGCATACTGAGATGAAAATCATTAAAGCAGGACCAAATTCCCCTTTGGGAATGCCTGGCCCTCTGCAGTCTCAGACATTTCCCCATGAAGCAGGTTTAAAGGAAAAAAGGTCAAAAATACTGACACCTCATTTCAGAAAAGTTACCACCTCATTTGTGGCATCTCGAGTTCCTGCTCCCACGCCCTTTCTTTCTTTTTTTTAAAAATAAATTTATTTATTTAATTTATTTATTATTTTTGGCTGTGTTGGGTCTTTGTTGCTGCACGTGGGCTTTCTCTAGTTGTGGCGAGCGCGGGCTACTCTTCGTTGTGGTGCACGGGCTTCTCATTGCAGTGGCTCCTCTTGTTGTGGAGCACGGGCTCTAGGGCACACGGGCTTCAGTAGTTGTGGCACACGGGCTCAGTAGTTGTGGCTCACGGTCTCTAGAGTGCAGGACTCAGTAGTTGTGGTGCATGGGCTTAGTTGCTCCATGGCATGTGGGACCTTCCCAGACCAGGGCTCGAATCCGTGTCCCCTGCATCGGCAGGTGGACTCTCAACCACTGCACCACCAGGGAAGCCCGGCAGGCGGGTTCTTAACCATTGCACCACCAGGGAAGTCCCCACACCCTTTCTGAAAGGCTTAGAGATCTGTCTTTCTGCCCTGTTCACCAGCCAGACTGGCAGGACTCGAGGCCCAAGGTTTCCAGCACTGAGGGTCTCCTAAGACAGAAGAGGGGGCTCCTCTTCCATTCCAGCTGCAAACACCCCTGCTTCCTCGACACAAAGGCAGCCCAGATTTGAGGGGCATTTCCTTGCTGTCCCCGGGGCCAGGTGGCCCCAGAGAACTGAAACACACCCGTGTTGGCTGCTGTCACTAGAAGCACCTGCTGGCAGTTAAGCTTGACGGGGGCCAGAGGTGGCAGCCTGCAGAGCCAGTCCTGCCTTGAGAGCCCAAAGCACAGAAAAACAATAAAATATGGTGAGCCGGTGTTCTAGTTCCAGCCTGATTACTAAATAAAAAGCAACACAGTCACTTAACCTCTCTGATCCTAGACCATCTATGAAATGAGAACCTGGATTAGATCAGCCTTCTATGTGGGGGGCAAAGGATTAGGGGTGGAGGGAACCGTCAGAAATTTAGAAATGTTCTAAATCAAATGCCAGCCTCCTTCCCCCCAAGCAACCCGAACAGATAGGAATTGGGGTGGGGCACAGGCAGGGTGCGACATTTGACAAAGCTTTGCCAGGTATTCAAATAAGAAGACCCTGCCCCAGGTGAGAACCACTGGGCTAAACCTCCCTAAAGACCCTTTGGACTCTGACTTTCAATGATTCTTTGAAAGGGCTAGAGTCAAGAGTACTTTCCTTCTGTCCTTCCTTAGTAATCTGCTGTGGGTTGACGGAACTTAGTTTGAAACAATGGAATACTGCAATTGTGCCATATCGATTTTTTAAAAAAATTATTTAGAGGAAATTTGTTCCCTGCAGCGCTACCCTTGAGATGATATTGTGAGAGTTGGCACTGCTCTGGGTTGAGTAGATGCAGGTGCCTCTTGTAAATGGGAAGATGCTGGTGTCAGGTAGAAGCATGCAAGGTAGAAGTTACACATCATGGAAGAAGCACCTTGAACCTGGACAAGGCCAGTCTGGATGGGACCAGCTGATGGTCAGCGAGAACCTGGCTTTACATCCTTTTGTTACTCTAAGCCATGCTTCCTCTTGAGGGACGTTCTTGGGTTTTTTCCTGGTTTTCTAAGAAGGTCAAGATGTTCTTCCAAACTTATATGCTCCAACAGACTCCTGTACCTTCTGTTTTGTAATACACATCACACTTGTAGTTAGTGGCTTGTTGAGTTGTCCATCTTCTGAACCAGCGTGTAAGCTCCATGCAAGAAGGGACCTGGTCCACCCTGTGTGACACTCTGCCCAGCATGATGCCTGGCATATCATGGGAACTGATTAGAAACTTGTTGAATATGAATTATACCTCATTGAAAGATTCTTTGCCTGTAAAGACTTCCCCCCAAAGAACTGTTTGTTCTCTAAACCACAGCAGCCTGGAGAGCTTAGTAATTCCCTTGCTCCATAATTCCTTGCTCAGCCTAGGTCCACAGAAATTCCTGGTACTTCAAGCCCCCATTCTAGGTCAGACTAGAATAAGAGGAAAGGCTACCCATGAGTTTTTCCTTCATCTTCCTGCCCCTCATCCCCCACTCCATCCTTCATCCTCCAGGTCCCCTGTGGGATCGCAGCCTCAGCAATGAAGTCTAACTTCTCCAAATATACAGGTATCTGCTCTGAGCTCTGAGGTCCCTGCCAAAGGCATCTCAGGGATTCGAGAACCTGATGTAATTCTGATGCAGTGCATGATTGAAGGAATGGTACCTTCAGGGCAGAGCCAAAAGTGTACCAGGAAGAAATAGAAAATACGAACAGACCAATCACAAGCACTGAGATTGAAACTGTGATTACAAATCTTACAAAGAACAAAAGCCCAGAGAAACAGAGCTGGAGGAATCAGGCTCCCTGACTTCAGACTATACTACAAAGCTACAGTAATCAAGACAGTATGGTACTGGCACAAAAACAGAAATACAGATCAATGGAACAAGATAGAAAGCCCAGAGGTAAACGCACATTTGGTCACCTTATTTTTGATAAAGGAGGCAAGAATATGCAAAGCAGAAAAGACAGCCTCTTCAATAAGTGAGGCTGGGAAAACTGGACAGCTACATGTAAAAGAATTGAAATTAGAACACTCCCTAACACCATACACAAAAATAATCTCAAAATGGTGAATTCTATCAAAAATTTACAGAAGAGCTAACACCTATCCTTCTCAAACTCTTCCAAAATATAGAAGACGGAGGAATACTCCCAAACTCATTCTATGAGGCCACTATCACCCTGATACCAAAACCAGACAAAGATGTCACAAAAAAAGAAAACTACAGCCCAATATCACTGATGAACATAGATGCAAAAATCCTCAACAAAATACTAGCAAACAGAATCCTACAACACATTAAAAGCATCATACACCATGATCAAGTGGGGTTTATCCCAGGAATGCAAGGATTCTTCAATATATGCAAATCAATCAATGTGATACACCATATTAAAAAATTGAAGGATAAAAAACATATGATAATCTCCATAGATGCAGAAAAAGCTTTTGACAAAATTCAATGCCCACTTATGATAAAAACACTCCAGAAAGTAGGAATAGAGGGAACCTACCTCAACATAATAAAGGCCATATATGACAAACCCACAGCCAACATCATTCTCAATGGTGAAAAACTGAAACCATTTCCTCTAAGATCAAGAACAAGACAAGGTTGCCCACTCTCACCACTATTATTCAACATAGTTTTGGAAGTCCTAGCCATGGCAATCAGAGAAGAAAAAGAAATAAAAGGAATCAAAATTGGAAAAGAAGAAGTAAAACTGTCACTCTTTGTAGATGACATGATACTATACATAGAGAGTCCTAAAGATGCTACCAGAAAACCACTAGAGCTAATCAATGAATTTGGTAAGGTAGCAGAATACAAAATTAATGCACAGAAATCTCTTGTATTCCTATACATTAAAGACAAAAAATCTGAAAAGGAAGTTAAGGAAACACTCCCATTTACCATGGTAACAAAAAGAATAAAATACGTAGGAATAAACCTACCTAAGGAGACAAAAGACCTGTGTGCAGAAAACTATAAGACACTGATGAAAGAAATTAAAGATGATACAAACAGACGGAGAGAAATACCATGTTCTTGGATTGGAAGAATCAACATTGTGAAAATGACTATACTACCCAAAGCTATCTACAGATTCAATGCAATCCCTATCAAACTACCAATGGCATTTTTCACAGAACTAGAACAAAAAGTTTCACAATTTGTATGGAAACACAAAAGACCCCGAATAGCCAAAGCAATCTTGAGAAAGGAGAACGGAGCTGGAGGAATCAGGCTCCCTGACTTCTGACTATACTACAAAGCTACAGTAATCAAGACAGTATGGTACTGGCACAAAAAAAGAAATACAGATCAATGGAACAGGATAGAAAGCCCAGAGATAAACCCATGCACATATGGTCACCTTATCTTTGATAAAGGAGGCAAGAGTATACAATGGAGAAAAGACAGCCTCTTCAATAAGTGGTGCTGGGAAAACTGGACAGCTACCTTTAAAAGAATGAAATTAGATCACTCCCTAACACCATACACAAAAATAAACTCAAAATGGATTAAAGACCTCAATGTAAGGCCAGACACTATAAAACGCTTAGAGGAAAACAGAGGCAGAACACTCTATGGCATAAATCACAGTAAGATTCTTTTTGAGCTGCCTCCTAGAAAAATGGAAATAAAAACCAAAGTAAACAAATGAGACCTAATGAAACTTAAAAGCTTTTGCACAGCAAAGGAAACCATAAACAAGACAAAAAGACAACCCTCAGAATGGGAGAAAATATTTACCACTGAACCAACTGACAAAGGATTAATCTCCAAAATATATAAGCAGCTCAATATCAAAAAAAAACCAAACGAGCCAATCCAAAAATGGGTGGAAGACCTAAATAGACATTTCTCCAAAGAAGACATACAGATTGCCAACAGACACATGGAAGGATGCTCAACATCACTAATCATTCGAGAAACGCAAATCAAAACCACAATGAGGTATCACCTCACACCAGTCAGAATGGCCATCATAAAAAATCTACAAACAATAAATGCTGGAGAGGGTGTGGAGAAAAGGTGACCCTCTTGCTCTGTTGGTGGGAATGTAAATTGATACAGCCACTATGGAGAAGAGTATGGAGTTTCCTTAAAAAACTAAAAATAGAACTACCATACGACCCAGCAATCCCACTACTGGGCATATACCCTGAGAAAACCATAACTCAAAAAGAGACATGTATCACAATGTTCATTGCAGCACTATTTATAAGAGCCAGGACATGGAAACAACCTAAGTGTCCATCGACAGATGAATGGATAAAGAAGATGTGGCACATATACACAATGGAATATTACTCAGCCATAAAAAGAAACGAAATTGAGTTATTTGTAGTGAGGTGGATGGACCTAGAGTCTGTCACACAGGCTGAAGTCAGTCAGAAAGAGTAAAACAAATACTGTATGCTAACACATATATACGGAATCTAAAAAAAAAAATGGTTCTGATGAATCTAGGGGCAGGACAGGAATAAAGATGCAGATGTAGAGAATGGACGTGAGGACACGGGGAGGGGGAAGGGTTAAGCTGGGACGAAGTGAGAGAGTGGCCTGGACATATATACACCACCAAATGTAAAATAGATAGCTAGTGGAAGCAGCTGCATAGTCCAGGGAGATCAGCTCGGTGCTTTGTGACCACCTAGAGGGGTGGGATAGGGAGGGTGGGAGGCAGATGCAAGAGGGAGGGGATATGGGGATATATGTATATGTACAGCTGATCACTTTGTTATACAGCAGAAACTAACACACCATTGTAAAGCAATTTTACTCCAATAAAGATGTTTAAAAAAAAAAGTGTAAGGACTCTGAAATAGACAAAAGATAGATGAATTATGACTCACCTGGGAGGCAAATGAAATACCCAAAAATGAAAAGGGAAGGAGAAAAGAAGAGCTAGGATGGAGATTAGTTTTTATTTTTCCTACCCATTCTTTCTTCCTTTTCCCTCTGTAAATCATGAACCTTTTGCAAATCATTTCCAAAGTTAGTCAGAGAAAAAGAGGAGGGGGTCATAACTGGCATGAGATGCTCGCTTCTGAGGTTTTCTGTTCTTGAACAATTTCCCTCTTCATTCTCTGTAGCCCCAGCATGTACAGCTCAAGTGTAGCTGCCCGCAAGCACGCAGGGGTTTTCTTGGCCGGCAGGGCTAGTAAAAGTCCTGCAAATTGAATGGAAGAAGCAGCTTCAGAGCTCTTTGGAAATATTACAGGCACTGGGGGGAAATCAACAAAACAAGGAAAAGAGCATTTTAAAATGAGTTGTCTTGTATTTATCCAAGTTCACAGTGCTCTTAGCAGGTTGCAGATTAATACTTCTGGCCAGATTCTGAATAAGCCACAGGGGACCAATAAGAAACTTCCTGCCTGGAAACTAAGAAGGCCTAATGGATCAGCTGTCACTGCCTCTGTTTGGGAGGCAGGTAGAGTTTGTGTCGAGCCATTTCTCCATGTTATGAAAGTCACAGAGTATTTTACATCTTTCAATAACACTCACCATTTGGCAGGCTAATGCATGCCTTTTCCCCTGCCTTTTTGCTAGCTCCTGTCTTTGCTGGTAACCCAACACTGTCTGGATTTGTTCTCTCTCCCAGTCCAGCAGGAAAATAATGGGGAGAAACAGAAGATCCATTTATATGTTGATGAGGAAAAGAAAAATCTTAGATTTCAGGAACTGAAAAAGATTTCCAAGCAGGGGGTACCTAGAGGGAACAGAGGTAGTGGTCTAGCCTCCCACTGATGGGGGAGACCAGTAAGGGAAGGCATTATTTGGAAAGAACTTCCAAAAAAAAAAAAAAGACGGAATAACCGTCAGTCTGCTTTTTATTATCCAGACACCGATAATTCTAAACAATGCCAGTGAAGAAATATTCCTCCAGCCAGATGGTTGCTCCCCTGGCCCCCATGAGGTGCAGTTGCTTCAAAGTAACTTTACCCAAGTCTTTTTTTTTTTTTTGCTTTTTTTTGCGGTACTCGGGCCTCTCACTGTTGTGACCTTTCCAGCTGCGGAGCACAGGCTCCGGACGCGCAGCTGCCATGGTTCACGGGGCCAGCTGCTCCGCGGCATGTGGGATTTTCGCGGATCGGGGCACGAACCCGTGTCCCCTGTATCGGCAGGCAGACTCTCAACCACTGCACCACCAGGGAAGCCCTGACCCACATCTTTTATTTACTGAGGAGGAAAGTGAGGGTCCGGAGAGCCGATGGCCCCTGAGCTGGAGCATTTCATAGAACCCTGGTCTCTTTGCTGCCCCCTGGAGGCCTTCCCTCTCCATTACGCCGCCAGACCCCAGGTGAAAAAACACTGGATGAACCCAGTAACTGGGCAAAATTGGATCATGCTAACCAAAGGGACATATCTGAGAAACTGGGAAAAAAGCCCAGAGCAGCTGCCCTCTGTCCTTGCCTTGTTTATAAGCCATATTTGAGAATTTTCAATCTTAAGGCTCTCTTTTTCTATCCTCTCCTTCATTTATATAAAAACAGATTTCTTTTCATATTGGAAAATACGGCTATGCTCATATAGGCTCATTTCCATTTTAAAATCATGGTAAGACCCTTCTGATTTTCTGTGTGACTGTGTAGTGGGTAGGAATCGCAGTTCTCAAAGACAGGCGTGCAAAGAATATTGTGGTTTTTTAATTAAAATTCAGTTTAATTTAGACTAACAGTTTTCATCCCACTAAGCAAGCAGAAGGCTCAAGCTCAGGTATTTAGGGGCTGTCCTATCTCAGGGTTGTGGACCCATAGTGCTTCTTTGCGATTGGGCTGTCCTGCTGGGCCGTTCTACGGCCATCCGCCTGACAGCCCCGCTGGCTTACGTTCATTCTTTGGCCTCCTCTCGAGGGCGTTTCCAGTTTCCCTGGATAACGTTTCTGCCGTGGTGCTGTTCAGTAGGCATTTCGTTGTTGAATTTCCTGGCATTTTAGTATTTATTATCACACGTGATTTTTTTTTTCCTTTTGAAGTGAATTATTTCTCTCCTGGGCTTTGGGGATCAGAGACATGTTATTTCAGGCCCAACTTGAAAAGGAATTAATCCAAGGAAATGCATCCAGAAATCAAGAGAGGCCATGTAGGAGGAATCTGACCGACACCCACATCAGGAGCGATTTTGCATTTGATTTACCCACACGAGGTAGATGAATTCACCACCCAGGGAGTTGTATCTCCCCGAGTTATTTCCCAGTCTGATGTCTCTCTGCCCACAACGTCAGCTTTCCACTAAAAAGGGGAAATCATTGGTTTATACCCAACTATTGTCTTCACTCACTAACTCCACCTGTCAAGCATTTGTCAAATGCCAAGCCTTCCCCCACCCCTGCTTTGCCAACCAGAGAGAAGGAATCGAAGAGCCCGGCCCCGGAAGCTGGAAGAAATTGGGATAAACAGGAGTAAGTGATGGGGTCAAAGGGAACAAAGTCTAGGACTGGATGAGTTTGCCATCCAGACCCACTCCCCTGAGGTTAGAATCAGTGAGGAAATACCTCGAATCCTTTCTACTCCTGTGCTTTTTTACAACTGACATAACACCTTCCAGCAAATGACCTCCTCTATTCCTCACAATAGCCCAGGGAGGCAGGCACTTTGCAGATAAACAAATAGAATTTTAGCAGGAAGTCCCCAGCTCTGGGTCATTCATTAGGTTAATAGCACGGTGGGACTGAGTGACCAACCCCTTCCTCCTATGATCTAAGGTTTGGAACCAGCAAGACCTTGACTCAAATCCTAGTTTCAGCCCATATTAACTCTGTGACTATGAGGAAATTCTTTTGTGATGCTCTGTTGGGAATTGTCCCTGTTTTTCACGAGTTTTCTTGTGAAGATTAGATGAGTTAACATAGTATTAATAAATCCCGAGCACAACAGCTGGTACTTAAGAGGGGCTTAATCTCTAAGAATAGGAAGGACCACATTCATTCCAGGATCTGTAGACAGCTAGACAATTAAAAACAAACAAGCAGAGATTTGATAAGAAATGAATGAAAGGCTCGTTATCCGTGCTGGGATTTCCTAGTTCTTCAAATGAATGTAGGAAGCTTTAGCCTTTAGATAAACTTAGAATCCTTGCCTGGCACCAAGTCACAGCCTGGAGCTGACACAGCGAGCTGCCACAGCTCCAGTCCTGCAAAAAACGAGTGTTCCGTCAAACCTCTGCTGCTTTGCATATGTGTGTGCAGTTCTGCTGTAGGGCTCAAGTTCCAGGTGGTCGTACTGAGCTATTTCCATATGTTTGCATAAGCTGCTCCCCGGAATTTGGAATGGAGCTGTTGGACCATTCATGCTTTTGTCTCGTCCCCATTTTGGAATCTAGCATCTCTTTTTCTCTCGAAACCTCTAGTCCTAGATTGATTATTGCTTTGACCTTGATTAGGTGAGTAACAAATTCGAGACATGAGGAAGTAGTAACTTAGAAGTGTTCTGAACCTCACTGGAGACCAGCCGGAAGGAAGCTTTTAGTCCGGGTCTGGCGTAGGGATATCCTCGGAATGCGATGCTTCATTTCCCCACCTGATGTTTCCTTCCACGAGGGAAAGCTTAGGAGTATAACGTTCCTGCCTCCGTGCCCTTTGTCTAACTGCTTGCTTTGTTCAAAATCAAGATGGAGAAAAAGTGTTATTTATTGTCTTCCTTCAAATACTTTATCACTCTTGGCTGTGCACGTCTAGCCTTCGCCCTGTACTCTGAAACAATCCACCTCGGGGTCTACCGAAGTGGTGGAGCCCTTTATATAGTAAATGGAATACAATAACATAAGGATGGGGTAGAAGGAGAAACGGGGCGTCTGCCTATATTGAGTGTATCTGTGGGCGTGATTTCCCAAGATCATGGACCCATTTATATAAACTGGACTCATTTATATCGAAAATAACTGCACCAAACCAAAGTAGATCAGAACCCATATGCTGATGGTTAATGCATTCTGTTAAAGTGGGTTCGAAATCCACTACGCTTAGTTAGCTCCATAGAAGCCAAAACCTCTTCTGGGAAGTTGTAGACTTCGGAGGCTGTCTCACAAATCCATTTCGCTGGTCACAGGGGAAACCTCATGAAACTGTGTAAATGGATCTATACAAATCCATTCCCACCAGAAGGAATGCAGTTCAAAGTGATGTCCTGTGTGTAATAAAAATAGAACTGATCACGTTATTGCCTGTATCCAATGTAATAGCCATAACAGTTTGCAGCCACCAGTATTATGAAGGGGAAGATTTATTTATTTATTAAGAAAATATCTATTGCTTATTTTCTGTGGAGGTAGGTGCTCTGGTAGAAATAGATGAACACAAGGTGGGATCCCCAATGATGCTTAGCTACCAGGATGTAGTATGAGTAACATGGGAAATTAACTAGACAAGTAGATACAAAAAGTACCAAAATGGAGGAATGGATGGTAAATGCTAGGAAAGTTCTTTGAGGGCAGGGATGGTTAATGGGAGTTCAGAGAAGAGGTGAGTAGGGTCTTAGTAGTGAGGTGGGAGCAGTGATGAGGGAAAGTGAAGGTGGGAAACAGTGCCCCAGCCACAGGTACAGCATGGGCAGAAGTTGTAGGATGAAAATTACCTGGAGTTCTTACTGTGGGCGGACTACCCTCGACGGCGATGGTTTTGTTAAGACTGAGTGAGAGATCAGGTGAGAACAATGCCTGGTGACCAAATGGTGGAATGTCTTGAAAGCTGCATTGAAAGGATTCAGACTTTACCCTGTAGAGAATGCGGAGTCCTTGAGGATTGTTAAAAGGGGGAGAGGTATGATTAAGATATAAAGATTTTTAGATGAAAAAAAATCTATACCATACAGCATAGGCTGATGAGAGAGAACCTGGAGAGAGAGAAACTGTTAAGTGGATAATGGATTTGTTGAAACAACAGGGTATTAACTAGAATGGTTGTAGAGGCTTGGGGAAGGTAGCAAGGGTACTAGCAATAGAATGGAAGCACAGTTGTTAGGATTTAATGATGGCTTAGACATGAGGGAATAAAGGGTGGAAAGTTAGACCTGACAAAGCTTTCAGATGAGATGTCTGAGAAAGTGGCAGTAGAGACTTACCACCATGGGAAGCTCGACTGGGAACATTTCAGTTCAAGTAGATGGTGCCTCCATTGGCCACTGCTCGCCTGTCATAGCCCTGCTTGGCCCAAGGCACAAAGGCCTTTCTCTTGCAGACTCAGCCCTGCCTAGGTGCTGCACCACTGAGAACCCAGACTCAAGCTCCACTCAAGCCCCTCCTCTCCAGCGGGCAGGCATTGCCATTGTCTGCTGGTCTCACGGTCACTCCCAGTGGCCAGGTCACCTAGAATCAGAATTTGATGTTTCTATTCCAGGTCTGCATTGGGTCTAGGACACACTCCTGAGACCATTCACTTCAATGACTTTTTGTCACATTCCTGCTACCTTTTATCCCAGGGCTACATCTTGCTTCTGGCTTATTCTGCCTCACTTGGACTTACCACCTTGGTTTATCATCCTGTTTTCTTCCTGATACTAAGAACTGCTGCCCCTCAACCCTCTGTTCCCAACTGAATCAGACCCCTTAACGATGGATGCCAGTCTGGGATGGATTTGAGTTTGCAGTCGTGGTCCTTCTCCATCTCCAGAGATGATGAGCTCATCTTTCTTGACTGGCCCAGTCTTTGGTATCAGAACAAACCCACTGCTTGGTGTCTTGGAACTCTCGTGGGATGAGTGACTATGACTATTCCCTTAGTGATGGTTAATGATGAAAGTGTGACACACAATTAAAAATGTCAAGGAGGTAGTTCAGCCTAAAATATTGAAGCTGACGCAGGAGGTCAGGATTAGACATCCAGATTTTGGATTTATCTCCATGCATAAACACATCATTACAGTTACTACTAAAGTCAACGTCAGATACACACAGACAAATGAGTCAGCAGGAAGCAGTAACAGCAAAGCTTTGCATCACAAAACATTCCATTCTTATTATCTTTTTAGAAATAAGACACTGGTGAAAAGTTGCTATATTTGGGCAAGGACAGAGCACTATTTCCACCTCAATAATTTTTTGAGAAAAAGAGAGTTAAAAATGAGCAGAGATTAAAAGTCTGAACATTGGGAGAGTCTAACATTAGGGACATGGGAGGGAGAAGAAGAGAATTAGCCGTGGAAGGAGGATGAAGGGAGGTGACAGGGGGTGCAGCTGTGTGGGGTAAGAGGTGACAATCCTACAGAGGTGTTGGGGAGACAGACAAACCTGCTTCCCTGCCCAGGTGGGACTGCCCTCTCCCATTCTTGTGGTCCTTTTTCAGGAAAAGAGTTTGCAATAGCAAAACAACATAGGAAAACAGCCTTTGGTCTGTGTGTTTCTCTTTGGACAGAGGATTCTGAGCAGGAGTTCTCCTGCCTCCTGGCTGTCGTAATGAGAGGATGGAAGCTTGGTGTGGTCTCTACGCAGGGCACCTCGGCCACGGAGGCATCTAGGCCTGTGTCTGTGTCCACAGCACCTGTGGACACAAGACCGAATCTCATGGGGTTGGAATGCAGAACACATGAAAAGTTTCCCATTCGATATCAAACAAAAATATATCATGGCCTCGAGCCAGTAGATATTCTGGGACTGGCCTTTTTCTTCCAGCCCCTTACATGTAACCAGCTGGAAGTCTTTTAGAAGAGCTGGGCTATTCAACCTCTGAGATGAAGGATTTGCCATTTAATGGGGAGGCCACTTTTCAATGCAGAGGTGGAACGCTAAGTCCTTGGCTTATTCTCCAGGAATTCTCATTCCTTCTCGGTAGAAAAGGCTTCGTAGAGAAAGACGTGTCAAGGAGCAAATATGTTTTAAGTGTAAAAATAAGCAGGTATATAGATAGGCAGATTTGAGGGGTATGAGACAGTATTCTGTATCCCCAGGGTACCAGACACCTTCTGATGAAAAGTCAAAAGGAAACACCCGAATTCCTATTTCACAGCCAGTATGAGTTTCTGTTGAAAAATTATGGAAAATAGGATCAGATAGTTTTCGAGTTATTGAATTTGGCTCCGAGTAAAGGAAGGCTCAGTTATGGTGAGGGAAGGACTAGATTGCAGGGTCTGGCACTGAACTTGGCACCATCACGTGTGTGCCCCTCCTCGTGTCTCCTTGAAAAGCATGTCTATTGTACTCCACGGTGCACCGCGCCTGAATTCCAATATCTCCATAGTATTTGGGGGACCAAGGCATTGGATGGGTACATACAGGGCCGAGGACCACAGTGAAGGTCAACAGACATGAATTCAAGTTCTATCTCTGCTCTTTACTATTTGTGCAATTCTGCAAATTACTAAAACTCTCTGAATCTCAGTGAACAAATCTGAAAAATGAAAAGATCCCTATGTGCCTTAGGGTTGTCATAAAGATTGAATGGGTTAATCCTTGGTAACCTCTACGAGCATCAGGAGAAGGGCATTTTTAAAGCACCAGTCGCTTGACACTCCAACTTGACAAAAATCAAATCACTAAAATTATCACCCAAATCACTGGGAAATATTATTTTCTCATGCAGACAAATAGTTTATGGGACAAATGTTTGAGAATAAGATTGATTTTAACTTTCAATTACTCAATACATTATTGATATTATTTATTAAAAAAAAAATAGTAAAGCACAGTTGGCTGGAAGGAGGGTTCAGAGTTCAGAATCCAACCTCCAGGAATGCAAGTGGTCAACATGTCTTGGAGGAAGACGTCTCCCATTGGCTTCATGTCTAAAACATCTGCTAGGATTGGTGTTAAAGAAGCTGGCACATTCTCACTTCTCACAGACATTACTCAAGATGGAGGTGCAGCTGTGACAAAATGTTTCCCATACGGAAACCTTAAGTGGGACTCCTCAGAAGAAATGCACATGTTTCCATCGTGCTCTGCCGACTGCCCATGCTGCACCGGAGATGAAGAAAAGCTACCTGTGGTTGCAGCCAGCTTATTTCAACGTTGTTGGTCATTTATAAACTGGGTGACATCAGGTAGGAAATTTAACCTCTTTATATCTGTTGTTTTTTTTTTTCATCTGCAAAAAAAGTTATAAATAGCCCAGCCAAGTAGGTTGTGGTGAGAACTACAGGCAATGACGCCATGAAGACCTGGCTACTAAGCGCTAATAAGACTAATAACACAGAAGAATTTCAGCATCAGTTTCCTGCCCTTCTTCCCTGCACCCCCTGCTCAGAGGGTAAATGCTATCAAGTTAAAAAATTTAGAGCAATTTGATTGTATGCACTCTTCTAAAAGTTGCAGATGACTTGCAGTTGATCTTTCCTTTCTAATCTTCCCTTCTGAATGCATTTTCTCCTCTAGATTAGCCAACAAAATTGTGCCATCAACTTCACAATGATTGATTGGGCCACAACAGGTATCTCCTATCTTGTGGACTGTGAATCAACTTCACAATGATTGACTGGGCCACAACAGGTGTCTCCTATCTTGTGGACTGTGAATCAACTTCACAATGATTGACTGGGCCACAACAGGTGTCTCCTATCTTGTGGACTGTGAATCAACTTCACAATGATTGACTGGGCCACAACAGGTGTCTCCTATCTTGTGGACTGTGAAAGGCAGGATTGTCTTTTCTAAATAGAATATTTAGGATTTCTTGTGGAATGTCCAAAAAAATCTACTTAATTAGGATGTTTCCATTTTAGTATTAAATTTTTAATTGACCCAGAACGATAGCCACCACAGAATGGTAGATTGACTCTGAGTATCTCAAGCTATTTAGTTTTTTTTTTTCCTTCTTATTCAAAACTAAGGTCTTGAATAGGCTTGAAGGAATAAGTTGGAGAGAAAAACACCCCACAGCTTTTCTACCATCTTTCCTGGATAGTCATTACATTCAAATTAGCACAAAGTAAAGGGCTCTGTAAAAGTAGGGTGAAATCCCCAGTTCCTCTAGGGAGTGTCCAGCCAGCAGAATCACTGGGGTGAAGCGTCACTGCTTCCCTCCACTGGCAGGGTTGTCCTGCTGCCACGCCTCATGCTCTTTGCCCTCCCATTTACCGTCCTGACTCTGCCAGCATCACCTCTGAAACAGGTACGATGGTTTTGTCACTCTCTGACCTGCCATATTTGAGCAGCTGGTATGGAGCTGGTACCCAGGCTACTGCTGCTGCTGCCTTTGTAAGGGAATGGAAAACACCTCCCTCTGGTATTACAGTGCTGACTGGGTTCTCTTAGACAGTGACTTTGTCTCCACTTCCTAAAAGGAAGCTAGATGGAAAATACTTCCGTGGTTGGGATGGAGGACGTTGGCGGAACATACAGGGCATGACACCTCAGAGTGTTTCTTGAGCTGCGTTTAGTTTTCTCCAGTTGCCATAACAACTTCCTACAGATTTGGCAGCTTAAAAGGAACAAAAAATATTCTCTCCCAGTTCTTGCGGTCAGAAGTCTGAAATCAAGGTGTCTGCTGGGCTGCACTTCCTCTGAAGACTGTAGGGGCATTACTTCATTTCCTCTTCTGGATTCGGGTGGCCGTTGACATTCCTTGTGGCTGCGTCATTCCAATCTCTGCCCTAGCCTCCACGTGGCCGTCTCTTCTCCCTAAGTCTCTCCTCCAGGTATCTCTTACAAAAACACTTCTCATTGGGTTTAGGGCCCTCCTGATAATCCAGGATGATCTCATCTGTAGATTCTTAGCTTAATTATATCTGCAAAGACTGTTTCTCCAAATAAGATTACATTCACAAGTTCTGGAGATTAAGACCTGGACATATCTTTCTGAGGGCCCCCATTCAACCCCCTACAGCCTGCTGCGTGGATTATAGACCTCAGAGGGCAAGGAAACAAGGGTCCCTCTTAAAATAACCCAGGCAAAAGCTGGAGGTGGCTTGGACTAGGTAGTGGTGGTAGAGGCCATGGGAAATGGCCAGATTCTGTATTTTAAATGTAGGGCTGATGGGAAGTGCTGTTGAACTGGACATGGGTTATGAAGAAAACAACAGTAGTCATGGGTGACTCCAGAGTCTTTGGCCTGAACAGCTGGAGAAGAGGGTTTTCACTTATCGAGGTGAGCAACATTTGGGCAGAACAGGTCTGAGGTGAAAATTGGGAGTCCAGTTTCGCACATGTTACATTTCAGAGGTCTATTTGCGATCCCAGATGAAACGTGACGTAGTCTATTGGTTACATAAATCTGTACACAAGAATCATCAAGACTCAGTTTTCTAAAGTTCATGGTCATAGTTGGAGGAGACCCATGTGTAGACAGACAATAGTAATCCACCTTGATAAGAGCTATTGAAGAGAGGAGAGCAAGTCCCGTGGGGTCTAAGGAAAGGAGTTGGGGGCTGGTCTTAACGGGTTTTGGTGGCCACCCAGGCAGAACTCCTCAGCCATCACCGAGAAGCTCCAAGCAAGGAAGTCACCCAGAGGGAGAGGAGGAAGGAGAGCAGAGAGGGGGACCGTGACAGCACAGGTGGCACTGCAAAAATCTGTTTTATGGGCAGAGAGCCCAAGGTGGTTCCGCTCTGTGAACCTGTCAGTGCCCAGGGGACCTGCTGGCCAGCACCTAGGGAGGAATATTGCCCATAAAGAGTGGAGGAGAATGATACACAGAGACTGGGGATTCAGCCAGGCCCCCCATGGAGCAACAGAGGATGTGGGGGGAGCCATAGCCCATAGGGCAGGAAGGTTGCACACACCGGGGAGAAACCCCTTGACTCTGAAAGAACCAGAGGAAGATGTTTGGAACTAACCTTTATGCAAATTTGCTCCTGGTCAGATGTGGCCTCCTGTCCACTTATTAGTGTGTGTCCTGCTTCGTGCCCTCAGCCTCTGGGGCCCAAGAGATGAGCTGTAGATGATTATCCTTCTGCTGGGAGAGTGCTGCAGACGGCACAGCAAGAGCCAACACCCAGAAGCATAAACCACTGGCACGTACGAGGGTACTGCGGTGTGCCAAAGCGGCCCAATTCAGGCTCACATTCTTTTACTTTAGAAAAGGAATTTAGCTGTGAATTGGCTCCTCCTAATTTTAATGAGTGGGTGTTCAAGTGGGTACACATATACTATATTCACCCAGTTTGGTGGTAGCTTTCCATCTCTATTTGTGTGCACGTGTGCTTGTGTGTGTGAATCTCAATGTACATGCCTGGGAGGTGAAATGAATTAAGAAGAAGAAAAAGAGAGCAAAAAGGGGTATTTGTGTCTGTTACATACTTATCACCTTTCTTTGTGAAGTCTAAGGTTCCCTCCAGTGAGAGAGGGCAGAGCTGGGAGCTCTGCTTCTATGACAACCTGTGACAACCTGCGAGGCAGCATCACTGCTTGCAGCCCATGTTAAAATGACTATCTGTCCAGCAAGACACCCTGTCAGGATGCAGACTGGACAAGCTGCCTAGAGCATCCCATTTCGGTAGAATCTGAAGGTCAGATGTTGGTGTAATATTTTTTGGAGCCTTAAGGAGAAAGACGGGCAGAGAAGGAGAGAGACCCTCTCTAGATGCTCCTGGAGCCTTGCCTTGGGCTGCCTCGCCCCCAGGCCACCCCTTGTCTGGGATCCTGTCTCACCTTCAGCACTTCCTGTCAGGTGTGCCTGGAGTGCAGTGCTCAGCCCTAAAACAATGGAAAGCACAAGTTTCAGGGACAAAGATTGAGGGCATCACGGTTGGCTGAGTTTTCATCAGGAAGCCAGAGCTGAAAGCTACAAAACGAAGTCCACTTGATAAGGTGGTTATTTTGATTTTGATTCAAAGGTTTAAAAAAAAATTTAGAGAAATGAGCAGGAGAGGTAGGTCTCAGCCTAAACCAGATCTTAAAGTGGAGAGGAACCTCTCAGGACCTCTCACTGGGGACATTTGCCTTGTTTGTTAAGATGTGAGATTGGAAAGGCGATCTTTTTTGTTAAACGCCTTTAGTAGCCCTCCACCTTTTCAGATCCTTTTAGCCTTCTCTGCTTTACTGCCATCACGCAAGTCAATTACACTGAATCCAAATGATTGGATAATTCTACTTTTAAAAATGGGGAGAGAGGAAATATAAGTCCATCCAGGTCATCTCTTCTGATCGGCAGATGAGCACAGAGATGCTTGCGTGTTTTTGCGGAGCAGACAAGCCTGCACACAGCTCTATTGGTCCTGTCCAGATGCTGCTAAGCTGAAACACTAATTCACGAGTCGTGAAGTAGCAACGTCACTCGGAAAAAAAAATTCAGGTAGATCTGGTGGTTCGTAGGAATTTATTGACAAGAAAATATCCTTTGTCCCTTATAATCAGGAAGAAAACCACATGAGCACTGCTGTCTTTTTAAAAAATAATTGTAGCTTGTCAGAGTCTTAAGCATAGTCAGGCATAGTTCTAATTCCAAAAGATACACGCACCCCAGCATTCACAGCAGCACTGTTCACGATAGCTAAGACATGGAAGCAACCTAAGTGTCCATTCACAGATAAATGGATAAAGAAGATGTGGCACATGGAATATTACTCAGCCATTAAAAAAGAATGAAATAATGCCATTTTCAGCAACATGAATGGACCTAGAGATGATCATACTAAGTGAAGAAAGTCAGAAAGAGAAAGACAAATACCATATGGTATCACTTATATGTCGAACCTAAAATATGACACAAATGAACTTATCTGTGAAACAGAAGCAGACTCACAGCCATAGAGAATAGACTTGCGGTTGCCAAGAGGGATGGGGGGAAGGGGAGGGATAGATTGGGAGTTTGGGCCTAGTAGATGCAAACTACTGCGTATAGAATGGATAAACAACAAGGTCCTACTGTATAGCACGGGGAATCATATTCAACATCCTGTAATAAACCATAATAGAAAAGAATATGAAAAAGAATATATATGTATAATCGAAGCACTTTGCTGTACAGCAGAAATTAACACAACATTGTAAATCAACTATACTTCAATAAAATAAATTTAAAAAAAAGAATGGTCTGGGTGTAGTAAAATGTCCTGGCAGGCGCCCACTGGAAGGGTGTTGGTGGGCTGAGTGTGAAGAATAGTGTTAGGCCTTCGCTAAATCACAGTATTTTGAAATTCTTAGGTTCAAGCATGTGGGCACAGGCCAAGAAATGGAGCCTTAGCGACCAGCATGGGCACAGGAATGAGGTCCCAGCACCCACTCTGGGCCCTACCTTGGTGAGTGTAGGTAATGCATGAATATTTTTAAGCCAGAGTCAGCAGCTTCCTGACAAGGGAGCATGGGGCCTGGGGCTGAGACTTCCTCTTCACAGGCTCTGCTCCCTTCTCTAATTCAGTCTTTTAGAGTCTTATAATATTTGGGGGACAACAAAATTAACACACAAGAAACCTTTCATGAGCATTTGAGCACAATATAGGAATGTGATGACTAAGATTACTAAATTATACAATTAAGCAAAATAGTAAAGAATTCTGTTGTTAAGAGAGTTGATACCATAAAATTGGAAAATTATGAATCAGATTACATATCCTTCATATTGATACTGACCAGGGCTCTTGGCTTTCCCACATCAATAGAAATTGACTAGAGGCCAGACAGGAAATTCAGGCAAAGATTTATGGGGGCCTCTGCTGCAGCAGGGGGGCCAGGTAGGCAAAAACAAGTAACAGGTTCCCTTGCTCGCTCTCTGAGCCGGGACCAAGCTGGCTCCTCATATGGGGTGAGGGTAGAGGTGTGTCCAGGGGTCAGGCTGGAAGGGTGGCTTGCCCACCTCTTCGGTGGTGTGTGCAGGGGGCATGCGCAGTACCATGCTTTTGCTCCCGACACCCTGTTTTTGCTCCCAGCTCTTCAGAAGTGGCAGTTGGGTTTTTTTTTTTTGTCTTTCTTTAATCTTTTGTCCATAATTTGCCCCAGCTGTGCATGCACGCAGTTATATTTAGTCCCATGTAGTTTCCTTGTATTTTGTTGCTGGAGGAGACATTTGTCCAGGTGCAAGCCCTGCAGAAAGAGTCCCAGATCCCAGGCCTGTCTCAGTATTTGTTGAATGAGACATTAAGTGAACCTTCTTTGGCCATTTCTCTGCATCTACCACCACCCTCCCGGTCTTGGTAATCCCCCAAGTCCCAGTGAGGCAGGGATCCATTGCTTTCAGACCCTGTTCTATTTTGCTTCCTCCAATCTCGGATCAAACAAAGGGCAGCCTTAGTGATGATCGTGAATATTGAACCGAACTTTGCTGGGTGGGGGGATGGGGAATGACCATATAGTCATTTTCATCACTCTGGTTGTCCTGCATCTGCTTAAGGAAGTGAGACTCAAACATTTCGAGGTAGAAGGAGGAATACTGCCATCCATGAAGCAAGGTCCCCCAACCTCTTTTTGTAGCTCATTACAAACGTTGCTTAGAGAGATGAACATGGGGGGGGGATAAATTGGGAGATTGGGATTGAGTTATACACACTACTATATATAAAATAGATAACTAATAAGGACCTACTGTATAGCACAGGGAACTGTACCCAATACTCTGTAATGACCTACATGAGAAAAGAATCTAAAAAAGAGTGGATACATGTATATGTATAACTGATTCACTCTGCTGTACACCTGAAAGTAACACAACGTTGTAAATCAACTATACTCCAACATAAAATTTTTAAAAAGAAAAAATATAAACACTGTTACACAAGGACTTAATTTTCCCCATTTTGCTTTCCAAATCAGTGGTAACATTCCAGTCCCCAGTGCTCAATTTGGAGAGATTCAATGAACCTGTACACAGAAAATTAATCACATCACAGTCAGATCCTGAGCCCTCCTGAAGCCATTAAGCCTTACTATATATGTTTTTAATATTAGTTGATGTGGAGTTAATAGAAACCAAGTATCCTAGTTAATTAAACGTGTTGCTAGGAATATTTTCAAAGCTTAATTCAAAGTCATATGCTATGGCTTCAGGCACCATTTTCATATCACTGGAGTATTATCAGTTCATCTGGGATGAGAAATAAACACTAGGAAATAGACAGTGAAGAGTGTGTGTTTTCCTCATTTTCCTAATACTAGCTATTTGCAAAACAAAGCAAAAATACTGAATCTTTAGGAATTGTCTTCCTGGCAATCCATATGAGTTTTCTCTCTCTCTCTTAAAGATTCCTAACAAAAGCATAGCAAGGCTCCAACAAAGCAAGTCTGGAAAACACGTTTGCTGCGGCTGGACCCTCAGAGACTGTATCCCCGCCCCCGAGGATAACTGGCAATGTTTGGAGACACCTTTGAATGTTATGATGGGGAAAGCCGTAGGTTGCTGTGACTTTGAGAGATACGCTAGACATTCTAAAGGCACAGGACAGTCTCCCCAACAGAGAATTTTCCTGTCCAAAAATATCAGTAGTGCTGAGGTTGAGAAACCCTGCTGTAGCGAATCCATTTGCGGAGGATAAGATGTCCCAGATGTGCTAAAGGCAGCATCTCCTATAGCAGGGGTCCCCAACCCCCAGGCCGTGGTACCGGTCCACAGCCTGTTAGGAGCCAGGCCGCCCAGCAGGAGGTGAGCGGCCGGCAGGGGAGCGAGTGAAGGCGCATCTGCCGCTCCCCACAGTTCCCCATCACTCTCAGTACTGCCTGAACCATTCCCCCTCGACCCCGTCCATGGAAAAGTTGTTTTCCACAAAACCGGTCCCTGGTCCAAAAGGCTGGGGACTGCTGTTCTAGAGAAAAGAAGGCTCCCTCTACTTCTGAAGTGTGGGCACACTCCTGGGTCTGCACCCACGCGCATGTGCAGATCCTTCAGGAAGCGGCTCCAGCCCAGCTTCCTCATTGGCTTCCTCCTGGAGTCCCCATGCATGTTGATAACTTCTACCCCTGACCTAATGTGCTTAGTGACAGGCACTACAGAAGGTCCCTGAATGATGATTTCTCAACTGTACCATGGTGCCAAAGCAAAACACAGTTAATAGAAACTGAAGTCTGAAGCTTGATCTTTTCTCAGGCTAGTCATCTGAGGTAAGACCCTCCCTGGTATAGGTGAGCAGACCAGGGAGCCGTAGGTCCCGTGTCATCATGGGATAAACAAGCCACAGCACTGTAACCGTTCTGTACCGGGACAACCGTGCTGTTTTTCACTTAAAACAGTATTCAATAAATTATGTGAGAGATGCAACACTTTATTATAAAATAAGCTTTGTGTTAGATGATTTTGCCCAACTGTAGGCTAGTGTAATTATTCTGAGCACCTTTAAAACAGACCAAGCTAGGCTAGGATGTTTAGTAGGTTAGAGGTTTTAAATCCATTTTTTAAATTAATTTTTAGTGGAGTATGGCTGCCTTACAGTATTGTGTGAACCTCCACTGCACAAAAAAAGGAATCAGCCACACACATACAGATATCCCCTCCCTCTTGGACTTCCCTCCCATTCAGATTTAAATCCATTTTAAAACATTTAAAATTTTCAACTTACAGTATTTTCAAGGTACAATGAGTTTATTGGGATGTAACCCCATTGTAAGCTGAGGAAGATCTGTAATGTAATGTAAATCAAACCCACATATTAATCTTAATTAATGAAAATAGGTACATGTCTAAGTCTTCTCAGTTTTATCTCTCCACTTAGACCATGTGCTCCTTCTCTTTCTTATCTAACAAGACAGTGTCTCCCTGACACCCAATACAGAGCTAGCCTCAAAGACGATTTCAGTGCATACTTGTTTGTTGATGGAATGGCATATACTTACCTGCATATATTAATTCACTTAAATTTACAATTATCTGCTCTATTAAATAAAGCACAAAACCAAAATAATCAAGTCACAATGGAAGACATTTAAACAAAACAAACCACCCCCCCCAAACAACTCCACTCATGATTAGATTGGGAGGCATAATCTCACAGCATTGAAAACCTGGCAGAAGAAATCACTTATTCATTCACCAAACATTGAAAGAACAGCCAGTATGTGGTTGCCTATTGGGAACACAGGAGAATGAATAGTTTTCTTCTGTGAATCACAAAGTCTAAACATATAAGAGGGCAACTGAGTCACCAGTTCGATGGAAGTGTGATAATCCTTATACAGGTCCTTATACAGGTCTCACAGCCTTATATAGGCTGTGAGAGCCTAAGGGGGAGGGATTTGCTCTTTGGATCTGGGAGACATCTGAGAATATTAGGCTTAGAAAGATGGGTAGAAATTTTCCAAGTGAATAACAACACAAAGGGATTATTTCTTGACAGAGAAAAAACAAGCAAACAAACAAAGATGAAGGAATACAAACTCTTGGTGAGATCAGAGACTAATCTATTATTAGTCTGGTAAAATTGAACTCTCACATGAGTGGCGTGAAATTTCATGAAATTTATGACATCATAAATTAAGGATGGAGAGTCATATGAACCACGCCTAGGGCTTTGGCTTTTTGTCTATAGTCAGTGTTTAAGAAGGGGAACTCTCTTTCCTCAGGTCCAAGGTCTTATGGGTGATGATGGGTCGGTTTGCATCTGGAGAAAGCTTTGGGGGCTGCAGAGGCATTGGATGGGTGAGGGAGTTAAATTCAACCACGAAACGTCAGCTTGTTTAAGTAGACACTGAATCTGCAGGTCCAGATAGTATTGTTCTCTGTGTAACTGGGAGACAGTCAAAGAGGGAGAAGGAAGACTTTTAGAGCAGTGTCACTGGCAGAGCTTTCTTTCTGGAGCTGACACACCCCTCGTGAGCACCTGTGCTTTCCCGTGGCAGGAATCTGTGTGGATGCCTGTCTGCTGTGAAGTGGGCTCAGGGATGAACGGAAGCTGCAGAATCCACTCTCTGTTTGCTGCCAATCCCTTCCTGCTTTCTGTCTCCCCTTGATAGAACGAGTAAAGCAAACCGGAGCTATCGGGCCTCAAAGAGCTGCACGAAAATGTAGGAATGAATAACAAGATCGTAGATGTGGGTGAGCACCCAGATTAAACCTGGTCTGTCACTTGTAGGTGGTGGGGCCTTCTGCCAGCAACTGTGATGATGTCTTTTTCGCTTTCTCCATTGCGAAGAAATTCCTCATTTCTTCTTTTACCTCCCCACCCTTCTTTTGAAAATACGCAGTTTTAAAAAATGATAAAAATACTATACACTTATTAGTGGGAAACTTGAGACACGCAGAAAAAGATAAAGAAATAATACAGATCACCCACATTCCCAACTTCCAGAGACAATCATCGTTCATATTTGAGGGGCGTGGGATAATCGGTTGAAGGCTTCATACTCTATTGCAGATAATGACGAAAGCTAATTTGATAATTTTCTATTTTGCTGGAAACCCTATCCCCATACAGGGTCTGTGAATTGGATAGAAAGGAGAAGGTATCACTACTATCAGAAATCTTTGCCTGCCTGCCTTCAGGTCACCCAACACCAGGCAGTGATGAGTTAGACCCAACAAGACATGCACCAACTCTCAGCATGAGGCATTTAGCGTATCTTCAGATGTGGTACTAGGGAAGTGGATTGGCCGTGATTGGACCCTACATGAAAGAGTATATGAGTTGTTGCCTTTGGATTTAAGGCTCTTGGGTGGAACACAGTAGCTGTTGAGGACGATGACTGCCTGGTCACCATTCCACATGGTCATTGGCCAATCATGTCAACTAACATAAGCCCATTTCATATAGACAGCTCTTTTTTCTTCCTTTTTACTGCAGCCTGAAAAGCAGGCACAGGAAGAATCAATCTTAGATTGTCAAATGGGATTCCTTTCATTCAGTAACTGATAGATCTGGAAGACCATGTTGCCACCACAACGCCTGATGACACCTGGAGCCCACTCTTTATTCATTCAGGTCAACTTATTTCCCTGTTAGACACAAAATCACTGAGTGAGATCCACCGGAATCAAGGTGAATTTTTGCTCTCTTGGTTTACCTGATGGGGAGTCCTGTGGTTCAGTCAATTACCAGGGGCTCTGAGGAACTGTGAACCACTGCTGGGTGTGGCCAGCTCCTGGCATTCATACCTTCACAGTGTGACTCAGAGAGCTTTCTGCTCCCATATAACTTCTTAACTTGATTTATTTAAAATTCTTTGCTTTGGTGACACTGGAGGTCCCACCTTCAATGCCAAGAGGAATAAAAAAAAAAAAAAGAAGAGATGTGTGGAGAAGGCAGGAGGTGGCACTTCTGTGCCCATATTGTGTGTCAGGGGTCTCACTTCACCCAGATCTTCAAAAATCGGTGGACTGAGCTACAAATAATGCCCGGACATGGTCAACAATGACATACAATTCAGGTCATTATCCTAGACCCCTTATTTGCCCATGATTTTCTTATGCTTTCGCTCCTGGCATGAAGCCCTTAGTCACACCCCCCGGCTTTGCTCTCCGATTCTGGCAACTCCATTGATGAACTATTGGAATCCTCCTTTGATGAACTGAATTTTGGAATCTCACTATTTTCCAGTCTCTCCATTGGTTCTGCTTTGCTTAGTGGTATAAGATGGAGAACTATTCACTCCAGCCCTAAAATCCTACAAGCTGGGTCCTGGGGATATTTCACCTCAAGCTCAAGGTTACCACACCCCATCTCATAAAGCATCACTGGGGAAATGGCGCAGGCAGGGTTTTCACCACTCTATTGCCAGGTGTTTTCTCACCTTTCACTTAACCAGTGAAATTACTGACCCTGACTTCAGCCCAACGATTGCTCCCTGTCTCCCTTAAAATCTTTGGGGGACATCTAATGTTGCCCCATCATCAGTTTTTTCCTTATCAGGGGGATCAGGAAAGTGGGGAAGAGTCCAAACTCTATGACCACTGCTTCTACCTTATCAGACCCTGGCATGGCCAGTACCGTATGTGGGAATCAGGGTTGTACTTCTTAATTAGCAAGGAAAATGGGCCACCAGCTTCTTAGAGCAGGTTCTACCTTTTCAAGTCTGCAACAGCACCTTTCTTGGAGTCCAAATGCCCAGGCTTCAAAGTGCTACACTCATTTATCACTAAGGAGGGAGTGTACTGCCAGGAAGGCAGGATGGTGGTGCCCTTCAGCAAGTGGCCTGGACGAAGTCTCAGTACAGCCCAGGCAGTTAACTTCCTTTGACCCCTGCCACTCCCTCAACCCCATCCCTGACTCCTAGCGTCTACCCATGAGGCCGGCAATTCCGTCAGGTTGAAGTAAGACAGGAATAATAAGGATGGGTGGGAGGTATGTATTCCAATCATATTTAAGAGGTAGAACTGATCAGGTCTTGATGACTGCCTGCGTGCTTTGGGTAAGGAACCTGGATTTCTAGGATGACCAGGAGCTTAGCCTAGACTACAGAAGAAGGAGAATTTGGGGAAGAAGAGAATTAGTTTGTTTTGTCATCCATTTATTCTTTTAACAAATATCGTGTAGTTTGGTGTTATTATTTTAATGTATTAAATAATGTTAATTTACTGTTTAACTTGTTCATTCTTTTGAAGTTGTTATTAACATTTATTAATTGTCCACCATATGCCAGGCACTAATTGAGATGTTGAGTATCGAGCAGGAAACAAACCAGACTAAACCTCTGCCATCATGTAGTTTATATCCCAGTGGAGGGGGGAAGAGGATAAAAGGGAAAAATAAGTAAAATGTAGATTGTGTGTTATGGCGAGAGCTAGGAAGAAAAAGAAATCAGGGGAGGGAAGAAAATGAAATACTGGGTGGGGTGGAGGGGAGGCCTCTTAGAGAAGTAACATGTGGACTCGCACCTACAGAAGATGAGAGGATGCTCTGGGCAGGAAGGGGTTCCAGGAGGAGGAAGAGGCAAATGCAATGGCCTTCACGTGTAGGTGAGCTTGGCCTGTAGAGGAAGATGAAGGCAGACAGGGTAGCTGGCAGGAAACGAGCAGGAGAGCAGTAGGAAGTGAGACCAGGGCAGTGGTGGGCAAGCCTGACAGGAGCTTGTGCACTTCTGCAAGAATTTTGGTTTGATCTGTGAGGGGCTGGCAGACCTTTGGAGGGTTTTGTGCAAAGTACTAGAATCTACTTGATAAAGATTGTAAGATGATAATGATGATAAAACTCACACTGATTTCAGAGATGTTAAACTGTGAAGAAAAAATAAACACGTACCTTAGAATTGATGAAATGGTTATATTTTAGAAGGATCGCACTAGATATTACAGTGGTGACAGATCTAGAGGGGCAGGGGTAGAAGCAAGAGACCCTTTTGGAGGCTACTGCAATTATTAGGGGACAAAAGAGGGTGGCTTGGATGGTGGGGTTGCAAAGGAGCAGTTAGGAAGGTAACAAGTGGTCAGATTTTGAAATACTTTCCAAGTCAAGCAGACATCATTAGCTGATGGCATGGTTATAGGATACGAGAGAAAAAAAGAGTAGACAGTGACTCCAAGATTTTTGGTCTAAGTGCCCCAAAATATGGAGTTACCATTTACTGAGGTCAGGAGTTGGAGGAATCTTAAGAGGGTATTTTGGTTTTGGACAGGTTGAGATGCCTTTCAGATGTTCAAGAAGAGATGCTGAGTAAACAGTAGGATATTCATTGTTGTTTCAGGGGAAAGTCCTGGATTAGAGACAAAAGTCTGGAGTCCTCACCGATGAAAAACATTTAAAGCCAGAAGAGTGAATGGCATTACTAAAGAAGTGAGAAGGGATATAGAAAGAGAAGCGCTTTAAAATCTGATCCTGGAGCCCTCCAACATGAAGAAGGAGGAAGAACCAGGAAGGGATGTGAGAAGGAGTAGCCTGTGAGGTAAGAGGAAAACCAGAAGAATTTGGCATCTCGGAAGCTGAGGGAAGAAAGTGTAGCAAGGATAAAAGGGTTAAAAACTTGTGCCAAAGGAGGCTGCTGGGTCAAGCAAGATGGATGGACGTTTATGATTAGATTTAGTGTCTAAGTTGGTCATTGGTGATCTTGATGAAAACAGTTCCATTTTAGAGGGGTAGAAGGAACACTTGATTGTCCTAAGATCAAAAGATAAGGGGAGGAGATGATTGAGCAATGGTGAGTCTACGTAACTCCTGGGGCGTTTTCTCAAAGAGAAGCAGAGACATGGGGGCAGTAACTGGAGGGAGAAGTGAAATAAAAAGGGTTTTTTTTTTTTCTTTCTTAAGATGGAGAAAGAATACTATGTTTATAAGAAAATGGGAATGACCCCAGAAGAGACGGAACATTGGATGATGCAGTAGAGAGGGGGTTATTTCCGGTCATGCATCTTTGCGTGGATGAGAAGGGGTGAGATCAGGCCCCCTCGTGGGAGATCAGGCTTAGTAAGGAACAGGCACAGTTCACCCTCATTAATAGGAAAGAGGGCTCAGTACAGAGGCACAGACAGAGGTAGTAAGTAGCAGCATGGTGGGAGATGAGGGAAATTCTCTCTGATCGCTTCTATGCCTTCAGTGAAATGGGAAGCAGTCATCAGTTGGGCAGGAGGTTTGAAGGTTTGAGGAAAGAGAAGGAATGAAATAGTCATCTTGGAGAGCTGGAGAATAAAAAGTAGTATGACTGTAGCAAGAAGGGTCACATTGAGATCTGTGCACATAAATTTAAAGTGAGATCTGTCAGCATGATCCAGGGGTGTTCTTTCTAGCCAGGTTCATCTGCTTGGTGCAGGTGCTGAATAAAGGAGAGTCCAGTTGAACAAAAGATGGGGCTTGATGCAAAGTGATGATAATGATGCGACAAAGGAAAGGGTCAAGGCCGGGTTAATGAAAGGAGTGATTGTTCTAAGCTGGGTTAGGAGAGATGTGACGGTAGGTATGTAAAGAGAGACTACAGATATGCTAAGACCAATGGCTTGCAGGGAGTAAGCACATAGGAAGTTGTGAACTGAAATTGGGCTGCTTGGCACTGAAATGATGGAGGTGAAGTTACTGATATGCTGAAGTCTAAGACGTATTGAATTTGAGTTGCTTACAAGATACACAGATTGAAGCCAGCAGAATTGGTTAGCAAAATGGACCAAGAAGGTCAGGGCTGAAGAAATGGGCGGGTATTCGGTACTGGTGGTGGCTGAAATCATGGAGGTGAGCAGTCAGAATTGTCCAGGAGACCAGAGAGGGAGAAGGTACTGACTTCTCTTGCTTGTTGGTCTGGAAAAGAGATCAGGCTTTTCTATCATCAGCAAGAAGCAGAAGCAAGACTGTCAAACTCCTTTAGAGATGCAGCCATTTGTCGATGTGCATTTATTTATCCATGAAGTCATGTATGTGGAGACAAGGTCCCCTCGGGCAGGGGTCCTGCGTACCTTAAGGGAATTATGGGTTTGGGGAGTGGGGGGAATTTGTAGTCTTGAGACCCTAAGCTTTTATTTTCAAACTTCACTCTTTGCAGAGTTTTGCCAGAAACACTCAGTGGCTTTTCACCTTTCCAGGAATTACACATTTTATCAGCAAAATCACTCATTAAAATTGCCCATCCAGAAAGAGGAAAACCCCTGAGAAGCCTCAGACATGACTTTGTGTTCCCTGGCAATAGAAAGCAAAACTCTCTTTGGGCAAAGGGGCCCAGTGAGAGTCTTGCAGTGAGACAAGGCTTGAAGCATTAGAGATCTTTAGAATATTCTGTTGCAAGAGAACTCAATTTTTTATTGATCTCCTTTAGGAAAAAGCTAATTATTTTTGATTGTCTTGACTGAATTGCCAACAGTGTGGTTTCTCAGGCCTATTGCTTCCATGTATCTATAAAAGCATTGAACTTTCAGGTGAGTTCATTCTCTGCCTCAACACCAGACAGCCTTGCGTTTCTTAATTTTAAGTGAAGTCGCCAATAACGACACTTTTCTCACTGTTTTACTCTTGCAATGCTTGAAGGGAAATGTGGCAACCTCAGTGGGAATGGCCGAGTCCAGTTATGGAGACGAAACCCACACCCTACAGCTTTGTCCCCAGTGACCCCCCCCCACAAATGTCCACGTGCCTGAGAGTCACGGGGGGTCTCTTTAAAATTTCCTGGGCTCCATTCCTAGAGAATATGGTTTAGCAAATCTGAAGTAGGTCCTGTGAATTTCTTGCAAGCACACAGTTGATGCCAAGTGTGCTGCTCTGAGGACCACATTTGAGAGCCACTACCTACACCATACTAAGGAAGAACAGAACTTTCATCTTCTTGTCTGCAGGGCTCAACTCTCAACAGAACCCTGAAGCTAGACCCTAAATTCTGGTAGACACGTGTGTTCGTTCACTCAGGCCACCATAACAAAGCAGGCCAGACTGGGTGGCTTTAACAACAGAAATTTATCGTCTCACAGTTCTGGAGACGGAAACTCTGAGATCAGGGCGTGGGCAGGATTGGTTTCTTCTGAGGCCTCTTGCCTTGCCTTGTAGATGAACGTCTTCTCCCTGTGTCTTCACATAGTCTTTCCTCTGTGTCTCTTCTTCTAAAGACACCACTTATATTGGATTAGAGCCCACGCTAATGACCTCATTTTAACTTAACTACTTCTTTAAAAACCTGTCTCCAAATACAGTCACATTCTGGGGTACTAGGAGTTAAGACTTCAACATCTGAATCTGGTGGGACACAATTCAGCCCATAACACCACCCTTCTGTGGTCTTAGCTCCGTGAAAACAGAGCCTCTCTCACAAATGCTGCTGGGAAAGGGCAGACCCCCTGGTGGCCTCTGCAGATTCTGGGGGGCCACATGGAAAGCTAAGAAGGGCAAGGGCAGCAGCAGATGGGACCCAGGGCTGTCTGGACAGTGAGATTGACAGGTTCAGCTTCATGCCAAAAATCCCAGTGGTCGCATTCAGTTCTGGGGCTCCCAGCCCAGCTTTCCTTCCTCTCAGCCTACACGTTGCCAGCTTCCTTCACTCAATTCATGTTTCCCAAGGGCCTATCACACACCAGGCAATATTCCAGGAGCTGAGGATGCAGAGGTGAACAAAGACACCCCTGCCCTCCTGGAGCTTACAGTCTAGTGGGGAGACAGACCATTAACAAGTCCATCAGTAGATATGAGGTCAGGCAGTGGTACATACAGGATAAAGCAAGAGGATAGGGAGTGATGGAGGCTGTGAAATGACCCTCTTATGCCACCCCTTCAGTTTCACGAATCCGATGCCCTCTCTCACTTCTTCAAGCAAAACATGTTCTAAGGGGAAAAAAGAATCTATATATGGAAAAAACTGGAGCAGCCCAGCTCTCCGAAGAAAACATACAATAAAAATACAAAAGGTACTTTCGAACTAAGCCCCTCATTCTCTACCTCAGAATCTTCAAAGCCTTTATTTTAGACCAGGAGTTAAAATCATCTGGGAGGGGTCCTCTTTGAGAATCCAGTGAAATTTATGAATGTGTTAGATTCCAGAAAAATGTACATGAGCTTATGCGGCAGTTTTATGGATAGTTTTATGGGTTTTACAGATTTTCTGAAATCTTCCATGGACTCAGATTAGGAACCTCTCTTTATGGTAATACGAAGGATAGTTAGAGCTGCAATTTTTGAACATTTGCTTGATAAGCTGTATGCTAAAACCATTCAATGCATTGTTTCATTTAACCCTCCCGAGAGAACTGTATATAACGATCGTTATCCTGCAAGCTTATTAACGATGAAGAAGCTAAGGCTCTAATAGAAAAAGCAAGGCAGTAGAGTAATCAGTGACGGAGCCCAGGTGTGATTCAAGGAGCCAAGAATCACAGTCATAGTCACACCTGGCCTCTGCCTTTCCTTCTTTAACTTTTTATTTTGAAATACTTATAGATTTACAGAAGAGTAATGAAGATAATACAGAGACGTCTCATAAAATCTTCACCCAGCTTCCCCTAATGTTAACATGTCATATAACCACGCTAGATTCATCAAAACAACAAAAAATGACACCGGTCAGCTTAATCAAGAAGACAAGGAGGAAATTCTCTGGTGGTCCAGTGGTTAGGACTGCACGCTTCCACTGCAGGGGGGCATAGGTTCAATCCCTGGGTGGGGAAATAAGATCCCACGTACCATGCAGCACGGCCAAAAATAAATAAATAAAAAAAATATAAAATAAAAATAAAGTGTACAATTGGCTTAGGAAAAAAGAAGACAAGGAAAACTGCCAGATAAACAGACACAGAATGACAGGCAAAATAAATTGAATCGTCAATTGAATTGTCTGTGAAGTTTCACCGAATGACATCAGGGTATTTGGGATTCACCATGATGATTATATAATATCGAGAAAAGTTCAATGAGATTCAGTATTCTCTTTCAGAATTAGTAAAAGTTCCTGGAACTCTCCTCTTGACAGCACTGTTTGGGAGCCCAGGATACAGGAGACTTAGGAGTATCTGAGGGAGAGAAACAGAACGTTAGAGAAATTGTAAAGTGGTCGAGTATGGGGGCTCTGGAACGAGGCTGTCTGGATTTGAGTTTATTAATTCTGTAAACTTTGGCACGTTATCATCTCAGTGACTCCATTTTCTCATCTATAAAATAAGAAGTACTACTTCAAAGTACTACTTTGAAGTTCTACTTCAAAGTCTTATTGAAATTAACTTAGTTAATATATATTGAGGGCACTTGAAGCAGAGCCCAGAATGTAATGGATCCTCAATAAATTTTAGTTATGATAATAATAATAATATAATAGATGTACATAATATATATTACATGGAAAAATTAATATAGTACCTTATCATGAGCACTCTCAAAGTCCAGCATAAGTTTCTTTACCATTTCTTTATATCTCTCATTGGATTTCTGGTAAGTCCATTGGGATAAACCTTGGATGGGTGCCCAAGGTGTCCATTGGTCCCTTGTCCATAGACCTACCCCCTCCCTTTCTTTTCCTTCATAACCCTCTTCCATCACCTCAGCTTTATTCTGCCACAACCCCCAACTCTAGGGCCCTCGTATTAGCATACATTTTTCACCATGGAGCATCTGCAAGATAAACAGAAGTTTCTTTTATTGATTTTCTCTTGGAATAACTTTAAAATGTTATTAAACTAAGAGAAACTGTTTGCCCCCAATAAGGATGTAACACACTGAAGGGCATGAAGGGTGACCTTTACGCTCTATCCCCTACTATAATTTTTTGGGCTTTACAGCCACGGAGACCCACTCTGTCCCTACACAGTTATTACATAGAGGTGAGTGGAAGGAGTTATTACATCAGAGCACCTTAAACATCAGGCAGGATCTAGCCACGTGGGAAGTGCAACAAAGACAACACTCTATCATCTTCACCAAGTTCTCCTTCTGAACTCAGAATCTGGGGTTTGCAAGCTTGGATTCTAAGACTCCAAGGCTCAGGTGGGTGGGAAAGACTCTCTCCTCTGTGCTGTAGGAGGAGGAGAACCCATCTGCCTCAAAGAAGGAGCGCCATTTTCTCCCCAATCCTGGGAGTTGTCGGCTCTGTCCATCTTCTTGCCCAGTTTATTGCTTCCTCACGAGGAAGGAATGTAACCCCTCCCTGGTCCTGCTTCTGGCAAAGACCATGAAGGCTCTGAGATTTCACCCTACTTGCCAGCAAAAAGTTAACCTGCTACTTTTTCAAAGATGTTGGAAGGAGACACAAGATTCCTGGGTCAGAGACAAAGGACGTTATTACTCAGGGCACAGCAGACAGCGTGAGCTTCAAGTTCACACTCGTTCCTCTTGTCCCCAAGCCCCATGGGGGTGATGCAGTGACGGGCCCGGGTGGATGCTGCCCATGCAATGGGCTTATCTCAGCTGGGGAATCCCAAGCTTAGGAAACCCCCAATCTTTTAAGGAGGCTTCTAGCAAACATGCCCCACGTTTGCCTAGAAGAGACATTATCTTCATTATCCCGATCGGGAAACAAATACCCCCTCTTACTTGGAAGGAGACACTTTTTATCTTCAAAGGCTGTTTGCTATGCCACCATCCTTTTAAGATAGTCTGGAAATAAGCTGTTGAAGCCTTATCGCAAGATGTGCTGACATGTAAGATACCCAGAGAGAATTGTCATCCAACATTTTTTCAAGGTGCTCCTGGACAACCAGATGATGATTGCAGACTTGGGGATGTGCTAGTCTCCTCCATCAAAGACAAGCTCTCCAGAAGGTTGTAGCTGGATGTGTCTGAGCATAATGACAGAAATACATGTGTTAGGAAGTTCTTACTTCTTAGGTCTAACGTTGAGAACCATTGGCTTCTTACTGAGTATCTAAAACCTCCTGAGCTTGGGGAAGTGTATATGACAGTCTGAGTTCATCTGTTCCATATCCGTTAACTCACACATCAAAATCAAAGAGGCATACTGACTCTAAGGCTTGGCTATAATGCAATCCAGAGAGGTCCTTGACATGAGCTCTGAAATCTTTGCTTTCTGGCAGAATGACTCATCTAGAACAATTACTCAATCTTTTTAAAATTATTGCCCTCACGAGGAGTTTTTTGAGATTCTTTTTTCCTAATTGCCTCTCCTCTATGAAATGTTGATACCACAGATACGGTCTATCTCTTTATTTGTGGCCCACAAACAATTGTAATATCAAAGTTTTCTTGTGTACCCAAGAACCAATTTTCACCTCCTTTGGGACGATATCACCCACATTGAGAGTGCATGGTCTAGAAGGTTCTTGTACTAATTAGGAAAGATATTAGTCTGGATCCTCTGAGAAGCAGATGCCAAGACAGGTTAAACACGCAAGGATTTTAGTAGGAGAAATACTTGTACGAAAGTGTCTGGAGGGAGGGAAACAGATAAGGTAGTTTGCTAAGCTCAAGCCACAGAGGCCCCATTGGATGTGGTGGCTGAATGTGGACCAAAGGTTATTCAGAGACAATTGGCGTTTGTAAATTAGTGATACTTGCTGTCCAGCACTGCTGATTACCCCTCTCCCTCTGTTCACATGTGGCACCACCAACCTTACAGAGAGGGGACGGAGATCCCTTCTGATGGAATGGGCTTGCGGCAGACACATGGAACAGAAGCCAGAGCTTCTCGAGGCTGACTGCTTCGTACACGTGCCCCCAGGACCTTTGTTAGACGGCACTTGAACTTCTGAATTTTTCCACAATGCCATCTGCTAGAAGTGTTTTGTTAACGCACTAGAAGTAGAAGATGGGGCCTCCCCTGACAGAGGAGATTCCATGAATATGTCTACAAGTTCACTCTTATCGTGAAAGGAGAAACTTGTAAATTTGCTCTTGTATAATGTCTTCTGCTTTTCCCCTCAATCCAGGAACCCTATGTTGTTTGTTTCCTTTACTGTGGGATGTACTTCTCCTCCACCTGAGTCAGTTGAACTAACAGGGTGAATCCTTTTACACCTCTCAAAATGCATATGGTTATTGGGAGAGCTGGGGCTTATGGAATTTGCACCAGCACTTGCTTAATTCGCATGGAATTTATCTCACCTCATGCATCTTTCCTCTTTTCAATGTCATATGTAAAAATATTTCTAACCTCATCAAAAACTTGGAGTCCTTTTTCTGCCAGGTGGTCAATAATTTAGTACCTGCCTCCTCAGCAGTTTCTAATCTGCCAAAAAATAAAAGCTCTAGAGCAAGCAGCCACTTAAGTTTCATGACTTTTATACCACGGGCCACCTCTAAACTCTCCCTAATCCCCTGAATTTCCTAACCTTGGAGACATTTTATTCCTCTAACAGTTTCTTGTTATGTTTATTTTTTTTTCTTGTTATGTTTAAACCCTAGTTCCAATTACTTATCCCCTGGGACCTACTTATCCCCTGGGACCTACCCCTCCGACCCACTCCAAAATCATCAGCTTCCTGTTTCCAGTAATTCAAGCACAGTTTGCATGGGTTATCCTATTTCTGTCAGCCGAACATCCTGAAGAAGATGAGTCTGGATCCGATGTGGGTTGGGGTCCTTCCCCCAGACTTACATCACTTATGGATCATCTCTGAAGGAGTACAAACTTACAAAAAATTCTTTGTGGGATATTTACCATCTCTCAGCATAACTTTAAAAATGCTAGTCATCTCTTCTCCACCAGTTCAGAATAGGAAAGAAATGTACAGGATGAAGGGGACAAAGAACTGTGTCCTGCTAGACCACCTCTGTCCCCGGCTGAGCCTAGAAATTCCACCTGTAAACAAAGACAGAGATGCTTTGACATTGCATTTTCAGAGGACATAAAGGAACCGGGCCTCCAGAGCAGTCCTGGGTTGGAAGATGGGGCAGCGTGACCTGCTTCCTGGGAGGGGAAAGGGGGGTTATTTGTATTAATCTATTTAAAGAAGCTAAAACTTCTAAGTATTCCAGCCCAGGGGATCCTCTGAGTTGAAAGATGAGGTTACAACCTTCACTGGGTATAAGGTTCTCTTGCACATAAATAGGAAGTTCAACAGCAGAAAATGTTATGTCATCATATGAATAAGGAATGCAGCAAAAATAGAACATTGAGTAAAAGTAGCTCAAACTGTATGACATGCCTGTAAGGTCGGATCTTAACAAAGGGCACCGCGACACAGAGGAAAGCTTCAAGTGAGCTTTATTAGGGAGCGCTCCCGGGCGAGGTTCACTGGTCCGAGAGAAAGGGGCCAGAGAAGTCGCGTCCAGTACTGGATGAGGGGAATTTTTGTTGGGGTAAAAGCAGAAGGCGGCTTGCAAGGGGAGGGGGTGGTTTGCTATACAGGGTAATTCCTTACTTGGTGAGGATACAGCAGGGCCAGGTGTTGGCTGGTCTGTTGTGGGGCGTAAGCCCATTTTCCCTTCCCGTCAGCCCCATTGTTTTCTGGGCAGGAAGTTAGAGTCTCTTGTTGATTCCCAGAACAGGTGAGGTCGTTATGTCCCGATGCCTCTCCTACCTCATACTGGTCGATGTTTTCTCTTACCCCCGGGCCTCCTTTCACCCGGGCCAACGGACCTTACGATGCCTACTTTGCACTTAATAATAAATCTGTGGGCACCTGATTTCTAGAGTGACACAGCGGCTCCTCCCTAGAGCCCGTGGAGATGTGTGAGATTTTCTTCGTGTTCCCATAATGGTGCCAAATGGGCAGTTCAGCCTCAGTTATTAGCCCTTTGTATGACTGTGCCTCGAGGTAGGAATTAGGAGAGAGACCAGTGCAGTGAGAGAGAGTAAAGAGCATGTGAGACAGAGTTCTTCTTGTGACCCTCTCTTACATCAGAGATGAAAATCTTTTCTAGGAACTCCTCAACAGATGTCACCTTACAGCTCACTGGTCCGAACTGAGCTAATACTGCCCCGGATCAATCGCTGACAGAGGGGATGGGATTTGATGTTTGATGAGGGACAACCACAGTTTACCTCCCGAGACCTGGCGCGTGGCCTCCTGAACAAAACCGGGCATGGTTGTCAAGGAGGAAATAGAGACAAGTAACAGCACTGCTGTGATCGTAAAGGCAGACTTGTGACAGTCAGCTGGCGTATCTTTTTGGCAGTGAGCTCTCTTACCCTTTGTGAAATCTTTTGGAAATGACACCTAAATAAAAGGACTTTGGGGATCATCAATTTCAAATTCTCGCATGCCCTTCCAAAAGAAAATCATTGTGCTGATCTCAGTTATAACACATGTCATTTTATAGAAAAACAAACACACCATGAGCTGCGTGGAGATCAGGACCCAATCTTCCTTCATTTCCCCAGGTGCACACCAGACACCTGGAAGATGTTTTCTGCTTGACTTAATGGAATGAAACTCCATTGAATAGATGAGCAAACTTAGATCCACAGAAGAGAAATGACAAGTCCGAGGTCACTCAGCTAGGTTTCTTGGAGGGAGAGCAACCAAGAGCAGCTTGGCTCTTCCGACATATGGTTTGACTCTAATATTCCCATTTTCACACGCTACTTGTCCAAAGGAGGCATGTGAGGATTTGGGGTGGACCCCAAAAATCAGTCGCTCACGAAAAACTCTGAAGGATGAAGGAAGGTAGTTCTCTCACTACGATGACATATGGAGCTCAAGGGAGAATCAAACCCTCTTGTTTGATATTTTTTAATGACTTTTCCAGAATGTGTGAACCTTCTGTGGGTTCTCCTAAGCCAGAGGGTGGTAGATGAGGGGTGAGAAAAACTCGTCACAGTCAAAGTCCTGCGTCTCTCCCAAACTGTCCCCTGCTGAATGACATTTATTTTTGAGACCACTGACGATTAGCATTTTTAAGATGCCATTGTCAGTCACAGCCTGTAACAGGAGAAAGTTTATAGGTGATGATTTCCTTTCCTTATTACAAAGAGAGAGTGGAAAACAACTCCCTTTGGCTACCTTGTGGAGACACTAATAACCCTTTGTCTCTGAGTAGAAACCTTCACGAAGAAACCCTTTCCCTGTCCCTGTCCATGTTCGACCCTGTCAACTGAAGAAAAAAAAACGCACAACCTAAAAGTTGAGAATTATGCTTTACTTGGTGGACATTCTGAGGACTTCAGGCCTGGGACACAGCATCTCAGACAATGCTGAGAGACTGCTCTGAAAAGGCAGGGGGGAGGGGCGGCAGAGGGGGAGAGCCAGGATATGTAGGAGTTTTTGCAACAAGAGACCAGGTAGTGGGAACATCAAAAGATTGCTGTTAATTAAAGAAAACCGGACCTCTCAAGTTAATGAATTTAGCCGCTTTTCTATGTATGGGAAGATGCGAGAGTCTGGGCTCCCTGAAATCATTCCTTTGCTATGCACCTCAGCTCTCTGGGGCCAGCCTCCTGTGTTTTCTCATCCTGAGTCTCCTGAGGGCTCACAGTTGGGGTGGCTGCAGCAGCGGACTGCTAGATGGCGGGCATTCTTTGTCTCCACCCTGAGTTCCCTCAGGGCTCACCATCAAGCGGCTGTAATGTGATGGCTTGATGGCCGCAACATCCTTTGTTTACTGATACGCAGGCAATATTTCTGATTCACAGCCACACTCCTTGGAACGGATTGTCTTCGGTGTGACCCCCAGACTAGGCTGACCGGAGCGGTGGCCTTGCCAGACTCACAGCTTCCCGACTGTTTTTACTCAGTCCCTCACCAAAGGCTTTTGGAAATTCATGGTGACTGGGGCATGTGATGATGCCCTGGGGGTCCAGGTAATCTGTGCTCCCAGGGGGTAGGGGGGTGTCAACTTATAAAGAAGACTGAGGACCCAAGCCTTAGGTCTACCTTTGCATCTGAATAATGATCTGTAAGATACATTCCACCCTCCTTTCAAATAATGGCTTGGCTAATTAAAATCAAATTGCAAGTGAGTGGGAGCCCATTAGCTGTATTTTGCTCAGAGCTGTTTTTGTGCACTGGGAGAACCAGCATTCACTGCCTTTCCCAAAGCCTGTGATGTGCGTTATGCCTCTTCTCTGCGTCTCCCCGTGCCATCTTTCTTCTCCTGCTGTTGGTGCAGCCAAGCTCCCGCCTTTGCTGGAGACACCAAGCACCCAGGGTCCCCTTGCTATGCTCCCTGCACTAAGCATTCCTGAGTGACCGCATCCCGGGTCTCTGCCCTCCAGGGTTTTCCTTCTGCAGGTGTAGCAATACAACTGTAGACACAGGCCCTTGGACTCTAGAAAGGGTATTAGCTCACTTCAGAAAGCTTCTTTGCCCTGCCTGTGGCTCTGAGCTCTGAGTTCTGTCAGAGAAAATACTGCTCCGGCTTCACCAGCATAGGCTCAGGAAAAATAGAAAAATATTCCATTTGGTTTCCAGGTGAGTGCTATCAAACTGTCAATGAACAGATACTCCCAATGCTTTTGAGCCCATCAGAGTGTTGATTCAGCATCGGAACAAGCTTTGGCTGGGTCCGTGTGGACCCCTCAGTCCAGGAAAGGTCTCCTGGCGGTGGGCAGCTTGGGGCTGGCAGGGAGCCCTGGACCGGAGCTGGGGAAGAGCCTGTCGCCTGGGATCCGAGGGCTTTGACCTCCGTATGCCCACTTTGCGCTTGTCAGAAATGAGAAAAACAAAAACGTATCCCAGAAAATGTAGAGACTCTACACAGAACAATTACTGTAGAAGAAAAATAGCTTCCAGATCTACACAATCCCCCCCCGCCCCCCGCCAGCCCCTCGCAGGCTCAGACAGGCTCACCCGCCAATTCTTTCACACTTTTAAGGATGAGGAATGGAATATTTCCTGCCATATCGGTAAACAAAGGATGTGACAGTCTTCAGCAAATGCAGCCACCATGAATGTGAGCTGGTGAGCCCTGAGGGAACTCAGGAAGGAAAGAACACCTGCCACCTAGCAGCCATCAGACTGCGGCCACTCCCACAGTGAGCCCTGAGGAAACTCAGGATGTGAAAACACAGGATACAGGCCTCAGATAGCTGAGGTGCACAGCAAAGGAATGATTTCAGGGAGCCCAGACTCTTGCATTTTCCCATACATAGAAAAGCACTAAATTCCTTAACTTGGGATATCTGGTTTTCTTCAATTAACGATAATCTTTTGATGTTCCCGGCTATCTGCCCTTTGTCGCAAAACATCTATATAACCTGGCCCCTCCCTTGCTTCCTTGGAGCAGTTCTCTCAGGGTTAATTGAGGTGCTGCCTCCCGGGCTTAAGTCCTAAAAATTTCCACCAGATAAAACATAACTCTCCACTTTTAGGCTGCGTGTATTTTTTCAGTCAGCAAGGAACAGGGAATTCCTAGACTGTATTAATTGTTCCAGTATGTGGGAAAAAGGGAAATATTCCAAACTGATTTTATAAAACCAAGATAGTATTGATAACAAAACCTGACAAAGCATGGTTAAAACACACACATGCACACACACACGCATGCACACACACACACACACACACACACACACATCCATCTAACTTATGACTATGCATTTATTATAAAAATCCAAAGTTCCAAAGTAAAACACTGGTGCATAGAGTCAAGCAGCATATTAGAAGATTAATATATTTCATCAAGGAATGCCAAGGTTTGAATGTTAAAAAATTATCAATATTATTCACCATGTCAACATGTTATTTTTACCGCATTACCTTGGGTGAGGTGTGCTGTGGCCAGATGAGGGTCAAGAGAGAGAGAAACCGTAAAGGGTTTTAGTTTTGCTCCTTGCAGGTCCCTGGGGAGAGCTCTGCAGGCTCACGGGCCACTCAGGGGCAGCAGGGGTTGGGGGCAAGGCCCGGGGGAGGGGACTTCGGACAAGGGTCCGTCTTGTGGTGTCTGCAGGAAGGAACAGGCCAGGCAGGGCAAACAGGCTTAGAATTGGCTACTTTGAATGATCTCAGCTGGCTCTGGGCATAGGGACAGTGCCTGGGTGTCTGGAACCTGGCCCTGGGGCCATCAGAGCTGGAATATGATGATCCACAATGTAGAAGCCTCCAGAAGAGTGGTGGTGAGGTGCAGACTTAGCCGTTCAAGGAGAATGGACCAGCCTTAGCCAGGTCCTTGTAACTGGGTCAAGACAGCGTTTAGCCATTTGCAGCAACATGGATGGACCTAGAGATTATCATACTAAGTGAAGTAAGTCAGATAGAGAAAGACAAATACAGTATGGCATCACTTATATGTGAAATCTAAAAAATGATACAAATGAATTTACTTAACAAAACAGAAATAGACTCACAGGCATAGAAAACAAACTTATGGCTACCAAAGGGGAAGGCGGGGAGGGATGAATTGGGAGTTGGGGATTAAAATATACACACTACTGTACAGAAAATAGATAACCAACAAGGACCTACTGTATAGCACAGGGAACTATACTCAGTATCTTGTAATAACCTATAATGGAAAAGAATCTGAAAAAGAATATATATATATATACACATATACATATGCATATACATATGAATATATATATATAACTGAATCACTTTGCTGTATACCTGAAACTAACACAACATTGAAATCAACTATATTTCAGCAAAATTTTTTAAAAAAGACAGCATTTAAATAACTACGTTATGTAAGTAAAAGGAAATAATAACATATCATTTCAGCAGATCTTTAAAAAATATTTAATAAAATATAATAACTTTACTGATTAAAAATAAACTTAATAGAAAAAAAATTAATAAAATTTAAACATTTCCTTGACAGACTTGGTGAAAAGACTACTAGAGTTCTCACTAAAGTTAGAAACAAGATAAAGATGTCTATTATCAATACATATTTAATAATATTCTGAAGAATTATCCAATATATGGAGAAAAGAGAAAAAAATAAGTGCAAATGTTAGAAATGAAGTTACTTGTTGCAGTTACTTGTTGTACACCTGGAAAATGCAGGATGATTACTGAAATATTAGAAGCCATAACAAAGCTTAATAAGGAGGCTGGTTTTAAAATTAATATACAAAAACATATATCCATCACCAATCAGCTATAAGTTATAATCGACAAACAAGTTGTCGTTTGAAGTGCAATATCAAATATAGGAGAAATATCTAGGAAGTAAATTAATGAGGAATATATAGAACTGATAAACAGGAAACTTTAAATTCTACTAAAGATCCTAAAATAATATTGAATAAATACACATATATTTCAAAATAAGAAAATTCACTAATATAAAAATTCTTTATACGTGTTCATACATGTTCTCTAAATTAATCTATGCATTTGATATTTCAGTCAAAAAACAAGATGGGTTTTGGGGGGATTTGATAAAATGATATTTTAAAAGTAACACGCAAGAATAGCTGTATCTACTTTTAAAGGATGAATAACATGGTAAAATAATCATTATCAGACATTTAGGTGTACTGAAATTTTAAAATGTCTATATTGGCACATTAATAGATGGGTAAGGAGACCAGCTGATGTAATACAATAGTAAGGAATAGACCCTAATATAAATGAGGCTTTTGTGGATGGTAAAGACAGTGGTTGGGGAAAGACATATCGTTAAAACCATGTTAAGGCAACCTGCTATCTTTTAGAAAAATAATAGCGGCAGATTCATTATAAGATTTGAATGTGAAAAGATGGAGGCAAATATAGCTGGATTTCTTTATATAATTGCAGTATGGAGGGGCCTTTCTAAACATGGCAAACCATAACAAAAATAATACCTTTGATTCCTCGAGGCCAAAATTTTAAGAAAACATAATATAAACAAAATTATAAAACAAGTGACAACCTGGAAAAATATTTACAATACATTAATAAAGGATTTATTTTCTTTATATATATATGATTATTTTAAGTTGATAAGACAAAGAACAAACAACCTATTACAAAATGAGGGTCCAATAATTATATTTCTAATACTTTATTCTGGAGGCTTACTCACGCAGGAATGCAACAGTAAAATAGTTGTAGTGTTATTTTTAACAGAAGGAAGAAAAAAAAACAGAAAGAGGGAAGGAGGGAATGGTGAGAAGAAAGGGGACGGGAAGAGAGAGAGAGAAGAAATCTTTATGAGGAAATCTATCAATCAGAAGTTGGCTCTAGATAATTAAATTTTTTTCTAGAAAAATATAATATTGCTTTCCCTTTAAATCCAAATGTGCTACCTGAAAGGCATTGATTTTTTCCATTCTATTTTAAGAAAATGTTTCTATTTTTATACTACTCCATATCACCTTGTATTAAAAGGATTCAAAACATAAAATGATATGAAAAATTGAGTGAAATAGACAAGATAAAAATTCACATCACTGAAAATACAGAAAAAATTAGAAAGCAAGTCCAATAAGCCAAAGCTATGGAAAAATGCCCATGTTTTTAAGATGCTGTTTTGCAAATTCAGCTCCTGAGCTCCCTGATGGCCCAAGCAAAAAGATAAAAGTATAGAAAAACTCATAAGATACAAGTTTTTTAAATGTTGAACAAAGATTTTCCTTACTTTTGAGCTTTTAAAGTTTTTTTAATTGAAGTATAGTTTCTGTACAATATTATATAAGTTACAGGTGTACAATAGAGTGATTCATGGTTTTTAAAGGTTATACTCCATTTATAGTTATTATAAAATATTGGCTATATGCTCCATGTTGTACAATACATCATTGTAGCTTATTTGTTTGTACCTCTTAGCTCCCTACTCCTATATTATCCCTTACCCCTCCCCACTGGTAACCACTAGTTTGTTCTCTACATCAGTGAGTCTGCTTCTTTTTTTGTTATATTCACTAGTTCGTTTTATTTTTTAGATTTCACATATAACTGATATAATACAGTGTTTGTCTTTCTCTGTCTGACTTATTTCACTTAGCAAAATGCTGTCCGAGTCCATCCATGTTGTTGCAAAGGGCAAAATTTCGTTCCTTTTTATGGCTGAGTGATATTCCATTGAATATATACACCACATCTTCTTTATCCATTCACCTGTTGATGGACACTTAGGTGGCTTCCATGTCTTGGCAGTTCTTAAATTTTGAAGAACTGTCTTATGTGGGTTTTTAGATTCCTTATATTTGAATGTAGGTGACACTGGACAACGTAGAAAAATGCATTTTCAACAATATTATCCCTATATCATACGCTGCAGCAAAACCGCACGTGCAATTCCAGATATTTCCAAGACCTTTTCCAAATGCCAGTCTATGGCACACGTGTTCCTGGAGGAATGGCGGTTGGAGAAGCAGTGTGTTATGCCACAAGAGTCAAAAAAGCACAGTGATTAAGACATGGATCACTCGTTGTCTCTGGAGGCAGACGGCTGGGCTTGAATCTCACTCCCCCAGCTAATAACTGTGTGACCTTTGGAAAGTTTCTTTACCTCCTCATGCCTCAGTTTCCTTTTTTGTAACATAAGGATAAAAATAATAACTCATAGAATTATGATGATTAAACTACTTAATATATGTGAAGAGTTAGAACAATACACGGTATATAGGAAGAATCCAAGTAGTGTTAGCTAAGGAATGATACAGTCAGTCCATCATATTTACCTCAGAATCATATTCAGAATGCAAAACACTGAAAAAAGCTTTTTGAAAAACTGATATCTTATTTGCCAAGATGAATAATATTTCCCTTTAATCTTTGCACATTAAAAAAGAAAAACAGTTAAACTCTAGACAGCAAATATGGAGATGGTTATTGTACATTATTTCACATTTGTTCTTTCTGTTTTCCTTCTGGGAATCCATCAGTTCTGGGCATTTGTATGGTTCCTTTTGCTGACTGAAAGGAGTTGGATGTTTAACAGTGTGGAAAGGCATTTCTACTAGGACAGCAGCAGTTTGGCAGGCACACTGAGAAGCCTGGCAATTCTGTTCCTTGCCTCAGAATTCAGAAGACAGAAAGTTCCAGAGTGAAATACCAAGAAGCACTTATAGAGACAGGACAACTTTGGTACTTAGGAAATAGCTTCTGGTATATCCTGGAAGAGTCTTTTCTCTGCCCAGTGGATTTCTGTGTCAAAGATTAGTTTTTGATTAAGGAGTGACCGAGACTGTGTGACCAGATGATTCAGGCCAGCCCACCACTGAGACTTGTGGTTCCATTGGGGTCAGGAATCTGTAGGGTTAAAATGGTCAGTCACATCTGGATCAAAAGGTGAACCAGTCATTCTCTGAGACTAGTGCAGATTTCCTTAGAGCAGTTTAAAAACTACACATGCCCAGGCAATACCCTAGAGATAATGACTTCGTTGACCTGGGTTATCATTTTAATGAGATGCTGATGTGTCCCCCCTGATTGAGGATTACTTACTACCTTAAATTATAGAGGTTCCACATTCAGGTCCATAGAGGCAGGTGGCCAGAGGGAAAGTGTAGCATTCAGAGCATTTATAGATATCACCCAGATTATTAGCCAGGTATATGCTGCCGTTGAAGAGCTGGATGCACTTGTCTCAAATCCCAGTCTAAACCCCACAGAAAGGCCACAGCCCCACTGTGACTTCTTCCAATCTGGGGAATATTTGGCTGTTGACCTTTGGCCCTAAGCTCCAGTTTCTGCTGCAGTCACTCAGTTTATGGTGTGTTTCTTTGCCTTTTGTAAGGTCTCCTTGTTCCACCCCACATCAAGCCATAGGTACAGCTGAATTCCTGTCCTTAATTTTCATGGAAAACCACTCATAGATTGTTGTGCGTTTCTAGAATTACAGAAGTTTTGTAGAAGGTGGAATGGGGTTAGGATGGAGTAAGCCAGATGGGTTCTGACCGAATATTAAATATCCTTGATCTTAAGTAGTGGTAGCCTTCAAGGCCTTCCCGGATTCCATTTAAGCTCCATGTTACTGGACCTTCCCCGTTCTCTGCCTTGTTCTAACTGCGTCCTGATTAACCATCCATTTTAAATTAACTTTATTAGTTTATTTCACAGAAACCAAACTGTAAGCATTTAGAATATACAATCTGATGAATTTTGACAATCATATACACAGTAAAACCAGTACCACCATCAAGATGAAGAAGGTTTACATCACTCACAAGTTTCTTCATGCTTTTTTTAAAAAATTTATTTATTTTGGCTTCGTTGGGTCTTCGTTGCTGCGCGTGGGCTTTCTCTAGTTGTGGCGAGCGGGGGCTACTCTTCGTTGCGGTGCGTGGGCTTCTCATTGCAGTGGCTTCTCGTTGCAGAGCACGGGCTCTAGGCGTGTGGGCTTCAGTAGTTGTGGCACATGGGCTCAGTAGTCGTGGCATATGGGCTTAGCTGCTCTGCGGCATTTGGGATCTTCCCGGACCAGGGTTTGAACCCGTGTCCCCTGCATTGGCAGGTGGATTCTTAACCACTGAGCCACCAGGGAAGCCCTTCATGCTTTTTTTCATTCTAACCTCTCTCTCCCCCAGCCACATGCAATCCCCACATGCAGGTGACTTCTTTTCACTCTTGATTAGTCTGCATTTTCTAAAACTTTTAAGAATTTTCTAAAACTCAAATCATAGTATCTACTCTGTTGTATTCCTCTTCTGTGCCTGGCTTCTTTCACCCTGTATAAGGATTTTGAGATTCGTCCGCGTTTATTCCTCTGCATTACTGAGTAGGATCCCACTGTACAGATACACCACATTTTGCCCACCATTCTCCTGCTAATGAATGTGTAGGTTGTCTCTAGCTTGGGGCTTTCGCCAAGAAAGCTGCTGAAACATTTGTGTACCAGCTGCTGTGTGGTCATGTTTTTGTTTTTCTTGGGTAAGTACCTAGGAGAGGAATGGCTGGCCCATAGGATTAGTGTGTGTTTCACTTAGGAAGCTGCTATATTGGCTGCACATTTCACTACATCCTTGGCAGTGTATTATTAAACAGGTAGATGCACTATATCTTTGCCAACAATTGGTGCCGTCAGTGTTTTGTTTTTATTTTTGTTTTAGTATTTAAATGGGTATGTAGTAGGATGACGTTTATTTTCCGGCTCTAGAATTTCCACTGTATTCTCTTTTATATTTTCTATCTCTTTGCTAAGAGTCCCTGTTTTGTATTCATTGCAAGTAAATATTCCTTTGCCACAAGTTTCTTCATGCTTTTCTTTTTTAATTAATTTATTTTTGTCTGCGTTGGGTCTTCGTTGCTGTGGCGAGCGGGGGCTACTCTTCGTTGCGGTGCGCGGGCTTCTCACTGCGGTGCCTTCTCCTGTTGCAGAGCACGGGCTCTAGGCATGCGGGCTTCAGTAGTTGTGGCTCACGGGCTCTAGAGTGCAGTCTGATACATGTGTTACAGTGGTTTAAAAAATCTTTACCTGCTGATTCCAATATGTGGGACCTCTCAGGATTGGCCTCTATTCATGTCTTTTCCCTTGAGAATGGGTCCCATTTTCTTGGTTCTTTTTAGTTTGAGGGTACTGGTTACTGGACATTATGCATCCAATTTCAGAGGATACTGGACATTATGAATGTTATTTTATGGTAACTCTGGATTCTGTTATTTTTCCTCAAAGATTTTTGATATTTGGTTTTAGCAAACAACTCATTTGATTAGATTCAGACTTAACCCCTTTCTCGCCTATAGTGGGCACTGCTCACAACTCAGATCACATCTTTTAGCCTTAGCTGAAAGCTACTTTGAGTCTGCTTACATTTGCCTTTGTCAGGGGCCAGCCAGAAACTTGGGCAACGTTTATATATGGAATTCGGGGCCCTCATTTGTGCTTTAACGTTTCTAGGATCCCCTTTCACTTCTGTTGGCCGGGGTCGCCTCATGTTCTTCCCTTTGGTTCCCTAGTATAGAAAGATAGCTGCCTTTTGGTCTCCCTTTCAGAATCTCTCTGCTTTTGTTCATTTTCCAGTGCCTTCGGCTCTTTTTGTTTATTTGTTTTTTGAATTTTGTGCAATGTTCATAGCTGCTCTCTGTGGTTGGGTCAGTCTGTGAGGAGCTTATTCCTTTATATCACCAGCACCAACCTCTCGTTCATTTTTTATGCTAAATAGATAACTATCTCTTGCAGCTTTTTCATCTTATTCCAACCCATATTTCAGGGTCTTCCCTTCCACCCCCAAGTGACTGATGCTGTTTTCCAAAATAAAAATAGGGCTTCCCTGGTGGCGCAGTGGTTGAGAATCTGCCTGCTAATGCAGGGGACACGGGTTCGAGCCCTGGTCTGGGAGGATATCACATGCCATGGAGCAACTAGGCCCGTGAGCCACAACTACTGAGCCTGCGCGTCTGGAGCCTGTGCTCCGCAACAAGAGAGGCCGCGATAGTGAGAGGCCCGTGCACCGCGATGAAGGGTGGCCCCCGCTTGCCTCAACTAGACAAAGACCTCGCACAGAAACGAAGACCCAACACAGCCAAAAATAAAATAAGTAAAATTAACAAACTCCTACCCCCAACACCTTCTTTAAAAAAAAAAATAGTCCTATCTCTAAAGACAAATTTGGGGTGCCAGCTGTTAAGACAGATAATCTTCCCACCCCACCCCCCCCCTTTTTTTTTTTTTTTTGGTAACCCAGCCACAGAGCTAATAATTGAAGGTTAGAGCCTATAGGTGAGTGTTTGGGGCAATAAACACAGGGAAGAAGCATGGAACACTATAAAACATTCTATGTTTCTGCAGACTATGCACGACTGAAGAAAAAGAGACCAAGAGAGAACAATAAGTGAGGTCGAGAGAATAAAATGAGCAGTGACCTTATCAAAACAACAGAAGCAGCCAAAGATACAAAGTGGTTGCTCTCCAGCGGAGGCAGCGAAACCCCTGTAAAACGCTGACTGGATACCACATAGGTGCAGTGCGGGGTCTGTCGTCTGCAACAGGAAGGGGCAGATGGCAGGTGATGACATAAAGACACAGAAACGGAACAGAAGCTCCCAGTCATTTGCAGTAAGACTACTCCCAGCTCCCCAGCAAGGAGAGGCTGGGAATGAAAACCACCATGCCATCGTTCCAGCATGACTGATGAGTCAATGTGGTGAGCACATTTGCACACTCTGTAACGTGGCCACCTACCAATAGTTTGTGCTTGTTTTCTCCTGAAGTTTAGAGAGATAATCCTATTCCTGTCTGGTTGGAGTAGGAAGTATCTGGTCATTCTCCTACTGTGCACTCAGGCACGTTGCATGCCTGGGGCTCAGAAGACGCTGCCACACCAATAGCTCCAGGAGAGATGGTAGAGAGAGACCAGAGGGGCCCATCCAGGAAAGAAAACTACTTAAAGACAGAGTGTTTCCTGGGCCAATCTGATTATCAGTTTATTAGTAATGTATATATGTGTGTATATATTCTACCTCTTAGATCCTCCAGGGTGGCTGAACCACACGTTCTCTGCTCTCTCCCCTCTTTGCTCAGTTCCTTAAATCTATGCAGCTGCTCACAGCAGCATCATACTAAAGGCAACCTTCTCAATCTCATACGTTCCTCACACCAACCTCCATCTGCACTTGTTCTTCTCAGTCCAGCGACTTGAAAGAGTCATTTACGTTTTCTATCTCGACTTTGTCTCCTAGTCACTTCTGGGTTCATCAAAAACTATTATTATGAAGTATTTCAAATATTCAACAACAATGTATGTAACGCACGTATAAGCTATGGATGTTAATACCCGCGAAGCCGTCACCCATCTTAAGAAGAAGAGTGATGGTGATACCAGTGTGCATCTGTCCACAGTGGAGTCCCTTTCCCACCCACCTTTGGTTCCACTATACTGATGTCTCTGGTTTTCATTTTCTTCCTATTCACCACAGTATAACATATATATATATATATATCCATTAGCAATATATTGGGAGTTTTGGTATATTTTCAACTTTGTATAATTTACATGATGTATTTTCCAATACTTGCATTTCCTTTCAATTTTGTAAGAGTTCTTTGTTTTGTTGCAAGTGGCTGCAGTATTCATTTTCACTGCTGTATATTACTCTGTTGTGTGATTATAGTTTAATTTATGTATCCATTCTCTTTTTGAATGACATTTGAAGTTCCTCCAGGTTTTATCTTTTTTTTTTTTTTCCTTTCACATTCTTCTTTTTTTTTTTTTTTTTCAGGTTTTATCTTTAAAAAATTTTTTTCTCTTCACTCTACATTTCTTTCTTGGGAGACTTAGTTTTATAACTTTTAAATATGTTCCCAAATTTCAATTACCCTCATCTTTAGATCACACATTCAAATTCTGCTGAACATTTCCACCTGTGTATTTCACAAACACCTCAAGTTCATAATTCTTGAATTCTCCCTAATCTTCAACCTGCATCTAATTGATTACAAAATCCTGAGAATTTGACCCACAGAATATTCTGGAATCCATCTTCTCCTTGGCATCCCTGCCATGACTATCCAAGTTTAGCCTTTTACAGTTTCTCCCTTGGGCTGTTGAAACAATAACACAGTGAGTGTCTCTGCCTTCCCACTTACCCTCTGAGTGGCATCACTGGTATAGCCCCCAGAGTGATTTGCCTAAAACTCAAGGTGACTGTGTCCCTTCCTAATTTTAAATGTCCCCTGGTTTGGAGTCACCTACACTATAAAATCCAAGCTCCTACCACGGCATCCAGGCACTTCCAGATTCCTTGCACTGGCCTTACCCCCTTCTCCTCCCTGTTTATATTTTAGATGCCAAAGACCTCACGGTTCTTCAGATGTACTGTGTGGGTTTCTTCCTCCAGGCCTTGCACATGAAGTTCCCTCTGCACAGAATACTCATGTATCATTGTTCAGCTGACTACTGCCTTCTCAGTCAGCAAGATTCAGCCCAGTCAGCACCTTCTTATTCTACCCTGTTCCTGCTTGTCCCATAGACCTTAACCCATCGTGCTTAGAGTGCTCATTTATATGTCTATATTCTCTTCTAGAATATAAACCAGAGAAAAGAGACACTTATTTTTATATACTCAGCACTTAGTACAGTGCCTAGCTCCTAATATTTTCTCAAAAGATGAAAATAGGACTTTGACTTGAAATAGTTAAATTACCTCATCAGACCCTATCACAGTGGGCTGAATGAAATACATGTTGACACCACCCTTCTCTTCCTTAATTTTCAAGCAAGTTTCTGATGTCCAGTTAGTTTTTCTTAGTGCATTAGAATCTACAGCTTACGGTCTCTATCAAGGGGTACTTGCTGTTTGTTGCACGTTGGGTATGTTGGTGTCAGTGTGTTTACCCATTTAGCCAGTGTTCCTGGTCATTATCGCTAAATAATAAACTACCTCAAACTTAATGATATAAAACCACCATTTCATTGTGCTTGCCAGTCCCAAGAGCCAGATACAGGGCACAGTAGGAATGTCTTGTCTCTGTTCAATGCTGTCTTGGTCCATAGCTGGAGTGCCCAAAACGGTGGGGGGCTGGAATCACTCCCATGCCTGGTACCTCGGCTGACATTACTTGAAGTCTTAAAATACCTACCCCTGGCATCTCCAAGCTGCTCGAGCTTCTCACGTAATAGTTTTACTGGTTTCTGAGAGGGACCCTCTCCAAGAGAATCAGGTCACCTGGAATTATTTCTGCAATGCGTGGCTGGTTGAAGCAATCACACCTTCCGAAGCCGGAGCCTCTGAGTTCTAACCATCCGATGTCTAGACATGAGGGACTGATGACTGGATTCACACATGGGCTGCTCTGTGGAAGATCCAGCTCAGTGCCCAGCTGGCAATCTTAGCTGGTGTCCCTTTTAGGGTGGCCCCCAACTGGGGGGAATGATGGATTTCTCATTGACCTGGCACCCCGCCCCGGGAGAGGTGAAGTTATCACACATTAGTAAAAAGAATGCATTTCTCAATTTCAAGGATTTGGGCCTTGTTTGTTTCAGGGGCATTCCTGACCTTTAAGGTTGTTTATCTGGGAATACACTTGACCTTCTGTGATAGATCTCCTGGCTTCCCTGTGGAGAACAGACTCCTACATCCCAAACAGTAACTTTCCATGATCTCACTCTTTTCTCTCCCCTTTTGTTATCAGTCAAGTTTCTCTGGGTCCTGGAGAGAGAACATATTGCCCCAGGGAACAAGATATTTCCCATAAATGCAGGCTTCACCCTGGTGCTGAAACACACCGTACTTGGAGTGCGTGCCTTGCTCAGTTTACACTGGAGTGTGGCAGCTGTGGTTGCCTGGGGCGCCCGAGCCCAGCCCCCTCTTCAGTCCTCACACCCAGGCGCTGCCCTTCACTCTCCACACCCATCTCTTTCAGCATCACCTCTGCTCCTTCCTTCCACAGGTGCCTTCCTTCTGGACAGAACAATGTCCAATCAATCCAGATGCAGATGGACTACAGCTTGCCCCTTCCTTTTTTTTAAATTTATTTATTTTATTTATTTTTGGCTGCATTGGGTCTGTTGCTGTGTGCGGGCTTTCTCTAGTTACGGCGAGCGGGGGGCTTCTCTTCGTTGTGGTATGTGCGTTTCTCATAGCGGTGGCTTCTCTTGCTGTGAAGCATGGGCTCTAGGCGAGCGGGCTTCAGTAGTTGTGGCTCACGGGCTCTAGAGTGCAGGCTCAGTAGTTGTGGCGCGCGGGCTTCGTTGCTCCGTGGCATGTGGGATCTTCCCGGACCAGGGCTCGAACCCTTGTCCCCTGCATTGGCAGGTGGATTCTTAACCACTGAGCCACCAGGGAAGCCCCTCAGCTCGCCCTTCTTAAAAGCCAGATCATGTTGCCACCTTGGGAGAATCTCTGGATGTGCTTCACAATCTCCCAGATTCACAGGCTTCCTTCCGAGCCGCACGGAGGTCTCTGAGCTCCTCTTTCTGTGGCTCCTTTGCTATCACAGGTGCACCTGTCGCTTGCCCTCCAGTCTTTGAAAAGGCCACAGTGTCAAAGCCCACTCTCAGGTTGATTTCCTCCTTCCCAACGTTCTTCTCTCCCCAGCGATGCGTTTCATGGTTTTCCCATCTGCTTCTTTAATAGTAATTAAATCAACGCAAAGGCCACGACAGTCACAGGGCCATTCCACAAGAGGGGAAGAAGAAAAGGTTCTTTTCTAAAATAGAAATTCTAGCGCACCAGGAGGACAGGCATTACAGTAGTCAGTACGCGAGCCATTTTGTTATGGGAAAATCTGGGTTTGTTTTGCTTCTGTCGTATTTTTCCTGTTGCTTCTGTCTCTCCAAAGATATTGTCCTACTTCAGAGCAGGGGTGCTGGTGGCATTGCTTTGCTTGAGGTGGGACAGCGGGGAGGACTGCAAATCTGGTTAGCAATTCCTCTGCACCAACGTCAGCAGATTTGCCCTGTGGCAATTGGCTCCCGGCTGCCGGGGCAAGGCTGGCCCTGGGGTGGGGTGACTGCAGGACTTCGGGCCCCCTGGTTCGGTTTCCAAATGGAACCATCCCCAGGGTGGCCAAGCTGCTGCCATTTGTCAGTTTCTACCGACACATCCTTTACAGATAAGTGGGCTGCAGCTCCGCCATATGGGCTACTAATGGTGCAGCTGCCGCAACAGAGCAGCACACTCAGGGCCGAGCGCAAGACCTGCGCTGAACGGATGGGGCCTGACAAGGGAAGCCTAAACACTGTCTGCCGGGCTCCCTGGGGCTTCAGTACGTACTGATGGAAGCCGAAGAGGATGTCTGAGAAATCTCACGTGCTGCGGGCCCAGACCTGCCTGCTCTGAGCCTGAGGTTTGAGCCTTCCATGCCACCCTCCTTGGGGAGCAAGTGCTTTCGTTTTTTAATTGGGGTACATAACACAGGTGGCCTCTGGACCAAGCCTGAGTGGGAATGCCCCTGTCACTTCACAACAGCATGACTTGGGGCGAGTTAATGGATTTTTCTAAGCCTCAGTTTCCTCATTTGTAAATCGAGGATGCTAATACTTATCTTGGAGGGTTGTTACTGTGATGACTTGAGAAACTATATGTAAAGCGCTTTACACGGGGCCTGGTACAAAGGGCCTGGGCTTTGCAATCAGACAAACCTAGGCTGTAATCTTAGCTCTGCCACCTACTGGCACCTGGAGCTTGGGAGAGACCGAACATGTTAAAGCCTCAGTGTATGCATCTGTATAATGGCTCAACGCTCATTTCCTAGTCAGTTGTTATTAGAATTAAGTGACAATCAATGAACCTAGGAAAACATCTCACACATACCGGAGGCATGAGGATGCTGGTTTCCCTTCCTCTGTCGACACAGCTCGCCTGTGTAGGAAGTGATTTCCCCCGTCACCATCGCCAGTTTATAGAGGCCAGCAAGGACTTGCCTGTCAGGAGCCTGCCAAGGAGTTCATGCATCCAGCTCACACCGAGAATGGATAAAAGTCATTTCCCTTTGTTGAAAAATATGGGGTCGAAGCTGTAGGATATAAAATAACATTTAAGCTATTCCTGAAGGGAAGAGGCATTTGATGAGAGAAGAAAAAGCACCAAAAAGCAAAGAAAACAAAGGGAAACTGTTTTAGGCAGCTAAAACAGAATGCTACAGAAAGAGTTCGGGTCCATGGAGACGCAGAGAAATTAGCACAGTGACAAAGGGGGAGTGACAGGACAGGACAGGAAAAGGAGTGGGGTCATGTGACACTTCTTTGTCCTCTTCTAGCCTCTTAGGTAATGGGCTCTGAAATGGAGAGAGACCACCTGAGAAGGGGCCCGGCCATCCTGAGTCTGCTGGGTTCCCTGAGCGGATGGCACGCACCTGCGCAGAGGAAGCCTCAGGGCTCCCAGATGTCTTCGTGCCGCTGAGGTAGGAGGTTGAGTGTAAGAAAGTTACAAGATAAATTCCATGACTAAACCTCAAAGCAGATGGCAGAGCTGGAACATTGTGCGTGAGGAGGGAGTCTGGTGACGATGAAAGCCAGGACAGTGAGGAATCGTCTTGGGCATCCCAGGCTTGCTGTGGTCAAGGTCAGAGCTCTGATAACAGGCACAGGGCACCTTGGAGCCTTTCCGAACTGTTATTCACGTCTGATGCTTCAGTGTACCCAAGATTCAGCACCTGAGCAAAGAGAGCTACAGGAATTATTGCTTACATTTTTCAGATGGGGAAAGCAAGTATGGACATCATTAGAATCATAGAGTCTTAGAAATGAAAGGAATCTTCGTTGTATATGTTACCAAAGGGATTTGCAATAGCTCACCATAAACAGAGAGACCCATATATACTGAAGCTGTTAACAGACTGAAAAGGTGAAAGGGACAGAAGAAGAGAGAGAGAGAGAGAGAGAGGAGAGAGAGAGAGAGAGAGAGAGAAAGAGAGAGAGAGAGAGAGAGAGAGAGAGGGGAGAGAGAGAGAGAGAGAGAGAGAGAAACCCAAACCCCAAACTCCTTTTTAAAACTGGCAGCAGGGCTTCCCTGGTGGCGCAGTGGTTGAGAGTCCGCCTGCCGATGCAGGGGACACGGGTTCGTGCCCTGGTCCGGGAAGATCCCACATGCCGCAGAGCGGCTGGGCCCGTGAGCCATGGCCGCTGAGCCTGCGCGTCCGGAGCCTGTGCTCTGCAACGGGAGAGGCCACAACAGTCAGAGGCCCGCGTACCGCAAAAAAAAAAAAAAAAAAAAAAAAACTGGCAGCAACTGGAGCTTTATGCTTCCTAGCAACAAAGACAAAGGGAAACAAGTGACCTCAAGATCACCTAATCCAACCCCCTCATTCTAGGGATTAGGAAATGGAGGTCTATATTATTTTTAAAAGCTTTTCATCAGTGAAGCGTGTTTCTGGAGTTTCTGTAGCTAAGCGTGGAATTATTTCCTTTAATGCTGCAGGTTGATGTTTTTCAAATGGGCTTTTTCGTGAGGCACCGCTGACCTCCCAGAAACCAATTACGCACCAGAGCAGTGCCGAACGCTACATGAAACGTTAACCTTCAAGGGGTTAGAACTGCTTCCACAACAAGAAAACAGTCCCTTTACGCGAGTACCACGGTCCCGACCATCTGCAAGCCTCGTATTCTGGATGCCCTCTCCACTCCCTTCAGTTAGGTTACTCCACATCCCTCCCTCCTTTTATCATCCTCACCTTGCTGTCCTGATTTCACCCTAGTTTTCCACTTTCGTGCACGGTTGCCGGGCTTAGGGCAAAGTGAGAGGGGTCCCTCAGGAACCCTGCCTGGACAGTGATTATTTGCTGAAATTTGCCCCAGGAGTTGGGCAGTCAATTTAGCAGGTCATCAGGCAGGTAACTGATGTACTTGAGAGAGCAAACCCTCCCTGGTGCACCAGGCAGGTTTTGAAAGGTAACGAGTGGAGTGATGGAGGCTTGAAGCCTCTAGGGCAGGAGAGAGAAAAACGCTATTGGAAGGGGCTCTGTTACATCACTAAGTGATGGGCCTCGTGACTCAGCCATGGTATCTACCCCCATGAGTCTCCCTACCCAAGGCACAGCAGCTGAGCTGATCTGTCTCACCTGCTTCTTGTCCCAGCTGGTACGGCAGCAACCAGCTCGGCCTGGATTGCTGACACCTTCACGCAGGTACAACCTGACAACATCTCACATCACCCCTGTGCCAGTCGCCTCTTGCTTCCCATTTCAGGGCATCTCTGCTCAGCACATTGCATCTGTGACCTACAGAGTAAAACTTTGATTGGGGGGGAGAAGGGGGCGATTTTTAGTGCTTCTTTGTGGATAACCCTCCAGGACCAGTTACATTTAATGGTGGCTGTTTCCTCAATGTCTTCTGGGTTGTCTCTCTCCCCTGCCCCCTGCTTCATTCTCCTCACCCCTCTCTCCTACTCTGTGAGGTTCCCTGGTGAATTGAAAGTTGAAAGGCTCTGCTTCAGTCTCAGCTTCTGGGAGAAGCTGGGCATAGACAGGTACTTACCTTCTGGACGATTTCACCTGCTTCTAGTTAAACTGGATCGGGCTTTCTGGTCAGGCTTACTGAGAGAGCAAGTTAGATTCTATGATTGATTTGATTTTTAATTTTGATTTTGGCCACCGAGACTTGATTTGCCTCTTTTGGAGAAAGAACCCTGATTTTCCTTGGGCAGTTATCCATTTACCACCCCTGGTTATGCATATCTAGTGAAGTTCATTCCAAGTGGAGCTCAAGGAGTGAACATGTGGTTTGCTTCCAGCCAATCAGAGCACTGTATACCTGCTGGCCAATGGCTGATCCAGGATGGTCACATGATCCAAGCTGAGCCAATGTGACACAATAAAAACTTTTGCTAGGACTATTGGATAAGAGGCATACAGTATTTTCCACTGTACTTGCAAGCTTGAACCTAGAAAATGTGGTAACAGGGCTGTGGCATCCATCTTGCTAACCCAAGGGGGAAATCATTTCATGAGGGATCCAACATAGAGGAAACAGAGCTCCAAGAAACCAGGACCTGGTGACATAGTTTGACCACACTCTTCCCTCCCATTAAGCTATGGCTGAGGCCCTAGACTTTTTATTTATTTGAGCCAACCCTTTTTGTGTAAACCATTTTGTGTAAACCATTTTGTGTAAACCAACACATTCCCTTTTTGTGTAAACCATTTTGTTGTTGTTATTGTTCATTTACAATCCAAAGAATCCTGACTGATTTAAGGGCACAGATTTGCAGCTAGTAGATAAGTCCTGGTGATCTAATGCACAGTATACTGACTACACACAATAATACTAAATAATAAACATCAAACTTGCCAAGAGATTAGTCTTGATTATTCTCACCACAAGAAAGAAATAATAATTATGTGACATAGTAGAGGTGTTAGCTAACACTACGATGGCAACCATATTGCAATATATAAATGTATCAAATCCATCCTTCCTACACCTTAAACTTATACAGAGTTTTATGTCAAACATATTTCAATTAAAAAAAAAGAATCTTGACTGATATATCGAGTTCCTTCTGCCTCATGCTCCTTATTTGTGTAGTCCATTTTGGTTGTCACTGCTAGCCTGTTTTCTAAAATTTATGTGTATTAAATGTTGAAGATATAAAAAAGAATAATTTTAAGGTAGCTATCTATCAAACTCCCAATTTTTGCCACCCAGTTTAAGAAAGAAAACATGACTGTTAAAAGTTCTCTGTTGCCTCATCTAGATGCTACACCTAACTCTACAGCTTCAGAAGTAGCCACTACCTTGAATTTTGTGTTAGATCCCCTTGCTTTTCTTGATAAATTTATCATATGTTTGTATCTCTAAATAATGAATGGTAGTTTTGCATGATTTTTAACTTTATGTGAATGTAGTCATGGTATACATCTTCTTCCTTGGCTTGCTTTTTATTTTTATTTATTTATTTATTTATTTATTTTTTTGTGGTACGCAGGCCTCTCACCACTGTGGCCTCTCCCGTTGCGGAGCACAGGCTCCGGACGTGCAGGCTCAGCGGCCATGGCTCACGGGCCCAGCCGCTCAGCGGCGTGTGGGATCTTCCTGGACCGGGGCACGAACCCATGTCCCCTGCATCGGCAGGCGGACTCCCAACCACTGCACCACCAGGGAAGCCATTGACTTGCTTTTTAAACTCAACTCTGTACCGACGATCCCCGACTTACAATGGTTTGACTTAATGGTTTTTCAACTTTAAGATGGTTCGAAAGCATTACACATTCAGTAGGAACTGTACTTCAAATTTTGAATTTTGATCTTTTCTTGGGCTGGTGATATGCAGTATGATCCTCTCTCAGGATGCAAGGCACAGGCAAAGAGCCGTAGCTCCTGGTCAGCCACGGAATCAAGAGGGTTAACAACTGATACACTTACGACCATTCTTCCTCACTTTCAGTGCAGTATTCAATATTACCACGTGAGATATTCAACACTTTATTATAAAATTGGCTTTGTGTTAGATGATTTTACCCAACTGTAGGCTAATGCACTTAAGTAGGCTAGATGTTCAGGAGGTTAGGTGTATTAAATTCATTTTTGACTTACATTATTTACACCTTAGGATGGGTTTATGGGGAAGTAACCACTTTGTAAATCGAGAAAGATCTGTATTCTGGGATTCTTCCGTATTGTTGCATGTAATTATAATGCATTCATTTTTGATGTTGTATGCATATACTATGATTTTTTTCTGCTGTTGTTAGCATTTTTATTTCTAGATTTATTTGCTCTTGTAAACTACTGTACTATGAACATTCTTGTACATGTCCTTGTGCATAGGTCTCTTTAAGGCTTATATCTTCAAGAAGAATCTTTCTTCATCTTCAGGTTCGTATTTACTCAATAACTCCAGCTTTTTCTTTAGAGTGGTTTTACCAATGTACACGTCCATAAATCATGAATAAGTACAGTTTTCCCATAATTTCTCTAAAATTTGATATTATCAGACCTTATTGTTTGCCAGTAATGATGCCTATGAATTTGTATCCCTTGTGGTTTCAACTTACATTTTTTTCTGGTTAGTAATAATGTTGAAATCATAATGACATCAAAAGGATTTGATCCATGTTTCCTCTGAAGGTAAAACATATATTATATATTACACATCTTTTATTTTAAAGTGAGCACCTGACATATATTTTTCATCAATTAATGAGAAAACCAAAAAAATCGTGAGGTTGTTCAAAGAGAATTGAAGAGAGTGGAGAATTTGTAGTGACTGGTGCTTTGAATGAGGTTGCTAATTTCTACACAAAACTAGTTAAAATCCTACAGTGTAATAAAACTTCAATTTGGAAGATTATCACTTCTATCTACATAAATCTTTTGCATCTCTGTCAAATGGAAAAAAAAATCTTTGCACTCATATCAGACCAGAATCATTTACATTGCTATACATTTTTTATATCATCTGTACTTACAGACTTGAAAACTATCCTAATCAACAGTGAATAATAAATCAAACTAAGGATAACATTCCAAGTGGAGAAGCTGGCACGATTTTTCTATAGAGAACCGGATAGTAAGTGCTTTAGGCTTTGTGGGTAATTTGGTCTCTGGGGCAACTACTCTTCTCTATCCATGAAAGCAGCCATAGACAGTATGTAAATAAATAAGTGTGGCTGTTTCTATTCAATTGTATTTATTTCCAAAAAGTAGGTGGCTTCAGTGTCTGACCTGTAGCATAGTTCGCCAACCCCTGACCTGGAGAATCAGATAATCCACAGGGGAGCCTGCCAGAAACACTCAGAGATACTGAAAGAACATTCAGTAATCCCTCTGGTCTATTTTTTTCTCAGCAGATATTTTTCTTAGCAGTCTTTCCTTTGATCGTAAATAATCTCCCAAGATTATTCTTGATCACAAAAAGCTGGCCTCATTGTGTTTGACTCTAATTCATTTACACAGTTGCCGTAAAAAGTGTTAATTTACGCATATAAGCCACATTTTGATGCTGTCAGCAGATCTAGAGCTCTATGGTGTTGGGGATTGTAAGGCCGGAAAATTAACTTCCCTCTGGAGAAATGAAATACTTTCTATTATTTTTCATTCCTCTCATTTTCTCTTTTAGTTTAAGGCCAGGGAATCAAATCCAATGTCTATAAACACTGGTGAAATTCTCTCTCCTCTAACTAAGGTTCATGGCCAGCCAGGAAGTGGCCTTCCATACTACCTATAAGCACTGGAAGCTTTAAGCCAGGGGTCAGCAAAGTTTGTGTAATGGGCCAGACTGTAGACACTTTAGACTTTGAGGTCATAACAACTCTTTTCCAACTACTCACTCTGCTGTTGTAGCGCCATCAACAATATGTAAACAAATGGGTGTGCTTGTGTTCTAATAAAACTTTATTTACAAAAACAGTTGATGGGCAGCCATGGTTTGCCAACCTCTGCTTTCAGCCATAGAGCAGGTAATAGCCTAGTTTCTCATCAGATATCATAGAAGGTAGAGAAGAGCAGATCAATATTTGAAGACAGATTTATCATTTTAATAGAGAGTAAACCTAATTCTAGTTATGCATCAATATAATATTTGATTCTAAAGGAATGAAAACTCTTTTAAAAGAATCTTTTGAATAAACTCATCAAAACTGAGCCACTTTTGGCAAAATGTTAACACAGTTTAATGCTTCTTTTCAGACTCATTATTTGAATGTTATCACAATCTAAGGAAAATAAAATTCCCTCTTGCAAAAGGAATTCAGGTGTTTTTCATCACAATCCTCTTTAACATTTTAGAACATCCAGTCACTTAATTTTAAACAAAACTGTCATATTTTTCACCTAAGCAAACAAAATCACATCTAATGACCTTGCATACTAAGTTGTACCTATATGCTACTATTGCTCCTAGTAGAGCATTCATGTATGGTAAATAAAAATTTTACCAAAATATGTAACACCTATTTCACAGAAAGAATTTGGAAGTGGGTGACATGTACAAATACAAGCATTTTAACAAAATTTCAAGCTCATTTACATTTACAGCATGACTCTTGTGGCCACAGATACCTTTTTTACACCTTTTTAATGTTTTTAAGCAGCAAAAGTGAAGACTTCTGTTAACATTATATAGGGATATAGCCACTCCAAAATGCATAAAATAAGAAGTTACAAAGCAAACACTATATATACATATACTATTATATATATTTTACATACATACATACATTTTTCTTGATAGTATTCTATCTTAGAAATTAGTCGAGTACTCAAAGATTATATATATTAAGCAATTCAATTAATACTTGTTGAAGACCTTAAAGTCACCTATGAGATTTGGTAATTATGTTTAAATTGAGATAATTACTACTAACATAAAAGCACTTGTCAGAGTTATAATTCAATTTAAACACATAATTTTATGTTTTTCATAATCTGAAACATTTGTGAGAGTAATGTAAGTTTCTTTATTTAGTAAATCAGTGTAAGAAGTTTAGGAAGATTAGATTCACCAAACTTGTCATCAAGAAATTAAAAAAACAAACACACAAACAAAAAGCTACATCTTCCTTTTAAAAATGAAATGAAATGTGCAGTTGTATATACTCTACACTGGTAAAGTCAGGGAAATAAACATAGCTGTTTGAAAGCAAATTAATTGTACCAGAGACTGATCTGCTCAAGGATTCATTTTATAACATGAGCTTAGCTTCTGATTTAGCACTTTTTATGAGAAGTTTTCTTTTCTTTAAAAGTTAGCAGATTAAAAGCATTAGAAACTCAGGGTTTTTTTATTTTCTGGGAATTGTGGGAATATGAGATTTAGATAAGTTCTTATTAATGTCCATAAATCAATGAGAACAGAGCACATTTATTTTAAGGGACTTTGTAATTTAATTTATTAAAATACCCTGTATATTAATATACCCACATACACTCGTGTGCATGCCCTCTCTCTATATGTGTGTATATATATATATATATATATACACACCCACATACACACATGTATACATACATGAGACAAAATGTTTCCCAGTTACAGACACAGGGAGTTTGCAGCTTATGCTTTACAGCTGGTGTCACAGGACAGAATAACACAGAAAACAAAAATGCATCAATCCTGATCTCAAAGATCTATTCTCCTCTCTCGTGGAAGCAAGGCATGTTCTTGCCCAAACACACACAGAAAAAATCTAAGAAACCAAATTCTCTGTTATCTCTCCTCCAGTGAGACTAATCCCTCTCTATCTGTTAGAGATTACCTAATGGTAATACCATAAAATCAACCCACCAATCACTGTTGCCACCAGTGGGCAATAACTTATGAGACATGAAAATCAGAACTAGAGGTGAACTCAGGGAAGAAGCAGAAGAAGCAAAGACAAGTCACAACAGAGCATTAAGAAGGAAAAACAAGAAAGAGAAGAAAGAAAGAAAAAAAGAGAGAGAGAAAGAGAGAAAGAAAGAAAAGGAGGAGGGGATGGAGGGAGGGAAGAAAGAAGGATGAAAGGAAGGGGAAAGAAATCTTAGGGTGCCCCAAGATTCACCCTAGAAGTCAAGACCTAAGTCATGTTTAGACCCAAACAGCCCATAATGGCACTTCTTGGGCAACACAGTTCAAGTAGCTGTAGAAGGTAAACCAACTAGTCATCTCAGTAGGACCTCCAAAAACGTGTCAAATATAATTTTCAAGAAGCTAAAAGCCATGTCTCTCATGCAAACATGAAGTAAGCATGTGTGAAAGATTTATACAACTCATTAATGATAGAACCAGCTAGATGAGAAGGCCTTCTCTAATCTTTGTTTAAATATTTATTGGCTCATTTACAAGCTCAAAACCTTCAGTAAACCCTTATTTTCTTTGGTTTCTTGCATCTGATTGGCATAGAAAAAAAAAAGATGAAGAAAATCTTGGATCTTATGGAAAACAACATTCACAATAAATTTTCCACATCCTTATCATGTCTTTTGATTCCAAACCCTGAGTTCTTTCTACTGCACTGTAACCACAATTCCTGTTTCCTAGGAGCTTATAAAAACTTTGGAAACATGAACAAACAGTGAACAAATAAGGATCCCAAGGTAGAAACTCAGTGGTCACTGTGGGCTGATTTGCTCATAAAATCAAATTCATGGAGCAGGCAGGAACTGAATGGGTTCTGAAAGTCAAAAGTCCTTCAATAAGAGATATTCAATGGAAATAGACAGGGCAGGATTTCATCTGCAGTATATTTGGGGGGATTTAAGCCAAAGAGAAGGTGAATTCTCAACTGATGACCCAAAAGTTGTCTTTATATGTTGTTCACCGGTAGTAGGTTTTACTGTTTCAGGAGAACAATTAAATTATAAAGTATTTCCTGCAATCTGTATTATCTACTTCTCAGTTTTATTGTGAAAGTTTCAGACACGAGCAAGTGGTAAATTAATCCGTATGCCCTCTCTCCCATACATGCAATAACTTTGTATATCAGCTTTTAGACAATCCAAGAAACACCTTATTTGAAACCTGGTCAACAGTGAGAAGAAAAAGAAGGGAAAGAGAGAGAGATGAAACTGACTTTCCTGCAAAACTTTAGAAAACAAAGGAAGAAACCATGTTCTAAATAAAGAGCATTTAATGCTGAGCAAACTGAATCCCTAAGTCCAAGATGTGGCCAAAATGACTTTGGACTTAGACTTGCAAGAACTTGATTAATACCAGTTCTTGGATGGGGTCAGATCAAGGTAAACATGAGATGTTTACGGTGAGTAAGCGAGGAAGGGTAATGGTATAGACATAAGTTGTTGATCCGGGGGCTTTTCTTTTCTTGTTCTCATCTTTATGGGAGAAAGGAAATAAGGTCTCTGAGTAAGACCCCTGTGAAACCACCTGCTGTGGAGCTCCTCCAAAAAATAAAGAACCACTCTTTAGGTGAAAAGTTAATAGCAGCAAGTAGGATAGAAATGTTTTGTGGAACAATATTTTTCTAAGAATGTAAAACAGATATGACTTGACAGTTCTTTCCATTAAAAGATGTTAAGTTTAAGTTTAGATTTCATAGTATTCTAATTCTCCTGCCAAGTCCAAGTTTAGGTATTCTAGCTAAATTTTTTATTTCCCATTGGTTGTCATCTGTAATCCTTAATGCATGTTGATTACGGCCCATGATAAAGAGATGAATTCATTAATGATTTATGGAGAATCCTTAAGGATGGGGTCCTGTGGGCTCCAGATATCCTGATTCAGTAGGTCTAGAATAGGAAATCAGCATGTATTTTTATTTAGTTATTTTTAAATTAATTAATTAATTTATTTATTTTTGGCTGTGTTGGGTCTTGTTGCGCGTGGGCTTTCTCTAGGTGCAGCGAGCGGGGGCTACTCTTCGTTGTGGTGCGCGGGCTTCTCATTGCGGTGTCTTCCCTTGTCGTGGAGCACCAGCTCTAGGCGTACAGGCTCAGTAGTTGTGGTACTCAGGCTCAGTAGTTGTGGCTCGGTGGCTCAGTAGTTGCGGCTCACGGGCTCTAGGGCAGTAGGCATACTGTATATATGCTCAATGCAGTGAACATTCCCTGGCCATCAGATCATGGTCACCTACCAAATGGTATCTGATAAAACATTCTTTCCTACCTGCATACAGTACCTTTCTGAAAAAGCTCAAGTTTGGGGGGGAAAAAAACTAGGTAAGGCACTTTTTTTCCCACTTGTATCATCTTATATATAATTCAACACTTGAGGTAACTTCATTGAATTTTCTTGGTAAGAGGATGTGAGAAACTGACAAGTAAGTGAAGTAAGAGTCACTAGGGTGGGCATGGAGACATTAACTGAAGACCTTTTTATGCCTTGTGGTGGGTTGAATTGTGTCTCTCCCCTAAAAAGGATTTGTCCATGCCCTAATCCCTGGAACCTGTAACTGTGACCTTATTTGGAAAAGGGGTTTTTGCAGATGTATTTGAGCTAAGGATCTCGAGATGAGGTCACCCTGGATTATCTGACAGCAAGCGTCTTTGTAAGAGAAACACAGAGGAGAGCCCAGAGGCGAAGGCCATGCAAAGACAAGGCAGAGATTAAAGCCAGGCAGTCCCTGGCCAAGGAACACCTGGAGCCTCAGAAGCTGGACGAGTCAAGAAAGCCTTCTCCTCCAGAGCCTCCAGAGGGAGCACGGGCTAACCAACACCTTGACTGTGGTCTTCTCACCTCCAAAACTGTGAGAGAATAGATTTCAGTTGCTTTAAGCCACTCAATTTGGAGTAATTTGTTACAGCAGCCCTAGGAAACTCTGCATACCTCTCTAATAAGAGCGGGGAGATGGTCTTCTCTCACTACTGTTTTGTGCAATGTGTATGTGATGGAGAAAGAAAGAGGGATAAGGCCCATGAGGAGATAAACAAAGTCTCAAATTACCGGGAATGGCAGATCCCCATGAATTGGAAGGCGTGCGTTCCAAGGACCATGCTAGGAGATGGAATATTATTAGTGACGTGGACACGCTAGTTGCATAGCCAAGAAAACAGAGGAAACACGGGACCAAAGCAGTGGCAGAGGAAGTAGGAACTGGCAGCTTTAGAGAATTTCAGTGGCCAATTGAATGATTTAGTCTGTTCTGGATTTTTCCTTGGGAATGGAAGTTTCATAGGGATATAAACCCCCCACGATTCTTCTGATGGGAACCCCATGACAGAGACGACTAGGTGCACCTTCTTCTCAAATATCAGGTGGATGGAAGGAGTACAGCACCCGCTTATGCACTCAATGCTTACTCATTAAACGTTAGGTGCCAGTTTTTCCCAAAATATCCTTGCACTACATCACTGTGTCGCAGGAAACCGAAATGCTCCCTGAAGGGATAATTGCTAGAAAAGGAAAAGAGGCTTGGAGAAAATCTACATTTTTGGATGTTTATTCAACCTTTCTCCTGTGTCAAATGATCAGAAGGAACATGTCTCCAAATAGTCACATTAGAAAGATTAAGGCTCAGGTCTCGTCAAAGCCAGATAAATGCAGGAGAGAATGCTAGACAGGATAATATCTTCACAGTAATATTTCTTAAATATTTTTCACTGTTTATTTAGTAGAGGAGAGAACAAAGGGATTTCTGTTAATAAATATCTTAAACGGAACTTGATACCAAATTTTTTTATTGAAGTATAGTTGATTTACAGTGTTGTGTTAATTACTGCTGTACAGTGAAGTGATTCAGTTATACATATATATATATATATATACATTCTTTTTTTAATATTCTTTTCCACTGTGGTTTATCACAGGATATTGAATACAGTTCTCTGTGCTATACAGTCGGACCTTGTTGTTTATCCATTCTCTATATAAAAGTTTACATCTGCTAACGCCAGCCTCCCACTCCCTCCCTCCCCCAACCCCTCTCCCTTGGCAACCGCCAGTCTATTCTGTATGTCTGTGATTCTATTTCTGTTTCATAGATAGGTTCATTTGTTGTTACCAAATGTTTAAGGAAACCTTCTGCTAAAGCAGAATAGATAAAGCAGCATCAATATGCTAAATATGCGTCAATGTGCACAGAAAAACAAGGAAACTTTGTAAAGTGTTTTCTATTTTTCTGTAATTGTTCTCCACTTTACTTTCATTATTTCCAGGAGTGGACAACTTTTGGGGACACATATAATTGGTTTAAAAGGCACATCATTTAAAAAATCATTTCATTTTAGTAAGCCATATTACAGCCTGCATTATTCTGTTCAGAACTTCAGCTAACCTCGACTGCCTACATGAGTGACACAAAAAAAACTCAACAGACAAGGTCAGCACTAAAATGGAGTGTTTTAAATGTTTGCTCCAGACATGTCTCCTTCTGCTGGTTTAGAAGTCATTTGTGGTTGACCAGCTACATGAGAAGTTGTGCCTGGAAATGAGTTAAGCGATGCTACATTTTGAACTTTTGTTCTTTATAGACAAACATCAGGGGCAACAGCCTTTCTTTCTGCCCTTTATTCTGGGTCTGGGTCTAATGTCAGTCTCTCTCAGTCTGCTTTCACCAAAGACTTGCACTTACTGACAATTTAAAGCCTGTGAAAAATGCCCTCCTGGTCCAAGTCATCTCCGTTGTTTAAGGCACAGCGCCCATCCTGCAGTTTCCAATAAGCCTTTCATGATGCTGTAATTCTAAAAAAATCCTTTCCTATCAAGTCATTGCAACTCTTGCTTAGGAGTTAAGTTTGAAACCTAATGAATTAACATTTTCTATTAAAACTCTGTGTTTACAAAGCCTTTATCATCAACTACATATTTTAATAATTATCAGAAAACTTTGAGGTAGGGTTTATTATTACTATTTTCTAATTTCAAGATCATGACACTTGAAGTGATTTGCTAAAGGTCACAAATGCAGTGATCAACTGCCCCAAGATTCTAACCCAAGGTACTCATTCATCTATTTGTTCACAAAGACTGTATTTCATTGATTTTAAGGTGCATTTTTTGTTTAAATTTTAACATCTCCAACACTGGTATGTCGTGTTTCATTGGCATTGTTTTTGTTTCTCAAGAGTACAAAATACAGTGGCATTCCTCACACTAACGCTATCCTAGATTAGATGGAGTATTTTTCTAATAAGTTGTTACCATATGCCAGGAGCTGTGCTGGGCACAGAAATAAAACTGTGAGCAAACATTCATATTTCCCACTCCTGTAGCGTTTCCCGTAGCATTTCTGCCTCATTATACCGCCCGACCCTAGCCGACTCTAAATTGTTTTCTATTTTGTCCCGTGTGTTAGAAGCAATAGTCTTAGATTACAAGCCATTTGAGAGGCTGTGGCTGGCCGAATTGCCTTCCTTGTATGTAACCCTTGATATCTTTCCAGTGTATCTTTTTCTGATGCTTATCTCGACTCTCCACACCAAATGGAAGGGGTCTCAGGTGGTAGAATCATTATACTGATCCATATTTTTACAACACTTTTTCTAGAATTTGGGAAATCACAGCTGCACCAGTGATAGGGAGGCACTCACGTCTCTGCAGTTTTGCGACACTTTACCGGTGTTTAAGAGCTGATGCCTAAGGAGCACAGGAGTAGTTAATAGCTAAGTCCCCGCCCCCCACATATACTGGCCCCAAATACCGCCATCCCACTTCCCCAAACAAGACAAAACTGAAACAGACTCTGTTTCTTTATAGCAGTCTTTACACTGGTAGCTGCCCCAGGTTCAAACGCAGTGAGGTTCTGAGAAATAGTGCAACCAGGAAACCTGAGCTCCAGCCTGGCTCTCCTGCTACCCAGCTGTCAGTCTCGGAACCTCTGTTTACTTGCCTCTAAGATGAATGTATTAGACTGAATGATCTCCAAGCCCCTCCCGGCGTTCACAGTCTAAGAAGTAGAGGCCAGCTAAGGCTGGGTTTCATCTTTCTATTATGGGCCTCCAATTAAGGATTACTATTCAGCAGGTGCTGGTCCCCTAATTAAAGGGATGCAACGACAGTTGGGTAAGAATGGGCTCTGGGAGGCCCCATGTCAGCAGGCCAAGTCGTGGCTTTCACGATTATTTATTAACCCCTATAGTGGCACGAGGCAGAGAAGCCTGGTGACTTAACACCCCACCCCGACCCCATGTCTCCTGGTGAAGGAAAGGGAACATGGGAAAACCAGGAGGGATGATGGCGGACAGAGAGTATTCTGTTACAGGGATCCACACACAGTCTCTGTGCCTACGTAAGCCACGTCTCACGGCCAAGTAAGTGACCGATGTGAACAAGCAGCAAATCCACCACCTAAGCCAGGGCCATCCTAAGGGCCTCGGGGGAAGTCACCACTGATGATTAGAACTGAAATACAGGCTTGCAATTTTACTGCTTTCTTTTTGTTTATCTTAATTCTTGGAGTGAGAATGTACTTGTGTGTATGTGCCTTTGTTTGAAACTGTACTCCCTAGGAAGTAACCAGATTCTTTCATATGTGCAAGGCTACATTCTGTTTTCCCTCTGGACATCTTAACTCGGAGAGGGGGCCAAGGTATCAGGAATCCTTGAGAAAACCTGATGCTGATCGAGTAGCTGATGACTTCCGACCCACCCTTGCTCACTGAAGGCTGCGCTGTAGAGCGAGTGATACAATCAAAAGACAAACCGAAGCCAATCAAAAAGTTGGGAGGTGCCTTGAAGATGCTCTGGTCCAAACGTCACATTTTAAGAACGTGGTGGACTTTCCCAAGGTTGGTTAGTTCTTTTTGGTACGCGGGCCTCTCACTGCTGTGGCCTCTCCCGTTGCGGAGCACAGGCTCCGGACGCACAGGCTCAGCGGCCACGGCTCACGGGCCCAGCCGCTCCGCAGCATGTGGGATCTTCGCGGACCGGGGCACGAACCCGTGTCCCCTGTATCGGCAGGCGGACTCTCAACCACTTGCACCACCAGGGAAGCCCCAGGTTGGTTAGTTCTTGAACTTACATCTCCCTGTTCTCAGTTCAGTCTAATCCCACCAGTCCACCTCCCAGAGGACGTGGCCCTGTGAATCAATGAAGTACCGAATGCTCCAATCAAACAAATGCTCCCCGGGATGTACACTCATCCTATCATGAAGCACTGAACTGGGAAACAGAGTTTGCCCAAGATACCGTCTCAGGAGTAGAGATGGGGAAGGAGGTGGAAGAAATGAAACATGAATTTGAAAACACTTTAATCAATAGAAATGCAAAATTAGAATGTCCCCTAAGACTTGCTTTGGTGTGTTTTTTATCTTCTCAAGTTAGAAGGAGAGGTAGCTTTGTTATGGTGGAAAGCCTGCCAGACACGACATCAGATATGCAGGTTCTAGTCCCAGGTCTTTAATTTGCCAGCTGAGCAATACAGCTTAGCAGAAAAAGCCTTTGGTATGGAGTTCAAATGGAGCTCAGTGAGCCATTCTGCAGTACCTGCCATAAATATATACACAAAAATTCCTAGTGGGTCTCTCTATATCATGTCTATATTATTATAGACATGATATATATGTATATTTGTGCATATATTCACAATATGATATATTTATTATATTATCTCTATACATATAATATATATGTGATATGTATATACATAGAATATATATTATGTATATATAAATATATAATCAACATATTAACTGTATTTATAGTTTATAGATAATACGTAGAGTTTTTTCTTTATTTCTCTCTATATGTCCCTATGTCTGTATTTTTTTTTTTACAAAGAAAATGCATGACAATTTTAGCTCAATCACGTATTAGTGGCTATAAGCACTTTCAAATCCCCTTTCAATGAGGAATGACAGCATATACTTGCAGAAATAGCTGTGTCACTAAATATGATATGATGGGCTTAGCATATAGTAGTTGCTCAAGAAACATTTTTATTCCCTGAGAGACATTGCATAATTCTTTATTTTTGCTGTCTCCATTTCTTCACCAAAGGAGCAGGGATGATGATACACAAGCCATAAGGTAGTAAAAGTTAAATGTGATTAAAATATGTGAAAACGCTATGGAAGTGAAAGGCAATGCTGTGGGGTATCAATTCTGAATATAATGATATAAACAGTTTTAAACTACCATTGAAATCATAAAGCAGCGCTACACAAATTGGCATAAAATGAAGCCTATTCCACAATAAACTACCACTAGACACTCATCAGAATGGCTATATTTTTTTTAAGTGATAATACCAAATGCTGGCAAACGTGCAGAGAACCTGGATCACTCATACATTGCTGGCAGGAAGGTAAAGTGGCACAGCCACTCTGGAAAACAGTTTGGCCATTCATTGTAAAACTAAATACGTGATTACCATGTGAACCAGTAATTACACCCTGAGGCATTTATCCCAGAGAAATTAAGACTTACATTTACACAAAAATCTGCACATGAATGTTCCCAGCAGCTTTATTCATAATAGCCAAACACTGGAAACAACCCACAGGTCTTCAACGGGTGAAAGGTCAAACTGGACACCTAGACCCTGAGTTACAACTCAGCAATAAAAAAGAATGAACTGTTGATAGGTGCAACCGCTTGGATGAATCAGTGGGGTATTATGTTGAGCAAACCCCAACCCCCAAATGCCAATCTTTAAAGCTCATATATTCTATTTATATTAAGCATTCTTGAAATGATAATGTTACAGAACTGGAGAACAGATTAGAGGCTGAAGGGCTCAGAGGTTAGGGAAGGGATTGGGAGGGAGATGAAAAAACAACATGAGAATCCTTGTGGTGCTGCAACTGTTTTTTAACCTGACTGTCGTGATGGGTCCACAAACCTACACACCTACACACTATCCATAAAATTGCAAGCAAAACAGGGAACATCTGTATAAAATCAGTACATCGTAACAATGTCAGCATCCTGGGTGTGACATTGTACTATAGTTTTCCAAGACGTTAAAGGTACATGAAATCTCTCCCTGTTATCTGTCACCACTGAAGGTGATGCATGCTGAGAGCTGGAAGAATACACTGTTAGTTAGGGCTCAGCTGCAGGTAGCAGAATCCACTCTAGCTGGTTTAGGTACTAAGGAATTCAACAGAAGGGAATCAAGCACTCACAAAGTATGAGGAGCTCTAGCCTGAGCTTCCAGCCCTGAGTCCCCAAACAATCCTGATGAACAGGCACCGAGAAAGCTGCTGTCTCCACAGCAATCAGCAGCCGCATCAGTGAAAGCTACTGTGGCCCCCGCTGGCTCAAGACCCACTGCTTCAGCTGCCGTCACACCAGCAACTCGGTGTTCTGCGCCAGCCATGGACCAAGCACAGCGTGGGCGCTGTGCTGCTGCCTTTACTGCTTTCATCACTTTTTCTGCACTTGTGTTATTAAAATTTTAACAAAATGAAATACTCCATCTAGTATTTTGTGCCCTGCTTTTACACTACATCTTCCCACACTAAATATTCTTGGAGAAAATCATTTTTAATGAATGAACGGTTTTCCATTCTTTTTTTTTTAAACATCTTTCTTGAAGTATAATTCCCTTACAATAGTGTGTTAGTTTCTGCTTTATAACGAAGTGAATCAGCTATACATATACATATATCCCCATATCTCCTCCCTCTTGCGTCTCCCTCCCACCCGCCGATCCCACCCCTCTAGGTGGTCACGAAGCTGACCAGGAGAAACTGCAAGCTGTCAGGGGAAACTGCAAACTCAGCAGAAGCACGAGCTGTATCTCATTTCCAAACCTCCCACAGTGCTTTGGCCTGGGGACAGGTGGATCACATGGCAAACCTGAGGTTTAAGGGAGTCTGAGAATATGCAGTTTACATTTCCAGCTTCCAAGGTGAAGTAAGACTTGCTATGGGAATTTGAATGGAGCTTAGAGAGCTTTTCTGCAGTACCTGCCACGGATCTATCCCGAAATTTCCAGTGCATCTCCATATCATGTGACGATAAGCCTTTCTTTTTATTTCTATTCCATTCTCCATGTTTGTTTTTAATTTTAAACAAAGAAAATGTATGACATTATTATTATTATTATTATTATTATTATTATTATTATTATTATTTGTGGTACGTGGGCCTCTCACTGTTGTGGCCTCTCCCGTTGCGGAGTACAGGCTCCGGACGCGCAGGCTCAGCGGCCATGGCTCACGGGCCCAGCCGCTCCGCGGCATATGGGATCTTCCCGGACCGGAGCACGAACCCGTATCCCCTGCATTGGCAGGCGGACTCTCAACCACTGCGCCACCAGGAAAGCCCTGTATGACATTATTAATGAAACCAAAAAGCTATTCCATTTTTGAAAAAGCCAAACTAAACAAGTATCCAGTGAACGAGGGTGGAGGTGGGGCTACAGGGATTGGACCAGATCATCTTTAAAGTAACTTTAGAGTCCTAGGGCCTGTTTGTCCACAATAAATGACCATCTCAGTCCAAAGAGATTCAGGTCCAGAGCTGAAAACTGAAATGTCTGCAATAGAGCATAATATAAGTGAGTGAGATGGGCCAGGTGAGAGAATATGGAGAGGAGAGGGCTAGCGTAAGTATTTTCTATCTGACCTAGAGAGTCACTATTCTGCCCCAGCTAATTATTGCCGGGTGAAAATTCAGGCTCAGGTTATGCGAGCTTCTGGTTACTTTTTTTTTTTTTTTTAACATCTTTATTGGAGTATAATTGCTTTACAGTGTTGTGTTAGTTTCTGCTTTATAACAAAGTGAATCAGTTATACATATACATATGTTCCCATATCTCTTCCCTCTTGCGTCTCCCTCCCTCCTGCCCTCCCCATCCCACCCCTCTAGGTGGTCACAAAGCACTGAGCTGATCTCCCTGTGCTATGCGGCTGCTTCCCACTAGCTATCTGTTTTACATTTGGTAGTGTATATATGTTCATGCCACTCTCTCACTTCGTCCCAGCTTAGCCTTCCCCCTCCCCGTGTCCTCAAGTCCGTTCTCTACGTCTGTGTCTTTATCCCTGTCCTGCCCCTAGGTTCTTCAGAACCATTTTTTTCTTTTTTTAAGATTCTATATATATGTGTTAGCATAGGGTATTTGTTTTTCTGACTTCACTCTGTATGACAGACTCTGGGTCCATCCACCTCACTACAAATAACTCAATTTCATTCTTTTTATGGCTGAGTGATATTCCATTGTGTATATGTGCCACATCTTCTTTATCCATTCGTCTGTTGGTGGACTGGTTACTTTTTAAAGGGAAGTTATGAATAAGGACTTTTATAGACGATATTATAAATTTAGATGTTGGTTTCAACACATTTACATCCTGGCTTCTACTGACTGCAACAGAGACAGCAGCTTCTGATAGCTTGTTGTCTGGGAAGTCATTACGGGAGGCTCAAATTGAAATATTCTTACTAACACCATGAAGTCCAGACAGAACACCCCGGCAAATTAGATTTACCCAGAGAGTTCCCAGGCATGGAAGCTCTGCTTTAAGTCCTTGCTGCACCCACACTTCTTTTTTTTTTTTAATTTAATTGAAGTACAGTTGATTTACAATGTTGTGTTAACTTCTGCTCTACAGCAAAGTGATTCCGATATATATACATATGTATATTCTTTTTCATATTCTTTTCCATTATGGTTTACTACAGGATACTGACTATAGTTCCCTGTGCTCTACAGTAGGACCTTGTTTATCCATTCTCTATATAATAGTTTGCATCGCTGCACCTGCACTTCTGTCTCTGAACTTCTCGTACTTTTCTGAACAGCTCCATTGGAGGAAACCCAGTCAAGCCAATGGGTATCGCTAGCATGATAAGAACTTGGTAACTTTTTCCAGAGAACCCCTTGGGACTAAGGTGGTGATGAGTTTGGGGGCTATTGCTGGGATTTGTCTTGTCTCTGCCTCTTCCTTGAGCATCGTATCAACTGGTGTGGCAGGGGACGAGGCACCCCTAGGGTATGAGGGATGTTGATGCTCTGAGACACCCTTCAGTACCAAACTCAGGCCTTATAGCTCCACTTTCAAATATATCCCTCAGAGGAAACATAAAAAGATGAGAATAGGCTGCCAGGGAAAGGTAGAATTGTGTACACACAGGACCTAATATTTGATGTTATTCTCCGTGAGCCAGGCAATGTCCGAAGCACCTTACCTATATTAACTTGTTCAGTCAAGGTCAAGCGATGTACTGGATCCAGCTACACCTCACTGGAGGTCCAGGAACTGTCTAACCAGAGCTGATCCAGTGATGGTCAACACTGCCCTCAGCATCGAGGAGCCTGGCCCCTGATGCTGCTGTGTCTGCACATGCAGGCCGAGGTGCCACCTGCATCAGCTCCTTCAGCCTTTCCTGCTGCTTCTGAGCACGACCCACAGCCTTAGACTCATGCTGAGCTGTCCCTCAGCTCCTACCTGGGGTTCGCCATGGCCTCTACAGGGTGAGACCTACTAGTCACCCAGACATGGGCAAACCAGAAGGTCAGGGCCATTAGCTCCCAGCAGTGGTGAGCTCTGATCAGTGGAATTTAAGGCTCTGCAGATAAACTCTTTTTTCTAACCCTTGGGAGGTAGTTTCATACCCTTTCTTAAAAGGTATTGACAAGACTGAAGAATCAGCTTGTGCTGAAGCCGTGATCACCCCAGTTCCGCACCTCCTCGTATCCGGTCTCCTCTCCCTGTCCCTCTTCCCTTTTTTTTCATTTGCCTATTCAGGAGGCTCACACTCCCCCCAGAAATCTGAGAATGTCATCCTGTGCCTTGTACTTGGGTGTCTAGGGAACCCAGGTAACACTTGTAACTCACCCATGGCTTTAAAGCAAGCAAGTGCCACTGCCAGGGTTACAGCCCAGGAACCTGTTCCCAGAGCTTGTGATTTTTAACCACTCAGTATACTATCCCTGAAGGAAAACCTGAAACCCAGGGTTAGAAGGTTAACATCACCTTAAAAATAACCTCTCCCTTCCTGCCAAGTCTTTCATTTCTTTCTCCGGGCTTAGATCTAACCTTCACTTTGCTCCAGGCTGGGTGCCGGAAGTTTCCTATACAAACTGCTAACTTTGTTTATTCCGTATCCCCCAATGAAAGGATGTCGGCTCTCAGCGGGCAAGGTCTACTTGATTGCAATGGGAGAACTTGAAATGTGGAATGTAAAAGCCATTAAATTATGGCCACACAGCTGTGTTTCAGAGTACAGCTTTGTTTAGGTTGGCAAAAAAATCCCAGCTTCTCTCCCAAAATACTTACTGTGTTCTTTTTATGAATGAGGTACAAAGGCAGATACAAAGATATACAGGGGGGTCAAATGCAGTCCTTGTGCTCATAGAGACCTCCTTCTAAGGGGCAACATAGGTATGCCAAGAAACAAGTTTAGCAGAGTAGTCAAGTGCTACACTCACATCTTATTTTTAAAGAGATCTTTGTTTTTATTTGATCAATTGAAGAAATTTAGGCACATAAGGGTTCTAATGTATTTTTTTTTAAGGAGTGGCTTCCCAGATCTGTGTAGGGCAGGAAAAGCGTGGGATACTCAAGGACGATTAGCAAAACCACAGTATATTGGATCTCACCCACAGATAAAGTCACATCCAACTACCAGTCCGATAACAAATGCTGGCATCTATCAAATTCTTGTTCCATATCAGGCTTTTCAAAGCATTTTACTTATTTTAACGTCTTTGTGTTTTCCAAGTGAAGTATGAGGTAGGCGCTGTTAATGACGTCCTCATTTTACAGTGAGAAACTGGAGCAGAGAGAGGTTAAGTACTTAGCCTAAGGACACACAGGAAGCAGATTGTGGCCAGCATCTGAGCCATGTGAGCTTGTCTTCAGTCACCCTCTGCATCCACACTGCCCTTCTCCCTCTCTGAGATCTAAACATCCCACTGGGCATGACCTCTGGTGGGTGAATATCTTCTAGCCTCCCTTATGATGTCTGGCTTTCTCTTCAAAATTATGCCATTAATCTTTTAGAAATAATTCAGAGTTTCTCCATATGTGACCTCTTGAGGTGATGGAGATAATATACGTATATTGCCAATCTGGGACACATTTGAGAATGAAAGGTGAGCACTGTTAATAATTAAACCAGGACAACTGGTGAAACCAGGACTCTTCCAGGTAAGCCAGGGTGAACAGTTACCCGAACCACAACGTGTATTCCCAGAGAGAAACAGCAGAATACGAGTGCAAGGCAGTAGAACATTTACATATTGGTCTCTGCCGCCAGTTCCTGGCACAGAGCTCCTAAAACCCTTGTCATTTCCTAAGTGATAAGAATACTAAGAGCATCTCTTGTTCGAATATTTGTCTTTGAGCCCGTCCCTGACACAGGACACCTAAAACCCTCATAAATTCCTGAGTGATACCAACACTAGGAACATCTTTTGTTCTAACGAGACGACTCTGGGTGGGCTCCTGGGCGGCGGCTGGTCCCCAGAAAGAAGTCATGATCAGAAGCTTGGAACGATCAGCCCTACCCTCCCTCCCATTCTCCAGAGAGGGGAAAGTGTTGGAATTCTGTGAGCTGCTCTAGCAAATTAACTGAATCCCAGGATGAAGTTGTGAGAACCTCCAACCTATAGGTCAGAAGCACAGGTGACAACCTGGACTTGTGATTGGCATCTGAAGGGGACAAGGTGGGGAGTCTTGTGGGACTGAGCCCTTCACTCGTGGGATCAGACACCATCTCGAGGCAGCTAGTGTCAAGTGGAGTTAAATCACAGGACACCCAGCTGGCGTCCAGTCTGAGAGTTGCTCATTGTTGAGGGGGAAAAAACTCATATTTGGGGTGACCAGAAGTGCCAGGCGTGCTCCTGTAAGACTCGCAGGTGGAAGAAAGACACAGCAAGGATGAACTGGGCTTCTCCCTACACAGGAGGTGAGAACTGAGCTTTTCATTTACACCGTGCCAGGTTGGAGCCAGGGTGTTTAAACAGAAGACCTCAGCGAGAATATCACGGAGCTCGTAGAGGGAACCAAGAGCTCCTTAGAATGGAATCCTTCAAAGTCTTTCCATTTCTTTAAAGGTCCTATTTCAAACTTCTTAGTATATCATAAAAGGTCCCTCATTATCTGGGTTCCTGCCTGCTTTCCTGTCTCATCTCCAGATTCCTCCTTCCCCCCAGATCCTGTGTTCTTATCAGTGGGTTAAGTCAAGTTTTCCATTCTTCCCACATCTATGCCTTGTACATGCTGCTGCCCTTCTGTAGCCACCATCTACCCCGTCGTGCAAGGGGCAAGCTCCCATGCCCCTCTGAAGAACCAGCACAGAGCTGACCCATTTTCTTGCTAGAATGTGAGTCCTTTGCAGAAGAGACTGGGTCCGAGCTCCACAAATTATCATCAGGAGAGTCAGGAGGTTTACCTGGATTTAACTGACTCCAAAGTCAGGTGAGCTGACTCTCAAAGGATTAGGAGGAAGGAGTTTGTCAAGCAGGAAAGGAGGGAAGGAGGGAAGGAGGGAAGGAGGGAAGGAGGGAGCCTAATTTGGGCCAAAGGAACAGCATATGAAAAGGCAGGGAATTTGGGAACATCGTGATGGAAAAGGACAAAAAACCCAGAGAAGGAGGCTGGTAAGGAGGGGGGACCAGGCTGTGCAGAGCCTCAAGGCTGTGCTAACACACCTCACAGAGGTAGAGACTGAACCACACATTTTGCCAAAGGTGGTCCTGACCTACCAGCGGTTTCAAAGGCTGTTCATTTCTCAGCTGAATTCCTGAGAGTACCAGGTTGTTCCTGGGATGAAGCTATCAAACTCTCTGATATGCCAAAAAAGAAAATAGCCTGTCCATCTCCAGTGTGGCTTTGATTAGAAAGATGTTATTAACCTTTCAAACACTTACCATTTTGTTTTCCTGGAGTTTGATCAAGGCCCCCCATTTATCTTGAAAATGCTAGTTTCTGCACTATTTTTAATTGAAGGGCTTTAGGGCAAATTCAATTAACTTGTGGCATATGAACTGAAACTTACAATATATTCAAATAATTCCACTGCACAGTTCACCAATTAACCAATTTCTACTGTGAGTGCCATTGTCATTCCAAATCTGCACTTGAACTCCGAAGAAATGATGAAGGCTTCAGCAGTCACAAATAAGTCCCAAATGCATTGGGGCTTATTTAAAGACAACCTGGCTAAAAGGATACACATCCTAACTGGTACTTAAAGAATCAAGGCAAGGGACCTCAGAGATATTTCAAATTCTTCCTCTTCTAAATGAGTCAACTGAGGTCCAAAGAGAGCGACCCATTCAACAAAGGTAGCAGAACTAAGGCTAAACAAGGGTCCTGCCCATTGCCTGTCTCAGTACTGTCCCAGGCTGGTTGGCTTCTACTTGTGTCCTTGGGTGACATTTACTTTCTAGTGGCCCTGTAAGGAGGGTCCTCGTGTTTTCGGGTGATGAAGCAGTGAAGAAGGTACAATTAGGAATGGAGCTTTCCTGGTTTTCTCCTTACAGACTGTGTAAATTATTGGGTTTATGTTTTATCACCATGAGCCCTAACTGGATCCAGCTCCTCCCATGCAACATGCTCCCAGATCACCTTCTGGAACTATCTCCAGAACATCCAGCTCAGGAGGGTGGAGTCCAAGGAGAGGAAGGGGGTGAAGCAGGTATGAGGCTCTAGATCTGTATTTAAGTCCCTCTGTGTGCTGGCCATTCCAAAATGCACTTCAAGGCATAACTGGGATTATCTATTAGCAATTGTTTTTCATTAACCACAGCTGTCCACCCTTGCTAGCAAAGCCAAAGCCGAGCTAGTGAACAGCTGCTTCATATCCCCACACAACTGTTAGGGCAAATGTCCATAAATCATTATGCAAATTTGCCGACTGTGACTATGTTGATAGAACGATTCACAGTTGAATGTACTGAATTTCATGGGTCAAGAATTTTCTAGGCAGGTGTATCCATACCTTATCCAGAAGGAGGTTTTGCAGGAATTACCAGGAAGAATTCACAACATGGAGGGCAGTCCTAATAGTTCCCCTGCTTAATAAATATGGTCGCGATAACATCTTTTCAACTAAAATAAAACTTTTGTGAAGAGAATACAATACTGCTAATCCCATTGCTCAGCACAACTATTGCATTTTTGCCTATTTACTTTCCAGGCTTGACATTTAGTCTTGAAAATTTTAAAAACATCCTGAATCTGCCCTTTCACAATTTTGCTTTTTAAAAATTTAATACATAATAATTTCCCCTTATTTCTAGCTGTAACTTCTTATTTTAAATACAATGTAATGTTTTATCACCTTGATGAGCTATAATTTCTCTCTCTTAATTGTGTTGCTATTGTACATTGCTGCCATGAATATATTTATACTTTTTTTTTTTTTTTTTTTTGCTTTTATGGAATTGTTTCCTTAGGAAAAAATGTCATGTTTGGACATAAGATGTGAACACATTTATGGTGCAAGCTGTACCTTATTATATTGATTTCTAAAGGGACACACTAATTCGCAATGCCACCTACAGTTTATGTGTTTGCCAGTTTTCCAGAAGTCTCACCATCTTGTCTTTTACTTATTTATTTTGAATTTTTATTTATTTTGATTTTTTTAACATCGTTATTGGAGTACAATTGCTTTACAATGTTGTGTTAATTTGTGCTGTATAACTAAGTGAATCAGCTGTATGTATACATATATTCCCATATCCCCTCCCTCTTGTATCTCCCTCCCACCCTCCCTATCCCACGACTCTAGGTGGTCACAAAGCACCGAGCTGATCTCCCGGTGCAAAACTAAACATAGAACTGCCATATGACCCAGCAATCCCACTACTGAGCATATATCCTGAGAAAACCATAATTCAAAAAGAGACATGTACCACAATGTTCATTGCAGCACTATTATTTATTTTTAAAAGTTTTGCTAGTTTGCTAGGCTGCAAAAGGCACTCAGGTTGATATAGAGCATGCATTTGATGAAATGATTGATTTCAATCACTTGTATAACTTCTACCCTGGTCTTTCTCTAGCTTTCTGGATGATTGGGTTTGTGTTGTCCACTCTGGCAAGCTGGTGGGGAAGAAAGAGGCAGCTAAATACTTCCTAAGTCTTTAGCATTGGCAGAGCAGCTCCTAGCTCTTCCAGGACGTTGATAAACCATCACATTGTAACTGAAACATGCCTTGACCTTGACCTTGACCTTGACCTTAAAAAAGACCTGTGGGGTCCACATGCCTTAACCTCTGCCCACACAGTCAATTGAGAGACTTACTCAAGTTGGACCAGAGTCATTCCAAGAGGCTACTTTACCTTCTGGTCTGGGGTTTCTGTCTAAGCCTCTGTCTTGACCTTGAAGAATGCTGGTTCCTTCTTTCTCGTATCCCACCCTTTTTTAGTGCTTTCCAAATTAGTGTAAACCATAAGGTCGTTTTGCATTAAGTGGTGGTTGAAAAAGGATAAATCTGAAGAGGTTTTTCTTAGCTGGAGTCTGAGATAAGCAGATTGTTTTTTGTTTTTTGGGTTTTTTTTTTTTTTGTTAGAATGATCACTCTGGCAGCTGCAGAGGATGGATTGCTATAAATTGAGGCAGAAACACCAGATGGGAAGATGTTCTATTAATCCACGTGAGAAATGATGAGAGCTGGAACTAAGACGGTGGCTGTGGAGACAGTGATGGGGGGATAGAGATTAGATATTGGTGAGACTTGATGGATCATTTACGGAGCTTTTTTGCAGCAAATAATAGGAAAATAAACAGCACAAACTAGCCTCAACAGTTGTTTGCTAATGAGATATTAAATCCAGAAAGAAGGGAGACTTCAGGAGTTGCTTACAGTGATTCTTACTCTGTGTGTCCACTTTATTTTTTATGCTCACTTCTTTTTTATTTTTTTAAACATCTTTATTGGAGTATAATTGTTTTACAATAGTGTGTTAGTTTCTGCTGTATAACAAAGTGAATCAGCTATACATATACATATATCCCCATATCCCCTCCCTCTTGCATCTCCCTTCCATCCTCCCTGTCCCACCCCTCTAGGTGGTCACAAAGCACCCAGCTGATCTCCCTGTGCTATGTGGCTGCTTCCCACTAGCTATCTATTTTACATTTGGTAGTGTATATATATCCATGCCACTCTCTCACTTCGTTCCAGCTTACCCTTCCCCCTCCCTGTAAGCTCACTTATTTGTGTTGATTTTATTCTCAAGATGAGAGCAATATGGTCACAGCAATTCTAGACCTATTATCTATCCATGTATGAAATCATCCAGAGAGAGGATCATTTATCATTTCCAGAAGCTTGCCCAGCAAACAGGGACAGACTTTCCTGAAAGCTCCTAATATACTTCTCCTTGATTCTCACATGATTGGGTCACGTGCCCATCCCTGAATCAACCACTGGCAAGGGGGATAGGATTATTGTCAAACCAATTAGGACTTTCCTGAAGTTGATGGTGGGATTCACTTCCAAAGAAGCAAGTGGGCTGTGTTGAGGGGAGAAAGCTGAACAAAATCAGAGTTTTCTAGGAATGGGGGAGGCGAAAGTGGGTGTGTAGTAAGTAGTCAACATTACTCAATACAGGTAGGAATTGTTTGGGTGTGGGGGAGTGGAGGGGGTGATCATTACGATTCTCAGGTTGACTGAACTGGGTGATAAGGTAGGTTCACCAGGATCAGAAATGAAGCAGGATAAGTGGGTTTAGGCAGAAGATCAGTGTTGAAGGGCATGAGGCATATCTATGTAAACATGTCAAATAGACAGTTTGAAGCTAAGGAAAGGGTTTGGAGTAAAGATATGTATTTGGAAGTTATTGGCACGTGGAAGTAACATGGCACACAAGTGTACAGTGAGGTCATTGTTGGACAAGATCACCCAAGGAAGTGAGTAAGGAGAGACAAAGAGAAGAATTTCTCCCTGGAAAAGCCAAAGTATAGGCTGGAATGAACTAAATGCATTTGCATATCAAAGAGGTATTCTTGAATTTGGATAGCTGTGGCCATGAAAACTTCTACATAACCAAATGATTTCTAAGCTCCATTGGACAGCTCATTATTTTTAAAGCAACATCCTCCGCTCAACAGAATTCACTAAAGAGTATGAAAAGGGCTTTGGCGTTCTTAGCAATGGGATTGGACCTCAAGTAATACGTACTTCATAGATTGTCAAAGTGTTTGGAAACCTTTTATGACACAAATAATCAGCTATGGTTAATAGGCTACATGGTTTCTCTTGGAATGAAGAAATGTTTGATGATGGACTTCCCTGACAGTCCAGTGATTAGGACTCTGCACTTCCATTGCAGGGGTATGGGTTGATCCACGATTGAGGAATTAAGATTCCTGCATGCCATGCAGTGTGGTAAAGAAAGAGAGAGAGAGAGAGAGAGAGAGAGAGAGAGAGAGAGAGAGAGGGAGAGAAAGGAAGGAAGGAAGGAAGGAAGGAAGAAGGAAAGAAAGAAAGAAAGAAAGGAAGGAAGGAAGAAAAAGAAGGAAAGAAAGAAAGAAAGGAAGAAAGAAAGGAAGAAAGGAAGGAAGAAAGAAAGAAAGAAGGAAAGAAAGAAAGAAAGGAAGGAAAGAAAAGAAAGAAAGAGAAGGAAAGAAAGAAATGTTTGGTGAGACTGTCGTTGGTGACTTCCCTATTAGCTGTAATAAATTAAGCTTGACAATCTTATAGGAGGACCTTAGCAAAAGTTCAAAGAATATTAAGGTCAAATCTAACTGAAAGTAGGGGGATCTCATTCTACCAAATGGAAAGTGAAAGAACAAACATGCAGGGGGAGAAAGCATCTGAGTCTGCTAGACTTCTGGGAGCTATGGGGACTGCAAGCCTGGCCCTGCTGGCTGGCAGTCCCCCACCTGGCAGGCTTGCCCCATGGTGCCGGGATGGAGAGAACCTCCCTCCCAAGTGTGCAGGAGCAGACAGGAAGCAAAGCCCTTCCCACCTGCAGGAGCTGACTAGCCTGAGAAGAGGGCAAGAAGGCTCAGCAGACAGTCCCAACTTCAGAGCTTTCTAGTCTCTTATTTAGAGGACATTTCCCATGTACATGAAAAGGACCTGATGGACAGTGTTTCTAAGTCAAAGCGAAAAAGTCGATTCAATGTTAGATAGAAGCAACCAAAGGGTCAGTTTTGACAGATGCCTTGGGAAATTCAGGAAGAGTTTACAGGTGAGGGCTGTCCGCCTCCTTGGGGTAGAGGTGAGCTCCAGGCTTTTCCTTCTGGCTCTGGAATTCTGTCTTTCTATGGTCGACTGGTACTGAGCTGTAGGGTCAGAAAATTGACCGGGACGCCCAAGGTCAAGTGAGATCAGCTGCTCCCTGGCCATGTGACCCTGGACTCCACTGCATTTCTTGGATTCACTTTCTCTATTTGGAAAAGATGTGACTCTCTGAGGAACAGTCAGTGCAGTGGTTAAGGGCAAATCACCCCCTTTTACAGCCTTGCTTAACCACCGCTGGAACTATGGGGGGTTATATTAACCTCCCTGCACTTCAGATTCTGCACCTGGAGAAAGGATCCAAGGCCTCCCCGCTGCCCAGAATAGTGCCTGGTCCATACTGAGCATCGTGTAAGTATTGGCTACTTTTAGTCTAGCTCTCATTTTACGTAAATCTGTAATTCTAGGCCCAGCACTTAACATGCCTCTTTTACCCCATATCAAGGTCCCTAGGAATTAAACATGTTCCCATAGTCTTGGATGTGTCTTCGCAAAATTCCACAGCCAGAAGTTAGTGTTGCTAAGTTGCCTTTTTATTACTTTTAAATACTTCTAAACCCTTTTAGGGAAAGTTGTTTTCAAAATAAAGTAAAAAACTTGCAGTTAGGCTTTGCAGTATCTTATAAAACCATGCCCTCAAGGGTTCCTGTCCTTTGTATTAAATGGAGCTGTAAATAGAATTAATTACCCGAAGAGATGGGTGAGAGTCCATTGGCTGCCCGATGAGCGCTGTCACTGCTCCCGGCTCAGTAACCCTGGCTGCTCAAACTGAGGTCCACTCTGAGTGCAGGCGGATGGGAGGGCATAGGGAAAGGATGCTACTTAAATCTTTCCACTAGAAAGAAAAGTGGCATTTTAGGTTCTATCATTCGTTCATTCATTCATCCCTCTTCCCCCTCATTTAATAATCCTTCAGTTATGAATTTAATGACCCTTGAGATTAGGAGTATGCGTAAGAAGTACTCGTGGTTACTTGTTAAAATATAGATTCCTAGACTTTTCCTTCTGATTTAGTAGAGCTACACTGAGGCCAGCAATCTTCATTTTTAGACAGAACAGCAGAAGATCTGGCCTTCAACTTGGAAAACACTTCTTAACTATGAGGCATGGTGAAGCCAACACTGGACAGACTTACAAGCAGTGTAGATAGAAGAAAATTTCATATTTTTCCAACTTGTTTTTTTTTTAACATTTCAACATTTGTTCTAGGACATTTATTTGGTGATAAATTTATTTGGAAACTTATTTAATTAATATTTCTATTAATAAATATTCCAAAAAATTTACCTAATAATACACTTCTACCATCTGAAGCTAACTTCGGGCTGTGAAGAAAGCCAGCAAACGAGATTATAACATGCATCCTTCTGAGTTGGAATTTAGATTTTGAATGCCAGTTTCAGAGCACTAGCATCTGATTTATCTTAGATTTGTACTTGCAACATGTAAGTACTTAATTTATATTTTTTAATTTTAATTTACCTTCGAGGATGCTGTGGAAGGCTGGGCCAATTAACATTTCACCAGTTATCTAATTAGTCCCCATGGAAACCTGAATTAATTGGCATTATAATTCCTATTTATTGCAGTGATATTTTAATGTCCTTTTCAGATCGGTATGATGAGTGGTTGCCCAGCTCTTCTTCCCATAATCCAATCTGGGTGGGACTATTGGATATAAGTAGGAAACAGTGCAAAAGAGGAAAGTCTGGGGCTTGGACCAGGCACTAGATATTTGTCAGTGTCAGAAGTCATGGCCAATGACCCAGAATGGTACCGCTATCCAGGCTGTCCAAGGCGTGGATGTCAGGACACTCCACAGGGCTCTCAGGAAAAGATGGCGGCAGTGGTTCAGTGTGGACTACTCTTTGGAAAAGTAGCCAGCAGTTAGTACTCGAAGGGGGCAGGATTCTCAGGAGAGATACTTGCAAGCGTTGCGCAGGGCTCCATCACTTGGTCTGAATTCAAGGCAGAGCTCTGTCCTGGAGTGACCAGCAGGGGCTCACACGTGGATGGTACGTATCCAGGGCTGTAGGACCAATGGGTATCTGGGTGTTCAGGGTTCAACCTAAAGCCATAGGCCCACATTTTGGGCAGCTGGCCAAAGTCCTCTCTCACTCCCTTTTTGGGGATAAATTGCTTAACTTAAAACTCTTTTCTATCTGGTTTAGAACGGCCTCGGGATATAGAAAAGACTGTCTTAGAATTTAAACAAGTTCCTAGTTCCCATGGCTGGGAAGAGAATAAATGGGTTAATCCCCAAGAATAGGGCTTTATAAAGACTCTAACCTGTTTGGAGGGTAAATGCGGATCCCAGAAATGATACCTTCCAAGAGTCAAGTGTTAAGGGAATGGTGTGATCTTCAGGTTTAAATATGCTTCTCTCCTCGTAGGAAGGCTGGGATAGGTACAGGGTTGAATTTCAACGCCCACACCGGTGACATTTCTCCCCGCCCTCTTCACAGCATTTACTCTGATCCGGGCACGTTGCCAACTGCAACGTGTACACCACACGTGCGTGTTTCTGACTTAGCCCTCACGACAACCCTAAGACTTAGCACTATTACTTCATTTTACAGATGAGAAAAATGAGTCTTAGAGAGGTTAGGTACTGGGGGCGTCAAAAAGTGCCTTCGGTTTTTTAAATAAAAGACACATTTTTCATTTTCAGCAAGAACTGTATTGAACAGCTTTTTGTTCCACTACTTTCTGCCATTTTTCAGGCAACTTCATAATTCCATCTTCCCAAAACTTTTTATCTTTTTGAGCAAAGAACTGTTCCACATGTCTGTTACAGTCTTCCAGGGAATTGAAATTTTTTCCGTTAAGAAAATTGTGTAAAGACCAAAAAAAATGGAAATCCGAAGGTGCAATGTCTGGTGAATATGGCGGATGAATCAGAACGTCTCAGCCGAGCTGTAACAGTTTTTGCCTGGTCGTCAAAGAAACACGCGGTCTTGCATTATCCTGATGGAAGATTATGCGTTTTCTGTTGACTAATCCTGGACACTTTTCGTTGAGTGCTGCCTTCAGTTGGTCTAGTTGGGAGCAGTACTTGTTAGAATTCATTGTCTGGTTTTCTGGAAGGAGCTCATAATAGAGGACTCCCTTCCAATCCCACAATATACACAGCATCACCTTCTTTGGATGAAGACCGGCCTTTGGTGTGGTTGGCAGTGGTTCATTTCACTTGCCCCATGACCTCTTCTCTTCCACATTGTTGTACAGTATCCACTTTTCATCACCCGTCACAATTTGTTTTAAAAATGGAATGTTTTCATTATGTTTCAGTTGAGAATTGCGTGCAGAAATATGGTCAAGAAGGTTTTTTTCACGTAACTTATGTGGAACCCAAGCATCAAAGCGATTCACGTACCCAAGCTGGTGTAAATGATTTTCAACTCTTGATCTGGATATTTTGAGTATGTCAGCTATCTCCCACGTGGTATAACGTTGATTGCTCTCAATTATTTTTTCGATTTGATTGCTATCAACTTCAACTGGTCTACCTGACCATGGAGCATCGTCCAGCGAGAAATCTCCAGCACGAAACTTCGCAAACCACTTTTGACACGTTCAGTCAGTCACAGCACCTTCTCCATACACTGCACAAATCTTTTTGTGCGTTTCAGTTGCGTTTTTACCTTTCTTGAAATAATAAAGCATAATGTGCCAAAAATGTTGCTTTTTTCCTTCCATCTTTAATATTAAAGTGGCTGCACAAAACTTCACCAATTCTGATGTCTTTTTTTAAATGTGCGCTAATATGACAGCTGTTACATACAATCTAACAAAATCGTTTCGAATGGACTTAAGGACAACGAAGTGCTACTAGAGCCATCTTACATAAAAAAATGAATGAACCTTTTGGCCAACCCAATAACTTCCCCAATTGCAAAGCAAGCATGTGGTGGGCTGGGCTCAGAACTCTTTCAGTCTGCCTCTAGATCCTTCTCCTTAACCATATTGCTCTGCTGTTGAAGGCTATACCCTGCATAGAATATACAATGAAGGTTACATCATGTGTGGTGTGTACAAGGAAGGCTATATCTTGTGTAGAGTATATAGTGCAGCTAAAGGAACACAGGGGTGGGAAGAGAAGATAGGGTTCCAAGTGACAGATCTGTCCTTAGTAAACTTAATTTACTTATCTTCCATTCATTAAAAAGTATATATATATACATATATATATATGTGTATATATATATATATATATATATTTAAAGTGGCTTCTATGCTCCAAGCCCTGCTTTAGCAAATAAAATAGGCAATTCCTGTCCTCATAAAGCTTCAAATAGTGGCAGAGGCCACAGAAGATAAAAACATAAACCTAATAAACACATTACAAAATATAATGCAAACATGGACTTCCCTGGTGGCGCAGTGGTTAAGAAACTGCCTGCCAATGCAGGGGAAACGGGTTCAAGCCCTGGTCTGGGGAGATCCCACATGCCGCGGAGCAACTAAGCCCGTACGCCATAGTTACTGAGCCTGCACTCTAGAACCTGCGAGCCACAGCTACTGAGGCCCGTGCACCTAGAGCTGGTGCTCCCCAAGGAAGGGTAGCCCCGGCTCACTGCAACTAGAGAAAGCCTGCGTGCAGCAACAAAGACCCAATGCAGCCCAAAATAAATAAATAAATATTTAAAAAAAATAACTGATCAAAATATAAGGCAAACTATTGTTACCCCAAAACTGGGTTCGCCTCTTGGTACGTGTTGAGCCAAAAGACACAACCAAGGCAAAGATCCGGAGAAGGAGGGATTTTTTTACTTGCAGCAAGTGAGGAGAACACTGGAGATCTTTCCAAACCCAGTGTCTCCCCAAACTGCAAAATTGGGGAAGTTCCAAGCTAAAGATACATGCATATTCATGAAGGGCTTTGGGCTGTCAGTCCTCCGAGTCCAAGCTTTAGTTGACTGAGGTCATGAGGGTCATAAAAGGTCAACATCGTCACCCCTCAGGTTTCAGCTGGTCTGGTAGTTGAGCACTTCAGGCCAACCCTTACCATTGAAAAGAACTGGGAGTCTTTCCAAATGATATATTATCTTTGCTATTGTTACTTCTCTTGCCTGATAATAGTCATTTGTCTCTGTGTTCTTTGGTCCCCTTAAGATCATTAATTACTGAGACCTGTTCAAGGACAAGCACTGTTGACAGGCTTAGAGGACAAAATGGCTCAGGCCAAAAATGGCTTCTCTTCTGTCAAGAAGGCCATGCCTGGCCCTCTTTCTCCCGGGACCCCCTACCCTATCTGCTTACACTATTATTACAAATTACAAAATAAATACAAAAGTAAACCTAATAAAAACAAATATTATATTGTTTGTTATCAAGTGACAAGTCCTGTAAGGAACAAAAAATTGCAGTGAAGAGACTTTGGGAATGTAGGAGGTGGCTACACGGCAATTTTAAATATGGTGATCAGGATAGCCTCAAGTTCACTGAGAAGGTGATATATGATTAAAAAACAAACTTTAAGGAAGTGAAGGTGTTAGGCACATATGAGAGGAGAGAATTCCAGGCAGAGGAACTGAACAGTGTGAAAGCCTTAAAACTAGAGGTTATTTGGAATATTGGAGGAATGACAGGTGGCCAGAGCGGCTGGCGTGGAGTGATGACAGAGACTAAGGGTCATGCGAGCCACGAAGGGCCTCCTAGACCATTGTAAGGGATCTGGCTCTTACTTGGTGGGAAATGGGTAACATTGCAGGCTCTTGAGCAAAGGAGTGACACAACCTGAACTCACTTTTTTTTTTTTTTTTTGGGCCATGCCACTTGACTTGTGGGATCACAGTTTCCCGAACGGGGATTGAGCCTGGGCCACGGCAGTGAAAGCCCAGAATCCTAAACACTAGGCCACCAGGGAACTCCTGAACTCACTTTTTTAAAAATACTTTTTAAAATTGAAGTATAGTTATTGTACAATATTACATAAGTTACAGGTGTACAATAGAGTGATTCATGATTTTGAAAGGTTATACTTTTATAGTTATTATAAAATATTGCCTATATTCTCCATTTTGTATGATAGAACCTTTATAGCTTCTTTTATACCCAATAGTTTGTACCTCTTACTCCCCTACCCCTATATTGCCCCTCCCTTTTTCCCCCTCCCCACTGGTAACCACTAGTTTGTGCTCTATATCTGTGAATCTGCTTCTTTTTTGTTATATTCACTAGTTTTTTTTTTTTTTAGATTCCATGTGTAAGTGATATCATATAGTATTTGTCTTTCTCTGTCTGACTTATGTCACTTAGCATAATGCCCTCCAAGTCCATCCATGTTGCTACAAATGGCAAAATTTCATTCTTTTTTATGGCTGAGTAGTATTCCTTGGAAGTTCTTGGTGCCCTTGAGAAGAGCCATTTCTGTGGTGTGCTGGAGATAAACACCCAAGGGGAATGGCCTTCAGGGAGAACGGGAAGAGAGGGATATCTGACAGCAAGGTAAACAATTCTTTCTAGGAGTTTTACTGCAAAGGGGAGCACAACAGTGGGTCAGAAAGTAGGGAAGAAAAGAGGGTCGAGAGAAAATATCTGGGGTGGATACACGGCAGCATGTTTCCAGTGACGATGGAAATGTTCCAGTGGAGAAGAAATGAATGATTCTGGAGAAAGACGGGAGAATTTCTAGAGCTGTGTCTTAGCTCTTGTGTCTTCTGTGGAAATGGACTCAGAACCTTCCTGTCATTTTTGAGGGGCTGTTTAGAGAGTGAATGATATACACCCCCCCTCCCCCCCCACCCCGGCTTCAGAGCATCCATGACTCCCTCCAGGGCAGGAGGAGCCAGTTTCTTGGCACCTGCCAGCCACCGGGCACTGTACTTCGTAAACATTAACTTTAAACTTCACAATAACCCAGAGCTTTATCTCTCATTTACAGAATGGAGAAGTTGCACGGCAGTGCCTCAGGGAGGTTAGGAATTTATCATTGGCCATAGCTCGGAGGACACAGAGCTAAAATGCAAATCCTTGTCTTTATTACAAAACCAGAAGTCTAGTCTCTCTCCCTGGCCAGGCTTCTCTTCCAGTTTTCTTTCCCTGCATCCCTTTCCTCTCCTCTCATTCCCTCTGGGCTCTTCACTCTCTACGCCTTGTTGTCCAGACTCTCTATCTCCTCACTCCCAGCCACTTTCCCCTCATTCAAAATCAGCTCTGATAACGTTAACACCTTATGGCAATTAATACCGTAAGTTGCCCCCCCAAGAAGTATTATTTCTCTTCTAAAAGGAACCCCCTCCCAAGACAGATCTCCCTTCCCTTCCCACAGTGAGTCTCTGATGGTAGACTTTCACGTATGGCAACTGTTGGAGGACAGAAGAGAGACTTGTAACAAGCTCCTGAGGCAGCACTATTCACAATAGCCAAGACTGGAGCTACCTCAGTGTCCATTAACAGATGAATGGATGAAGAAGACGTGGTAGATAATATACAATGGAATATTACTCAGCCATAAGAAAGAATGCAATAATGCCATCTGCAGCAACATGGATGGACCTAGAGCTTATCATACTAAGTGAACCAAGTCAGAGAAAGACAAATACCATATGTTATTATTTATATGTGGAATCTAAAATATGATACAAATGAACTTATTTGCAAAAGAGAAATAGACTCAGAGACATAGAAGACAAACACGGTTACCAAAGGGGAAAGAAGAGGTTAATGGGTAAATTAGGAGTTGGGATTAACAGAGGCGCACTACTATACATAAAATAGATAAATAACAAGGTCCTACTGTAAAGCACAGGACACTATATTCAATATCTTGTGATAATCTATAATGAAAAGAATCTGGAAAAAATATATATACATATACACATATACATACATATATATATAACTGAATCATTTTGCTGTACTAGTAAAACACTGTAAATCAACTATACTTCAATAAAAAATTTTTAATTAAAAAATTAAAAAAAATAGAAATAAAAGCTCTTGAAATCTAGCTGTGAAGGCTAGTCTTTATGCCCCTGAAAGACTTCTCTGTCCCTCCATGCTGTTCGTTTGGACTACTACTTACTCTTCAAGTCCTCAAAACTTTATGACCTCAACATCTGCCAGGTCCACACTAGCTGTTTTCCTTGTTTAAAACTGAGCAATGCTATTGTCCATCCCATTCTAAATACTCCTCTCTCTCGCCCTTTATTCTCTCCTGTTCTCCCTTTCTTTTGCTCTCTTTGTTACACACACACACACACACACACACACACACACACACACACGCACATCCTGCTCTCGCTTGGAACTTGGAGAAGGTTTGGGGAGGATGGAGTGACCTGCCACTGTCGCTAATAGGTCGGATCAATATCTCGAAAGTCGCCCCATCCTTCTTCATTTTCTCACCATGTGGCGATCAATAGTCTTGCCTGACTGTAAAACTTTCTCAGAGGTTCCACACTTTTCATTTCTCCTTATTGTTTTCTGGGCTGGGTCTGCTCTCTCCAAGATGCTCGGGGCAGAAAAGGAGGAGCTGGTCCTAAATTCACCAAGCTCGTGCTCACTGCTGTGTCCCCCCCGTGGCACACATGTTCACAGGTGTGTGCAAATGAGCTTGTGTGCGTGTGCACCCATGAACATCTATTTCTTAAATGTAAGAAGATCAATAACAACTACTTTTCTGCACCCTCAGGGAATGGAACCTACCAGAGGAGGAACAAAGTGCAGGAGGATTTATTCGTCCCTATAAGTTAATGTCATATGGAATAATTCCTTTAGGCTAACGACTCGCTGCAGCCGGCAAATAACACGACCTGGCTTCCAGGGATGCTACTCAGCCCCAGCTTGCGATGCTCACTCTGGATCCCGAAGCTTCATGCTCTGATGAAGGGCTTGTGGGACGTGGCTCTGACCTTACACAGCACAAGCAAATGTCAATATGCTGTGGTTTGAAGGGCTAGAATGTTCCGTTTACCCAAAATGGAAATGACACCTGCCTGGGCTCATCACAATAGCTCCAGGTCCTGTGTGACGGACTGCATTGGGCTGGGTATTGAAAGTAGTGGCTGAACGGCAAACACACTGTGTGTGTGTGTGTGTGTGTGTGTGTGTGTGTGTGTGTATAGTGGGCATATAAACCCACTCACTCCTGATCACGAATTAGTGTATCAAATTAGTGTTAGGAACCTAGACAACCCTGAAGGAATGGGGCCAAGAAGCATGTGCGATGCGAAATAATGGCATCGCAAAGATGGTCACATCTTAGTCCCTGGCACCTGTGCATAAGTTACCTTACCTGGCACTTTGCAGATGCCATTGCTTAAGCACCTGGAGATGGGGCAGTTATCCTGGATTTTTCAGGTGGGCCCAGTGAAATCACACAACTTTTAAAAGTAGAGGGGGAGGCAGAGAAGGAGAGGTGATGACGGCGGAAAGGTAAGAACGCTGGGACCACAGAAGGACTCAACTGGCCATTGCGGGCTGCTGGACGAAGGGAGGAAGCCAGAGCCGTAGCACCTGGAGAAGTGTGGCGGGAGCGGTGTCCAGAGGCTGGAAAAGGCCAGGAAACAGCTTCCCTCCCCCGCCACCCCCCCACACCGGGCGCCTCCAGAAAGGCACTCAGCCCTGCTGACATCCTGATTTTAGCCTAATGAGACTTTCGTATAGGACTTCTAACCTACACAATCGTAAGATAACAGCTTTGTGTTACTTTAAGGGACTAAGTTTGTGATGACTTGTTACACTAGCAATGGAAATTAATACAAAAGGAATGTTTTGAAAGAGAAGAAAGAGTCCAGACCTCTGGAGCATGGGAAAGAACCCCGGAGGGCGGGCTAGGATGAATTGAGGGCTGGGAAGACAGGAGGTGGGGCCGCACTAAGTGACCCGGAAAATATGAGCCAGGGCAAGGGCAGTTGTAGCGTGAGGCCTCGGGTGCCCCTCTTGCGGGAGGAGGGAGGCGGGGCTCCGGAAAGGCTGGAGGAGGAGGGATGAGAAACACGTGACTAGGGCGTGTCCACCCCCCCCCAACCCCGCAGAGCACAGGGAGGGAGCCCGAGGCTGGCTGTGCCCCGGCTGCTCTGGCTCCATTTCCAGATCATCACCTTCCTCTTCCTGTTCCAGCGTTCAGTCTTGAGTCCAGCATCTGATGAGGGCTGTCGGATGTAGGCTGCAAAGGACTTTCTCTCAATCCTGGCTCAGCCATTCGGGTGGGGAGATTGTGTGACACGTGATGCAGGTTTGTCAATTATAGCTTCACGGATGAAAATTGAGATGAAGAGAGGGTAGCAGGGTAGATGACTGTTTTCTGGAAGCAACCTGTATTTCACAACCTGGCTGGTTCAGAAAAAACATTAAGTTACAGTAACATATGGCATGTTTTTTGGGTTGCTGAAGACAGAGGGTGCGGGCATATAATTTCCAGTGACAAAGGACTCACAACTCGTAGCTTTCAGGGAGAAACTGCCGTCTGTTTCCTGGATCTCAAGTACTGTCTGCAGAATGAACCCTTGATGTGACGTGGTACATAATGATGAACCAAGTTAGCAATGTTGATCTTTCTAGAAATTCTCTCCCCATATACCCAAACCCACTGAATGGGTGTGAAAATACTATGAAAAGAGGGGTGCTTGGTGCACTTTATACAGTGACAACAGGCTTACAGTTTAAGCAAGAGGCATCTTTCTTTTCTCTTCCTTCTTAAATATGCCACAAGTCTGTAACATCTGAATCAGTGACTGTGACATGAATTTCTCCAGGTGTTTGGTTTCATGGGCTTTTGCCAGGGACCATCCCTCACTCCAATCTCTGCACTCCTGAGACTATCTCAACTATGGACAATCATATCACAATGTAATGTTAAGAAGTGCAACTGAGCAGAAAATTCTACACAAAATGCCAGGAGTGGAGACAGCAAATAGAAACTGACAATTCCTAGTTAGATTTGGCCATGAAACCCACTTACCCCACCCCCTCTCCATGGATAAGGTGGTTCTTTTTAGATGGGCATTTGAAGCCCAGAGATGCACTTGCTTCAGTTTTTAGCTCCCCAACTCTCAGGATCCCCACAGACCTTGTGCCCTTCCACCTCCACCCTGCCACTGGGATAACAGTCTCCTTCCCCCAGGCTTGCTGGGCACCCAGTGTGCCCTAAGTGTTATTGCTGGGCAGGAAACCCTCTCAGGCAGGCTGTGGGGATGTCCCACGGCTGCCACCCTCAAGAATCTATGATCTCCCAATACTTAGCCGACGCTTTCCCATGACACTAAATCCTTTTCCTGCCCCCAGGAGATGAGAAAGCTCATTTCCTACTACTCCACGACCTTACTGTCTTTCTCTGATTTTGCTGTATCCCTGCCTTTTGCCCTATGCTTACCAGAGAGAGACTTTTAATCTCTGAAAACCTCCCTGTCACACTTTCCTGGGCCTTCGCCTCGCCTCTGTACTTTTGGTTTACATATAATTTAGTTCCACTGCTCTCATTGTCAGTCTCTGCAGCCTGGGATGGCATGGTGACAGTATCTGAGTCTCCTTTCTCGTGTACCCCGAGCTTTGAGAAATTCAATAGGTTTTGGCAAAGTGCCTTGATTTTACAGGTTCAGAATTTTTCACACTGACCCACTTAGTAGATTATAGTGGGATGAGAAAAGGGGAGCAGGAAAAGGAAGAAGAAAAAGAGGAGAGAAAGAAGGAGGGGGAGGTGCAGAGGAAGTCCTCTGCAGTGTTTTCTCAGGAATTAATTTAAAAAATGAATTTCCATCTAGATTCTCCTGCAGGTCGCTCACCAAGAGAACTTAGCAGAAGTGCGCGTTGCACACACACCCTGTGTTTATAGCACCAACGATGGTCCGGGTAACATAAGAGGTGGAGTGGGAGGGCAGTGGTGGAGTTTAGCTCTGCAGCCGGACAGCCTGGGTGCAAATCGCATCTCTGCCACTTCTCATTGCCATGACCTTGGACATGTCAATTGATTTCTCATACCTCAGTGTTCTCTTCTAAAAAATGGGAATAATAGGAGAACCTCTCTCACAAGTGTATTAACAGAATTAGATTACTTTGTAAGCAAAATGCTTAGACCAGTACCTGGCACATGGGAAGATTACATGGCATTTTCTATCTTTGTCATCCCATTGTAAGCGAGGTAGAAATGCAGTCCCAATGCTCCAGATGATTCAGTTACTTAAGAAAAGGTAGAAATTGGATCTTTATTGTGATGTTTAGATATTGGCACCTCATTTAATAGCCTTCAGCACTGTACACACTGAACAAAATACGGCAGAGGGTGGAATTCAGCCCAGGCCTCTAGTTTGACAGTCTCTGAATTGGAGAAATCTATAGTAGATGCATAATTGCATGTAATCTTTCCCACGTTCTGGGTCTTGGAAAAGTTGGTTTGAAGCAGGGCTGCACCTAGATCTTGAATGGACGCAATTGGTGTGAAAAAGAAAAACAAGCACCTGCTGTGTGCCAACCTCGTGCCAACACCTGACAAATACAATTTTATTACTTTCTCTCTATGATGTGAAAGGTGGGCATTGTCATCTTCTTCTCACAGATGAGAGGACTGAGACTCAGAGAAATTAAGCAATTTGTCCAAGTTTACGTGGCCATGATGGCAGAGCGGAGATTCAAACTCAGATCTTGCCCCAAAGCCTATGTTCTTGACGACCTTTTAAAACTACTTGTTGGACTTCCCTGGTGGCACAGTGGTTGAGAATCCGCCTGCCAATGCAGGGGACACAGGTTTGAGCCCTGGTCCAGGAAGATCCCACATGCCACGGAGCAACTAAGCCCGTGTGCCACAACTACAGAGTTTGTGCTCTAGAGCCCGTGAGCCACAACTACTGAGCCTGCACGCCACAACTAGTGCTGAAGCCCACACACCCAGAGCCCGTGCCCTGCAACAAGAGAAGCCACCGCAATGAGAAGCCAGTGCACCGCAACAAAGGGAAGCCCCCTGCTCGCGGCAACTAGAGAAAGCCCCCGCGCAGCAACGAAGATCCAACACAGCCAAAAATTAATATAAGAAAGATCATAACCAGCAACCGAATCCAACTGGAACTAGTCCTTCAGTCCTTCCACAGGCTGATTAAGAGCAAGCAATACTATGCCAGGAGTCTATTTACCAGCAAGACTGGGCTTCTGAATTATGAATGATCAGCTCCAAGAAACTCACAGGGCACCTTGCCATTGGCCATGGCCTCTGGCATCCAGGGGGGACCCCCACACAGATGCTGGGGATACAGCACCAGCTTCAGGGACTCTCACCAGCCCATCAGGAGGCTGTGCTCCATTCTCCCTGCAGGGAGCTCCTCGCAAGCCCTGTTTCTTTCACTCTGACTCCATCTCCATTTGTGTCCTTCCTCTGTTCTAATTGGAGCCTCAGGCTGTAGAAAACCCCAAATATCATAATCAAACAGGCCTCCCAAGTCTGCAGAGAACTGATGGGTAAATGAACCACTGCAAGAAAAGCCACAGAAAATAGACATTGATCCAGACTTGGAGGTGAAGGCTGTGAAATTGTTTATAAATTGTCTGAATAATTGTAGGCACTGGAGTGGGGCATGAGGGCTTCCGTCCTCTCTGATTTTTGCACAACTTTAATTAACTTTCAGACAGGAAATAGCATACTCTTCAGAGCCAGGCAGGGCTGGATTCAAATCCTGCCTTTCATACTTACTAGTCTGATTTGAGAGTGGTCACATTTTCATCAAGTTGCAATTTCCATATCTGTGAAATGGACATACTAAATTTTCTTTGAGTGCTGCAGTAAGTGAGGTAAGTTACATAAAGCATATAGAACTGGGTTTGGCATATACTGATTCAATGGCGACTCTCTGGCATTCCTGGATCCTCTTAGAACTAGGACCCAAATCTCCGAATACTCATCATGTACGAACTAATGTGTCATTTTCTCCCCTAAGCCTGCTTTTCCTCCCTAACTCCTTATCCAGCTGAAGGCTGGAGATCTTAAGTTCCCCTTCTTCCTGGCATGAGGTCCTCTCCCCACCCTTGTGCGCTCTGCTCTCTGTCCCTGGAGACCCACTTGCCTGTAAGGATGACAACAGGCTCTCGTGGGTACTTTGTCTCTAGCTGGGAGTGTCAATAGAGAGCCTGAGCAGGAGACCAGAACAGAGTGGGAGGGTGAGGTCAGGGTGTTTATCCCCTGGTTCCTTCCCCGGGGGACTGACCTGGGCTGGCAGGGTCCCTTCTCAGAAGACCAATGCTCCTCTCAAGGGGTCTGCGCTACGGAACTTGCCCTCTGATAACAGATTCCTTCCCTCTCCCTTAGAATCTCGCCCCAGGTTCCTATACAGTCCCTCGTGGTCCCCTACAGCTTTGTAATCAGACTCTTCGTAAAACAAAACAAAACAAAGCCTACTCAAATTAACCTAATTTGATAGGTCATCTGTGTCCTGTATGAATTCTAACTGATTCAGGGGCTGTATCTCTCCTGATGCTCAAATCAAGAATCTAGAAGTCATTTTAATCCACCCTCTCCTGTACCCCTGATTCGCACCAGCCGTCCAGCCCTGTCAGACGTACCACCCAAATGCTTCTGGACGTGGTCATTTCCTTTCTCTCCCCAGTGATGGTCTCATCAGCTGAGATCTTGAGCATTGCATGTTTGGGTTTCCCAGCTGCCAACTAAATGATTTCCTTGATCCACTTGTACCCCTCTTTGATCCATCCTTTCTGTTCCCAACAGGATGGTTTGCAGATTGTTTCCTGGGTCCCTAGTCCTTAAAAGACAGTGTCCAAAGAACTCAGCACGGCACACAAAACACATCACAGATGTGAGGCTGACTTACTTCCCTGCTTGCTCTCCAACGCCTCCTCCCCTGCTCCCAGATGTGGCCCCTCGGGCCACATATGAACTCTGCAGTCCAGCCACACGTGACCATCACAGGCAGATTCGGTGGTGCGGACTCGGCCGGAGAGAAACAGGGATGGAGAGGAAGCGATGCTTTGAATGGATGGTGTTTCTAGCTCCTGTTGTGCCAGAGCATTTGTTCCAAGATGCGCAGAGACAGCAGCTGTAAACGTGCTTAGCCCTCTCCTGCACTTCTCCCTTGCCCCTCCTAGCGTGAGCTCCACCACTCAGCCTGGGGTTTGAGGAGAAACATGTTTTGTTGAACACAACTTCAAAAAGACGCAGACGCTGAGAACAGACTTGAGGACGTGGGGAGGGGGAAGGGGAAGCTGGAACGAAGTGAGAGAGTGGTGTGGACATATATACACTACCAAATGTAAAATAGCTAGCTAGTGGGAAGCAGCCGCATAGCACAGGGGGATCAGCTTGGTGCTTTGTGACCACCTAGAGGGGTAGGATAGGGAGGGTGGGAGGCAGATGCAAGAGGGAGGGGATATGGGGATATATGTATATGTACAGCTGATCACTTTGTTATACAGCAGAAACTAACACACCATTGTAAAGCAATTATACTCCAATAAAGATGTTAAAAAAAAGAAGGAAACTCAAGCCAACTCCATCTGCTGCTTAAACGGAGAAACACAATCTCCTTTCAATATTGGGAAACAATCTCTGTTGGATTTAGTAAGAAACGATGTATCAGTTTCCTAATGAGTTTCCAAAAGTATCTCGACTGTTGCAGTCTTCCTTTAAAGGCACACAGTTACTTGCCCCACAGTCCTTCACACCAAGATGCTGTGTCCATGCAGCACCTCTGCCCAGAGTGTCCTGCCCACCCTTTTCTTATAGGTAAAACCTACACATTCTCCAAGACTCAGCATAAAGCAGGCAGACACTCCATCCTTTCACCCCTGGAAGCCCTTGGTAGATACGTCTCTTTCAGGACTCATCTCATTGTGTCGTAACTGGTTGCTGGACTGTGAACCCCTTGAGAGCAAAGGTGGATCTAACTGTCCCCCCGTGTACTTTGCCCTTCCCTGTCACCTGCCATTTGGTCTTCTGGGGTTCCAACTCTGGATCACATCACCTCCTTGGAGTAAAACGTCCACAGCAAGGCTGCCAAGCTGTGGTCATTTATCAAATAGGTCTGCTACTTCTGCTCCGTGGCCTGGGAGAGACACAGACATATCGGGGAGTGACCAGGCACTTGGCTCCATCCCGTCCCAGGAGAAGGGAGCTCTGTTATGTTGTCAAGCCACTCTAGCCTCTCAGAGAGGCTGGAGTGGTCGATCACGTGCTCCTTTGAGGGACTGTTCTTTACAGGAAGCTCAGTCAGAAGCATCAGGTGGCCCCACTCAGCTGCTAAGGCGGAACTCACTTGGGACTTTGCATTGTTACTAAGGGTTTACTCAAAGGGTCTCACTGAAGAGGGCTAATGAAGGGAATTTGCAGAGGTGTAGCCAGGGTTACTGGACTAACAAGGGACCATGAAGCGCCCGGGGACAAGCAATAGCACAAGCAGTACCACAGCTAGGCTGAAGGGGCAAGAGGAGGCTGCTGTTGCCAGAGCCGGCAAGAAATGCAGCCTTGGAAGTGGGGATCTGCCCCACAGAGAGTGTGGCTCTCAGTGGGGAAGAAGCAGGAGGAAGAAATACCCCAGACTTTCTCTTTTCTTTCTTTCCAATTCTGCCAGTGCCTCCTAGTTGATGAACCCAATTGTAATCCAAAAAGCAATGGATCCCTGCATGGTCAGCATGTGGGCATCAGCTTCATAGGCCCAGACTTGGAGAGAAGGCTGGAGCACAGATTCAGAGGGACAAATACAGACAAGCCGATGGTCATGCTGGAACGTTCTGAATTGTCCACTGTGCTCTGCAAGGTGGCCTGGAATCTCGAGGGACTCTTATAGACTAAATTGTGTCCCCTCCCAAATTCATATGTGAAGCCCTAATTCCCAATGTGTTAATATCTGGAGATGGGGATTTGTGGAAGAAATTAGGATTAAATGAGGTCAAAGGGTGGGGCCCTAAACTGATGGGATTGGTGTCTTTTTGAGAGGAGACATGAGAATACTCTCTCTTTCTCCCTCTTTTCCTGTATCTAGGTACACACACACAAATGCACACAGAAGCAGCGTGGCTGTCTACGAGCCAGTGAGAGAGACTTTACCAGAAACTGACCACGTTGGAGCCTTGAGAAAGCAGAGTTTCCTATAGCAGCCTCTAGAACCTTGAGAAAATAAATTTCCATTGTTGAAGCCACCTCACCCACGGTATCCTGCTATGGCATCCCGAGCAGACTAGTGCAGGACCCTCAGAAGAGGAGGCCAAATTACAGCAGAAGGACCACCCATTGTTCCACCTACACCAGTAAGTATAACTTGGCAAAAACTGCTCTACTTGGCTTCCTGGGAAATCCAGATTTCCATTGTATTGATTATGAGATTAAATTCACAGATGGCTAAGACATCTAAATTTCTTTATTTTCTATAACTGATATTAATTCCTACTTTGAGTCTCAACTTTGCAGGTCTCGAAAACCTATTTCCATTGAGTTCAAGGGCCTTTTTACACAGTGGCTTCTATAATGCCAGGTTTGGGGGTGGGCATTTGGTCTTTGATGTCATCCTGTATCCATGCAGGCCCCTCCTGCTGCCCCTTGGTCCAGCCCCAAGGCCTCCTGTGGGCCACAGCTCCATGTGCCCTGTTTGTGCCACTGCTTGGGGGCATTCCTCTGTTCCCACTCTTTCCGTATGTGAGAAACGCTGCCAGGCTGTCTCGGGCCCACCTTCCCAGGTGCACCCCACAGTCATATGGTCCTCCTCGTCTTCCCATCTCTGACCTCTCCTCAGGAAGGATGGAGGCTCCGAGGTTTGTCACTGATCCCCTCTGATCTCAGAGTCTTCACACTCTTCCAGTATCTCAGTCACCTCCTCCCCAGGGCTTAGACATCTCCAAAATGAAATTATCTTGGTCTCCCTTCTGATTCCTTCCCCTCCCACAACCAAGAGAATCATTTATATTCTTGGGAATAGAGACAATGTATTCTTTTTCATATAGTCTTCCAAAGTCAAGAATTAGTTTCCTCTCGTTGTTCTGCTATGTCTTCCTTCCCCTGGAATAATGAAAGGGGAGACAAAACAGATAGGAAGGTTGGGTGGCAGAAAAAGGAAGCATTGCCTATTTCAAAGTACCCTCCTCCCATACAGATGCGGTTCATGAAGATTGTAATTTCGGGGGAAAGCCTGGGGGTCTCAGAAGCCACTGCTGCTCACACGTTGCCGGGACACAGAGCAGGGCTACAGTGGCTGCTTCCAGGCACCCTCAGCTCCGCTACCTGTGCTGCTGGCTCAGCCCTCCATCCGCCAGCTCAGCCTTGCCTGCTGCAGGCAATACGTGTAGAACGCAAGAGGGATTCATTCATTTTTCCCAGGTGGGAGACTGAATTCCAGGGAAGGTGGGTTTCAGGAAGATGTTTGCTTCTATTCCGCAGTCTTCCTGGATGAAGGGAATGAAGATTGGGTCTTGGATACCTAACCAGAGACACCCTAATCCTTCAGAGCTGGAAGACAGGGTAGTCCTGCCAGCATCTGGGAAACCGAGGTTAAAGCCCTGGAAGGAGGGTGCAGTGTGCACTGAATCTCGACAGGCCAGATATGGCATGCAGAACTGGGACAAGAAGCCAAGAATTCAAGGCCAGGGACCCAGAAGAAACTTCACATCCAGAGGAAGGTGAGCTGAGTGGAGGGCTGTGCTATAAGCAACCTGCTTTTGGGGTCTGCTGGACAGTAGCTGTCTAAAGAACCAGCTTAGGAATCCAGAGTGGAGAAAGTTCCAGCACTGTGATTGATTAATGCAGACTTTCCTAAAGCTCTTGACAAACGCTGCCTGCTCCAACCAAGCATTGGTGGATGGAAGAAAATATTTTGTCAAAGGCAGAGTAATATTTTTGGTATATTTATGAACGTGGACGTGAACAGTCATTGCTCTTATGAGGATGTATGTATAACGTGTTTTGGGTCTGGGAGACATTCTATCTCTGATTTTTATGAGCGATCTGGAAGGGCAAGTTTACAGAGATATCCCCAAAGTTGCCAATGACATTCAGCCTTTCAGCATTTCCTGAATGTGAAATATTAAGCAGACAGACACAGGTAAGCTTTCCAGAAGATGTCTGCCCACTTTGAGAGAGGAGGGGTCTTGAGATGAAGGCCAGATGGCTCTTTCCCAAGTCATCTAACAGGGAGGTATTACCTTGGAGAATTCACCATGCCCTTGAAGTCCAAACTCTGTCATTGTCCTGGAGTCACATGGAAGCTGGGACACTAACTCTCACTAATGAAATTAAAATCAAAGTGAAGTGCATCAGGAGATTGAAAGCTGCTTTGGATACAATGGAAGGTATTTTGATCCAGTGAAAAGAGTTCTCATTTTTACTGCTGGGGGGCAGCTCTCAAGTTGTGTAGTAAGCACAGAATCAGAGCAAAGGGGGGGCGCGTGGAGAATCTGGGAGATTTTTGTCCAGGCAATGGTGTGGTATGATGACTCATCCCTACCCTTTGCTACAGAACTCCTCTCTAGTAATTAAATTAAGGTTGCCTTGCAGATTCAGTGTCTTCTTTGCTTGGCCAATGCTGGAAAAACACCGCCAAATTTTGTACTGTTGAGCACAACTTTCGTGATCCAGACTGTCCCTTTATGTTCACGCATTAAAATACAATTGAGTAGGCTGTTGCTTCCTAAATATTAACAACATTCTTGTCCTGCCTCTCTGAGACCCAGGTCACCTTCTGTGGAATTGAGGGACAATGCAAATCCTTTGGTCACATATTTACAGACAGTCTCTTATCTATGTATCCACATTTCTAAACATTGCGTGTGGATTTTACTAGTTGAACCCTCGGAAGTGAATCTTATTTCTCTTATTTCCAAGCTCTTAGGGGATGACTCAGACCTCCTCCCCACCCCAGGCTCACATCCACAACATAATGTTCTGGTAGAAGGGTGACAGAGAATATCTATGTGTTGCCTACAATATGGGTAGGGTACAGGGCCTCATTGGTAATCCACTCTAAGCAGAGGGTACCCCTTAAAGTTTAAAAGAGGTTTCATTTAAGGACTTCTTTTATTTTTCATTGAGGTAGAGTTGATTTACAATGCTGTGTTAGTTTCTGGTATACAGCAAAGTGATTCAGTTTATATATATATTATTTTTCATGTTCTTTTCCATTTATGGTTTATTACAGGATATTGAATATAGTTCCCTGTGTCATACAGTAGGACCTTGTTGTTTATCCATTCTGTATATAAAAGTTTCATCTGGGGGCTTCCCTGGTGGCGCAGTGGTTGAGAGTCTGCCTGATGATACAGGGGACACGGGTTCGTGCCCCGGTCCGGGAAGATCCCACATGCCACGGAGCGGCTGGGCCCGTGAGCCATGGCCTCTGAGCCTGCATGTCCGGAGCCTGTGCTCCACGACAGGAGAGGCCACAACAGTGAGAGGCCCACGTACCGCTAAAAAAAAAAAAAAAAATTTCATCTGCTAATCCCAAACTCGCACTCCATTCCTCCCCCAACCCCTTGCCCTGCCTTGACAACCACAAGTCTGTTCTCTGTCTGCAAGTCTGTTTCTGTTTTGTAGATAAGTTCATTTGTGTTGTATTTTAGATTGTACATGTAAGTGATATCATACGGTATTTGTCTTTCTCTTTCTGACTTACTTCACTTAGTTTGACAATCTCTAGGTCCATCCATATTGCTGCAAGTGGCATTATTTCATTCTTTTTTATGGCTGAGTAATATTCCATTGTATACACATACCACATCTTCTTTATCCATTCCTCTGTCAATGGACACTTAGGTTGCTTCCATGTCTTGGCTATTGTAAATAGTGCTGCTGCTTTGTACATTGGGGCACATGTATATTTTCAAATTAGAGTCTTCTCTGTATATATGCTCAGAAGTGGGATATATGACAACTCTATTTTTAGTTTTTTAAGGAACCTCCATATTGTCCTTAAGGATAATTCTTTAATAAACTGTCTAATAACATAAAATTATGAAATCAATTTCCCAAATATGTGATACAGGTTAGCAACATAATAGATACCTGAAGGTCTCATTAAATTCTTGACAGACCTTTTATAGATTATTCAAGGAAAGATGGAGTTTGGAGGTCAGCCAGAGCCTCTGAAGCTGTTACCAGTGAAGGGTACCAGGTACCCCTGCAGCATAAACCCCCGGTCCGGCCATTAAAGAGATGACACTGGACCACGTGGATCATGACCCACAGAGGCAATTTCTGATTTGCCTCTTCACCCCCCAGGCAGGTGTAGGTCAGGTCTCTTGAAAAAACAGATTGAGACTTAGATCTGTGTGCAGACTTTTTACTGGGGATGCACTTTCAAAAACAATATCTAAAAGAGATGAGGGAAGCAGGACAAAGCAGAGGGAGATTCTGGGCTGTGATACAATTGTGACAGAGACGTCTGAGTGCTGTGGGAGACTCCAGGGCTGGGATGGCCTTGCTTTGAGGAGAGAGAGTCAGGCCTCCATCAACCCTCCCACCCCTGGGGAGGATGTGTGACCTCGTATGAAGTGGCTCCTTTGACTGAGGGCAAATCCTAGAGTGGTCCTCAGGAGAGACCCTTTGGCCACTGATGCTCCCAACAGCTGGGGACATGAGTGTCCCACCCTGGACAGGGCACGGGCACATCCAGCAAAGTGGGGCTCCTAGACACTGACCAGATGACAGTATCTGGTCATGCAAGTTGGGGACAACCCATTGTTAGAACTGATATCCCTGGTCTGGTGTATTGTCTGCTAAGATATGGAAGCACTGGGGGAAAGACATCATTCTAGAGGCAGAGTGACCATTTCACCATAAAGGTGATGCGTCTTCCATGCCACCTCCACTCAACATCCCAAAGAGGAGCCAACACATGGCATCACCTAGCACAGCCTCTTGCCCCCCACACCGTCATACTCATAGAATCAAGATGGTACAGCACGGGTGACCTGGAGGGCTGCTCAGGGGGTGACACTCTGGGCAGAAAACATGCTTTCCAACTGTGACCCTGATACTGGTGGGACTATGTGGAAGGGAAGCTGGTCATCTCCCCATGACCCTTGGTGAAGACGCTCAGAAAAACAAATGGAATTTCTCTGGTGTGCGACTCCCTTCTCTGCTCTGATGCCTGGTGCCCTGATTGTATCCTCTCCTTCACCTCCTTCTCTCTCTTACATCAAACCACTGTTGGGAAATGACATGAAGTTTACTGGCATTGGATGTAGATGACTCATAATCCTCGTTCCCTTTCCTCTCCCCCCACCCCATGAAATATTAGCTTTGATCTTTGGCAGTCAGCTCTAATGCAGATGAGGCATTGGTCACAGTCCTGGCAGCACAAGGCAGAGAAGACAGACTTCTGGAGAACGTGAGAGAGACTGGTAGTCTCCCGCCCAGTCTTCTTTCCTGTCTTCTGTTTTGCTGACAGAAACCCAATTTTATTTTGCGTGGCCATGTGCTAAGCTAAAAGACTACCTTTCCCAGGCTCCCACGCAGTTGGGTGTAGCCAAATTGATGTAAGTGACAGTCACTGGGAGACACACAGAAGAAAAATTTCAAATCAAGCTGACTCCACTGCTAGGCTTTAGTTTTCATTCAGCACCCCTGCCCTTCTTCTTCCTCTTGTTTGGAACATGAACGTGATGGCTGGAGAGTCAGCAGAGATTTCGAAAAATGAAGTGACCTTGAGGATGATGGAGCAGAAGAGTAGAAGCAACTCAGTCCCTTGAGCACCCTAGTGCTAATATAGCCATCCTGGACCACCTGCTTCTTTCATGTGAGAAAGAAATGGACCTCTACCTTGTTTAGATCACATATTTGGGCTTTCTGTTACATGCAGCTGAAACCAACTGTAATCGATATAGAATTTGGTTCCTACAAGTAGGGTGCTAGAGAAAACAGAACCCGAAATATCAACCTGGCTGGACGGAGGAGGTGGAGAGACTTTAATGTCAATTAAAGATTCAGGTGTTGTAGTCTGCAATCCCTCCTGTCCTCGTTACTGCGGCGGTTGAAACATTTTGTCAATCTGTTGCCTACTGTACCTTGAAAATCAGACCTCATGCTGACCACAGTCGAAGTGTTGGGAAAAGTGGTAGGAAAATTAAACATTTTGGTATGTGCTAGCATCCTCCTGCTGCTGTCAGAGGAGTCCTACCAGAGAGTAAGAAGCTCGTCTGAGAGCTAGCCACACTGTAGGCACTGATGGAAAGAAATACCAATTTACCAAGAGAGACATTCCTGCCTACAGTCTGCAATCTAGGTTGAATAGGAGTCTCATAATTTAAGTCTCTCAGGGTTGAAAAAGCCAAATGCATTTGTACCCCAAACAGGAGCAGTTATGAGTAGTGGCTATAAAATTGCTGAGAGGTAAGATTGATATCCCTTCACAGGAAGTTAGGAACTTGCTGACAAATATAAGATTAAAGGTATTACATTCCCATCCAAGTTCAGTGTATCAGATTAGTCCAGGAAGTGACCATTAATTTGAGTGGTTGAGAAAGCAAGACATAGCAGAGCACAGAGGCCAGTAAATAAAAAATGAGACCCTTCCTGCTAAAAAGCTCCTTTTAGCCTGCAATCACTTTGCATATGACTGAATAGAGGCAAGAAGTCTGGATACTTGGTCAACTTTAAAGAAAACAAGATGAGGGGAGGGGTAAATTAGGAGTTTGGGATTAACAGATACACACTACTATCTATAAAATAGATAACCAACAAGGACCTATGTATAGCACAGGGAACTATATTCAATATCTTATAATAAACCATAATGGAAAAGAATTTTCTAAAAAAATCATTCAATGGTTTCCCACTACAATTACAATAAAGGCTCCAATCCTAACTTATGTCCTCAGCCTTGGCCAGTCTTTATACTGTGAGAGTGGAGATTCTAAGAGCCTATGGTTAGAATAAAGCAAGAAACACACTCCATGGGGCATGATCTCTGAAGCAAAGCAGGCTGTGTCTGAGTTCTCTAGGACTGCTGGACAATGGAACCGTTGATAGGTCAAGTCCAAGTACACACAAGACAGACAGACATGAGGACAGTTTGCGTTTCAGCTAGCTTGCTACAAGTCTACGGAGTCTAGATGCTTGGTCCCCTGTCTTATCAAAAGCATACTATTGGTTTCATTGACTAAGAGTTATAAGTCCCATGGCCCCGCAGAGAGAAAATTCCTGGGCTTTTCCATTTTAGTTATGACTGTGTGAAAATAGGAAGTAGAGCCTGCTGCCTGATTTCTTTTTTCCCGGGGTGCTAGGGTTCTATTGCTGCTGTAACAAATTGCTATAAACAGGGCTATAAACAGAATTTATTCCCTCATGGCTCTGAAGAGCAGACGTCCTAAAATGAGTCATTGGGGGGGTGTTCCTTCTGACTCTAGGGAATGATCTATCCCTTTGACTCTGCCAGCTTCTAGAGGCTTTCTGCATGCTTGGACTCTGACCCCCCTTCTCCATTTTCAAAGCTCCATTTTCAAAGCATTTTCAAAGCTCGGGATCTTCCAATCTGTCTCTCCGTCCCTCTGCTTCCATCCTCACATTGCCTCTAGCGGACTCTAACTTTCCAGCCTCCCTCTTATAAAGACCTTTATGATTACACTGGACCCATCCAGAAAATCTAACCCCCCATCTCAAGATCCTTAACTCAGTCACAATTGCAAAGTCCCTTTTGCCATGCCAGGTGACATATTCACAGGTTTCAAAGGTTAGGACATGGACATCTCTGGGAGGTCATCATTCAGCCGACAAACACTAAGGTCGGTTTGATATTCTCTTGTGTGTACTTAGTGGCCTGTGTTTCCCAGATCCCAAAATCTCTTCCTCTGCAAGCCTACCGTATCGTCTTTTTTGCCATTAATTTTTTCTGCAATTAAAACTTTTATCAAGAGACCTCTATTAAAATAAACTTGCAGTGTTAATGTATAAAGCTGTCAGCTCTTCTTTTCATTCCTTGTCGACCTGCACCTATCTTGGAGATAAGGAGAAATCGTCTTTAGACCAATTCAATTTTATTAGGGGAGAAGATGACACGAGAAGTTATATTGCCAGTGTGAGCCTGCATGGGGCTTTGCTGTAGGGACCTTAAGCGAGGTGGAACCACTGGTGGTCGGGGAGTCACACCCTAACAGTGAATAGTGGGAGGGTAGAAAGCTAGTGCTCAGGAAGAGAAAGAGGGTATGATGTCAGAAGCAGTAGGGAAGCAGAGGCTCCTTCTCTGAAGAATGTCTAGGAACAGCATCACTGCAGATAGCTGACATTAACAGAGCTTTGATTACATGTCCATGTAGTAGACTAAATTATTGGTCCTAATTCTTTATACTGCTTCCCATTCAAATGCATGTCCTTGGCCATAGAACTTTTAAATTCCTCCACCGGAGACAGACTATATTTCCCTGGTCCTTGATTTTGGGCTCATCCATATGACTTGTTTGGCCAACAAGATGTCACCAGATGAGAGGGAATCGGGGGCTTAGTGAACTTGCTTGTTTGGGTTTGCCCTCTTGTGCTTCTGCCATAGGGATAGGAGACTATTCCTGCCTGGCCCAAGGACGATAAGAAAAACATGGAGCAGCCTAGTGCAACGTGCACTTGGAGTTGCTCCCCCTGGATTCACAGACATATGAGAGATCAGTGCTGATCGTTTCATGCCATCGAAATTTTTGTGATTGTTTATGTCAGGTTGCTTATTGCCTGAGCCAGTCAGGAATCATTCTAAATGTTTTACATGTATTAATTCATCTCAACCTCCCCTCAGTCTTACAGAGTAGATATCATTCTCTCTATTTTGCAGATGAGGAAACTGAGACATTGGGCCATTAAGAAACTTGCTCAAGGTCATGCAACTAATAGGTGTTGGAGCTACAGTTTGAATTTAGGTAGTACTGAGTTCTTAAAATTCACTACAGGATTATACTCTGGTCAGCAGAAGTTTCCTTCCTTTCTCTCTTCTACTCTTTATGGTCCATTTTTAATCTGTTTTAAACTATTGGGGTTTTAAATCTTTCTGTGAGCATATCAGAGGAGAAATCCACTGGGCTGAGTCTGGAGCCCTGGGTTCTGATCCCACTACCAATAAGGAGTGCAAGATTGCCCAAATGGGAACAATCTAGAAGAAAAAAGATATCTTATTTGCCAATTCATGACCCACATTTTCAAGGCCTGATCCAGTGAACAGTACACTGGAAAAAGAAGGACATGTGCCCAGAAATCAACCATAGGTGACTCAGTGGATAGCCAGGAAATGCCCAATTCCAGAGAACTGGCTGTGTTTGAGCTTTTTATAAATAATACTTCCTTTCTTGGCCTCAAACTCCTTAAAAAGAGAGTTTTATTCTTTTTGGAAACATTTGGAAACTGAGTTCACAGGAGGATGATAGAAGCCTAAGAGGTCAGTGGTCATTTACAGATGAGATTTAAGGAACCCAAAACATGAATCTGAACAAGACACTGCAAAGTGGGGTTTCCATGAGGCAAATAGTTGGCAAAGGCTGGAAAGAGACCCGAGGAGGTTCAGATGTTTCTTGATAAACACAGGAGGCCCACAAGTCTACTGAGACTCAAAAGAAATAAAAGATTTAGGAATTACTGACCAGGAACAATGAGAAAGATAACTTTGCAAGAATTAAAAAAAAAATTTGTGTGTGTGTCACATATATGGTATCTGCTATCTTTTTAAAAATTTATTTATTTTTAAAAATTTTATATTGGAGTATAGTCGATTAACAGTGTTGTGTTAGTATCAGGTGTATAGCAAAGTGATTCAGTTATACATATACATATAACTATTCTTTTTCAAATTCTTTTCCCATTTAGGCTATTACAGAATACTGAGCAGAGTTCCCTGCCGCTATACAGTAGGTCCTTGCTGGTCATCTATTTTAAATATAGCAGTGTGTACATGTCAATCCCCAGCTCCCAATATATCCCTCCATACGCCCCCTACCCCCATAACCATTAGTTCTTTCTCTAAGTCTGTGAGTCTGTTTCTGTTTTGTAAATAAGTTCATTTGTATCTTCTGTCTGGCAGCGATTGGTAGTTAAAAACAAGCTGATAATGTTATTGTGGGAATCATCAAGGTAGCAGAGGGCCAGGAAGACTATTGCTACTGTTCAGTCTTGGATGGTGAGAATGATAATAGCAATGATGACATCCATCAGATTTATTGTATTGAGTTCTTTATGCGTTACTTGACTTAATTTTTCAAAGCAACCCTGGAAGGAAGATACTAATATCTCTTTGACAGATGCAGGGTTTGAGACTTATAGAGGTTACATGATTCTCAAGTCACAGGGTGTCAATGGTGGGACTAGTATTCAAATACAGAAAGTTTGACTTAGTGCCTCTTAACAAACAGAAAAACTTATAAAAACAGAGGAAGTGGTTTCCATTTTGGAAAAAAAAAAGCAGAGGTGACAGACTCCCTTGGAATTTCTGTAATAGATGAAAGGGCACACATATTGCTGGCTGATAAGGAATCCTGTGATATATGTGAAAAAGGGTAACCTATTAAGCTCTTGACAACCCCATCTCCCTGCCTGTCCCAGGGTGAGTATATAAGGGACCTCAGTCCTCCATGGCTTCTACCGTGTTGATCCAGCCTATGCAATATAAACTCTATCCTCTAGCTGCTTGACCCTTGGCCCCTCAGAATGCATCCTCATGCCAGGTGAGGGCTGACCAAGGCAGGAAGAGGACTGGCATTAGAACAGGGGCAGGGGAAGCGTTCCCTAAGGCCAGGAGCCAGAGCAGGAAGTTCTGTCCAAGATAGTGAAAAGTATCAGGGAAGCAGGAGCACATTAAGCCAAAATCAGAAACGAAAGAACAGAGTCTTGGGAGAGTCAGAGGAGGATATCAAAGTCAGACCTTTGGAATCAGAAAATCAAGACCAAGAAAAATAGGTTAGGGGCAAAGTGGGTTTGCAACCAGGGCGATTATCTTGAATGCAGCTCCATGTTTGAAATGGGCTTCTGCAAGCCTGGAGGGTGTGACGCGTGAATGTATTCATTCTGCAGGAAGGACCAGGCTGAGGTTGGCACTGCTGTGACTGGGGCCAAAGCTCTGTGTGATGGAGGCTTAAACCCTGGGTTCACAGCTTGCCAATTGCTCCCCAAGGAAGCCTGTTCCTTAAATCACTAGCTGCTAGCTGGAATCAAGCCCCCCAATGAGCTGGCCATCAGGAACTACAATGCAATCATAATGTCTGATCATAAGTGTCTTCTATAATTTGTATTTCTGCTGCAGCCTCCTTTTCCACCAATGCCATCAGTTGTTACTCCCAGACATCAACACAAGTCCACATGACCCCGACTTCCCCTTCTTCCCACCCATTGCCCAGGCCCAGGTTTGCAGTCACGCCAGCTTCCCCTGGCTCCATTTCTGTCACCTCTGTGTGGCATGTACTGTACCTGTTTTGTTTTTCTTTGTTTTGTTTTTTTTTTTTTTTTTTTTTTTTTTTTTGCTTGTTTCTCTCATATTAATTCCCCCACATCTTTTCTACTCTGGCTTACATTACAAGAAGTTGACCCATGAAAACTACATTTCTCTAAAGCTCTCCTGCTAAGTTTTTGGGTCCAGCTACTGGGAATAATTGGCAGGAGCCCGGAGGGTAGAAGGAAGGGAGAGGCCAGGGAACTTCTCTCCCTCACCCCCTCTGCTTTGGGCTGCATCTCTGGAAGGGATTGTGTCTCCCCTATGGTACCAGCTCCCGTCAAACTACACCTCTCTTTGGGCCCAGCTCCCACAGGTGGCCCCCAGCGTGGGTCCAGCTGCCACTGCATAGTTCTACCTCCTAAGCTCCTTGTGTTTCTCCAGATCTCGGGGTGACTGATGGTGGTTTCCTCAAATTGCTAAATCTCTGGGTTGCCTCCCAGGGCCCTCTTTGAAATTTCAGGTCCTCCAATATCTTCCAGCTATTTCCCCATGCTGAAATACTTCTGTTGGCAGGAACCTGCCTGATACACACTGAAAGGCCAATCAACTGGTGTAGGAAAAGGAGAAGTGTAGAGAAAAGAAGATTGCAGGGCACTCACGCAGACTTTGGAATTGCCGATTTTTCCCTGGGTTTGACCCTGATGTTGCTGGGTGGGCAGGATGCCGAATGGGCCTAATTCACAGTTCCAAATGTGGTGGCCACTCACTTCTACAGATTACCCAAGTTCCTTGCTGCCCTGGGGGTCAGACCTGCCCCGGGCCAAATTTCCCAGGAGGAGATTGGTCTGGGCCACTTCCTTCTGCATAAGTGGTCTCGAAATGCCTTGTTTTCCGGAATTTTTTTGTCGTTGAGATTCAAATACTGTCATAAAATATCTTCATCACAATAAAACCACAAAGTACAAAGTTACTGTTCTGCACCACATCACAGAAGGATGCATAGACATTATTCAAATGTGTTCAGGGCAATTGCCACACAGGCACTTGCAGCAGGCGGATGGGACTTAAAAATAGCACGTTCCATTAAAAGGAAAAAAAAGACTCTTTGGTAACAAAATAAGTGACTGTTCTGTTTTGTCCCTTTTTTATACAGACACCAGCCCCCTCAGCAGACTCTTTGCAGAATTGTGGTTTTCCAGGAAATGTAAGGGACAGGCAGTCGTGATACCAAGTGGATCCAGGGAAAGGGGAAGAGACAGAGCTATGGACAGGAGAGTGTGAGACCACCGCCCTTCCTCTGCCTGCGGTCTCCCCAGTCCCCACAGACCTTCCCTGCCTTAGCGAGAGTACCTGTGATGGCTGGTGCACAGGGGCCTGTCTGGAGAAAGGCTGCAGTAGCTGGTACTGGAGGGGGAGAAGAATGGAGGGACTTTGTAAAAATTCAAGGTGCCAGCGATTTAGAGAGGTTTTGTCATTGTTTGTTTGTTTGTTTGTCATACTTCCCTACTTATATTACAAGTGGAGAACTTAGAGCCAAAAGAACCAATTGACTAGACTTGGCCAAGGTGCCTCAGCTACTTAGGGGCACAGTCAGAACTTAGGGTCCCAAACCAATGTTCTTTACCCTCTAACTTGGTGCAGTGTTGAGTCTGTCTACCAAAAAAAAAAAAAAATGTATAATGTGAGAGTTGTGAGTTAAGTTTTATTTGAGGCAAAATGAGGACTACAGCCCAGGAGACAGCATCTCAGATAGCTCTGAGGAGCTGCTGCAAAGGTGGGGACAGGGGTTCAGTACTGCATATTATTTTAGTGAAGGGGGTACGTGCAGTCAAGTACACATTTTGGCAGAAGGTGGCTGCTACTCACGAGGAGCAGATGTCTCCGTTCATGATTTTAGTGCTTTTCTCGATATGAGGAGATGCAAGAAATTAGGCTCATAAAATCTTCTGAAAATCTCTAACTACCTGAGGCCTGTTCTTCCAGTGTTTCCCAGAGCACAGAGGGCCTCGTTCCTGATCTCCACCCTGAACTCCTTTGAGGGTGTGTTGAAAGTCAGGGACTGCAGTGGCTACTGACTTCATCCCTGTATAGGCAGATGGTGAATGCCAGTCTTTAGGTGCAAGTCTAAAAAAAGCACATGTGTAATAACTTGAATTTCAATTCTTTATCCCACTTATCTCAATAAAGCTGGGATGGATGGATGGCTAGGTAGATAGATAGATAGATGGATAGATAGGTGTGTGGGTGGGTAGATAGATAGATAGGTAAATAGATGGATGGATGGATGGATAGATAGAAAGATAGATGATAGTTGGATGGCTAGATAGATAGATGGATAGATAGATAAATAGATGGATGGATAGATAGATGGATAGATAGATAAATAGATGATAGATAGATAGATAGGTAGACAGATAGAGAGATAGATAGATTATTCACTCCCACACATACATAATAGGAAGTTTCCCACTCAGAAGCTGATGCAGAGTAAGAGTGCACAGAGGATCAGACAATCATTGGGAAATCTCAGTGCCCGTCGCTCCTGGTCACTTGTACATGAAGGAATCGGGGCTACTTCTGTGACCCTGCTGATCTTCATTTTTCTCATCAGCAAATTGTGCATAAAGGCACAAGCCGTAAGTACTTCATAGAGAGTATGCTACTAAAATGAATCAAAGTATAGAAGAATGTGGAAAATATGGCACGTTTACAGATATTAGAAAAGAAGCAGGGGTGAGCAAACTTTATCTGAAGGGCCAGATAGTAACTATTTTAGGTTTTTAGGCCAAATACATTCTCTATTGCAACTACTCAACTCTGCTGTCATAGCACAAAAACAGCAATGGGCAATACCTAAATGAATGAATGTTCTGGATGCCAATAAAACTTTATTTACAAAACAGACAGAGGGTCAAATTTAGCCTGTGGGTTATAGGTTGCGGATCCCTGAGACAAAGTCCTCCCACTCTGTTCAGTGCCTCTTCACTGAAAATGCCTCCTTGCTTCTCCTCTACCACATCCCTTCCCTGTCCCAGGGCTTGATGACTCAGCCACAGCCTTATTTTTGGAGCGCCAGCTTTTTAAGGCAAAACATAGCTCACTAGAGGGGTTTTAAGACACACAGTCATCTGCACCAGAGGAAGGAAAAGCTAAAAGCGCATTTATAACCGTTTATAGCCACAGTCACAGCCAGCCTCCTTTATGAATATGTTTATGTCTGCATTTCAACTCCCAGCCACGCACATAAAGTGATGCAGAGAAGTAAATGGAGTCGTGGATGGAAAGACACGTCAGTGGATTTCATTGACGCTGTAACATAGGACGAGATATAAGCATAAACAACAACTCTAGGTATTTATAGCCCAGCTCTAACTTTTTAAAGCACATTCATATTTATTTTCAGTTATCATGATAAGATTAGGAGGGAGTTTTTACAGATTTGAGAGAAAGATTCTTAGCTAAAGTCACAATCTGACTGGCTTGTAGAACTTGGGGTGAGAGAAGCTCAGAGACTGTCTTGTGGACCCAGCCAAGCACTTCCCCTCAGAATGAGGCCTGGGTTGGCCACAGAACGCTCTTCAGCCGTGGTCATGCTTCTTCCCAATGCTTCTTCCCAATGCCCTTCTTCCCAATGCTGGAGAGTCGTGGACACAATCTTCCTTGAGGACATGATCTACTTCTCTCCTGATTGAGTCCCCTTGATCGATTAAGTCAAAATGAAGAGGATTTTAAATGCTCTGGGATGGATGGGGGAACACATAAATCAATCCTCGCAAGGAGCTGGGGATTGGATTGATTATTTCTCGGACCATGGGTGAATTAGTCATCTATGGGTAATCTGGAATCAGAAAGGCTCCCCAGGCTAAAACCTGAAGTTAGATGATCTCCACTGAATGTATGGTAGAGGTCCCCAGCCTTGGAACAGGAGAGGCAGACACCTCAGAAGAAGGGTAGGGGAAGGAGCCCAGACACTGACTTCATCTTGAAAGAAGAGTGAAGATGCTTCTCAGTGGGATCAGAAAAACTAAATCAGGTAGCTAATGAATACGCTTCAGAAAACTAAAGAGGGTACCAACATGGAGAGAGTTCTTCAATGGCTGGGCCACACGACCCACGCAGAGGAAAATAAATTGCCTGTAATACAAGTGCAGGGTAGTTTTGACCCCAGGGGACGAGCATAGGACGCATATAAAAGTGTCTTCTTATCCAAGGGCACCTGATGTTGGGGGACCACCTTGGGGGTCAAACATAAGTAAAGATTGGAAAGGTTCTGAAAAGAGCTAAAGAGCCCCTTTGAACTACTAACCTACTACCCACACATATACTAAGCTGTCATCTTATACCTTTGCCTGGTATCCACCTGAAACCAGCCTTTGTTGAAATCTAAGCTGGGAATGATGGAGAAAGGAGGATGGGGCTAAGCCCAATTTATAATCACGTGTGGTCAGTGAGAATTTATTGCCATAAATTGAATGTAAATACACAATTTGTCAAGCACTCCTTGTACTTAAAATTTCTAATGATTTTAATTCTGTCAATATTTACTGCTTCACTTAAACCCTCTGGTTTACATGTAATTAATCCTTGCTTTTCTAAGGCAAAAAAGCAAGGATTTCCTGATTTAGAAAGCTGAAAGGCATTTTCCCTTAGACACATTGCAGTGTATTAAAATTCTTCAGGAACATTGGTGTTCAAGAGCACGTGGGCCTTTATGACTGTGCAAGCCGGCTGACTCTACTGTGGAGTATTGTTTCTCTGAAAAGTTGTTCTAAACAACTGATTTATAAATGGCTGCTGTCCCTGAGGGTCAGTTTTAAGTTTAGGACTGCAGGTCTGTGCACACAGGTGTGTGTGTGTGTGCGTGTGCGTGTGCGTGCGTGTGCGTGTGTGCGTGTGTGTTTATTCAACACCTCCCCAGCCCCGTCGCTGTCCCACAGAATGAATACCCAGAAGCCTGATCCTCAAATCATTGTTTTGTTTATTTAAAGGCCTCATATGAATATATATATACATATATATTCACTTATTTCCTTTTCTCCCCATCCCCCGTCAAATGAAAAATTGTCTGTCAGAAATCAATGCTTCCATTATGTCCCATTATGTCCCTGAAGGAAGCTGCAGTGCCACCCATGGGCTTCGTCTCTATTGTGTGGACTAAATAGAATCACTGAAGCTATATTTCTTTTCTATTTTAAGCAGCAGCAAAAAAGAAATGGGGGAGAAGAGCCCTGCGGTTATTTCTTGATTATGCTCACAATGGGGGGATGAAACACGCTCCCCCTCAGTGAAGTGAGTGAAAGCCTTCAATGCAACTCAGGTCGGTTCAGGCAACAACGGATCAGTTCAGTGCGGAGGACACCTCAGTAGAAGAAAAGGTCCGAGGATCAGGTTGTACCCCCAACCCTTTCTCAAAACTGTGAATTTCTTCTTCTGGGAGGTAAGGGGAAGAAGAGGAGGCCATTAGAAAAAACACATTAAAAATATATCAAATTATTAATCTTTTTTTTCCTCTTTGTAGCTGAAAAATTTACTTCATGACCTATGATCTGTTTCTAGGTTAACTCCAAACTTTGAAAACCATTGAACAAGGCTTACATCATTAAGACTACATAATTTTAATGTCTGACAAAATGTTATTCTCATCTTCCATGGACATAGTTCATGTTTCCTGACTCTTTTTCTTTCAATATTCTGATCTGATTAAAAGTAAGAATAAAAAAGGAAAGAAAAAAGAAAGGAAGAAAAAGAATATTCAGCTTCTCTCTTCTACTTAGGAGTCCCTCAGGGAGATAGATGCCAAGAATTAGTCTTCTCTGCTACCCTCTTTGGTCTCAACCTAGGTGTGCAGAATCACTTTTGCCATCTGCAACTGTATTTCCAGGACAAATCAGGGTCTCTGCTCCTCAGAATTCCTGGGGATAAATTCATGTCCACAGAAGGTCTCACAGAATACTAGAATATACAAGGATTGAAGGCACTAGAAGGTTTCACTTCTTATATTGAAAAAAAAAGGGACTTCCCTGGTGGTCCAGTGGGAAAGAATTTATGTATATATGTACATAAATATATATATATATATACACACATATATTTACACAACATTGTTAACTAACTATACCTCTATTAAAAAAGGAAGAAAAAAAGAGCCATAGACAATACATAAGGGAATGGGCATGGCTGTGTTTCAATAAAACTTTATTTATAAAAAAGGACTGCCCTGGTGGTCCACTGGTTAAGAGTCTGCCTTCCAATGCAGGGGACGAGGGTTCGATCCTTGGTGGTGGAACTAAGATCACACATGCCATGGGACAACTAAGCCCGAGCGCCACAACTACTGAGCTTGCGTGCGCCTCAGCAAGAGAGCCCGCATGCCACAAACTACAGAGCCCATGCGCCCTGGAGACTGGGCGCCACAACTAGAGAGAGAAAGCATGCACTCCACAATTAGAGAGAAGCCTGCATGCCGGAATGAAGAGCCCGCACCGCAATGCATGACCCCGCAACTAAGACACGATGCAGCCAAAAAAATAAATAAATAAAATAATAAATATTAAAAAAAAAAAAAAAAAAGAGGGCTTCCCTGGTAGCGCAGTGGTTGAGAGTCCGCCTGCCGATGCAGGGGACACGGGTTCGTGCCCCGGTCCGGGAGGATCCCACATGCCGCGGAGCGGCTGGGCCCGTGAGCCATGGCCGCTGAGCCTGCGCATCTGGAGCCTGTGCTCTGCAACGGGAGAGGCCACAGCAGTGAGAGGCCCGCGTACCGCAAAAAAAGAAAAAGAAAAAAAAACTCGTGTGATTTGCAAAGAACTGGGCAGGAGAACTTAGTGGATATTTCCCCCGGGGCCAAAATGAAACGGTGGTTTAAGCTGATCTGCCGAGAGAAGGGATGATTGTGTGTTTGCTTGAGAGGCCAGGGGTGGGAAGAGAGGCTGAATAATCAAGATTGTCCATCCATAGAGTTCACTCTATCTGTGCTATAACGGAAAGTATAGGGGAATTGAAGTGAGAGAACCTGCAAGCAAGTTCTAGCTGCACCACTGGTGCAGAGTAGTTGTATAACCTTGGAATGACATTCATACTTTCTGAAGCTCAATTTCTTCACTTGTATACACATTGGGACAGTAAGTGTTCAGTTAGCATCAAAGTATTTCATGATAATTGAAGGAGAAAATGTACTAAAAGCATTGTGAAAACTAAAGTGCAAATAGATGTATAAGGGGCCTGAGCAAGCCAGGTGTTAATCAGGCACTGATTTCCTGTCTTTCGAAAAACGAATTCTGAATAAGATAGTTATTAAGTCTTGGCGAACATATAGGTGGTTGCTTTAGCTGTATAACAAGCTTATTATTTTGTTCTATTCCTGTTCATTAGTTCATCCCATAACATTGTTATCTGGATACTTAGCATACAAATTGACAAATGAACCACGGTTCTAATTTAATTAGATTTGGAACAATATTTTTAGCACATAATGACTTTCTAATTTGTAAATTTACATGTGGGTTTTTTTAATTGATCTGGGTGAATAACAATAATCCTTTAGAGTTACATAGCATTTCAGAGTTTACCAAACACTCCCACGTAATTTTAATTTGTCTTATTCTCTTAAAAACTCTGTGTTACGTAGAGCACGGATTATTATATTTATTTTTTTTACAGATGATAAACTAAGACTTAAAGAGATTATGATTGTTGCAAAGTCTCCCAGTAAGAGACCAGATCCGGGTCTGGAACCCGTAAGGGCAAGAACCCTCCCCATTACAGAACCGTACTTGTCCCTGGTCCCAAGACCCCAATACCACTACCTGACCTTGCCACACACTTGAAAGTTTTAGGTTACTCTGGTCAGCGCTGAAATTGATGGATTTGTAAAGCTGTGCGTTTGCTGAATCACTGCCACTCAAATAATAACATCCATTTCTCTTCTTGGTGAAGGAGAAAAAAATGTGAGAATGGCAATCAGGTTCCTGGATTTCTAGTTACAATTGGGTAGATGTTTGACTCCCAAGGTGGTCCCTTACTAGCAGCCTTCCTGGGACAAAAAGGCACTTTTTTTTTTTTTTTTTGCAGTACGCGGGCCTCTCACTGTTGTGGCCTCTCGCGTTGCGGAGCACAGGCTCCGGACGCACAGGCTCAGCGGCCATGGCTCACGGGCCCATGTGGGATCCTCCCGGACCGGGGCACGAACCTGTGTCCCCTGCATCGGCAGGCGGACTCTCAATCACTGCGCCACCAGGGAAGCCCAAGAAGGTACTCTCTGATGTGGCTCTACAACTCTCTCCCTGGGGTCAAGACTGCGCTTGACTTAGAGGCAATTTATCTTCCTCTTAGTGGTTGTATGACTCAGCGATGGACATGAGAGAGACAGAAGCCAAAATGGAACCACTGTATCTTTTACGACCTACAATTGGAAGGGACATACCATTGTTTTTGTTGTGTTCTCTTGGTTCCACAGACCAATCTTGGTCCAATATGGGAGGGGACTACAAGGAAGTGACAACCCAGAGATAGATTACGGCTACCAATCTTAGGGTGGGTGTGGGCTATTAGTAACTTCACAGATGGTACTCGGGCCATCACAGGGTAAATGCTGTTAGAGGAGAAATGTTCTCTCTGGAACCCAGGAAAGCAGTCACCTCTGGAGCACTTCTCCTGGCACTATAGCAAGGAAGAATAAGAGAAAAGTTGTACACAGAAGGTCCCACATGCCCATGAGGAACAGTGCAACCATTTCCCATTGTCTGAGACATGCAATGTTATAATCGCAAGAGGCAGAGGGCCTCAGGCCATCTCACAGTGGTGGTGAGAGAATGTAGCTCCAGATGGTGTGAGGACCACTGCTGTTGGAGGCCAGACACCGACCTGGTGCTATGACACTCCTTAAGTCAGTCTGGGTTCTTCCTGGTGTGTAATGTTAGCCGCCAAAAAGTATGAGGTGGCAGAGGATTAGCTATAGCTTCACAATCTTGCTACGAGATTTATAATGAAAGAAAGTCTTAGACCAAACTCTTCCCCACATTAGGACATTTACTTAAAAAAGTTTTTTGTTAACAAGTAAGCAAAAACCAATGTGATCAACTCCAGGTTTCTAACCTTAATGCTCATCAAACCAATTCTGTGTAGGAAGCTCACCTAGGGCAGATAGAACAATAGTCTAAAGACAGGATTCTGTTATCAGTAGAGCAGGAAATACACAACCAAAACCTTCTGATCCTAGAGCTGGTCACAGGACCGTGTAAAGATCCAGCTTCAAACGCTTTCCCTTAGAGAAAAGGTTGCCAATGTGGTTAGATGCTCAAGCAAAGTGAGGGGTGTCTCTACAGTATTCTAGCCGTGCCACACACTTTGAATCTCACCTATAAGGACCTAAAGCCTTTGATGTTGTTGCCAAATAAAGATAACTGAAGTATTGTGGTATCATTCATGGGTGAATATGACTTAGTATTTTCAAGGCATTTAGCCCAGAGCCTGGCCTAAAGTAAACACTATGTACTTGTTCCGTTTACAAAAAAGAAAAAACATAGCAGCTACCCCTAGAGTGTGCCAGCCCACAACGCTAGGAGTGTGAGTCCCAGAAGAAAGCTTCTGACTGCACTAAAGTATAGTTTTCACTAACACACGAATAATATCACGCTGTTAAGGCTGATGCAATTTTAAGTAAATTACAGATTCCACGTAGGTGCTAAGAAGCCTAAACAACATTTGCAGGTAAGCAAAGATCAAATGTGATGAGTTGCATTTCAGTAGATGCTAGCGGAGGAGAGAGTACAGGTGCCGACCTGGCCCCTTCCCCTCGTGATGCCACAGAAGTGCCCCTGAAAGTCTGGAGAGAAGGATGAACCTGACAAAACAACGATTTCCTGAAAGTGACTAAATTCAGTTCTTTGCTCCACATGTGTGGAAAAATGCAATAATTACTCTAGCACGTAAATTTCTTTCTTAAGTCCTTTCGGATGCTTCAGTGGTAGCAGTCATTACCTGAGGGGTGTACTCAGCACTGTGGGATTCTCTGCATTCTGCACTGCAGTAAACCCTCACCTAAAGGCTAAGTGCTTTATCTGCTCTTAATCCCCGACCCATCACCCCAAACCTGATGTTATAATCCCTTTATTGAGTTGCAGGTGGGAAATGACTACTTACATTCTTTATGCCCTTGAAATGTTCTCCCCAAATAAACTCATTGCCCCCATCTCTATGGTAAGCAGCAAGTCTCTCTCCCCGCCACCCCCAGTGACAGCAGCTGCGTCTAAACCACCCATCTGTTGTCTTTCTGGGGCTCTGCCGTGTCCTGCTTTATGCCCACTTGCAAGTGCACCACATTTCTATCTAGAAACGTTCTGCCTACCCTGGTTATTTTCGGCTACTTATCAATCATTGCACGTCTCTTTGGCAGGCAGTGGAACTGCTGAACTGTTGTGCCCCGAGTATGCCCAGCATCTGTAGGCTGGGCCAGCAAGTGGGTAAAAGATGTCAAAATGAGAGGGCAAGTGAGGTCTCTGGTACCTGATACATGGCGACTGGAGCTGGTAGGATGGTGGTGAGGTGCAGGGCGTCTTAGTCTGTTCTGGCTGCTCTAACAGAGCACCAGCCGCTGGGAGGCTTATTCGCAACAAAAATGTATTTCTCATAGTCCTAGAGGTTGGAAATCTGAGACTGGGGATGTCAGCATCGTTGGATACTGGTGAGAGCTTTCTTCTGGGATGCTGTTTTGCCTTCTATCCTCACATGCTAGAGGGAACCAGAGAGGATGAGGGAGCTTTCTGGGGTCTTCTTAAATTTTTTTTTAAATTGAGGTATAATTGACATATAGTGTTGTATTAGTTTCAGGTGTATAACATAATAGTTTGATATTTGCATACATTGTGATCACTCTAAGTCTAGTTACTATCTGTCACCAGACATAGTTACATTTTTTCTTGTTTTGTGTGATGAAGACTTTTAAGATGTACTCCCTTAACAATTTACATATATGTAGTACAGTATTATTAAATATAGTCACCATGCTGTACGTTATATTCCCTTGACCTATTTATTTTATAACTGAAATTTTGTACCTTTTGATCCCCTTCGCCCATTTTGCCCTCCTCCACCCCGCTTCCACCCTGGCAACCAGCAAACTGTTCTCTGTAACTATGAGCTTGGTTTTCGCTTGTTGGTTAGTTTTGTTTTGCAGATTACACATATAAGTGAGATCATACAGTATTTGTCTTTCTCTGTCTGACTTATTTCACTTAGCATAATGCCCTCAAGTTCTATACATATTGTCACAAATGGCAAAATTTCATTCTTTTTTATGGCTGGGTAGTATTCCATTGTGAGATACTCACATCTTTCTCCATTCATCTATCTTTGGACACTTAGGTTGTTTCCATATCTTGGCTATTCTAAGTAACAGCGAAATGAACATGGGGGTGCAGCTATCTTTTCGAGTTAGTATTTTCATTGTCTTTGGATAAATACTACCCAGGAGTAGAATTGCTAGATCATATGGTACTTATATTTTTAATTTTTTGAGGAGCCCCCATACTGTTTTCCTCCATACTGTTTCCATAGCGGCTGCACCAATTTACATTCCCACCAACAGTACACAAGTGTTCCCTTTTCTCCATGTTCTTGCCAGCACTAGTTATTTTTGCCTTTTTTGATGACAGCCGTCCGGATGGGTGTGAGGTGATGTCTCCCTGTGGCTTTCATTTTGTATTTTCCTGGTGCTTAGTGATGTGGAGCGTCTTTTCAGGTGCCTGTTGGCCATCTGTGTGTCTTCTTTGGAAAAATGTCTGTTCAGATCCTCTGCCCATTTTTTAATCAGTGGTGTTTTTTACATAACAGCACTAATCCCATTCATAAGAGCTCCACCTTCATGACCTAATTCTCTTCCAAAGGCCCTACCTCATAATACCATCATGTTGGAGGTTAGGGTTTCAACATATGAATTTTGAGGGGACACAAACACTCAGCCCAGAACACAGGGCAGAAGGAGGAAATAGAAAGTTTAAGTGTTGGGACCTCTGATCATACGTCATCAGAATAGAAATTCACATGGGTTTGGAAATATGCACAGAGCTTATATTTTTAAGTTGAGGTAAAATTTGCGTAACATAAAATTAACCACTTGAAAATTTACACTTCAGTAACATTTCGTGCATTCATAAAGTTCTGCAAAGGACCTTCTCTATCTAACTGCAAAATATTTTCATCATCCCTGAAGAAAATCCCATGCCCATTAAGCAGTGTGTCCCCATTCCTCCCTACCCATAGCACCCAGCACCCAGCACTCTGCATTCTGTTTCTCTGGATTTACCTATTCTGTATATTTGATGTAAATGGAATCATGGAATATGTAGCCTTCTGGGCTTGACATCTTTCACTTAGCATGAAGTTTTCAAAGTTCATCCACATTGTAACATGGATCAGAACTTCATTCCCACTTATGGCTGAAGAATATTCCATTTTGTGTATAGATCACATTTTGTTCACCCATTCGTCCATTCATGGACATTTGGGTTGTTTCCACCTTTTAGCTGCTGTGAATTATGCTGTTATGAATATTTGTTTATGAATATTTGCTTGACCACCCATTTTTAATCCTTTTGGGTATATACCTAGGAGTGGAATTGCTGGGTCAAATGGCAATTTGACATTTAATATTTTGAGGAACTTCGTATTATTTTCCACAACAGCTGCACCATTTTACAGACCCATCAGCTATGCATGAGGGTTCCCATTTCTCCACATCCTTGCCAAAACATATCATTTTTGTTTTTATTTTTAATTTTTTTTATTATAGGCATCCTATTGGGTGTGAAGTGGTATCTCACTGTGGTTTTAACTTGTTATGGATTGCATGTTTGTGTTCCCCCAAACTTCATATGTTGAAACCCTAATCTCCCACGTGATGATATTTGAAGAAGGGAATCTCTGGGAGGTGATTAGATCATGACGATGGAACCTTTCTGCCAGGAGCAGACACAGCAAGAAGACAGCTGTCTGCAAGTCAGGAGACAGCCCTCACTGGAACTCAGCCAGGTGGCACCCTGATCTCAGACTTCCCAGCCTAATAGTTGTTAGGAGTAAGGGAGGAGCAGATGATTTTAAAGTATGCATACCTGCTCTGGAAGGGGACATAAAGACTTTTCCTTGTGTTACCACACTGCCAGCAGTCAGAGTGCTGGACCTTCTCAGGGTAAGCGTAGCAGCAGAGAAGGAGGGTTAATATCTGGGGTGGAACAGGTGGGTAAGTTGATTTTCTGGTCAAGAAAACTGGTGATGCCACAGACCTCTGTGGACTCAGGTGGGATTAAACCCTCTCTCCAGGGACTGAAAGTGGTGCTGAGAACAGCTTACGTGATTCGTGTGGACGGCAGGACTTGCCGTTTCTTTACTTCCTATTGCTAAACAATTTATGTCATTTGCTTTTCCTGACTCAATTAAATTTTCTTTTCCTACATTGTGGCCAGAGGATTTGGAGGTCAAGGAAAAGCAAACTATGGCGTGGATGTCCCTCTATATTGGGTAGGGGCTTGCTCCTAGAGATAAACTTATGGTTACCAAAGGAGAATGGGGGGTGGGATAAATTAGGAGCTTGGGATTAACAGATACACACTACTATATATAAAATAGATAACCAACAGGGACCTACTGTATAGCACAGGGAACTGTACTCAGTGTTTTTTAATAACCTATAAGGGAAAAGAATCTGAAGAAGATTCTATATATGTATAACTGAATCACTTTGCTGTACACCTGAAGCTAACACAACATTGTAAATCAACTCTACTTCAATAGAGAAATTAAATTAAATTTTTAAAAATCGCCATAATGTTACCACTTTCTTCTTTCTACAGACGCCCCAGGATGGAGGTTACATAAGACAGCCATCCTGTCCCTCCCTTCCTACAGTGGCAAAAGCAAAGGCAGCTGTGCTGAGCACAGACAATGTCCTGGGGGGATGTTCCAATGCATTAAAAAAAGGCATCGTGTGAGGAAGCCTAACCCCAGATGCATTTACAAATCTCTCCAACAAACTGAGGCTCAAGTGCTATTCTTCCTTGAGGAGTTTAAAAAGAAAAAGAAAAATCTCAAGGGAGGGAAATCTCAGGTATCCTGGAACATCTTCCATTTTAATGAGAGGAAGAAGTTGGCTCCTATCTTGAAACAAAATGTTGAAATTTCCAAGGTTCCTGTAGCCACTGCTGTAAAACAAACATGGAGCAAACAGAAACAATGACAAGAAGATACGTCTTGCTGCTCATCTAAAAAGAATGGGCTAATAACCCTTAGTGATGCTAAATGATAAAATTACAAACATGAAAGCAAATAGTCTTGATTTGAAGGCTACACGTTTTGTCAAACCCCTGCTGATACCAAACCTCTTTTTTTTTTGCCGAAGGCACCTGTCTGCTGCTCTTGAGCCATGAAATGATTTCTCATTTCTCCCTAGTGAACTTTTAATGGAGAGCACGAAAATTCAATTTAAAAGTGGGAGTTACTACATAATACTATTGTTGATGATGGATTACGGGATTTAAAGGAATGTCCACATCGTAACTTTTTAAGAGTTGTAAACCATCAGAAAGAAATGACCTTTGTAATACGCTAATGCAGGATCAGCTAAATATGTTCTCGAGAAAATAGTTATTCATGAGACTCTATCATCATCTCATGGACAAGATCATCATCTCATTTCAAAGATCACCAACACCACCACCACCGCTCAGGAAGAGGGCACTGGATCTAGGTGGGTAAAAATATGATTACGTCTCAGATGGGATATTGACAGCCAGTGGTAGGGACTCCTACATGTTACCAGACCAGTTTCCTCTACCTGCTGGACCATAGCTAGACTCCTCTCTTGCCCTGTGTGGCGGGATGCGGGGACATGGCGTGTGATTGGAAGTGACTCTGATTCAATGTGCTCCATGCTCCTTCCACACACTCCCCTCCTTGGCCATCCCACAGAAACGTGGCTGAGCCAGGAGATGGAAGGAACCAGGTCTCCGAACGGTTGCACAGAAGATGTCACTGATTAGATATACACACCTGGGTTTTACATGAGTGAGAAATCACTTCCTGTTGGAATATGCCATTGAGATTTTGGAATTTATTGTATCAGTGGCAAACATTACCATCATTTCTTTGGCTTAACTGACAAGTAGTTTTATTTTTTTTAATGTTTCATTCATTCATTAATTAATTTTTGGCTGCGTTGGGTCTTTGCTGCTGCACGCGGGCTTTCTCTAGTTGCAGTGAGCTGGGGCTACTCTTTCCTGTGGTGTGCAGGCTTCTCATTGCAGTGGCTTCTCTTGTTTGGGAGCACGGGCTCTAGGCTCACAGGCTTTAGTAGTTGTGGCTCGCGGGTTCAGTAGCTGTGGCTCACGGGCTCTAGAGCGCAGGCTCAGTAGTTGTGGCGCACGGGCTTAGTTGCTCCGAGGCATGTGGGATCTTTCCGGACCAGGGATAGAACCTGTGTCCCCTGCATTGGCAGGCGGATTCTTAACCACTGTGCCACCAGGGAAGTCCAACAAGTAGTTTTAAAAGGTGGTCAAGAACATAGGCTTTGGGGCAAGATCTGAGTTTGAATCTCCGCTCTGCCATCATGGGCACGTAAACTTGGACAAATTGCTTAATTTCTCTGACTCTCAGTTCTCTCATCTGTGAGAAGAAGATGACGATGCCCACCTTTCACATTATAGTGAGAAAGTAATAAAATCGTATTTGTCAGGTGTTGGCACGAGGTTGGCACACAGCAGGTGCTTGTTTTTCTTTTTCACACCAATTGCATCCATTCAAGATCTAGGTGCAGCCCTGCTTCAAACCAACTTTTCCAAGACCCAGAACTTGGGAATGATTACATGCAATTATGCATCTACCGTAGACTTCTCCAATTCAGGGACTATAAAACTAGAGGCCTCCAGGCTGAATTCTGCCCTCTGCCATATTTTGTTCAGTGTGTACAGTGTTGAAGGCTATTAAATGAGGTGCCAATATAGATCACAATAAAGTTCCAATTTCTAGCTTTTCTTAAGTAACTCAGTCATCTGGAGCATTGGGGCTGCATTTCCACCTCGCTTACAATGGGATGACAAAGATAGAAAATGCCATGTAATCTTCCCATGTGCCAGGTACTGGTCTAAGCATTTTGCTTACAAAGTAATCTAATTCTGTTAATACACTTGTAAGAGAGGTTCTCCCATTATTTCCATTTTTTAGAAGAGAACACTGAGGCATGAGAAATCAATTGACATGTCCAAGGTCATGGCAATGAGAAGTGGCAGGGATGCGATTTGCACCCAGGCTGTCCGGCTGCAGAGCTAACTCCACCACTGCCCTCCCACTCCACCTCTTATGTTAACCGGACCATCGTTGGTGCTATAAACACAGGGTGTGTGTGCAGCACGCACTTCTGCTATGTCCTATTGGTCGGCGACTTGCAGGAAAATCTAGATGGAAATTCACTTTTAAAATTAATTCCTGAGAAAATATTGCAGAGCGCTTCAGTGACTTATGGATGTAGACTAATTACCCATGACTTCGGTCAGGTAGAGAGAGTGACAAATGACATGGAGAGAAAGCCAGGTTCAGACAAAAGGAAATATCTACCAGACGCCTCCTTCTTCCAGCTCCGTAGGAGAAAATAAACTGCATTGCAAAAAATATTCAGACGCTTTTATCCTGCAATAATGAGGTAGCTTCTGAATTCATTTATTTATGGGCCCTTCATGTCCAATTATGCCGCTGGCCAAGATCTCAACAGTGAGAAAAAAAAATATCAAGTGCCCATGAGACAGCCTTATTTAGGGTAGTGACTATCCTACAATCCCGTGAGGCTGATGATGTTAATAATATCACCATGTAGCTCCTGGAAGCCCTGAAGTATCACAAGTTTAACCAACTCCTCTAGGCCCACAGCTGGCTACTACCCAGTGCTCTGGCACTCTCCCCATAGTTCCAATAATAATAATCCCTAAATTGGTGTGTTGACTATGGAATTGTTTTTTCAAAACTGGAAAGCCTTTTTATTTGATTTTGAATCTTATAACAACTCTATTGCTTAGGTAAAACCAACTTATCCAATATGTTCTAATGGTAAAACCTGACCCGAAGAGAGATTACTAACTTGCTCCTGGTCAAAGCACAAGATAATGGAGAAATAACCCCACATTGTCTGATTCCAACTCCAATAAGTATCTTATTACATTAACTTGCCATGTACCCTTTCCTTCTTAAAGTCTGGACTTCTGCAGCTGTTTCAGAAGGCCGAGAACAAAGGAGGTTTATCAGAAAGCATTCTGGGGTCAAAAAAACAGGTCTGCTTTCTAGGTGTGTTGTTAGAAAAAGTACAGGATCAGGGTACCTGGAAATAGGAAATGGGAAGGAAGTGAGGTCAAAGGCTAGAGAAGCCATTAAAGAGTTTGAGTTGTGAGACCTTGGGACAGGAGAAAGCCAGGAATGTTATGTGAAGTCAGCATAAAGCAACCAGAACTGGAGAAAAGTGCTAACTATTGCATTATATCTGTACATATTACATCTGTTAGCATTGCATTGGCTGCATGTGACAGAAACGCAACCACAGCGACTCATCCAAATATGGATCTGTTTTTCTTACGTAGCAAGTAATCTGGAAATTGGAAGTCTGTGGCTGGTACCGTGACCACTTCGCTGCTCTTCCCTTCTTAGCACACGGCTTTCATGTTCACGCTCAAGACGTGGGCGTGGCATCCACTGTCCGTGAAGGAAGAAGGTCAAGGGCTAAAGAAACAGAGAGGCAAACCTGCTGAGCCCTTCCCCTTTTAAAGAACATTTCCAGAAGGCGCCCACCCCTCCACAATTTTTGGTTTCCCCCCATTGGCCTCAGTTATATCACATGACCACTCCTGGCTACCAGGGAATAAGGTAAGCTAAGTTTTTGGTTTGGGCTTGAGATCATCTCCTTGCTCTCCCAAACAAAATTTGCGTCTGTAGCTGTATCAGGAAACAGATGACACATTCAACTGAAAACATTAAGACAATAAACAGATTGCACACAATGTTGTGGCTAGTGTAGGGCATCTTTGAGGATCAATACAGTAACCGGGGACTAGTAACAGACCATCCTTAGGCCTAGAGAGACGAGGAGAGAGTGTGCAAGAACCAGGAAGTGTTGAAACAGGTAGAGGACGCCATTTTGAAAGGAGCAGAGAGTTGGCCAAAGGACATAATCACAAGACCACCCCAGAGAGAAAGAGCAAAGGGACTAATAGCCTGAACTCACTTTCTACCCTCCCTCTGACAGCTGCCAAATCTCCCTATTGTCCAAACCAAAGAGAAGCCAGATAAGTAAGGTGCTTGGGAAGGAACAGAGGGCGTCTGTGCTCTGACACAGGTAGGAAACCATCCCAGGCTTTTCACCCTCACGTTTTAGGGCTCCCTCTTCTTCCTTTCCTATTCAACACTGGGGATTTCCTCCATTTCTTTTAAGGGTTTTCTTTTTTGAGGGGGGTCCATTTTCATAGGGTGAAACGATTTCACTAGTCCTAGTTTTTAATCAGCCAAAGTGTCGATGTTTCTGCCTTTGGGGGAGGTTTGCCCATCAGGTACGAATGAGAACAAGCAGGTCTGCTGAGGAGAACTGAATGGATCACAGGACAGGATGGGAAAGAGGCTTTGCTAAAAACAAGAAAGGCATCGCCCTGCACTGGCCGCGTCTTAGTATAAAAATCTTCATCCTACTCTTTCTTAATTCTTCACAATAAAAAAGGACTGATGGCAAAATCCCTGCTACAATCCTCATACTAGGATTGAATTTGTGTGTAGTTAACTAACCAGCACCTCCCGCAGTGAGGGAGGCTAGGAACGCCAGCCGATCACCTGGCTGCTTGAGCAGACATTCACAGGGTCACTCCAGCAGTCCGCCGGGACCCCCTCTTGAGTCTTGGTGGCCAGAGGCTCAGGGATGGTGAGCTGGACGACCTGCACATGATTACCAGCCCCACGGGAAGTGGGTTTATAATCGAACAGACCAAATCCTTCTAGGACTGGAATTTCAGAATAGGGCATCTTCCCCCACCCCTACCCTTGCTCTCTTCCTCTGTTCCCTCTGCTTGGGACACTATTATTCCTGCCCACTGCCTCTCTCTCTCCGTAAGCGCGTCAACCTTCACCTTGAGAATCACTTCCACAGGGAGGCCCCTCTTGGCCCCTAGATTGGACCAGCCCCGCTGTCGTACTTTCTCAAGGCATCAGAAACCCCTCATCTGAGGCCTACACTACCTACTTAAGGGACATTGTCCTCACCAGGCTGCATGTACCTTTGTTTATTCCTTATGGCCCAGTGCAAATATAGCACTGAGATAGTCAGATGTTCAGTAAGTATGTATTTCAATTTATTCTTTGAAATCGAAATTGCTAAATTGGCCACAGCTTGGGAAGCCTGGGGAATATAACATCAACAATTGGTTGTCCTGTGCAATATTTCATCTCAGCCTGGAGGACTGGCCCTGTTCTAACGCTGAGAATAGCTCTGTGAGACCAAAACAGCAGATCCAAGGTCTCTGCCCTTGACCATGTTGGAGAGACACGAACTTATACTTCCAGGGCTACCTGCACAGCTCCGTCCTTTGATAATGAACCTGTAGCTCTTCTCTCTCTGGCTTGGGTTATGAAGGAAGAGGTGGAGCAGATAAAGAAATGGCTTTGGGGCTTCCCTGGTGGCGCAGTGGTTGAGAGTCCACCTGCCGATGCAGGAGACGCGGGTTCGTGCCCTGGTCTGGGAAGATCCCACATGCTGTGGAGCGGCTGGGCCCGTGATCCATGGCCGCTGAGCCTGCACGTCCAGAGCCTGTGCTCCGCAAGGGGAGAGGCCACAACAGTGAGAGGCCGGCGTACCGCAAAATAAAAAAAAATAAAAAATAAAAGAAATGGCTTTGGCAGGGGAGGTGTGCATGTGAATGTGCCCGTGGATGTGTGTATGTCTGGGTCTGGGTCTAGTTGGGCACACATATGGCTGTGAGCAGGCCAGTCCTCTAGGCTGAAATGAAATATTGCACAGGACAACCAACGGTTGATGTTATATACCTCAGGCTCTAATACCCCAGGTATTAGAGAGTGGAGCTTGGTCAACTGGTCCCTGCACATCCCTCTGGCTGTGAGAGAAGGAGTGATGTGTGAGTGATGCAGGGAAGCTCATCACAGCCGTAGCCCAGGACTTAGCAGACTCGTCCCCTGATTTTGTCCAAGGATGACAAGAATTTCTGGCTTCCTCTTAGCAAACAGCAGGAGGATTTTCTAGTTGCGTGCTGTAGTTCCACTAATAAAACCTTTGCTCATTCTACCCCCAGGAGAGACAAGAGTCCTTAAGTACTCTTTGTGCATTCCTTTCATACTCTACAAGGATGTCATCCACTTAATCATATAATATGAAAAAGACAACTAGGCTGAGCGCTTGTTTCTTGCTAATTTGTTCAGTATTTTCATCATGTCATGTAGTAAGCAACTGAGAGCTGCTGAATAAATATAAACGTAACACACTGTCATGATACCTGGGGACTCCGGTAGAGCCCTTCTCTCTTTTGTGTCAGTACTTCAGCCCCTTTTATTCGTCACGGTGACACCTAGAGTATTATAATCCTCTAGTCCCATAGCCCCTCTTCCACTTCCTGTGTCCCACTGTCCATATCACTGCTGGTACCTTCAGCTGATCCACTTTCTGGGAATGCAATGACCTCAAAACATATGACATGCTACGGTTATTCAATTACAGTTATTCTTACTTTAGTTATATTTTAGCCTACTTGATCATATTTGAGAATGTCTGGATGAATATTAGGATGCAATCTAGTGTGATTAAAAAGCAAAATTTCAAAATTATTAGGAGATCGTGGTCTTTTTCCTTGATTCTGAGATGCTGGGGAAGATGCGACTCGGGCCTATGAACTGCTATGGGTTCTAAAGGCGAGGTGCTCACGCTTATGTGGGTGGTCAGGATAACATGAAGATAGTCTTGCCAATCATTTAACTTATGCAGGACTATGTTCACTTGAACGTTCTGTGTGTAGATTTCTACAGCGCCTTTAAAGCTGCTTGGAATGCCTAAATTCCACGTGTATGGTAAACTGACACTGAACTTTCATTCACTGCTGACCATTTTGTTACTCCTTCCATCTGCCAGGCTGCTTCCCGTTCTACCTCCCAGGCCCCAACCAAGTATGGAACCACCTCCTACTGATGATTCTCGTACTCAATTCTGTCTCTATGCTTTATCTATTTCACCCCAGGAAAGCCCATTTTCACCTGTCTCCCTTATTTCCTACTTGTCTATAATGGGTAATTTTTTTTTTTTTTTTTTGCGGTATGTGGGCCTCTCACTGCTGTGGCCTCTCCCGTTGCGGAGCACAGGCTCCGGACGCGCAGGCTCAGCGGCCATGGCTCACGGGCCCAGCCGCTCTGCAGCATGTGGGATCTTCCTGGACCGGGGCACGAACCCGCGTCCCCTGCATCGGCAGGCGGCCTCCCAACCACTGCGCCACCAGGGAAGCCCTATAATGGGTAATTTTATATTTCATTATCGAATTTCATTTGTTTTATGTATGTACACATCTTAAGCCCCAAGTAATTATAAAGGCTTATGTTTATCGATCACTTTCCCATTATTAATTCATTTACTCTTCCCTGTAATTCTAAAGGTATGGACTGTTGTCATCTCCATTTTCTCAGATGAGGTAACGAAGGCAAAGCAAGCCTAAGTAAGTTTTGCCAGGTCACACGCACTTAGATTAATTCATCTGTTCCTTCAATAGTCATTAAATATTCATTTGTATCCATGCTGTATTAGGTGTTAGGCATCGCATTATAGGTTGCTCCTGAGTAGGGCCAGCAGTGTTGCAGCTATAGCTACACCTACAGCTCTAACCATAGGTGTCAGGCACGTAGCAGCTGCCAGATATATACTTGCTGACCGAGTCACTGTGGACTGCAATATTATATATGACATACGATTTTTAACCGACTGTAAGAAGAGCCTTGTTGCCACAAGTGTAATGTTAAGCTAATGGCAGTCCTAAGAAATCACGTGTCCTATGAGATCTGTTCCTTCCCACTGAGTAGACTGGACAGCTGCACAGTCCAGCTCACCTAGCAGAAGAACGCTGCGTTGGAGGACTCTTCTCCTTCCCGAGAAATCTGCTGTGGGGTTAAGAATGCACTTTTAAGCCAAATTGTCCACATCCTGCTGTTTTGTTTTGTAATTGCATATTGACCTCACTGCTGTAAATGTCAAGGTGCCTCTGTCTAGCTGTCTGTGACTGGGGACCTTCTCGCTGGGATCTGACCCAATTGATCAAGGGTTTCCTTACAGCCAAAAGATTTGTTTCTGTCAAGGTTTTTAGTGAGGGGAAAGGTATTATTTTCTAGATAGAGTTACACAAAGCAGTTCTCCAGTGCTAGGAAATACAGCTTTGCTAATATTTCTGCACACTGGGAAAACAATAGGCGAGGTCCCAATTCCAGAATATATGGCAAAGAAAATATAGTGGAGCCACTAGCATTTCCCAGCTCAGACTCACTGAATAGGTAACACTGAATGCTTTGTCAAGAATTTCTGGAACGGGATGGTGTCTAGTTTTCAACATTTCTCACTTTGCACTTGATTAGATAAAAATCTTTATTGGTTGGGACTTGTCCAGAGCTATGATTATACAGCTAGGTGGTATCAGAATGGGTAATAGAATACAGCCCTCATCTCATAACCCCTGTTCCAGAATTATTTTGTCAGTACTCAGGTACTCTTAACTGTTTACAGAGTAATCCACCCTAACTGCATTGAAAATATATTTCAGTTAGGGAAATTCGGATAGAAACAGAACTATTTTGAAGCACAATCTGTGAGGCAAAGTGAAGCCTGCCTCTGACATAAACTAATATATTGTTACATAACCTGAGGATTGGTTCAACACAGAACTGTCATCTTGCTCGGACCCTGTGGAAAAGACAAAATAAAACCGGAGAAGGTTTTGAATGTGGTACCAGAACAAAAGAGTTGAATAACATTGAAGCAAATACCCACTCACTGCACCTGACTTGCCAGCATCTTTTACTTGCTTCTGCCTCTGCTTTGCTCCATTATTTAGAGGCAGCATTAGGACCATTATGTATATCTGGAAGCCCCAGAAGCCTCACAGTCTTACCTAAAATGTAAGTGTCAGTGGATGAGCGACCTAGAAATTTCATGGTCTCTAAGTAAAGTTTGGGGACGTGCAAAGAGTCAAGTCCCATTTGTGTTTTGCTGGCTGATCCATCCACTGAAGGCCAGATCCAGGCCAGAACTAGAAGAACAGACCCCAATCAATATATTCTCTGTAAAGGACAGGCTGTTGTTTTTCCCATGCCTCGCAAAAACGAAACAGGAGCATAGAGGTCAAAATGCCTTGCATCGCAACCAGAAAAGACTAGTTCGAAAGATTTAGAAGGAGGAATTTTTTTGCATAGAATAAAACTTGTGAGAAAAATCTGCCTCAGGGGTCATGCATATGTAGCAGTGATTCTTAAAGAACTCAACAAGGTGATTCAGAAAAAAAAGATACAGGAGAAAAAGTTTATTTTTACAATTTTTTTTTTTTTACGGAGGTGGGAGTCTTTTAAGTGTTTATTTATGATGGTTTTAATATGAATATTTAAGGCCATTGCTTTTCCTCTTACTCTGCATTGATTATGGTAACTTAAACACTGATCTTTCTGAAGATGATCATTTCCGTGGTTGGGAAGGAAATACCGTCTTACTCAACGAGTAGTTTTGATGAGGTCAATGTACCATCATCCGTAGGAAATGCCTTTTCATTGTTCCCCACTTAATGGTAGCTGGCTTTCATTCATCTAACCCAGATTTGGTTGCCTTCAGGATATGCACAGATTCCTGGTCCTATCAGCTTTGGTTAGAAGAGCAGGGCTGTGTCCTTCCTTTTAGGTGCCATGAATGTCCATCGCTCACGATCAAATGAACCGCTCAAAGCTCCCTTTCTCGGAAGGGCTCAGTGTACCTGACAGATACCATCAAGTATTATGGACTTCTGCTGTAACCTGCCCAGTAGAATGAAGAAAAAAGATAATTCAGGTTTCGTTATGTTTGCTTTGACAAGCCAGTGGGGCCTCTAACTGGAGCTGTTCAAGAGGCATTTTTTACAGAGATGTGTGTGTACATATGAAGGAACTCAGGGGGAAGAAAGAAACGGGCTTGTACAGCAGGGAAGAATTCTAAGATTTTCACCTCCTGGTGTACTCGTCCTGTATAATCAATCTCTTAAAGTGGGAGTGGAAGTGGGACTTGTACGTATAATGATGTTTCACTTCCATGACTAGTTAGTTGACTCCCAGTTAATCAAAAGAGAGATTATCCTGGCTGAGCCCTTAAAAGAGGGACTGGGTCCCTGCTCAACAGAGAGATCCTCCTGCTGGCCTTGAAGACATGAGCTACTATTTTGTAAGGGGACCTACAGAGAAGGACGCTAACAAGGACCTGAGGATGGCCTCCAAGAGATGAGAGTGTCACCTGCTGACCACTAGCAAGAAAACGGGCACCTCAACCATACAGCTACAGGGACCTGAATTTACCCAACAACACGTGAGCCTGGAATACCTCCGGAGCTTCAGATGAGATCACAGACCCAGCCACCACCTCGACTTCAGCCTGGCGGGATCTGAGCCGAGGACCCAGCTGAGCCACACCCAGACTCCTGACGCACGGACACTGTTTGATAATATGTCTGTGTCGTTTAATAAAGACATGCGTTTGTGGTGATCTGTTACACAGCAATAGGAAAGCAGTTTTTGGAGTCACGAGCATATTGATGATAGTGGAAACCCTGGGGGAGTATGAGATTAGATGTTAAGAGTGTGTGTACACAGAAATGAGGAGAGGGATTGAGTGAATTCCTAATGAAGAGTGACATTTAAGGGAGAAAAGAGGCAGGGAAGCTGTGAAGGAGTGGCCAGCTAAGGAGGAGTAGAATCAGACAGATAAGATGGGATACACCATGCTCTTTTTCTCCCGGCCTCCTACCTTATCTCGTAACAAAGGAACATCTACACCCTCACTCACTGCTGTTTGGTGAGATGGTCAGAAGCGAGCACGCCTGATCCAGCCTTTCAGGGTTGCCAGGACCACGAGCCCAGTGTCCTCTTCTCTCCATCCTGCCTTCCCCGTGGGGCCAGCTGCCTGTGATGAGGGCGGGGCGTGATGGGGGGAGGTGTGCAATTGTCAGCTGGGTCACTGACTGGATGGGAGGGAGCTATGATCTCATGTGGGTCCAAATTTTGGGGAGAGTAGGGAAATTCTCATTTTAGCTATAAGTAAACATCCCATAGTTTTTCTGCAATAAAGCAAATGCATTGATTCTGATTTGATTCCTATTATGTTTCTCAACTTTTTAGAACTCACTGGGGAATTCTGTGATTAACATTGTAGGAACAGCCAACAGCATTAGTAGCAAAGGGGAGACAGAAGGTCAAAGAGAAGGAAGGTACCACAGAATCAAACGCTTCAGGGAGGTCAAGGGCAGTAAGCTCTCAGTAAATGGCAGCGTATTCGTCAGGACCTAAGCTAAATTCATTAAATACATTTCCTCACTTAATCATCATGACAGCACTTACATAGGCAGAAATGAGGTTTAAAATCAGGCAACTGCGGAAGGTCAAACAGCTTAGGAGGAGCTGGAATTCACAACCGAGAGTATGTGAACCCAAAGCCACTTCCCACATCCAAGGGATCTGACAGCAAAAGAGGTTCTTGATGACCTTGGGCACTATTTGCTGTTTCAGGGGAGCATGGAGATCACGAACCAGATTGTGACTGGCTAACCAGATCATGGGTGGTAAGGAGAGAGGAAACAAATATAGTTAAATATTTAAATGTTTAAATGAAGAGGTGTAGTAGGGGAACATGGGATGCAGGGTGGAGGGATTTTTTTTTTTTTCCATTAAGAAAGGAGAGAGGGACTTCCCTGGTGGCACAGTGGTTGAGAATCTGCCTGCCAACACAGGGGACACAGGTTCGAGCCCTGGTCCGGGAAGATCCCACATGCAGTGGAGCAACTAAGCCCGCGTGCCGCAACTACTGAAGCCCGTGCGCCTAGAGCCGATGCTCTGCAGCAAGAGAAGCCACTGCAGTGAGAAGCCCAGGCACCACAATGAAGAGTAGCCCCCGCTCGCCGCAACAAGAGAAAGCCCTCGCGCAGCAACAAAGACCCAACGCAACCAAAAATTAATTATTTTTTAAAAAAAGGTAGGAGAGATTTTGAAAATATTTTAATGCTGTTAGGAGGAAGAGCAGGTGGTAGGGGTGAACATGCCTGAGAAATTGAGGCTAATTCGAGGCTAATTGAGAGAGTGAGGTGTCTGGTGGGGGGCTGGGGGCAGGGGGAGACGGAGCCATGTAAGTTTCAAGAGTTCCTTTTCCTGGTTTCCATTTTCTTTTTTTCTTACTTCTTTAAATTAAAAAAAAAATTATTGGTTATAGTTGTTTTACAATGTTGTGTTTAGTGAAGTGGAGTAGACTTCCCTGTGCTATACAGCAGGTTCTCATTAGTTATCGATTTTATACGTATTAGTGTATATATGTCAGTCCCAATCTCCCTATTCATCCCACCCCCTCTCTTCCCCCTTTGCTGTCTGTACGTTTGTTCTCTACGTCTGTGTCTCTGTTTCTACCTTGCAAACAGGTTCATCTGTACCATTTTTCTAGATTCCACTTATATGCGTTAATATACGTATTTGTTTTTCTCCTTCTGACTTACTTCTGTTTTCTTGGTGAAGCAGAAAGTGAGGTTATCCACCCAGAATATGTGAAGGAGAAGAAGAGGTGGAAATGATCGTCCTTTGAGAGATGACTATGAATTATGGAAGAGTTTCCAACCAGACACGACGATAGAGGAAATGACCCGAGAACCAGCTTGTCTAGATGGCCCAGCCTGTCAGTTCTTTCTCTACAGAAACTGTTTGGAAAGGAAATGTGTGCTCATCACCACCTTTACTAAAATTTTAATAATTTAATTTTTTTTAGTTTTCCTATAATTTCCTTTTTACCATAGACAAATTTTGTCATTGTTGTGTTGTTGCTTGTTTATAGGTTGCTCTTTATTGTTTGTGTGCTTTTTTTCTTTAAGAAAACCCGGTTTTCAGGGATGCTGATTTGAATAGGATTGATCTCATTCAGTTTTACGTCATCAGCTTTGTCAGTGAAAGACACTGACTGAGATCTACTGTCTAGGCTATGACTTCAGTACAGTCCATTCTAACTCTGACTTGTTGGCCTTGGAGAATGTAGTTTTAAAGGTTCTAACTGATGCTGTAAACTCTTTGAATTTTCTCACTGAGTTCCCCCCTCATTAAGTGTCAAATTTTAAAAAAATAAACAGTCACATGTGAATGAGCTCTTATAATGTATCCATGGTACATGCTATAGAACATAAAACACTAACAAAACAAAGCAAAAAGCAAAATATATAGTTTCTAAACTTAAGGAGCTTATATTTTGGAGGCCAACCTAAAACAGCATGCAGTAAACAAGAAGAGAACAATATTGAACAGAAAGTGCTACATCCTTTAGGGCAAATGATGATTTGTGTGGGCTGGCAAGGTCTTCACGGAGAATACAGAACTGAAGTGATGACTTGAAGGATAGTAGACAGACCAGCCAAGAGAAAGAGGCAAGCTCACACCATTGTACAGCAATTATACTCCAATAAAGATGTTAAAAAAAAAAGAAGAAAACATCATGCCATGTAAAAACTGTATTACACAGCAAAAGAAATGATTATAAAATCCTATTTCTTAAAAAAATAAAATTTCAATAGTATGAAAAAAAAAAGAGAGAGAGACAAGCTATTTCCAAAGGGGAGACAGAATGAAAAGGGTTAGAGATAAGATTAACTAGGGTATGGATGAAAGTTAGTGAGGAATCTGTGCAAGATGGTGTTTGTATTAGAGAAATCTGGGTAAACAAGTTTGAAGGCACATAGAATCATATGATGCAAGGAACTTTCAAGTCAGCCTATAATATCCTTTATTTTAAGACTAAGGCTGAGAGGTAAGTGATTTCCCAAGGATGCCTCAGTGATCTTGCTGGCAGAACTGGGTTAAGGATTCAGTTTTCATTCACTGACATTCTCGATTGCAAGATTGGGGACTTTACCATATACAATGCTGCCTCTTACAGGGATATTTACAGGGAGGCATAACAGCACAGGACTTAAGCTTCCTGGCTGTGTGATAGCTCCAGCTGAAATACTGGTTTTGATTCCTATACTCATGTAACCTTGGACAAGGTTGTTGTCTTTTTTTTTGCGGTACGCGGGCCTCTCACTGTTGTGGCCTCTCCCGTTGTGGAGCACAGGCTCCGGACGCGCAGGCTCAGCGGCCATGGCTCACGGGCCCAGCCGCTCCGCGGCATGTGGGATCTTCCCGGACCGGGGCACGAACCCGTGTCCCCTGCATCGGCAGGCGGACTCTCAACCACTGCGCCACCAGGGAAGCCCGGTTGTTGTCTTTTTAACCTCTCTGTCTGTTTCTTCCTCAGTGTCCTGAGGATGCTGATAGTGTCCTCCTAAAATGGTTTGTTTACGTGTGCCTATTAAATCACAGAGGTACAGTGGTATCATAGAACATATTAAGTACCCAGTATATGTTATCTGCTGTTTTATTCATTTTCATTCAATGTTTATTTGAATGTTGACTATGTTTGGTAAGGTTATTTGAGATGTATAAAGGTAGATTAGATAGAATACTTCCTGCTTAATAGGAGAGATAAGACTAATAGATAAAAATGTATAATACTAGGTAAAAAGTGATTAGCGTTGTCAGTAAAGCATAGATAGAATAGACCAAATACTGTGAGCATTAAAATGCAAGAGGAGGGCTTCCCTGGTGGCGCAGTGGTTGAGAATCCGCCTGCCGATGAAGGGCACACGGGTTCGTGTCCCGGTCCGGGAAGACCCCACATGCCGCGGAGCGGCTGGGCCCGTGAGCCATGGCCGCTGACCCTGCGCGTCCGGAGCCTGTGCTCCGCAACGGGAGAGGCCACAGCAGTGAGAGGCCCGCGTACCACAAAAAAAAAAAAAAAAAAAAAAAAAAAAAAAAAAAAATTCTATCTCCTCCTCGTTGTTTGTGCCCTTGGCAAATACTTATCCTCAGTCTCCTCGACTGTAGACAAGGTATAGTAATGGAGCCTATGTAAAGGGATATTGTGAGTGTTAGATGAGATAATACATGGAAAGTTCCTTGCAGTGTCCTCCGGTACCAAGTTGATAGCACATGCGCAAGTAATAATAACAATGGTAATAAAATAAGAATAGAAGGGAGAGGACAGCTCAGATGTCACAGGCAGCAAATGATGAGGATCACGTGAGTGGTACAGGTAGAGCTAGACCCCTTAAAGGTGGGTCCATGGGCTAGCAGCATTGGTATATTCTGGGAGCCTGTCAGAGCTCAGGTCCCACTCCAGATGTACCGTATCAGAATCGGCATTTTGTTTAGCACTTTCCCTGGTGATAGGCATGCACATTTAAGTTCAAGAAGCTTTGTGTTAGAATATATCAAAAGAAGAGTGAGCAACGTGTTCTAGAGATGAGCAAAAGCCTCCAAGCTGAGACAGAATTGATCAGATCCTAAGTCGCCACACATCTTGGTCTCAGAACCCCTTTACTCTCTTAAAAATGATTGAAGACTCAGAAACTTTTTTGTGTGTTTTGTCTGTTTAATGTCTAACAATAGAAGACAGCTGGGTTCTCAGATTCTTCAGCGTTCAACCTGTTGTGTTACGTTATTTTGGTTGACGTAGGGGAAGAAAATTTGGCCTCACACAAGCATGTAGTTTGAAAATGTATGAGTATTTTAATGCCGTTTTTAGATAACTGTGGATATTCTCTTTTGTTATGCCACAGAAAATTCTATAAGTGGTAGTTTCTTAAATGTGTGGAATATCAAATTTAATGAGTCAACCTTGGGAAGACTTGGATAACTCAGTGAGCAAATGCTTTCCAAATGACCAATGCATGCTGTTGCCAAAATCGCAACACGGGTAAAAAGTCCACTTAAAGTAGACTAATGGATTTTAATTACCAGTAGAATATAGACTAATGGTTTTTAGTCTATAAAAACTAATGGATTTTAAGGTACTAGTACAAAAATTCACTGCACAGTGTTTTTCCTCGAGATAACCAGCATATGCTGCAGAAGATCTTTTTTGTGTATGTCCTATTGAAAATAATAAAAAGAGATACACTTAAGGGTCAAAATTAATGCTTTTTACTGTTTCATCTGGGGCACTGTTAAGTGAAACTGAATGCATGGTGGTGAGCAATACAGTGAGGATTTGTCCATTGGGGACCACTGCCTTGATTGACATCAGACACTAACAGTTTTACCACCAGTGCTTTTGTACCGTCAGTGCAAACTTTAACAAAGTGTAAAAAGCAAGTAAGACCTGAGTCATGTTGTAAAAATAGTTTTGACCTCTCAGATGGCCTTGAGAGGACCTTGGGTGCTATAAGAGTCTTCAGACCACCCTCTGAGAACCAATGGACTAGAACATTGGAAGACAAGGGTCAGATGAGAGGCTAGGAGGGATGAAAGGCCATATTGGACAAAGGGAATTATTCCAGTGGAGAGCTGGAAAAGGGGTAAGCAAAACTCTTTCCACAAGTCTACGTGAAGCAAGGCTTGCACAATTCAGAAACAGCTGCTCGACCTGCTTTGTTCTGCTACAAACAGAAGCACATAGAGAAAGCCACTTTACTCTCAGCTTAGTTATTGAATCAGCCTCAATTTCAATTGGTCTACATTTTGCTGCCTGAACTTGAAAATCTGGGTGATTGATTAAAGTCAAAATTCACACAGAAGACACACATGGATCAATTTCTTTTGCCATTCTAACTGAAGAAATGTCACTCTCCTTTTAAAAAAGAAGGGGGGGTAATTTATTATTTTATTTTTATTAATTAATTTTTTTAACATCTTTATCGGAGTATAACTGCTTTACAATGGTGTGTTAGTTTCTGCTTTATAACAAAGTGAATCAGTTATACATATACATATGTTCCCATATCTCCTCCCTCTTGCGTCTCCCTCCCTCCCACCCTCCCTATCCCACCCCTCTAGGTGGTCACAGAGCACCGAGCTGATCTCCCTGTGCTATGCGGCTGCTTCCCACTAGCTATCTACCTTACGTCTTGTAGTGTATATATGTCCATGACTCTCTCTCGCCCTGTCACAGCTCACCCTTTCCCCTCCCCATATCCTCAAGTCCATTCTCTAGTAGGTCTGCGTCTTTATTCCTGTCTTACCCCTACGTTCTTCATGACCTTTTTTTTTCTTAAATTCCATATATACGTGTTAGCCTACGGTATTTGTCTACCATATGACCCAGCAATCCCACTACTGGGCATGTACCCTGAGAAAACCATAATTCAAAAAGAGTCATGTACCACAATGTTCACTGCAGCTCTATTTACAATAGCCCGGAGATGGAAACAACCTAAGTGTCCATCATCAGACGAATGGATAAAGAAGTTGTGGCACATATATACAATGGAATATTACTCAGCCATAAAAAGAAACAATATTTAGCTATTTGTAATGAGGTGGATGGACCTAGAGTCTGTCATACAGAGTGAAGTAAGTCAGAAAGAGAAAGACAAATACCGTATAATTTATTATTTTAAAGAAAACTGCCACTTTAGTTTTATCATTCATATAAATACTATTTCCTGTATAAATTACACTCCCCACCCTCAAAATCCAAGGAGTTGGGGATACTGTTACTAATTTTTATTTTATATACTTTAGAGAAAATGTTCATAGCTTGGAAAACCTAAGGCATTAGATTTGAGATTGCAGGTCACCTTTATTTCTAAATGTTTAACAATTATCCTCATGTATTAAGAGATTTGCATTGTTGACTGTGGGGAACACAATAGAATACTAGAATGAAAATCCCAGATTTTTTGTCCCTAAATTTCAGCCAAAGATCAGAGGAGTCTGTGAGATAGCAACAGAATGAAAGCTAGATCTCAAACTGTCTGGCTTGCCCTGCAGACAAACGTTACCCATTGAATTGATGAGCACCTGTGAGGTCTGTAATGCAGAGATCATCCAGCAAGTAAAGATATAACAGCCTAGGATCTAAAGATGCCTGGGAATCTCTTGCCTTCTTGGGTCATGGCCATCTCTTCCTCTCTGGCCATTCCAATCTGGTCCAACCCTACAGGGACCAGATGTGGTACCTTCTTGATCCACCGCCTCTTCCATCACCAAAACTCTGCAACTCAAGCTCGCATGGTTACCTAATTTCCCCAAGTGATGAGCTCTGGCCTGATAGCTCTAGGAGACAGTGTGTAACTCAGAGAAACGTACGGTAAAGCTCCTTCTCACCCAGATGAGGCTTTCACAGCTCATGCCTAGGGTCACTCTCATTTTCTCTGAATTAGACTTTAAGAGATGCTTGGCTGCTTAAAATCATTAGATTTTAAGATCGTTAGAAAATAACTCACAGGAGGACTTTGTAGTTAACACGGCTGAACGTGCCATTAGAGTCCCATTCAAAATCCTGCTCAGTGTGTCTTTCCTCTCCTAACCTGACTTAGGTATTTTACTCTTATATTTAGAGCCAAGTATAAAATAGTCTTTTTTTTAAATAAAATTAATGCTTATCTATTTTAGAGATTTTGTAAAATTATGATGACGAACACTAAAATTACTCATATTTCTGATAATAAAAATTATTCAACACTTGGAAACAGAAATATGCATGGCATGTCCTTTCAACACCATGAGGGCAAGGACCCACCCAAGGATTATCTACGACCAAGATAAATATAAAGTGAAACACAAGAGCGAACTGCGTAATTTCAAGTGTCCTAATAGCCATGTTAAAAACATAAGCAGGTAGAATTAATTTTTATAATATGATTTATTTAACTCAATATATCAAAATAGTTTCAATTTAATATGTAATTGATGTGAGACATTATTAAAGAAATATTTCATATGATTTTATTGTACTACATCTTTGAAATCTGGTGTGTATTTTATACTCACAGCACATCTTGATTTGGACTAGTTCCAAAGCCATTTGTGGCTGGTGGCTACCACCTTGGACAGCACAGATCTGGGGAAAGATATGTCGTTCAGCTCACTGTTTACTCTTAATTAAAATTCCCAGTCTTACTGAAGCCACATGTTAACTTATAGATTTTTTGTCCAGTAGAGATCTAAATAATTTCTGTCTGGTAGGAAAGATAACATCCATCATCAGCATCTTGTGCGGTAGACTATTAACCAGTTTTGTATCTATTCCAGCAATCATATCCTAGCATTCTGTTGTTGTTAAACTGACTAAAAATATCTAGCTTCTTACATATTCTTCGAACTAGTCTTAATGTCTTCCCTCATTACTTAATCAATTGAACAAAATGTTGGACACGTGTTCATTTTATACTTTCATGAGTCATGGATTTTACCTTGTTGAAAATGTGACGTTAGCATTTCCACTACGCAGAGTTATCAACATGTAGCTGTCTTTTATTCTCTCTCTACAGAACTATGCATGTGCATTTAATATGTAGAACTCCGTCATCTCACTTCTATCTACATAAACACTGAAAGCACTGCATTAAGTAAACTCATATATATATATATTCTATTTTCATTTTTTCCACAGTCTTATTGAAATATAAATTCACATACAGCACTGTATACATTTAAGGTGTATGGCATAACGACCTGACTTACACCATGAAATGACGACCACAGTAAGTTTAGTGAGCATCAGCGCATATAGATACAAAATGGAAAAAAACATCTTTTCCGGGCTTCCCTGGTGGCACAGTGGTTGAGAGTCCGCCTGCCGATGCAGGGGACACGGGTTCGTGCCCCGGTCCGGGAAGATCCCACATGCCGCGGAGCGGCTGGGCCCGTGAGCCATGGCCGCTGAGCCTGCGCTTCCGGAGCCTGTGCTCCGCAACGGGAGAGGCCACAACAGTGAGAGGCCCGCGTACTGCAAAACAAAAAACAAACAAAAAAACCCCACATCTTTTCCTTGTGATGAGGACTCATAGGATTTACTCTCTTAGCAAGTTCCAAATATAACACATAACTGTTAATTATATTAACTGTGTTGTACATGACTTCCCTGGTACTTATTTATCTTATAACTGAGAGTTTGTGCCTTTTGACCCCCTTCCTCCAGTTCTACTCCCTCTCTCCCACCTCCTGCCTCTGGTGACCGCAGGTCATCTCTTTTTTCCGGGAGTTTGTTTGAAGCACAATTGACCTACATCACTACGTTAGCTCCTGGGGCACAGCATGGAGATTTGAGATTTCTATACATGACAAAATTATACGCATATAACTTTCTGCTTGTCTGGAATGAAAGATTCTTGATAACCATTACAATTTGGGTACCAAATTGTCCTTCTGAAATGTTTTATCACAAACATCCTTATTACCAGACTACAAAAGTTCTCGACTTCTCGTTCTTTAGAAGACTTTTTAAAAGAATTGATATTATCCCTCTCCTTTTTGAAAATTTAGATTTATTTTATCTTATTATAGAGAGTAAAATGTTCAGAACAGTGACGAAAGTGTCCACAACAGTAGTAGTAAACAGAAGCTTGTTTGTTTTATGTCTGTCTTAGGAACAATGCCGTTAACATTCTTATCATAAGGTAAGATGCCTGCCATTGTTTTTGCAATTTTTTTTTAATCGTATTAGGGACATGCTCCTCTACTCCTATTTTGCTAATAAAATATGGAATAAAATTTGAACTCCACCAAATGCATATTTTTCCTTTGTTCTCCTAATATTATAAATTATGTTCTAGGTATTCTAATATTTAATTAACCATACATTTCTAGATTAAACCTTACTTGACAAAGTATATTATTCTTCTAATATGCTGACATACTGATATACTAATAAACTCTAATATATTGAAGAATTTGATTAGATATAATTTTTTTTAGTAATTCAGCATCTAGATTCATAAGTAACATTGATCTAAATGTTTCATCTTTAAAACAATTTAATCAGATTTTAATAGCAGAGTCGTACTAACTTACCAAAGTGAAATTAAAATTCGTCAGCTTCTTTTGAATCCTTAGGCACCGTTAGGTGGTAACATAATGGTAGGGATTATCTGTTCCTTGAACTTTTGAAATAACTCTCCAGTAAAGCCCACTGGCATCTTTCTTGGAGGTTATTCTTTCATAAACTTCTAAAATTTCTTTCTCATTTTTGGTCTATTCCAATTTCGTTTCTCTACTTGAGTCATTTAAAGAGCCTTACATGTACTTAGATTTCATTAAGCATTCTAATTAGAGTACTGAGACTATATACATATGAAACTATATGTAATTATATATGTGAAAATATTATCTCTGTAAATATAAATTTATATCTTCTTTCTTATTTTCTTAATTAAATTAGCCAGAGATTTATCATTTTTATTTGGTAGAGCATCCACTTTTCATTAGAGTTGATCAATTTTTAAATTTTCCCTGGTTTCACCTTTTCTATTCTTTTTCCTTCTGCGGGCAATACGAAGTCACTGAGGACTTTTAAGCAGGGGAACAGCCTCTGAGGAGGTCTGTGCTTTGAAAGATGCGGCTGTCTGCTGGGCGGGCCAGCAGCTATGGGGACATGGAACGCAGGCTGAGCTCAGACCCAATGCAACCTCCAGGCCCAGCTTTTGGGCAACAGAGACTCAGGAACTGGACCAGAAGGACAACTGACTCACTCTAGTGTAAAGCTATTCCCTGATGGGAGGTTGAGGCGTGGGGAGCAGCTGTATTAGAGGATTTTCCCTGAATCAGGCCCAGCTCAAGTCCCTGGATACGCACAACACAACTGGCACTTTTCTGAATAAGATGAAGCAGACGTAACGACTTGTCGAGAGAGGAGCGTAGTCAAGATTTGGGATTAAGAGGCTTAACCCCTCACTCACAATTGCGGTGTTGGGACGTGGCACCAGGACTGTCACAGAAGGTCATAGAGTCTGTGCACGCACGACCCCAAGGAGGCTGATTCACCTGAAGGGCATCATTTAAAATTGTGCAGGGCTGTGGGCACCCCTGGTCTGGGAATCTAAATAAGACTCCAGGCTCATTAAGCAGCTGAAGATAGAAGAAGAAACCCGTACGTATTAACTGGGATAACTTGGTGAGGGTCTGGGGGGACTTTGCAGATCAAAAGTGATCAAGGAGTCCTGGGATCCCTCCAGGAACACGGTCCTACCAGATAGAGACGAATTCCACACTTCAGCCGCAATGAGGATGAGATTGCTATTGTACTCTAAGCTCCAGGAAACAGGTTCACTCAGTAAACCTGGTGAAAAGGGCTTGAACGATTGCATTTCAGAGGGAGGGTGGGAGATATTACTTCTAAGGGTCACGCTCCCACCTCTACAAGCCACACACCTTTGTTCCTTCCTACTTTCTCTGTTTCCCTCCTTCTTTCTTCGCCCCTCCTCTCCCATTCATCTGCTTTTGCCTACATCTCCCTCTGACTTCTGCTGTGCCGGGCTCTGCGATGGTCTCTTAGTGCTAATGAAGTCATCAGGCTCTGGGTACCACCCAGCGAGAACGAGCCCCGAGCTGATGAGTCTTCTCACTCAGGGCAGGGTTGCCCAGAGACTCGTTTCAAGATATATATCTGCCACAAAACAATGGCCTCTACTGCTGAGAAGAAATGAAAGCTACTGCTGGGTAGAGCAGCCCAGCACATAACGGTCTTGTTGAACAAGGGAGGAGGGTGGTTTTTTTTGTGCGGTACGCGGGCTTCTCACCGTCGTGGCCTCTCCCGTTGCGGAGCACAGGCTCCAGATGCGCAGGCTCAGCGGCCATGGCTCACGGGCCCAGCCGCTCCGCGGCATGTGAGATCTTCCCGGACCGGGGTACGAACCCGTGTCCCCTGCATCGGCATGCGGACTCTCAACCACTGCGCCACCAGGGAAGCCCGAGGGAGGAGGGTGTTTGCTGGGGATGGCTGGGAAACTAGGGCTGATCAGTGCTTCACCCGCATCGCCTGCAATCCCAAAGCAGCGAAAGACCGCATTCAGGTGTTGGGGGAACTCCAACAAGGCCGGAAGCAGCCGCACCAGGACGCACTCTCCCTGCATATCAAAGTGGGGCTGCTAAAAGAAAAACCTGGGAAAGAACAGTATGGAGGACAGGCGAAGAGTTCAAGCCAATTTGTTGCATTGAGATCAAAACCAGGATGTGAATAGGATGTGACAACCCTTCCCATTAAAACAGGACCCTTGTCAAGTAAAATAACCCTCATGAATTGGCTGCAAAGCCCACAGCAGGGCAGCTGACCTCTTGGTCATTTGGCAGTCACAGAAGCTAAAAACTAGCTCCAATTAAATTTTCAAACAAGACAAAAAGCACTGTGAGTAACAAATATTATTATTTCTCTGGGGCAAAGGCATGCATTTTTCCCTTCAGTGACCTTGGAACAATGGATTACTCATTTCCCTCTGGAGAGCAGAAACTGAGGCTTCGTACTTGGCTTACGTAGCTCTGTCCCCTGCAGGCCTCCAGCAAGGGGTGGAAAGTGTGAGGTTCTTGGCCACAGGCACCAAACTGGGGTGGAGGAAAAAAGGGCAAGAACCTGAGTTTGAATATCAATTTCCCCACAGATTAGCTACATGACTTTGGTCTAATATATCACCCTGAGATAATCTTGTTTGTTTAAAGTCATAATAATAATCATATATATCTCCTAAGGCTTATGTGAGGGTTCATTGAAAAAAAATACATGTGAAGGCACTCAGCACAGCGCCTGGGCTATTTCAGGGAGTCAGCAAACATGAATTCCTTTCATCTTCTCTGTTAAAAAAAAAATCTCCATATCCCCAGAAACTAACACAGCACTTGGAATAAGTATGGATTCAATACAGGAATGTAGAGCTTAGTATATTAGACAGCATGATAGTTTCCAATAACAAACCATGATATTCTATAACAAACCATGGTAGTTTCTGAATGTATTGTAATTATTTAGTTCACTAAGGAAACAAAAGCGCACAACTGAAGTTCATTTATTCACTCAAAATTGTATTGTGCATGTCGACGTTGCATTATGAACTGTGACAAAGATAAACATGGTCCTTACCTGCGTCACTCAGGATGCTTTTGATCCCATGTAACAGAACACCCAGCTCAAAGCAACTTAAATACTGAAAAGGATTATTGCCTTGCCTAACCAGCAAAGCCAAAGGGAAGCCAGCTTCAGGCATGGTTTGATCCATCAACCCTTGAGGTCCCTGGGGACTCTTGTTTCTTACCATCTCTGCTCTGCCTTCTGCAGCATCTGCCAGACGATAAGGCTGGTTGCTGTCAAGGTTGTAAGGTGGCCACCAAGGTTACTTGCTTCCTCTTCCATATGAAGAAATCCCCATGTTCTGGGAGCTCCCAGCCAATCTCTCCTTGCGTCTCATTGGCTTTAATGGAGTCATACTTACTGCTGAATATACAATAGTTGGGATTGCATTGATTAGTTGAGGCTGGAGCCACATGCCCTACTCTGGAGTCAGGGTCTATGAGTTGAGGGCAAGGACCAGAGGCATCCAATAAACCTGGGAAGGGAAGGAAGAGAAGAGGGATGCTGCTGGGGGTGATAATCACAGCAGTCGCATTAGGGTCCCCATGGAGCTTCTGGTCAGGCTTGGCAACTTTGCAAAGTACACAATTTAAGAAATAAAAAAATAAAATCTTGTGCTGCTTTCCTGGGGAGAAATGTGTCTCAAGAATGAATAATGTCATTTCACATTTAATTATGGAGTCATTTAGTAAATTGAATAGCTAATATATTCAATAAATGGTGCTAGGCACAGTGAGGCACACAGAAAAATGTGCAATTAGAGCCACTGTCATTAAGAAGTCAGCGGTACAACAGACAATATATTTTATTCACTTATGAGATGACGAACAGAAAAATGAGGCCGTGTGGTAAGTGCCCAGTGAATTGAGCAGACGTTCATTTTTGTAGGAGTGTGGGTTTCAAACTTAGATGTGCATAAGAATCACCTGGGGTGCTGGTTAAAAATGGAGATTTTTTTTTTTTTTTTTGGCAGTACGCGGGCCTCTCACTGCTGTGGCTTCTCCCGTTGCGGAGCACAGGCTCCGGACGTGCAGGCTCAGCGGCCATGGCTCACGGGCCCAGCCGCTCCGCGGCATGTGGGATCTTCCCGGACCGGGGCACGAACCCGTGTCCCCTGCATCTGCAGGCGGACTCTCAACCACTGCACCACCAGGGAAGCCCGCAAAATGGAGAATTGTTAACCCAGAAATTCTGATTCAGTAGTTTGAGATGGGGCTCAGGAACCTAACTTTTTTTTTCTATATGAAACACTTCAGTGATGCAGTGCAAAAGGGCCTACGGTGGTCAGACAGAGCTCCGTGAAGGAAGCAACGGAAGTCACAGAATAGTGCTGTGCAGGCGAATGTCAAGAGTTCTCAGGATTCTATGAGGAGGACGTATGTCTTGGTTTCTTTATTATTCCTCGTTGGGGACCCATCCCTTAGAACAGTGCCTTCTCCAGGTTAGATACTTACAATGGAGCGGAATGCAATGGAATGAGTGAGTTTGTGGAGAGTGTTTTTCAGGTTGGGATGGAGTGGAAATATAGCAGAAGCAGGGAGATGAGTGCATTGCATGAAACGATATGGTATCGGTCAAGAGAGCATGAAAAGAAAGGAAGAAATTGCTACCCAAAAGCTCTTCTACAAATGCAGTAGTTGCTGAGTGGATAATTTATACGCCATAGAAAAGATGGCAGAATATTTTAATTTCTTTAAAGAAAGTGGGAATGGTGAGAAAAAGAAACCCAGAATCCCCCATTAGAATGTTACCCTATTTCACTCTGTGTTGGTGGACAGAAGAGTGAGACTGGAAGACAGGACACTTGGGTTCCAGCATCAGCTTTGCTTCTCAGCTGTGTCACCTCTGGGAAATCCCTTCCCTTCTTTGGAGCTATTTCCTCATTGGTAAAATGTAGGGATTGAACCAGGTAATCTTCCTTGTTCTTTGTCGCTATCACTGTGTGCACCTCGATAAATGTATTATTAATTTAATTTACTGTTTATACTCTTAAAATAACTATGGTGAAAACCAAAATGCATATTGTATTCAGTGTAGGAGTGACGGTGTGCTTTCTAATTATCTGCCCAAGCAATGTAACCATAGTTAAATTTATGATGAGAACAGCACATCCAATTGGGCTGATCGGTTGTAGCAATTAAAACTTACAGCTGCCCTTTGTACTAATTTAAAGGCAACCCTCTGCCACCAGCAACAGAAGTCTTATCAGCATGTGAATGAGGTGCATTAACACACAAAAGTTGTATCACATACTGTCTAAGTCTTGTGCTACGCATCTAACCTTATAAACACTGAACTTGTATCTAAGGAGAAATTCATGTTTATCGTCTCTGGCAACGGCCCAGCTTCTCCTCTACCTGTAACTGAATTCAAAGGCATAAAATAAAAGGTCAGGAATACTTTCCTTCTTTTTCATGAGGGCCGCAGGCACCTGTTGCTGGCATAGGTGCATTATATCCCAGTCAAGGCCAACTTAAATTTAAATATCTAGACTAACCGATTGATCATTTAAAGGTCATAGTTTCCTTACAGAAAAATTGTTCTCTTTTCAAAATAAAAAGAAAGTTAAAGGATTTTATTAGAGGCAAATTCCTAAGTGTATTTTAAGTATGATTTAATATCTAGAAACTTTATACCCAAATTTTCAGAGAGATGGTTATCACCTAAATAACCATAAAAGCTAACTTTTTGAGCCCCTACAAGCTGGCAGGTCCAGTGCTAATAGTGTTACTAAAATTCTTCCTAATATTTCTAATGAACCTGAAGGATAGGTACCATCTCCTTGTACAGCTGAAGCCCAAGGACTTTGTCACGTGTCCAAGGTCAAACATAAGTGAGGATTCAAATCTGCATCCAATTGACTCCAAGATACCTAATCATACCACTAAAAGCTGGTGCTTTAAAAAAAAAAAAAATCCAGGGCTTCCCTGGTGGCGCAGTGGTTGAGAGTCCGCCTGTCGATGCAGGGGACACGGGTTCGTGCCCCGGTCCGGGAAGATCCCACATGCCGCGGAGCGGCTGGGCCCGTGAGCCATGGCCGCTGAGCCTGTGCGTCCGGAGCCTGTGCTCCGCAACGGGAGAGGCCACAACAGTGAGAGGCCCGCGTACCGCAAAACAACAACAACAACAACAACAACAAATGTGAAGGTAAAAGTATATGGTAGATTCTTTAAACAAGAAAATTCAAACTTCATTGTAGCACAATGTGATATAAAAGTGGCATCTAAATATCTTGTTTAAAAGGACCAAACCACATTTGGTCATTCCCTCAGCAAGTCAAACTAATCACAAGGTGATCTCAAATACTTTTGGAACAAGGGAGAATATTTGCATTTATGTAATAGTACATAATTTTATATATTTTTATATAAAATATATTTTACATTTTTATTAGTTAGCCAGTTCTAAGAAACAAATTGCCCTAAAACTTAGCAACCTAAAAAAACAAACATTTATACTCTTACAGTTTTTGTGGGTCAGAAATGAAGGAGCAGATTAACTGGGTGAGGGTCTCTTGTGAAGCTGTGACCAAGATGTCAGCTGGGACTACAGTCACGTGACTTGACTTCAAGATGATTTACTCCATGGCTGGAGGCAGGAGGCCTCAGTTGCTTGACCAAGTGTCTCTATGGAACTGCTCGAGTGCCCTCGCAACATTAGCTGGATTTCGAACAGCAAGCAATCTGAGAGAGAGAGCCAGCAGGAGCTGTAGGGTCTTTTATGACCTCTTCTCAGAAGTCACACATGTGATGGTGAGAAAGGAAGAACTGAGTGTGTTGAACAGACCAGAGGCTTCTCTCAACAGCTCATTTTCTGATGACAGTGATATTCCCAGGACTGGGGGTACTTGGCTAAATACCAGCCTGAGCAAGGGATAGGATACAAAGTTCTCCCCTCCTTTCCTCAAAAACTTCTCCCTTGTCATCAAGTCTTAATGCTTGATGTGCCGCACTTGGATACACATTCCTTTTGACTAAGGAAAATTATCTTTAAAACGAATGAACAACTTAGCTTAGATACATATACTCAGGTACGTTTTGTTCAGTAGCTAGTTGATAGGAAAGGTATGGGGCAAGCATACTTGATAAGGAAAACTCAATAGAGGAGACGATGAAGGACTCTGGGGCAGGTTACAACAGGTATTAGGGGAATTTGACCACTTAGGATGAAAATCCAGCACCTGAAGAGGGTAGTAAAAATGAAAGTGGAACAGAGAGTGCTAAAGTGATTTCCAGGCTCTGAAAGTGCTTTGATGATAAAGAAGAGGTGAGAGGAGCCCCGAGGGGGGAGGTGAGAGGAGCTCTGAGAAGGCTAGAAGGCTATGTCCTGAGGTACACTGTCACTCTGGTCCTGAAGGTCAGCTGAATCATCATCTCACCCTTTTTATATCAATTAAACTGAAAGTGTTGTCAAGGGTGGACGGCAGATTCCTCATTATAATGGTGACAGGATACACCTTCTGGTGGGGCCATTTCTAGATGGTTAAAACCATGCATTATCTTACTACTGAACTATAATTGATAGAGTTTTTTCTTACGCTTATACATCACTGGATGTCTTCCCTTTTCCCTAGTTTTCTTACCTCTGCTCTTTGTTTTTTTCACTTTAAGATTCTGTTTTTTGTAACCATGTCAGTCAGAGCCCTGTTTACTGACTTAACAGTCAATGAGTATGTTTGTTACAGTGATGATGGGAGAAAAAGATGAAGGGTGTAAGCAAGAAGGTCAGTCTTTGCAGGGAAGGGCTCTGCATCCAGCAGCTATCTGTGCTCTGCCTGCACCCTTTGGGTCACTGTCCAAAAATGTCCCTGTGATGTAGATTTCCCAAAAAGTCTGGATGAACCAGACATTTCTGAAACGCAAGACCCATCCGTGACCAGCCAACGAGATAAGGGGATTGTGGCCAATACACATAAATCTAAGGAGTTGTCAGGAAACTCTCAATCAATTTTTAAGCCTGGAGGTTGCATCTTCTCTGCTGGTTAAAAAGTTCATTCATACGTGCCCCTTTCATTTCATTATTCATGCAACACAAATTAAATGGCTTAGCTGTTTCAATACAGATTAATTACATTAGGCACAAAGCACATTTCCAGTTGAGGCCATGGTTTCTACTTCATTTAATTCATTATCCCATGTGCAATCCAGTGGCGTCCTGAAGATAGCAGCTAATTTCAATCACATACGTTTTTGTCAGCACTTTCTTCTTTTTCTTTCAGGTTTGTATAAGAAGATTGCTAGCTAGAATAAAAGGAAAAGTACGTACTTGGACCAAAGGAATTTTATTCTAAAGGGCTTTTTCTTTTTTTTTAATCTTATTGTGTTTGCTTTTTGTTTCGGTGTCCTCTGATTGAGGCGACATAGAAAGGCATCACCTGGCCTCCTGGAGAGAGATGCTACTTCTGCTCCTATGATGCGTGATATACCTGGCAGAGGAACTTGGGGGGCAGGGGTCTGGTTAGGGCTCCAAGCGTGTGTATGGAGACCACTGCTTATGACTCCAGAATGAGAGGGAGAAGTTTCAGCTCCAGGCAGATCTGTTTACCTTGGCACACTCCTTGCAGGGTATTTGTCATTCAGCAAAAAAAAGTTGGATGCAGGCGTCTGTATGTGTGTATTACACAGGGTTTTTTCAAATGATAGCTCTTTGAAGATTAACTACTAAAAATGCTGAAATGTCTTTCTCTGCAGCTGTGAGCACAGGTTCATAGCACAGAGGAAGAACCTGAAATCCAGAGTTGGAATACTTACATACACCCAAATTTATTATGAAAATGAAGTTAAAATGCCAGACACAGGAAACGTTCTTACCGAAAAATATCTTGGAAGTTGTTCTCCGGATTGAAGTCGTACTGAAATTAATTAATTAATTAAAAACCTGTTCTGTTCTGTTCTGTAATCAACAAAGTCTTGAGATCTTTGTCAAGGATGGAGGAATACAGGGTGTAACAGCCAACATTCTGCAACCTGAGAAGACGGCCAGAGCAAGGAAGCCAAGATAAGGGAAACTTCATTTATACTCAGCTTTGTGAAGGGAAAAAAAAATTAAGGATTATTTACTTTTTTATCTCAAAAAAAAAAAGTTTTGAGCCTTGTGGTTTAATCTAAAATGTCCTTCATGAACTTTCGTTTCTTCAGCTCAATTCCAGTATATTAAGATAAGTAGATTCGGAAATGACAGTGCAAACTGGATAACATTTGGGGAATTACAATGATTTTCTGGAAATTTTTTTTTTTTTTTTTTTGCTATGGGGGAACTAACTTTTCTCACTGATTAACTGCTTTCCCACTTGCCCCTAAATTTTATACTATATATTTCAAAGAAAGGCTGTAAGAAAACCCCCTCCCCATGCTGCTTTTTTGCAAATCCAGACTCTTGGAGGATTTAGATGTCTGATCTTCGGGGCTCCGGTTCCTTTTTGTAACTCCTGCCAAAACATCACACGAGAAAGGGAAAGATAGTAAGAAACCATCTAAAGGCAATCAAATGACCATTAATCCCCTACTCTTTCCACACACAATAAACATTAGCTGCAGCTCAATTAAACGCTACGGTTCACAGATGTTCACAGTAATGACAGCCCCACGATAGCGTCCTTCTCATTAAGGTGTTTTGGAACTGTGCACACGCCAATGCCACCCACCAGGGAACTGGGAAAACTGAGGAAAACACAGGGAACCAGTCAGGCCTGGTATAGGAAGCAGAAGACAGTTGTCTGTTCTCTCCAGAAAAGAGGCATCGGCAGGATTTATCATCATGGTGTTTTTTGGGTTGTTTTTTTTTTTGGCCAGCCCCTCACCCCCTGGCCCCCCTTTGAGTTATTAACAGTGAAAATACACTGTGTTTCAGTGGAAATACACTGGAGAACTTGACAGAAGCAGAGACCAGAAATGTGTCCCTAGAGCCTGGAACCATCTGGAAGAAACACACGTTTTCCCTGTGCCTGGGTGCTGCCAGACAGAAGGCAGCTCGGCTTACACATAGGATGTGCTCTTTGCCTGCCTCCTTCAGAGGCCCCAGACGCTTCCAGCTATGCTTCCTTTGGGGAAAGTAGTTGCATAACAGGGATAAGGAAGGTACCAGAGACGAATTTTAAATAGTTCATTAGATAGGAAGTGTCAGCAGAAGTGGAGTCCCTTTCCTTGAAAAGCCAGGGGCTAATCAGCTCGGTGAAGAGGGTGTTTCCATCACAAAGACCGGGTCCTCCACTCGCCCACCAACCAGATCTGAGCTGCGGGTACCCAGCCTCGGGCCCCGGCTTCCCCAGTTCGGGTGCCCCAGTCGTGGGCACAGTCATGGCACCACCTACATAACACATAGCAAGGCTCTCTGCTCTCTGCATGTGACCGTAGTTACAATCTCAGAATACATTGTTTTCATTGGCCAGACCTTTATGCTCCTAAATGTCTCTGTCTCTGAAGCCTTTCGCAAGGATTACACAAGCAGCTTTACTTTTAGAGAAGTAACAAAGGCATTGCAAGTCTAGGGACCTTAGCTCTACAGATCCCAAGACTTCCTGGCTGGGTCAGATCCTCGTTGAGAACATGTATTTCTTGGAATAAAATATCATAGCTGTAAAGGGACACGTTCGGAGCAGGAACCTTGAATCCAGTATTCTCCATCCACCTGAGACCTGGTCTCTGGTGAGGTCAGTCAGCACGGGTTCTTCTGCGATGGACAGGTGAGGCTCACCGGCAAGAGTGGTTGGCCTTGGAGGGCTCAAGCTGCCTAACATTTTATCAGACACTATTAAGTGCGAAACCTTCCAGGTGCTGTACGGCCAAGTCTGAACTGGAAGGCCAGTATTGGAGCAACATCTAGGAAAGAAAAAATATTAGCACTTAATTAGCTCGTTTTAATTAGGGATTAACTTTGTCTTTGGTAAAGAAAATCAACCCAGCTATTAAAAACAGAAGAAAAAATAGACTATAAGGCATTTTAATGGTAGGAAAATTCTAAATGTGGTTCATTCAACATTGTTTTGTTTGTTTGTTTGGCCGCACTCAGGGGATCTTAGTTCCCCTACCAGGGATCAAACCCGGGCCACTGCAGTGAAAGCACTGGAGTCCTAACCACTGGACCACCAGGGAATTCCCCATTCAACAATTTTGCTAAACCTTTATTGAGGTAGTGTTATCGTTTTAATAATTATCCCAACTGCCTTGCAAATACAGGGAACTGGAACAGCTAATAAGCATCACATATACATATATAATACATATATAATTATATATACATGGAATTTGAATAGTTATAGGCATCGCATATACAATATGTGTGACGCCTAGAACTGTTCATATATATATAGTACTTATATATATAACATATATATGATATATACATAGATATATATATATATATATATATATATATCATATATATAATGTGTAGCATTTCCCACAAAGGTTGGTATTAGGTAAAGCTTGTCTTTAACTCACCTCTAACCTCCATACCCCAGTTATCTGCACCCCCATCCCCAGGACAAACACACAAAATCACACACACGTAAGGTTAGAATTAGGGTTAGGATTTGCCTCTTTTTGTCTTCTAGTCTTTTCTCCCTTTCTCTTCTTCACATCAAACAAGTCTGCGTTGGCCTTGCACTGGAGCTCCTGCCTTTCCATGATTATGATGACGACCGCTGTGCGTTCTGCGTACTCTGTTCTTTACCTGGTAGCTAGCTGTGGGTGGTAAGGGCAATGTGCTGCCTGGATAGGTAGAAGGAAACCACGAGAGGACAGCTTGCAGGTCCGGAGTGCGGGTGGCCTGAGGAGAGCGCTGCTGCAGGGCTGTGTCCACGTGGCCTTGGGACTCGGGGAGTCTTTCAGAGGGTCTGAGAGGTCCAAAACATTCATGGGTTAAAACATTTAAATGGCAAGACAGACCCCTGAATGTAATGTAACAGCACAGGAAATAAGTACAAGTAATCATTTCAGGTGTACACACCCAGGGGCCAGTTACTTTTGAGAAACTACCACGTGGAAAGTTTCGGGTGTAGGATCAAAGAATCTTCACAATTCTCTGAAGAGATTCCTAATACACTCCTCCCTTTTCTTGCTCTATGTCTGGGTGAGGCTGGATTTCCTACATATTCTTCAACCAAAAAGTCACAGCAGACTGAATGCAGAGCAGATTGGAGCATCCAGCTCTCTTAGCCCAGATAGTAAAGACACTGGCAAAATGGAAAACAATGCCATTTTCTACTATTTTTTTTAATAGAGTGACTTTTTTAAAAGATACGTTATTTATGTAATGCTGTTTAGGTAATAAAACCATGTAGTTCAATGAACTAGTAAAATATATTTTAAAATTTTAATTTCTAATATAGTAAATAATGATCCAGCTTATATAAAAAACCATTTGGGGGATTCTTTTTTTTTTTATACAAGTTTATTTATTTATTTTTGGCTGTGTTGGATCTTCATTGCTGCGCGTGGGTTTTCTCTAGCTGCAGTGAGCGGGGGCTACTCTTTGTTGCGGTGTGCGGGCTTCTCATTACAATGGATTCTCTTGTTGTGGAGCACGGGCTCTAGGCCCGTGGGCTTCAGTAGTTGTGGCTTATGGGCTCTAGAGCGCAGGCTCAGTAGTTGTGGCGCACGGGCTTAGTTGCTCCGCGGCATGTGGGATCTTCCTGGACCAGGGCTCGAACTCGTGTCCCCTGCATTGGCAGGTGGATTCTCAACTGCTGCACCACCAGGGAAGTCCGGGGAGTCTTAATACTTTTAAAGAGTGTCAAGGGCTCCCCAAACCAGAATTTAAGACCCACAGTTGGAGGCTATCTCTTCCATTACATCTGGGCACCCAAAGCCTTGGGCCTGAGACAGTCGCTCTTATTTACTCTCTCGAGGGCCATTGTTTTCCCAAGGGCTTGCCTATTATGACTTTCGAGCTCTGCCCTGTTGGCAGGACCTGCTGCAGTTAACTGTGTATTGGAGATCTTCAGTCTAGCCTCTACAGCTTCCTAAAATGGCATGAAAAGAACCTGTACAACTGTGTGGTTACGTGCCCTCGCAGGAGAGTTTAGCTAGCTTTCCTCGGCGTCCAAGGGCCTCGTGACCCTTCAAGGTCAGCAGCCTGTCTCTGCCTCACCGGCCCCAGGTGCCCTCAGGGGTTTTGCTGTGGACTGTTTGTCCTCTAGTTTCTGTCACAATTCACCTGACGTGTGGTTACGTTTGTGTGGAGGAGACAAGCAGGAGAATATGAAAGTTTACAAGTACTAGGAATGTGAATTTCCACAAGAATAAAGATTGCAATGGCATATGCAAAAACAACAACAAAAATAGCTTTGACAAGTCTGGAGAATGATGCCTCCCTCATCCTCAAAACTGATTTGAAAACCTTTTTATGTTGTTTTACTACTAGAAAGTGATGAGATGAATGCTGGGCATAACATTTTGATTCTCCTTCTGAGCCTTCTGGAAGCTTAGAATATTTAATGCTCTCAGGCGGTAACTCTGTTCGCCTACATATGGCTGTTTTTCTCCTCCTCATCTAAGTTTCCATTATTTTATGGTCATTGCAGCTCCTACATGTTCATTGTAAGCCATGTTGGATTTCTTTTTTTTTTTTTTTTTGCGGTACGCGGGACTCTCACTGCTGTGGCCTCTCCTGTTGTGGAGCACAGGCTCCGGGCGCGCAGGCTCAGCAGCCATGGCTCACGGGCCCAGCCACTCTGCGGTATATGGGATCTTCCCGGACCGGGGCACGAACCCGTGTCCCCTGCATCGGCAGGCAGACTCTCAACCACTGTGCCACCAGGGAAGCCCTTGGATTTCTTTTTAAAAAACGAACTTTTCAGACAAAGCTGACGAATGAATCCTTCTTGGTGTATTGATTCCCATGAAGATGGCAAGTGCCTTGCCCCTGAGAGCCTGTGGCTGCTTTGCATTGTCACAGCCTGCTGGCTCACAGGAACATCCTTGGAAGAGTGTCCAGCTAGAAGAGAGAGATTGGGAGGAAGATGGACAGGAGGATCTAGCATGAACCTGTTTGTTTAACTGTCTTCGCATATGAACCATGTCCTCTTAGGAACACTGGAATGATGATAATTCCCAAGGTCCTTGGAACTCTTGGAAATGCCTTAAAAATGCACATGTGCCTCTCATCTGGCATGAAGACCACTTACCCAGGGCAGCACCAGGTCTGGACAGAGTCCATCCAATTCAGTTGGGTTTGGGAATCCTGAAACTCACTTTGGAGCTCCAGCTGTGGACCTGGTATGTGTCCCCTGGTGAGGACCATTTATTGTCAGGCAAGAACTTGGGAAAGGGCCTCGGAGAGGGTCCTGGTCCCACAGTGGTGGCTCATCCCTGGCCGAGCTAAAAGCATCGGAAGTTCTACTTGCTTTTCTCCACACAGTTCTTTCTGTTTTGGAAAAGAAAACGATACAGTTATAAATATTTACATTTGAAACCAAAACATTTTGACAACAATTGCAGCTGCTAAATGATTTATGAAACTTGTGAAATTGAGTAGAGAAAGACAGAAGACAAACACGTTGTTGCTAAGAAGGAAGATCTCCCTGACTCTGATTTAGGAGACAGTGGAGGTTTCCTAGAGCGTAATTATACAGTAATACTTCTTAAGGGAGTTTGGTTTAAAAATACGATACACTTAATTACCATTTGGTCATTAGCACTGCCGTCATTAACCTTCAGCTGACAAATTACCTACTTAGGAGAGATACATTTCAATGTAAGCTGTTAGAGTGGATGGCATACTCTATGCATTTGGGTCAAAAGCCAGGTCCACGGATAGAAACGCAACTCTGGAACTTACAGAACGGAATACCTCAGTATGGCTTAAGTTTTCCAAACTACATGGATAATTCTCAAATAATTAAATGTGCTAATCAACAATAAAGCACCTCTTTTTGTACATTTTAGTATTTTTGGTCAAAGCGGACAGATAGCTGGGGAGCCTCCGTTCCACACTGGGCTCCATCCCATGGGGTTAAACGACTGGCCTTGTAAACTGAGAATTGCAAATCTAAGCCCGCCTGGAGATCCTGCTTCTCACTGGGGAGGAAGCCTGTCAGAAGAGAAATGGCATGCATTCTACAGTCAGAAGACTTGAGTTTGAGTCTCTTCGTTGACTCTGATGGACTGAGTGGCCTGGGGCAAGTGAATGAATTTCTCTGACTCTGTTTCCTCACATACAAAATAGAAAAAAAGAATATTTGCCCTATGGTAATACTGTAAGGATTTAATGAGATAATTCAAGTAAAGAACCCGGCAGCCTAATAGAAGCCGGACAAAGAGTAACTCTAATTGCTGTAGGGGTTCTGAAATAGAGCTTTCAAATGATTGACCCCAACTCACATTAATTCAGAGTCCACCAGGGACAGGGAGTTACGTAAGCAAAGTGGGGACTCTAGCTAGTGACACAGATATTTGTCCACACACCCCTTCCTGTTAAAGAGTGAGCATCCATCTCTGGGGCCACAGACACCTGTGTAGGTCTACGAATCCAGGTGGAAGGAAATCTAGCCATGGAGTGGGGATGGATAGATTGGAAACTGCCCCCAAAAGAGGAAGGAAGGGCAAAGTTGGGGGTGGAAGAAACCCACATGCCTCGGTCAGCAGCAGGTACCCATGTAAGCCATAGGACCTGGTGTGCCCTGCATCCCCACAGGTATGGAACTGCCGTGTGTGTGTGTGTGTGTGTGTGTGTGTGTGTGTGTGTGAATTAGGGTAGAGCAAGGGACAGAGAGGAAAAGGCAGCAAGCGTAGTGTAAGTAGTGCTCCAAAATGACAGCAATCGAAAGACGATAGTGAAGGTAAAAAAAAAGTTACAGAGAATGAGCAGATAAGGGGCCTGGCTTGCCTTCTGTGAGCTAAGAGCACCTCGTCCCCACCCCATCCTATGCCAGGACCCGAGAAGCCGAAAGCAAGCCCTTGCTGTCAGAGAGAGTATGTGTGCCCAGAATTACTGACCACCCTCTTCTTCCTCAGGTTGGTGGCCCAGAAGATGCTTTGGGTGAACAGATGCTGAGTCCCAATGCAAGATGATTTGTGAAAATGGTCACATGGGCCGTCGACTGATTCAGGATGAAGGAGAAATCACTTTGGGCTGCCGAGGTCCAAGAGAAGCTTCATTTCAAACTGAGTCCTAAAGATGGATGGCATTGAGATTTAAAAAAAAAACCAAAACATTAAAAATGGAAATTAGCATGAGCAAAACATGAGGGCTGAAACCTGCTTGCCATATTCAGAAGTCAGCAACTGTCCTATTAGAGTCAGGCAAATAGACTGGAAAGGTAGGTGTCCAGACATGGATAGGCACTTGATCCAAAGACGAAGAAATATGCAAATATTGATTTTAACTGGCCATCAAACTCTGTTATATAGTACGAGGAAAAGTGTTAAGTATATCATTTTTTCCCTCATGGTTATTCATGGTTGACAATGATATTTTCAAAATGACAGATACTGATTGTAAAAAAAAGCAAGAAAAGAATAGTTGTTAAAATCTATTTCTGTAAAGACCACTATTGCTGGTTCCTCCCCAAATGCCTGGCCATGAGCAAAGAAAGATACTGTTCACATTTAGTAGCTGCTGTAGTCACCTTGGCATAATAGAGGGAACACAGCCTTTAATGGCAGTTTAATTAGATTTACCATGGGGAAGAGGTCACATAGAAGACGCAATGCTTTTATATTTACAAACCTGGATAATGACATGAATAAATACAAAATGCACACAAAAGAAAACATGGTGAAGACCATGGCAGCTCTTTCTCTTTCTTTTCCCCTCACAGTTTAAATTCATAGGGTGTGGTTTTCCTGTAATGCAAGTGTCTAAGTGGCTTTAATGCTTATGGAAGTTGGCTGCATATGGAGAGGAGGGTTATATGCCATGTTTTATATTTTATGAGCAGCAGGATATTTCCAAGAAAGATTTTTAATTGATTCTACTTTTTGTGGAAGAAGAAGAGACAGCAGTTTTTATCACTACTATGGAAAAGTGTAGAGGTTCCCCTACAAACTCAAGAGGCAGTAGATAGTCAATAAGACCAGGAGAACAAATACTATAGACAGCATTTTCCCCTAGGACTACAGAGGTGGAGAACTCAAGAGACCTAGGCAATTTTTTTAATCTGTTGCCATAGAAAGAGGATAAAACCTTCTGTGAGAGAGGCAAGGATGAAAGAGAGCATGTGGAAAGAATAAGTTCTGACTTATTTCTGTAGTTCCAATTTTAAAATAAGGCGAGAGAGGGCAGACAGCAGAAGCAAGAAGAACTACTATCCTGCAGCCTGTGGAACAAAAACCACATTCACAGAAAGATAAATAACATGAAATGGCAGAGGGCTATGTACCAGATGAAGGAACAAGATAAAACCCCAGGAAAACAACTAAATGAAATGGAGATAGGCAACCTTCCAGAAAAAGAATTCAGAATAATGATAGTGAAGATGATACGGGACCTTGGAAAAAGAATGGAGGCAAAGATAGAGAAGATGCAAGAAATGTTTAACAAAGATCTAGAAGAATTAAAGAACAAACAGAGATGAACAATACAATAACTGAAATGAAAAATACACTAGAAGGAATCAATAGCAGAGTAACTGAGGCAGAAGAACAGATAAATGACTGGGAAGACAGCATGGTCGAACTCACTGCTGTGGAACAGAATAAAGAAAAAAGAATTAAAAGAAATGATGACAGCTTAAGAGACCTCTGGGACAACATTAAATGCAACAATATTTGCATTATAGGGGTCCCAGAAGGAGAAGAGAGAGAGAAAAAGGACCCAAGAAAATATTTAAAGATTATAGTTGAAAACTTCCCTAACATGGGAAAGGAAATAGCCACCCAAGTTCAGGAAGCACAGAGAGTCCCATACAGGATAAACCCAAAGAGAAACATGTTGAGAAACATAGTAATCAAACTGGCAAAAATTAAAGAAAAAGAAAAATTATTAAAAGCAGCAAGGGAAAAATGACAAATAACATACAAGGGAACTCCCATAAGGTTAACAGCTGATTTCTCAGCAGAAACTCAACAAGCCAGAAGGGAGTGGCATGATATACTTAAAGTGATGAAAGGGAAGAAACTACAACCAAGATTACGCTACCCAGCAAGGATCTCATTCAGATTCGATGGAGAAATCAAAAGCTTTACAGACAAGCAAAAGCTAAGAGAATTCAGCACCACCAAACCAGCTTTACCACAAATGCTAAAGGAACTTCTCTAAGTGGGAAACATAAGAGAAGAAAAGGACCTACAAAAACAAACCCAAAACAATTAAGAAAATGGTCATAGGAACATACATATTGATAATTACCTTAAACGTGAATGGTTTAAATGCTCCAACCAAAAGACACAGGCTTGCTGAATGGATACAAAACCAAGACCCATATATATGCTGTCTACAAGAGACCCACTTCAGACCTAGGGACACATACAGACTGAAAGTGAGGGGATGGAAAAAGATATTCCATGCAAATGAAAATCAAAAGAAAGCTGGAGTAGCAATACTCATATCAGATAAAATAGACTTTAAAATAAAGACTGCTACAAGAGACAAAGAAGGACACTACATAATGATCAAGGGATCAATCCAGGAAGAATATATAACAATTATAAATATATATGCACCCAACATAGGAGCACCTCAATACATAAGAAATGGCTAAGAGCTCTAAAAGAGGAAATCGACAATAACACAATAATAGTAGGGGACTTTAACACCTCACTTACACCAATGGACAGATCATCCAAACAGAAAATTAATAAGGAAACATAAGCTTAAAATGACACAATAGATCAGGTAGATTTAATTGATATTTATAGGACATGTCATCCAAAAACAGCAGATTACACTTTCTTCTCAGGTGCGCATGGAACATTCTCCAGGATAGATCACATCTTGGGTCACAAATCAAACCTCAGTAAATTTAAGAAAATTGAAGTCATGTCAAGCATCTTTTCTGACCACAACACTATGAGATTAGAAATCAATTACAGTGAAAAAAACGTAAAAAACACAAACACATGGAGGCTAAACAATACGTTACTAAATAATCAAAAGATCACTGAAGAAATCAAAGAGGAAATAAAAAAACACCTAGAGACAAATGACAATGAAAACACGACGATCCAAAACCTATGGGATGCAGCAAAAGCAGTTCTGAGGGAAGTTTATAGCTATACAAGGCTACCTCATGATACAAGAAAAATCTCAAATAAACAATCTAACCTTACACCTAAAGGAACTAGAGGAAGAAGAACAAACAAAACCAAAGTTAGCAGAAGGAAAGAAATCATAAAGATCAGAGCAGAAATAAATGAAATAGAGACAAAGAAAACAATAGCAAAGATCAATAAAACTAAAAGCTGGTTCTTTGGGAAGACAAACAAAATTGATAAACCATTAGCCAGACTCATCAAGAAAAAGAGGGAGAGGACTCAAATCAATAATATTAGAAATGAAAAAGGAGAAGTTACAACAGACACTGTAGAAATACAAAGCATCCTAAGAGACTACTACAAGCAACTCTATGCCAGTAAAATGGACAACCTGGAAGAAATGGCCAAATTCTTAGAAAGGTATAACCTTCCAAGACTGAACCAGGAAGAAATAGAAAGTATGAACAGACCAATCACAAGTAATGAAATTGAAACTGTGATTAAAAATCTTCCAACAAACAAAAGTTCAGGACCAGATGGCTTCACAGGTGGATTCTACCAAACATTTACAGAAGAGCTAACACCCATCCTTCTCAAACTCTTCCAAAAAACTGCAGAGGAAGGAAAACTCCCAAACTCATTCTATGAGGCCACCATCACCCTGATACCAAAACCAGACAAAGATACTACAAAAAAAGAAAATTACAGACCAACATCACTGATGAATATAGATGCAAAAATCTTGAACAAAATACTAGCAAATAGAATCCAACAACACATTAAAAGGGTCATACACCATGATCAAGTGGGATTTATCCCAAAGATGCAAGGATTCTTCAATATATGCAAATCAATCAATGTGATACACCATATTAACAAATTGAAGAATAAAAACCATATGATCATCTCAATAGATGCAGAAAAGCTTTTGACAAAATTCAACACCGATTTATGCTAAAAGCTCTCCAGAATGTGGACACAGAGGGAACCTACATCAACATAATAAAGGCCATATGCGACAAACCCACAGCAAACATCATTCTCAACGGTGAAAAACTGAAAGCATTTCCTTTAAGATCAGGAACAAGACACGGATGTCCACTATCACCACTATTATTCAACATAGTTTTGGAAGTCCTAGCCACGGCAATCAGAGAAGAAAAAGAAATAAAAGGAATACAAATTGAAAAAGAAGTAAAACTGTCACTATTTGCAGATGACATGATACTATACATAGAGAATCTTAAAGATGCCACCAGAAAACTACTAGAGCTAATCAATGAATCTGGTAAAGTTGCAGGATACAAAAGTTATGCACAGAAATCTCTTGCATTCCTATATACTCATGATGAAAAATCTGAAAGAGAAATTAAGGAAACACTCCTGTTTACCATTGCAACAAAAAGAATAAAATACCTAGGAATAAACCTACCTAGGGGGACAAAAGAGCTGTATGCACAAAACTATAAGGCACTGATGAAAGAAATTAAAGATGATACCAACAGATGGAGAGATATACCATGCTCTTGGATTGGAAGAATCAATATTGTGAAAATGACTATACTACCCAAAGCAATCTACAGATTCAGTGCAATCCCTATCAAATTACCAATGGCATTTTTTCCAGAACTAGAACAAAAAATCTTAAAATTTGTATGGAGACACAAAAGACCCCGAATAGACAAAGCAGTCTTGAGGGAAAAAAAACGGAGCTGGAGGAATCAGACTCCCTGACTTCAGACTATACTACAAAGCTACAGTAATCAAGAAAATATGGTACTGGCACAAAAAAGGAAACATAGATCAATGGAACCCCATAGAAAACTGAGAGGTAAACCCATGCACCTATGGTCAACTAATCTATGACAAAGGAGGCAAGGATATACAATGGAGAAAAGACAGTCTCTTCAATAAGTGGTGCTCGGAAAACTGGACAGCTACATGTAAAAGAGTGAAATTAGAACACTCCCTAACGCCATACACAAAAATAAACTCAAAATGGATTAGAGACCTAAATGTAAGACCAGACACTATAAAGCTTTTAGAGGAAAACATAGGAAGAACACTCTATGACATAAATCACAGCAAGGTATTTTTGATCCATCTCCTAGAGTAATGGAAATAAAAACAAAAATAAACAAATGGGACCTAATGAAACTTCAAAGCTTTTGCACAGCAAAGGAAACCATAAACAAGACCAAAAGACAACCCTCAGAATGGGAGAAAATATTTGCTAATGAAGCAACTGACAAAGGATTAATCTCCAAAATTTACAAGCAGCTCATGCAGCTCAATAACAAAAAAACAAACAACCCAATCCAAAAATGGGCAGAAGACCTAAATAGACATTTCTCCAAAGAAGATATACGGACTGCCAACAAACACATGAAAGAATGCTCAAAATCATTAATCATTAGAGAAATGCAAATTAAAACTACAATGAGATATCATCTCACACCAGTCAGAATGGCCATCATCAAAAAATCTAGAAACAATAAATGCTGGAGAGGGTGTGGAGAAACGGGAACACTCTTGCACTGCTGGTGGGAATGTGAATTGGTTCAGCCGCTATGGAGAACAGTATGGAGGTTCCTTAAAAAACTACAAATAGAACTACCATATGACCCAGCAATCCCACTCCTGGGCATATACCCTGAGAAAACCAAAATTCAAAAAGAGTCATGTACCAAAATGTTCATTGCAGCTCTATTTACAATAGCCCGGAGATGCAAACAACCTAAGTGCCCATCATCGGATGAATGGATAAAGAAGATGTGGCACATATATACAATGGAATATTACTCAGCCATAAAAAGAAACGAAATTGAGCTATTTGTAATGAGGTGGATAGACCTAGAGTCTGTCATACAGAGTGAAGTAAGTCAGAAAGAGAGAGACAAATACCGTATGCTAACACATATATATGGAATTTAAGAAAAAAAAATGTCATGAAGAACCTAGGGGTAAGACAGGAATAAAGACGCAGACCTACTAGAGAATGGACTTGAGGATATGGGGAGGGGGAAGGGTGAGCTGTGACAGGGCGAGAGAGAGTCATGGACATATACACACTAACAAACGTAGTAAGGTAGATAGCTAGTGGGAAGCAGCCGCATGGCACAGGGATATTGGCTCGGTGCTTTGTGACAGCCTGGAGGGGTGGGATAGGGAGGGTGGGAGGGAGGGAGACGCAAGAGGGAAGACATATGGGAACATATGTATATGTATAACTGATTCACTTTGTTATAAAGCAGAAACTAACACACCATTGTAAAGCAATTATACCCCAATAAAGATGTTAAAAAAAAATAAACCTGGAAGAAAAAAAAAGACACATGCACCCCAATGTTCATTGCAGCACTATTTACAATAGCCTGGTCATGGAAGCAACCTAAGTGTCCATCGACAGACGAATGGATAAAGAAGATGTGGTACATATACACAATGGAATATTACTCTGCCATAACAAGGAACGAAATTGGGTCATTTGTAGAGACGTGGATGCATCTAGAGACTGTCATACAGAGTGAAGTGAGTCAGAAAGAGAAAAACAAATATCGTATATTAACGCATATATGTGGAACCTAGAAAAATGGTACGGATGAACTGGTTTGCAGGGCAGAAATAGAGACACAGATGTAGAGAACAAACATATGGACACCAGGGGGGGAAAGCGGCGGGTGGGTGGGATGGTGGGGGATGAATTGGGCGACTGGGATTGACATGTATACACTGATGTGTATAAAATGGATGACTAATAAGAAAAAATCAATCAATAAATAAACATTTAGAACCCCACAAAAAACAAACAAAAAAACCAAAATAAATTAGTCACAGGCATAAAATGTACAGCATGAAAAATATAGTCAGTAATAATCAATATTTTTGTATGGTGACAGATGGTAACTAGAGTATAGTGGTGATCATTTTGTAATGTATAGAAGTACTAAATCAGTATATTGTGCACCAGGAATTACTATAGTGTTATAGGTCAATCATACTTCAAAGACAAACAAACAAACAAAAATTTAAAAAATTAAAAAACTAAAGTAAGGCTAGACACTCAACAGTGGTGTCTACACCTGTAGTAGAAACCAAGCACCAAATCCAGCAGATGGCAAAAGCTCTGACTGGAAGATCCTGGAAAGCTGTGGATGCCTTCTGAGCACTTTGGAAAAAGACTCAAGGATTCTGAAATGATGGTTTAAGTATCCCACTGGGAATCTTCCAAAAAAGTTAGGTTATGTGTGGGAACTGTCCACACATAAGGTAGAGATTTCTTAAATCTCTTGAAAGAGCTTTAAAAGTACAGAGAGTTCTCAACACATCAACTACTGAGAAAATCAAATTTAGTAGCAATTCAATAAATCCATTGAGCCTATTGTCAGGCTCTAAGCTAGATGCTAAGTCTGGGCTCCTCCGTGGACCCACTGCAGGAAAATGGGGGGTGGAAGAAGCCGTTGATAACACAGATTCCTGCCCCTTCCCCAAGTCTACTGAAGAAGAATCTTCTGAGAATGGGCCAAGGAGTTGATCATCTGCATTTTACCCACGCCCGTGCCGCAGGTGAGTCTCATAAATATGAAGTTAAACACTCCAGGAGAACTGTGGAAATTTAATTAAAAAATAGGAAAGAGGGCGTCCCTGGTGGCGCAGTGGTCGAGAGTCCGCCTGCCGATGCAGGGGACGCGGGTTCGTGCCCCGGTCCGGGAAGATCCCACATGCCGCGGAGCGGCTGGGCCCGTGAGCCGTGGCCGCTGAGCCTGCACATCTGGAGCCTGTGCTCCGCAACGGGACAGGCCGCAACAGTGAGAGGCCCGCGTACCGCTAAAAAAAAAAAAAAAAAAGGAAAGAATAGCAAGGTCTCCTCAAGATTTCATAGTGACCCTTTCTTGCAAGAACAGAGGAACATACACTTTGATTATTATTATTTTTACTGAAATCACTCTCTGACTTGATCAGAAGTGGCGTGACAGAATAAGCAGGACTTTTCTTTCTTTTTGATGACTTGTTGCCAGGCACTGCTCTAAATCCTTTGCATGTATTATCTCATTTAATGCTTAAGCCACCCTTACCTAACAAGCAGGTGCTTTTATTATCTCCAATTGACAGAGAGTTAGATAAGATGTCCTAAACCAGATCCTGTTCAATGCAAGTGGCAGTCAGGGAGGAGATAAATCAGAAAAGGAAGCGAAAGACCCTTGGACCTTGTCCAAAGCAGCATATCTAGTTGATTTCCCCTCTGAGTAGAGAGATGAATGATACAAAGTTAAAGAAGAAAAAAAAAAAGAAGATGATAAAAGAAATCAGAGTGCCCTTTAAGTCCTAGAAACAAAGATAACAACTTTCCAGATCTAATAAAGATCTAACATTCTATATGTGTTTGTCATTAACTTTTATGTATTTAGTAAGGTGAGTTACTCTAGGGTGGTCAATCTACCTTGAGTTACTTGTTTGATGTATAGAATAAAACAGCGGAACATTCCCATAAAACACATGACACTCCTCTCCACGGATTTATTAAAAAGACCCCCAGAGAAGAAAGTTATAAAATCTGATCAAGTCAGCAGTTCCAGCTGTGTAATTGATATCTACTGTTTTCTACTGACTGCTGAGAAGAACCTCCATTTCTGTAGCATAAACAGAATTCCCATTCCTTTTGCAAGGGGACTGCCATGGGGTAAATCTAAAAATAAGGTTCATCAACAAAATTATTTCATAAATTCCCAGAGATTTTCAGGAAAGCTCTGCAGACAATGGTTTCCTATAAATGTACTTCTTCTCTGTAAGTCATTTTTATATTTCAAGTCATTACGTTTGTTCTACATGATTCTTTTCTGTGTATAACATATAATATAGGCAGAGTATTAATCTCTTGAAGGATCAAGGAACAGCTAAGAAAAAATGGGAATGTTGAAAACTATCCATGGCTCTGTTTTTCCTTCTTCTCTCTTTCACAGATTCCTCTGCTCAAACACTACAAATATTCCATGCTTTATAATTAATATTGCTTCCATGACCCCAAAATATAGCTTCATGTTTTACCTTGGAAGTGAAGGGTACTAGGATATGCCACACCAAAGTATACCTCTCTGGAATAAGAATTATTTTGAGCTGATTATTTTGAGAAACAGCAGACCGAGGAGAAGCTCTGCAAACCACAGTAGAAGTTATCCTTTCATAAGGGAATTTTACTTTGATAAAGAAAACCTCCATTTGTAAGGGTGTCTCCCTCTCTGTATCAGGAAGGGAAGGATGACTGAATCACAAGAGCATCTTATCAATGGAGAAGACACCAGTTGAAATCTACAAGAACTAACCTTACCCTTGTTTACCAGGCTTTACCTGGTAACCTCCCAAACTCTCCCCCCCCGCCCACCCCCATACTTTTCCTTCTTTTGCCTTTAGCTGAAGATGGTCTTTAAGGTGGTGGTTCAGACCACCACGGAGTGTTACTCGTTTTCCCTGGTATCTCTCTTTTATACGTGGGGAAACATGTTAAGAAACTTCTGTTTGTTTTTCTCTTACTAATCTGTCTTTTATCTCCAGTGGTCTCCACCGAGAACTCAGAAGGTAGAGGCAAAATTATTTATCCTCCCTGACTGGAGAAAATAAGATTAAATATTGCCCTCATGAGATTTGTAAATTCTATAGCTGAGTTGTAGGAAACAAAACAGGTGCCTTTGTAAGTACTTGAAATACATTAGTAAGACTTACCCATTCCCCATGTTAATCTGTTTCAAAAGACAATCACTGTGTTACAAACAAAAGACTTCAAGCTCCATGGAGGTAATAAAAGGGTCTATGAATTCTGCTGAGTCACCGAGATTGGTTCACCCCAGCTATGACCTGGAACCTCTCCAGCCCTTATATTTGCATTTATAAAAAAAACTTTTTGGCTGCATGGGATCTTAGTTTCCTGATTAGGGATCAAACCCAGGCCACCTGCAATGGAAGTGCGGAGTCCTAATCACTTGACCGCCAGGAAATTCCCTATATTTGCATTTCTGATTTCATGATGAGAATTTTAGTAGGCAGACCTATGATATCTGGGCCTTCCATTCAAATCCTTTGTGTTCTTAATTTTTCTTCTGAAGCCATTTGCCTATTGTAATTTTAGTCTCCTTGGTGGGTGTGTGAGTGAAATTACTTCTGTAAACTTTTGGGGGGAAAAAGTGTGAAGTCAGCACAGAGTGAAACTAAAGTAAAGACATTTTCCAAGCCTCTGACAGTAAGCACTGATCTGCTCATAATCACTGTTTCTCCTCAAGCAGAAACTGTTCCTCAGTGATTAGCTTCCTCGGCTAAATACCTTCAGCAGCATTGCCCTTCAGGCACGGAGATTAGGGTTGGCTGTTGCCAAGTCCATGCGATGAGCTCCCAGTTGGTTAATGTGGTCCATTTGTTTGTGTCTCTTCCAGAGGCCGGAGGTGTTTGGAGAGAGCATTTTGGATTCCAGTCAGAGAATTCACAAAGCCCTGCCCCCGGGTGAAGTGTCAAGTAGGAAGTGATGACATTTGTCTATGTTTTTGACACTTTCTCGCCTTTTATACTTTCTCTCTCTGAGGGCCCTTGCTATTCCATCAATGTCTCTTCTCCCAGGGAACTGACATCTTACCTACCCATCTCAGTGTGGTACAGAAGACTGGGTCCTTTGCTGCCCTACGTGTCCTGATGTCCACCCCCTACCCCATATGCTCCACCCTGCCCTGCCACCCTATTTTCACCCATATGGCACGTGCCCTACCCAGATCCCCCGTCTCCTATCCCACTACCCACCCCACGCACATCTTTCCAACTGCACCACGTCCAGTATATAGGGTTAAAAGGTGAACGGAAGCACATTGAAAGGGTTCACAGTGTATTTGAGCAAAAATTGATTTGAATCAGGCAGCATCCAGTCTAGCAGGCGGAAAGGAGCTCCAGGAACTCTACAAAATGAAAGACCTTGGGCTCCCCTGGTGGCGCAGTGGTTGAGAGTCCGCCTGCCGATGCAGGGGACACGGGTTCGTGCCCCGGTCCGGGAAGATCCCACATGCCGCAGAGCCGCTGGGCCCGTGAGCCATGGTCGCTGAGCCTGCGCGTCCCGAGCCTGTGCTCCGCAACAGGCCACAACAGTGAGAGTACCTCAAAAAAAAAAAAAAAAAAAAAAAAACACATACAAAATGAAAGACCTTTACAGGCGGAAGGGAGTGGGAACAAGGGAATTATACTGGCCAAAAAGCAGGTTGGTTATGGTGAGGTCACTGTCTTTTAGGGAATACAGGGGTCTATCAGGCAGATCCCCTAAACAGTGCTAGCCAGGTGATTCCCGCTTGACTGCCTTAAGATTCCATTTCTGGGAGAACCCACATTGTAATTGTTAAGTCTCGGTTTGGCAACTCAGGGCTTAGCAGAAGCAACTGCATTTGGGGCCTGTTGTCTTGTTTGTCACAGTAATTTAATATGGCTCTTAAGATACGACCTGGTTCACTGTCAGCCCTCCATAAATGTTTCTAAGATCTTTCCTCCCTGTTCTCCTTACCCCATCTCTCCAGGGATCTTTGGGCCCTAAGAGAGGACACGCATCGAGGGCAATCTAATCACGAAGATGAAAGAAAATCACCGAAAGATGCACTTCAGCTTCAGGGAAACTGGATTTGGTGGGGGAGGGAAGGAGGGTATATTAAATCACAGATCTGTGACAAACAAGTAAGACTTTTGTATTTCTTTTATTTGAGTGTAAAAAATTATGTGCACTTTTCAGTCATATTTTGCTTTGTACGGACAATCCAGGAATCTTCTGTGTCTGACACAGTGTCAGACAGCATACCCATCTGTGAACCCAGTGGAGAGCCGGTCTCTCTGCTGAGCTGCACCTTCCTGGGGCAGGAATACCAGGAAACGGGTACTTTTATATACAGCTCATCTCCCATGTGCCACACACTCTGCACCGTCATCCCCAGGAAATATTTTCTATGTGTTTCCATATCATTCCTTCCCTTCTAGACCTCCAGCTTCTCAGCAGAAGAGCCACTCATTAGGTCTGATAAGAGGTAGAAATGGTTCTCTTTGCTCTGAGTGAAAGGAAGCAGTATAATTACCCACTTCACTCACTCAACTGCTGTTAGAGGATTTCAAAGGCTTTTCTGAAGGGGGTGAAGAGAGGACAGGGCAGGAGGACACTTTCCTCTGTCCAAACGTGAGCTACAGTCAGGAGGAAACACGCAACACTCAGCCACTGCAATTGGCTCACATAATTCCCTTCTCCGATATTAGGCTCCTGGAAGGGAGTGAAGATACCGAGCAAGTTAAACTTCAAGTAAAATTCTGCAGGAATAGAGGGAAACAGCAGAAGCAATGAGCTACATAACATCTCCAGATTTTCCCTCTCTCTCCTCATTCTGGTCTCTGGGTTCCTGGCTTTGTCTTATCTGTTTTCACTCGTTAGGATGTCAATTGCCTGAACTTATATGCTACTACAGTGGCTTAAACAAATTGGGATAAATTTTCTCTCCTAACAAAATGTCCTGAAGCAGGAAGATGATAGTTTGGGTTTACCTGTTTAGTGATACTCTCACGGCCCCAAAGTCAAACTCTCTTTTTAACTTTTTGTTTCATTGTTAGAAAATTGCCTTTTGTTCTCATGTTCTTCCTTTCATAGATGGGAGTTGGCGGTTGCTGCTTCAAACACTGCATCCACATTCAAGGGAGGAAGAAAAGACAGATGGGGGATGCCCAGAACCTTTGCCACTTTGATCAGGAAAGCAGAAACTAATTCCAGAAAATGCCTTCTCTTATTTCATTGGTCAAATATGGTCACATGATCACTCCTCACTTTTAAGTAAAATAACTAGGTGGCCATGGGTTGATTTTTCCAGTCTTGTAGAAGCAGGCAAGGAAGTGACCACCATCAAACTATACAGAAACATGATCTGATTCTGTGACCTTGATCCTTGTTGGTGAGAGGAAAAAAAACCTTCTTCTCTACCTTTTAAGTTCTGTTATGGAGGAGTGCAAATTAAACTGACAAAAGACATTAGTGAGAAAAAATACAGATTTTTATTTATACACATGTACATGGAGTTCAGAGAAAAATGTGACTCAGGAAGGCTGTTAGAATTTGGGGCTTTTATACCATCTTAATAGTGAATGGGGTAGGAAAGGGGGAACTTCTGGGAGATAAAAATGATTTTTTAGAAAGGGGGAAGAAAGGACGCTTATGGAAATAACAAATGGCTTTTTTGAAAGATGAATAAATAGACCCTTGGGAAAATGGTACTAGCTCTTTACCATCCTTGGGAGAACTGAGTAAATATCATGCACACGTTATACTTTCTGTGGTTCAGATGAGTCCCAGCTGAGAAAGGCTATCTGGGAGTCAGTTGTAGTTGAGCCTGTGAGCAGCCATGTGACTTGAGGCAGATCATCTACTTGGTAACCTTAGTCTGCTTATTTAAGAAATGAGTGGATTGCTTCAGATTAATTCTATGATGCCTTCTAGCTATGATAGAAAATCTGCTCTGCAGAAGGTAGTTCTAAGAAAGATCTTAGGGAAACATATTGAGTACTGTGTTTAGTCACACATTCTTCTTTTTCCATCTCATCAAAAAAAAAGTGCGATAGAAATTCAAGAGAAATATTTTCTAAGTTATCCCTCTCCTTCCCCCTGTCCTCATCGGCCCTCCAGCTCGCCCCTCATTTCTGCTTTGAAATCATAGGTGCTGAGGAGTACCAAAGCCCTCATTCAGTTAAACACTATTTGAGCTCTACACGTTGCGAAGGGTTAAGCTCTTTGATGCTGGTTGGGTTGAGAACAAATTCGGCACCTTCTCCTCTACATTCGCTGCTCACCTGTTTCTCTCCTTAGGTCTGTCTCTCTGCACTTGCCTAAATTTGGAAATATGGAACTAGCAGTCCCCCATGGTACCTCCTAATGTGCACATAGATGCCGGGAGACATGAGCAGCATCAGAAGCTATAGAAACTGTCAGATCTTTTTCTTTCTATCTCCCTTCCTTCCTTCCTTCCTTCCTTCCTTCCTTCCTTCCTTCCTTCCTTCCTTTCTTTCTCACCAAAGTTGTTACACTAATTCCACAGTTGAAATAAAAAGGAAAGAAATAAATAGGAAAGGGAAATAAACAGGAAAGGAAAGATCATCTGATGTCAAAATCGTGTCTTTTGTTCAATAATCTGCATATTGTCTCCCTTTGTCTGCTTTTATTTCCCTTGTATTTTCCGGGTCAGAGATTGATTAATAAAAGGAGTAAATAGACATTTAATTATAAGTAACTCTTCCGTTGATTCCTGTGCTGTTTTGAATTAGTCCCTGTTCTTTGGTGAATGAAGATATACAATGAGGAAAGAAGGGGTCTTGAGACTAATCAGGGAGATGCAGGACCCAGTATCACAATCTGATGTTGCATAACCAGTGGGGATAAGTGTATATGAGTCTGACAGTAGTAGAAAGAAGATCTTAGAGGTTCACCAAAGCTTTCCCTCTCCATTCTAGAGATAAACTCTTAGGACTAATGTAGGAGAGTGAAAGATGTGTTCTGAGAAGAATTTTTTTTTTTTTGAGAAGGATTCTAAAACTGAATTTGAGTTATGGGAAAATGCCACTGTTGCTTATGGATGTCTGCTATGGTTCAGGTTAAGAGAGGAATGCCATGAGTCTTTTCTGGCCTTACAGACTCTCTGGTTGGCTGCCCTAAAATAAATTAGACTTAGTCTATGAAGCAGAGCTAATCAAACTCTGATAATACATAGTCTTCCTTGTATGCCACTGATTCAGATTTTGCATTCTGAACACTAAAAATTACTATTATATCAATAGTATCCAGGAATAAAACATTCAAATACTATACAGCCAAAAAGTTTGGACAAATGACCTTAAATATTCATTTTGACCTAGAAATTCTATGATCCAGTGAAACACTGATTTTCTATCAGTAGCTCCTTTTTATTGTCTCCCTCTTTATTTTAACACATTATTAATAGGACAGTCTGAGTGTATCAGTAAAATATTACCTATTCAATATGGGCTAATCATCAATTTTTCATCCTAAAAGCCAGATATGACACATTTAAAATTCTAAAAGAGTAAAAACCTCAATCTATAATTCTATATCCAGCAAAACTATCCTTCAAAACATGAAGGAGGAATTAAGACATTCCCAGGTAACAACAGCTGAGGGAGTTTGTAGCTAGTAGAATTGCCCTATGAGAAATGCTGAAAAGAGTCCTTCAGGCTGAAGTGAAAGGACACTAGACAGTAACTCCAGAACACTAGTAAAGGGAAACTTACCACAATTCAAAAAATAATGGGAAAAATATCTGAAAGAGGTTTGACTTATAAATATAGATTATTAACCTGTTGCTTAAATTTTGGCAAAGTTTTTAGTGGGGAGTTCTAAAATTTTACAAGAAAAGAAACAAATATAATAATATTTAAAATAATCCTTTATATAAAAGGTCTCAATGTTTTAGAAAAAAATTACAGGAAATACTGTATCAGATATACAAAGTCTCATTTTTTCATCACCTTTACCGCTTCTTTTGCTTAGAATTTATAAATAAATGGATTCCAAATCTGTGTTTCTTTAAAGGTGTAGATCTCTTTTGCTGTGCTCTTGTCTCTCTGTTGCGAGACACAAAAGCACAAAATGCAGTAACCCTCCAGAGGGCAGCAGAGACTATAAGCATCAACCAGGAGCCCAGTCCTGGCAACGTGGGAGAGAAAGCTTGGAACTAAGAGTTATTCCACCTCTGAGCCCTTAGGACTAGACACACAGACTAATTTGTTTGGTCATAATGACCTCTGTCATGTTATATGAACGGTGAAATTTATATGATAACTTTTCATTACATCTGTCTGTCAATCTCTACATTTTTCCTATGAGTCAACAACATACAAAAATCCCACTTTTAAGAAACTTTGATTTGGGAAAATTCATAGCTAGCAAAACAAAGCATGTTTACAAATCTAAGTAAATATTCTACAGTACAATTCTAAAATTCTCATATTCATTTTGTATAAAATAAAAGTACTTCTCCTTAAGGACCAATATAGCCTAGGTTTTGGAGTCTCTTGGGTTCTAATCCGATTGCCACCATTTATTAGTTGTGCAACTTTGGCATTTAATCTCTCTGTGTGATATTCTTCTGCCAGCACTATCTTCCTCGTAGAATCTCCATGAAGACAAACCATGCTGTGCATGCATATTATTTAGGTTCTGCTGAAGTAACCCTGCATGACAAACAACTCTCAAATCCCAGTGGCTCATAGAAACAAACATTTCTTTCCTGGTGAACTCTGGCTCCACCAGGCCAGATTGACTTGGGTTCAGATCTGTTCTCGTCTCTCATTCTGGACGCAAGCTGAAGGAGCAGGAATTATCTGGAGTCTGTTCATCTCATGTGGATGACAGAACAACAAAAGGACAAGTAGAACTAGGTGATGCCTTCTGAAACTTCCAGTCGGAGCTGGTACATATTGCATTGGTTAAAGCTAGCATATGACCAAGCCCAAAGTTAGTGAGATAGGGAAGTATATACGATCCCTGGGAGACCATGGCAAGACTGGTAAAGTTTTATGAACAAATAGGACACTGAAATGGAGCAGGACCCTATGATCTTTCCCCGCACCCCCCATGTCCTCCTCCTGCCTTTTGTCTGTGAAAAACTTTACCCAAAGAATAAGTTTAATCAGAGAAGTGGGAAAATGCAGAAGCAAAGAAAATCAGTCATACAGGATAAAACAATGATAGTTTAGTCAGTAAGTAAAGTCAAGGAGCTTTAGTTCCTCCTCAAGGACTATAGATGATATTCTGAGCCATGTCCTGTGAGCTGCTCTGTAGATACTGAAACTCCCACCAGGTGGAAGAAGCTAACTACATGATGACCGGGCTGTAGCCATGACATAAGCTGCCACAATTCCGAGAATTGGTCTCAAAGGAATGTGAAAAAACCGACCCTGGAACTGAAGATTAACTGCACCTATAACAATCGAGATGACACTGGTCAGAACACCGATGACCAATTTCAAGACGACTGTTGGAGCTGACTGTACCTCCCTCCACCTATAAAAGCTCTTGCCTGCGATTGTCTGGGGTGGAGGTGGGGAGACGGCCTTTGGACAGGTGTCCACGCCACTCCCCAGCCCAGTTTCCACCATGCAAAATAAAGGAATCTTTCCTTTCCACCAACCTTCCCTGCTTATTGGCTTTTGAGTGGCGAGCAGCCAGACCCCACTTTCAGTAACAACACTATAACCGTATGTAAAGTGTGTTACACACAGTTGTGTATACACACTCAAATATTTCCTATCATTGCTGCTCCCAGAACTCTCCGTCCACTTTCATCTAGTCCTTCACCAATCTGCTGGCTCAGCTCCACATACTATTTATGAAACTAACCATTGTAAAACTGGGGTGGACCTTATTAACCCGTTTACTTGGGTCTGTTTCCCCAAAGCAGAGTAGAAGAAGGGGAGTCCACTTCCTATTCTGCCGGCATCTTATACAGCATCCTTCTCTGATCTTTCCTCTCTTAAGCTTTCTTTGATCACCAGTGTTGAAAATAGATCTCTTTTCTCTTCTTCTACATCAGCATTATCCCACTGAAATATGATGTTAGCCACATATATGATATAACACTTTCTAGTAGTCCTGTTAAAAAAGTATTCAAAAATGTTCAACAAAAACGTCGAAAGTATCATCATTTCAACATGCAATCAATATAAAAATTATTGAGGACTTTATTGAAATATTTAAAAAATTTTATTCATAATGTCTTCAAAATTCAGCATGTATTTTATATGATAGCACATCTTAATTTAAATTCTCCGTGTTTCAAGTGCTCAATAGCTACAAAAAGCTACTGGCTATATTGAAGAGTACAGCTCTACATCTTACCTTTCCTTTGTCATTTATCGTTGTGTGCCTGACTTTCTTCTTTCCATCAGAATGGATGTTTTCAATTTTGTCTCTCCCATGATACCTCTGATGTTTGTTTGGATGTTGATCTTAATCTAGGTCTGACCAGGCATTAAGAATAATAAATACACACATAAATAAACCATTTAGAATAAGAGCTAAAGACATAAAAATGCTGAGGTACAGATTAAATAATTTACAGACTAAACACCTATCATGTTTGCAGATATGTAATCCTACCTTGGGCTTCCTCAGATCATCCTAGATAAGATTTAGAGGATAGAGTATCTTAGAATGTAACACACATTCAAATGATTTTGTTTTCAGTCATTAATTTGATCAACCTATGAAGAGCAAAGTTCTCTCTCTCACCAGGTAGCTGAGGTTTACTGAAGCAATTCAACACACCTTACTTTTTATAGATACTGCTTAACTGAAATGACTGCAGGGATGTTATGTGCCTATAAATAAATCCATAAGAAGCAACAGTGCATGTAAGGCAGTAACTTGTGGGAAGAATCAGTGCAGTATCTATTGAGATTGGGTAGGAAATCAGGAAGACAGCTCATGATCTATAGGTTAGGATGTGCTAGGTATCAATGAAGAATGGTTGTCTATAGCCATTTGGGTTACTGACGGTCAAGGATCCTGAAATCTTTCTTTCCATACTACTCTGCCTTTCCATGTTTTGTCAAAGGCTGGTTAATTATGTGTGATGTGTGCTATGGGGCACAGGGGGGTATAATGGAAATATAACTTGTCTATTTCCCATGTCTGTTTCCCAAGTTGGTATTTTGATATACATTTATCGCACAGGTGAGACATAGTATTTAATACTAGATATTGATGGGTAAAGTTAAGACTTTTATTTAATAAAACACATAAATCTTATAAACCAAAAGAATATCCCAGTCTTAGGATCTGTGTGAGTACAAGATGTAAACACACAGATTCCCACAGATACATGAAGAGATGTTCTTTGTAGAGATAAGCTGGTAGAGACCACCAGCTTTGTTCAGGCACTCTGTGCTTCAAAACTCACGCTTCTGAATGTGAAAAAGAATACATATATACATACATATATATATATATATGGCTGAATCACTTTGCTGTATAGCAGAAACTAACACAACTTTGTAAATCAACTATACTTAAAAAAAAAAAACAAAAAACCCAACTACGTCTTCCATTTATTAGCTGTGGGTCCCTGCATAAGCAAGTTAAACTAAGTATCAGAATTTTTAAAATTGATATGATAATAGTAAGTCCTTCATTGGCAGGGTTAGCCTTGCATATACAAACACTCAATATGTGTTAACTGTTGTTAACAATTTTAGGAAAGAGACAATATTTTTGGCCATTTTTTTCCTGCAAAATCTCTTCCTCTATACCTGAAACAGAGAATAAAATACCTACTGCAAAGGAACGCTGGACAAGATTCCCAAACACGTAGCTTTCTTTGTACTGTTTTTGCCTTGCTTTCTAAAGCTTCTTTTTAAACTGACATATCCATGAAGAAATAAGGACCTAATAGGCACATTTCAATTAACTCTAAACATTTTGAAACTGGGCATTATTATTCATCACGGATCTTCTGGTTTAAAAATTGGAAGAAGCAGAAAAACCCGATTGCTGTGGAAAATGACAGTCATCCCCTATTTGTTTTCTCTGTGTCTCATCTATGGCAGCAATTTCTGACTTCTACATCTTAGAACTGTTTCTCAATTATGCCAGAGTTATTATTTTGTTGGAATCTATCCATCATGTGAAAGATACAGATGACGACTGTATCAGCTTATACATCTCAAATGCATCTCAAATCATAAGGCACCGAGAAAGCTGGTCTTAGAAGGTAATTAACTGCTTTGTCCTCTGTGAATTGAATTAACAATCTAGTTCTCCAATCCAGTCTAGCTGATTGTTTCTATTTGCAGCCTGATACTTTGCTCTCCGACTTCGTGTAATAAAGGATAATTAAGACATTTACACTTACTTTGCCAGTAAGAACATTGCTCTTGCTGTTAAGGAGTAATTCTAATCTAATGTGATTTCTATTTGCATAATATCCTGTTGTAATATCAAAAAAAACACTTTGCTGCAAAACAGAGGAAGGTATTGCAATTGGGGTTTATAGAAGAGAAAGAAAGGTCATGAATAATCACTGTCAAATAGGACAGTTAGCTTACTCAATCAGTTTGCTCCAACAAAATTAAGCCTATTTTCTCTTGGAGGTGGTTAAAACACAATGTAGGCAACTCCGTCAAATACGTGCTCTATGGCATTATTCAAACACCCAACTGGCTTCTTAACTCAGTGTTCCTCTTTTCACCTGGTTGGGTGTAATCCCACTGGCAAACAGCATTTTAAAATTCAGTTTTGCTTTCTCTACCTCCTGTGAATCAAAAGTCAACCAAAACAAGTCGTAAAAATGCTATTTTTACCAAGGGAGGACAAGTTTCCACAGGCAAATGAAAGTGAAATTAATAATCATCATTCATTCAAATTGTAATTTTTGAAGACCTAAATGCCCCAGTTTAAAACAATGTTAATGAACTTCGTGGTTCAATTATAGTCATATGGATAATTCTAACTGACCTTAACCTTACAGTTGAAAAAGCATTTCTATTCACACAATTCTGTTTCCATGTTAAACATCTAGATGCAACCTGAGAGGCTGTAGGGTGACCTACCATCTCATTTTCCCCAGGACTGAAGGGTTTCTTGGGAGGCAGGGCTTACAACGCCGAAACAAGAGCAAATTAGGATGGTTGGTACTCTATAATATAAAACTCAAATATCTTAGGATAGCTCAGAAGTTAAATTGGAAATCTTCTGCAAAGTGAAGAAAGCCTGAGTCATTTATTATGTGTTCATATAGTTACACTTTATTTAGCACTTTCTGTAAAGCAACTATTGGCCTGGGCACCAGAGATTCAGATTCAGTTCTTGTCCCATATATATGCACGATAAGAGAGAAATAAACAAAAAAAAAATCAGAATAGAGGTATGTACAAGGCCCTAAGGGACATAGAGGAGAATGATGAGAACTTGTATACTTCTTTCTTTCTTTCTTTCTTTTTTTGCGGTACGCAGGCCTCTCACTGTTGCGGTCTCTCCCGCTGCCGAGCACAGGCTCCGGACGCGCAGGCTCAGCGGCCATGGCTCACGGGCCCAGCCACTCCGCGGCATGTGGGATCTTCCTGGACCGGGGCACGAACCCGTATCCCCTGCATCGGCAGGCGGACTCTCAACCACTGCGCCACCAGGGAAGCCCAAACTTGTATATTTCTGATGTCTATTTTCTAAGTTTGACTTTTGTTATTTATACCTGTTAAAGGGTCACATATATTTAATACATAATTAAACTGAAAGTTTAGCAACTTAAAAAAATATTCTGCATGCATAATCAACAAACTCAGCCACTAAGTCATATGTGAAAATCAAATAATTCTTGAATAAATCAGTTTTGGGTTAGCATATAATTAATCTTATTTCACAAACAACCTCAAGGTTTATGAATTTTACAGCATTTTTGACCAGCCTTACATACTGATAAAGGGGAAAATTCACCAAGAAGACACCAGTTCTAAGTGGAAATAACTTAACAAAGAATTTCAAAATACATGAAATAAAAATTGATAGAATTGAAAGGAAAAAATAGAGAAATTCACAATTATAGTTAGTAAATTCGATACTCTTCTCCATACCTGATAAAACAAATAGACAAAAGTAAATACAGAGAAAATTGGAACAACACTATCAACGAGATTGACCTAAATGACACGGATAGATCAGTCCACATCTACCCAACAACAGAAGAATATACATCCTTTTTAAGTGCACATGGAAAATGCACTAAGGTAAATAATATTCTAGGCTTTAAAACAATCCTCAATACATTTATAAGAATTGAAATCATTCAAAGTATGTTTTCTAAGCACAACAGAATTAAACTAGAAATCAATAGTGGAAAGATACCTGAAAAATACTCAAATATTTGAAAATAAAACAACACGCTGGTAAATAACACATGTGTTAAAGAGGAACTCACAGACAATATTGGAAAATATCTTGATGGTATAAAAATAAAAACACGGTATTGTCCATATCAAAATCTGTGGGGGGGGCTTCCCTGGTGGTGCAGTGGTTGAGAGTCCCCCTGCCGATGCAGGGGACACAGGTTCGTGCCCCGGTCCGGGAAGATCCCACATGCCGCGGAGCGGCTGGGCCCGTGAGCCATGGCGCTGAGCCTGTGCATCCGGAGCCTGTGCTCCGCAACGGGAGAGGCCACAACAGTGAAAGGCCCGCACACAGCAAAAAACCCCCCAAAAAACCCCTAAAAACAACAACAACAACAAAATCTGTGGGATACAGCTAAAGCAATGTGTAGAGGAAAATTTATATCTTTAAATGTTTCTATTAGAAAAAAAGGAACATTTCAAACCAATGATAAAATTTCTTACCATAAGAAACAGGGGGCATGTGGAAAAGGGGAGGAGAATTAAAGACAAAGCAAACCGAAGAAAGGAAATAATAAAGATGAGAGCAGAGATCATTAAAATTGAAAACAGAAGAACAATAGGGAGAATCAAAGAAACCAAATCTGATACTTTGAAAAAAGCAGTACAATTAATGAAGCAGTGCTAATGGGAATGCAGAATTGAGATAACCACTTTAGAAAACAGTTTGGCCAATTCTTTTCTTTTTTTTCTTTTTTTTTAAACATAGGCATAAATCTTCATAATCTTGGATTAGGTAATAATTTCTTAAATATGGCAATTTCTTATAAGCTAAATATTTAGTTATATTACCCAGCAATCTCACTCCTAGTTATATACTCAAGAGAAATAAAAACATATATTCACAGAAAAGCCATGCACAAATTTTTCTAGTGACTTCATTACCAAAATTGGAAATTAGTCAAATTTTTGTCAACTGGAGAACAGATAAATAAACTTCGGTACATCTATAAAATGAAACACTAGTTAAAAAACAGAAAAGAAACTAGTGACAGTCATTCAACATTGATAAATCTCAAATGCACAGTGCAATGTGAAAAAATCCAGGTTCAAACTGCTATATGCTATATGATTCCATTTATATGACATTCTGGAAATATCAAAACATTAGGGACTGAAAAGAGATCAGGGTTTTCCAGGAGCTGTGGCTGAGAGTAAGGAATTGGCTGTAAATGGACATGGGGATATTTTGGTGATGGAAATATGCTGTATCTTGATCATGGGGGTGGTTATACAACTGTATGTGTTTATCAATATTCATAAACTTGTACACTGAAAAAGGTGCATTTTACTGCTGTGTAAATTATAGCTCAATAAACCTTACTTTAAAAAGAAAAAAGGATATATGGATAAAGAACATTTTATTTCTTTTATGCACAGTTCCAAGAGGGCCTTGTAATATAGAACACAGATACCTTCAAACTGGTAAAAATTAAATCATGTACTTAAATTTCCTGAAAATGTAGTCATGGATGATATTGTAAAGAAAATTCTCTTATGGGCAATGAAGCTGCATACATCTATTTTCATACTTCAGTAATTAATCCTCCTTATGTGGCTTTTATAAAAGTAGGAACTTGGCAAATGCAATTGTCAGATGCTCTATGTAAATACTGATTGACTCAATAAATGAATAAATGAGTTAATCAAACAATGAACAAATTAATTGAGATAAGCATTCTGTAATCATGTACTCCAAGCTACATACGAGGGGTGTATGCTTCCTAAATGAACTCTATAATAACTCTTTGTGTAAATGAATAATTAAAACATGAAAAACAAAAACATCTGTTTTAAAAACAAAAGACCGTATTTGATAGGAGTTTTTAAAATACTTGTATTACAGAATGTTTAAAGTTCAATTCATTGAGATTTCATCACATCCTAGGTTAGTTTTCAGAGTAATTATTGATGATTTTCTTTCTTTAAACCCCAATGCAGAGATTTCAAAATATAATACCTAACATTTATGCTCACCATGTGCCTGGCACTCATAAACGTTTTACGTATAGTACCTCATTTATTTTTAACATCAACCCCATTACACAGATTTCTATTATTATACCCATTTTCCAGCTGGGGAATCTGATGCAGAGGAGGTTCAGAAACTTCTCCAAAGTCACAGAACTATTGTTCTGAGGAGGATCTGGGATTCAACCTTGGGAAGCCTGGGCTCTGTAATCAACAAATTATGATTAATTGTTACCTAGGTGCTTATAGACAGCAACATTCACTATACTCCTGCTTTATTGTCTACACGGAGATTATTAGGTGCGTGGGTACGTGGGCCAAGACAGGTTGGCTTTGGATGGTGTGCAAAGCCTTCGGTGTGGCCATTTCCTCATTGTTCAAAGTCAGCTTTTATGACACCCTTTACCTCCATTTAGGAAATTTATGAGCAGCGCTTGCACCCCATTGGTACTCTTCAGAGCTTCAGAAGAATAAAACCATATCTTTTATCTAAAAACTCTGTGATTTTCCCCCTAATGCCTCCAAATTTTCACTCTCCAGAAGCTAATATCCACCCCCAACAATGACGGGTATCATCAGATGGTAAGAAAGAACATCTTCCTTTATCCCCTTTGCAGAATCAGGGTATCTTGTCATTTCCCCTGCAATACCGAGAGGGAACAATTCTTTCCTCCTTGGCTCTGATCCTCAATCTTTCCTCCATTAAAGATTCTTCTTACAATATTTATCTTCTTTCTTTTTAGTCACTGCCTCTTACTGAGTACATTTCAATCTGACTCTGCTGCCCTTTACATCTATCTTCTTAATTTTCTACTTCTTTAGAGCCAAGCGGTCTAACCCGCTACTGCCTCACTTCCTCCCTGAGCCCTTGCTATCGGGCATCTTCCCCTTCTACCTCGTTGAAACCCCTCTCCTGCGGGTCAAATCCAACCACGATTTCCAGTTTTAATACCCCTACGCTTTCTGCAGAACGTGCCTACATTCAACGTCATGGCTTCAACTATCAAGTTAACACTGTATTGTCTCCTCTGTTATTCCACCTCTCACCTTTCACTCAAGTCGAAATTCTGTCTTCCATGTGGTTCAAAGGACATGCACTTGAAGATACCTGGACATCCATCTAATTAAATAAGATTATTTTATTTGAAACTAAACCTATGCCCCTCCCCTCTTTCCAAATATCTGTTAAAGGCAAAAGTCTTAAATCAGCATAACTTAGTTCCCTTCTTATCACCTAAATCCTTAGTCACTTAACCTTACTCATCTTTCCTTCACACTTTCTAAATGGACATCTCAGATCTTCCTCTCATACTTGGATTATCATTCCGATATCTCTGTCCTTACTGTCTCCCCCATTCTAACCCCCAGTGCACTTTATAATCATTGTAGTTGTTACATCGTTTTATTTCCAACAGGTTCTTCACAATAAGAGACCATTGCATATTTGTCATCTACTGTACAAATCTCAACTCTTCATTTGTAACTGAAATCAATGCACCCACTCTACCTTTCTATAGTAAACACCTTTGATTTTGGTCTGCCCAGCTGCTCTTACCCTAACTCGTGTAGGTTTTTTCAGTCCTAGTAACTGTTCTCTCCATCCTATCCCTTGCCACAAGTGGGAACAAGGACCCAGGCTTAATCAATTGTGGTATCACACCCTTTCCTGCAAAACTATGACTGGATCAAGAAGGGTCCCCTGACCGAGCTGAACCAATCAGAATCCCTCCGCAAGATGGATTACAGACCTGTGAGGGAGAAGCTGTCTCCTACAGGAATCTGACCTGGGAAATACCGGCCATATTTCTTTCAAGGAAGATTGCACACTTCTGGGTGTATCCAAAGAGAGTAGACAAAACAGAACACAAATTAATGTTGTTTGAGCTTATTGATCAAGACATAAATAGAGCCAGACCTACTCTTGGTCTTCTCAGTTACGTGAGCCAACACATTCATTTTAGATTCAACTTTTTATGTTGGGTTTCAGTCACTTGCAACTAAACGAGTCTGCTTATTACCCAATATCAACGTACCCGAGGTTTGGTTTGTTACTGAAAAACCATGTATAGAGTCCAGAGATGAAGATGAATCAGTGTCATTTGGAGTTCACAGTCAATTTGGAAGAAGATTGCCCTGTGTTAAGGTAATATATAAATGTTTATATTTGGCAAGTGCTTCAAGAGAAGTAAAGAGGGCTAACAAACTGCAGAGAAGGGAGTGATTCGTTTTGACCAGGTAGGATGGGAAGGCTTGTGGGCATAGGAGCTGTTTTCCCGCATCTTATTATTTATTATTTTAATTAATTAATTAATTAATTTTTTAACATCTTTATTGGAGTATAATTGCTTTACATTGTTGTGTTAGCTGCTGCTTTATAACAAAGTGAATCAGCTGTATGTATACATATATCCCCATATCCCCTCCCTATTGCGTCTCCCTCCCACCCTCCCTATCCCACCCCTCTAGGTGGTCACAAAGCACTGAGACGATCTCCCTGTGCTGTATAGCAGCTTCCCACTAGCTATCTATTTTACATTTGGTATATATGTATATACCATATGTATATATGTCCATAGCATTCTCTCACTTTGTCCCAGCTTAACCTTCCCCCTCCCTGTGTCCTTAAGTCTGTTCTCTACATCTGCATCTTTATTCCTGCCCCTGCCTCTAGGTTCTTCAGAAACATTTTTTTTCTCAGATTCCATATATATGTGTTAGCATACAGTATTTGCTTTTCTCTTTCTGACTTACTTCATTCTGTATGACAGATTCTAGGTCCATCCACCTCACTACAAATAACTCGTTAAGATGTGGCACATATATACAATGGAATATTTTTTTTTTTAAGAAGGCACACTTCAAGGTAGTTTTCACAGGGACTGAAAATGTTTGTCGGCATCCCACTTCTCCTTCACAACTGAGTGAAACATAATAAGATTTGTGCCCCTGCATGAGAGACAGGATAGCATCATGGTCAAGAACATGGATTCTGGGGTCAGCCAACTGGGGTTCCAATTCCAGTTCCACTAGGCACCAGCTCTGTGACTTTGGGCAAATTACTTTACTTCTCTGTGCTCAGGTTAAATGAGTGTGTGTGTCTACATCTACAATCATATCTATATCTGTATCTGTACAGTGTCTGGCACGTGATAAATACTGTGTGTTCGCTATATATGTCAGAAGCAGAAATGAAGTTTTGCAAGTTTAGTTAAGGTATTTTACACTTGATCTTAGCCAAAAGGCCGAGAAGCGATAGTTAAGGTATTTTAGAGACTGCCTTTGAGTTACTGTAAATAAGTTTTTGAACATCATCAATGATCATAAATGAAACACAATGAATGACTCCTTACCCAGAAGCTAACCAAGCATTGGAGATAGAATTTCAATGTCCTATTTATGGTGGCAATTCACTTTTTTTTTCCAGTTTTATTGAGATGTAATTGACATACAGCATTGTGTAAGTTTCAGTTGTAAAGCATAATAATTTGACTTACATACATGATGAAATAATTATCACAGTAAATTTAGTAAACATCCATCACCTCATATAGATACAAATTTAAAGAAATAGAAAAAGAATTTTCTTGTGATGAGAACTCTTGGGATTTTCTCTCTTTACTACTTTCATATATAACATACAGCAGTGTTAATTATAGTGATCATGTTGTATATTACATCCCTAGTACTTATTTATCTTAAAACTGGAAGTTTGTACATTTTGACCACCTTCATCCAATTCCCCCTCTCCCAAACCCCCAGGGCATAGGTGCTTTTTGAACTATATCTGGAAGGATGAGTAAGTTGTCAATACTACTCTTAAATTTGATCTCCAAACATATTGTTATTATTATTTTGCTTGCTCAAGTTCATTTTTTAAATCCTTTCCAATCTTGTTTGTTATCCTGAAATTATTTATATAAGGCCCCAGTTCATAGGTAGCTTTGTCTCCTTCCTGCTTGCCTTGCTACTAGCTTGTACCAGTTTTAGTTACTTCATGTGTACATACCTCTTCTCCTAATTAGACCATAACCTCCTGAAAATATAAAGATCATGTTATCATCTCTTCATGTCCCCTAACACAGCTCTGGGCACAGAGTATTAGGAACCATAAAGTATTAGGAAACCATTAAGTTTGTGACAGTTTAAGTGTCTGTATGTGGTATATGAACTTCATTACTCAGTGATCCTGAAAGTTTCCTGTTATTTTCAAGTAAAAAAACCTGGTAGCTGGAAGAATGCCTTTCTCTTCCATGAAATTATTTCGAGCATGCAGAGGAAAATAGATTAAATTGTGTTTGACTGACAGGTCTAAATTGAGACTAATTTTTTTACCTGCTTTCACCTCTAAGCTTTCAACTGGCATCTTGGGATTAATGACATTAAGTAACTTAGTTATTGAGGAAGTAAAATGTTTGTGAAGAAGATGATAAAAAAAGACAGGAATAAAAACTGAAGGAGTATTCAGTTTAGATGATTAGATTGAGATAGCAAATGAAGTAATAGGGTATCAGTAAAAATATATGAGACCTTGGCAATTCTTTTGCTATAGAACAGTAAGACACCAAAGCCATTAAAACACAATAGTTCGAAGTCAAAGACTTAGCAGGTTGAAATTACTAAGAGCTTAGAGCTGCTTTGCTATGGGAGATATAACTGAAGGTCATATCCTTGAGATCAAATGTGTGGAAAATAGTTCTTCCCACAGAAAGTGTAACACCAACTGATGTGAGGCCAATCAATGTATAACAGTAATTTCACAAATAGAATTACTGTGTAAAGATATAAGGAGATAGAGCTACAGAAAAATTGTATCTTAGCACAGAGAAGACAGAGCCATCAGAGAAGAAAGGAAAAATCAGCAAGTGTCTGGTTGGGTTTACATTAAGGTAGACCCAGGCTTTGTAGGGCCTAATATTAATTTGGGGGACACTGTTTAAAAAACAACACCATGAATGAGAAATTTGGTACAAAAGTGAATATTTATTTAGAGTAAGAAAAGAAATCACAAATGTAGATAATGGTACAAATATTACAAAATCCAGAAAAAATAACAGCTAATAATAGCCTGACACATCTCTTGAATTTTCTGCATTTTTTTTGCTGTGTATTATTTGATTGCCTTTTCATATGACAAAGATTTTCTTATAACATCATTCTCTACAAACAGAATAGAAAGATAATTGGTTTTTCCTCTAGCGCCATTGGTCAAAATATTTTTGCTATCAATTGTTTCGAGAAGTGTTTCTGCTTATCAACTCAGTGTTGGTCACGTCATATGAATTATTAGGTTGGCTGACAAATTTGGGAATCCTTCCCCCAAGTCTCTTTCATATATGAACCATTACAAATGTAGTTGCTGTTTGCGACACTGCTACAGATTTAAGACTTACAAACAAGAATTTGGATAAATTCTGTCTTGCACAAATTCCATCAAAAAGAAAAAAAATCCATGATGCTTTTATAATTGTATATGCTGCTTATGAATATATTATTGACATGAGGCAACTCTTTTAACTAGATGTTGTGAAATAGAATTCTCTGCTTGTAATTTTTTACGGGACATGATTCGAAACAAAAATTCCCACAGGATAGCTTGTAGTTCTTACATTTCACACGTCCTTCTCTTTTACTGTCTCCATGCTTCCCATGGTGGACACTTTCAGATTTTGATACCAACATTCATATCATGATACAAACCATGACCACAGATGGCCAACGATAACTATACCCAGAAGTGACTAGGAACCAAAAAGATACGTCCCACTAAACCCAAATGAAACGTATCCTCAATTCAACTGTGACAAGCCCGTTCCTCAAAATGCCACTTCAGTGCCACCCAACAGACACCAGGGAAGGTGAGAAGTGGATCAATCTCAATAGATTACAGTTACGTTAGGTTTGCAAATTTTACAAAACTATATAACTATGTAAACAAATTGTTAAGACACCTCCCAAAGCTAGACAAGCAAGGATTCCTGAAGCTTAATGGTTAAAAATTCATCTACTTAGAAAAAAAACACTATTTAGGAAAAAAAACTCTATCGAGCATTCTCCTTTTAGGAAATTTTTTTTTTAAATCTCCATTTTTAAATTGTGAAATTTAACTCGTAAACAGGAAAGCGCATGTATTAGTCCCCTAGGGCTTCTGTAACAAAATACCATAGATTAAGTTGCTTAAACAGCAGAAATTTCTTTTCTCACAGCTCTGGAGGCTGGAAGTCCAGGGTTAAGGTGCCAGCTGAGGCCTCTCTCCTTGGCTTGCAGATGACAGCCTTCTTGCTGTGCTCTCATGCGGCCTTTTCTCTGTGAGCCTCATTTAAACTTAACTACCTCTTTAAAGGCCCTATCTCCAAATACAGTCACATTGGGTGTTAGGGTTTGAACGTATGAACTTGGGGACCGCAAAATTCAGTCCATAATTATGCAGAAAATATATATGTGCAGTTTAATAAATAATCATAAAGCAAAGATATCTATAACCACCACCCAGGTCAAGAAATAGAACATCAGACCTCGTTTCTATTTTCCATAATCAATATCCAAAAAAGTTAATATTAATAGTATTTAAAATAAATTAACTTTAACTTGGTTGATTCTCTGGGCATAGATTTTCCAGAGTAGCAGTAGTTTTCTTTCAGCAAATTGAAATTATCGTTTCATTATCTCCTGACTTCCATTATTGCTGTTGAGTCGGCGGTGATAAATCTCACTCTTCTCTGTTTTTTTTTTTTTTTGTGGTACGCGGGCCTCTCACTGTTGTGGCCTCTCCTATTGCGGAGCACAGGCTCCGGACGCGCAGGCTCAGTGGCCATGGCTCATGGGCCCAGCCGCTCCATGGCATGTGGGATCCTCCCGGACCGGGGCACGAACCCATGTCCCCTGCATTGGCAGGCGGACTCTCAACCACTGCGCCACCAGGGAAGCCCCTCACTCTTCTCTTTTGAAGATGATCTTTCACTTCTTTAGCTGTGATTAAGATTTTCTCTTTGTCTTTAAAGTTTTGAACTTTTATTGTAATGTCTTTAGATGTGAACATTAAAAAAAATAGTTGTTTCTGGAGATTCATTGGAATTCTTGAGTGTCTTTTATCGTGTCTGGAAATTTCTCAGTCATCATCTTCGCATCTTTGCCTCTGACCTTCTCTCTCCCTTCCTTCATGAACTCCAATTAAATACATATTATGTTTTCTCATTTTATCTTTCATATCTCATCTTCTGTGTGCTCATCTTTTCATTTCTCTAATATGATTTCCATACAATTTCCTCTGACTTATTTTCCAAGTCACTTATTCGTTCTTCATTACGTTCTATTTGCTCTTAAATCCATCTGTTAAGTTATTATATTTCAAAATGGTAATCTAATCTCCATTTTTAGAATTTCTATTTGGCACTTTTTCTAAAATGCTGGATTACTTTTTGTAGTTTCCATTTTTGTAGGTACTGCAAGTTCGTCTTTTTCCATAGTATAATCTATTTCTATAATCAATGTTTTATAAGTTATGTCTGATAATTCTATTAGAAGTGTTTGTAGATCTGTTTACATATTTGTTTTTAATGCTTCTTGCGCATGGTTTTTTTTTCCTTATGTGCTTAGTTGTATTGTCTTTGAAATTTTATTTATGAATGTTCTTTGAAGCCTAAGATAAAGGATAAATGTCCATTTCTACAAAGGGTGCCTCAGGGAACTATTCTCAATCGTTTTAAATTAAACTCATGAGCCAAAGGTTTTTTGTGTGTATGTTTTTGGTCTTTTTTGTTTGTGTGTTTGTTTGTTTTGTTTTGGTTACTCAGGTGACATGAATTTGACCTCCAATCTACAGAAGGGTCAGCTTCTGTTTATGGCTTCAGGGACAGTATTATCCATCTCTTACTTGGAATAAAGGCAACTTTCCTAAAAATGCCATGGAATTTGATGGTGAAGGTGGGTTTTTCTTAGCTTATCCCTAACTTGAGAGTGTGGTTCTCTGTGGTCCCAGCAGAATACGTGAAGGTCACCTCTTAGACTCCCTAACTAGACTTCCTGGGCTTTGGTTTTCTTCCCAGGGGCTGTAAGGTGATCTAGCAAAAAGTTCAGATGTGCTTTTGTAGACAAATGTTTCCACAGCAAAAATGGTTTCTGTCTTTTCTTGCTTCTTCAGATTCCTTCTTTCCCTTTGATTATACCCTGACATTCCTTTCTACCTGCCACATCGTCAATAATTTTAAGACTTAAAAAATGTTGTTAATCCATCATTTAGTTATTTCTTAGTGGGAAAGTTAGTCCAAACGATCTAGACCACATTAATAGAAGGGAGAGTTTGAAAAATCTTCGGTGCATCTCTTGGTATTTTCCCCCCTACATTGTATTTAGGAGGTTTAGTAGACACGAGCCTTGAATGTTTTCCCCGGTGCTCAATTAGTAACCTATTGTGAATTGAGCCTGCAAATGCTTAAACTGGAAAGTTATCGATTAGGGATTTGGTTCTACTTTCAAAGCTCCGTACCTGAAACTAAAACACAGGGAGATTCTGTATTATTTGTGTTGTTATTTCTGACCTGCAGCACTGAGCTGGAGCTGACCATAATGGTGAGAGTAGGCAGTGTTCTGAAGACATTGGTAAACTGCTGCAGTCACATGTGTCATCACATGACCCTGCTTCTTATACTGTATGCAACACAAGTCCACTGGAGAGGCAGTTCTGGTCTGAGTTCCCAAGAAAGGACACCTGCTGTGGTCTGATTCCAAATTCTGAGATGTAGCTGCCATTCTCCGCTGAGGGGAACACAGTAGGCCACCCCAAAAGGTCCCACTTTGACATGTGGATTATTTTGAGCTCAAGGCAATTAAAACCCAGCAAACTCAGGAAAAACTTTTGCCTCTCCCTTAGTACCTGGAAGAATTTAGGTAGGGGGCCTGTACCAGGAAAAGAGCTGTTATCAGAGATAGTATTTTTTTATTGCAACTGCCTTTTTGGGGTTTGTTTAGTTTTGGGGGGGTTTTTTGTTTGTTTTATTCAGTTTTTTTAATCTAAAAGACTTAGCTGCATGGCTAAGTTCTCATCTTCCTGTGAAGCGACCTCCTGCCTTTTGAGGCCCAGACCTCATCCCGTTCCACGGGATGGGTGATAAGGGTGGCAGATAAGCTTCAAATTGCCAGACTTGCCCTTGGGTCTTACATTTTGATGGGACTCCGTATGTGCAAAATTAAATTTGTCTTTCTCTTCTTCCTCTGTCTTATGTCAATTTAATTATTAGACCAGGCAAAGAACCTAGGAGACAGAAGGGGAGAAGGAAAAATTTTCCACCCTGTCCCTCTCAGCCCAAAGAGTAACTGGCTGCACTACTTACCGAGAAAAGAGCAAAGAGCCCAGAATTTTCCACTAGATATAGGGAAAAATACAGGAACATTAATGTTTTATTTGCATAAGTTACAGTGATTCAAGTGAGCTGCCTCTCAGTACAGAAAAACCCACTGCCCTATTATATCCCACTGCTCCCTTTGTGCTGAGGAGGGCCCGTGTCCTCTTTCTGGCTTCTCATCAAGCCGCCGGGACATGCCTCACAGGCAGTGGCCTGGCCCACATTGGATGCCTGCCCCACTGGGTACCCCCAGCCTTTGCTTGAATCCACTACTGCTAGAGTCTCTCTGGCCTCGCGTGATAAGTACTGTTCTAGGCTCTCCTGCTTTGTCCCAGGGACACAAGAGACCCTGACAAGAATTTCTCATTGCATAACTAAGATCAGGCTGTAAGTTCTGACAAGACATTATGGAAATTTCAGGCACAGTAAGGCCACAGCATACAAACCTTCAAGTTGTGAGCTTTCAAAGATGCACACGTACGTTCCATCAGCTGCAGGCATGAGAGAAATGGCAGCTTGCCCTCGGTCTCCTATTGCTGACGATCCTTCAGCTTTGTCATCTCCCACCTGCTCTCCCTCCTCCAGTCAGTAACTCTTCTTGCCTGTCCAGTCGATGCCAGCCCCTGTATGCCAGCTGGTGCACTGTACTACTGTGCTTTGCAAGGTACTGTACTGTAAGATTAAACATGTTTTCTTTACTTTTTGCTTGTTTTTTATGTATTATTTGCGTGAAAGGTATTATAAACCCATTACAGTACACACCATATAGCCGATTGCGTTAGTTGGGTACCGAGGCTAACTTTGCTGGACTTATGAACAAATTGGCCTTACGAACGTGCTCTCGGAACGGAACTCGTGCGTATGTCAGGGACTTACTGTATATAAGAAGGAAAGTGTAACAAAGAAAAATTAAAACTACTTCTGGGAACGGCTACTCTCTGAGACCACAGTTTCAGACTCATTCTCAAGGACTCCGACATTGTACCTGTGTCTCTCTGTGTAGGTGGTCAGTTTACAACTTTCTATAAAGCCCCCATGGCTCTTCTATATTCTTCAAGTCAGCGCCTCCCTCCTGGTCATTGTTTCTGTTCTGGGATCTATGCCTTCACCATGACTCCCACGTTTGCAGGATTTCCTACCTACCCCAGAGGGACACATTAATCAGAAAAATTTCTAATAACACCAGCAGCACATTCCAAACTGAATATCAAGAACCTACGTAAGTATCCATTTTGTAGGTACTTTACGGTGTGTCAAGCAGTGTGAGGTGAAGACTTTACCTGCCTGTCCTGGCTGCAGACCCTGAATCATTCTAGGTCTCCCCAAAAAACCTGCACATCTCCACAAGGATGAGAAATAAGTTGTACTCTAAGTCTATACTTGGAAATAAAACGTTTTTTCGTAAGGCAGCTTTTTTTTTTTTTTTTTTTTAACTATAGATTGCAACCGTAGGGGAAGAAAAATAATCTTTCCTCTACCCTGTTAGGTTTTGTTTTGGGACCTGTGAATTAAACTGACAAGAGACATATTAACGGGAGAAGTGATTTATTTCCTATGCATACAGGGTTCCTCACAGAAAAGAAATGAAAACCCTAAAGAGGCAGTTAAACCTGGGGAGATATATATATATATAATTTTAACAAAGGGTGATAAAATGTGGACAAGGGTCTAGACAAAGGAAAAGGGGAGTTGGGTAAATTGTGGACAAGGGACTAGGAAATGTAAGATAAATAAGGTAAATAAGAGTTGTTTAGTAAGGTTTGCTGTGCACTCTCAGTTGATAAGAATTGTCTCTGGTGACAAAGAGGACAGGAGGACACCTTTACCAATGGAAATTTCCAAGTTTCCTTTACAAAAGGGAAACTTTTGCCCTGCTTTTAGGCAGAAGGCTTAAGACTGGGAGCTCCTCCTGTGTTTGCTGTTACTTAACTGTCTTCACCTCATAATAATCCTTATGCAATTAATTCTTTGCCAAAACAATCCTTTGGCAAGCCGCAGATTGTAGGGTGGCGTATTCTGCTATCCTTCACAACCCAGTGGGATTCTTGAAGTCACTATAATGGATCACTGCAGGCATTTAAAAAATGGAAATAGAAATGATCAATGCCTTGGGTTTGATAAGTGAATTTGTTTTGTGAAACAGGCACGTATTTGTGTACTCGGCCACGTGAAAAATGTGAAATATATTTCTCAGAGAGTGTCTGTTAAAAAGTTTGAGAAACGTTGATTTCATGAAACAACTCATCTAAATATGTAACTTTAGCTGCAACAAAGGGGGACCCTTCAGACTGTTATTCTTTACAGAAATTTAGCTTCTTTGAGCCCTGGTTTCGCAAGCATCCATCTGTACAGCCACTTTGCATCACATTTGCATCACTAAATGTACCCAAATGATTTTCCAAAAGAAAGGGACTCCCAAAGGACTACTAGTCTCTACTTCTGGAGAAAAAACATTGCATCCCACTTTAAATACCTTTTTTTCCTCCTCCAGCTTCTATCTATCAACATTTGCAAAAACATCTTAGCTGAATTTCAATCAGAGGGCACTAAATACATTATTTTACCTTGCTCTTTTTTCACACATCTTTTCATGGATTTATAGCTTGATCCCCAATGAAAATAAACTCCTTGAGAATAGATACCCAATGTTGATTTGAATTTCCCATTAAAAAGGTACTTAATAAATAAACTTTATTAGGACCATGATGTGATAGTGGAGTCCAAGAATTAAAACGCAGGTTAGCATCACTGAAAAGTGAATGAGATGAACGTGTGAGCCAGTTCAGCTAAAATGCTGCAGTAGCAGGGGTCCATCCCTCGTCAGTCTGTCCCTGTCCAAGTAGTGTTTGGTATCATCCGGTGGCTGTGGCTGCTCCATTTTAAAAATCACCAGAGCCAGTTCTGGGTCTTAGGACTGACTGGAGATCAATTTCCAGGCTCATAACAGGGATTTGAGGGATCTCCACGTCAGCTGATACACACTTCATTGGCTGCTTCCATGACACGTGCAAGGGGAGAAAACTAGGAGTGTTCAGACTCAACATCTACCTCCTGGCTTCTAAGCTGGGGTTTTCACCTTTTCCTTAACTGGCCCACCATCTCCATCCTGGACACCTGTATTGAAGAATAGAGGCCAGAGGGACAAAGGAGGTACCATTAAATTTTAGTTCTTATTAGAGAGGAGTTTTACAATATATGTTGACATATTTTTAAAAAATACAAACTTGGTAAGGAGAGACTTTATTCAGAAAGATTATCGCAGGGGGAAGAGAAAGGAAAGAGAAGAATGCAGTAGAGAGAGAGAGATCACAGCAATAGGAAGAGAGTTGTGACGTCAGATCTACAAGCATCTCAAGGACTAGGCAAAAAGGGCTTTCTTTTAGAGAGAGGAGTAAACAAAGTTAGAAAGAATGGGATGAAAGGGTGGCAGGATGGAATATTAGATGAGAGAAGGTTTCACCCTGAGGCCAGCCTATTTCCTGGGAAGGGTCTTAAAGAAGGGCTGTGTGCTCTCTTGGCTGAGGTGAGCCAAGATTCAGGGGGCTGGGGAAGGAGAGAATCTTAATCAGCATTTGGTTTATAAGCATTTTGTGCGTATTGATCAGTGAGAGCAGCAGTTCAGCTCATCACTTATGAGGCCAAGAATAGGACTTTGGAGGGTCTGAGTCTGACCTTGTCATAGGTAAACAGGGGGCATCCAGGAGTCATCAGCAAGTTATGTGGGGAATGATGGTTCTTAGCAATAAGTCATCTCAGGCACATGATAAAGTGTGAGGGGGTTTCTGAATCTTTACTGTTTTCCAGGAGAACAGGTGAAATTCAGCATTGCTGATGTCGAATGATTGATACTCAGGCAAAGGAAGAATAGGCTCCCTGATCAGAGCCCTAGAGGGGGAGGGGGTCTGAGTAGAGATGGGGTCAAGGGGAGGCCTCGGGACCCTGGAGGACCTGGTGTGATGCTGCTACCACCACTTTCTGTTGACGGTAGCTTTCCATATTGGTTTTCATCATTGAGAATCTCTCTTGGGGAAATAGAAATGATTTCTACGTGTTCCTGTCTGCTTTCTCCCAACTATCAAACGAAGACCAGAGGATTCGTTAGTAGTGATAACATAACCCTGTCCTGGGACAGAGATGGCTTCAAAGGGCGTCTCAAGCAAGAGAATTTGTAGAAGACACCAATATAAGGTGATTTATTTAATCATTATAATACTGTAAGATTATCTTACAAATTATCTGTTGTCATAATTAAGAGACTAGGCAATAACAAATTCCCAAAATCACATTCTGAGGAATTACATAAATTGCTTGGGGGAAACATGCACCATGGGGTAAGGAAGATAAGAAAAGCATTGGCTAAGAACATCATTTTTTTTTTAAATGCAGAACTGAATCATTTAGAAGTATTTCTTTTTAAATTGACAGGATTTGTGGGAAAAAATCTTTGAGGGGAAATTTCTTGGCATTTTCATACATATGTTACCTGAACTACCAAGCTATGAAACCAATCTGTCAAAATTTAAGAAAGCTTTTGCATCTAGGATTGCAGAAATACTGACTTTTGATTTTCCTCCTTTATTTTTATCCTGCTTGCCTTTGCTTCCGTTCTCTCTTAGGCTGATATACAAGCAAAGTTCTTGGAATTTATTAATTTTTCTTTTTGCCATAAAAATAGAGAGCTTTGTGTTTATTCATAATGAGATTTTTAGCTCATGACAGAAAGAAGGTCAGTAAGGAATCAAAGAGGATAATTCCAAGAGCTCATGTCTGTTTATGAGTCAGTCAAAGCAAATTGAGAAAATTAATAGAAAAAGGAGGGCCTGAATTTATATGAAAATGAGAATTTAAATCCCGAATTAATGAAAATGATCTGAGGTAATGTGAGAGACTCATTTCTATCCCCCAAATATTGTGTACATGTGTGGGGCAGATGGAAAGTTTTATCTATAAGTAAAACAACCTGTTATGATATAAATAAATAGAGTCATACGAGGTGCAACAAGGAGAGCACACAGACAATTTAGGGTGGGGTCTGAGGATCAGGGGAAATCTTTGGGTTGATTGATTTCTTGAGGTCAGAGTGAAAGCAAAATTCTGAGCAAAGAAGAAAATACTGTGCTAATCACAAGATATTCATTGGTTATAGTTGTCAAACTACAGGAGATGGTCATTCAGACTCTCAGGGATTATAATCTATACCGCCTTGAAATTTAAGGATTAAAACCAGGATCCAGGATCCATTTCAATATGTACATCGCTCTTCTAGACGTTTTTTTCATCAACTGGTACAAAGGCAGGGTGAGTTGGTGGTCAGAAAGTCATCCTCGATCTAAAGCAATTTACAAGCTCTATTGGCCTGCTATTGTTACAATTGAAACATACATTATTTTACTCGTTACTTTATGTAGCACACCTATATGGTTCAGTAGTAACATCTGATGTTGTAGTAAGATGCACTGCCCACTATGGGTCACCCATCACAGTCAACGGAATAGAAAGCCTAGAGAGGAACAAACCCTGACCTTAGTGTTGGCAACCGGTAAAAGGATTCCCCTGATATGTCAGCATCTTTGAGGAATTTCTAGATAGAGGGCTGATGGGAGAAAATTGAGGTTGCTCAAGAAAGATTGACTTCCAGCAACCTCTCTGAATAAAAATAACCGTCAGTAGGAAACACAGAGCAGTTCTTGAGAAAATCCCCCTTCAACCTTTTGATTTAAGGAGCCTCAGGGCAGGGGTGACGACTGGCTCTCAGAGCATTGGGGAAAGTGTCTGCTAGGTATTTATTTCTTCATACCGAGGTGCAGCACATGGAAACTATGCTTCACTGGGAGGCTAAAGCAAACAAAACAGCCAGATATTGGAAGCTTAACCCTGTCTGTGCAGGGAGCAGCCTGGGAAGCTTTGGTTTTAAACACCAGAGACCAATGCCGATTGATTTCAGCAAAATGTAAAATTAGGATATTAGGTCTCTCGGAGAATCGCTGGGATGCTGAGGAACTGGGATTATTAAACAGTCAGGAAACAGACTGTAAAACTGGACATGGCAGTTTGTAGCGTGGCTACCAACAGCTGTGGGCACCCAAGGCCAGGGTCAGTTCTGTTCCTTCTGAGCCTTCTTGAAAGAGTGATTTGCTATTTGCTTAACTACCCCAAAGTATTTATCACAGTCCCGACTTCTTTGCATCTTTGGTTAATGGTTCAAGAGCCCAGGCAAGTACACCTCATTGTCTAAGTCTATGCCAGGGGGAAAAAAAATCTAATCAAATAGACATTCTGTTGTTTTGCTGAACCAGCTATCATTCGAGAGAAACAAAATTTCAGATATACTCTTATTGAACAAGTCATCAATTAAACAGAATCTCGTGAATAAGAAATCCATGGCATAAAAGACTGGTGGTGAGAGTCACAACCAGTTAGACATAGCTTTAAATATAAATATAAATAAATAAATAAATAAATATATTTAAATCATGCAGCAATATGGAAGGCAAACATAAGAATAATTCTTCACATATAACAAATACAATATAAATAATCAATAATAATAGTAACTAAAGCCCTAAGTTATGGGAAAAAATTGGAAAGTTAGTGAAGTGAAAGTAAAAGTATGATCATGTCTTCATGTAATATAGATTTTTATATAACAGTCATATAATGAAGCATTGGTTTAATTATTGCTATGATAACTAAAGACATAGATTAATTTTTTATTTTAAAAAACTAGTAATAAAATAGTAACAAGATACATATCTTTCAAATTTATAGAGAAAATATTGAATATAATATAGCTCATAAAGTAAAAGATAGAACAACAAGAATAAGATGCAGAAAAAAAGCAAAGTGAGATTGGAACAAAATGCATTCATTTTGACAATAAGAGAGAGTTAATATGACCTAATATACTTTTTTATTTAAAGCTTAAGTCTTTTAACTTGAGAAAATATACTGGACATTTAGCTGAATTCCTAATAGTCATTCATCATACCTTTCCTAACAGAACCCAGGTATTTTTAAGATATCCACATTATTCCCCCCACTCCTCAAGATAATCCTGAATAATTTAAGCTAATCAGTGTGCAGAATTGTCCTCCAGACTGTTAGTCCACATATGGGCACAAGGTCTAAGCTGACCCTGTCCCACTGAAGGGAAGAAATTACAGTCTATGCTATAGGCCATCTTGAAACTATTAGGAGAACAAGATTTAGGATGGAGTCACTGCTGAGATGGTATCATGGGGAGATGGAAGGTCGTGGGTCCTTGGTGACATAATTGAGCCACTGATTACACCACCTAGGTTTCCAAATAGGTGAGATACTACATTTTTATATCCTGAAAGCCAGAGATTTCTGTTACTTTGAGCCTAGAACAGAACTCAAACTATAAGCCTGGTTTTCTCTTTACAGTCAAAATTCAAACTCTAACTATATGCTAGCTACAAAGCATACATGTTCATAACAGGGGCTTGGTTAAAAAATTATGGGACATAGATGTAGCTATTAACAACATAGGCTTCATAGGGAAGAAATATCACGGTATGTGATGGGCAATGTAAAGAACAATGTGTGTGTTTTGATAACATTTCTGTGAAAATTATATATATAATCCATTTTCTTATATATTTAGAGAATTTCTGGAAGGATTCACTAGAAACTGTTAAAGTGCCTTCCTTCTGGGAAGGGCGGGCATGGCTGGGGCCGACGTGGAGGAGGTTTACTTTTCACTGTGTATCGTTCCGGTCCCTTTGAATTTTGTACCATGAGCTTGTATTATCTAATCAACACATAAAGTTAAAAAGGAGACAAATAAAGATTAAAACCAAAAGGATGGGAAAAATAAATAGAACAAATGGGGTCACAAAGTTAGCATCAACATAGTAAATTTTGGAGTACAAAGCACTAAATGATAAAAACATTAAATAAATAATGGAAATAATCAACAATAGTAGTATTAATGTCAAAAATATTTATGTGCCTACTAACATAAATTAAATGAATCAGAAACGTATGAAGATATAGTAAGAAATGCATTAGTCAGGGCAGAATTTAAAGTTTCTGTTCATTTTGACTGTATAGGTGAAATACCATAAACAAAATACAGTAAATAATGATATAACTGATAAAAATTATAGTCTTTCTAATGTTGATTTAATAGTTACATAAAGATTATGTTAATATTTTGAATGCTACAGAAGTAACTCTTTAAAAAGTGCCCGTGGAACACTTATGTTAGGTCTATAGTCGTACAGGGTTATTTCAAGTATCTTAAAATGTGCATGTAGAGACTCAAAGAGTGTTCTGTTTTGGTTTAGTTTTTGGCTTTTGTACCTTCATGGTTTTTTTTGTTTTGTTTTGTTTTGTTTTGCGGTACGCGGGCTTCTCACTGTTTGTGGCCTCTCCCGTTGCGGAGCACAGGCTCCGGACGCGCAGGCTCAGCGGCCATGGCTCACGGGCACAGCCGCTCCGCGGCATGTGGGATCTTCCCGGATCGGGGCACGAACCCGCGTCCCTGGCATCGGCAGGCGGACTCTCAACCACTGCACCACCAGGGAAGCCCGTTTCATGGTTTTAATATGGATGTTCCCCTCTGAGAGCGAATGCTTTTCTACTTGTCGTTCTTCTCTGTTGTTTTGCAAGCTCAAACTAAAACACTCAGTAACGAGGGGGTTTTGTCTGTGTTCACTCTTACACTCTGCACATTTTCAGGCCCTCCTAACCGTTCTATGGCTTCATTTACCACTTACAGTCTAATGACTCTTAAATTTACATCTCCCGTCAAAACCGCTCTTTTTATTTCCACATACATATGTTCAACTACTTACTAACATTTCTATTCAGATGTAGCAAAGACAAGAGACCCAAGAGAGATCTCTCCTTTCAAGTCTAATTCTCTCTTCCAGCGCTCTCTGTCTCAGAGAATGGGGTCACCGTTTATTTTCTTGTTCAAGTTAGAAATCTTAGAGTCACTTAACTCTTTCTCTCCTTTTCTCCATACCACTGCAATAACCAGTCCACATCAAACTAATTTTAAGTGAATTGGGTCACCATTAAATTTCTCGTAGCAATTTTTAACATCTCTGTCTCCTTACCGTATCCTCTATATTCAAACAATCATCAACTTCTGTTGATCTTAACTCATACATATCTTTGGGAAAAACATATTATCTCTACTTGATCTTCTCAAGAGCCACTCTCTTACTAATCAAATCCATCTTCCACATTTCGGCTTTAATGATTTTTTTCCCCAAATATAGTTATAATTATACCATCCTTAAGTGTAAGTCCCTTAAGCGGATGCTCATTTTATTTATGATAAATACAAAATATTACCTCTGGCCCATGGCTGTATGATTCAGCACAAACGTGTCTCTTCAACCTGGTCTTGCTGCACTTTTTCTTTTGCTCTCTGTACCTCAGCCACACAGGCCTCCTTTCCGTGTCCCAAATGTGCCATTTTTTTTCTTCTGGATCACATCCTTTGTATGAAATCCAAGAAGCGATTTCAACCTCGGGTCTGGATCAGGTTCCTTGGATACACTCTTATAGATTCAGTTTCCTTTACTTCGAAACATTGTGTAACAATATACACATTATTTGAATTATCCGGGGTTTTTTTTCTTATTGCTATTAAATGTCAACTCCACAGTTTCAGGAAGCATATTTATTTTGTTTTCCATTATATCCCCAGCTTAGAGTACAATGCCTTCAACATAGCAGAAGTTCAATATTAAACAAAATCTGCTATTTAATATTATACTTTTGATATTTTTACTTTCAGTTAAGTACAAGTGCTACCAGTATCATACCCTTGAGAGAATTAGTCAGTGTTGAGGCATTAAAGGTTCAGTGGTAGGTGGGGAATGAATTTACTTCCTTTTTTTTTTTTTTTTTAATCTTGGCTGTGTCTTGTGGCTTGCAGGATCTCCATTCTCCAACCAGGGACTGAACCCTGGCCATGGCAGTGAAAGCACTGAATCCTAACCTCTAGACCACCAGGGAACTTCCTGAATTTGCTTACTGTGTTTCAAAGATATACCTCCCTCCCATCACACACAAAACTACCCTTTAGGAAATTAGCTCTACTGTCCAAGAAGGGGGTTATAGTCAGTCTTTTGTATCAAGAATCAAAAAGTGGAGGCTTTCCGGTATACAACTGCTCCTCCAACAAGACAATCAATAAATAGGCCTCTATATTTGTCTCAGAGTCTGTGCCGCATTGGAGATGCTAAGTGAAAGAGGAGTATTAGAGCTCTTTACATTTTGAGGATTAGAAACACGTGAATATGTTCATGGTAAGATACCCCAGGATTAGAAAAGGAGAGAGAGTTGAGAGTTCTGTGATGAACTTGTGAGCTAATCAAGACAAAATGTTCCAGGGACAGTGGCAGATAGGTGTGTAAACAAAAACATGAACATTAAGAAAATCCAGCAAAGTAGCACTAAGCAAGTGAAGCCACCCTCCCTCTAAAGGCTTTGTTATCTTAGGAGCTGAGCTAGGGAAACTGTGCTGCTAGGTGGTCCATCAGGGAAGGAGAAGTATCGTTCATATCAGTACTATGTGTCAGCAATGATGGCACCTGATTCTAAAAAGGGAGTTAGAAGAACATCATCTTTGGAAATCTCTTCAAATGCTCGGTGGACACCTCCCCTTATACCTTTGAAAAAAAAATCGGGCTTCATCCCACTGTTGCTGACGCTTTAGTAATTCTCCAAAGGTGATGCCACTGTCACACTCAATGAATCAGGAAAATGTATGACTAGAGAAACCAAATTCTCAGGTTTCTTAAGGATGTCTCAGAGGCCCTTTGTGAGAGGAATAAAAATGAAAATGCAACATATCAAAACTTACAGGAAGCAGGAAATACAATGCATAGAGGGAAATTTATTGCTATAAATACGTATGTAAAAGAAAGAAGAAATCTTAAATTAATAACCTAATTTCCCAACTAAAGATCTACAAAATAAAGAAAAAATTAAGCTCAAAGCAAGCAGAAGGAAAGAAATAATGGAATGGAATTAAAAAAACAAAGAATAGAAAAGCACAGGCAGAAATAGAGACACAGATGTAGAGGACAAACATATGGATTGTCAACTGCAAATAGAAGTAGTTTGTTTCTTCCTTTCCAATATGAACGTCCATTATTTCTTTATCTTGCCACTTTTCCAAGGGAGGAAAGAGGTGGGGTGTGGTGGTGGTGGTGTGATGAATTGGGAGATTGGGATTGACATATACACACTAATATGTATAAAATAGATAACTAATAAGAACGTGCTGTATAAAAAATAAATGAAAAAAAATTCCAAAGAAAATGAAAAAAAACAGACAAAAAGCTATGAGACGAAAAGTTGGTTTTTTGAAAAGATCAACAAAATTAATATACCTTTAGCTAGACTCACCAAGAAAAACAGAGAGAAGACTCAAATAACTAAAGGTAGGGATGAAAGAGAGACATCACTACTGATTGTACAGTAATAAAGGGATAATGATAGAATACTACAATATATTAGATAACTTCAATGAAATGGGAAAATTTCCAGAAAGACAAAAACTAACAAAAGTAACTCAAGAAGAATAGATAATCAGAAAAGACCTATAGCAGGCAACGAAATTGAATTCATAATTTTAAAACTTCCAACAAAGAAAAGCCAAGCCCAGAGGGCTTCACTGGTGAATTATATCAAATACTTAAAGACAATTGCTACCAGTCCTCTACAAACACTTCCCAAAAAATTACAAGAGGAAGTAATACTTTCCTGACTCTTTTTATGAGACCATTATTTTCCTGGTGCCAAAACCAGACAAAGACAACAAAAACCAGAAAACCACAGACACACATCCTTTATGAACAAAGACATAAAACTCCTCAGAAAATAATAGCAAACCCAATGCAGCAACATATAAAAAGGATTATACATTATGACCAATTAAGATTTGTCCCAGTAATGCAAGGTTGTTTAACCACCTCAGAACAATAAACTTATTACCTTATATTAATAGAATAAAGGATTAAAACCACATGGCCACCTCAATAGATGCAAAAAAAGTCATTTGACGTAATTCAATGGCCTTTCATGGTAAAAACACTCAACAAACTAGAAATAGAAAGAGCTTCTTCAACCTCACACAGGTTATCTATGAAAAACCCACAGTTAACATGATATGTGGTGGAGAAAGTCTGAGTGCTTTCCCTATAAAGTCAGGGACAAAGTTAGAATATCTGCTCTTGCCACTTCTTTCTGATATTGTACTAGTGGTTCTAGCCAGGAAAACTGGCAAGATAAAGAAATAATGAACGTTCATATTGGAAAGGAAGAAATAAACTATTTGTATTTGCAGTTGACAAGATACTGTATACAGAAAATCCTAAGGAATCAACTAAAATGCTATAAGAACTGATAAATGAGTTCATAAATGTGGCAGCACACAAAGTCAACATACAAATATCAATTACATTTCAATATCTTAGCAATGAATAATCTGTAAATGAAATTAATGAAAGAATCCCATTTATAATAGTGAAAAAAATTCTAGGAATAAATTTAACAAAAGAATTTCAACACTTATACACTGAAAACTACAAATGAGTGTTGAAAGAAATTAAAGAAAATCTAAATAAATGAAAGGACATCATGATCATGGACTGGAAAACTTAATGACATTAAGATGACAATATTCTCCAAATTGATCTACAAATTCAATGCAGTCTCTATCAAAATCCCAGTTGTTATTTTTTTAATGGAAATTGACAAGCTAACTCTAAAATTCATACGTAAAAATAATGTACCCAAAATAGCCAAAACAATCTTGAAAAAGCAGATCAAAGTTGGAGGATTCACAGTTTCCATTTCCAAACCTACTACAAAGCTACAATTATCATGAGATAGTGTGGTACAGTCATAAAAATCGACAAATTGACACTGATATAGATCAGTGAAATAAAATTGAGAGTCTAGAAATAAACCCTATTATTTATAGGAAATTTGATTTTGACAAAGGTGCCAAGACAATTCAAGGCAGAAAAAATATTATTTTCAACAAATGTACTGGGGCAACTGCATATCTACATGGAAAAGAATAAAGCAGGGCTTCCCTGGTGGCGCAGTGGTTGAGAGTCCGCCTGATGATGCAGGCGACACGGGTTCGTACCCCGGTCCGGGAGGATCCCACATGCCGCGGAGCGGCTGGGCCCGTGAGCCATGGCCGCTGGGCCTGCGCGTCCGGAGCCTGCGCTCCGCAACGGGAGAGGCCACAATAGTGAGGGGCCTGCGTACCGGAAAAAAAAAAAAAAAAAAGCATACCTTTACCTCACACTACACACAAAACATAACTCGAAATGAATCATAGACTTGAATATAAGAGCTGAAACTATGAAACTCCTGGGAGAAAATTTAGGAATAAATTTTGTGACCTTAGGGTTAGGAAATTGTTTATTAGATATGACACCAAAAGCACAAGTGACCAAACTTTTACTTCATAGAATGGGGAAAAAAAATATTTGTAAGTCCTATAAGAGAAAAGGCACTTGTATCCAGAACATATGAAGAACTTTTACAACTCAACAATAAAAAGACAAGCTAATGTTTAAATGGACAAAGGATTTGAATAAGTATTTTTCCAAGGAATCTTTACGTGTCCAATAAACACGTGACAAAATGTTCAACATCATTAGTCTTCAGGGAAATGCAAATCAAAATAGAAAGTAGGAGTTTCTCAAAATGCTAAACATAGAATTGCCCTGTGTGGGACTTCCCTGGTGGAGCAGTGGTTAAGAATCCGCCTGCCAATGCAGGGGACACAGGTTCGATCCCTGGTCTGGGAAGATCCCACATGCCACAGAGCAACTGAGCCCCAGCGCCACAACTGCTGAGCCTGAGCTCTAGAGCCTGCGAGCCACAGCTACTGAAGCCTGCAAGCCTAGAGCTCATGTTCCGCAACAAGAGAAGCCACTGCAATGAGAAGCTCGCGCACCACAACGAAGAGTAGCCCCCGCTCGCCTCAATCAGAGAAAGCCCGCGTGCAGCAACAAAGACCCAATGCAGCCATAAATTAATTAATTAATAAAAAAATAAAAAGAAATTAAAAAAAAAAGAATTACCATGTGACCCAGAAATTATACTCTTATTTAGAGACCCAAGATAAGTGAAAACCTATGTTTATGCAAAGCCTGTACACAAATATTTCTAGCAGAATTATTTATAATGCCCCCAAAGAAGAAACAACCCAAATGTTCATCAAGCAATGAGTGGATCAACAAAATGTATATCCAAACAGAGGAATATTATTCAGAAATTTAAAAACATTAATAAAGTATTGATACCTGCTACGACATGGTTGAATTTTGAAAACATTAGACTAAATGATAAAAGCCAGTCACAAAAGGCCACACATCTAGAACAGGCAAATCCATAGTGACAGAGAGTAGGTTAGTGGCTGCTTAGAGCTGGTGGGAAGTGGATGGAGGGGAGATAAGGAGGAATTGCATGTATATGGGGTTTATTTTTGGCCTGTTCCAATGTTTTACACCTAGCTTGTGGTGATGGTTGCACAACTCTGTGAATATACTAAATACACTAACATTTCCAATAGGTAAATTTTATTATATCTGAAATATATATCAATAGAGCTATAAAAAAAAAACTGCTTGAAAAAGATTAACCAGACCTGACTCAGATCATTGGAATTCTGTAACTGATTAGTAAATTATAGCATATGTTTTCCTTGAAAATATCATGTATAACCATGGAAATACATAAACATGCAATTGTATATTCAATTGTTTATCAAGTCCGGCATATTTTTCCTATACATGAAATTGACAGACAAATGAAGAGAATCAAAATAAAAAGACATGGTGACAGAAGTGTCTCAGAATTTGCAAAAGATATCTTTTTAAAAAGATTTTGAAGGTTTTTGTCCCACCCTCTTCCTTTTGCTGTGTACTAGGTGGGAAAGATGGATTTCCTAATATGTGTAGGAACTGTGACCAGAGCCCCAGATCGCTTTCCCAGATAAGGATTTTATTGAACTGAAGATGTCTTCTTTCTGAGAGCATCCAGATGAATAAGGCACTGGATTTACAAAAGTTAGAGAAATCTTAATGGGGCATCAGAAAAAAGCCACATAGCTGTGAGGTGGAATTGATTTTCCATAAACTGAGCATGTCCCTAAATGGTCATGGATGGATGCAACACTTCCATTTTATACTGATTTTTTTTTTCAGAAACAGCAAGCCCAGCATCTGATTTAATTTGAAAGATGACAAAATTATATTTCTCTGCTGATTCTCTAGGTGTTAGAAGTAGATGAGGAGTTCTTTCCCACCACTCTTCCCTAAGTTAATTTGACAGAAACGGCTTTTACAAGACAACCTGTGACAGGAATTGCATCAGGAATAATAAAAGTGTCAGACAAATGGCAAAGCATAATTGCGGTAGCTTACTTTTTCTCCCTGAAATTGTAATACATTTGACCAACCAAGATGTCGTATCTGCTATGAAAACATCACTAGGACAATTCTCTGATAGTACTAGCTAGTTGATACTAATTAATAACAACAGAAAGAATATCCCAAGCAAAATTTCTTAGTAGTCTATAAGAGGACAAAATTCTATGAACAAGGCTAAAACTCCATGGTTTTAGTTCTCTGGATAAGAAAGTGAGGTTTCAGTTGAGGATATCTTAAAATAATTAAGAGCATAAGTTTGGAGTTTTCGTAGGTTGTTCTGATGTGTTTCTCGGTTTACTCTGTGTAATTGACTATGTGCCCTTAAGCAAATTACTTTTCCATCATTTTTGCACATATTATTTCAATATTTATATATTTTTTGTATTGTGTGCCAGGTCTTTTTCTAAATCCTATTTACAGAGATCAGTTAGGCATTTCTTAAGAAGTTGAACACATGGTTGCAGGAGATGAAAGATTTGAGGGGTTTAAAGAAGTTGGTATAATGGTACTAACACACTAAAACTAGAGAACCCATAACTGAATGGCTTAAAAGAAAAATTACAACTTTTTATTTCTTTCACGTACAAGTCTCAGCGAGACGCGCCCAGGTCAGTGGGGAACTGGGTTCCTTACAGTCTATCATGGACCCATGTTCCAAGTCATTGCTTTTCCATGTCACTATGACATTGCTGCTGTCTAAACAGTAGAAGCTGGGTCACTGTCACAAGGAAGATGATGTGGGTGGTCACTGACCAAAGATCCAGGCTGGAGAGTGGTAGCCATCACTCCTATTCCAATGGCAAGATCACGTCACATTGTCAGGTCCAAAGGCAAAGGAGTCTGGAAAATGTAGTCTAACTGAGCAGCCGTAATGGCCAAGAAAAACGGGAGACTGGATGTCAGTGACAACCGGCCATCTCTGAAAAAGAAAGAAAATTTAGAAAGCACAATAATTGCTGCATTTCTCGTGTGTAAAATAAAATAGGATTAAGTTGATTTAAGTCTTTGGAAAGGATGCCTCTTTGGCACACGACAGTCTCTAATGTTCTCACTTTGCCTAAGAACACGGACATTCAAAATTAGAAGATTGCAAGTTTGAAAGAACAATACAAACACACTGAAAGGGAGATGCTATACAAATTTTAAAGCAAACAATAATTAAACTGTGGACCAAGAGATGCCCTCTGTGGCTAATTACTCTTTCTAATTATGGTTATCAGCAGTCTCCGTCAAATAACTAGAGTTAAGTTTGTAGCATTCAAGGCACATTAGGTTTGATAAAATATTCCTCCTTGGCAAATTTACTATGTTTAACCTTTGCTTGGCTAAGTTAAGTGTGGCTGTATCTTGAATAGCTCCAACCCTATAATGTAGCTAAGGTTTGAAGTCATCTTAATGACCTTTTCAATTATCTCTAGGTCCCTTTCCTTTCAGAGATTCTAGATATATACAAGCAGAGTTTAGGGGTAGATCGACTTTTATTATTATTATTAATAAATAATATTATTATTGATCAGAAAAACCTCAGAATCACCCATGAAAGATTCCAAACATGGACACTTGGTCCTAAGCTCAGATACTCTTTTAATGTTTCTCTGCAGGGTCCAAGGGCTGCATTTCTTATAAATTCATAAGCCTGATTGAGAATCACTATTATTGTGAACTCAGGAATAGAAAAGAGTAAGGAATTCTTTTTCCCCAAGTCTAAGATTTTTCTCAAGGTCTTCAAAGGCCTAAAGTGAATAGGACACAGGCCATTAGAAGTGAGGGTTGGAGAGAGAAATTGGAGGCTGATTGAGTCTCTGTTTGAGGATGTCCCCCTACCCGCCTGCAGTTCAACACTGATAACCACCCCCACGGCTTCCAGGTTTCTGTTTTGTATCAGGTGTGGGAAATGTCTTTTCCCAAGAATCCTTCTTACGTGTTGGGCTATTTCAGCCAGAATGAAACCATTTCTCTGAAAGAAATCCCCAAGTTTCCTGGGCATGATTCTCGAGCTTCAAGCAGGTTTGACACCTCACTGTTGAGGTCAGCACTGCAGAACATTGGCAAGTTCAGATGGAGAAAGGAAGCCCACTCGCCATGCACCCTTTGAGCTCTTTCAGAAGGTAGCACAGAAGAGAGTTCTTCCCATCTTCCAGAACACATCAGTGTCACTCTATAAACAAATAACAGCATCAGGACAAGATTCAGTTCATCAGCATCTACCCCAGAGCTCACTAAGCCATATTATTTCAATTTACCACATGCTTTAATTTCAAAAGTTTTATTAGTAACTCATGATATAAGAACATTTAAATTCTTGACCCTGATTAATTATTAACTTGTCCTATTTTGTAGACCCATCTTTGAAGGAGGTGGTGGTACAGAGTGGAGAAGTCGTGTAGAGGCTAAAGACATTGAGTAGAATGGAGTCAGAAAGTCAGAATTTAGCTTCGCACTCTCTGAACTCCCCTCCCCCACTCTCCTTTACTCTCCGTCCTTCTCCCTCTCCTTCCTTCCCTCTTCCCTAAGCTCCTTTGGAACAGGTGTATCCTAGGCATTTTTTCCACTAGACTGTGTTTGGACTTAATTCCAGGGGGACAATTTCCATCCAAACAGACCATTTAGCAAGCCTTGCCTACGGTGCTCGCTGTGGTACTCAATTGCTTGAGCAGGGACAGTGTTTAATTTGCTTTCAAGAGAACCTACCCTGGACTTCCCTGGTGGCACAGTGGTTAAGAATCCACCTGCCAATGCAGGGGACACAGGTTCAAGCCCTGGCTCCAGAAGACCCCACATGCCGTGGAGCAACTAAGCCCATGCACCATAACTACTGAGCCTGCTCTCTAGAGCCCACGAGCCACAACTACTGAGCCCACGTGCCACAACTACTGAAGCCCACATGCCTAAAGCTCGTGCTCTGCAACAAGAGAAGCCACGACAATGAGAAGCTCATGCACCGCAACAAAGAGTAGCCCCCGCTTGCCGCGGCTAGAGAAAGCCCGCGTGCAGCAACAAAAACCCAACACAGCCAAAAATATAAATAAATAAATTAATTAAAAAAGAACTGAAGTGATCAACTTATTAAAAAAAAAAAACTACCCTACTGTGAAAGGTGATTACCATATTTACTCATATAATTTCACTCTGTAGTTTGCTACTAAAAAGGAAGATTTTACTGATGAATATACATGAAAATACTGTTGTTCACATAGAAAAAGCCTACTTATCTTTCAAGATATCTCTTTGTGATATCTTCCTATAAAGACTCTCACTTTCTACTCTCAGAGAAAGTTAATTTTTTTCCCCTGCCCTGTAATACTTTGGCATTCTTTTATTACGTAACTATACTTATTTGTATGCCCATCACCTACTCTAGACTGAGTCATATCCAATTTTAAAATTCAGCTACAAGCCTGGTTTGAAATTTTTTGGATCAGTTTAATGCATAAAAAATGAGTATACATTAAGGGTTTTTTGGTGGGGGTGGGGAGCAGTCAATGTGGTCTAAGTAGAGGCTAATTTTTCCCTTAAGTATGATTTAACTAAGTACAGTTACCAGCTAGTCTTTTACATTTCAGGGGTAAGGGATATACTAATAAGTATATTCCCTATTCCATCTCCTGGGGTTAGGAGAAGCAAATAAAAATATTGTGGATAAAGAAAGTAAAACTATTCAAAGCAGAATTACTTAAGAAAACAATAAATAGCATTCTCTGTGTTCAATGTGCTACACTTTTTAATCTGTTGCTTAATTTGACAACAACTCTTCGAGGGAAGTAAATCAGGTATTATTTCACCATGCTATAAAAAGGGAGGGTGGGAATATTAAGCGACTCCTCCAGCTTACATGGCAAATAGTAGAACCAGAACGAATCTAATTTCCAGTTCCTAGTGCAGTATTTATTCCACTACATCTCATCATAGATTCCAAGTGTGGAGGCTTAGTTGGCATACTCGGTGAAGAACACAAGCGTCCTCCCTCCTTCAATCCAGAATCTGTTTGTTTTGTTTTATTGTGCACATGTGTGTTTGTGTTGCAAGCGGTCTGGATTCCAGCTGCCCATTTGGGGGTCCATCCAGTTCGCAGTTTTATAGAGAGAATCTTGGGCCAAGTGAAGAGATCTATGTATTTACAGTCCTCTCTGAACATCCAACAGACAGAAAGGAAACAGGATGTCTTTTCTTTTCTTCTTTTGTTTCTTTTCCTTTGTTTCTTTTCTTCTTTTTTAAGCTACAAACTTATCATTCATATACTCCCAGAGCCTCCCCTGGACACCTGGGACTGTGAAGGCTCCTGTTCATCTCTGCCAGGACTGGCACTGGCAGATTCCCCTAAATCTGAGTGCAATTGATAACGCCGCAGAGTTTGGAAGCGCTGCTCTTTTCCCCAGGTTTGAAAGCTATCTTTTAATATTGGGAGAGTCTCACTTCGCTGTCTCTGTTGAACTGCCTCAGATAAATGATACTGTCAGGGCCTTTTCCTTCTATTGTCTGTATCTTTGTGGTGTCTTATTCAGATAGATATACATCAAGAATAGTCTCAAGGGGACAACCGACAGAGAAGGTGACAGCAGAGGAGAGCAGGTCCTGAAGGGGGATGGTGGAAGAGGTGAGACCCTATTGCAAAGCAGTTAGCTCTGAGACAGAATCCGGCCTCTGTACCCTGACAGCAAATTAAATCTCAGAGCCAGATTTTTGGGTGAAGTAGGAAAGAATAGCTTTATTGCTTTGCCAGGCAAAGGGGGCCACAGCAGGCTAATGTCCTCAAGACTGTGTGCCCCAACTTGGAGGGGGCGCTGAGAAGTGATGACTCAAAGAGGACGTGATGAGCTCGTGGACATTCTTCTGACTGGTTGGTGGTGAGGTAAGTAGGAGTCAGCATTTGTCAACCTTCTGGTTCCAACTGGTCGGGGGTCTGCGTGCTTATGGGCAGCATACCGTCCTTAACCATTAACTTCTTCCACCTAGGGGGGTTTCAGTATCTGCAACACAGCTATTGTTGTGTGTATAGCCTGATGGGGAACCAGGACCTTGCCCCAAGGCTGTACTATTGTTTCTCTTCACTGTTTGTTTCTCCCTGGTCTCTGCATCCTCTTCCTTCCTTAATTATCAACTGCTTAGATCTGCCCGTTGGAATTCAGGGAAGGTCATGGAGGCTGAATGAAGCCTATTTCCTGTAATCAAAGAAATGGGGGACCTAAAAAGGCTTTTGTGCCCAGGAGCCCCACAAGGCCCTGCTTGGTATCCATCCATAAGACTTTGATGACTTCGGGGTGTCTGCGTGAGTGGAGGTGGTAATCCTGGCGGCAGCTTGGCTGCGAGGAAGATGAGAGGGCAGCACATGGGTACCAAGGGTCAGCATCATGTGCTTGTCCTCTGCCCATCTGCCTCTCTGTGTTACACAGCAATCCTGGGGACTTGAGGCTCTGAGCAATGTCGATGCTCACGTGGACCTACCAATTCATTGGGCTAGGTTAATGCCCAGGAGAACCAGCGTTCTCCACTTGCTTTTCAAACAAAAGTACAGGTTTCCTGACCTGCTTAACAATCTGAGAACAACTGTACTGTCAGTTAGCTTTAGGTTCACAACTTTCTGGCCATTATAGGAAACAGCTTACAAAACAGGAAAACTTTTCATGTCCCAGGTGATCTCCCAGACTTACTTGCCGTGAAATGTCACCTTCTCAGGTAAGAGCAGAGAATTCATCACAATTAAATAAAGGGTTGACATGTGGTTTTCTGTAGTTAAAGAGTTCTTTTTAATGTTCAATCTCTACACCATTTGTTATACACGCAGCCGTGCATGGAAAATTTATTCCAACGGTAAACGTTCTGTGTTCTTTAAGAATGATTATATAATTTTTATTGCTTTCAGAAATGTCTGCTGCAAGAAAAGTCTCTTGTCTTTGAGGAACTAATGAACCACGTTTATGATCTACAAATGTGTACTGAGTGGTGAAGTCATACACACTGACCTGCTGGGTCCCCATTTCCACCTTGTGCTACGTTATGACACAAAGTGAACAAGACAAATTAGGATAATTATTAGAGTGATGCTTCCCAGTGTAATTTTCTCCAATCAATTGACAAGGTGTGAAGACATTAAAATCTAATTAGACTAGATGAGAAATGCACTGCAATTGGAGTTCCTGCATGGCCTTCTTAATCTGGAATTATTACATCAACTTCCAGCCAACTCTAACAGCAGATGCAGTTGCCCTCTGTAGTCATCAGCTGTAGAATTTGATTCTTCATTGCTCTGTGCACTTCTGTTGATTTGGAGCACTAATGACATGCTCTGTCTTCTCTTTTGAATGTGAGTACATAGAGAAATAGTCAAGGAGGCAAACAAGAGCCAACTATGGTATCAATTTATCAATGGCTTCCCAATAGCTCTCAAAGTATAGGGTTTTCTAGCAACGTTGAATTGGAGAAAGGATTGGGCCTTGCTATCTCACTCCAACTGAACTCTTGCAGTGAAGCTGGAAAAAAGATAGAGAACGCCCGAAGAGAGCAAGCCTTCCCTAGGGAGTTTTTTGCATGGAGACAAGGAACAGAGGAGAGTGTAAGCAATCCACAAAGGACCCAGCAGCTGGACCCTTTGCTATTTCAACGTGATGGCCTCAGTTTCTACTTAACATTGGCCACTGGAAGCCAATATTTCACCATTCTGCTCTACGGGGAAAACTGGGTAATGGGATAAAGAGAAGAATAAGTTGTGCTTGTTCCCATGCGGCTCCTTCTTGGGGAGTAGAAGGCAACACTTATTATTAGTTCTTCTTCAAAGGTTAGCTTTTAAACTTCATACCGTTTAAGAACTGTACTCCAATAAAAAACAATTTTTTTAAAAGTGATACTGAAGAAAACATTCATGTCATTGAAATCAAATACACTAGGTTGTGAACATATGCAATAATATAAAATAAATTAGAGCTAAAAAAATACAAATAGACGAACAGTAAAACTCCGAGAAAGCGTCAATCATCTAGGTGAGCTTTTCTCTTTGGCCTTGGAGAATTAGGATTCATCAGGTCCTACTCCTTTAGCACGAATGGAATCACTGTTTTTAGGAAACAGTGCCAACCCAAGAGACAGCAGACTATGGTGGCAGTTGGTGGCTTTGGGTCAGAGTAGAAATCTTTCTCCCCTAATTCTCACAACTAAATGCAAAACTCTGGTGTTTGCTGTTTACTTGAAACACATTGTTGCCAGTCAAATGTCACAGTCAAATATTCAAGTGTGACTTTAAGCAGATTTCTTTAGTCCAAAAGTAAGAGAAAATAATAATGAAGTTAACCGAGATCTGTTTTTCACATTCCCAATAATAGGCAAGCAAGCCTAGTGGAATTTGACGCGGGGGACCTGAGTCCATCTTTACCTCTGTCTAAATATGTGACCCTGAGCAAGTTACTGAAAGCCTTCACCACCACGTTAACGCCCTCCAAAGCAGAGATTTATAAAGTATTACAGCTGGAAGAAACTGAATATATAACCTGGATAAAGAAACATAGGGCAAACCTTAGGAGTCTTTCCCAAGTTAGATCAATTAAAAGAAAATCAAGAAGAGGACCAAAGTCGTTTTGCTTTAAAATCCTTTTTTGTTTCTTTGGGGTTTTTTTTTTTTTTTTTTTTTTTTCAGTACGTGGGCCTCTCACTGCTGTGGCCTCTCCCGTTGCGGAGCACAGGCTCCGGACGCGCAGGCTCAGTGGCCATGGCTCACGGGCCCAGCCGCTCCGCGGCATGTGGGATCTTCCCGGATCGGGGCACGAACCCGTATTCCCTGCATGGGCAGGCGGACTCTCAACCACTGCGCCACCAGGGAAGCCCTTTGGGTTTTTTTTTTTTCCTAGTGCTGTGAGGAGAAACTGAGAGTGTGTTATGTCAGAGAATGGCATTCTATAAATCTAAATAAGCATCACTAATGTTTGCCTGTGTATTTTGAGGGAAAAATCATAAAGATTGAATTTTTTTACACTGGACTGAAAAGAACTTGAGACATTGAATTTACAAAAAAAAAAAAAAAAAACCCAAAACGAAATGGGTATCCTGTAAGGATTTATTTTAGCATTTAGAAAAAAAAAAAAAGCCCCTTGAAATGTTTAAAACCACAATCAATTTCTTTCCACTCAACATTATTATAGTACCTTCTCACTTGCATTCATTCTATTTCATTGTATCAATTCCAGCTCCTTTGCTCTCTGCCAGTTTAGCTGGAAATACAATGAGCTAGAATCCAAAAATTGTTCCAAGATATACTTTAATGATAATAACTAGAAAAGATAAGACCAGACCTGAAAGCTGTGCTTTAAAGGTTCTGGAGAAAAAACTGTGTTTATAGACACACATTAACAAGGGTTGTCATTACTTGTATCATTGCTGCTCATAACCCTTGGCCCACTGATATTTTGCCATGAAAAATAAAAATTCAGTAGTACTTTTGCTGAGGTTATTGCAACAATCACCTCTCACAGACCTCACTGGCAGGATTCCCGTGAGCTGCAATGTCCTTGAGGTTGCCCTTGTAGGTGTCCTTCATGAGACCCGTGGGTTCCTGCCCCTCCTCTGAACCACACTGACACGGATGGGCTGTTCTCATTTAATTAATGGGATCCAACCTTTGACGGCCCTGGTCTCCTCTCGCTCCTGTCCTCGAAGCCAGCCTAAATGCATTACTCACTGATATTTCAAGAGTGATTACGGCACAGGAATTCTCAGCTGTTGGCAGGTCTTGGTTTACTCAGTCAGTGTCTTCAGAAATTATATACGGACAATTCTGGTAAAGTAAGTCACATCTTAAATAAGCTAGAAAAACTCACTTTTTCAAAAAATTCCATAAGGAACGGCTCACCCTCACCCCATCCCTTAACTCCTTAACTGGCCTGAATTACAGCTCAAGATTCTTATATAAGTCTAGTTAAAAATTAGGTCAATTGTACATCAGCTTAATTGTTAATCGAATCTTCAGTACGATCAGTAATTCAGGACAAGGAAAAAGCTGTGGAATATTGAGAAAATTCAAAGTCTCAACCCAGCTTTTGGTTTTGTATTTATTAATGTTTGTAGCCAGTGTCTGATGCTGGTTCTTGACTGTAGTTTATTAAACAACTAGTAATAAAAGAATAATATCATTTTAAAAGAAATGTGTACAATTGGTCATGTGGAGGCCAATTCTCAAATAACTCTCAAAACGGGAATGCCATCTTACGACTTTCATTTAAACTCATAGTAGTTGTGTTATATATCGCAGATGCATTCGATTTGCTTTGAAAAGTATTTTGTTCCATTTGACTGTGACAGTGGTAAAAGGTTAGAGATTTTACAGAAATATTTCATTATGTTTGGCCTTTGTCACTTGATTGAGCAAATCTTTTGCCAACAATTTGAGGAGGTGAGGGATTCGAAAAGAAAACTGAATTTTTTCAGCCTGAATTATCTGCTTAGTGGTACTTAAACTTAAGGGGACATTCAAGTTTATGTGAAGTAGTGAGTCCGCTGTCAACGGAAATATTAAAAAGAGGTTGTTGGAGAAATGTCTGGATTTCAAGGAGGACGTTTCCCACCCAGTAGCTTGCCACCTTCGTTAGGCGTTGGAATGACAAGTAGAGCTTTAAAAAAAAAAGAGCTTGTATTTGTTTGCACTGTCTGTGATCGGGTCTGAGCGTCAGTATGTTTAAAATTTCCCCCTGTGATTCCAACGCACAGCTGTGTTTGAGAGCAATTCCTTTACACAGTTTCTCTATTTCCTTCAAACTTTTAAGATTCTGCTAATCCAAGGATGTGTTGTACTTTATACTAGCTTAGCAAACACAAAAAAAGAGCATATATTTAATTTTGCAGTTAAAAATATAATGTGTCTTCTATGACTTAAGCAACCTAAAATGAATTTTAATTAAAAAATCTAATCTTTATATAAGTGTCTACTGTGTTTCAGAAATGGTCTAAGCGCTTTACATATATTAGCTCACTGAACTCTTAGAATAACTCTCTCTGGACGGTACTATCATCATAACCACCACCACCATCATCATCATCATCATCATCATTACAGGTAAACTGATAGAGACAGTAGGGGACATGCCTATCTGCTAATAGGTGGAAAAACTGAAAACAGGCAGTTTGGCTCCAGAGGAAACATCCGTAGCCCAAATACTGTACTGTCTCTCTATACTGTACTGCTTTTACAAACAGGACCTGACACAACTTACACACCCAAATAATTCATCAAACCGAGTGGTCTCCTTTAGGACATTATAAGGCACGTGGGAAACACTTGATTTGTTTTGAATGAATGAGTGCAGAATTCAGCCCTGTCTGAAAGAATGAGCTCTCCTCTCCAATACCATGTAGGCATTCCAGTAGAAACATATCCAAGACAGATGGGAATTCATCCTCGTTGTGAAACTCTCCGGAAAACGATGTGGCACAATTTCCCTGAGGTAATACATTTTCATATCTAACCTCCTTCCTTCTGAAGGTTTCTCCTTCTATCTACTCCAAATCCCTTATATTCTGCTTTAGACTGTTATTTTATTATATTCTCTTCTGTCTACAGAGATGCTGGGGGAACACTTGGGCTTGGTGAAGTACTGTTTCCCTCAGCCAATAGCTGTTCTATAGGTGGAGCTTTGGGTTCTGTTCCCATCACGAAGCTAAAAGTTCTGCAGCCGAGGTTCTCAACCCCGAAGACCAAGCACATCGCCTAGGGAGCTTCAGAAAATGAGCCACACCCAGGTCCCACCTTAGACCAATTTCCTCTTGGGGTCATCTTTTCATGTCAATAACCGTCTACTTCATCATCGTCAGTGTCTCTTAAATTATTTGCGTAGCTGGCACTTTTGAAAACTTCGGTTTTCTTTTCAGTGAGTATATGTCAGTCTCTAATAAATTCCATAGGTAGTTGCTCACCTTGCCTCCCCACGGGGCCAGTTCACCCAGTGAAGGATCACAGACGTAGGTAACTCACGGTGAGCATCCAGTGAAGTCTAGCCATTGCTGCTTCACAAAATTCCAGACACACGTTTTGATTTCCTCAGCCTTTGTCATCGGTGTGGGTAGTTATCTCAGTCAAGGCTCAGGATCCCTAAAACATCAGGAGGAGTGACTGATTCTTTGCTACCCCAGGTAACACTTTACCTGTGATGCAGCAGCTGACCTGTTGAGATGAAGCCCTCATCCCAGTGACAAAAACTCCCCTAAGAGTTTGAGCCGCTGAAAACGAGCGCTTATGAAACAGTGTGAACCAAGCCAATAAATCTCCTCATTCTGATTTTTTTCAAGTTCCACTTCACTCACCTAAATGTTTTCTGTCTATCCCCAAAACGTCAGCTTAATCCAGTTCTCTCCATGCAATGCTAAAAGGAAGTTAAGGAGAAATTCTCCTCGCTTTTTTGCAGTGTCCCCTTAAGACACACATGTGTCTTGTCCTTAAATAGAAAGCAAATTCTCTCCTTTGTCTTCAGAATGGCAACAAGGGATTGATTGTAAACATAGTTCCCAATTGCATATGCAAAAAGCATTTGACATGTGTTATGAAGTCAACGGTTTGGCAGGCAGCTGGATACTGTATTGTTTTCTTATTTACAAAATAGCAGGAGTTTTGGAAACTGAGGAGTATATATTATACAATTGTGCAGCATAACAATAAATCTACATGGGATGTAATAGGGCTATTTTGAAAAGTTAAAAAAACAAAAAGGCTTGCTAGAACAATAGCATCAAAGCACCTGCTTGGGTGCTGCCACAATAGATCTGTTTGCTGTCGTTATGGACTTCAACCAAAATGATTCTGAGGCGAACAAGCAAACTGAAACGCCCGCACCTGTTCCTGTGATAGCAAAACAGCAAGAACACAAAAATAAACAAATAAACAGCCCAACGCCAGCAACAGTAACAATGGCACCAGAACTCTGCAGGGCCCAGAGTCAAGGGCACAGAGCAGCCTCCGTGGGGCAGCTGAGGCCGCATAGCTGTGCCCAGGCCGGAATGACAAGACGAGAAAGGTGTCCACTTCGACTTTGTACCTCCGGTTTTTTTCATAAGAGCTGCCAGTTCTCTCCTCGGTGATTTATTGCTGTCTCTTCAAGGGGGAAATCTAATATTCGGTTAAGGAATGTGCCATGAAATTAAAGGATACCGAGAGATGCTCTGAGCTGCTCTGGGGATGAAGCAAAATGCTTTGCAGGTTTCTGCGGACAGCAGATTCATTTATAGCATAGTGGCAAATTTTTATAAGACCTAGGTTTTGAGTTTCAAGTTTCCCTTTTCTGTTTTTTGGGGGTTTTTTGGCCGTGCCACACAACATGCGGGATCTTAGTTCCCTGACCAGGGATCAAACCCGTGACCCCTGCATTGGGAGCACAGCCTCTTAACCGCTGGACCACCAGGGAAGTCCACCCTTTTCTGTTTTAAAGGAAAGATAGTCACTGGGCTCTACCAGAGATCTCGGAGCCTTCGTATAAGGGTGACACCTTTGCTTCCCACGTTCTGCTTAGAGGTAAGGGTTACTGGGAGGGTTATGCTGATCCTTTGACACCAGGCTCAGCATCCTCCTGGATGTCTAAGCAGAGGGGCTGGAGGCCCAGAAATGTGCAAACAGCATGTCTCTGTAAACACGGCCTATCAGTGCCCGTGCTACCCCTTTCATTGATAGCCTCCGCCAGTGGTCCCAGTGGGGACAGACCTGCACTTCAGCTTTGTGTCCTAGGAGCTAAGGAATCTGAATTCAGGAAATTTTGATTTTCTGTGGGCAAATAACAATCTTTCTGGGCCTCTGACTTCTTACCTTTAAAACAGTAGGTGAGGATGGGTGTAAGTGAAATAATCTCTAGCAGGGTCTTTCCAAGCCTGGCATTGTCTGATCGTGATTTAGTCTGTTCACACACACACACACACACACACACACACACACACACACACTTCCACAGTTTGAGAAATCACGGTGCAGGGTGTTAAGAGCTCCAGTTTTTCATCCCCAGGGACAGAGAGCTGAGTCAAGCAGAGGAGGTTGTCTAGACGTTCGTATTTGCTGCTCTCTGTTGCTGTGCAGACCCTGTGCTGGCTTCTCTTTCACCTGTACCAGGAGTGAAGGCAGTGGGGCACCACCATCGTGCTCAGCCACTAATTACGGTCACTTCTGTACATCTGATATACGTTTAGGTGAGACGGCCGTGATTAACTTTGCAGTGTTCTCAGCCTTCCAGTCACACCCAATCTCAGCCGAAGAGAGTCTGATTTCTCACTCCTCACCTTCTTTCCCATCCTCAGAGGGCTTCTGCCCTCTTCTCCGGTCTCTACCAGACTTGAGTTTTTATCATGCAAAAATTGGGAACCTCGTTCAAAGAGAATTCAAGACACTAGAGGCAAAGGAGGAGGACTTAGAAGGTATCAATTGAAGTAAATAACACAGAAATGAAAGGCAGAGGAGACCCAAGTTATAAGAGCTGAAGCAGAGAATCATTTTGTTCGGGGACTTTATTTATTTTTTCTTTAATTTCTTTAATTTTTAGCTGCGTTGGGTCTTCACTGCTGCACACAGGTTTTCTCTAGTTGCAGCGAGCGGGGCCTGCTCTTCGTTGCGGTGCGCGGGCTTCTCGTTGGCGGTGGCTTCTCTTGTTGCGGAGCATGGGCTCCAGGCGCACAGGCTTCAGTAGTTGTGGCTCACGAGCTCTAGAGCGCAGGGTCGGTAGCTGTGGTGCTCAGGCTTAGTTGTTCCGCGGCATGTGGGATCTTCCCGGACCAGGGCTCGAACCCGTGTTCCCTGCATTGGTAGGCTGATTCTTAACCACTGTGCCACCAGAGAAGCCCTGTTCGGGGGCTTTTAAGAGAAGAGCGTCTCAGTTGCCGAATATGATGGAAGGCCTGGGAAGGAATAAGGGAGTTTTACGAGGTTGCCGTGAATTGTGTGTTTGGATCCTCTTTAGGCTTTTTAGGAAAAGCAGGCAAAAGATGTGAGCTCGGGCTTCCCTGGTGGCGCAGTGGTTGAGAGTCTGCCTGTTACTGCAGGGGACATGGGTTCGAGCCCTGGTCTGGGAAGATCCCACGTGCTGCAGAGCAGCTGGGCCCGTGAGCCACAACTACTGAGCCTGCGCGTCTGGAGCCTGTGCTCCACAACAAGAGAGGCCGCGATAGTGAGAGGCCCGCATACTACGATGAAGAGTGGCCCCTCCTCTCCGCAACTAGAGAAAAGCCCTCGCACAGCAACAAAGACCCAACACAGCCAAAAATAAATAAATAACTTAATTAATTAAAAAAAAAAAAACTATGAAAAAATAAAAAGATGTGAGCTCTTTTTGTGTTTTATTGACTGTTCCATAGCTCTGAGACTAAGCCACACAGGACCAGGTGGTATAAGGGTTTTGGTTCTTTTTAACAAGGTAATGAAAAGGTATCCCAGAAGATGAAAACTTTATTTAGCTCACAATTTGAGCCAACTTTGGTTATGATAAAAATGTAAACGTCCTCATCCCCAGAGGAAAACGGAAACAACTAGCATTCATTAAATCTTGATTTCGGATAATATCCTCGGCACTTAAAGCTTGTACTGTCCTCACAGAGTGGCCCTCTGCTTCCTCCACTGCTCCCCTTGGCCAGTTGAAATGATGATCAGATGGTGACTATAGGAAGCTGCTCTGTTTATTCATTTTGGGGCATAAATGCGTGACTGTCATTATGCCAATAAACAACACTCGACGAATGATAATGAGACCAATTCTGAACTCCATCCAATCTTACACCATGTTTCCTGAGCTATGAAGCACCGATGTGCCAGTTGTTACTTCACCATAATGACCAGGAAGTTATCCCCAAATTCCCAGGTCCGATTGGGCTGGGAGTGTCTCTGCTGAAATAGGGGAAGGCGATGCAATGAAGAAATTAGCCATCTAGAGAAGGTGAGAGTCCTCTATTTCTGTGAAGTAATTATCTGGAATTCATTTCTTGGGGGAAGGATAAGCTGTTCTACATCAAAATATCCATTTAGAAACTGATCATTTATAAAATTAAAATGTACTCAACTCTCCCTGTGTAATAAAATTGCACAGTAAAACTACCCATTTTTCAAAAAAGCAGATTACATGTAGTTAGTGAGAGTGGCTCTCAGAAACTGCTGGAATCACAAACACATTGGCACCGATGAATGTGGGTCTGGGAGAGATACTCCACTTGAAGACTGGAGAAAATGGAAGGGGATTTGGACCTGATGGATTATTCAAAAGGGAATGATTTGAACATCAAAGCATGAGCGAGGCCCTTGGGAAAACTGAGGTATCTATTCAATGTTTTACAAACTGATCTTCTAGGATTGCTGTGTTCCAGTTAAACCTGGGGTGATCAGCATTGCATGTTGCTATCCTATGATCAGTTTGAAAAATCAGGCTTTTTAAAAAAAATCCAAATTGTGTTTATTCTAAGAATTAGTATAGAATGCAATTATATCCCAAATCTTTCCAAATATAAAATAAACGTTCGTTGTCTTACTTGCCAGGTTTACTTTCTCCCAAGAACATCTGAAATAAATTCCTCTATGTGTGTAGATATGTATGTATGTGTATGTCCGTCTGTTTGCCTGGACTGACCAATGATTCCATGCTACCCCAGAATATACACCACCTCTCAGATGTGATTTTTGTGGTCGTGGTGATAGGGATGGTGATTCTGAGATGAATATCAGGGAACTGGTACCACTTCCTCTTCCTCTCATCTCCATTTGAATTGAACCTAAATTGTTTCCAAAGGCTGAGTCTTTTTGCTTCTTAGCTGCAGCTTCCCATCAGGACGCGTGAACCCTCCACCATAGGGCACTTCGCTGGGTCGGCCGTTAGAGGGCAGCCGTGTTGCAGAATGTGCCGTGTCTGTCCTCGCCAGGCACCTGGAATCCTTTTCATGCCGCAATTTCTGCAGCAATTTCTCAGGGAGGAAACAGGTTCCTTGTGACGCTGGCTGAGCATCAGGAGAAGATGACTGTGTGGTATTATGTAGAGGAACTTAGCCTATTCCTTTAAGGTAAACAAAGAGTCAGTTTTGGTTCAGCTCTTGAAAGTGGTCCCCCTTTGTTTATCGGTGATATTAACCCAAGACCACCCCTCAGCTTTAATGTATATAGACCACACTCAAAGGTGCCCTGCCACTGCGGGGGAAGAGGTGTGGAGGAATCATCTAATGGAAGGTGAAGGAGAATAGAATTTTTTGTCAAATGTGAAAAAACACATTAAATATTGATAACCAGGAAACTAAAATACAGTCATAGTAGAATGAGGAAATAAACATGTTGAAGAGATTGTCCAAGGACACCGTCTCAAGGATGTGCTGAGCTCAGATGTTAAACTAGAGTTTCATCCCAGTGGGATTCAGATGGATCCAGGCCAGAGATTAGGAGGTGACATGCTGGTGCTCATATAAAAATGTTGCATTTTGTTAATGTGAGATAATGTAATTAGATAAATGTGACAGTATGTAAGTGATGTCCATTAGTGATAGTGGATCATTCCCTCTGCAGACTGTTCATGAAAATCTTTAGTACCAGACAGTCTGATGTATTTATAAGGGAGGGCATGTTAATTTTCATATGGGTCTGAAAAAAATGAATTGGGAAGAAAGAATTCTCTTCTTCAAATTCCCATTGTAATGCATTGCAAAGACTAAGAGGAAGGACCCCTGGATGATCTGTTCCACCGTTCTGTTTCCTTAGTGCAGATAACTGATATTGGAATGTAGCTTGAAGATGTCGCTTGCAAAAATGTAACATCCAAGCAGAGCTAGGGGCAGATAGGTCCGTAGATAAGCCATCAGGCCTGCTATTCAAAACGTCACTGTGCGGCGTTACAGTCCACGTGTCTGTGAATCGTCTTCCTGGTTCTGTTGGTGCAGGTGATTGGAAGAATATGATGCTGCAAATAGAACCAAGGTCATGCGTTTGGTTCCTGTGCACTCAGGATCCTGAGATCGGTGAGGTCTTCTTTTGCATTGTCACAGCCTCCTTGCAAAGATTCTAGGCCACCTCCTGGCCCAACAGTGGCTTCTCTGTACATGTTCTTATTCCAACAAGTCCAGAACTGATTCCATTTTCAGCTCCACCTTTTCCTTTTTTTTTTTTTTTTTTTTGTCCATGGGATTCTTTCCCATAACCCCACATCTAACTTCTGAAAGCCTAGTGACAAGCCCCATTCTGCATAAAGCCTTCCCTGATCTCCAGAGCTAAGGAGGAATTTTCTTCCTCTGAACTCTTACAGCATCTGTGGGTCACTTTAGGAAAGTTGTCTTATTGCACTTGTGATCAGAACTTTTCTCTTCTAATTTATGGTAAGTTCCTTGAGGACAGGTGTAGTTTCTTCTTTTCTATATTCTGCACACTACTAACATGTTGCTTTGTGAAACTTAGAGGCTTCAAAAGGATTTATTGGGCTTCCCTGGTGGCACAGTGGTTGAGAGTCCGCCTGCCAATGCATGGGACACAGGTTTGTGTTCCGGTCCGGGAAGATCCCACATGCCGCGGAGCGGCTGGGCCCGTGAGCCATGGCCGCTGAGCCTGCGCGTCCGGAGCCTGTGCTCCGCAATGGGAGAGGCCACAGCAGTGAGAGGCCCGCGTACCGCAAAAAAAAAAAAAAAAGGATTTATTGACTGGATTAATGCATTAACTAAGTTAACAAATTGATTGCTAATGTCCACTAAGGAATAGAGTAAGTTTGGAATGATACCATGCCTGGAAAACCAATGAAATAACATCTTCCAGTAGTAATTCATTTGTGCATAAAAGAAAGTAGTCTTGTTTTCTCTTCTTTTTTCTTAAATTACAGTTGTACTGTGTATTCCAGACTGGGAGGAAAGGAATCACGACAGTGAATACAGCCAACAAAGTCAGGAATAAATATGAAGACTAGCTATTCACATGTATGGTTTGACTTATCCTTGGCACATGTAGCACACAGATGTGAGTGACAGGAGGGCTATTTTATGTGTCAAACGCCCATTTCCTCTCTGGGGAGGGACAGAGGGAATTCTTAAAGAAGGGGAGGTTGTTTGTAAGGCAAAAGAATCTATGCCACTGAAAGAACACAAGAGGGTGCCCTTTCCAACTCAGTCACAGGAAAGAAACACGTCATTGGCTCTAGGGATGCTGACCGCACTCATGAAGCATTACTAACACTGTATTCACTTTTTGCCCTTTTAAAATTCCCTAAAATGCAATATATATATATACATATATATGAAATATATTTATATATTTTATTATATATTATTGTTTCATATGTGTATATATATAAAATAATATACATGATAAAATATACTGAGTTATCAAGAAGTACGTTGAGATTGTATCTAATAAAAATATTCTACTAAAGTCTTATTTTTATGCTAGAAGCAACAGCTGAATTAATTATTTAGCAGTAAATATTTGTCTTTCCATCTATGTATATGCGTAAACTCTGCATGTTGTTCAGTATTTCATGTGTTTCGTTCTGTGCCCCGTGATTTAAGGAAAAATATCCTGACCTCAGCTTCAGGAGATCTGAATTTCACCCCATTTCCCCCAATGCATGACTTTAAATAAGATAACGAACCGCTCTTCCTTTCCATTTTTCAGTCTGTAGAATCAGAAGTTTGGATCAGACGGTTTCTGAGGTCCTTTCCAGGTTAAATATTCTACCGGGTCTATGAATTATGATGTTCCTATTAAGTCTTTGATCAATATTTGGGATATGAATATCAAATGAATATAAGCCATAATATCTAACTTATAGGTTTCTTATGAAAAGAGTGAAATCAGTAGAAATTGAATAGGTAGAAATTGACTATGTCAAAGACGCAATGTTTTAGAAACCAGAAGGGGGTACATGTTTTTAAAACTTTGAGGTCAAAAGGTTTTTGTGAATTTTCTACACAAGAGTGCTATTTATATGGTCTTGAAGTGACTCAGTTTTGGTGACTAGGTTAGTTCTATAAATACATGAAGACATTACTTGACCTTTGTGATTAGAGTGTTGGTTTAACTGATCCAAGGAAAAGGTTTTATTTGCGGGGACTGGAGGTTATGGTGGCTAGTTTTGTTATTTTGGTTTTCGTTTCTTAAGCGGTATTTATAAATGTCTGTGTTTGGATGAGTAAATACAACTTCACTGGATTGAAGATGCTGTTTAAAGGACTTACATAATAACTATCGTAAGTAGGGCGTAGACAGCATTATGACTATAATGCCGAGAGTTAAACTACGTCTGTCCCGTCCTCAGCCCATGGATGTAGTAATCATGCTAGCTCTTGGTACTCATTCTTCACCCCTTTTTGTGTGGGACGTTCTTTTTTCTCCTACCACCTTCCTCATCCTGTCCTCTTTCTTTCTTGGGTTCTGGGAATCCTGCATTCCTCCAACAAGCCGTACGAATCTTTGGTAAGTCAAATGTTCTGACTAACCCTGGGGAGGAAACTGAAGACTATAAAAGAATATGGAAGAATGAAGACTCAAGATGTTATTTTCTGAGGGAAATTGACAAAATGCAGAGGTTTAGTGGTTTGGGGGACAAAGGGGTGAAGATGCATATGGAAAAGAATGGAAACTATGTAACCATAACATGAAAGACATTTGGAGCAGACAGATAATCTAAAGCTTAGGCATGAACTTCCTTCCTCCCTTCCTTCATTCATTCTCTCAACAAACATTGAGCATCTTCTACGTGTCAGACACTGGGCAGGCACTTGGCATCAAGGTTGAATTAGATGGTTCTATGGCAGCAGTCCCTGACCTTTTTGGCACCAGGGACCAGTTTCATGGAAGACAATTTTTCCACGGACAGAGGCGGGGGTAGTGGTGGGTGTTCAGGCGGTCATGCCAGCGATGGTTCCAGAAGTAAAGTGAGCGATGGGGAGCCGTGGGGGCGGCAGATGAAGCTTCCCTCACTTGCCCGCCACTCACCTCCTGCTGTGCGGCCCAGTTCCTAACAGGCCTCAGACCGCTACCAGTCTGGGGGTTGGGGACCCCTGCTCTATGGTTTCAAGACTATTGGAGTCTAGACAGGAAAGTAAACAGGTAAACAATCAGAATGGAAAAAATAAACATATACAAAAGAGAGTGGTGGCACAAGGGAAGGGTGATGATTCAGCTGGTCTAGAATGCAGAAGCTTCACGGAGGAAGAGCCGGTGACGTTAAGTGCAGGATGGTTACTAGTCTTCCAGGCAGGTTTAGAGCAGAAGGGCACGGCAAGCAAAAGGAGAAGTTTCACAACGGCACGGGGATAGTAACAATGGCACAGTGGATGAATCAGGTACGGCTCAAACAGTCAGAAGCCTTGCGCGTCATGTTGAAAACTCTTGCCAGTGTATGCTGACAGTGATGCGGGTTGTATGGGGGAAAGGGCGGTAAGATGAGCATTTTAGAGAAATGGTTGCTCGAGTTCTGAAAGAAGCATTTGGCGGTATGAAAATGGAGGCTCCGTGCAAACGTTGACAAGGATGGACTGAGAGTAAGGTTTATATAAGCGCAAGCTTCGCCTCATCTACCTTTTCTGACTTTGGTTGTATACAGGTATACCTACTTAGGCTTTGGGTTTGCAACTGTTTTGTAGTTTTATTAATTAATTTATTTATTTTGGCTGTGTTGGGTCTTCGTTTCTGTGCCAGGGCTTTTCTCTAGTTGTGGCAAGCGGGGACCACTCTTCATCGCGGTGTGCGAGCCTGTCACTCTCGCGGCCTCTCTTGTTGCGGAGCACAGGCTCCAGACGCGCAGGCTCAGTAGTTGTGGCTCACGGGCCTAGCTGCTCCGCGGCATGTGGGATCCTCCCAGACCAGGGCTCGAACCCGTGTTCCTTGCATTAGCAGGCGGATTCTCAACCACTGCGCCACCAGGGAAGCCCTGTTTTGTAGTTTTAAAAGTCCCTCTTCTCACTTCATCTTATCCTCTTCTCTGATATGGAAAGTGTAGGTAAAGCATGTAGGTAAAGCATCTGCAGTGAAGTTGAGATTAGAACTTGCACTCCTAGGCCTTCATGTTTCCCTTTTTCTTTCTCTTCCTTTCTCTTTCTTCCTTTCTCTCTTTCTTCCTTCCTTCCTTCCTTCCTTCCTTCCTTCCTTCCTTCCTTCCTTCCTTCCTTCCTTCCTTTCTTTCTTTCTTTCTTTCTTTCTTTCTTTCTTTCTTTCTTTCTTTCTTTCTTTCTTTCTTTCTTCTTTCCCTTCCTTCCTTCCTTATCCTTCAATCACAGGAAGACTCTCTCCTAAGTTGCTAAAGAAAGACATTATATAGAGATGGAGCAGTGCCCCTAACGCAGTCAGTATGCTTGCTAAAAAAAATCAGACGATAATCAATGGAGTGCACTTTACTGGGTGAAAAATTCAGTTGCCAAACACACATTGTACACATACATGTGTGTAAATATATGTGTGTGTGTGTGTGTGTGTATAGTTACATATATACCAAGTTGCATATAAGTTGTGTGCTTTCTGATACAGATGAATTTGGTTAAACATGGTCACACTTTCTTCTTGGTTTGCTATGTACATGAGTTAGGAAAAACTGTACCTTAAGTTCAGAGGCATCTGGTCCCGGGAAATAGAGTTTTTCTGCAGGTACCTTTCAAAGGAGAATCATTGAATAAGAGCTATAATGCCATCCATGTGCTTCACTCCTGCTGGTTTGCAAGAGTCCAACCAGCACTCCTGTTACCCGGAGAGAATAAATTTCTTTAGGGGTCACATTCCTCCATGAGGAGTCTTTCAAATTCTAGAAGGCGTGATTCCTCTAAGGATGGAAATATGTAGGGGAGGCACAACTGGGAAGCAGCGGGACTAAATATTTGAGAGAGATTGTTCTTTCTCTGCTCCTGTTCTCCTGTGTCTGCTTGAGAACCCCATGGTGTTTGGGCCCATTTGACCCCGGGATCAGAGTTAATGGAGCTGTTCATTTAAGCTCAATTATGGAGAATTCACCTAAGAAAGTGTAAGGAGCAGAACGGCAGATCTTATCACCAAATATTGAATTGTCCCTAATTAATTTACTTAGGGAATTGAGAGCCCTGCAATCAAATGTGTAAAGATTGATGATGAAAGGACATTTTTAAGAGGAGGAGGAAAAAAGCTTTTCATTTTTCTGTGGGAGAAATGCCTCTGAACAGCAGAGTTGTTAAGGCTAAACCTGATTTAGAATGTGGCGGTCGAGTGGCCCGTTGGTGCCAGGCACCCTGCCTACGGCGCCCAAAACACCCTCAGCCCATACTGCCCATGGCTCCCTCGCAGTCTGTCAAAGATGAAAGGCGGGACGTCCCTGGTGGCACAGTGGTTAAGAATCCACCTGCCAATGCAGAGGACACAGGTTCGAGCCCTAGTCCGGGAAGATACCACATGCCGCGGAGCAACTAAGCCCGTGTGCCACAACTACTGAGCCCGCGTGCCACAACTACTGAAGCCTGCATGCTACAACTACTGAAGCCCGTGTGCTACAACAAGAGAAGCCACCACAATGAGAAACCCATGCACCGCAAGGAAGAGTAGACCCCGCACGCCGCAACTAGAGAAAGCCCCTGCGTAGCAACGAAGACCCAACGCAGCCAAAAATAAATAAAATAAATTTACATATATATAAAAAAAAGATGAAAGGCAAACACGAGTACCTTTTCCCTCAGAAGCAGAAAGCAAACCAAGCTGGGCAGAGACTACCCCAGCGTTTGCTTGCCCTTCTGCTCTTCCCATGTTAAAGGAGCACAGAAATTACCCCAGAGACTGCTTTCTCCCCGTCCCTGTTTTACAATCTCCTGATACAGTGGACCATCCTGTCAGCTCTGTGTTTGCTTCCTTCTGAAGGTGCAGAATTACCAAGAACATTGAACTGGATTTCGCAGGGATCAACCATTACAGAATCTGAGGCATTCCCCATGTGCCCTACCACAGATGTTATTACTACGCCATCTTGAATGAAAAGGTAAGACCGTGTAAAATATTCAACAGTAAAGTTTCCTCAGATACCCCTTAGATTTTTAGAGGTGATGGGTTATGTAAAATATCAAACCAAGCAGTCAAATGTCTTAGTTACGAACAGGGGAGCCTCAGTTTTAAGAGTTGCTGGGTGTCTTATATTTGTGAAATAAACCACAGTTGTAATCCACAGATGAAGACACAGTTGTGTTTCTGAATCACCAGCAGGACTTGCCCATGGCAGCCCAGGAGATCACCCTCAGGTGTCCCAAAATCTTTTTAGCGGGGGAGGTGCATTAGAGGATGTCCTGAGAGCAAGTCCCACAGGTTATTCAGACGTGAGCGCCTCTCCCCCACTCCTCCAGCCCCCAACACATGCATTTGAAACTCCATTAATTCAAAGCAGTGATTCTCAATGCGCGGTGATTTTGTCTCCCAGGGGACACTAAACAATGTCTGGAGACATTTTTGGTTGTCACGACCGCGGGGAGGAGGTGGGGCTACTACTGGTATTTAGTGGATGGAGGTCAGGGACACTGCTAACCACATGCTCATGACAACCACTTACAACAAAGAATTATCTGGCCAAAATGTCCCTTGTCCTTAGCGCTGAGGTGGAGAAATCTGATTTAAAGTCACTTTAGATCGAGGGGTGGCACACTGCAGCCTGTGAGCTAAATCTGGCCCTCTGCCTGCTTTTGTAAATAAAGTTTTATTAGAACACAGCCACACTCATTCATTCATGTATGGTCCACGGGGCTTACAGGCTGCAAAGATACAGTTGAGTAGTTGTGACGGAGATTGTGTGATGCCACAAAGCCTAAAATATTTATTATTTGGCCCTTTACAAAAGAGCAAAATGGCATTTTGTAATGTAAATAAGCATTTTAATTTTTAATGTTTCAGGTAAATTGAGGTAATAGGTAATAAAGATAATAATGACATTCAATGAAGGTCCATATGCAGAAGTAGATCTGAGTTCTGTGAGGCCTGAATTGGATTTTAAACATGACTTCTTTAAAAAATTTTGGTATAAAATTACATATTTATTTATGGCATGAAAATAAATCTCGATAAACACATTATTGGAGCCTTGCAAATTCAAGCCCCTTTCTTCTAACACCTATGTAGTCAAGTTTCCAGAAATGCTTGGGTAAAGCATCTTCCTGGTTGCGTTCTCTCTTACCCTCTCCCACGGCAATGCTACAGCTCAGCAGTTCCCAGCACCTGCAGGGACTGGTGCAACCCATGGGCTTTGAACCTCTAATTAGCTTCTCCATATCTTCAACTCTGCACAAATATGTCCAGCGTGATGTCTCTGTTCATTGATCAATGAGCATCTGAAGAGCTGGCTTGAATTCTGGCTTTGCCACTCACTATCTGTGTGACCATGAGCAAGTGAGTTCATCTCCCTGTGTCTCATTTCCTTAAATAGTTAGAATGTAGGCTCTCCCTTTAAGTGCCTAATCTCTATAAGCTATTGCTCAATTCTCTTTGATTTAAAAAAAAAATTGGATGCTCTTGGATTTGCCTTAGAAAGTTTTTATTATCTCTTATATTGCCCCTTTTCCCCTAGTTAAAAGAAAATTCGTGTCTTATGACCAATATTCTTATTCAGTTTCAGCTCTATTCTAGACCTAGACGTTTAAATCGTTCTGAATTGTCTGTCTGTGAATCATTATTATTCCTTCAGATCCTCTCTTAGGATTTGTCCAACAAGCCTACTCCATCGAAACATCTGTTTTCTACTTTGTTACTTATTTTTCATGCTTATAAATAGGCCTGAAGCATTCCATGTAAGAGGCACAAATAATTCAGCTGTAAGAATATGAGATATTCCTTTTTCCTGAGGTTTTTTTAAACATTCAAGTGGCTATCAACCTCAGCTAATTTTTCCCCAAGTGACCAGCAGATTATTAACTCTATTGTTCATGTTTCAAACATGAATAGTTCTCTCAACTGGATTCCTTCACCCAAAAGAGTTCTCTAGTGCATAACTTTAAATCAGAGTCTAATTTGAGTTTGCCTGTTTAAGTCAAGGACAAAAGAATTGCAGGATTCATGCTGCCCAAAGTACTACTTCTGACATGGTGTCAAGGTAGGGGGGAGATATGGCATTGATGGGAGATGGGAAGGTGGTGGCCTTGACAACAACCATCATTACTGTCCACTGTCATGTTCATGATGTTTCCAGACTGTACACAGGGTGTACTAGATGGTGTTTCCCCATTTTACACATCACTACACAGGAGGAGCTTACCCATATTTTCTAAGACCATCACGTGTTCCCACCCAGCCCTCATCCTGTCATGAGTTTTTAGCATAATTGTAAATGAGCATGACTTGAAAGCACTTTAGAGATAAAGTGGGTAAACTAAAATGCAGATAATTTTAGTAACAGCTGATTATAAGTGGAATTGAGTCTTGGAAACAAGATTCTGAAATCCTAGTTGAAAACTCTTTTTTTTTAATAATTCATTTTCACTTTAATCAAAGTCATACAAGCATATAAGTAAACACGTATGAAAAGGCTTTCAATGAAAAACAGCTTTCCCTGACCAAACGCTCTCAAACCTTCCAGTCGGGACCCTGAGAGGCAAACCCTTTAGCCGAGCTGTTTCTTGGAAATTTACCTTCATAATTCTAAATGAGATGCTTTTGTAATAATTTCCTGATTTCCATTTATAGAAATAATCTATTGCTTGCTGGTTGTGCTAACTGACTTGAGGGACAATCCAGGGTAGAAGCAATACCAGTGGAGCCGGGTGGCTTGGGCTTAGACCTTGGGGCCAGCACTTCCCAGCTGTGTGACCCGGAAGAGGTTCCTTGCTCTCTGTACCTCAGGTTCCTTGTATGTGTAATGGACGTAAGACCTGCACCCGTCTCAATGGGTGGTTGTGAGTTAAATGGATGAGAACGTGTAAAGCATCCAGAACGGTCTCCAGCGCACAGTGCGTGTTCAAATAAGCAAGCCATTCTCCTACCTCCTCCTCCTTGGCCCAATCCCACATTTACAGGTAATTCTCTAGTGAGTGAACACGTAATTAGGATCCCAAACTACCAGGAACTGAGCTATGGGACTCCTCCAATTTCATTTCTTTTCTTGACCAGATGTTTGTTTCTTTCCAGAAACCAATTTTTTCCAGAAATTAAAAATACCTTCATTTATTTTTCGTCTCTTCTCTTTTCATGATACTTACCACTTGAAAGAAGCCTCTATGGTAAAACTGTTTTTCCAAGGGACCTTTTCCTAACCAATGACTCTCTACATAACAATAAAATAAAATTAAATAAAAAATAAAAAGTTTGGCAAAGTGTTCTTTCTTCTTTGGTTACATTCCAGTTTTGCAGGAAGACTATACAGGGTTCCCTACTTTGGGAATCCCATATCTTCCTCTTTCTTTTTCTTTTCTTGTTGTAAGAACATGTTTTCCGGTAACTTCCACAGAAAGTGCTCACAGAATATACTTTTTTGACACCTTGCCTTTCTTCTAGCGTCATGCTTGATTGACAGCTTGTGTAGAATTCTAGGTTGAATGGCGTCCCTTCAAAATGATTAGGATGGTGTTTTCTAGGTTTTGAGGAGTTCATTCCTCTTCTGATTAATGGTATTCATTTTTAAACAATTTTTATTGTTCTGAAATCTTGTAAGATCTCTATCCTCAGTGACTTTTCACGATAATGTAACAGCTTTCTGTTTGTTTTTTAATTCCTTGCTTGATACTTGGTGAGATTTAAATTTAGAAACTCATATTCTTCAGTTCTAGAATGTTCTTGCATGATTCCTTTCATAAATTTCCTCCTGTCCATTTTGTCTATTCTCTTTATGGAACCCCTATTAGCTGGATAAGGGACATTCTGAATTTGATTTTCTAATCTTTTTCCTACTTTTTACTGCATTTTTCAATCTATTTCCTGAGAAATTTCCTCAACTCTATGTTCTAATTCTTCCATAAGATTCTCTCACTTTTGCAATCAGGTGTTTTGTTTTCAAGAACTCTTACCTGTTCTCTGATAGTCACTTTATACTTAGCAATTTCTTCTATTTCATGGCCTTAGGCGTGAACGAAGAGGATTTGGTTAAAGTTTCAATCGTGTCTATATATCCACCATACTTTACACCATGGTAATCACAGTCCCAAGAGCAGTTCTCAGCTATATAAATTGAAGGTAATAAGGTTGTAAGAGATAAAGTCCCAGAAAATATACATTAAAAAATCAATTTATAGAGACCGATCTGTCAGGACGACAAGGGTGTTGAGATGTGTTAGGGCAGTCTTGCCCAGTATCAAGATTCTTAGAAATGTTGCCTCTAAGTTTGATAAGCATGGGACTTTAGAACATTTCATGTATGGCATGAAATGATAATAATTTTATTTACTCATGAAAATGTTAAAATATGTCTGTATTTTCTATTTCTGTACCTTCTTCTAGCCATATTGACCTACTTTTCTGCTCTACCCTCAGGCTTTAAAACAGCTCAGTTGGTGGAAAAGAACCTAACTGGACTTAAGAGTGATCTGGGAAACTAGTTTTGTAAACATGTATATATACATATACGTGTATTGTGTGTGTGTGTGTTTATTGTATATATTTCAGCGACAAATCCAGACTCGCTGGATCAGATTCTTTCGGCATTGGTCCCAGCATCACTTTCAAGCACATCCCTGTGGTTCTGCCCACAAGTACTTGAAAATCCCTGAAATAAATGCTCAGATTGGTCTCCATCTGACTCTCCTATCAGATACAAGACTTTAGCTCAAAGCCAGGTCCCCTGGGAGTCGCTGTCTTTTTCCTTAGAGTTCTGAATCTACGTGACTCTGAGCTGACTCTATTGTCAGACAGACATGGATTTTTACCTCATTTTGCCACAATGTGTGAACTTGGCTAAGTTATTTAACCTCTGTGAACCTGTATAAGGGAAATAAGCACCAATATGGTAGAAAATATGCTCATATGTGGGAGAGGCTAAAAACAATTTTTTTTTCATTTCCTCTCTCTTTTGAAGACATTTGGGTTGCGTGCTTCCGGATAATCAGGTGAGAGCCCGTAAACTCACTGATAACGTATCTCTGGCTACTCGACCTGATGACTTGCTCTCGGTAGGTCTCCTGCGCATGGCGCGTCCCATCCCCATCCAGGGGTGTGGGTCTTCCTTAGATTCAGCCCCAGACAGTGGCACTTCCTGATCTGAATGCCTTATCCTTTTCCTGACTTTGTGATTTCCTGACCTTGTGCATCTCGAGAGGCGGCAGTGGTCGAGGGGAAGGAACATTGGGGTTTGGAGCTTGTCAGGACTCTCTCACCTACTAACTGCATAACCCAGGAAGTTCCAGAGAGGCATTTCTGGACTGTATGACATAAAACAGTTTTCTTCTGGTTTAGTTTCTCTTAGCACATTTTCTTCATGCCACTTATCTATATAATGTGAGTGTTGTATATATATTTCAGAAATATTATGGGATAATTGGCTTTATGTCTACCTATCCTTCTGAGCCCTGAGCTCTGTGTCTGTTTTGCTTACCGCCATATTTCCAGCACTTCTTGTGTAATGCTGATGGTCTAATAGCATCCCAAAACGTGTTGAATGAATGAATGACTAAATGAACAAATAATATAGTGACAAAATCACTTGCCCTTTCTTCCTCGTATGGCAATCATACAGCTCAAATGAGATAACCTATGCAAATGCTTTGTAAGCAATATTAATACAAGCATAACATACCATAATTTTGTTAACCTGTACCTCTCTACAATTTGTTGACAATAAGCATTTGGCCTGTAGCCACTCAAAGTGTGGTCCGAAAGCCAGTAGCAACTACCGCCATCTGGGAATTTGTTAACAATGCAGATGTCTAGACCTACCCAAGACCTACGAAATCAGAACCTTTGAAGGTGAAGCCCAGGAATCTGTTTCAACGAGGCTTGTAGGAGGTGATTCAGACACGTGCTAACATTTAAGACTTACTAACCTATGGGGCACGCCAAAGAGAAGTTTTTAGAATTGCATAAAGTAAACTCATGATTTATCTTTAAAAGTTATCCTTTTGCTAATGTCAGATGCGTTATCCATAGTAGAACAAAAGAATTGTGTTCTGCCTGGAGAGGTTTGGGAGAGCAGAGAAAGCCATGGAAAATGAGGGATACATGAGGTTCCTGGTCACTCAGAATGAGGATGAAGAACAGGATGAAAGAGAGCATCAGAGACATATTTCACCTTTTTATTAAGCCTGAAACAGAGATTCAAATCATTTAAGACATGAAAATGACTAAAATGACCTTGTAGAAGTAACAGTTTCCAGAATCGAATTTCTTCATTTTAACATGAAGGAATTCAACGTGATCACTAAGCTATGTTCAAGCCTTGAGGTTCACCAATAAATTTGCCTTGAAAAAAAAAAAAAGTTATCCTTTTCCTTACCTAAGCAGATCCTCTGAATCTCAGCTTCCTCTGATCATTTAGGTCTCAGAAAGGCCAAATCATCAGAAAGACTCTCCCTGTATGCTCACTCGTAACCATAAGCCCCTAGTTTATTAACAAATAATTTATATTTGTGTTATTATTTGTGGTCTGTTTACTTGTTTCGTGTCTGTTTTCCCAAGAAAGGTAACTGTTCCACAAGAAGGGATGGAGTCTGTCTTAACACCTGTATCCATCCCCAGCGCCTAACACAGTGAATGGTACACAGTAGAGCTCAGCACCTATGTGTTAATTGCATCCACAGCCTGAAGAATGTATTTATTGGCAAAGAGTGTTTGTGGATTGAAGAAGTACAGGATTAATACTGAGGGTCATTCTTTGGCTCATATTGAAATTAGTGCCTGCTTCCAGTTTCCCGAGAATCAATAAAGATTTGATGCATTTGATTCTTAAATTCTCTAAGTGTTGGTTTTCCATTTTTTTTATTAAAAAAAAAAAGTTGAGATTTCATCCATTGGTAAGGACTGAATGACACCCATGCCCAGTTGCCAATATCATTCAATCATTTCTGCAATAATTTGGAGGTTTTTCAAAGTAGTATTTCCAATACAGGTACCTCTTGGTTATCTGTGGGTAAATGACTTTTGTCAAATTTTGCTTGAAGTCCCTGATAAAATTGTATGGATTTGCTTTTTACTTCCTCAGTCGGTCCAGGCAGAATTCATCCTAGCAGGGTATCTCTTTAAACAAATGGTTGCTTCTCCTAGGAAAGAAATATGTGCATAATAAATAGAGCAAGTTTCTTCAGACTGGGATGAGAAGAGAGACTGCCTTTCAATACTGATACTTCCCTAGTTTGCAATTAGGGAGGGTTCTCGGCATTTGAGTCAAACAGGAAAGAAACTATCTTTCTTGTTCTGCTGATTTATTTCTTTCTCCAGCATGAGTTGATTATTTTAAAAGAATTAGGCTCTAAATAGTGACTAATCTACCCTCCATTTGGACTAGTTTAAAAAAAAATTTGCCACTGGATTATAGATATCACAACTCTGTTCTATCATTCTGGCAAATCACGGGAAGACATTTTATATAAAAACAAAATTGGAATATCACCGAAGACAAGGGAATTTATCTCACATTTAAGAATGCATAGTCCAATTAGGAAGATCAAAAGGCATTTTCTAAGAAACCGATGGTATTGTCTTTCAAGGAGAGGAAATCACCTTTACTGAAACCTCACTAAGTATTGGACATTTTTACATATGTGTGACTCTCCTCTTTAGGGCTACCAAGGAACCTCTTTCTTTCCAGGCGCAGACCATCTACTCAGACTTAGCCTGCTTCCCTTTCCCTCCTTCTAGGCTACCATCACCTAATCTTCATGGGTCTCTTCTTAAAGCGGGCTGTACTGTGCTCAGCCTCTCCTAGGCAGGCACCAACACTTCACAGTGAAGGTTTTAACTGTTACTCTCTGAAAGAAAAAGCAACAGATAATATCAAATGTAACAAATGTGGAGAAATCAGGGCATAGCTTAGAACTCTTGGTGCCTGGTTTGTAGTTCATACTTCCAAACTGGTAGCTAGAATTCCTCTTGGAATATCACTTTCTGTCTTTATTCTTTATTCCTGTATTCCTGGTAATGCAACTCACTCACCAAGCTTAGTTTTTGTTTTTTTTGTTTGTTTGGGTTTTTTTGCGGTACGCGGGCCTCTCACTGTTGTGGCCTCTCCCGTTGCGGAGCACAGGCTCCGGACGCGCAGGCTCAGCGGCCATGGCTCACGGGCCCAGCCGCTCCGTGGCATGTGGGATCTTCCCGGACCGGGGCACGAACCCGCGTCCCCTGCATCGGCAGGCGGATCTCAACCACTGCGTCACCAGGGAAGCCCTGTTTGTTTGTTTTTTAACAGAAGATTTGAGTCTCTTCTTCCAAGAAATTTCCAATTCCAGGTTAAGGGAAAAAAGAAGATTTACCCTGATGGGTAAATGACATTTCTGGCAAATGGACATTAGACTGGACATCACTTATCTTAATAGATCTCTGCTCCACATAGAAATGATCTCTCTGGGACATTTCTTCATATGCTCTATGGAGTCTACGTCATCCCACTTTTATAGGAAATGAAATAGCAAGGATTTGAAAAGCTTAACTATATTGATCAAAGTCATAGAGCCAGTTAGCTAAAGGAGGATGGATTTGCACAAAGGCTGCCAGGTTGCAAAATTCCAGAGGAGACAAATCATATCACAGTCTATGAGAAAGTTACCCGTGCAGTGGGGCAGGTACAGCCTATATCACTATATAGCTATGTGCTGGCCATGATTTGACCCTGAGGCTTGACCATACCATGCTTCCTCAAGCCATCCTGAAGCTGTACATTCCACAAACTGATTTACGTGGTAGGGACGACCAGCAAAGACAAATAAAAAGACTCAGCAACATTTACGTAAGATGTATAATTAACAGACATTATTTTTAGAGCAGTTTTCTATTCACAACAAAGCTGAGTGGAAAGTACAGGGCATTGCCGCAGGCGCTCTCCCCTCTACGTATGCACGGCCTCTGCCACCGTCAACATCTTTCATTGGTGTGGCACCTTTGTCACAATCCATGAACCTACGTTGACGCGTCATCACCCGAAGTCCATGGTTTACGTTAGGGTTCACTCTTGGTGTTGCACATTCTATGGGTTTTGCCAGAGTTTCTGAGTATTTGGCAACATTACGTATTGATTCATCACAGAAAGTACACAGAAAATCATAATAACTGAAACATGTTTCTGTGGTTTTTTTAAACTTGCAGGACAATGACGAGTCTAGTTAAAGACCTAAAGTCATGCACTCTTCAATACTTTTTTCTTTTAAAGTATGGTACAAGGTACTGTCAGTCCCACTGTAATTATAAAACAAACAGACCGTCACCAGAACACAACTCTCTGATTTTATAGTTGAGAGAACTGAGCATCTGAGAAGTTAACAATCCATTAAAGTTACATAACTACAAGAAATAGAACCCAAATTACCTATCCCTCTGGAAATAGAGGCTACAGCAGCATATGGTAAAGCATTCGCAGGAGCACATGCTTTGGAGCCAAACAAACCTAGCTTCAAATCCCACTCCAAGGGTCTAAGGCAACTTGTGTAAGGTCTGTGGCTAGGGTTGCCCACCCCACATCTAAAGTACGTCTTCCACTTTCTTTCCTGCTGCAGAATGCCATTTTGCTCAGTCGCTGGGTGGGGATTTGGGAAAAGTTTTTCCTAAAGGGCAGAAACAGCTCTTCTTCTCCTAGGCATTGTCTAATCTGGATGTGATTTCTAAAATGTGGCAACTATCCTGTGATCATGAAAGCAATGAGCCTAGGCTTAAACGCCAGGGATGCAGAACAGAACTACAGAAAGAACCCAGATGCTGGGCACATCTTTGAGCCATTAAGTTAACAGACACTGGAGTTGCCCTACCTTTGGATTATGTAAATAGTACTTGTTTCTGTTGTTTAAGACAATTTGGAGGGGGGGGGGGTGTTCTGTTTCTTTCATTGAAAGCATCCTACTAAATGATATATTTAGCATACTGTAGCAAATGATACACTTTGGAGATTTAATTCCCCGCTTTATTAAATGAAGATCACAAAAGGTGTATCATTGACTTGTTACAAGAGTTGCTGAGATAATGTTTACAAATTATTTAGTATGGTGTTGGGTATAAAGTAGAGTCCCATACATGACAGCTAGTGCCGCCCGAGACCAGTGCTCCTTTTATTATATCACCCTGCCTTCCAGGCAATTTGAAAGCATAACCAGATGTTACACTGGAAATTACATTTAAGGCACAAAGATATAATAAATATGCTCTTCCAAGGTAAGGTAACAAACCAAGATGCAAAATTTCAAAGATTTTAGTTCATTGGATGTTCTTTCTTTTTCTGTTTTTGCTTTGTTTTTGTTTTTGTTTTAAGCAGATCCATAACTCTTAAACCACTTGCCCACATTTACAGTAAAAAGCTTGAGGAAGGAATGTTCAGGAATGTTTCCTTGGAAAGAGCTGTGATTGGAGTTCTGTTGACTACCTCAGACACACAAAAACCCCAGGTGGGAGAAACATTCTCCTACCACCTCAAGTCAAGAGAGGAACGTGAAAGAAACTGGCCAGAGCACTAAATACATGTGGCAGCGTGGGAAGAGGGACAGAGTCAACTCTCTGAGAAATATAAAGGGTGAACTAAGCCCTGGTCACCTGCCGCCGATAGAAGAGCTGAAGAGAGGCTCTGTTGGGTTTGACATTTTGGGAGCAGTTGATACATGAGTATTTCCAGTGACCGAGATGTGGGCCATCCATAAAACTTCCAATAGGGCCATCAGGAGGGGCAATCTGGCTTCTGTTGCTATGTTCCCAGAGGCTAAGGAAGGAGAAAGTGATTTGCACAAAAAAGTGCAAATCATCCGTGTCAAGAGAACACTGGTCACCCTGTGACACAGGAGAGAAGGTCTCTAAGGAACCTCCAAATGCAACTATGAAAGAAAGAGGCGTGAAGACCTCTGCCAGCCCCAGAGAACACAGGCTGTGTCCTTACAGCATCATCAGAGCGTTCCAGCTCCCCTTGGACCCTCTCCCCACCCCCTGCACGTTGCTGGCCTGTTGCCTTAGATGGGAGAGAAGACTACTTCCAGTGAAGGTGGAAACTTTCACCAGTGCCTAGCTTTGGCATTCCCAGAACTGAATTGAGATGGTTTTGTGACATAAAGAAACTCTAGGTCTTTTCATTTCTTGGGGCCTACCCAAGTTTTTTTTTTTTTTTTTTTTTTTTTGCGGTACGCGGGCCTCTCACTGCTGTGGCTTCTCCCGTTGTGGAGCACAGGCTCTGGACGCGCAGGCTCAGCGGCCATGACTCATGGGCCCAGCCGCTCCGCGGCATGTGGGATCTTCCCGTACCTGGGCACGAACCCGCGTCCCCTGCATCGGCAGGCAGACTCTTGACCACTGCGCCACCAGGGAAGCCCCCTACCCAAGTTTTTATCTAGGAGAATGGAAAAAACTACCGCAGTGAACAGGCTTAAAGGAAAAACAAAAATCAAACACAAAGTTGCTTGTGTGTTTACACCCCATGAGTTCAGATCTTTCAAGGTACCAATTATGCAATTTCCTATTATATACTCATTATGTGCGCTGTACTCAGAGGAGTGTCTCAGAGATGAATAAAATCAGACACAATCACTGTTTCATTCAACTGTATGTTGCTGCGATTACAGAGACTGGCTCTTACGCACCATCGCATCTGATATAACAGTGAGCTCAAGGCCCTCTTCTTAAAGCTTTGCCAGCTCTTGATGGAGACAGAAATAGCAATCATACAATAATTAGAAGACCTGAGTTCTAGTTCAAGGTTTGCATCTGAAAAGCAGTAAGACATGGCCCATTCGCCTACCTTTTCTGACACTTAATTAGAATATCTGTAAATTGAGAGTGAATGGGCTGAATAAGCCATGTGATACTTTCTGGGTTTAAAATTCTACAATTCTATAGCAGCATTATTCACAATAATTAAAAATTGGAAACAATCCAAAAATCCATTAAATCATGAATGGATGAATAAAATGGCGTGTATCCTTACAATAGACTATTGTTTGCCAGTAAAGGTGATAAAGTACTGCTACAACATGGATGAACCTTGAAAACATTAAGCTAAGTGAAAGAAGCCAGGCACAAATGCCTCATATTATATATTTTCATTCATAGGAAAGTCCAGAATAGGGAAATCTATAGAGGCAGAAAGTAGATTAATGGTTGCTCAGGGTAGGGGAGTCGGTGAGGTGGGAAGGAGAGTGCCTGATAAAAGATATGAGAGGTTTCGGGGAGGTGGTGAAAATGTTCTAAAATTCATTGTGGCGGTGGTTGCACAAACTCTGTGAATATACTAAAAGTCATTGAATTTACACATTATGTCAGTGAATTGTATGGTATGTGAATTATATTTCAATAACACTGCTCTATTTTTCTTTTCTTTTTTTTTTTTTTTTGCGATACGCGGGCCTCTCACTGTTGTGGCCTCTCCCGTTGCAGAGCACAGGCTCTGTATGCGCAGGCTCAGCGGCCATGGCTCACGGGCACAGCCGCTCCGCGGCATGGGGGATCTTCCCGGACCGGGGCACGAACCCGCGTCCCCTGCATCGGCAGGTGGACTCTCAACCACTGCGCCACCAGGGAAGCCCCACTACTCTATTTTAAAACCTTTGATTGTGTGTATAAATTACAGAAGAAGTCAGAACACCTTGAGTTAAAAATATAGCAAGAGGTCAGAGGAAGCAAATGTGATAAATTCAGTTTCTAATAATAACACACCCATTGAAAGAGAAGATATTGTTGTTACTATTTTTATTTGTTGCATTTCAGTAATATACCTAATTTGGACTTAGGTATGGTTTATCAGAGGATGAAAGAAAAAATCACTTTATGTTCCGACGACTAATTTTATCCTTTTACCCTTTTAACCCTTAAGTTCTGACAGTAAAATTGTTCTTGGTTATCTTCATCGATGGTGTGCATCATTAAGAGATGAATAATTAAAATATATAGATAATTCTTAAACTCATCTTTTTAAAGTTGCTTTAAATTTTTTTAAGGTGAAAATACTTTCATCGTCATCATCTTCTAAGGAGAGAGAAAACGGACACATATATTGAGACCGCAGTAAGCCGTAGGCTCTGAACCAACTGTGTTTATGCATATCATCAGATATACTCTTACAGCAATCCTTAACAATGTTAGAATTATCCCAATACCACAGAAGAACAAACTGATGCTTAGAAAGGGTACATTGCTTGCACAAAGGTGGACAGTAGCACTCAGTAGATTTGGATTTAATTCTAAGTCATGAAACTTAAAAAAATAGAATACAGAAATTGACTTGAGTTTCAACTATTTCTGTTTTCATCTACAGTGACTATATAGCCCGTCAGTATTCAGTATAAACTCGCCAGCCTAAGACTTGATGTCTTTGCTAATCTGGCCCTATTTCTAATTCTCTCTTAGGACTTTAATAATCATGTATTCTTCAGCTCATAATGATGTTTTCTTATTTTTATTCAACTAAAGTGTCGTTTTCACTTTAATTATTTCTATTTTTCCTTAGCGCAAGGTCCTAACCTGAATTAAAGTTGATGCTCTGACCTGTCTGAACATGTTTACTAAATGATGGGCAAAGCTGTCAAGGGATTATTTTCATGAATATTTGGGGCTGAAGAGAGGGAGAGACCTAGCAGGTGGATCTGAGACAATAGCTGTTTCTATTCCGGCCCCATGGACTGGTACTAAGTTCTACGAAGAGAGGTCTATAGACAGAAGCCTTCTTTTTCATATTCTTTTCCCTTATGGCTGAGCACAGGATATTGAATATAGTTCCCTGTGCTATACAGCAGGACCTTGTTGTTTATCTGGACCCACAGCTTGCATCTGCTAATCCCGAACTCCCACTCAACCTTCTCCCCACCCCCAGTCTGGGTCCTTCTGATTCAAATTCCTTGCAGAAGAAGCCACAAAGCATGCCGTCAGTCTTTGAATCATCAGGAGGCACCATGAACATAAACTTTTCTTGTGTCTGAGCTTCAAAGATTTGTATTATCATCAAAGAAGTTCAAGGAACAAAAATCTGTCCAGCATCTCTCTAAAGTGCATATTTCCCCAAGTAAACCCAGTGGCTATTAAGATTTGACTAGAGATTTTGTCAAGAGATTGGGACGAACCCAAAAAAGACAATGTGAGGAATTCCTGAATTCTTTCCATGTGTGTCTAGTGTCCATGTTAACCAGGGAGCAGCTTTGATCTAACAACCAGACAACCCAGGAAGTAATCTGAAATTCTTCTAAATATCTATACCATCCTCAGGGCAGAACACAAGGGCAGGTCTTTTATTTTGATTCACCTGAAAAAGAGCAGCCTGGGCTCTAGGCTGTATCGAGTTCTTTAGCTTCCAATTTGTGAGCCTCAGACAAGGCAGGAAGTAGCTAAAGATTAACAAGGTAAGCAAACTTGTTTGCTGTATAAACTAGGGGTAAGTTGGAGGCTAACTGCAGGAATGCTGAACCCTTAGGTTGGGCTGTGTGGTTTCCATAACAACTAATGACAGAACATGAGGCAAACAAGCGTGACTCATGTGAAATGTTTCTACTCAGTTCTTGGAGGCCAAATTTGGTCACTGGGGGACTTTGAAAGAATAGTCATCTCTCTTACTAATCACACGCAAAGGGCAAAGCACTCTTCCGTCACAGAGCAATCTCCATCAGCGACGGAGGGGCCATGTTCATTCGTCTGTGGAATCTGGGAGTCCCTACTATTCACACATGGCTGCCCCCTCCAAAGACCCCACTGCCAAGGGGGGGCCCCTGGATGCTACAGAGCATCAGACTGTTACTGCTTGATCATGTTGTACATGGTAACTGATTGGGGTCAGGACCACAGGGAATCGGACAGCAATTTTTAGGGTTGGGGTCAGCATTGCTGTGTGAGCCGACTTACTTCTACTGGATCGGGGTGGCAGTGATGTAAGGAAGAGAATGAGAGGATTTGTTCTAGATCTTCTTGAAAGACAGCCCGAGGCTCACAAACAACCAGTCTGCAAGTCACCTCCCTCCAGCCCTATCCTACACCTTCTCCATCACAAACAACCAGTCTGCAAGTCACCTCCCTCCAGCCCTATCCTACACCTTCTCCAAGTCATTACAGAGGAGGCTGCCCCTCTGCCTTCACACTCTGCTGTATCCCAAAGACTGTGCATAGCACCTCACTCTGACAGATTCTGTCCCCCTTCTGCAGGTCTGGCCACTTCCATGATTTCTATCTTCTCCGTGTCATTGATTAAGGCTCCCCTTAACGCTCATGGCCACCATTTTTCCCTTACTCTCGACATCCTTTCTTGCCCCTTATCCTATCTACTTTCCACACAGCAACAAGGCTGATTTCCTAAAACCATGGATCCACTTCACCATTCTTCTCTTTGTAACACTTCACTGACTTTGCATTGCTCTAAGAGTCAAGTCCAAATAGCATGAGCTCCAGACACCAGGCTGCCTACTCTTCCTCCAAGCCACCAAGCTACCTGTCTTGTCTCAAAACATTTGCCCATCCGGCCCTTCTGCCTTTTCCTCCCATTCTTCACCTGGCTGAGGCATCCTTTAGAGCTCACTTTGAAAGTCCCTTTCTCAGTAAGGACCAATACAGTAAGTCCCCTACATACGAACAAGTTCTGTTCCGAGGGTGCATTCGTAAGTCCAGTTTGTTCGTAAGTCCAGCAAAGTTAGCCTAGGCACCCAACTAACGCAATCGGCTCTAGTGCTGTACCGTAATAGGCTTATACTACTTTTCACACAAATAATACATAAAAAACAAACACACACAAAAACTAAAGAAAACATTTTTAATCTTCCAGTACAGTACCTTGAAAAGTACAGTAGTATAGTACAACAGCCGGCACACAGGGGCTGGCATCGAGTGGACAGGCAAGAAGAGTTACTGACTGGAGGAGGGAGAGCAGGTGGGAGATGGTAGAGCTGAAGGGTCGTCAGCAATAGGAGACGGAAGGCAAGCTGCCATTTCCCTCACGCCTGATATTGGTGGAACGCACGATCGCATCTTTGAAAGTCTGCAACTTGAAAGTTCGTATGTAGGGGACTTACTGTATAAACCAGGTGTTCTCTGACAATTTCCCGCAGGACACCCTGTACTTCAGGCCCACTACGATATTCTGAAACAATACATTTATTTACATTTGTGACTCATATTTTTTCTTGCAAACTCAACTTCAAGGTGACAGGAATCTATGTCGTGTCACTTTATTCCCACGCCTAACACAGCTACATTCATATTATTACTGTGTAGGAACTACACACATGTCAGTTAAAGTGAATTTGATTAATCTCATTTAAATGTCGCGGGGGAGGAGGAGGCAAGTGGTGTATTTATACTCCAAGGTACTGCTTCTCTTCAGGTAGAGATGACAAAAGTATACCACACAAAAGATGTGCCTCAACTCACAATATCTGGAACCCGTTGAATCGGTAGTCTATTCAGGGAAGGTCCGTGATGCAAGTTCTTTGTCATCTCATGCACAGGCGAAATCGCCACGCTCGTTCTGGCCAACCTTGGTCTTGAATCATTTCCTGTCAGCTCTGGAGACGCCTCGAGTGCAGAACCAGACTGGTTTGGGAAGGATCTGTGTCTTTGTCAGGGTGGTTTGGCTCCGGGATGTCAGTCCTGCACTGCCGAGAGAACCTCTGTGATCCAAGTGCGTTTCTCAGGGAAGCCCTGGGATTTGGAATTGGTGAGTCATCTCCAGACTGACTAAGACACTGTGCCACAGAGAGTTCCTCTGAAAAATATTTTGCACAAGGATAAACTGCCTCTTTTTTTCCCTGTAAAGCCATGGCAAAATTACAGGACAAATTCATTCAGGAGGAATTGAACCATAATAAAAGATGACAATTAAAGTATTTGGAACCTAAAAGGTTGATTGCTTCTGTTCCAGTGTCTTCACATTTAAATTAGGATGAAGGGGTTTGGAGCATGAGGCATACAAATTATTGGGCAAGGATTCATCACCTCATTAATTGAAGAACGAACCTCTGAAATAGGGGAAGTTTTCTCAATTATTTGAATAAGGAAAATGAAGCTGAGAAGTGAAATGACTTGCCCAAAGTCACAGGACCAGTGAGTGACAGAACCAGGATGGAAGCACAGAGAGAAGGCGCCGTCAGATCCTCTCCTACTCTAAGTGTTCTCAGGGGAATCCAGTTTCCATTTAACCAAAAACAGAACAGAACTAAAACAAAACAACACAGCTTATTTACTCATCCTATATAATCAAAATGTTGAGAAATAACGTGGAAATGTTTTCCTTTCTAAAACGTTAAGTTAGAATAATGAGTAAAGTGTGCTAGTCTGCTTATTGGATAATGGGTTTTAGTATAAGTCATTTGAAATGGACATTTTTATAACTCAAAAGCAGCCGAACGTTGGCAATTTCAGATTGCATTTGAATGGTCTGTCTCTCCTGACACCACAATATTTCATCTCTATTTTTAGCACTTAGCATATTGCCAATTACACAGCAGAAACCCAGTAAATGCTTATTGAAAGAATGAGTCAAGTTATATTATCTAAGATACAAATATCCCAGCATGTTACCTTTTTTTTTTTTTTTTGCAGTACACGGGCCTCTCACTGTTGTGGCCTCTCCCGTTGCGGAGCACAAGGCTCCGGACGCGCAGGCTCAGCGGCCATGGCTCACGGGCCCAGCCGCTCTGTGGCATGTGGGATCCTCCTGGCCCGGGGCATGAACCCGTGTCCCCTGCATCTGCAGGCGGACTCTCAACCACTGTGCCACCAGGGAAGCCCCATGTTACACTTTTTATACAAAGATATAGCATTTTAATAAAATAGAGGGTAGATTTCTAAAGGCACCTTGGTGCAGAGGGACGTAGGAGGGCTTTGGAGTCAGGAAGATAAGTCAGATTTTCCCACCGGGGTGACTATATGAGACCTTGGGCAGGTGACTTACCCACTCTGGTCCTGAGTTTTCTCATTTGTGAAACAGGAATGGCAGTAGATACCTGTATAGCCAGCTATGAGGATGAAATGGGCCACTCTTACCCAAGGTACTCAACAAATGTTATTCCAGACTCATACCCCTACTCTTAAATTACCATTTAAAAAGTGAAAGCATTATTTCATTCTTTTTCGTGGCTGAGTAATATTCCATTATATATATGTACCACATCTTCTTTATCCATTCCTCTGCTGATGGATGTTTAGGTTGCTTCCATGTCTTGGCTATTGTAAATAGTGCTACTATGAACGTTGGGGTGCATGTATCCTTTCAGATTATAATTTTCTCCAGATATATGCCCAGGAGTGGGATTGTGTTGGAGGGATAAATCAGGAGCTTGGGATGAACACACACACACTACTATATATAAGACAGATAAACAACAAGGACCTACTGTATAGCACAGGGAACTCTACCCAATATTCTGTGATGACCTACATGAGAAAAGAATCTAAGAAAGAATGAATATATATATATGTATAACTGCATCACATTGTTGTACACCTGAAACTAACACAACATTATAAATAAACTATACTCCAATAAAATTAAAATGTTAGAAAGTATGAAAGCAAAATATGACAATAATAAAATCTTACCATATAAAAATAATAGTTACCACCTAATTTTTTAGAAGAGAACATGGAGTCCTAAAATGTTTATTGTTTGTAACATTGGCTTCAGCTAAGCCATAGTGACAAAATACTTAAGGGTCAATGGAAAAGTTTGAGTTCTTAAAAAAATCATTATTTGAATGAAAATATGCATGGAAGCAATATTTCCCAAGTATCAATTATGTGAATACCTTAACATATAAATACAGCATAATAATGTGAACGAGTTGAAGAAAATAAGAATTCTAGTTGCAAGGATATATTGTATAGCACAGGAAATTATAGCATTTATCTTATAATAATCTTTAATGAAAACTTTTAATATAATATGTAAAAATACTGAATCACTATGCTGTACACCTGAAACTAATATAACATTGGAAATCAACTATCCTTCAATTTCAAAAAAAGAAAAAAGTTCTACTTGCTTTCCTTTGTGGGAGAAGTATCTTTGTAATAAGTTCTATTTTTATACTGCGAGATGGTAAACTTCCTGTGTCCTAAGTTCATTACCACTGCTCTGCCCTGTGAAGATGATAATGGTCAGCAAAACAGAGCTATTTTGGTACCAAGTAAGGCTGCAAATTCTTCCTCATCAGCAAAACTGAAGAAGAGACAAGGAAAAAGCATTTATGTTTGCGATTAAGTGGGTCCCTTGATATTTAACAGTAAAAAAACAAAGCCTTTTGTTGATCTAAAACAATTTTGTATTTTAGGGGAAAGATAGTTCACATGGAAAAATGTCTTAGATTTTGTTTTGCTGCTATGTATGAAGACACACTTAGTGAAAAAATGCATTACTTAATGTGTATTCACTACAGAGGAAGATTTTCAGATTATTTTTGGCCCTTCTTTTCTTGAGTGGAAATGCCCTGAATATTGTTTGTTTGTTTGTTTTTACTTTATTTCAGAAACATGAAGATCTTAACGGAGCTTTACTTATTTCATTTTCTAGGGATTGACATTGTGGTTATTCATGAAATTGAAATTTAATACCTTGTCTTTTCTTTTCTTTTTGTTTTTTAAGACATCACTTGACCACTTTATTGTTTAGGAATGCTAACACTGAAAGACGTAAAAAGGAAAGCATTACAATGATTTGAAGAAAAACCGTAAAGGCAACGTTTTCATTTTAGAAATTAATTTTTTAAATAGGGAATTTTTCTTCCCAATTTGTTTCATATTTTCAGAGCCTCTTCTAGGTGTCTGCCATTCTTAACCATTCCCTCAAACAGCAGTACACAATCTAAGGAATGTATGGAAGAGAGGAAAATATGCATCTCTGTTCTGTGTATGACAATGCAAATGTATAACTCACTCCATGACCCTTCATAACCTCACACCCAAATTAATTTCACATTCTGACTATCAAAAGACCCCTTAAACCAATACCTTGCCTTTTCATTCATTGAGCATTCAACAGATATTTATTGATTATTTACTACGTGCTAGGCCCAGGCCTAGACTCTGAGGACCCAGTGACCTACAAGAAAAAAAGTGTCTTAGAAGACATACAGATGTCCACCTTTCATATATGAAAAGATGCTCCACATCACTAACTACTAGAGAAATGTGAGTCAGAACTACAATGAAGCACCACCTCACACTGGTCAGAATGGCCATCATTAAAAAGGCTACAAACAATAGATGCTGGAGAGGGTGTGGAGAAAAGGGAACCCTCCTGCACTGTTGGGGGGAATGTAAATTGGTGCAGCCACTATGGAGAACAGTATGGAGGGTACTCAGAAAACTAAAAATAGAGTCTCCATTTGATCCTGCAATCCCACTCCTGGGCATATATCTGGAGAAAACTATAATTCGAAAAGATACGTGCACCCCAGTGTTCATTGCAGCATTATTTACAATAGCCAAGACACAGCATCAGCATAAATATCCAACAGCAGATGAAATGATAAAGAAGATGTGGTATATATGCACAATGGAATATAACTCAGCCATAAAAAAGAAGGAAATAGTGTCATTTGCAGCAACATGGGTGGATCTAGAGATAACCATACTAACTGAAGTAAGTCAGACAGAGAAAGACAAATATTATATATCACTTATATGTGGAATCTAAAAAAAATGATACAGATGAACTTACTTATAAGACAGAAATAGACTCATAGACATAGAAAATCAATTTATGGTTATCAAAGGGGATAGTGTGAAGGAGGGGAAGGTAGATTAGGAGTGTGGGATGGACATATACACACTACTGTATATAAAATAGATAAACAACAAGGACCTATTGTATAGCACAGGGAACTCTACTCAATATCTTGTAATAACCTATAATGGAAAAGAATCTGAAAAAGAATATGTATATGTGTGTGTATGTGTGTATAACTGAATCACTTTGCTGTACACTTCAAACTAATACAACACTGTAAATTAACTATACTTCAGTTTTTTAAAAAGTGCCTTGCCTTCATTAAGCTTATATGCTGGGTGACTGCTCCCACCCTGATAACTATAATCTATGTTTTATTCATGGTGACACAGTACTAAAATGACCTGGTTCCTGTATGTATTCCGATCTGGTCTACCTACATTGAGTAGGGTATACACACAAACACACACACACGTTTAGTTCATACACAACATAAAATTTAAGTTCAATTCAAATTCAACTGAGCAAATATTTATGAAGGCCCAATTCTGTAACATATACCATCGTGGAGTTTGGGTGCATTAGATCAAGTCTGGATAAATTAGACCAAGTCCTTCCCTTAAGGAGCTAACAACTGGGGGGAAACGGGGGGGGAAAGACTTGGCGAGAAATACCTGCCAGGGAGTGTAGGAAAAAAAACCAAACAAACACTGGCGCATAGCCCTAGATTTTAGGAGCTACCTGCATAGGGCAGACATTTGACTTAACCCGTAAAAACATAGAGGATTTGGGCTTCCCTGGTGGCGCAGTGGTTGAGAGTCCGCCTGCCGATGCAGGGGACACGGGTTCGTGCCCCGGTCCAGGAAGATCCCACATGCCACGGAGTGGCTGGACCCATGAGCCATAGCCGCTGAGCCTGCGCGTCCGGAGCCTGTGCTCCGCAACGGGAGAGGCCACAGCAGTGAGAGGCCCGCGTACTGCAAAAAAAAAAAAAAAAAAAAAACATAGAGGATTTGAATAAATGGAGGAAAATGTTTTCAGAGAGGCCACGGAAATCTTTCTACTCTGAGTGGGGTCCACAGACGAGCAGCATTGGTGTCATCCGGAAGCTTTAGATAAATCAGAATCTCAGGCCTCCTGCATTTTAACAAGATTCCCAGGTAAGTTGTGGACCTGTTTGAAGACAGTAACCTGGACCATTGAGGCTGGAGCCAGGAGTGTGTGAATGGCAGACGGTTGGACAAAGAATGAGAAAAGCTTGCAGTGGAATGAGGGCAGTACCTCAATCAACCTGGGACATGAGCGAATTCTAGTCAATTCCTATTTCCCAGGCAGGATTAACCCACTTTCTTTTCTGAGTTATTGCTATGGTATGTATTTTTTGTGTGTGTGTGTCCTACTTACTGCCCTATGTTATCTGCATTTGTGTTCGCCCTCCTCCTCTCCTCCCCCAATTCCACCACTAATATTTAAAGCAGAAACCTATCCATCTCGGCATCTCCTGAAACAAATATTTAAGAAATGATTGGACTGAACTATCTAAGTTGTAGTTATGCGAGCATTAAGAATGAGGCACTGGCTTAGTTCTAAATTACTTAGAGTTCAGTACTGTAGCTGGACAAAGTTGTCAATCGCCTGTTTGTTTATTTATTCAATAATTATTTACTGAATGCTAGGCATTTTCTACCTTCCCTTTCTGGGGCCTGGACATTTTTCACTTCCCTCTGCCTCTCAGCATCCCAGGTCCCTAAGTCTAACTTACTGCTCAGAACAAAGCATGTCATTACTGATTGCATCATCAGCAACAAACTCTGCACCTTCTCAGTAGAAAATAAGGTTTCTGCTTCCAATGACAAATAAAAGGTTACCAGCTATTAATTGCAGGACATGCCAACGCCCTGGGGCATGGAGACAATGGCTAGCTGTACTTAGTCTGAGTTAGAGGCTCACAAAAAGCTTCCTAAGAAATGAGATCTGATTCCAGAGGCGGAAGGCGAGCATTTCCATAAGCAGTGATAAGGGTGAGGACATTCCAGGAAGACAGAATGAATGCAAGAGTAGCAAGAAAAATGCTTTATAACAAGTTGCTGGTAGTAATTAATCTGGCCAATAATAGGTGCTGAATACATATCTTTTATTGAGTCCCTGTTAAGGGAATGAGGTAGATACGTTAAGAGACATAGAATCGTAAATTATTTTGTATGTCAGGCTAAGGAGATGGGCTTGCTGCTGAAAGCAGTGGGTAGACTCTGAATGTTTTGAGCAGGGAAGTTGTGTGCGGAGAGCGGCGTTTCAGAAAGCCAAGTCTAGCTATGGTGTAAAGGACACCTTTAGGGGCAAGAGCTCAAGGTAATGAACCCCATCAATAACAGCAATGCTCTAATAGATGGTGACAGAGGCCCAGGTAAGGGTGACTGTGGCACTGGGGGAAAATGACTGATTACAGAGGAATAGCACAGAGGAATAAGCCCATGCATCTCCAAGTCCCGTGGATGGCTCCTCTCAGATTATCTCTAAAATCTAATTACTTCTCTCCACCCTGCCTCTTATGTACTCTACTCTGAACAATGACAGTAGTCACCTAAAAGATGTGTAGCGTTTCATGCTACTGCTACCCACTGGCTCTTTCCACAGAACGCTGCCAGACTGACCTTTTGAGACCGCAAACCAGAATAGCGCCACTCTGCAGCGTGAAATTGGTCAGTGTCTCTATTTCCGATGTAACACACAGCGCAGACTCTGTAACCTGGTCTCCAGTGACTCAGCCCTGCCTCCGTCTCTAGCACATGCTGTTCCGTCCCCTAATCTTTGGCTTCCAGCAACGTCAACTTGTTCTCATTTTCTCAGACAAGCTATGCTTTCCCCAACAGAATCTTGCTATAAATTAGTCACATTATTTGAAACTCTCTCTTCTCCATCCTTTGTCAAAATGGCTTCTACTCCTGTACATCGTGGCTTGTATTACAAGTGAGTTTAGACCTGTTAAAATCAGCAATATTTTGAAAGTCCCTAAAAATCATTAGGAAATCAAATGAGGCTCACTTTTCAAGGAAGGGGAATATGCTTCCGTTTTGTAAAAAAAAAAAAAATCATACCTCATTTTAAACTTCTTTTTTTATTGTAGTAAAATCTACATAATATAAAATTTACCATTTTCACATTTTTAAGAGCACAGTTCAGTCTCATCAAGTATAGTCACTTCAGCGAACAACCATCCTCACCGTCCGTCTCCAAAGCTTTTGCATCTTTCCAAAATGAAACTCTGTACCCATACTTGTTACTTAGAAAATACATATAGTAGCCATCTTAATAGGTGTGACGTTCACACTACATTTGGTAACCCAGCTCTAAATTCAGGATTAGAATGGCCATGATCTCCTTTAGTCCCAGTCCCTTATTATCAAGGAGGCTGAAACCCAGCAGTTAAGTGACTCTCCCCATGGCGCCCATCAGAATGGGTGTAGAACCAGGTCTCCTGATTCTGTGTTTCATGGAGGCTCTTGGACACTGGATACAAGAGTGGGGAATAAAAACTGTTAAGCTTCTGAGTAAGGAACACATCAGGGCTGAAATCAAATCACATGTGAGATCGAGGCAGCATTCTTACATTGTACTTCCCTACATTCTTATAAGGTTAGAGCCGCATTGGAAAAGTTGATGAACCCCCCTTCAGAGCCTTCGTTTCCTCCTCTATAAAATGGGGATACTAAAACCTGCCTTACAAAAATACTGAAAAAATGACATGAAACTAGTCAGCATCCAGTATAGTGCCTGACACTGTGTAGTCACTGAAAAATATTCATTTTCCCTCCATCAGCTAATACGTAGCCTAGGAGTGGGCACGTGTTAGACGCTCAACCAAGGCTTTTGCTTGTTTGACTTGCTTTCACAAGCAACAGGGTCTCAAGCTGCCTTCGGCTTAGTTTTATTCTGGTCATTTCTTTCCAGTTTCGGGTGGGTTCTAACAAAAGGTCAGAGGAACCGCAGAAGCAGATGGCCTTCCGGAAGCGCGTGCCAAAGGGATTGGCTGTGTGTCTTAGGGGTGACGTCTCCACCCATCACGCAGCTCCGAGGCTCAAGGGCAGATCCCCAACATTGTGTGTGTCTCTTCCTGCGCCCTCCCGGGTGCAGACTTCAAGTCTGACAAGGAAAATGTGCTGTGATCATCACACGGGGAGTGAACAGCTGCTCCAAGGTGGAGACTATTGTCAAGGCCCTCCTGGTAACAAAAAGAGGAAAGGGCCTATCAAAGCATTTCCTGCCGGCGGGAGCCGTGTGCTTCCATTAATTCTTTGCCCTCAGTAAGTCTGTCTTCCTCTGGCTAATGTCTCTCAATGTCCACTGTCCCAGAGAACAGAACAGACATTTATAGCAGTTAATTTTACACCCTTTCTAAACAGTGGGGTTTTTCAGGAGAGGAACTAGCTCAGATGTTCAGTGACATGTGCTTACATATTTCATAAGGAGTAAAAGAGTATGGTTAAAGCAGTCAGGGTTTTTCAAAATTCTGCTTACCCCCATCACCTGCTTTGGCACTGCCGTGGGTCCATGGGGATGGTTGTAAAGTCTCTGCCCTTCCTGCCCCATGAAGGAATTACAGAAAAACAATAATGCATGTTCTCTGAGCATGACATTGGTAAAACTCACCCCTATGGAGGGAACTAGCTAGCCATGGGAGTCAGTAAAAAAATGTATTTCTAAATGAATGAATGAGTTCTGTGAACCAGAGTTCTAAATGAACGTCTGAGTTTTGTGAACTGAATTAACGAGCCATGGGAATAGGTAAAAAAGCATTTTTAAATAAGTGACTGAGTTTTGTGAACTAGTCTGGATTGGATCGCAGGGAAATGAGCCCACAGGGTGACTACCAGTAATAAGTGTAGTTTCTTATAATGGGTTACAAAGAAGGTGTGGGGTGGGCATGGCGAGGACAAATAGGAGAGACAGAAAAGCAGAATTTGACAAATGCTTATCTAGCGCTTTTATGGTGAGAACCCCTAAGAGCTAATATTGCAAAAAGTAGTGAAGGGTAATCCACTCCGGTGGCTGCTCTGGTCAATAGCCTTGCCAATCACCAGCATGTGAATGAGGTCATCCCACACCATCCAGCCACCAGCTGACCGCAGACACATGAGAGAACCCAGGCTAGGAGAACCCCTAAGCTGCCCCACAGAATCCTGAGCTGAATAGAGCTGTTGTCATTTTGAGACACTAAGTATTGGGAGGTTTGTTACACAGCAAAGGTCAGTGTTGCAGTGATCAGTAGAGAAGAGCTCTGTGCTATGAGGCTAGTTCTTCAGACCTTATCAAAGCCAAGCTGACATTTGCCCTCCAGACACTGCCTCTCCCTTTGCTTTCATCTATACATTGTCCTCCTTCTGGCAGTTCAATTTCTCCCATAAATGATAAATGAGTGATTTTGTTCACCATGCAGACTGTGATTTTGATTAGGGTGAGCGAGTCTTTCTGTCTTTTGAGCCTGGTGCCCACAATACTGAGTTTCTGGTCTTCCTTAGCTGAGAAGCAGAGTTCTGAGCTGTAATGCAACCAGCATGTCTCTGTCCTGCCCAAGCAACCAGCTCTGTCCCATTTGCTTGAATGTTTACAAACCTCCCTAACGGCAACACTGAGTTTTTAAAGTTGAAAAACAAATCCATTGTTTACATCAGCTTCAAAATAATAAGAAAAAGCTATAAAAGAGTAAAGGTTCACTGAAATCAGTGTGAAAGCTGATTAGGGGGTTAGAGGATCGGGTCTTGACATCTTTCAAGGATGATAGAGAATCATGTGCCTTTTGACCCCATGAGAAGGGTGAGGATGTTGACATCTTCAACATCCAAATGCGTGTAGAATGAAAAGGTAATACCAGTTCCCGCCTACGTAGTGTGACTTCAATGAACTTAAAGTCACAAACCAGACCCTCGGATTGTTATTTGAATCCAAACTTACTTGGCCGACTTACTTTAGTCAAGTGATGTCATTAGACGATTACTCAGCATCACACTGATGTAATCTTAATTGCTGGTATGATGATACATTTAGGTTTTTTCTCCCCCCAATTTCCCAACTGAAATCAGACAATAGCCCGTGGCTTTCAGTTTCTAAAAACACACTGCAAGGCTTTATTCCACAAAGGTCCCCATGCTTCTCAATTACAGACTAGAAAACTCTCTAAATCTGTGCCATTCATTCTGAAATTCTTGCCACATGTGGTACGAGGTATAGCATTACTTTGGGGCTCAGCACAGCCTTTTCTCAGTGTCTATCACTTGGAGTTTTTAAACCTTGTCTGTCTCATTCCCTCCCTTCTTCACACTCACCCAAATAAGATGCCAATGTCCTGGCAGTGACTCTTGGTACATGCCTGAAGCTGGAAGGAGATATGGGAAAACAATACTTTTCAGTCTTAGGTCCATAACCAGAGGCGCAAAAATTATGTCGAGAACAACAGAATTAGGTGCCATCAGCAAACTCAGTTCACAGATGTTCAGAGAACGTGTGCATTTCCACTGAACATTTTGAAACCTTTCATGTGTGAGGAAAAGCAACAAAAGTGCTTAGTGGCAGAAACACCTTCCCCACGCGACTCTTTCAACACAACTGTGACCCGGGCCACAGCTCAGTTACTCAACCCCAGTGGGCCCCTGCCAACTGAGCCCCCCCTTTGAGATGCGGAGGAGACGAAAAGGATGCCAAGGAGTGTGTGTTGATTTCAGAGATTAGTCAGTTGATACATCAAATACCATATGTTTATTTGATGTGTGTATGTTCATATGAACACACACTTATTAAGTACCTCCCCTGTGTTAGGCTCCGCTGGAAGCTTTGTACTGTTCAACCACAAGCACAGCACATCTGTCACCAAGGATCTTACCCTTATAGGTACTTAACACCCAACCATTTAGTTTATGCTTATGATAGTCAAAAGAATAAGTATGTTACGAGCCAAATTTGGTCCCAACTTAATTTGTTAAAGTCCTAACCCCCAGTGCCTCGGAATGTGACTGTGTTTGGAGATAGGACCTGCAAAGAGGTAACTGAGGGATACAAAGTTATATGGGTGGGGCCCTAATCCAATCTGACTGGTGACCTTTTAAGAAAAGGAGATTAAGACACAGAGAAGAGAGACACTGAAGACACAGAGAAAAGATGACAAGGAGAGAAGCCTCAGAGGAAACCAGCCCTGCTGACAGCTTGATCTTCAACTTCTAGCCTCTAGAACCATGAGGAGATCACTTGTTTAAGCCACCCGACCTGTGATACTTTGTTATGACAGTCTTAACAAACTAAAACAGGAGGTATTATTATCCTTATTCTATAATGATAAAGGAAGGCTGAGAGAGATTAAATAATTTACTCAGAATTTAAACATGGTACTAAACTGCTGAGGACAGATTAGAATCCAGTTCTTACACCCAAGACACACTTTGTTTATCTTCCCGCTGTCCACCACATGGAACATCTGACTGTCCACTTTTTAACAGCCAAGACCAGTGCTGAGAAAATCGGGGGTGGTTGTTTTTCTTCAGCTCACCCCCACATTCTGTGTCCTCCTTTACCAATTTTAGATGCCCCCTTATCCCTAGTTTCCAGCTTCCTGCTCAGCTGCCCATTCTCCCCTTAAAATGAAAACCACATTTTCTCAGTGAAGGATACTTGTTTTTAGGAAGAAAGTGTTTTGTTACCTGTTAGTACGCTAAATTATATAAGCGATTGTCAGTGATTAGTGCCAAACCTTCCTTTTTATTTATTTTTTTAAAGTTTTTATTGGAGTATAGCTGCTTTACAATGTTGTGTCAGTTTCTACTGTACAGCAAAGTGAATCAGCCATATGTACACATACATCCCCTCTTTTTTGGATTTCCTTCCCATTTAGGTCACCACAGAGCATTGAGTAGAGTCCCCTGTGCTGTGCAGTAGGTTCTCATTAGTTATTAAACCTTCCTTTTTAAAAGGCTAACTTTAGGGAATTCCCTGGTGGTCCAGTGGTTAAGGACTTGGCACTTTCACTGCCATGGCCCAGGTTGAATCCCTGGTCGGGGAACAGAGATCCCACAAGCTGCGAGGTGAGGCCAGAAAAAAAAGAAAAAAAAAAAAAAGAGTAACTTTAAAAGAATAACTTGTCTGGATTAAGAAATGAAGTCTCCAGGACAGCAGGCAAGTGGTAAATATATTTAGGGTGAAGAAAGCCTTCCATCCATTTGAAAAGTGTATTTTAATTGCTAAGACTATGTGCCATATGGGGGGTTAGCTAGCGGTGATCAGATAAGATTTTTTAGAATATAGCATTTATGAACAAAGTCAAAATAATGGTATTGTTTGGATGGAAGGTCATAGGCACAATGTATTCCAGGATGAGGTAACAGGCACACCTCGGGTCAACAGTTTGTTTAGTCAAAAATGTATTGAGGCCTGCAATGTACCTGGGGAGACACAGATGAACTTAAACGGGCCACATCCTCACTGCGCATGGTGGTGAATTTAATCTGGGTCAGTGATTTTGGATCTGACCTTGCAGCAAAATCACCTGGGGAGTGATTTAAGAACAGAGATGGCAGGTGACCAGCCCCAGAAATTCTGAATCATTAAATCCAAGGACCTGGATTTTAAAACATCTCCTAAGAGATTCTGATAACAGTAGGTTTGGAAACAACAGCCCTGCTGGAGGTATTCTGCAAAACTGGTGGGAGAAGATGCTCTGATATCAGCACTTCAGATGCTGTGGTTCCTATGACGCTAAGATCAGCAGGATTCTCCAAAGTCTTTCCGATGATAAAAACTGAGCATAAATAATAAACATGGACAAACTGCAGGAGAATAAAAAGAAAATATAGGAAGCAGAAGTGTTTCTCCTGATAAAACGTGTACCTATTGAAGTAGACAAATATCAGACAGAAATCCAAGGAAAAGAAACCCCAGAAAAGGAGCAAAAGCATTAGTCTACACACACTGCAATTATTAAAATCCAAGAGAACTTATACTCTCCTCAAAATATGTCCTTTTTGGGGTCTGTTTTTCAATTAATGACAGAATTAGTATGTTAGGAAGAACTCTGGCCAATGCCATCAAGTCAAACCCTTTTTGTCTTATAGTAAGAAATGCCATCAATAGGAGATCCAGTGGTAACGTAAGAAAATAATTCCTTACATCTTATGTTCTTCACAGTTGACTATAGAGTTTTGTAAAAATACCCATTACTGGGCTCAATGCCCAGAGATTTGGGACCAGGAATCTATCTATCTATCTATTAATATTTATTTATTTATTTATTGGCTGCATTAGGTCTTAGTTGCAGCATGCATTGGGCTCTTTGTTGCAGTGACTGGGCTTCTCTCTAGTTGTGGCAAGTGGGCTCCAGCGCGTGCGGGCTCAGTAGTTGTGACTCGCAGGCTCAGTGGTTGTGGCACATGGGTTTAGCTGCCCCGCGGCATGTGGGATCTTAGTTCCTCAACCAGGGATGGAACTGCTGTCCCCTGCATTGCAAGACAGATTCTTAACCACTGGACCACCAGGGAAGTCCCAGGAATCTATATTTTTAAAACGACACAGGTGGTTATGACTCTCACCCAGCATGGAGATTGTCTCAGTGACTCTGACATTTGCTTGGATGTGGAAGAGATAGCCATAATATTAGCAGCTGGCCCTGGCATTGGCACCCAGCCACCAGGAAAGAGGCAGGCTACTAAAAAAAAACATAGATGGAGTCAGATCCACAAAATCATCACTAAGACTGATGTCAAAGAACATGCTTCCTACATTTTCTTCCAGGAGTTTTATGGTTTCAGGTCTTACATTCAAGTCTTTAATCCATTTTGAGTTAATTTTTGTGTATGGTGTAAGATAGTGGTCTAAGTTTCGTTCTTTTGCTGTCTAGTTTTCCCAGCACGATTTATTGAAGAGATTACCCTTTCTCCCTTGTATATTCTCTATGTGTTTGTCATAAATTAATTGTCCACATATGTTTGGGTTTATTTCTGGGCTCTCTATTGATCTGTGTGTCTGTTTTTGTGCCAGTAACATACTGTCTTGATTACTATAGGTTTGTGATATAGTTTGAAAGCAGGAAGTGTCATACCTCTAGCTTTGTTCTTCTTCCTCAGAATTCTTTTGGCTATTTGGGATCTTTCCTGGTTCCAAAGGCAAAGGAAAGAAAAGCAAAAATAAACAAATGGGGCTATATCAAACTAAAAAACTTCTGCACAATGAAAGAAACCATCATCAAAATAAAAAGGCAGGCTTCTGACTGGAAGAAGATATTTTCAAATCATATATACAATAAAGGGTTAATATTCAAAATATCTAAAGAACTCATACAACTCAACAACAAAAAACAAACAACCTGATGAAAAAATGGGCAGAAGATCTGAATAGACATTTTTCCAAAGAAGACATACAAATGGTCAACAGGCACATGAAAAGATGTTCAACATCACTAATTATTAGGGAAATGCAAATTAACAACACAATGAGATTTCACCTTACCCTTGTTAGAATCACTGTGATGGAAAAGACAAGAAATAACAAATGTTGACGAGAATGTGGAAAAAGGGAACCCTCAAACATTGTTGGTGGAACTGTAAATTAGTGCAGCTGCTGTGGAAAACAGTATGGAAATTCCTCAAAAAAATTAATAATAGAAGCACCTTACGTCCCAGCTATTCCACTTCTAGCTATTTATCTGAAGAATATGAAAATACTAATTTACAAAGATATATGAACCCCCATGTTCATTGCAGCATTATTCTTAATAGCAAAGATGTGGAAACAAACTGTGTCTATCAATGGATGAATAGGTAAAGAAGATGGGATACACACACACACACACACAAACATACACACACAGTGGAATAATATTCAGCCATGAAAAAGAATGGAATGCTGCCATTTGCAACAACATGGATGGACCTTGGATATATCATGCTTAGTGAAATAAGTCAGACAGAGATAAACAAATACAGTATGATTTCACTCATGTGGAATCTAAAAAATAAAGCAAAAACAAACGAACACTCAAAATAAAATAAAAACAAGCTCATAGACACAGAGAACAGACTAATGGTTACCAGAGGGGAAGGGGTGGGTGAAATGGGATGGTGACGGATGGTAACTAGACTTGTGGTGTTGATCACTTCGTAGTGTATACAGATGTCAAATTATGTCGCTGTACACCTGAAAATTACATAATAAAAAAAATCGTAAAACAAGAAGGATCCACAGAAAGTTACTTCTCTCACATTCTGCCTTCAGCAACAACTAGTGAAGATCAAAACTTTTAAATTAGGCTTTTGTTTTATTGGACAGAAATTCTTTTCATATGTGGAATACCAACCAATCCAGAAAGAAATCCTATCACATAAGGTGATAGGTACAGTTATTATTTCCCATGTATGTAGAATACGTGATCTAGAAGTCATAGCCATTAGCCCGTCGGATCTATTGTTTTTTGCTTCCAGATGAAAACCAGGGATAAAAAAGGAATTTGCTTCAGGCAGAGTTGGGAAAAACCCCAGAAAGTCAGACTCAGTCTGGTGGTATTTGCTCAATACCATGCCCACGTAGGAGGAAACAAAGGCTCAGGAGCAAAACTTCTGTGCTCCTCTTAGGACTGTGTGTGTGTGTGTGTGTGTGTGTGTGTGTGTGTGTGTGTGCATTTGTGCACGTGCGTGTGCTCGTGTGCATGTGTGTAAAGCAGAGGGAGGAGGAAGGTGGCTACAACAAAAGTCTTCCAACCCCTCATCCACGTTTTTAAAACCACTGCTACACCTTATTGGGACAGGATTTTTATTTCCACTGTTCTGTAAGCTAGCTTTGCCAATACACGAGTGAACCCAATCCATTGTCACTGTGTGCATACCTTACCACAGAACACATTTGTGTGTCTGTAATGATCACTGAAAATACCCAGTGACTTTTTTTGCAGAAGAGCTATTTAAATGAACAGAGAGCTCAGTAGCCATTAAGTGATAATATTTGTTGAATAATGACACATTCTAAGATTCAAGCATAGTCACAATTTCTTACAAATTTAATTAGGGATTAGTTTGTGGTTCCCCTAATCTGGACTCCCAACACACTTTTTTTTAGAATCTCTAACTTCTGTTTCATCTTCAGATTCCACATAGTTACTCATTTATTATTGAGTTGTGAAAGAGCTGTGTGGCTTTTCACCTCAGTAGACCAACTGTGAGCAAACAGTCTGGAAGAAATCACTGTAACCTCCAACCATGTGTTCAGTTGCCAGACAGTGCATTATTTTTCAAAATATTAACTGTATCTTTTCGTAAGGCCTGATACATAATAGGTAGGCAGTAAATGTTACTCTTCTGTTGAAAGTCCTTCATGCTTCTTTCTTTCCTTCAGGATAAAATTAATACTCAAGCTTGTCTTTTAGACCCAGCTGCCCTTCTAATGATTGCTCCAAATGCTTAGGCCCCTAACCATGAACTGCATAGAGATTCTCAAACAATGTACACTCTTTCCCACCTCCTTGCCTTTGCGGATGCTACACCCAAATGCCAGAATGACATTTTTCCTCTCCATTCTCCTAAATCCTACTTTGAAACTTCTCTATGGAATCTTCTAGGATCTCCCCAGTTTGGAATAGATTTTCACCAGTTCTGCTGCTACTCTCTACACCCCGTCACCACCCCCCCACACACACACACACATTTGTACTCAAACGCACACACACCTCTGCTCCCATAGCATCCTGTTTAAACTTCTATCATGGATCTCACTGTATTCATTTTAAAACCTTTTCTCACTCCTCTGACAAGGAGATTAGAGATTTGTTGTGTCCATGGCAGCCCACACGTGGGTGCTTACTACATTTCTGTTTCACAAATGGAGAAGGTAGAGACCCTGATTCCACTCTACAACTCCCTGTGTGTGACAAAGGGGGTCAATTAAATTACATGCCGTTCCGGGAAGCCCTTGTGTGGAATTTGGAAGGGCAGATGAAGAGCTTTGAAAGGGCATGCGATTCCTAGACCACAGCTTAATGATTTGTTTGTTAGGAAGGCTCTCCAAGGGAACAGCAGTCACATTCTCTGACTACCCTCGGACAGCAGGAAAAAAATATCAGGCAGTCACTTTCTCAGTAAATCTCATCTGTCAGCGATTCCTATGGGTACGAACCCTCCTCTGCTGGGCCAGGGCTGGGAACTGAGAAGGTTTATACTGAGTGAATAAAACCATGAATCCACAGTTTCTAACTTCCCCCAGTGAGCAAACCCAGACCCAAAGCCTTGACTGTCGACTCAGAAGAGAACTTAGATGTGATCTTTTGTTCCAAGGTGCTAACCCAGGTGTTATTTTAACTGCAGACTAGAAAGGCTATATCTGAGAAATCTTTGATACAATTAAAATGATTGAGAAGCTTTCCGCATGAAGTGCAAGTGCCAAATAAATAGACAAATAGACACAGATCAGATAAAAATGATTTATCAGAGGGTTTGTTTTCCTGTCTTTCTTACTAGCATATAAGTAATTGTCACTTCAAAGGATAAAAGAGAAATTTAGTTCCTCCTAGAGGAGCAGTCTAACCTAGTGGTTCGGAATGAAGGCTCTCTGGGTTTGATTCCTGCCTTCATTAGCTGTGTGTTATTGGGAAATTTACTGCACCTCTCTGTGCTTCAGTTTCATTACTATACATACATAGACACATGCATGCACACGCATGCTTTTATATCATGGTACTAATGAAGTGATTTAATACACACACAAGAAAACCACTTAGAAAATTGTCTGGTGAATAGTAAGCACTAATGAAAGTTAGTTGTTATTCTTATGATCCTGATGATAGAAAAATATTAATGAGCTATTTCGCCTTCGTTGCTTTTATTTCTTCTATTATAATGCGATGTCTTGAGATATATTCGGTCGTCCTTGTGCCGTTGAAGGATTTCTGAACAGAACTAATCCTACCTGTTCTAATGAGGGATCCTTCCACCTCACATTAAATAATAAAAATATCACGAAGTTAAAAATCATCCTTGTGCATTGATTCCAACTTCTGTTCTCCATGAAGGAGAAGGATGCCACGCTTGTGTAATAGTCTACAGAAAGAATTATTATTCTCCACACCATTGTGGATCATATCCCAACTGCCTTTTAATTTGTTCCCCATGTTATGGTCCTGCAGTCAGAAAATAATAATAATATCCTGCAAGTAAACTAAGTTAATATACAGTGATGTGAAAAGTGGGTAAGATATGCATTGTACTCTATTGAAAACAACAGAGGCAGAGAATGTAGTTATGAGTACGTATAATAAACTCAACCTTTGAATGACGTTCAGCATCTGAGATGTGTTTAAAGTCTTGGAGTGGAAGAGAAGTTGAACATGTTCACGGAGATTGTGGAGTCTGATAACTTCTCTGCGGGAGTAACTTACTAAATTTCCTTCCCAAGCAGTTTATCACTGTCTTTGGGGCACCCTAGATGGACAGAGAAAATGTGTCACTGACAGGCCCTATGAGAGGTAGGAAGCTTATTCATTTCCAAAGCCTTCACTTTGATGATCCCCAAATACCATCACTAGCCAAGCCTTCCACCTGTCAGAACTCCTTCTTTTTTGTTCTTAACTAATTTTGGTTTCATGGATGTCTTTGCAAATCTGATGGAAATTAGAAATACTCCTCCAGGAAAAATGCACACACACACAGTTTTGCATATTGATCTGTGTTTTTTATGGATGCTGTCACGTAAAAAAAATCCTTTTTAAATGGAATGATTTATATTATCTTCAGTAAATGAATCGATTAACATTTGAAAACCGACTTGACTACTTAATTTCTTTTTTAAAAAATATGTTATTTAAAAACTGACTTATAACTCTCCCCAAAGATTTCAGATCTTTCACTTTTGTTTTACTATGATCAGCAGTTTCAAAAACCTTTGTAGATGCTTCTGAAACACTTAATTTCTAGGGAAATTTTAAAATTTATTTCTGCTAGGAAAGTGCAGCAGGCATTGCTATGTACCTTCTTAGAAATATTTTATTATAATTTTATGAGGACATAAGCAAAGAGACTGCAATGTTATTCCCATATTGGTTTATATTAAATAAACATTGATAAGCCACAAAATCTTGATCGTAATTCAGACTCTGACCCTCAGATATATTGTTTTGGGAGAAATGAATGTACACAGCTACCATAGCCACAGAGGAAAAACGTCAAAAATATGGAGAGAAAAACCTTTTGAAACTCACCCTCTATGGATACATAAACAATACTGATGAGCCACTCTGTGAATTCTATGCCTGTATCTTATATTTTAAAGTCGGGACAGAGAAACTTCCTAGATACTGGAGGTAAGAATTTGCTTTGAACAAGGTGGCAATGCAAAGCTTCTTTAAAAGCACCTCTTACAGAGTAAAATCCTTAGAAAAGCTTATAAAAGTTTATAATAATAAAAATTACCATCTTACTTTTCCTTTGAGACCAATCATCACACACCAAGAGCAGCTAAGTTTATAATAATTTATTAAGGTTGCATATCATTTGTCATGAATAATAAATTATAGAAACCATAGCATCTTTATAAACTATTAAGTGTATCATATTCACTTCCTAATGCTTATTGCAGTAACTGTAAGAAATTTAGGTTATATTTTAGCATTAGTTAGAAGATTAAAAAAACTATAAAATTTGTTCACAGTACTTCGGATTTATGAAGGACCCTATTATTTTAACTTTTGGGCAAGCAGTTTGAAATACGTAAAAACCCCTTACAAACCAGAAGGTGGCGTACGGTTTCACTGAGCTGCTGAAAATAATGCAGTTCCTTGAATTTGTACTTACACCCATGTGGTGCACTTTTTAAGGCATTGTAATAAATGCAAATAAATAATCAATTACTGATCTCTAAAAAAAAAATCTACCAATAGACAACATTGAAGCTTGGCAACACTTTGAACATTCAAATAAAAAATTCAGTAAACAATTGCAGCATGGAATTCTCTCTCCTGTTCCCCATTTCCCTCCCCCTACCCAGTTTGGTTAAGAAAAAAAAGTTCAGGTTGAGTTTAAGTCCTAGGGCCTGACTGGGAGACCGTGGCCTCCATTCTTCCCCAGACTTCTGTTATCTTCAGTTTCAGTTCTCATTATGTCTGTCCAGACTCGCCCCTGACATCAGCATCGGTCCTTTTCCCGCAGGGGGAGTTTTCCAGTCCTTGCTGAAAGCATTTCCTTCTCCACTGTAACAGCACAGGCGTGGAATTAGTTGGGAGTCTTTGTAACAAGTTCGTTCTGTTCCTATGGAAGAGAAACTTACAAGGCAGCAACAAGATGCTGTGCGCGTTAGGTTTCATAGACTGGCTTGGTCTTTAAATGTCCGGTCTTGGCTAATGTCCTTCTCCATCCTCTGGTCCTCAGTGAACTTTGATGGAATATTTCCGCAGTTTCAGAAATTGGAAAAGCTTGTCTTTCGTCCTCTTCTTCAGAGCCATCAGGGCTCGTGTTTTCTCCTCCAAATCTTGATCTATGGCCAAAATGATCTTAGCTCTCTCCTCTGCTTTCTTGTCCCCAGAGTTTTTGAAGAGCCTCTGTAATGCTTCTTGGTCTATGTTTTCAAAGATGTTGCCCACGGCTTTCTTACGTGAGGCTGTGTCGAAGTGGTAGCCGTGGATGGACGGGCTTACTCGCAATGAGGTGGACATGCTTCTGGCCGGGTGGCTTGCCTTGGCTTTCATCGATGTGTGAATCTTCGGGAATTCAGCTCCCGGGCTCCCCAGAGAGTCTGTAGCAAAATCATTCCGTGACTGCTATTTAAAGTGTGAACAAAAGCTCCAGGCTCAGATTACACTGGTGACATCAGAGTGATCTCAAGGAAGCATAATCACAGAGAGGTTTAACAGTTGAGTTGCCAATATCCTGTTCTTGTGCTAAATGTTACTAAAAGCTGCGTTCAGTGATGGGGCAGGAAAGGTGGGTATTTCTCTTTACCACATCTGTGGCCATAGGATTATAGACTTGGACCTTTCTACAGAAAAAAAAAAAAAAAAAAAAAGCTGAAACCAGGACAGCACAAAGATAAGAGACAAACAAGGTGGCTTAGACCCTCAAATCTTTCCAGACAACAACCAAAGCAAAGGGTTCTGCCAGCCACCAGAAAGTTTTAATTCCCAGGGAAGTTATTAAAGGGCAGCCCCAACATTTGGCAGCCCACACCAGCGGCCTGTGGACATCTCTAGCCAGGGCAACCCCGAAGCTATTGAGAGACAGTTTAAGCATCAAGGACATTGATTTGGAGTATGTCTGCTGTAGAAGGGGGGTCAGACACTACAAAACGCTGATGTGACACAACCTGAGTCCGTGACCATTCAGAGCCTGCGTCCAACAGCAGACCTGCAATTGCTGAATAAAATTTTCATTTAATAATAATCATAGCAATAGACAGTGTCTCCTTAGGCTCGTGTATATATCAACAACAATGTCAAAAAAAGCCGGAGGGAGAGTTAAAAGGTGCTTTTATGTACATAGCACTCAAAAGGGATGAGTTGACTTTTTCCTCTCATATTTATTTTGGCATCAGTCAGACACAGTCAGAACAATACTTCCTTTGGAAGAATTTAAATTCATTCTTTCTACCTTCCACAATATTCAGCCAGCCACTGTCCCCACTGGTGTATAGAACACTTACATTCCACCAAGGTTCAATGTCAGCTTCAAAGGGCTCCAGAGACTTCTCTTCAGGGACCTTCTGCCGGGTCCTGGCACTCTCAGAAACAGGGCTGGCCTTTGTTTTCCTCTCATCTAGTCATCTAGAAAAGTGCACAGAGGGAGAGCATGTAGACAAGGTACCTCACTAGAGAAATGAGTTAGAGGCTCTTCTCATATATTCATTCATTCACTCGTTTATTCAATCAGTATTTATTCAAGGTCGACTTTTAGCTGGAACTTTTCTAGGCATTGGAAATATAACAGGAAACCACACTAAACCAAATAAAAAACAAAACATCCCTACCTTACCTTTGTGGAGTTTACATGCAGCTGGGAAAGGACGTCACAGGGTAATGCATGAAGAAGTTTGTACAGGAGAAGCAAGGGAGGGTTGGAATTTGCGTAGGATGTCCAGAGGCAGCTTCCCCATGTGACCTTGTGCAAAGACCTGAGGGAGCTGAGGGAGGAGCCTGTGTAGACAGACACCTGGGGGGAAGGGTGTTGTAGGCAGGGGTACAGCAAGTGCCAAGGCCTGAACATAAGAATATGCGTGGCATGTAGGAGAAACAGCCAGGAGCTCAGCCTGGCTGGAGCAGAGTCACCAGAGAAGAGTGAGAAGGGGATTCAGGGTAAGAAAGCCAGGGGCAGATTGAGTACAACCCTGCACTCACAAATATCCTGTACTCACAACCCTGTCTCACAAATTTCCCTTTTACTCTGTAGGAGATAGGTAGCCTTTGGGGAATTTGGAGCTGAGAAATGACACGATTTTTCTTATAATTTAAAAAATAAATAACTGTCACTTCTTAGTAGAGAATAGATTGTAGGGAAACAAATCAGATTCTGGGCATATTGTGAAAGGGGAGTCGAAAGGATTGCAGATGGCCCCAACCTGGGGAACCAGACAGACAGGAGCCCAGCACTCACTCTTCGTGAAAGCTGCTTCCTTGAGAGATGTTTCTAGGTGAGCTGGTGTTCAACGCGCTAACCACGGCAGCTGATACTTGTTCTGGTTTTTCCATGGAGAACCCTATGTTCCGCTTCCCACTGCTAGGGATTTCCTGGCATATCTAGCACACCTTTGTGGCAGCCTCACTAACGTAAAAATAGTTATTATTCCATCATCAAAAAGTCTACATACAATAAATGCTGGAGAGGGTGTGGAGAGAAGGGAACCCGCCTACACTGTCGGTGGGAATGTAAATTGGTGCAGCCACTATGGAGAACAGGATGGAGGTTCCTTAAAAAACTAAAAATAGAACAACTGTATGATCCAGCAATCTCACTCCTGGGCATATATCCGGAGAAAATCATAATTCGAAAAGATACATGCACCCCAGTGTTCATTGCAGCACTATTCACAATAGCCAAGACATGGAAGCAACCTAAATGTCCATCGACAGATGAGTGGATAAAGAAGATGTGGTACATGTATGCAATGGAATACTACTCAGCCATAAAAAGGAATGAAATAATGCCATTTGCAACAACATGGATGGACCTAGAGATTGCCATACTGAGTGAAGAAAGTCAGAGAAAGAGAAATAAAATATCGTATGATATCACTTGTATGTGGAATCTAAAAAGAAATGATACAAATGAACTTATTTACAAAACAGAAACAGACTCACAGACTTAGAGAATGAATTTATGGTTACCAGTGGGGGAAGGGTGGAGGAAAGGGATAGTCAGAGAGTTTGGGACTGACATGGACATAACCTGTCTTAGCTGTCATTGCTCAAGCCTTCATCAGCCTTTTCATGCTCTGCCCTTTGCTGAGGTGACTCTTATGCAGGCTCACAGTTTTTATCTTCTATTCATTAATTAATCCCAAATTTTGATTTCCAACCTGCCCCTGTCCTTTAAAGTATAGATTCTTTTATTTAACTAACTATAGAATACTTACACAACACATGTATGCCATTAATACCTGTTCATTTGTAAAAGTCAGAAACCCAGTTATAATCTTCTGTAATCTTTAATATCTCGTTCTCTTTATCCCCTCTATCTATCTATCCATCTATATATGTCACCAAGTTCTGTCAATTCTATCTGCAAATATTTCTCAAATCGATCCAGTTTCTCTCTGTTTTTCCTGCCACCCTTCAGATAAGCCTCAATAGGGCGGATGCTCTGATGCACAACCCAAGCATTCTCACTAAGTTTTCCCCAGATGCTCAGCTGTCAGCTGCCTTCGGAGGTGGTCACCACTGAAGAAGGTCATGTCACCTGAGGCACCTCCCCTTCCTGGTGCAGCTGTATCTAGTGACCGGTCAATACACGGGTGGAAATGCCCACTTCCCTCACCCCAATTCCGAGGGCTCTTCTACACTTCAGAACATCCTTTAGGCTCTGCCCAATCTTGTCTCTTTCCCATCTCTTGGCAATGATCCCAAGAGCTCTCGGTGACAGACCACCTGCCTGCTGCTCGCCAGCTCAGAGTCTGCTTCCCCGGGACCCTGGTCCATGACACCCCATCTTCTCTCACCTGGACCAAGGTCAGACCTCTATCCCGGTGTTCCTGCTTCCACTCTTGTTCTCCATTCTCCGTGCAGCACCCAGAGCAATACTGTCTAATAAGCAATCTGGTCAGACCACTCCTGCTATTTTTCTTAGAATAAGCCTCCAAAATCCTAACACCACCTTTCTGAGCCTGACCTGCTCTGGTCCCTGGCTACTCCTGACGCATGATAATTTGCCACTCTCTGCCCTGCTTTCCAGTTCCTTGAACGCACTATGCCCATTCCTGCTCTGGGTATTTGCACATATTTTTCCTCCTTCTGGAATGTTCTTCTCTGCCTTTTATCTCAGCTATTCATTCATAAAATCTCAACTAAAAGCTACCTGCTCAGAGAAGTCTTCCCTGATGCTTCTAGACCAGATCAGGCCTCCTTGCCAATGTACCCTTTACTATTCCCTTGTAGCACTTATTACAGTTTTCAAGCACACATTTATTTTGGGGATTACTGATTTAAAGCCTGCCTCCACCAATAGCAGGGATCCGCTCTACGCTTCTCTTTAATGTGTCCGAAGCTCCTGGGTCACTTAATGTGTTGCAGTGTTTAACTAAATAACAGTGTGTGTGATTCTATTTAATTCTCATAGCAGTCCTGTGCGGTAGGAACTATTGCAATCCTCATGTGACAGACAGGACAACTGAGGCAATGGAAGCTTGCTCCCTGCTGTAGGCTGAATACCCTCCCCCTCTCCCCAGATGTCCTAGAACCTATGAATATAAGCAAAAAAGGAAATTTATAGTGCAAAAGGGGCTTATATGGCAAAAGGAATTTTGCAGGTGTAAATAAATTAAAGATCTTGAGTTGTGGAGATTATCTTGGATTATTACATGGTCGGCCCACGCAATCATAAGAGTCCTTATAAGCAGGAGACAAGAAGTCAGAGAGGGAGAGGCTGCTGTGTGGCTGACTTTGAAGACGGAGGATGGAGCCGTGAGCTAAGCACCAAGGGTCGCTTCTAGGCCGCCCCTAGAAGCTGGAAAAGTCAAAGGAACAGATTCTCCTGTAAATCCGTCAGAAGGAACATATCGCCACAGACCCATTTTAGACCTCTGGCCTCCTGAACTGTAAGATAGTAAATTTGTGTTGTTTTAAGTCACTAATTTGTAGCAATTTGTTACGTGGCAATAGGAAACGAATTTACTCTGCAGATCCTTCAGCTGTGATAAGGTAACTTGAACCCAACGTGAACCCTTGACTACCTGACTCCAAAGCCCGTGATTTTAAACACTCTACTGAATTGCTCTCAAATCAACTGCAAGCTCTCTCTTCAAAAAGCGTGAATAATGTTCCCACATGACACTAACCAGCTCTCCTCGAGTACTGCCTGAAAGCATCCAGATGAATTTGAGAGATTAAGGCATTTCAAAATTGTTTAGAGGACAAGACCATCCACAGGGGAACAGTGTTCGTTTCTGTTTACCAGAAATGTGACACAAGCCTTAAGGCTGTGATTTGCTGATGCCCTTTGCCAAAGGTAACTCCACGTGTGCTTGGAAAGCCTTTTGCTGCTGTCACCCTGTTCTTTCCCTTCTTTGTATAAATATTTTCAGTGAATGATGTGGACAACACTCTAAAAAATCACTGGCGAGGAGTCACAAATTGCATATGGACGAGATGGTATCACATAGGTGCCTTACAGAATGTTTGCTCTCTACAGTAAAGACAGGACATGATGAAGGCTGTTTAAAAGAAGCAGCTTCTAGCAAATTCCTTGGCAGTCCAGTGGTTAGGACTTAAGAAGCAGCTCCTAGGCTAGTGTATTTTCTTTCAGGCACCAGTTTTCCAGTATTTTTTCATCGCACAGAGAGATCTGTTTGCCGGTAATAAGTGTGTGCTTGGTTACTTTTGTATCTAATGAAAAGATTTGAGAAAACAAAAGGAAAGAAGAAAACTAATATTTATTAAGTGATGTGTATACCTAGTTTTCTTCATACAATATCTAAATGATTCTTCATAACAATACTGGAAGTAGATATTATTGACCTCCATTTTCACTAAAAACAAAGAATTGGGCTAAACATTCTGTCCAAAGTAAGTTGTAAAAACTGAATTCATTTCCAGACCTTTTTCTTAGCCCCAAAATCTCTTTGGGAAGGTTTTCCCGAACTTTTGCTAGGCTACTTGCCACTACTGTTTGCATCACTAAGACTCTAGATTTACCTTTCCAGAGGAAAAATGAGAACTTTATCTATATCTTTAAAGGGCCAAAGATATTAAGTGTAGAGGCTGGTACGTAGAATGTATCTAATGAATACTTACTGAATTATTACATGAAGAAGTGAATGAAAGTAATCATACAGAATTTACTTCAATGCTGTTTTGTGTACCAATTTCTCTCCCTGGCAATCTCCTGAAAATGAAAAGCACAGAAGCCAGCAATTAGACATGTATACCTTAAACTTTCACTGAGCTATCCCTGCACATTTTTGTTTTAACAACAAAAATTTCGTACTGCGTTGCAATTTACCAAGTGCTTTCACATATATTACTTCGTTTGACTTTCACAACGTCACTGGTAGTATTATCCCTATTTTGCAGATGAGAAAACTGAGTATAACAGAAGTTAAGCAAGTTTCCCCAAATTTTGGAGCTAATTAAATAACAGAGCTGGCCCTGGAACTCTCATTTTTTGGTCTTTAAATCCTATGGTTTTTTTTCCTACCATCGCATAGCTTCCTGCTTAGGCTCATTATTTCCTTATCTCTTATAGTTTGAAAATTCTATCCCAACTGTCTTTCATTTTTCTTTTCATGTCTTTAGTCATTGATTTATAGATTCAGTCACAAACACACTATTGAATGCTTACTGTGTGCCACGAGCTTGAGGAACAAACAGGCTGGGAGAAATGGACATCATCCCGGTGTCTGTGGAACATGAGGCCTAGAGAAGAAAAGAGACTTTAGACAGATAAGTAAACATATCAGTAGATGAAGAAATATTTATAAGTGCTAGAAAATGAAAAACATCAGGTGATATAAAGGAGGAAACAAGGTGAGGCTTCCTTTAAATCGTTCAAGGCGTGAAAAGCTTTTCTGGAGGAGAGCCATTTAAGCTGAGACTTGAAGTAAATGTTGAAATTAACAAGGAGAGGAGCACAGCAAGGAGCTTTGGATGCAGAAGGAAATCCTGTGCAAAGGCCCTGGGGTGGGAATGAGTTTGAAGGACAGGGAAACAGACACAAAGACAACGCAGGTGGGAAATAGAAACCAACGAGGAGAGGATGATGATGCTAGATTGGTAGGTGGGGCCGGAAGATGGAAAGGGTTGAGGACCGTGTTGAAGACTTAATATTTTATCCTAAGTGCAATGGGCCGTCTTTAAAAGGTTATAAGCATGGAAGGGAAAGTGCTGCGCTTTTCTCATTTAATTTTTTAAATTACTTTGTTGAGTAGTCAAAGACAACAACTAAAGAGAACAATTATGGTTTCAGGTGGTAAACAGACTCTTCTAAATGTACTTTGGAAATAAACTCAAAGGGACTTGGTGATGACTTTAATAGGGGATGGGCTAAGCGTCAAGGGTTACTCCCAGGTTAAACCCTGGCCTCCTTGGTGGGGAAAGTTGAGAGTGAAAAGGATTTGGGAGAAAATACAAGTTCAGTGCTGCACACAGTAAATCTGAAATGCCTGGGAAACTTCCAAGAAGACAGCTGAGTATGTGAATCTAGAGCTCAGAGGAGAAGTCCGAAATGTAGTTTTAATTTTTATTTTTTCTCAGTAATAATTGTCAAGAAATCAACATTGACTGCAGCTTTCTTTATCCTACTTATGCATAAACCCAGAATCTAGAACAACGCCTGGCACAAAGTAGAATTCATATAAATAGTTTTAGAATTATTTTACATAAGGAAAATATTGAGGCCTAGAGAGGGCTGAATAACATGTGAAAACAATGGTCAATGGTCACGTGACTTCTTTTCACTGGACACTTAAACCTTCATTTTTCTATACTTAACAACTGAAATGGCAATCATTCTCTTAAGTAATTGCTTTGAGGGCATTTACTATATTCCATATGTTTATATAAAATCTATACTAGTCCATTTCTGCCGTAGTAGTGGTTAATCCCTTTAAAAAATTAATCAGCAAACATTTTTATTTCAGTAAATTTTATTAAATGTCTTTTTAATCTTTAGTGATTGCTGATGAGAACGAACGGCAGGTTTTCTTCCAGAAACTTTGATTCTGACATACTTTTACTCGAAGAGAGGAACTAACTAAACATTCTGAAGCAATAAAAATTTTGAGCAAAGAAAAAATAAAAACAACAGAGAAATGCTTTTCCAAAATGCTTTCAGTCAAAATATGGGGAAAAAATCCACAACTTTACTGCAAAGAATTACCGCCAAGCCCATTTTTTTAAAGTGCTGCTTTTTAAATGGTGCCTTTGCACGTGAAATGAAACAGCTGTCTTTGCTTAAGCCACAGTCTATATTTGCAACATCTCCTAAAAAAGGAACTGAAGATAAGCTTTTCTTTTTTAACATTTTAATTAGCTGCTCAGATTCAGATATTGAGCTCCTTTTATTAATAGCTTCTTTCAAAGGAAACAGTTGTGAACATAAACTAACATGTTTTTCTCAGGAAGTGGGCATGAGATATTTATATGTATTTATAGTAGTGTGTGTTTCTAAAATCTATGACTAAAGCTAAAAAAATCTTTATGCACCATCTCCTCCCACTTGCCACTCCCTCTCCTTCAGTCCGTGCCTCTCAAAGTGGGACTCCACAGAGAAAGAACTCCTGGCACGTGCCTCCCAGATTTCGCAAGTAGTGTCGCAAACCATACACGTGGCCACTTCTGAAGGCCCTTCTCCTGAGCAGATTACTGCCACACCTGGCTCCTCTCTACTCAGACTGACCTACTCATTCTGTCTGACTTTCCAAGAACTATAGGCAGCCCAAACTTCTGAGGGGCCTGGAGAAATCCGGTCCCGAAACTTCTCCAAGCCGCTGAGGGACAACTGGACTCTTGGAATTCTTCATAAGGTGAAGCAAACTCTTAGCAAGGACAACATATCTCTGTTTAAATATTGAAAGGTTATTAAATGGAAGAAAAATTAGGCTTATCTGAAAAGTGCCTGGTGGTAGAAATATGGCCAATGAAATAGGTGAGCTCCAGAAAGACATAGTTTGACTCAGCACAATTAAAGGCATTTACTCAATGAGAGAATAAACAGTGAGAACGTTCAAGTACAGTCAGGATGACCACTAGGTAGGTATCCCATAGAGGCATGTAAGTAGTGAGACTAGACCAGTGCTTATTTTTATTTATTCTATTTGTTGCTGATGATCTACAGCATGTGTCATCAGGTTATACACACATAAGAAAGTGTGTAACATTTTTGTTTCAGTCATTATATATAAGAACATATATATGTTTCATGTATGTATAAGTAATGTACATGCATAGCTGAAGCACAAATTTCAAAAGGACAGTTAAACTTACTAGCTTTATGCACTATGTATTTCATTCTATTTTTATTGTATCCTCTGGTCGTTAAAAAATGGCTGGTTACAACCCATTAAACTGACTTCAAACTCACTAATGAGTCACAACTTGTGGTTTGAAAACCACTGGACTAGACAATTTTAATGACTCTTTTGATGCTGAGCAGAGGAAATCGTGACCCTTTGCTTCAATAAACTTTTACATAACTAGTTGTTGCTGTGCTGTTGTTTTTGACACTTGTGTACACGAAAGGCTTCAGCATAACCACCCTGAAACGGTAGACAGTCCAGTACAGCTGCCATCGCTATAATCATTCGGGGAATAATTGTTTTTTAACGTGTCTCTAGAACTAGGTAGTAGAACCCCATAAAAATCTCAGTAGTTTAGACCACAAGGGCAATCATACATTCAATCCTTTGCTCATTTAGCCAATAAAATATCTATTTATTTCATTTCAAAAGCCTCCCATCCTGTTTGCGATGCCCGAAAGAGACAAATACTGCATATGCTTATTAGTCCTGCTTGCCATTCCTCCAAACATCCCAAGGTGTTCCCTCTTCCATTTTACAGGGCTAATGAGATAAGAACTGGAGGACCAAGGTAGTAAAAAGGGTGCCATGGTAGGGCATAAGGATGGTGATGTTGGCTGTGGGAGGTCAAGAATAGCCTTGGGTTGGGGAGGGATAAATTGGGAGATTAGGATTGACATATACACACTACTATATGTAAAATAGACAATGAATAAAGACCTACTGTATAGCACAGGGAACTCTACTCAATACTCTGTAATGACCTATATGGGAAAAGAATCTAAAAAAGAGTGGATATATGTATACGTATAACTGACTCACTTTGCTGTGCGCCTGAAACTAGCACAGCATTGTAAGTCAACTAGACTCCGATTAAAAAAAAAAAATAGCCTTGGGCGAAAGATAACAAAGTAGATCCCAACCGACTCCCAAGACACTCAACAGGCACCTGCTTTCAAATGCAGGAAGTGAAAACCTGACCCTCTTCTAGTTTACTACTTGTTGACACATGAATATGAGAGTCCCTAAAATGCTGGAAAAATTGCACAACTGCTATACAATCCAAACTTGTATCTCTGGAGATAAATTTACTTTTCTATTTCAGCACGTCAAATCTAAGTTTTCAGACAGCCTGGGAAGGACGGGAAAGCAGCATTTAATGTAGTCGCATGTGTTCCAGGCTCATGCAAAGACTAACACTCAGTAGGAATTTATGATGGATTTTATGACTCAGAAGCAGAAGAAAGAGATCATGGTCCCTGAACTTAGTTGGTTTTTGTTTAGAACATTAAGGAACTGGTCCAAGGCCACTGAACAAGAGTAACTAAATATTTACTGAACCCCTTAGAGGGTATTAACTTTCCTATAATTAGTCTTTTTTTAAAAAAAACCCTGACATCAACTTAATATGTTGTCTTTTGTCTTTTTGTTTTTCAAGGTATAGTGTTCTACACGTGCTCTCAAATCTTGTAAAACATTATTTCTAGTTAATTTTCTTCTAAGTTCTCAAGTGCATTAAATATTTCTACTAGTGATAAAAGTGAGTGCAACTGACATGCCGGCAGAGCCACGGGGTCCGTAGTATCTTACATATTTTGTGGCCAGAATGGCACCACCGTGCCATCGCACAGATGGGGCTCAGGCAGGGAGGCAATTTTCTGAGGGACACAGCTGTTTTGGGTGGCCCGGCAGGGGTGAAAACAAACCAATGACTGATCTCCTGGAAACTGGGGTAGTGGACCTTTTGTCTTAAACGTCTAGGACTCCTCTTCCCGTTTCTTTCCGGGTAACAAATGCTTTCTCTTGCTTTCAAACTTACTCTGCAAGAGGATGGAGAATCAGTGCTCTACACTGATTCTGTGGTACTCTTTAGAGAGGGTATTTGCATTTACACCTTATTTCCCTCCCAATGTCACATAGACCCCCCTGGAGTCAATGAGTCCGTGACACACGGCCATCTCTCCTTCCTGCTCAGTTTCTCCTCGGCTGCTTGACTAGTACCCTTATAGGACTGTACACCTGACCCCTGGTAGCTCTCAGTAAATCACGAAGTAGATAATACTGAGTGTCCAGCATGCTGCTTACTTATTTTTGACTTTTAATACAAAGGTGCAAACTCCGTGGTGAGTTTCGCACGCTTGAACCACGGTGGGTCTCTCTCCAGTTCCCAGATCTCTCCAGCCTTTTGTTTGTCTAACCTTAAAGCACTTCAGGACACCGTGTTCCCAGACTTTCCTCTGGTCTAATCAGGTTCCGTGTCCCAGAGGGGACTGCAGCTCTTGGCTAGCTTGTCCCCTGGTTCCTCATCCAGGAAGAAGCAGGGAAGAAGGCCAGAGGCTGCACCCCCAGCAGCTGTGAGGTTACAGCTCACTGGCCCTTTGTGCTCCGCTCTGACTCCCAAACCCCTGGGGTCCCTCGCAGAGGCTGTGCGAAAAGGAATCTGGCTGTACTGGCATCCTCACCTTCCTTCCTCTTTGAACTCCTGGCAGGAAGTCACTGATACAAGATGACACTTAAAAAAAAAAAAAGAATCCCGGAATGCTGCCTAAATCTTGAATTTAGTTCAGTTGTCAGCTTGCCTAGAAGCCGGGAAAACCGTGAAAGACGTTAGATGCATCTATGTAACCGGATTTTGAGAATGGCCTTAGCATTGGACCCCTTACGCTAAAAGCAGATACATCATTGCGTTTTAGAGCTGAGAGGGGCTGCAAAGTCTTTTAGAAAAGAGAAGTAAGGCAGAGTACTGGGTCCCAGGCTCAATTCGCCCCTGTCTGAAAGTTTGCTCTTTCTCGGAGTCCTGCGTGTCTGTACTGGACCCAGGACTCAGCTTTGCAGAGAATCCCTGAACTGCAAGGGACCACAAGACATCTGACTGACAGCCTCCTGCCTCTGGTTCAGACCCCCCGTCATCATTTGAATTAGGAAATTGGAAGTTCTCCTAACTTTGTCCCTATACCCCTGGACATTGCTCTGTGTTAAATTATCACGATAGTGGTGGGAGAGGGGAAATTTGTTTCCTTTTTTAGAAAAATTCAGAGAAAAGTTAAAGTTTGAAAAATTACTGTCTTGAATTTAACACTAGATGATGACCTGGACTCACCAGGGTTCTGGTGGGCAGGGCTCTGGGCAGAGCAAAGAGGGAAGGGAAGTCATATTTCAGGCGTTCCTCCCGTTCCAGGCACCTTTCATACACTTTACAAATCGTCACCAGAGTCCTGTAAGAGCGGGTAAAGTGGAAAGTGAGGTTTATTTAATAAGTGAAGGCACAGGGTCTCGTTTCTTGTTTGTATCTATCTGAATCCAAAACCACAGAGAACCTGTCCACCAAACGACTGCATCCACCATGTTGCCTTCGTCCTGGCTTCTGTCTCTTCCCCCACTTTTCTCCTAAACGTACATTCATGGTGTGCTTGACCCACAGTATCTATATATTTACATCTATATCTATATTCATCTATCTGTCATCCATCTCTCTGTCATCTATCACCTATCAGTAAATACAAAATCTAAAATCATCCTCCCAGCCACTCATTGAACCCTTGAGGATTAAGCCTTCGGGAAGCAAAGTATCACACAGAACATTGGGCAGCTGAGATGGAAGGGTTGTCCCAGGTCCGTGTGACTCTAGGTCTCTGCTTTTTCACAATCCCCCTGCATTTGTTCTGACATTTGAAAGAGCAGCTTACGCGTGTCAATAATTTGGCAGCCACGTTAGAGCCAAGAGAGAAGAGAGGGGAGGGCCTGTGTTGGAGAAGAAGTATGAATGGAGTAAAGAAGAAGGAGAGCCGTGCCTCAGATGGAACTGCAACGGTGACAGTATCCACCCCAGGGTGTCCTTCCCTCCACCTGTTTCCCCTCTCCCACCTTATGTCCAATTCAGTGACTTCCGGTGGACCGGCTTCTCAGAGTGAATCTCATTAACTCCACTGGACCACCAGCTTCCATGCCACCATCATTTTTCTCCTGGATTACTACAAAAGTGTCTTTACTATTCTCATGCATAACATCTAGAATGTTTCCTTGAAAGCATAGATCTCATCTTAATTTTTCTGTGGATAAAACACTTCAGTAGCTTCACATTGAATAGACTAAAACCTGAACTCCTCATGTGAGTTACAAAGCTCCCTCTGATATGGTTCCTGCTCACATATATGGTCTTAGATTCTCTCCCTGTCTCTGTCTCTCTGTCTCTCTCAGGAGTGACCCAGCTCTAGGACTTTATACTGCCCTTTGCCTAAAACCATTTCTTCCTCCCAGATTGTCAGGTGCCTTCCTTTTTCTCATCAGTCAGATTCTATTTCTAACGTCCTCTTCCATAGGGGCCCTCTCTTAGCATTTATTATGGATTGAATTGTGTCTCCCATAAAGACATGTTAAAATCCTAACCCCCAGTGCCTGTGAATGTGACCTGTGATTTAAAAATAGAATCATTACAAATATAATCAAGTTAAGATGAAGTTATACTGGATTTGACTGGGCCCTAATCCATGGATGGTATCCTTATAAGAAAGGGGAAAATTTGGACACAGACACACAGGGAAGAAGGCCATGTGGAGGTTAAGGCAGAGATTGGAGTGACGCATCTAATGAGCCAAAGAATGCCAGGATTGCTTGCACCTACCAGAAGCTAGAAGGCAAGGAAACACAGCTCCCCTAGAGTTTGCCGAGATAGGGTGGCCTCCCCAACACCTTGATTTCAGACTTCTATCCCCCAGAACCATGGAAGAATAAATTTCTGTTGTTTTATATAACTCATTTTGTGATCATTGTACAGCAATCCTGGAAATTAATACAGAAATCAATCAAAAGTTTGCCCTGGGCTTCCCTGGTGGCGCAGTGGTTGAGAGTCCGCCTGCTGATGCAGGGGACACGGGTTCGTGCCCCGGTCCGGGAAGATCCCACATGCCGCAGAGCGGCTGGGCCCGTGAGCCATGGCCGCTGAGCCTGCGCGTCCGGAGCCTGTGCTCCGCAACGGGAGAGGCCACGACAGTGAGAGGCCCGCGTACCGCAAAAAGTTTGCCCCGACTAACTCTCTAGCTCATAGCCCATCACTCTCTAAAATTACCATTATTTTATTATATATGTAACTAATAGATACATTTACAATATTTATACCCATCTATTAACGTTTCTGATATTTATATCTATATGTATGTGTGATATATGGATATTTGAAAGCACAAAATGTATCCATGTGGTTCACTGAACACCTAGAGGATCGTCTGTGTGTAATAGGGCTGTATCAATACCTGTTGAATGAACAGGTAAACTTTGTGAGTGCAGTCATAGAGCTATGCTCAGATAATCTCTGAACAAAAGCCTTTATTATAAAGCTCTTTCTTCACTGAAGGCCAGGTTATCTCAAACGCAGAATATTTTTCCAATGCTTCATTTAATAAATCTAATTCTTTGAACACTGAACTCAAATTCTGTTCCACTTACTCAAACTCCCAGAGAGATAGAGTGTTATAAAGATATGATTTTGTATCAGTTAAGAGATATGTAATACGCATCAATGTGATTCCTACAGCAAAGGTCTGAATTTGAAACAATAAAAATAATTAATAAAAAATTGAAAAAACAAATTGAATTAAATATATCAAATGTATCAGGTGAGAAAATACAATTAATTTACTTTTAGCTGTCCCCAGCGCTTAAGAACTGAAACAGGAGAGGCCCAAACACCTATGAGTTTTTCCATCATTTGGCAAAAATAAGTTCATTTTTGAATGAGTTTAGGTTTGGCTACATTGAGTATGGCGGTTCATGCTCTAATTCATCTTGTGATCTGCTTAATTTTGTTCTGACATCACTTTCTGTTTCCTAAGTATAAAGCCTTGCAGATGTGTCGAGTATCATAGATGAGTCCTAATGTAGAAAAATCAAGTTTGTTCCAGTGGGCAAAGTCCAGGCTTCAAGACCCAGAACCCTCTGATTTCAATCGCAATGGACCACATAATCACAGGTAAAGAACCCTGTTTTCTGAGCATGACATATTGTTTTTCATGGCATTTGTTTTCTTTTAAAGATCATCATCAAAGTAATAGAAGTTTGTAACAATGATATAGAAAATACAAAAAAATAGAATACCAAAAATATAAATCAGTCCCAGTCTTACCAGCCTCAGGTAAAAACTATTAATATGTTAGTTTATTTTCCTCCAGTTGGTTTTGTGTGTACATATTTATACAAAAATATATGCACAGAAATACGGCTGTGTTTCTCACAAAATTAAGGACACATGGTATACAATATACAGCTTTTGTATCCTGCTTTCTTTGAGGTCTATATAAATATTGATTTCTTTAATTCACATTCTATGTGAATTTTTTGTGTTTGTGAATATGACTTAAAAATTTGCCCAACATTTAATGACATAAATATGCTAAAAATTAACGAGCAGTTTATTGTTGAAAATTTAACCTATTGCTAATTTATAAATGATGCTTCTGTAAAGATTGCTGTCCATAAACCTTTGTGTCCATGTCTTTGGAACTTGGTCTTTCCCTGAGTTTTTCACACCACAGCAACTCCTTTCCAAGAGAAAGTATTCCAAATGCTCTAAGAGATTCAGACAGAAACTGCAAGGCTGCTTGTGAGTTAAAATGTCATTTCTCCCACGTTCTCCCAGCTAAGTGAGTCACTAAGATGAGCACAGATTCAAGGGAAGGAGAATTCAAGAAAATGAGAAGCTGAAATAAAGTTGTGTGTCTGTTTTTAAGCAGGATTTTGGAAAAATATAAAGAAGTCAGGTCCTGCTGGATTTGAAACTAAAACTTTCTTATTCCTAGCTTCTCTCCACCTTTCAATGGAGGAGTGGCAAGGTCACATTCCAGAAGACTGAATGGGATGAGAGAGTCTGTCCTGGCTCTTCTAGGTAACAGTCACATGCAAAATACACTTAGACTTCTTCCAAGACCTCTAAAATTTGATCCACTTACAGTATCATCACGAAGTCCAGGGTCTCTCCATCCAAATGAAGTACAGGTACAGAGGAGTTTCTTGGACAGTAACTCAAGAACATCCCCTCTCAATCTGTAAACCTATAAATATGTTAGCTAGCCTCCCCACCGCCAATGTATGCACTCAACCTACAACGGTGATACAGGGATAGAATTGTGATGGGTTGAATCCTGTCTCCTGTAAATTCTCATGTTGATGTTCTAACCACCAGTGCCTCAGAATGGGTCCCTATTTGGAAACAGGGCCATTGCATATAAAATTAGTTCAGGTGACGTCATACTGGAGGAAGATGGACCCTTAATCTAATATAACTGGAATTTCTTTTTTAAAAAAGGGGAAATTTGGACACAGGCATGCAGAGAGGGAAGGTAATATGAAGAACATATAGAGAGAGGGCTTCCCTGGTGGCGCAGTGGTTGAGAGTCCGCCTGCCGACGCAGGGGATGCGGGTTCGTGCCCCGGTCCAGGAAGATCCCACATGCCGCGGAGCGGCTGGGCCGGTGAGCCATGGCCGCTGAGCCTGCGCGTCCAGAGCCTGTGCTCTGCAGTGAGAGAGGCCACAACAGTGAGAGGCCCCTGTACTGCAAAAAAAAAAACATAGAGAGAAGACAGCCATCTATAAGCCAAGGAGATTGCCCTGCAACAAACCCTTCTCCCAATTCTCAGAAGAAACCGACACTGCTGTCATCTTGATCCTGGACTTCTAGCTTCCAGCACCACGAGACAATAAATTTCTATTGTTTAAGCCACCCATTGTGTGGTACTTTGTTATGACATGCCAGCAAACTAATGCAAGAATGACTGAAATAGACATTCTCATTTAATAAGAATAGAAAGGGGAGGCCTACAGCATACAGTGGTCCATAGCAATACTGAAACTGATCTGGACACACAGCACCAGTTTCTTAATTAGATTCTCCTTGGGTATGATTTTTTTTTTTTTTTTTTTTTTTTTGGCCATCTTAGCTCTGCTCTTAGGACTATGAGCTCTTCACTCTGGAACACCCTTCCTTTGCCATAAGATGTGACTCATGTTTTCCACTTTAGTAGCTTTCTCATCCTGCTTCCTGAAGCCCTGTCTCTGTTGCTTCTAATCCAAGTATACAATGCTTCGGGTAGTGTAATTATATTACAGCGTTTTCTAGATTTTCTATAAATCTTATTAGGGTTTATTGCATTAGACAAAATCCATGCCCACAATTCCCCAGCTTGGACTGAGAGCCTGGATTCTGTGAGCTAACACCCTTCTGTTGGTGAAACCCTTTTGGTCTAGTTGAGAGAGTTTACAAGACATATCCTTAAATCATTTTGAAGTTTAACAAAGGGTCTTACAGACACACTCCTGGGTTTGTTCTTTATGCCAAGGCTATTTCTTACTTTGAGAGTCTTTTGCCATCTAGAGAAGGTAGAAATCAGAACTGGTTTTAGTTTCAAATCCAGCAAGGCCTGACTCTTTTATATCGTTTCAAAATTCTGCTTACAAACAGACCTAGTACTTTATTTTAGCTTATCTCTCTATTGATACCTTATCATATGTGACTAAAAGAAATTAATTGGCATTTTCAAAGTTCTGCTTAGAAATTCCCTTAGCCAACCACTCTACTTCATTAGGTATACTTTCTATTTTCCATGTTAGTATAGACCATAGTGCTGTCAAAATTTCTGCCGTTACATAACACAATTTTTTTTTTCCTTAGCAGCCAATAAAAATTTTCTCACTGTCTTTAAGGCTTATAGTCATCAACATCCTAGATTTTGCCCGCCATATAGTCTGGAAGAGAATGCCACACGTTTTAGGCTTCCATTCTGACAGTACCCCAACTCTAGGCACCAAAGAGTTAACAGGTAAAGTTTGATCAGGCGAAACAGAACTAAAAATGATATGGACTAGGGGATTTATTATGGGAATTAGACTTATTTATTTATGGAAGCACGTGAAGAAGTCTACAGAAGACTTTTCTCTGACTCTAGTGGTGGGAATAAAGTCCCCGTGGGTCAGTAAGACCCACAGTCAGGAAATAAAACCGGAAGTGAACTGGGGAAGGGTGAGGGCACACTGGAACCTGTAGGGACAAATCCAGAACGATAAACTCCAACCCACCTCTCTTACCACTTCTGACTTTTATGACACCAGTGACCTGTGACTAAAACTATTGTCCTTTGCCACAGAACTACACACACACACTCAAATTAGGACTTGAAGCTGAAACAAGATCCAGCAGAAACCAGAGGAGCTGGAGGAGATGCAGACCCAGCTGCTGCGCCAGAACACAAGGTAAGTCCTCAGACAGAGGTGAGGTGTGTGAGATGCCATCACACTGGCACGCCACACCTTTGGAGTGTAAGGGCCACTGTGTCCCTTCCACCTTCCATTAAAACAGCGCTTGAAAGGAAGGTGATTGTGCCCTGTCCATATAGCTGAAGGCAGTAGGCGGACACACATGGATTTAAATCTGGTTCCTGTAATGATTCACACGATGCACATTTTTTTTTTAATTGAAGCATAAGTTGAGATACAATGTTGCGCTAATTTCTGTTGTACAGCAGAGTGACTCAGTTATACACATGTATACATTCTTTTTTTATATTCTTTTCCACGATGGTTTATCCCAGGCGATTGGATATAGTTCTCTGTGCTGTACACTAGGACCTTGTTGTTTATCCATTCTGTATATAATAGTTTGCATCTACTAACCCCAAACTCCCAGTCTGTCCCTCTCCACCCCGCCTTGGCAACCACAAGTCTGTTCTCTATGTCTGTGAGTCTGTTTCTGTTTTATAGATAAATTCATTCACACAATGCACTTTTTATTAGGACATCGAACTCCAAGAGGAAGTAGGATCTCCTAATACAATGTTTTCTCTCCATTAATAAGATAATGAAGGATTTGTTTTTATGTATTTTCAACTTTTGCTTTAGTTGCGGGAAGCTCAGAGTTACATTGTGGCGTTACGTTGTGGTGTTCAGTTTTTGTAAGACAATTGTAATTGTCTTTGCTCAGTGTTTTCTTCATAACTGCTTCCCTTCATTATTGCTTTTTTAAAAAAAATTTAATCATTATTTTAATTATTTAATATTTAATTTTGTAGGCCATCTCAATTAACTTCTGAAAGTAGGTTGAGTGTACATATAATGTATTATTGTGGTAGCTGTACAGCTACTGCCAAGCTTTTTTTTTCTTTTCTCTCTCTCTCTCTCTTTCTGTTTTCTGTCTGTGTGCACATCTCACTTTTTAGAATTGAGAAGGAGATCTTGGGTTAAATTCAGGTTCTGTTATATGATTTTTCAAGGGGATACGGTCTAAGGGCTCATTTTCATACAACAGGATTTCATATACACTGAGGAAAATAGTAGAAAATCCTAGAAGAAGCATGAGATGCCCTGAGAGGGCATCTCATCTCAGGGACATCATAAACCAGAGGCTTTGGATTTGTCAACTAGTCTTCAGCTTTTCTTTATCTTATACAAAGGTAAGTTAATCACATTATGCAAAAACCAGGAAGAAAGAATATGATAAATGTTACATTCTCTTTGAGACTTAAAAGTCTGATACTTCCCATAAATTCCATGTCATCTCTGGGGTTCCTGACAGTGCAGGACATGACAAGATAAATTGCTAGTGACTTTAAGTAAATTATAGAGTTTCACTAATCTTAAAAATCAAAGCTGAAACTTGTGACATTTTAAAAGTGTTCACAAGGCCACATGAAAGAGCTCCCAATCAAAGCTGAAGAAACGGGCAGTTGTGAACCTACACCCAGGTCTTGCTTCATATTCTTTTGAAAAGATCTCCTTGCCTAGAATGATATTGTACCTGCCACAGAAATGGGAGGCTGAGGACACATACACACACAGAGACACAGATGCAAACACACACACCCTCTCTTTTGTCATTTTGCACACATTTCTGTTTATAGGCATCTAGCTTTATCTAGCCAAGACTCAATAATGTCAAGGGGTGGGGAATAAGCACACACCACTGCTCCGCCCCCTTTGTCTTAGTATTTCCCAATCTCTCTTAGTTACTGCTCCACTGGATCCTGAGTTCCCTGAGGACTTCATCTGAATCTTAGCCATCAGTTCATCTCCCACAAAGATTTACATATTCCACCACAGATACTAGATACATGTTCATTAAATGAATGAATGATGTTGAATAGAAATTGTCTTAAGCATGCAAGACAATTGTGTGTGTTTCTGTGAATGCTGCGTGTGTGACTGTGTGTGTGTGCGTGTGTGTTAGAGAGAAAGAGAGGGAGGAGAAAATTTAGCACAGTTTCTGCTTCGGGCGATACCACCAGCTAGAACCACTGGGCATCCTTGGACGCTGCAGTGCATCTATGCATGCTTTTAGGAAATGAGTTGGTTTTTCTCTGAAAATCAGCTCCATGTAGATAAAGGCTGGAAAACTGACGCAATTAAATACAGACTCTAAGACTCAATCGTAGAGCACAGAATTACATACTCCCATTTATTTTTCTTATTATTCATAAAAGAGAGATTGGAAAATCTCTTTCTGTTGTTTTTTTTTTTCCTCATCCCTCTATAGCAGAGAATAGTGGCTCTGGGTTCAACAACATAGGCAGTTAGACCATGGAGGCAGGATATCAAGAATAATAAAGGCTTAAATACTCTGGTTGGACTGCCCAGAGAAAGGGCTGATTGGAACAGAATACGATTGATTCTCATTATTCACAGCAGTTATGGTCTATGAAGTCCCCGTGGACACCGAATGAGTCAATACTGAACCACCGCTTCTAGGGGAAATATCCTGTTAGGTTCCTGAAAGCCTCTGGTCACATTTTCATCAATCAATCAACGTATACCTGATTTTATGGTGCATTTCTGCTTAAAGGCATTTAATATGCATTGTTGATTAATTAACCTTGAACTCACAGCCAACAGCCCTCTAACTCATGTGCCAAAGAAGGTTATTTAGCGTATGTTTTCTCCCTAATGGAGATCGCACTGGACAGCACAGAACTACATCTGGGGACTATTTTAAAACAGCAAAATCACCAATAAAAAGCACAAACGTGTGGCACTAAAGGGACCACAAAAAAAAAGACACCTGTTTACTGTATGAGCATTGCAACAAAAAGGCACAGTATCTCCTCGGTCGACCTCAGCTGGGCACGTGTGTATTGGGCTATGCACCTTTTTTTTTTGCCACTTTCACATCTGCAAATGACTGTGAAAATGCCATGCATATTGATTTGGGGTTACAGATCCATTTTAGTGAGTCTGTGAACTTAACAATACAGAACCCGTGAACAAGGAGGATTAACTCTATATACATTAGTGGGCAAACTGAGGTGACTGAAGTTGAATCCAGTTCAGGGCTCCACATTTATAGTCATGATTATCCTGCATCAGCCTGGGTTCAGGAGGAAGCAGAAACAGATGGTTCCTAGGACATGTTTCCTAGTAAATGTGTTTTCCTATTAAATGTGAGAGGGGTGAGAAGCTTAACCCCTTGACGTAGCAATGGGAATTCTGGAAAAGAAAAAAAAAAAAACCTAAACCGTTTAAACCCAATGGCATAAATGGAGAATATAAAATGCTGAGTTGGCAAGAGAAAAGAGCAATTAAGTCCCTTAAGGGAAGTTGTGCCCCCTGCTATTTCTGTGATGTTTGAGGTATCCCTGGGCTGGTGTGAAGTACTAGACACCATTTCTGAAGGAGAAGTAATGATCTTCTAATTGGGCAAAACTACAAGGAATCTGGATCTTGCTTTTGGATAAGGCCAAAAAAAAAAAAAATCCAAAGAAATAGAACTGTCTCTAGATTAACCTCTTAAAGAGTCCTAGTAAGTCTCAGTGCAGAACCTTATTTGAAAGAGCTCATCAGAGCTTGGCCAAACGGTCTGTAAACAAACATTACTAAAATCCTAAACAAATGCAACAGAAAGCAATGAACATAAGACAACCTAGAAACGCCCTGTAATGCAGGTATTTTTACACCCATTGGATACTAAATATTGATATTTTGTTGTTTTGAGGGTTGTTCAAGGTGTTGTAGAAATGAAGAAGTATTGCAAACATTAAGAATAGGACACACAAAGTAGTACGTGATGTTTAATCCATGGCAGTTACTCATATTTTCACCCTAGTTGTGAACTAAGCATTAATACATGGGGAGACAGAGGGTCTCTCGAGGCTACTTTGCTTGGCAGACTTCTGACCATGAACAGCCATTGCAGTGGGCTTCTCTGCTGTAGTGGAGACCGTTACCTGCACAATAACTGTTCTTCCTCTTTTCCTTTCTAACAGAGCCTGGATAAAATACTACACTCCAAGCTTTGCCAGCAGTAGAATGTGGCCCCATGACTGAGTTCTGGGGAGTGGGGCTCCCCAGAAAGCTCTTTAAAGGGAACTAGCACAGTTGCCATACTGTTTTCCTTCCCCCTTCCCCTACACGATGGCTCTTGTGGACGTTTTGAAAATGTGAGGACAAGGGTTACACCCTAAGGACGGAGAAGCACGGAGGTCAGAGGAGACTGCCTCCCAGTTGGAATTGAGAAGCTCCCATACCAACTCTGGACTGTCTACTTCCAACGGGAAAAATAAATAACCCCTAAGTTGTTTAAGCCAGTGAGTTTGGAGTTTCTGTTACTAGCAGTCAAATGCAATTCCTAACTGATAGACCCAGGGACAGTCTAGTGGGTCGCAGTGTGGAATATACTCAAGGCTTTAGACCTTTTCTAGGAAATGAAAGTGACAGTTTACAGCACAGAATGTGGGCCTTTACACTGCTCTGGTGTGTTGATTTATGTGATCATTTTGGGGGTCGTAATGGATAATGGCATTGAATCAATAAAAGTATGAGTTTAAGAAACAATGTTCTTTTTTTCATATCCTGGGTTTAAAATAGAGCAATCCTTGCTGAACACTGGGCACACATATTTTTTTTCAGGAGGTGAGTTTCTAGGTTTTAGGGTCATACCTTTGATTCTGGGTAATCCCATCTAAAGTGGCCTTTGTAAATAGATATTAAGCTTCACTTAAACTGAGTTAAAACGTTTTGCTTCTTTGCCTTCATTTTGGTTGACAGCAGACCTCGTCCCCATTCCTGGAAAGAATGTTGCCAATTTCCTGTTTAACAAACGATGGTGAAGAGAGGCAGTGGGTGAGGCGTCAGACGTCCTACCTATGAAAATAGGGCACAAGCTTTGCTAAAAAAGGATAAAGATGAAAGGTCTCTAAGTGGCGGTGTCTCCATCCGTTGTTTAGGGCAGGCGACGCTGACTCACTGTCCTGATGGCCAGGGGAAATCCTGTATTTCCCTCTCTGGGGCTTTCAGTTTAATCTTGCTTAAGAGAGGCAGGCATTTTATTGTTCTTCTGGAGCCTTGGTGTCACTCTTCCAGACTTGCTTGTGCCAAGTTTCAGGTGGCCTCTGTAAATCATGTCATTGGAAATTGGGGACATAACTTTTTCTTCTTCTATTGTTTGGACACCGGGTAGCATTGTGTTCCTAGGCACACGTACATCTATCTACTGACCTGGGACATTTCAGATGGTCTTCATGGGAACCTCCTCCCGTGTTCACCTGTCATTCTCAAGTAGATCTGACCCTAGTCTTTTCATCATTTTAAGAAAACTTTATGTCTATTGTCAATTATTTATTTCATCATATAAAGGAAGTACTCTATAAATTGTCAGTCTTTTGCAATATCATGCACACAATGCTATTCTCATTAATTTATTGGAAAGAAACCAAAAAAGTTTCAGACATGATGTGTGCCTTAAATGGATGAAAAGAGTAAGACAACCAACTTGAGAATCGTATGGTCTGGCACTTAACCTAATTTCTCAGTCATACAACTGCAACTGAAAACCGTGAAGGATTCAGTGTGAAGCTGCGTGGATCATGGTCAGGGAAGAATTCACCAAGAAGGTGATGAGTGATTTGAGGGGTTAAAGTTTATGTAGGTTCTAAAGTAGGCGGGAAAACAAAAAACAATTCCAGCAAGAAACAGGGTATGCAAAAGCTTGGAATCAAAACTGAACACATGCTGGCAGAAAACAGTAAATAAAAACCCTGCCAAAAAGGAGGATTTGCAAAAGAGAACTAGTAACGTTTTAAATCCTTTGGGTGAGGCTACGTTATGGAAAGTGTTGGACTCAATCTATTAGGAAACAGAGAAACTTTAGTGATGCTCAGAGACAAGGTGAAACAATGTTTAAGAAGAGAAATTTAGCAAGTGTTCATTATTAATATCATGCTTACAAAGCAAATGAATCGTCAAATTAAAATAAAGTAGAGATGTTTGAAATTACTTAAAAGGATAAGCAATTTACTTACATTAAAGAATTTATTTTTGGACAATTAAGCTGCTCTGTCCACATTACAGAATGATGAAACTGGTTGGTTAAAAAAATAAATTGTTTATTGTAATACTCTAACATTTCTGATGAAGAATTTCCTCTTGGCTATCCACTATAGTTCACTCCCTGTCATCTCCAAAAAAAATGCACCCTGGCAAAAACAGTCTGATGCAGGTCACACAATTTAATTTTTTAAAAAAAAGTTCTGTAATTTAAACTTAAACTTGGTAACTTCCACTAGTTCTTCTGAATTAGTGAGTCAGTGTAAGCAAACTCTGGTTTATGCTCTAGGTTGTAGCTCGTTGACAAAGCTTTATGTACAGGGACGTCATTTAAAGGTCCATATAATAAACTGAGCTTGTTGCTATGTCCACTGCATAATCTGCTTTCCAGTCCAGCTGCTTCACACAACAATTTGCACTTGGCAGTCATTTTTGTCCCAAGTTCAGTTATTTGATAACTTTTAATTCATTGTATTTAAGTTGCTGTTTCACTCTCTCTTCCCAGTTTATTTTTTATATTGCTATTCCTTTCATCTAATTATTTTATTATTTTTTTTATTGACGTATAGTTGATTTACAATGTTGTGTTAGTTTCTGCTGTACAGCAAACTTTCTTTCTTTTCTTTCTTTCTGGCTGCGTTGGGTCTTCACTGCTGCACGCGGGCTTTCTCTAGTTGCGGTGAGCGAGGGCTACTCTTCGTTGTGGTGCGTGGGCTTCTCATTGCAGTGGCTTCTCTTTGTTGCATAGCATGGGCTCTAGGGCATGGGGGCTTCAATAGTTGTGGTGCATAGGCTCAGTAGCTGTGGCTCATGGTCTCTAGATCACAGGCTCAGTAGTTGTGGCACACGGGCTTAGTTGCTCTGTGGCATGTGGGATCTTCCCGGACCAGGGCTCGAACCTGTGTCCCCTGCATTGGCAGGCGGATTCTTAACCACTGTGCCACCAGGGAAGTCCCAATACATATGTATACATTCTTTTTTGTATTCTTTTCCATTATGGCTTATCACAGGACATTGAATATAGTTCCCTGGGCTGTTTCTACCCAGTTTATTTTTGTTTACTATAATATTGCTTATTTCTTCAGGTTCAATGAGCTATTCTTTAAATCCTGTAAAATCAATGGAGTTAATCTTTCTTATCACACTCTTATCACTTAAAAACTTCCAAGGATTTGGAATCTCCCTCCCAGGAACCAGGGACAAAGACCAGTCAGATTCTTTGTTATACAACAAGGTTCCATAAATGTAACTACTTTTATTAATGTTATTATTCCCTGAGTATCATAATAATTTTGTGAGGTAGGGACAGCTTTTCATATAAACTTTCACACTCTGATTTTTAAAGATGAGAAAAGAGTAGAGATGAGAGGGTGTGTTCTACTCAAGACAAAATTTTAAGACCCTTTGGGAATCCAAACACTTTAAAGACGTAAAGAGAATGCTAGGCACTTTACACATTTTCAGTTTTCAGATTTGTAAGCAAAAGTGTAAACATGTATCATCTTTCTATAAATTAAGTCAAATAAAAAATGTGTAGTTGAATTCTGGGCTAATTATGTATAACAACTATTAAAAAATAACTTCCATGGGAAAGCTGAATAACTCATTTTTGGAATTAAAAATAGACACAAAAGTAAGCCAGATCCTGCAAATACAAGATACAGATGTTTTCCATATGCTGTTGACAACTATTATCGCTGTTGGCAACCAAGGAGAGTGAACTTCTGTCAAAATGCCTTGGATTTCGCTGTATCACTATAGGTTTGATTTACCTCGTATTACTGCCAGAGAAACAATAACAGACTTACAAAGATTACATTAGCATTTGTATACCTTTGTAATCTTGGGCGAGATCACGGCTTTGCATCCTATTAAGGAAAAATAAAGATACTTTAAAAGCGTTCTGCTACAATTATAAGATGTAAGGCGTCTCCTGGTTCACTTACTTACACCAGCTGGATCCTGACTCAGCACATGAGCCATACTAGAAACAGGATTTGCTTCATCACAGGAGGACGCAAAGAGAGGGTCACTTTAACAGGCTTTTGAGAAGAGATCTGGCCTCCTTCCTTCAGACCGTTAGACAATTCAACAACATTTTACATTTGAGACAATTGAGGCCAAAAGCTAGGTAATTTGATCACTGCTCTACGGTAGATCTTGTGTAAATCAGAATGCTACAAAAACCACTTAGTTAGGTCCTGCTGTATAGCACAGGAAACTATACTCAATTTCTTGTAATAACCTATAATGGAAAAGAATCAGATGAATTGCTTTGATGTACACCTGAAACTAACACGACACTGTAAATCAACTATGTTAATACCTCAATACAAAATTTTTAAAAATCAACTTAAGCCCCAAAGTCCATGAGTTTAAAACATTTCCCAGCAATCCCTCCACTTTACATGAAAGCGTAAGTGATAAAAACTGTTAAGAGACTATTTATTAGGAAGCCATGATTTCTCCGAAAGGAAATCATTGTTTTACACATTTTGAGTTTCCTATTTTGCATCAGATTTAAGTAGACACTTGGCTTGTCAGGTTGCTTGTGTTCGGTTAGCATGATTTATTTAGATGATTATCTTCAAGTTTTAAGAGAAACTGGTCCTTCTGTGGTGTTGGAAACTCTTTGTTAATATAATGCTTCAGAATCATAAATCATCAAAGGGGACTGTTTGGTTACTATGGAACTCCAGAAGAAATTATTTTCTTCTGTTTTTTTTTCTGCAAGAAAAGACTGTAGAGAGAGGTTGGATCTAAGGACAGAGACAGATGCAAAGAGCAGAAAAGCACCAGAATGTTTCCACTTCTGGGTAAAGGGGAAGATAAGGTGAAGTCCAACCATAGCAATGCAATTGGTCATCTTTGTGGTATAGAGTCCCTAAAAAACCCCTCTTTGGTAAGATCTGGTTTCTGCAGAATTCTTCACTAACACTAACTCATTATTTTACCATGAACTCTCTGTTATTTAATCTTCAGACTAGGATTGTGAGGTAGAAAGATTCATCCTTTATTTCAGATATTCTTAGGAGTGTGGAAAAGTGGTGTATGTTAGCTGGCGCTCTTCTAGGAAACAATTTAACCAGAAAAAAGAATTGGGAAAGATTTCCCAGACTGTGGTACTTCACTTTGTAAAACATCCTTATATGCCACCTCAAATCAATTTTGGGGCCAGGAGTGTTTTTAATAAGTAATTATTATCTTCTAAATAAAAAGAGTCTTTAATCACTAACAGGAAATTTTATAGTTCAATGAATGCAAACTCAAAACTATTGCCAACTTGTAAAATAACCTTAAGATATCTAACTTGAGAATATTTACCATATCTTCATCTCCCTGGCTTTCAAAAGCAAAGAAAATTTGGAATTCTTCTCAGTTCTCAGAACAATGTAGAATGCTTATAAAAAACCCAAGGTGGATGAAGTTTCGTCTTCTATTTAGTTTCTAAACAGAAAGTCCCCCCAACATATGTGTATAAAGACCTCTTGAGATTGGCCTACAATGGAGAATAGTTTCAAGGATTAAAAACAGAAATGTGTTTATTATACTCATTTCCTACTGAGAATATAAATGAGTAGAGACCTTATTATTAAATCCCTTCGAATTGGATTCTTTTCTCCAACAACTCACATTTACTACTGTTAGTTCCAGTTTAAAGTCCACATGAATCAGATGTGAGGCAGGAAATGCTCTGTTCATATGAAATTTCGGCAGTGATTTATACACGGATGCTTCGGGCAAAAAGTAAGATGAAAGTACTTTATTCCCCATTTAGAATTCTTTTCCACAATTCATAAGTAAAATTCCTTCTCACTGTGGTTATTGAGTTTAAAGCCACTTAAAACCCTGAAAAAGATCATGGAAGGGGTGTTCTCTACTTGGACTCAGTCCCATCCGACCGTAGAAAATGCTTAGGCAGAAGGTTTGGAGTCTCAGCGGCAAAAGGAGATGTAAGAAATTAGGTAAGATGACTAGACCGAAGACCCAGTAGATAGTCTTACTTGATTTCTGTGGTGGGGTAGTGGGTTAAAAGACGGGAACAATTGGACAGGTTGGATTTTGGCGAGCCTTGAAAACTAGACTGAAAATTTATTGTTTTTCACTTACCAATGGTAAGTCATTTTATGTACTTGAGGAATGAAATAATCCAATACATGCAGTATTTCAAGAGAATTAGCTTGATAATGGTGTACTGGTTGAATTGTGTACAGAGAGGACAAATTTTGGATTCACCAGAATTGCAACCATAAAGATCTGTGTAATTAGGAGGAGGGATGGACAGGGAGGTAAACTTGAATAGTAATTCAAACTTTCAAAGAAATGAGAAAAGACTTTGGTGAAAATACGGACGTGTCAGGAGATGGAAGAATAGAGCATAACTGCAAAGCTTCCAGCCTTCAAAATTGAGATGGTGGACAGAGTAAGACCTTTGTAAATGTTTGTGATTTGCATTTAGATTTAGGTTAGGAGGACCAGTTTGATTTGGGCGTGTGGAGTTTGCGACGACCATAGGACATCCAACTGGATGTATTTAGTAGGCTGTGTGAGTGGTATGGTAGTCAACTATGTAAAAGTATCAGTAGTGGCTAATTCTCCAAGGGAATTAAAATGAGAGAGAAGGGATAAGAAAGACCTTTAATGAAAGAAAACAAAATATGTGCCATGAAAGCAGGGTGAAGGAAAAGGAAGAGAAGTAGGGGGAGGAAGAGAATGGTATGAATCTATGGAAACAGAGATAGAAGAGAGTGAGGAAGAAATGGATACCAGGTTCAAACCTTTCACCAACGTCAGGGACATGAAATTTGAGAATTGGTCACCTTGGATGGAGCAGTCAATGGAATGGTTAGAGTACAAGTCAGAACATAGCGGTTGAAGGTGGAGTGGGATGTTGTAAATTACAGGAAGAAATGAAGAAACTGGAAGGTGTAAAGGAGATTGCAACTACAGAAACAGCAGGGGCAGCTGAAAGGGTTTATTTTAGGACTTGAGATTCTTGGGGCTCGGGAAAGCTTTTGAACCTGGAGTTGGGAGTCTACTTATTTTGAAATACAGTATTACAAGGTGCCATGAGGAGCCTGGTAATGGGTCCATTTCTGTAACCTGATTTTTGGTTTTATGTTTGTGGCTTGAAATGATGAGTTTCAAGGATCAGCTCACATAAATAAGAGGGAGAAAGAAGGGATGGTAAACTACTCTTTGTACTCAACTTCATTGCAAAAGGCAGCCTCACAACCCCCTTCGAACTGGTTGGAAGCCAGCATCTTCAGAGCCTACTTACTTCCTGCTCAAACCATGAGGATAGACTGAAACCAGATGTGTTGTGACCTCCTCAAAACATATACACAGGCAGGAGGCCATAATATACTGTTTAAATACAGCCCATGTGTCACTAATGCAGGCCCTCATTTTCCATGATGTACCAACAGAGCGGGGGCCCAGCCAACTGCAAAAGCTCCAGGCTAGAATTTTACAAAGAACAAGTTCCCCTGTGCGTGAACAGCTAAGTCACGAGTGGTCCCTCTTCAGCACTGAGATGTTTCACCTTAAAGCTTCAGCCACCTAGGAGAAACCCAACATATAATCATGACCTTTTTCAATTTTCTTATAATGAAAAGAAGAAATGAAGCGTCTCTGAAAGGTCAACTTTCAGAAACAGGAAAAGACAAACAAACGAGTGGTTTTTGCTGTTTTGTGTTTTTTTGTTTTTCAACATGACTCAAGTAATAGAGTCCTACCCTTGTGGTTCTGGTTCACCATCCAGTGCATCTCTCATTAGGAATTCTATTTTCTTTTTTTTAATTCAACTTTGACATTTTTTCTTTATTTGTTTTCATTGCTTCTTTTAGACCACCCAGAAAGTATTTTTCTTTCATTTTTTGTCTTCACACACACATACCTCTTTCTCTCTCTCTCTCTCTCTCTCTGATTTTAAAAGACTTAGGCAGTGTTTCATTTTTTACCTTGAAGTTTCAAATCAGCAAACATGTACTGAATACCAACTATGCACTAATCAGCCATTTATCCTTATTTTATGTTCGAAATATCTATATTGCTTTGGGGGAAAATGATAAAGCGTCCATGTTGAAAGATCTAAAGAACAAAAATATAAAAAATCTTTCAGATCCCACCATCCAAATGCAACCAATATTAAACACTCGTTTGCTATCTAGTCATGCATATTTAGAAATATATACGTTTATAATTTTGCTAACTGGGATCATATATATTTTCTATAAGCAGCTTCTTTTACTCAGTATGCCATGGATATCTTTCCTGGTCAAAATGCATCACAAGGTCTTCATTGTCAATAGTTATATTACATGATATACACACACTGTAATTTTCTTAACTTATCTCCCAGTGCCGATAATCCAAGTTATGATTATTTTTCTATTCAAATTTCAAGAAGCAACCTTATACATACATAATTTTTTTCCTCTAAGCCCTTGCTGTTTGTCGGTGGGTCAATAACTCTTTTCCCTTGGGTTTTCTCTACGTGCTCCAGATGGTCTTACAGTTGGCTTGAGAGTGATCTTTAATATTACAAGCTTTGGGCTTCCCTGGTGGCGCAGTGGTTGAGAGTCCGCCTGCCGATGCAGGGGACACGGGTTCGTGCCCCGGTCCGGGAAGATCCCACATGCCGCGGAGCGGCTGGGCCCGTGAGCCATGGCTGCTGAGCCTTCGCGTCCGGAGCCTGTGCTCCACAACGGGATAGGCCACAACAGTAAGAAGCCCGCATACCGCAAAAAAAAAAAATTACAAGCTTTCATGAAAGCCACATTTTATGTGCTGTTCTGAGCAGATGAGATCAAACGATGGAAGCTTCATGAAGGCAGATTATGGGTCAATACTCAGAAGCATGTCTCGAAATAACTATGTTAAATAAATGAGATAATATAGGCAAGGAGTATGCTGCAAGTTGTATAGCCCAATACTTGTTAAAACAAATACCATTATTCTGATGTAATTAAGGAAGGAATTACTTCTTTAAGTGGTGAATTCCTAGGTCTTTGCGACATTTGTATTGAAGCTGGGTGAATAATTTCAGCAATTATAAGACATGTTGTTCTTAAGTGGATGTTTGAGCAGACTGACCTCTTATATATGTATCACCCTCCCAGAAGTTTCTAAGATTCTAAAGTGGAGCACATATTGAGCTGGGCTTTAACCTCACCACCACCTCCTTAAATCTTTCCTCCCCAAAACGTATTTATGCTTCAACAAGGGATTTTTTTGAACACCTCAATATTGGCAGAATCTTGGCAGGTAGGCAGAGGGAGATATTTGGAGTTAGGTAAGCATTTCAGACTGCCTATTTAAATCACAACTTTTCTATTATCTATTTGGAAGTTTCCAACTCAGATTTCATGGGTCTCAAATAGGATCGACTTCCATCCTAAACACACACACAGAGTTTCAGCCTATAAAATTTTCTGGTTTGAAGGTCATTGGGTGGATGAAGAAGAAATAGCAGCAAGAATGTAGGCTGAAAAAAATTGCACAACCTAAAAGTTGAGAATTATGTTTTTTTCAGCAGACATTCGGAGGACTTCAAGCCTGGGACACAGCATGTCAGAGAACTCTGAGAGGCTGCTCCCAGGAGGCAAGGGGGGCGAGCCAGAACATACAGGAGTTTTTGCAACAAAAAGCAGGAAGTCGGAATATCAAAAGATTACTGTTAATTAAGGAAAACCAGACATCTCAAGTTAATGAAATTAGCACTGCTTTTCTGTACATGGGAAGATGCAAAGTCTGGGCTCACTGGAACCATTCCTTTGAAATGCACCTCAGCTATCGGGGGCCAGTATCCTGTGTTTCTCATCCTAAGTCTATTCAGGGGCACAGTTGGGGCAGCTGTCACGTGATGGCCTGATGGCTGCAACATCCTTTGTTTACTGATATGGCAGCAACATTTTTCATTCACAAGAAGAAACATGCACATTCCAATATCCTATTATATCCACAGTTATGAATCATGAAAAGGTAGCATACACCAGATATCAAGGCACATGTAAATGAAGGTTGTCAGTCACAACCCTGGAGGTGGGGGGCGCCGTGTTTTGGTAGTGAATTCCTCACAACAGCCCCAAGAACAGCTGTCCTTCCAGGAAAGGACAGTCCATCTCTGTCCATCTCTGCCCAACTCCTAAGAACCAGAACCAGACGGCATGCATAGAATCTCAACAACAATGTACTTAACCTTGTTCATACAAATCAATTAATGGGAAATAGTATCACCCCACCAAGCAGGAAAGGCCTCATTATTGTGGAGTGAAGATTTGTACTTGGAAATTTAATATCTCTCAATGTAGAAACTTTCTCAGAGTTTGACTTTTTTTTTTAAATTAATTAACTATTTAGTTACTTTTGGCTGTGTTGGGTCTTCGCTGCTGTGCAGGCTTTCTCTAATTGCGGTGCGCGGGCTTCTCATTGTGGTGGCTTCTCTTGCTGCGGAGCACGGGCTCTAGGCACGCGGGCTTCAGTAGTTGCGGCACGTGGGATCAGTCGTTGTGGCTTGCGGGCTCTAGAACGCAGGCTCAGTAGTTGTGGCGCGCGGGCTTAGTTGCTCCGCGGCATGTGGGATCTTCCCGGACCAGGGCTCGAACCCGTGTCCCTTGCATTGGCAGGCGGATTCTTAACCACTGAGCCACCAGGGAAGTCCCCAGAGTTTGACTTTTTAATAAAACAGTGTCCTCAAATAAAGGGCAAAATCCGTATGTTTTGCTAGTGGCTAGCTCTTCGTATCCCGTTATTGGCCTCTGAGCCATTCTTCGAAGAATATGGTGAAATAAAAATGAAATAATGTATGTGAAAGTTCTTTGAAGAGGTAAAGACTACCTGATGTTTAGTAAAGATAGCGATAGTCTTCACTCTCTCTGCAAAGTCCTGCAAAGTGCTCAGGGTGTGAGAAAGAGTCCAGAAAAAGGAAGGGGCTCCTAGAACAGAAGGAGTTTGCATTCGCCTGCAGCTCTTGTTTCTTTTTAAATTATGCCACACCCTGAAATAGTGTGTGATTCTCTTTTCAAAATATTTGCAATGGTTTTCCATAGCGTGAAGTGTATGCTTTTTAGTTGGAGTAGTCTTACCTAAAGGGTTATTCGGCTATACGTATGTACAGGGGTATTGAAAGCTGTAAGGTAAAATATTTGCCTACAGGTTGGATTTTCTAGAAGTTTTGGTAAAAGAATGCCAAAATTATTATCGTAAAATGAAAATAAATAGAATGGAGTTATTTTATTTTATTTTGAAAATTATCCATACAAATTGTTATCATAAAACTTGAAATTTTTCCCTTTACACTCAAAAGAGAATAGAAGTGTGAATGAAAAGCGTTGCCTGTCATATCAGCAAACAAAGATGCTGAGGCCACCAAGCTATCAGCCACTGCTGCCGCCAACCGTGAGCCTGAGGGCACTCAGGATGAGAAGCACAGGATACTGGCCCCAGTAGCTGAGGTGCATTTCAAAGGAATGATTTCAGTAAGCCCAGACTCTTGCATCTCCTCATACATAGAAAAACTCTAAATTCCTTAACTTGAGATGTCTGGTTTTCTTTAATCAACAGTAATCTTTTGATCCTCTGACTACCTGCTTTTTGTTGCAAAAACTCCTGTATATCCTGGCTCCCCCCTTGCCTCTTCGGAGCAGCCCCTCAGAGCTATATGACATGCTGTGTCCTGGGCTTGAAGTCTTCAGAATGTCTGCTGAATAGAACATAATTCTCAACGTTTAGTTTGTGCATTTTTTTTCTTCAGTCAATAGAAACCTTCCTATATTCTCACCAGCCTTGGGCATACTTCTGTGGAAAATTTTGAGAGGCATGAACCTAAGAGTAGAGGACAGACTCCCAGCCTGGTATTCAAGCCCCTTCATAATGTGTTCTCAATATTCCTTTTTGAACTTTTTCCACTACCTTTCTCTCTGAAATCTGAACAGCAGTTGGCAAGTCCACCCCTGGACTGGATAATGAGCCATGCCAAGCTCTACACACGCCTCACCCAGTTTCCCTCCCCGGAAACTTCCCTCCTGTCATGTCTGGTTCTCCAAATTCAGCTCCAGTAAACTCTTCTGTAACCCCCAATCCCTTGGTGGTTATTCCCTCCTCTGCACCACATCTTTACTTTTTTTCACCTTGTTTGTCATTAGTGGCAAAATACATTACCTGGTTACAAAGCATAAAGCTTCTCATTTTCATTGTATGTACTGTCTACCCAATTTAGACTGAATATTCCCAGAAGGGAGGACTTTTATTATTCTTCCTAACTCTTGATACAGTGTCAATCAAGCACTTTGGAAAATCGATGACAATACATGGACAGCATTTTAGAAACCATTGAATCCGAGTTCCTCCTTTTATAGGTAGAAAATAGAGAGCAAAAGTAGAGAAAAATGAGAAAACCTGGAGGATAATACAGAAGAGGGATGTTCATTTACTCTTTTGCCTTTACTTCTGTTAGAGATTAGTTTTACATGAAGCCCCGTAGCAACTGAGAGAGAGAGGCTGTTACTATAGCCTGTGGCACATAGGTTAAGTCAGAAATATGGAATTTTGTCTAATAGAAAAGATTGTTTCCTTCTGGCCTCTGAGAATCTTTCATGTAGATCTGAAATAAGTCTGGTATTTCCTGAAAGCAGGAGGCATGCATTCTTGTAATTTTGCTCATCTCTCCCCAGCATTAGTGTGGCCTTCATTTTGGGCATGGATCTGTGCTTGGAGTTTTACCCATCCCTATGCAAAACCATAAATCTCACACCAATCCTCTGAAAATTTCTCTACAGTCTTTTCTGAGATTCTTACATCACCACTAAATGTGTTTGTTTAGGTGTGTCAAGTCTCCTAACTTAGGGTGATGTCATTTGAGAAGTTGGTGGAGGGTGAAAGTTGAGAGAAGTGAAGATGTTGGAGATTGGAAGTGAGACTTGTGGATACTGGTGAACAACTTGAGAGAGAGGGCAGGCAAAGTAAGAGGAAATCAGTCATGTATTATTTTCTTTAGAAGAATAACATTGGTATATGCACCCTGTATTTATTAGCTCATTGAATCCTCATAACTAACCTATGAGGCAGGTACCATTAGAGTGAGAAACTGGGTTCCAGAAAGGTTAGAACCCAAGTAGGCCAGCTGAATAGGTGTCAGCACCCATATCTGAGCCCAGGAAGTCCAGGTCCAGAGCTACGTATGCTTCTATCTATGACACTACAGTGCCTCTCAAAGGAGATAAGGTATACACACACACACACACACACACACACACACACACACTCACACACAGAGGAATATTACTCAGCCATAAAAAAGAATGAAATGCTAATTGTTAATCAACTATACTCCAATATAAAATAAAAATGAAAAAAAGAATGAAATCATGCCAGTTGCAGCAACATGGATGGACCCAGAGATGATCAAACCAAGAGATGTCAGACAGAGAAAGACAAATATCATGTGATATCACTTATATGTGGAATCCAAAAAAAAGGATACAAATGAACTTACTTACAAAACAGAAATAGACTCACAGACATAGAAAACAAACTTATGGTTACCAAAGGGGAAAGGGGGGTGGAAAGAGATAAATTGGGAATTGGGGATTAACAGATACACACTACCATATATAAAATAGATTAAAAAAACAAGGACCTACTGTATAGCACAGGGAATTATATTTGATATCTCTAATAACCAAGTGAGATGGATAGGAGGTGAGTGAGGCAATGAACTGGAAAAGGAGAAGCCCACTAGAAGATGATGCCTGTAATCCAGTGATTCATTGGTACTCAGGTTAAACGGGAAAAAACATGGCCATGAAAGACTGGAAATCTAGGACTGACCAGAATGAAAGTTGAAAAAAGGAAAATGACCCAAAGTTTGCAATCAGAGAGTTGAAATAGTGGAAGTGTTAGCAACAGGAATGAGTCTGTGTGGGATGTGTGGAATGTGAGAGCTCTGAGCAGGAACTGTGACTGAGTCACATTTGTACCCCAACTCCCATCACTTGTGACTTCTCAGTAAACAAAGAATATGAGAATGAAAGAATGAGCTTGAAATTTTCTTTTTTGAGAAAGAGGAATCACTTTTAGGGGAAGGGGATGTGCTCAGTTTTGTAAAATGACTTTGCTTGGGCTGCCATAACGTAGTACCACAGACTAGCTGGCTTAAACAACAGACCTCTATTTTCTTGTAATTCTGGAGAGCAGAAGTCCACGAGCAAGGTGTCGGCAGGTTTGGTTTCTTCTGACGCCTCTCTCCTTGGCTTACAGATGGTCGTCCTCTCCCTGTGTCCTCACAAGATCTTCCCTCTGTGTTAGTCTGTGTCCTAATTTCCTCCTGTTTTTTTTGTTGTTGTTGTTTGTTTGTTTGTTTGTTTTTGCAGTACGCGGGCCTCTCACTGCTGTGGCCTCTCCCGTCGCGGAGCGCAGGCTCCGGACGCGCAGGCTCAGCGGCCATGGCTCACGGGCCCAGCCGCTCCGCGGCATGTGGGATCTTCCCAGACCGGGGCACGAACCCGTGTCCCCTGCATCGGCAGGCAGACTCTCAACCACTGCGCCACCAGGGAAGTCCCCTAATTTCCTCTTTTTGCAAGAACACACTCATATATGGTAGTAGAACACCAGTCATATTTTTAAGAACACCAGCCATAGGACTTCCTTTTACCTTAATTACCACTTTAAATGCCCCATCTCTAAATGCAGTCACATTCTGAAGGTACTGGAGGTTAAGACTTTAACATATAAATTTAGAGGGAGACACAATTCTGCCTATAACAGATGGTTACTCAAATGCACATTCCACAAGAAACAGGATATTCAAGATTATAACCTGGGGAAGAGTACCACACTGAAGAGAGTGATTTGAAGAACTTAAAAGTGGAAGAATATGTACAATGGAATATTACTCAGCCATAAAAAAGAATGAAACCATGCCATTTGCAGCAACATGGATGGATCTAGAGATGATCCTACTAAGTGAAGTAAGACAGAAAGAGAAAGACAAATACCATATGACATCACTTATGTGTAGAATCTAAAAAAAAGATACAAATGATTTCATTACATGATTAAAACTGTTTTATAGTATTAATAAAAATGAATAAAGTTTATTTTACCTTTTAAAAAACTGCTTATGATATGTGGACTTTAAAAGCATCTTTAAACTGATTTCTAGCTGCATTTTACTGTAATCAGAAAAAATATTCCGCATGGTATTCTTTGAAATTTGTTGAGATTTGTCTTATGGATAAGAACATAATCTTATTTTGCAAATAATCTATGTACTCTATAATGATATACTCTATAGTTTTGGCTTATAGGATTATAACCACGACAATTTCATCAGGTTTGCTAGTCATGTTATTCAAATCTTCCATATGCTTACTGATTTTTTTTTTTTGTATACTAGTTTAATCAATTACTGATAAATTTGTGTTGAACTTTCTCACTATATAAAAAAAAGGGATAATGAAGCCATGAGACTTATAGTTTTGCATGCCAAATGGCTTCTAATAGAAAAAAAGTATATATATATATATACATACATATATAAACAAACATGGGAGTTTCTCAGATAAGATTTGGGATTGACTGAAGCTAGGTGGGTCCAGGAAATAATGCAGAGAATGGAGCTAAGTCATTAGTACACTCACAATCCAAACAGTGCCTATCAGAGGAGTTCCCAACCTCTGCCCCAGCTGTGTGGGTTTCAGGACCATTACTCAGCTGAGCTGCACCATTGTCCCTAGGCAAAGACTCATGTGGCAAACAGATTTGGTGAGTTCCCTGTCTACAAGAGAAATGTTAGGTGTGTGACTGTCACCCTAACTATTACTGAAACAAGATTAACACTGTTTTCTCAAAAGAAAAATTTGTGGGTTTGCTGCATCTTAAAATCAAAAGCACTGTCTCTTCCATCCTGGTATCTTTCACTGTCCTCTCTGTTCTAATACTGCGTTTGTATAGTTGGGTCCACCTGGTAGAATTGCGCCAGTAGCGTTCTCCCAGCTACTAGCTCTCAGATTTGTGCCAAATCGTGGCTATTTTGATGTCAGTGTTACAAAGGTAAGTCCAGTGGTCTCTAAATTGGCTTAGTGAAGAGGAAGAAAGGAAAAAAAATAGTTGCACTTTGCTACCAGGAAAAGCCATAATGTTGATTTTCCTGTTTGAAGCACTGCTGGTTCATTGGCAAGGGTCTCAGGAAGGTGTAGGAATTAAATATAAGATCAATACCTTGTAAAGGCTTCGCCTTACACAGGAGATCTTAAACAAAGACCTACAAACATGGCTTTTTTTACATAATCTGGCCCATGTTGACCTCTCCTGGACGTCCCTAGCTTGTCAGCACTCAACAGGGTTTCTCCTATCACCTGTCGGCACTCAACAGGGTTTCTCCTATCATCACCTGTCAGCCCCAACCCAGCCCATCCCATCTCACCGACTGCTGCCACTCTGGAGATTTCTGTTCCAATAGATTCCATCACTGAATTTCATACCAAGTTGGGTCCTTCTGCTTATACCCTTTTAGAACCCCATGTTACTTTTCCTCCATAGCTCTTGTTAAATATGACTATTTGATTAATATCTAGCAACTTCATAGGACTGGAAGCTCCACAAGGGGCAGACATCATACCTACTTTATTGGCCAGTCGATGCCCAGTGTCTAGATCAGTGAAGAATCTACCAGCTGTGGGATCAACATATGATTAGTGCATATATTTCTATGCCTATAGGTATTTGACTTGTCTTTTCAGGACCTCGGGTTTCTTTGTACGTTTGTTTGATTTTAATAACAAGTAGCATGGAACGGTGGAAAGATCACAGATTGTGGAATTAGACACACCTAGTTTAAATTGAGCTGTTACATTTTACTTGTCTAGATTCAGATGAGAGAGATACCAGTAACTGATGTTCAATTCTCATCCTCTTTGATCTTTCAATCGAATGTTCACTTTTACTTGAAAGTGTCCCCTTGGCTTTGTGGTCTCACTGTCTTATATTCTCCTCCTAAATCTCTGAACACTTCCTAGGTTTTCTTTCCTTGTCCCCAGAGTTGCATTCTGTGTCTTCTTCACATTGGGCACCCTTCATACAGAGCACTCATTTTTCTCTTGTAGCTTTAGCAGTCCCAATCTGAATTTTTCAGCTGCCTCACTGATACCTTCATGAGAACACAATAGGAAAGTATTGTAGTTAACCCCAGAACCATGCTGTAGTGATGTCTGCCCATCACTTGCAATTCTGTATAGTTTGAAGCTTTAGGTAACAGTTTAGTGAATCACTTATAGTTTATTCTTAATTGCTGTGGAAAATGTATTTTGCACAGTATTAGTTCAGGTTCACTTACTTTGTAATAAGGACAATTCCTTTGTGTGTAATATATAATATACAGCTGCATCTATCATCTACTACAAAAAGAATCATCTAATATTTCACTGAATTACCTCAGAGACCATGGATCTCTTCTAATCCATCCATAGGACTCTCTGAGTGTAAATACTCTTCAATCAGATATTTAAACGACTTTTCAGGGCACTCAAACCTATAGCGAGGGAGATATGTATTCTAAAAATAATTCCAATAGAAGCAGATATTAGGATAAGAAATATATTCTGGACATATTTCTGTGTTATGGAAGACATCCCCAAACTTACTAAAACTATCTGAAATGGAATAACTTTCCTTGATGGGGAGGATAAAGATTTGACTGATAATGATCTAGCAAAACTCAAACCTGCCATCAGCAAGAGAAATGATAATTTTGTGTGTTTGAATAACTTCTGATAAGTCAAGGCATTTTCTTTTGATAAAAAATGTATTAGTTACATTTTGAGCTTCACATTACGAGCTTTGGAGTGAGCCACATATGCTTTTAAGTTACTCTGCAGCCCTAGAGAACAAGAAAGACAAAAAATAATCAGGTCCTGGCTGTGGAAGGTACAATTGGACACCTTAGACATTGAGACTTACACTCCAAGGTACTTTTGCCCAACTACTTTCTCATGTCATCTCTAAAATCAGTTGCTGCTTGGAGACACGTGGAGACCAGGTAAATAAGAAGATAAAAATTTTGCCATGAGGGCTTCCCTGGTGGCGCAGTGGTTGAGAGTCCGCCTGCCGATGCAGGGGACGCGGGTGCGTGCCCCGGTCCGGGAAGATCCCACATGCCGCGGAGCGGCTGGGCCCGTGAGCCATGGCCGCTGAACCTGTGCGTCCGGAGCCTGTGCTCCGCAACGGGAGAGGCCACAACAGTGAGAGGCCCGCGTACCACAAAAAAAAAAAAAAAATTTGCTATGGCTCTTCTAAATACCTACCCACCTAAAGTAATAAGACAACCATATACTAGAAAAACAGCTGTCTTCAAAGTTAAAGCCTAACTTCTTTTCCTAAACAGAAAAAAGAAGGAATAGAGAAAAAAAGAGAGAAATACTGAAAACATTCTATACTTAATACTACCCCAAATCAGAAATCAGGTGTTCAACAGGCTTACATATCCAGAACTTAGAAGCAAAGCCTCTAGGTAACTATAAAGGATGATGGTGCCTCCAATGAGATTTAGCCATTTGACTTGTACACAAACCCTTCGGGAATTTATTCAGGCCCATTTTTGGTTATTTTATGCCACACTAAATACATTTTCACATTTGAGAGCTAAGTCAGTATCAGTTTAAAATAAAGACATTAGAATAAAGAAATAGGCAGGGTTCAGTTTCAGCAATGATGTAACTCATTTGAACCTATTCAACAGACAGAAGAAAAAAACTAAACAATCAGTAGTATCTCAAAGAATACAGAACATGTGATATTGGGGGAGGGACATGGAATCTTATCCAGCAAAATAGGTCCTGAGGAAACAATATATGATAAACAGCAAAAAACCCTGCTGATCATAAGACACCCAGAAAAATTAAATTTAGAATCCTCTGTGAAAAAGAGTGCAATTTTTAATTTTTATTTAAAATGAATACAATTCGGGACTTCCCTGGTGGCGCAGTGGTTAAGAATCCACCTGCCAATGCAAGGGACATGGGTTCCATCCCTGATCCGGGAAGATCACACATACCATGGAGCGACTGAGCCCACGAGCCACAACTACTGAGCCCACATGCCACAGCTACTGAAGCTGGTGCGCCTAGAGCCCGTGTCCGCAACAAGAGTAGCCCCCTCTCACTGCAACTAGAGAAAGCCCGCGCGCAGCAACAAAGACCCAACACAGCCAAAAAATTAATTTAAAAAAAATGGATACAATTCAAGGTTTGATGTTCAAAGAAGTCTTCAGCAGTTCATAATTTTTCCTGTGCTATTTACTTACTCTCATTCCCAAGCCCATCCTCTGTCCTCTGCATGTGATGCTGGGGCTTCCCATTTTGCTTCTGATGAGCATCTGACAATGAGAGGCAGTGGGAGACAGAACGGAAGAAGGAAGGAAGAAGGCACTTCCTCCTGCTTTCCAGCACCCTTTAGCTCTTCTCAAGCAGCAACAGACAGTTGGGGCCAGCCTATCAACGCTCTTAGCACTCCCGACACTTGCCTCTGCTGAGTTCTTCCTCAATAACCAATTCGCAAAAGACTGAGCACAGTTAGAAGGCTGCTGTTTTGTACCACTACATTTTGGGATAACTTCCTGTGCAGCAATAGTAACCAGAACATCAGACTTCTAAAATTTGTCCTCCACAGGAGGTGCTCAAGTAATATTTTATTGAGTAAAAAATAAATGCTGAGAAACTAGATGGCAGAAGGTGGTGGCAGTATACCAATGGTATTCTCCATTTAGTCCCTAAGTTGGCATTACATTGACCCTAGAATGAACAAACTATCCCAGAAACAGTTCAGAAAGCAAATTCCACTCTACAAACTGAGTAGGTTGTTTTCCTTTTCTTTTTAATGAAGAGGAAGGTATTTTTCTTACCTTACAATTGAGGAAGTCTACTTGTGAAATATTGAACAGGAATTCCCACATTTCCCATACTACAACCTCAAATTCCCTTTTATTCTCATCCTTTCCTGAGACTGGACTTGATTTTCACGGTATTTGAAGAATTTCTAGGAATTGGTGTTAATGAAGTGCTTATACTACCTCATCATCCTAGAATTTAATTGATTAGCATCAACATTCCAGATGAAACTCAGATTTTAAATATTTACATGAATGACAGTAGCAAGGGGCACAGCTAGCACCCAGATCTTGGTTTCTAATATCATTCTCCAGCCAAATAAACCAAGGCTCCCTGGAGACATGGCTGACTGTTGGATTAGGACAGGAAATGTACAAGATGAGCCTGGGTCATCTTATAGTTCCAGAAAGTAAAAAACTGCTCAAAATTTTAAAAGCCCAAACTGATGGGGGTATGTTGAAGGAACATGGGCACCAAAGAAAAGAAGTCCCAATAGTCAAAGCTAGAAAAATTTGAGCAACAGAATAAATAAAGTAGTATTGGATTATAATCCAAAGTATAAAATTAGTATCCATTAATCCATACTTATACAAATAAATGATTGAATAAATAAATAAATGGAGAGAATAGATAAATTCCTCAGGCAGAAAAATTCCAAATAATTTATACACACACTCCACTTTTAAGGAAATGTACTATAACTTCCCACTCCTTAAGTGTGGGCTCCACAGAGCAATTTCTTTCCAAGGAGTACAGTATAGAAAAAGACAGGGGAAGAAGAGTAACTTGACATTGGTGAAAGATATCAAGGAAGAAACAAATAAATGGAAAGATAGCTTATGCTCATAGATTGGAAGAATTAATACCGTTAAAATGTCAATACTACCAGAAGCCATCTGTAGATTCAGTGCAATCACTATGAATATTCCAATGGCATTATTTAACAGAAATAGAAAAAAGTACTCCTAAGATATATATGGGACCTCAAAAGACCCTGAGCAGCTAAAGAAATCCTGAGAAAGAACAAAGCAGGAGGCATCACATTTCCTTATTTCAAGCTATACTATAAAGCTAAATTAATTAAAACAGTGTGGTACTTGCATAAAAACAGACAAATAGACCAATAGAACAGAACTGAGAGCCTGTAAATAAACCCAAGTATATACAGTCAACTAATATTTGATGAGAGAGCCAAGAATACTCGGTGGAGAAATGACAGTCCCTTTAATAAATGGTGCTGGGAAAATTGGATATCCACATGTAAAAGAATGAAACTTAAAATCTATCTTACACCACTCACAAAAATTAACTTAAATGAACTGAAGGAAAAAACCTACTTACTTTGTATAGTGGAACTTGCTTTCTGAACTGTTTCTGGATTGTTTATTCATTCTAGGGCCAATGTAATGCAAACTTTCTTTTCAAGTTAGTGTTTTTGGATATATTCCCAGAAGTGAAATTGCTGGATCATATGGTAGTTCTATTTTTAATTTGTTGAGGAACATCCATGCTGTTTTCCATAGTAGCTGAACCAATTTACATTCCCAACAGTGCACAAGTGTTCCCTTTTCTCCACATCCACTCCAGCATTTGTTATCTCTTGTCTTTTTGATGACAGCTGTGCTAATAGACATGAGGTGATACCTTATTTTGGTTTTAATTTGTATTTTCCTAATAACTAGTGATGTTGAGCATCCTTTCATGTACCTATTAGTCTTTTATATATCTTCTTTGGAAAAAATGTCTCTTCAAGTCCTTCACTTATTTTTTAATTAGGTTATTTGGGTTTTTGTTTTTGCTATTGAGTTGTATGAGATCTTTATATGTTATGGATATTAACCCCTTATCAGATATACGGTTTGCAAATATTTTTTCCCATTCTGTAATTCGTCTTTTCACATTGTCAATGTCTTCTTTTGCTGTGCAGATGCTTTTTTTAGTTTGATACAGTACCACTTGTTTATTTTTTATTTGTTGCTTGTGCTTCAGGTGTAATTTCCAAAAAATTGTAACTAAGGCCCACATCAAGGAGCTTTTTCGTTTTAATTAATAATAATGTATTAATATTGGTTCATTAATTGTGACAAATGTACCATACTAATAAAATATTATAATCATAATCAAAATGGAAAACAGGTTGGAGTATATGGGATCTGTCTGTACTACCACCACAATAATTTTGTACCTCTAAAACCATTCTAAAATAAAAAGTTTATTTAAAAAATGTTCACATGTGCTGAGTTTTGTCAACATAAAAAAAAATTGACAAAACTCAATAAAGTAACTTCACCATGTGTACAACTGCCCTGTTGACTGTCATCTCAATGACTAGACTTACAAGTTAAAAGCCTACACAAGTGTCCACTCATAAAGGGCAACATTAAAATCCTGCCAAGTTTGCTGATTAATAGTCTGGGTGCTGCCATAGCCAGGCTGTTCCAAGTACTTAGAAAAAGGAGCTTAGTCATCTGCCTACTCTCTCCTTTATTGTTTAATTTATGGACTGTGAGTTTCACTGGAGCGGAATCTTGAGCACAACAGCAAATTGTTGAACAGAAAAGGGACGGCATGGAGGCTGAGGCCCATGCTTCTCAGAAACAAAGTGGAGATACAATTGTTGAAAGACAATAAGGGCTCCACATTGTTGAGATGGTCCCGGAACAGAATAACCACACCTAACTTTGTCCCCACCCCTTCCCACTTAGCCCGGCCCAAAGAGTACTTTGAAGGTCCTAGATTTTCACTGTTGCCTTAAATTTTGTGGAACAAATAAAATAGCACTTAAAAAAAAAGGTTAAAGCAGCAACATATCTTAATTGTATTCATACATTTGCAAGAATTTAAATAATTTTTCATCTGTAATATTTAAAATAAACTCCTAAAAACATGTGGTACTAACAGGAAAAGTCTAGGCACCCTTCCAGAAGGGACCTTGAAGACCATCTTTGTACCACCTGGGCCACATGTCTCTCTTAGAGGACAGGAAAAATAAATCAAGACCTAATAACTGAGGAGGGGTGAAGGCCATCATTCAGGGTGTTGCATTCATCATAGAGCTTTGTGGCTTTCCACTGGCTTCAGGTCAATTTGCTTTAAGAGCAGGGTCCTGTGAATCCAACTGAATGATCAATTTATTCAACTATTGTATTTCATAAATTTAATAAATTATTTAATTGTCGAAGTGTCTTTCAAAGTTTTCTTTTCAGTTTCAACCCTTACCCCTGCTCCTCCTACCTTTTCCAGCAACCCTGCCCCTGCATTTTCTTCTACTCCAGCCTGTTAATTTTTTACGAACGTAGTTGGCCTTTCCTTTAATCACTGGCACAGAAAGAGTCATGGCATAGTGCCAGACCCTGTAGAAGTGTAAAATTTCTCATAACGTCTTGGGCTAAAGTAAGTACAGAATCAAGACCCAAATCTACAAAAATAAAGAGACTAAAAATCGTAAAAGGAAAGGCTCTCCATCGACATATAAAATGGCAAGAATAGGAACAAGAAGAGATGTAGGTGCAAGGGCTGAATAGGGGCTGAAACAATATCAAAACTTTGAAATATCCTCACTACTTGGCAAATAGGATTTTAAAAAAACCTGATCTATTGGCAAAATGGCTTTCTGCAAATTGACCAATTCTCTTTTGACAATACTATACGGCCTCATCATCAGACCAAATTGGACTCCTCTTGGCTTTACCAAGGACCCATAAGAAATTAATTGAGAAATAAATGTTCAAACAGCCATGCACATAATCCCATTTCTGGTTTTCCTTTGCACCTTACTGTGTGCCTTGAGTAAGAAGCCAGAGCTGGCTGAATTTCAACATTTCTATTGATTTAAGAAAAGGGAGAAGAAGGAGAGACAAACTTCTTTCATTTTCCCAACTTCTGAATAAAATCACCTGACATATAATTTGTGCCTGCTTTTGTTGCTTGAAATGAACCCACTATGATGCCAGAAACCTCTTGAAAAGAATAATAGGACTTATTGGTTGTCTATTTTATATGCAGTAGTGTGTATATGTCAATCCCAATCTCCCAATTTCTCCCACCCCTCTAAACCCCAGTAAGCATAAGTTTGGTTTTCTACATCTGTAACTCTACTTCTGTTTTGTAAATAAGTTCATTTGTACTCTTTTTTTAATATTCCACATATAAGCAATATCATATGATATTTGTCTTTCTCTGTCTGACTTACTTCACTCAGTATGACAATCTCTAGGTCCATCCATGTTGCTGCAAATTATTTTGTTCTTTTTTATGGCTGAGTAATATTCCATTGTATATATGTACCACATCTTCTTTATCCATTCCTCTGCTGATGGGCATTTAGGTTGTTTCCATGTCCTGGCTATTTTCCGTGTAAATAGTGCTGCAATGACCATTGGGGTGCATGTATCTTTTCGAATTATGGAGAAAACTAATAAGGACCTACTGTAGGGCACAGGGAACTCTACTACTCAATAATGGCCTGTATGGGAAAAGAATCTAAAAAAAGAGTGGGTGTATGTGTATGTATAACTGATTCACTGTGCTGTGCACCTGAAACTAACATGACACTGTAAATCAACTATACTCCAATAAAAATTTAAAAAAAAAAAGAATAATGGGATTCTCCAGTTATAAAATCATTTAGGAACTGGTAAAGACAGTGGAAGAGGGGACTTCCCTGGCGGTCCAGTGGTTAAGACTCCTCACTGCTTTCACTGCAGGGGGTATGAGTTCGATTCCTGGTCAGGGAACTAAGATCCCATATGCCACGTGGCCCAAAAAAAAAAAAAAAAAAGACAGTGGAGGAGGGTACACTAGGAATTTAAGGCAGCACAACCCCCAACGTTTTATAGGCTAAATTCCCACATCCTTAGAATAATAATATGAAGTCATGAATAATAGAGTCTTGTTCTACCCAGCAATCTGTTGGAAGGAAGAAAAGACTGGAAGGAAGGAGAGAGAGGAAAAAAGAGGACATGGAAGGACGTTGTGTTACATTCTTGATACGGCCACCAGGGAGCCCAGCGTTGTGGCCACGACAAGATAAACATTTTCACACTTTTTTCACACTAGTCACCCTCAGGAACAACCTCGTCACTGTTCCCTGAGCACACTGTCATTAATCGAACCTCTCACCCGTGATTACCTTTTCATTCTGACTTTCTGAATCCCACCTATTTTCAGGGTCCAGTGGAATGGTCCCTTTTCCAAGCCTCTCCCAGCCATCCTGCTTACCTTACCACCCTGGTATCTTCACCCCTGCCATAAATTGACAGTGAGTTTAGGAAAGAAACTCATCTGAATTTTGACCCCTTTTAGTTTGTATAACTTACTTAGAAATGAAGGAGCAACAAATGCCCTGGACATGATTATTTCCTGTGTGTATTGTCTAAGAGGTCACTAAAGTACAAGACTTCTTTCTTTCAGCAGTGCTGGACCCATTGCAGGGGCTCTGTGAACACCTGCTGGGTGAACATACAGATTAATGAATAAATGAACAAGTGAATGGGTGCCCTGAGCTAACAGTTGCAGACAAATGGAAGAAGCATGAGGACGTAGAGCAAAGAGTCAGGTCAGGGCCCTTTCGCTGGCTCAGCGGGCTCTTTCCCACAGAACTCTCAGCTTTCTTTAGAGATCAAAACTCAGTTGCTTTGAAATAGTCATGGCAAAGGAAGTGAGAAGACTTCAAAAGAAATATGAGTGATTTCAGAAACACGGATCCCTACATTAACAGCCCTTTATGGGCAATAAAAAGTCATAGGAGGCAAATTTAAAATAAGTCTCCTTTCCAGAGCCCAATGGAAAAATAACCCTTGAACATCTTTCTTCTATTGAGTCTACATTTCCAGTAATGAGGAAGCTGTTTATGTAAAATTTTTTATCACTGGATGCAGGGAAAAATATTCATTTTGTTGGCCTTCTCATGAAGGTATCACCCACTCACCAATGCCCTATTCTTTCAAAGGACAACTCATTAATGTCACCACCGGTCACCCAAAGACTAAATTGAGGCAAACCTCATGTTTTCTTTGTGTCCTGCAGTTTCACAAGGGAAGAAATTGCACTTGCCTAATATTTCATCTTGTTCCATGTCTAGGGGTTTTGGAAAGCATACTGTAAAGTTCCACCTGGGGTCTGTGTGAGGGATTCCTGGATTTGGACCGGTTTCATTTTCTAAAGCAAGCTGGCCTGCCTTGGTGCCCTTTTAGTGATGGTCTTTGCTGTAAACTGAGCCAAGATTGATAACTATTTATGCGGCATTCGCTCATCGCCTGCTTTCAGCTGGCAAATGCCAAAACTCTGCATTTGTTCAAACTATATTCTTGTTCTGCCAACACACTGTAGAGATAGCATCATCTAGAGCTGGCCGCTGTTCCTGCTAACTCCCTCATTCAAGAGGGCAGGGAAGCATGTGATTCTGGTAATTTGCCTGTGATGGAACTTTCATAGCCTGCATCCTTTTGCTTGCTGTGCCCAGCTGTTACATGATACTTTACCAATAATGCATATTTGAAGGAATTTGTCTTATGTGTTTGTTTTGAAAAAATTTTATGCTTACTCCATGTTTTATCATTCCCTCTCTCTCTCTCTTTCTCTGTCTCTCTCTCTCTTAATGTCTGTCTATGTAAATTCTTTTCTCAACCATTTGAAAGTAATTTGCAAAGACAATGCCCCTTTCCCTCCGTGTGTATTTCCTAAAAAACAAGAACATTATCTTAGGAATTCAGAGTGTGTACAGTTTTCCAAATCAGGAAATTCGCATCAGTACAGCACTGTTATGTAATCTACAGGCCTTAGTCAAGTTTTGTCATTTGTCCTACTGACTACTTTATAGCACAAGGATTTTATACTTTTTTCTGGTCCAGGATCCAAGCCAGGATTAATGTTGCATTTGGTTTACTTGTGTCTTTATTCTCTAATGATTCAAAATAGTTCTTCAGCCTTTCTTGGTCTTTCATGGTCTTCTAATATTTTTGAAGAGTAGTGGCCATTTATGTTGTAGAATAACCCTCAGCTGGGAATTTTCTGAAGCCTCTTCATGGTTAGATTGACGGAACTGCCGTCAGGAGGTATCTGTTTTTCTCATTAATAGTGTTGCTAACTTCGTTCACTTTGTTAAGGTTTCTCATCAAATGTTCACCCACCTGTTTTCGTATCTGTTGATGATTCTTGACTAAAAGAATTATTACGATGGTGGGTTTCAAATTGTGGTTTTCTGAATATATTATGCCATCTGCACTTGTTATTTGCCTTTCTACTGTAAAAAAGGACTTTTCCCTCTTGTTTATTTATTTATTACTAATGTGCATATTAATATGCATATTCAATATGGATTCATGAATTCACATTTTATATGTTTATGTTGATGCCCAAATTACCTCAAATTTGGCCGGAGGGGGTCTGTTCAAGCTGGCTCCTGTGTGCTTTGGATGCATCCCATTATTCTGTGAGCACTTCCTTACTTTTTGGTATAAAAATATATTCCAAAATTATCTTGAACTTTTCCAGCCCCAGCTTTAGAATTGGTGATTTCTATAAGGGATCTTTTTTTTTTTTTTTTTAAATTGGAAAACGGTACTTAAAATCCAAGATCTGGGGCTAGGTATGCTAATTGGCAGTGTCACTGTTCTAAGACACTCCCAGTGGGCAGAGTTAAGAAAAGTATGCATGTATGTGTGTGCGCACGTGTGTGTGTATGTATACACAAATTTACATTTATATTTATTTAAAAATCTATGTATTTTATATCAAAAACTGAGTTCTAACTGATAACCTCATTTCCAATCTAAGATATAAGTTCTCAAAATGAAAGGTCTAAAGAATCCCAAGCAAGATAAATGAAACAAACATTTTTTTAAAAATCCCATTCAGGGCTTCCCTGGTGGCGCAGTGGTTGAGAGTCCGCCTGCCGATGCAGGGGACGCGGGTTCGTGCCCCGGTCTGGGAAGATCCCACATGCCGTGGAGCGGCTGGGCCCGTGAGCCATGGCCGCTGAACCTGCGCGTACAGAGCCTGTGCTCCGCAATGGGAGAGGCCACAGCAGTGAGAGGCCCGCGTACCAAAAAAAAAAAGAATCCCATTCAATTCATATCAATAAGAATGTTTCAGCACATCAATTAGAAAGAGAAGCTCAAAATGGGACTTGATAGAATGCCTGGAAAAAGTGAGAATCTAACTAGATTTAAAAAAAGAAAAAAAGAAGCTATTTGGGTTTGTAGTTCTCTACCCAGAAAAATATGTATTTTTTAAGGTTAATAATATGAATAAATCTTTGGCAACTGTGGTCAAAAGAGAGAGGAAAAAATCATGAACAAAGGGGGGATTTTCATAGAACTTGGTAAGCTATTTCTAAAATTCAAGCAAAAGAGAAATGTGTAAGAATAACTAAGACAGCTTTAAAAAAAAAAAAAAAAAAGAGGGAAGTCTTGTCCTAACAAATACCATGACATACTATAAACTTTTCAATAGCAAAGCGGTGTGCTAATAGAAAAAATAAATACAAACAAGCCAATAGAAAAAATCAGGGAATCCAGAAGCAGAAATTATGTATACAAGGGAATTTCTTACATGATAAATGTTGTCTTCATATTGAAGAGAAATTCTAATGCATTAAATGGTATTGGAAAAACTAGCTACACATTTGGGAAAATATTAAATTAATCCATAGTTTTCAACATTCACAGAAATACATTTTATTTTTAATTTGTTTTAACATCTTTATTGGAGTATAATTGCTTTACAATGTTGTGTTAGTTTCTGCTGTATAACAAAGTGAATCAGCTATATGTATACATATATCCCCATGAAATACATTTTACATGGGTTTTAGACCTACAGGTAAAAAAGTATACAAAATACAAGAAGAAATATGAGATAATATATTTATCAACATAGGGCATGGTGTACATAAAGCAATTGATATAATGAAAAATATTGAGGTCAATAAATTTTCAAATTTTGTGAGGTAAAACAAAAGCCAAAAAAATTGTAAATCATGGACTGTAGGAAATATTGATTGTAGTACTGTAACAAAAATTATTTTCTCATGAATTAATTAAAAAATCAAATAAACAATGAGCAGTTCATAAGAAAACTGGCAATATATATTAAGAAGAAATTCAAGAGGAAAAAATATAAATGACCATTAAACATATAAAAACTAAAAGAAAAAAATGTTAACCTCTCTAGTGATCAAGAAAAATGCAAATGAAAACAGAAATGAACCTTTTCTACCCAACAGTCTAACAACACATGAAGTTTGATAATAGAAAATACTGGCAGATCCATGGAAACTGGTTGCCATAGATGGGACATTGGTATGGCCCTTTTTTGTTGAAAATTTAACAGTATCTATTAAAAGAAAAAATGCATATCTTAAGTCTCAGCAATTCGACTTTCAAGACCTACTCTGGAGAATTCTTTCAACGTTCAAGACAATGTATACAATGATATTAATTGCAGATTTATTTGTTGTAAGGAAATATTGGAAAAATCCTGTGTCTTATCAATGTGGGAATTACTATCAAATACTATAAAACAGTTAACATGTATCTGTAAGGTATATTGTTTAGTGAAAAAAAAAGCAAATTTCAGAGTGAAATACACAATATTCTATGTCAAGAAAAAAATCCAACCAATACAAATTCAGTGGAACAAACAGATGCATTGTGAACATACAAAACATTATTTAGAATACATCTCACACAATGGTAAAACCTGGGAATGGATTAAGGTATCTCAGAGTAAAAGTTCATTTATGGTTGTGGCAGATCTTAGTAAGGATCTGTATTTAAGAAATGAGGGATGAAGTTACCAGTAAGAAGCTGAGCGACCATCATGCCTCAGTGCTAATGTACCAGTTTTACAGGCTCTCTTGTAGCTATGATCATGTCCAACATAAGATTCACCTCCACCCCTACCAACTTTCCAGGAATTGTTTTGGAATCCATAAGGTTTTTAAAAAGTAAAAACAACAACAAACAATATAACTTTGCATATGATTTATTTTCCTTCTCTAGAGGTTGACTGCTTGCCTTCTGCCATCAGAGCATAAGCTCCACAATGAAGACAGAGACTTTTTGTTCTCACCAATCTATTCCCAAAGCCTAGAACGGAGACAAGTACTGTCATAGAAGTTTGACTCCCATTTATGAATTTAAAGAGAGGGAAATTTGATGATGATGATTATCATTATTATATTATTGTGATGTTCCACATTATTAGTGACATTACATTTCTGAGGGATGACAAAATTTCTTTTGTACCCAGGTTTCAGATCATCTGGCTTCCCAAGAACACTAGGAAATGCCGCTTCTCTCAAGAAATCAATGATAAATCTGTGTCATGGGAAAAAAAGTCCCTTCACCTGTGTTTCAGCCACTGTTACTGCCCCATGGTGGTGGTGGTGAGGTGTTTGCAGAAGGACCAGATAAGGCCTCTCAGGGGTTATTGGTGGAACAGGAAGGACAGATAATATATATTTGAAACCAATCAAGCACACATTTTGAAAAAGGGAAGTGATAATAAAGGAAACCAGATATACAATTTGAAAGCAAGGGCAGTCCGAGTGAATAAGGTAAAATATATACATAAAGATAAATTTCGATAAACGTTTGAAAAAGAAAATGGTACCAGTATAATATTCATTCAGAAAGACATACAAGAGTATGATATTTAATGTAGGTAAAAGCATCATGACAGTTGTTCGAGGGATAAAAGTTGCATTTTCTTATTAGTGTCTTATCTATTGATTCCAATCAGGTCCACGTGGCGGCAGGCACACTTAGAGGCAACCAGACACTCCACATTTAATGGAGCTTTGCACCAAATATTCTGAAAGTTAAAAGCTCAATTAACAAAACTCTAAAAGAATTTTTGTTTGAATTTTATTGTCAAAAGACTCATCTGCTTGCACTAAAGGAGATTGTCTGTTGTTTTTTTAAAATTTTTATTTTATATTGTAGTATAGTCGATTTACAATGTTGTGTTAGTTTCAGGTGTACTGCAAAGTGATTCAGTTATACATATATCTATCCTTTTTCAGATTCTTTTCCCATATAAGTTATTACAGAATATTGAGTGTAGTTGCCTGTGCTATGCAGGAGGTCCTTGTTGATTATCTATTTTACATATAGTAGTGTGTATATGTTAATCTCAAACTGTCTGTTTCTTTGAAATTAACCCTTGTACCAGCCTGCAGTTTCTGGGCAAGAAGTGGAATGAAGAAAAGCCTCTTAGTTCCTAAGGAGGGCAATATTCCACAATGCCCTTTCCATCATTAGGGAAGGAGGATAATCAAAAAAGTACTTTCAGAGGACCACAGAGAACAAAGGACAAGTGAGCCCAAGCTACTCCCAGGGCACTGACTGAGGACCTAATCGGGGAACATTCCAAACATTCCACACTCCCCAGATAGGGGGCCTCTGAATACATTCTCCCCGTGGAATTTAGGAATTGCTGCAGACCTTTGCCAACTGCGTGTCTCCCATTCTTCTTTCGGAAAAGCAGGGCTTGGTGTGTTGGGAGGAGTCAGGTAGGTTTGCTATCTATCTCCTAAGCCTCAAGAGGTCCCAGATTTCGACCAGAGCTGGAGACGACCGCACACTCTCCCTGGTGATGAGATGATTCAGTATCCTCCAGAGATGCTGGACCTTGAGCTCAATGCCACTTCAGGACTTCAGCTGGTTACCTGTGGAAGAGGTGTGAGTATTTGCACGTGGAAAGGAGAAGGGACAGAAGGTTTGGTTTTCAGAAGAGAAAACCTCGATTCCTCATTAAAGTTGTTGAGAAATATTCAATTTCTCCTCCTTCCAGGCATACGGTAGGAACGAATTCTATATTTTATTCCCACCCTTGTAGTGAAATGTGGCCACGTGCCCTGTGCTGACCGATGGAATGTAAAGCAGGAGTCTGTGTCCCTCAACGTGTAAACTTTCAGGGCGGTTGTGCTTATCACTAAATACTTCTCTCTGCCCTGGCACTGCCTGTGCTCTGGATCCTCCAGATGGTGGATCGTGGCTGCCCCAGTAGCCTGTGTCCTGAAGTGAAGGACAGAGCAAAATAGAACCCAAGATGGCCCTCAGGGCCTGCATCAGGGGGAAGAAATAAACCTCACGGCTCTGTCACTGAGATTTTAATATTTTTTATTAATGCAGCATTTCCTAATCTATGCTGACTAGTTCACTGATGATCATTTTTTTACATAAAAATGCAATTAAATATTACCTATATAGTTATCTTTTTTTTAAAGGAAGATCAGAACAATGTCTAGAAGAAGAGAATTAAGAGAAAAGGCAGGTGATTTCTGTCTGTGAGGGGCTTGTCTAGGAAGGAAACTGGCAATACAGGGTGGAGCCCAAGCAGCTTTGTGATACCCTCGTGGTCATCCAAAAATAACTAATTTAGCCCTCAGTACAGGAGGTCATGTGCAAGGGGACTTCCTACAACCCGCTGAGCTGGGAAGATGGGAAAGCAAAACACCAGTCAAATCTCAAAATAACAAGGGTTAACTTCTTGGACTTTTTCTGACTTTAAAAGCTGTCTGTGGTTAAACATTAGAACAAAGAAAAATGGAATTTCTCTCTTTTCTCACTATCAGCAAAAACTTCTGGGAGATAGGCGTGAGCAAGTCTTGTTGACTTTTACATTCCTCTGCCAGGCAATAAATTATTAGTAAATCAATAAATAATCAATAAATTATTATTAACTGGGAAAGTAAATGTGAAAGGAAGGATAATTGAATGAAATGTATATCAATGGTCTGGGCTAAAGGCGTAACATTTGGGGTATGTATAACTCATATTTTGGTAGCCAAGTGGAGGATATAATGTAACACCTCACTGTATACACACTTAACACGTACACATTTAGTTCTTCTTGAAGGCTATGGATTCCATCACTTAAATACGCCATACCTACCTGTTCTCCAACTCCAGTGACTTAATTTGGAAACCATTATCTCTTGCTTAGACTATGGCCATTGCTTGCTAATTGGACTACAAATCTTTACCCTGCGATGCATCTCTCGCAGCCCTCTGAATGTAAAGCAGACTAAGCTTCTTTCCTAATAAAAAATATTTTAAGTTTCAGCTACAACAGAATCAACTTCAACTCCTTAGCAGGCTAAAGGAAGCTTCATCTGGGTCTACTCACATTCTTCAGTAAAATTTTAACTCATTCTGGGCCGAGCACTAAATTTACGGCATCACTTAGTTTATTGCTTTTTCTTCAACATGTTGTAAGTGTGCATGAACTGTGCCACAGGGCATACTATTCCTTTAGCAAAGACCTATCCTGAAGGTGCCCTCCGTATAACAAAACATAACATCAGCTGATTACTGCTGTTTATTAAGCGCCTACAGTGTCCCAGGCAGTGTGTTATACATTATACGCATCCTATTATTTAATTTCCACAACCTTCTGAGATGAGTATCATTAGGGGCGTTGGACAGTGAGGAAACTGATGCTTAGAGATAAAGAATAACCTCACCTAACTTCACACAGCTAATAGATTTGAGAGGTCGAGTAGACCCTGGGCTGACTCCAAGTCCATTAACCGCTATGTGATACTGCTTCAGACCAAGCTCAGACGTTAACTCCTACCTCTATACTGCCTTTTCTGGCACCTTGAGGCAAAGTTAGCCATGAATTTTGCCCAGAATTACCTTACAGAACGTAATATATTATAGTTATTTGTTACACATCTTTCTCTTTAAGTAGACTATGAGTTCTTGAAAATAGGTAATATATCTTATTCAACTTTGAATTTTCTTTTTGGCCATCACTGTTGAGCATAGTGGTTGGGCAAGAGAACGTAACAAGTGTTTGGGATAAGAAAAGTGGAGAAAGTATGAGAGCAGAAGTTTGTTTACAGTGCAGAGAAAGAGAGAGGAATATGTACTATTTCAAAAAAAAATGGTATAAGCACTGGAACCCTCTATGGGTGTGAAGATACTGTTTTATAGAGAGACTGCATTCTCAAAGGAAGGAAGGAGATGTAGCAGAGATTAGAAATGACAATATAAGACACTATAGAGTTAATGGATTTGGGCATTTTTTGACTTGGACTTTTTTTTTTTTTTGGACTTTTTTTATAAATACACCTTTAGAAATATCACAGCCTTTACGGTTGCCACTGTAATGGGTGGTCAAAGTGGCAAGTAGATTCAAAATAGGTATAAATGGAAGAGATTTCCAATGCAGCAAGCCAAAAAGAAAAACATAAAATTAAGATTCCGAATTAAGGGTGCCAAAGACTTGCAGAGGGAAATAATAATAACATATTGACTTTGAGCAAAGATAATTTGGATAAATCACTAATCAAGAGAGCAATTCAAAGAACTTAAGGATGACATTAGACACTTCAGGAATGTCAACCAAGGAATATTATCACGACTGGAAAAGTCTTCCAAACATCGAGGAGATAGGCTAAATTGAATATTAATTACTATTAATGGAGATCATAACAGTGCAAATATGGACCAAAGCACACCTGACTTGGAAAGCTAGGGCAGAGGTATTCTCTACACAATTTGCTGAAAAACAAACCAACATCAACAACAAGGCTAGAATCATCTGACGCATCCACAAGATCTGGTTCTAGGACATTAACTAAACGTGATAGAAACAGTTAAAATCAGGAAGCATCTCCAATCCAAGTGTTTTCAACCCAGGTCAATTGCAGATAAGCATGAATAAAAAGTAAAAGAAGGCAAGCAGGAAGAAGGTGTATTTGTCCTGTGCAGATGGATTCAGGGACCGTGGAATACCCCCAAGGAAGGCAAGTGGAATCACCGTGAGGACCAGGCAACTACTGTAAGTGGTGGGAACCGTTTCAGAAGCCCTAGGCTGTACTTGAAATGCAAATTTCACTTTGTGCCATTCTCAGCATGGGGGAAGGGTGTCCAAGGTTAGCCAGAGCCGGCTGAAGAGAGATACCAGATGAGTGTGTGAGCAGAGAGTCAGCAAACGCTTAGAGTCAGCAAACATCCCAGACTTTTCAAAGGAATCTTTTTTTTTAATTTATTTATTTATTTTATATATTTTTTATTTTTGGCTGTGTTGGGTCTTCGTTTCTGTGCGAGGGCTTTCTCCAGTTGCGGCGAGCTGGGGCCACTCTTCATCGCGGTGCACGGGCCTCTCACTGTTGTGGCCTCTCCCGTTGCGGAGCACAGGCTCCAGACGCGCAGCCTCAGTTGTTGTGGCTCACGGGCATAGCCGCTCCGCGGCACGTGAGATCCTCCCGGACCGGGGCACGAACCCGTGTCCCCTGCACTGGCAGGCGGATTCCCAACAACTGCGCCACCAGGGAAGCCCGAAAGGAATCTTTTTAAAAACACAATTTGTGCAAACTTTCTCATCTGTTTTGCTACCGAGTGGTGGAGTAAAATCGAGGCCCCCAGCTTTCTTTTCCTAATGCAATGCCCAGGAGATCAATCTTGCAACCAAAGGAACACCTGTTCGGCATTTTCTGAATCAATACAGTTTAATTTGGCTGATTATGGTTTAATACCAAATAGTAAATGGCTCAATAAATAAATATTTACTGAGGACCCACAATGCACAAAGAAGTAGGTGCCCCAGGTGAGAACCAGAGTTTGACATGCATGTTTAAGGATGGATTGTGGTGGGTAATTTTATCACATTACTGGGCACATTAGTGTTTATTCAAAAGAAAAATGAGAAAGTAAGCTGTAAAGGACCTGATCTAGCTCTCAACCTCCTGCAGCCTCATTAAAAAATACACAGACTTACTTCTCAAGCATGTTCTTTTCTTTTGACTTTACTTCCTTGTCTCCAACTTATTCTTTTTTTAACTTTTCTTTTTTTTAATTTTTATTTTATATTGCAGTAGAGTTGATTTACAATGTTGTGTTAGTTTCAGGTGTACAGCAAAGTGATTTAGTTTTACATATACATATATCCATTCTTTTCCAGATTCTTTTCCCATATAGATAATTACAGAGTACTGAGTAGAGTTCCCTGGGTTATGCAGTAGGTCCTTGTTGTTAATCTATTTTATATATAGTAGTGTGTATATGTTAATCCCAACCTCCTAATTTGTCCCTCCCCCACCTTTCCCTTTTATTCTTTTTTTTTTAAAAAGTACTTTGTGTCTATTTTTTAAAATGCAAATATATAGGAAATGCTAAATATAGAAAAAGCGGGCATATGCTATCCACCAGATTTAACAAATATCATTTTTTCATATCTGTCATAGATCATTGTTGAAATAAACCAAAATATCACAGAAACGCTTAAGAAGTCCTCCCCATCCCATCTTTCCTCCCCCCATCTAATACATAACCATTATTTTCCAGCTGTTAATGACATTCCATGTTCTGTTTATAAATTTATTATATACGAATGTAGAACATTTTTCCTAAGCTAGATCATTTGTCCTAAAATTGCTTCTTGCAGTTTTAAGGTTGGTTTTTCACCCTTAGGACTTTGACCCAGGAGACATTTCGTTTTCATCACAGAGCAATAGTGTGTGGTAGTTAAAAGCTAGCGCTCCGGAGCCAGACTGCTGTGTTCAAAGCAGGGTCTGTTTCTGCCACCCACTCGCTGTGTGACTGTCAGCAAGTTCTGTCTCTCTCTGAGACTCAGTTTGTTCATCTGTAAAATATCTCATTGACAGGTAGAAAGGATTAAATGAGTTAACACATATACAGCGTTAGTACAGTGCCCGGCATTTAATGAGCACTCAACGAATGTTCATCATCGTTATTGTTGCAGTTATTACTATCATGTGATCTTGAAATGTAATTTAATTTATTATGAATGGTTAATTACTCCAACAGTATTTATCGTACAGTTCTTTTTATTTTTTTCTGCACTACTGATTTCTAAAGCCACCTTATAACAAGCTTGTGTATATCCACCAGTCTGTTCTGGTTTCTCCCTTATTCATTTGTTTTGTTTTGTTTTTATTACAAATATTCCCAACTCACTAGCTTTTCTCTTCCTTTTTTTTTTTTAATAGATCTTTATTGGAGTATAATTGCTTCACAATACTGTGTTAGTTTCTGTTGTACAACAAAGCGAATGAGTCATATGTATACATATATCCCCGTATCTCCTCCCTCTTTTTTTTTTTTTTTTGCGGTGCGCGGGCCTCTCACTGTTGTGGCCTCTCCCGTTGCGGAGCACAGGCTCCGGACGCGCAGGCTCAGCGGCCATGGCTCACGGGCCCAGCCGCTCCGCGGCATGTGGGATCTTCCCAGACCGGGGCACGAACTCGTGTCCCCTGCATCGGCAGGCGGACCTCAACCACTGCGCCACCAGGGAAGCCCTATCTCCTCCCTCTTGAGCTTCCCTCCCACCCTCCCTATCCCACCCCTCTAGGTGGACACAAAGCACCGAGCTGATCTCCCTGTGCTATGCAGCTGCTTCCCACTAGCTAGCTATTCTACATTAGGTAGTGCATATATGTCGATGCTGCTCTCACTTCATCCCAGCTTACCCTTCCCCCGCCCCATGTCTTCAAGTCCATTCTCTACGTCTACGTCTTTATTCCTGCCCTGCCACTAGGTTCATCAGTACCATTTTTTTTTTTTTTAGATTCCATATATATGTGTTAGCATACGGTATTTGTCTTTCTCTTTCTGACTTACTTGACTCTGTATGGCAGACTCTAGGTCCATCCACCTCACTACAAATAACTCAGTTTCGTTTCTTTTTATGGCTGAGTAATATTCCATTGTATATATGTGCCACATCTTCTTTATCTGTTCCTCTGTTGATGGACATTTAGGTTGCTTCCGTGTCCTGGCTATTTTAAATAGTGCTGCAATGAATATTTTGGTACATGTCTCTTTTTGAATTATGGTTTTCTCAGGATATAGGTCCAGTAATGGGATTGCTGGGTCATATGGTAGTTCTATTTTTAGTTTTTTAAGGAACCTCCGTACTGTTCTTCATAGTGTTCATTTGTTTTTATTGCTCATTCCTGCATCTAGCAACACTCTCCTGACTAGTAGCCTTATGGTAAGCTTCACCTCTTCTCCCTCTTTTGTGTAGTTTGGCAATTCTTGGCCCTTTATTCTTCCATGTTAATTTTAGTATCCATTAGTTAAATTTGTTTGTAAACAACAAACAAAAATCCACTGTGAGAGTACTGGTTACTATTACAGATATTTAATGTTTCCATTCATAAATATGACTGATATCACCAATTATTTTGATCCTTTTAGAATATCCTTCAATAACATTTTATAACTTTTCCATAAAGTTTATTCTCTACTTTTCTAAAATATATCCCTATGTACTCTTGCTGCTATCATGGATTTGTTAAATTATATTTTCTGAATTTTTACTGTCAACGTTAGACATTATGGTTTTTTGAGTAATGCTGATGCACTTTTATTAATTTTAGTAGTTTGTATTTTCTTATCTTTTCTGTGTAGATAACCATATCGCCTTTGAATTATGTTCATTCTGTTTCTCATAAATTGCACACCTTTTACGTTTTCCTATCTTATTGGTCTGGCTAAGACTGAGGGTTTAATTCTGAAAGGAATTGCTGATAGCAGGCAGCCTTATATTTTTCTTTACTTTGGAGGGAATGTGTTAATGTTTTAACATGAAATACAATATTTGGTTTTGGATGTTGATTGACAAGCCTTGTAAGGTTAATGCCATTTTATGCCTTGTTTGTTAAGAGATTTTTAAAAATCATGAATATTGAATTTTAACACATGCTTTTTTGCAGGTGTTAAGATAACCATAGTTTATCTCCTTTAATCATTAATTTGTTAAAGTAGCGAGTGAATTATAGTTGTACATTTTATAATGTTACACTATCTATGAATTACTGGGATGCGTCCTGCTCATTCACTGAAAAAATGGCTGAATTCAGAATGATTTGCTAATATTTTATTTAGGAGTAATGCATCTGTGTTCCTGTATAAGAAAAGACTGTCCTACAATTTTTCCTTTTGATATTTACTTGGTCCAATTTAAGGACTGAGATTATATTAGCTTTATAGAGTGATTTGGAGAGCTTCTTCTCTTTGCTTGTTTCCTGGAATATATCGTGTACTGTTGCTTCATGTTACTTTCTAGGTAGGATTTTTTGGAGGGGTTTGGGAAAAAGGAGGGATGGGTAGATTTTTGACCATCAATTGAATAACTTTAATGACAATTTCTAACAAGGTCTCTCTCTCTCAGGGATGTGCCTATATCATTAATCTTTTCAAAGAACTGGCTTTGATTCTTGTTCATTCTCTTTGTTTTTCTTGCTATTGTCTTTCTCCTCTTTATTATTTCCCCTTCCTTTCCTCATGTTCACTCTCTTAGTCTTTGCATGCTTCATGAATTGAACAGAGAGCTCACTAAATTTTTTATTCTGTGTTCATTCTTCATTTGTGCATTTAAAGCTCCAATCTTCTATATTACTTCGGTTGCTACTCATGAGCTTTGATATATGGCTTTTCAGTTCTCTATTTTAATATCAATTCTGAATTCCTCTTTGACTTGTGAAATACTCAAATGTTCAAATTTTTAAAATTTTTGAATGAGTTGTTTGGGTATTTGTGGTCATATTTTTGGTACTTGGATTTTACAAAGTAAAATGTTGTCCATTCCTATCAAATTCTGGCACATTGTGAAACATGGTCGATTTTTATCAGTATTCTATATCTGTTAGGAAACAACAAATATTTTAATTGCTGGGTATAACAATTAAAATTTAATTGTTTAAATTTAATTTAAATTTAATTGTTTTGTACAACAATTTAGGCAAATTTGTTATTGTGCTTTTCTGATGCTTTTTTACTTTTTTCCATTTTTCCTGGCTGTACTGTTTGTGACAAGCGAAATCGTCTATGATTTTATTTTATCAATTTTTCTTGTAATTTTGTCTACATTTTGCTTGATATATTTTGAGGTTAGACAACAGTTTTAGAGATGGATGGGTTTAGTATTATTTTATTTTCCTGGGAAATTGCTTATTTTATAATTAAGCTCTATGGTTATCTTTATTGCAAATATTCATTTATATCTTTAAGTCTGATTGGCTGACATTAATATTGTCATACAATTCAACATCTTTATTTAGATTTGTATTTGCCTAATGTATCTTTTCCCATTTTTCATTAGTATCTTTTCTCTGATGCCTGTAAATTGCATATAACTTAATTTTTCTTTATCAACTAGAGGATCTTTATCTTTCAACTGATGAGCATGCTCTATATTTATTGGAATTATGGATATGTTTGGAATTATTTGTATTTTTTGCGTGTTTTCATGCTATTTCTTGATATTTTTCTTTTTTAAAATCATCCTTCTGTTGGGTTATTAGAACTTCTTTCTGCTTTTTCCCTCTCTACCAACTTAAAAGATATGCTTTGTATTTTTTCTGATATAATGACGTCATGTTAAAATGTTAACAGGTTCTTCTCATGAACAACAAAGGACTTTCATATTATTGTTGTGTAGCACTTTAGCGACATCCTGTGTTACCCCTCCTCCACAAGTAGGTGTTATTTTAATTATAATCATTAGTTTTTTTTTTTTTTTTTTTTTGCGGTACGCGGGCCTCTCACTGTCGTGGCCTCTCCCATTGCGGAGCACAGGCTCCGGACGCGCAGGCTCATCGGCCATGGCTTACGGGCCCAGCCGCTCCGCGGCATGTGGGATCTTCCCAGACTGGGGCACGAACCCATGTCCCCTGCATCGGCAGGCGGACCTCAACCACTGCGCCACCAGGGAAGCCCTATAATCATTAGTTTTTACAATAAACTTTATTTAGATGTACTCACGTTTTCCTGACTTATTTTCTAACCATACATTTTTGCTTCCTTTTCCTTTCTTAGGTTCAATTTCCATCTTTATGAGATAAACCCTTTAGTGGTTCTTTCAGCAGGATATCTGAGTGGTAAAGTCAGCATTTGTGTGAAAATATTTCTATTTTACATTTGCTTTTGAAAGAGAAATTTAACTGGGCATAGAAGTCCAAGTTCACATTATATTCCTTAGCAACTTTAAGGTATTATTCAGTAATCTCTACTTTCCATTTTAGTTGCTGGAGCATCTGACTGACAACCTAATTATTCCCTATTTTGCAGGTAAAATGTCATTTCTATCTGATTATTTCTGAGTTATTTTGCTTTTCCTTTCCTCTGCAATTCCACTATGATGCATCTCATTAAATGTTTATTTTTATTTACCCAGTTCAGGAATTCATATCATTTTTATAATGAAGATTCATAGTTTTTAAAATCAAGTCTGAAAATTCTTAGCTATTTATCATTTTTTCCCCCAGCTGTTCCCCTGTTCTTTTCTTCTGGAGCTCTTACTAGACACACATCAGTTACCTTTATTCTACTTCCCATGACACTCAGTCTTTACTCTTTCCATTCCTCTGTCTCACTGGGTTATTATTTCCTGTAGTAATTGCTATAGACTATTCTTTCAGTTCACTAATTTTTTGTGTTCAGATTCTTTATTCAATTGTGTTCAACATGATATTTAACTAAACCTTTGAACACCTAATTTTGATGACTACATTTTCTTTTTCCTTAAAGTTCATTTTGTTTTTCTTTCAAAAACATTATTTCAAAAATGTTGCCGTTTTTCGGCTTCCCTGGTGGCGCAGTGGTTCAGAGTCTGCCTGCTGACGCAGGGGACACGGGTTCGTGCCCCGGTTTGGGAAGATCCCACATGCCGCGGAGCGGCTGGGCCCGTGAGCCATGGCCACTGAGCCTGCGCGTCCGGAGCCTGTGCTCCGCAACGGGAGAGACCACAACAGTGAGAGGCCCGGGTACCGCAAAAAAAAAAAAAAAAAAAAAAGTTGCCTTTTATTATAATTTTATTACATCTTTAAATCTTTAACAATTTTAAGCACATTTTATGATTTTTCTATTACTTCTAATTCTTGAAATCTTATTCCTACTTTTTGCTTTTAACCTGCTTTTAACCAGATTCTCCCTCAGGGTAGATTATTTTCTTGTGTGGTTTGTAATTTGTGTGTGTGCCTATTTAGCTGAGATGTGTGTGTGTGTGTGTGTGTGTGTATGCTAGGAGAAAAATCCTCCTAAATAACGTTTGTTTTGTTTTGTTTTCCTGAAGGATCCTGTTTCCTTAAATCAGGATCTCAGCACATCTTTATGGGACCAGTATTTATGCCAGCTTTTTCTCCTGCTTTATCTAGAACATAAACTGGGGCTTCCATTTCCCACAGAATATTTTTTCCCAGTTATATTTTCAGGAAGTAATCAGGATTTTGTCTGTTCCTTTAGTTAGTGATAGATACAATTTAGCTTTCCTTTCAGTCCATGAGCAACCCTCCCCTGTTCTGGACTTTATGCAGGAGTCTGGATTACATATTGCTTTTTCAAATGTGCCTGAAAAAAGGCACATTTTTCAGAACCCCTCGGCTACTCAGACACCATTGCCCCAGCCCCCAAGATTGAGTCATATTGGGAGTCAATTCCCTCCTGGCTACCAGGACATCACACGTGAGCTTTGACTTGGTTGACCTCCCCCAGCTTCGTCTCTTCTTCTCTGCCCGGATTTTCTGTGACGCTGCTGTGCTCACATCACCCCAACCTTCTTTCAGCTTTCTCCTTCCTGCAGGTCTTCAGTGTATGGGTTCTTGTGTCTGGAATGCTTTTTCCTCTTTCCTTTTCCCAGCTGACTCCCACTTGGTCCTCCGATATCCACTTCACCAGACCTTCCTCAGAGATGCCATCTCGGACATGATGAACTAACTATAAAACCCGTATCTCAACTGCATGCCACACAATGGGCAACTGTGTGTATGTTTTATTTTTAAAATGTCAATCCCGTTCATTAGGGGGAAAGTCTACTTTGTGCATCATTATATATGCAGAGTCCAACTTACATTAGGTACTTCATAAATTCGTATGGCCAGATGAATGTCAAAATAATGTAATACACAAAGATAGCTGACTTCAAAAGTCAGGTTGACTGCATGCCTCAACTAATAAGTCCGCGAGCTGCAACGAAGACCCGGCGCAGGCAAAGTAAATAAATAAATAAATATTTGAAAGTCAAGTTGAGCCCTTAAACTACTGATTATCTAACTCTCCTTTCCTGGAAAGCATGCTTTCTCATGGTTACTTTCGAATCTGCCACCTTGACCTTTAATGATGGTCTGGGATTTGTACACCAGAAATAATTCTTCATCTTGCGTAATCCTGCCACATTTTATCCTAGAGACAGCCCCCAGAGGAGCCTGTTAGATAACTTCCTGATTCTGGGACTCTACCGCTGACAAGGTGTAAATCACATCCCAAAGCGGAGAACAGTCTCTTTACGGCAAGATCACAACGCTTTAGATCAGCAAGCCCAGGTAGACTGTGCTGCTACTGCTACTACAAATAATAACGTTGTCATGTATTGAGTAATGCCTGCGTATCAGTCATTTTACATATGATTTCATTCATTTATTTCATTCGTTCACTTATTTCAGCTAACTGTGAGTTAAATACTGTGGTGGATGTTATTGTTTTCAGTGTTCATACCTGAAAAATGAGGACAATAATACCATACTATTTGCTTCCAGATGAGTCAACTGAGCAACAGAACAGTTGATTGCATGGCGGGCTTTGAAGCCAGAGGAGTCTGACTCAAAACTTCCTAACTCTTGACTTTAGGACACTCTCTATTATTCTAAGGCAGGTTCTGTCCGAACTGCCTACACATTCATACAATGTATACATACAACAAACGTCTAAAAGGGCTTGTGAAGTAAAATTCATATTTTATGGCAAGAAAAGAGAAATTTAAACATAAAAATTTTTCTCTGCCCTTTGCCCTCCTCTCTCCCCGCACTGTGCACTGTGTATCTGCATTAGGCATCGACCAAACCTCCCCCATCGGCAGAAATACCTGCTCAACCATGAAGAGCAGCATTCTCCTAGCATCAGTAAGACGACTCCTTAAAAGATAACATTCCTTCCTGATCTTGCAAGGGGTCACATGACCCACCATGATGATGCTTAGATCTGGATTATGTGAACTGTCAATCATACATCATCTGATGTACAACCCTCTGTCTCAAAAAACTTATATAATGGAAGGAACAGTTCTCAGAGCTTTCTGAGAAGCTCTTTTTGGGTCATAATCTTCAAATTTGGCTGGAATAAAATTTTCCATTTCTTTCTTAGATAGACTGATTAATTTTTCATTGACAGGCTAAAACACAAGGAGAAATCATAAGCCCTCTAACGTATGATTTGCCACATCTGTTGCTAAAAGCAGCCTCTTCCAGAATTGTGTGTGTCGGGGGAGGATCTTTTCTAAATCTCATCACCCTTCACACTTCCTCACCTGGCCCTTTCTCAGAGTCGGGAACTACATGCCTCACTGCAGCTACATCTCCGTTCTGGGCTCAAAAGAGGGAACCTTGAGGGAACGGGGGATTTGCCTGTTTCAGACTCTCGGGGAAGGTCTCTGACATTCATTTTTCCTTTCTAAGTGCTTCTACTGAGGTCTGGGAGTGAAAAGCCCCAGGCTTCCCTGAAGTGTCAGAGTTAGTCAGCCCTTCCTGAAAGCAAAAGGTACTCTCATGGAAGAGTCACCAGGCTGAATCACCTGCTGTTAGCACTTTCTAAAAGGAAGTGTGTGCAGACAAGTGCCTTCATTTGCAGAAACCACTGGTGTTTGTTTTGGAGACTGCTTGCTCCAGAAACGCCAAGGAAACTAGCCTTGGACTAAACATTCTAACAACCTGTTACAATTGCTGGTACGCTGACTTCCGGACTTGGGCGCTGTGGTTTTAATGTCTTTTTTTTACGTTGAAATCGGAGTGACAAAGTGGTCACATGTTTCCATCTTGCAAAGTTATTTCCCATGAGTGGAAAAATGCTCCCCTTTACTTGCTTCTTACCTTAGAGACTAAGATTTGATAACCTTACGAGAAAGTTTATCACCCATAAATTTTGGACGTGTGATGGTGATTTCTGGTTTCATTAGACATTGACAGAAATTAGAATAATGTTTTTGTTAGAGCCTGGAAGTATTTTTTAACTATAACAGTATCGGCTTTGTAGGATGTCCATCTCCAATTAAAATCATATATTTTATATTCTGACATCCAAGTACTATGGTTAAGTACCAAAGTTGGTATTGTGTCTCATTCTGTGAAAGACTTGTCAGCTTGCAAAATTGCAAGGGAAAATTTTGATTGGAATATAAGATTGAGCTTGTGGGGAGTGTAAGAAAACAGTCTCGTGACTGATGGGGGTGGGAAATGTGTCCTGACTGAAAAAAAAAAGCCTGTAAAGAAATGAGGCAACATACCTGAGCAAAAGCCCGCCCCAGGCTCTGCTGGACTGTGGCAGAACAATGGGAAGGTTTTACCTTTCGTGTCTCTTCCCCTCTACCCCAGTTACATGTCCAATGCTAATGAGTTGACTTTGGGAGCCTCTGTGGAAAGGTGCCACGTGGGTCCTGTGTCACCCAGACCAGGGTGGGCCTGCAGCATGGTGGATGGAGACCGTATCTCAGCCACCTGAGACGTATATACATATATATACGTATATATATATATATATATATATATATATATATATACGTTTTTAAGAATACTCATATAGATATATGAATCACTTTACTGTACACCAGAAACTAACACAACATGGTAAATCAACTGTATGAAGCAAGGATAAAGATCTTGGTTGGTGTGAGGTCTGCAGGAGCTGTGGGGAAGGCAGCCCTGTGTCAGAAGAGATGCTCTGCGGGAGGTAGTTCTTGTTATCCAGCTCCAGTGGTGGCCTCGCTGCAAAGCCATGGGACCAGGACAGTCACATCCATAGTCAGCTTTTCCTCTGTCAGCAGCCAAGGTGATTTTTCTGTGCTACAAAACAGAATTACGTCTCCTCTTTCTAAACAAATGTCCTTGAGTCCCTATTGCCCTCCAGATAAAGTCACACCCCCGATACGGCTCCAAGGTCTTTTGTCATCAGAACGCTGGGGACCTCTAGGTCCCACCCTCTCCTGCCTTTCCCACCCCTCACTCCCTAACTGCTCACTCCAGCCCTCCTGGACCGTGTTCAGATCTTAGTTATATTACATTCCTTTAGATCTAGGCTGGGCCTTCATGCTTCAGGTCCCCTCTGTCCCCACGCCTCTCTATCAGCCCTTGTTGAAACACTCCTTTCCCTGTTCACCAGGCTAACCCTTCATCTTCCTGTAGGACTCCGCCTAGACATCGCGTCTTCCAGGAAGCTTTTCTTGAGCCTCCTCGAGCTTGAATAATGTGCTCCTCTTTGCATGCCTCTAGTACCTTGTACTTATTCCATCATGGCTACACTTCTGCTGTGACCACACTTCATTAAACTTCCTTTCTTTTCTTGATTTATATCCTCCAACAGACTACAAGCTCCATGAGAACGAGAACTACAGTGGTCTTATTTACTGTCCTATCTTTAATGTTTAGCACAGATTCTGACATGTAGTAGGCAGGCATTCAATAATATTGGTGGAATAAATAAATTCAGTGTATAATACTGTTTGGTTTTATGCAAATATCTACACAAGTACTTTCTCATTTTGTTCTCTTAAAACTTCTGCCAGCGAGACCGCACAGATCTTACAGATTTTATTTCACAGACATGGAAATTGAGATCTAAAAACACTCAGGCAACAGTGTAGAGACACAAAGAAAGAAAGTGGTGGAGTGACTACCCGTTCCATCGTTCCATCGCAAGCGCCTTGTTTATATCACAACACTTCTTGCCCTGGCTTCCTCTTTCATATAACGGAAATTCCTCCTCTCTAGGTATCTCTTCAGATGCAAATTTTGTGTGTATCTGCTGACTGCAGCAGACACTACTGATGCCCCAATTCCCTGTCCCCATGGCCCACCTCTGAGTCCACCTGTGGTGGCAGTAGACGGCTTCCAGAATGTCGAGAACTTTCCACCTCAAGCCCCTCCATGTCTCTTCCCCTCTCCCCCGGGATTTCTTCGGCACCCCTTGTGCTCGCTGTCTGCATACCAGTGCAACCCAGCAGTGTGTGGAAGGGGTTTCAGTGACTTTGGAAGCAATTCCCAATTAATGGGGACGGAAGCTGCTGGAGACATCATGCAAGCTTCCGCACTCTCTGGTGGCACAGGTCTGAGGTGAGTTCCCTTCTCATGGTTCCTTACAGGGTCTCCATCGGGGTGGAGCTCAGCCGCCTGCAGAGCTGCATCCCCACAATAGCGCACCTCTTAATGGTCATCACTCTCTCATCTGTGCTTCTACAGATTACGTCACAGATAAACTACTGGCACCCGAGCCTTTGCCTCAGGAACTTCTTTTGGAGAAAACCAATCCAAGATATTGATAAATCCATAACAAGTAGGAAGGACATGGGGAAAGGACACTCTCCCGCCATGTTCCCCTCCTGCTTCCTTACCAGATGATCTTTCGGAACCCCTTTCATCTCTGAAAGGTCACCCATTCTACCCTGGGCCCTTCTTGTCCATCAAATGCCAAGCTTGGAGATAATTGTCCTTCCCAATGCAGTGTTCCTATAGATACCCAGGGCCCCTCAGGGCACTGGCCCGTGGCAGCCTGGTAACTGGCACAGAGCAAGCAGTTTCCTACCTCTGTGCCAGTTCTCTCTGTCCTTTGTTTATCAGAACTGGCTGGAATTACTGCCTAGATTCCCTGGGGGAGGACAGACATTGCAAACAACCATGGCCATCACCACTTCAAGAGCTGAAGCAGACAGAGCCGGCAGCACAAGAGGGCATTAACTTCCAGACATACACATTTAATTGCAGAGAGTCTATGAACAAGGGTGGACGGTGCACAGGAGAAAACATCCCCACGCAGCAAAACGCCAAGGAGCGGCACACCAACCGTCCTGGGTCAACTCTTGCACAACGGGTTCCTGAAACCAGTGTTCCCAGAGTTGCTGAAATGTTTGTTTGTTCAAGGGGCCTTTCTCTAAATTCCAAAGGTCAATTTCATTGATGCATGTCAATGCCATCTCCACCAAGAGATGTGTGCTTCTGACTCGCGTCCTTCTCTCCCCTCTCCCCGGGGATAAGGGTGGCTACCTGCTTAGCGCCACTGGGCACCAGCTTACTCTCTTCTTCACCCCCAACTACCTTAACTGACTCTTTGAACCCTGCTCCACCACGCACTTGGCCCCAGCAGGAAGAACTCGCAGGCACAAGGAGGCAAATGAGTTTCACAGGCAGTGCGTTATATTGGATCAAACTTTGGGCATCTGACTAAATTTGCCTGTTTTATCTTCATATCCCTTTCCTAAGTAGAGGCTCTGGCACTTAGCAGTTGCTCATTAAATATGTGTTGAGTCTCATTAAATGTGTGTGGATGCACGCAGGAGTGGATTCATGAATATATGCATAATTCTTTCAGTTTGAAGGATTGGGGCTAATGCTATGAATATATTTCCTGAATAATTAGCTTTGTGCATAGTGGGTGCTCCATAAATGTGCATTAATGGATCAATAATGTGCCTAGAGAAGAACAAATCACTACGGAAGCCTGTGGGTATGCTCCCACCTTGCTGTTGGAGGGCTTCACGCTGTACCCCCTGAGTGATTATAGTCTCGTGTAAGTGATTTTCATGGTAGTTTGCACTTCTGAGACTGGGAAAGCATCATTTGAGTTGGGCTTTCCATTTTGGCATATACCCTTTTTCCGTATCCTGTTCTATGTTAGTCTTTTGAGGCATCTAGGAAGAATTAGATAGTGGGGGGAGATCAGGGCTATAATTAGGTTCCAGACAAATTCCCTAATTGAATAAGAGTTTGTCTGTGATCTTAAGTGTAGCCAGTTAGTCCCCATGGGCAAGTACCAGCTATGTTATCTATAGTACACTGTGGGCACGCAATACATTTTATAAAACCATAATAGAGTAATGGGTACAATCATTCATTGTTATCTTTATCCATTTAAGGCTGTTTCAAAGTGTCATATCAAATACAGCTTTTTTTCACTTTATAATAATACTGTAGAATTGAGGTAAATTTTTCTTCTCTCATATAGCATCGAATATTTCCAGAAAGCTGTATAGCTTGGGCCAACCTCTCTTATGTAATAATAATAATAATATGCTAGCACCTGCCATTTTTGAGCCTTTACTGTGTGTTAGACTCTGTACTAAATGTTTTATATATGCATCATCTTATTTATTCCTTGAATTAAGCTTTTGAAGCATTTATCATAATTTTCAGTTTACATATGAGGAAATGGAAATTTAGAGCAGTAATTTGATCAGTATCTTATAGTTGGTAAATAGAAGTCTGTTTGATTCGAAATCCTTTGCTGTTAATTACCTTACTAGCATGCATGCAGGAACACTTTACAGAAGGCTGAAATTAGGGCCATCATTTTAAAAACTGGGACTTAGACTAACAACAGCTGTCATAAGATGCTGTGCTATTATGTAAGTTGTCTCAGTTAAAATTTAGGCTGTGTGCCTAATAAATTAGGTACTATAGCCCCTTTATACAGATGAGAAAATTGGAGCTCCTAAAGGTCATGCGATTTGCTACAGACAATCAGAAACTAGGTAGTAGAACTGTGACCTACACCAACTCTGTCTGACCTTGCAGCTGTATCAGCACCCTGATAACACTCTACTGCATCTAATTGCCAAAGCGTCTATCTAATAGACATTTGTCATTTTTTTGTCTGTATAGCATCTGTTCCCCCTTCTTATCAACACCTTGATTTTGCATTTTACTTTTTTTGTGGGAGATTACCTCTTCTCGTGTATCTGGAGCTGTTGGGATAATGAACCCACGTTTCTACCTTTTACTAAAGAAGCTGAAAGGACCAGATTTTACCTTCAATCAACTCATGTTGACAAAATGTGGACAGAAGATCTAACGTGACAATTGGTATACGTTTTGTTTGTTTGTTTGTTTTTTCAGGAACTTGAATCTTGACAGTCTGATGCAGGTAGTGGAACATTGTTGGAATGTGTTAATCTCACTTCTTTTCTATCAAGTTTCCCTGCTATGAGATTATTCTTGTGATCCCCACATCACTTTAACTTCCCTCTGGCATAGCCCTGAAGCATAATGAAAAAAGAAAATACTTCCATGAGTCGAATTCTAAAGAGCTCATTTCATCAGCTTTGATTAGGAGAGATGGTCAGAGACGAGACCCTGCCTTAAACATGGGCAGTGGCTAACAGTCTGCTCAGACAATGAGGATCTTGGAAGGATCCTGGTTAGGGAATTGATGACAAGGACCTTTTGAGAAGTATGTCGACGGATCTTGATGAATAGATCCTATATTACATATTTAGGATGAGTTGCAGCTTACTACAGCAGAAAACCCTACAAAACAGTAACCAAACAACATGGAAAGTCAGTTTTTGGTTTGCTTTGTTTTCTGTTCACATAAAAAAGAATTTGTAGGTGGGTGTCCAGGACTGATATAACTGCTCCACGGTCATCATGGTTACTTCCTGGTCCAAGATGTCTGCTGGAACTCCAGCCATCATGATGGAAAGAAAGAAGAGGAGAAAAGCAAAAAGGGAAGCATGTCTCAGCTGAGTCAGCTTCTGTTAAGCAATCTTCCTGGATATTCCATATGGTATTTCCGTTTCCATCTCACTGGTCAGAATTTAGTTTCATGGCTACGCTTAGGTACAATGGCAGCTAGGAAGTACAGTTTTGTCAGGTAGATGGTTTGATACTCTAGATAAAATCAACATTCTATTTCACATAAATTAGCACCAGCAATTCACCACTGCAAAAGGGAATCTTAATAATCAGGTGGACAAACTTGTTTTGTACAATGCTAAGTTCCTTTACTGGTCACCCCAATTTGCTCAGTACACTCTTGAGCAAAGACCAATTTCTTGAAAAGCATAAACCATCCAGTGGTTTGAGTTGAAAAGCACAACTCATCCAATAGAAAATATATTTTAAGGAGAATTGAATACCCCTATAACTATTGAGGAGATCAGTTACCAAAAACAAAACAAACCACTCTCAAATAGAAATCTCTAGGCCCAGATGGTTTTTCCAGAGAATTCTATCAAATATTTAAAAATTTATTTTCTACATAATCTGCTCCAGAAAATAAAATAAGAGGGAACACTATGCAATTATTTTATGAAACCAGTATTTACCTAAAACCAAAATCAGACAAAGCCTGTACCAAAAAACAAAGCAAACAAAAAAGACCCTCAAATTATAGAACCTGCATAAGGATTGTTCCTAGCAGCTTTATCTGTAATAGCCAAGAACCGGAAACAGTTAACATCACCCACAATGAGTGGCTGATTAAGCAAACTGTGCTCCATCAGTATAATGGAATACTGCACAGCAATCCAAAGAAACTAGCTTTTGACAAACAACAACCCTGATGGATCTCAAGGGCCTTATGCTGAGTGAAGAAAGCCAATCTTAAAGGGTCACATACAGTGTGATTCCATTTATATAACAATTTTGAAAAGACAAAATTATAGAGATGGAAGACAGGTAAGTGACGTTGGGGAGTTAGGGATGTTGAGGGGGGGATGAGTGCAACCATAAAAAGAAATAAAAGGAATCCCTTGGTGGTGACTGAATAGTTCTGTATCCTAAGTGCAGTGGTGGTTGCATGAATGTAGGTAGGACCATACCGATATGCCAATTTCAATGTTCTGTTTCAATATGTTGCGCTGTTAATTACATAAGATGTAACCTTTGAGGGAAACTGGGCATAGGTTACATAGAACCCTTCTGTACTACCTTTGCAACGTTTTGTGACTCTGTGAGTACATAAATAAAGTTTTGACAGAGCTGGTTATCTAGGCTTCCTTCAGTTCCATTAATTCCTAATATCTTTTCAATAAATCCCTCTTTTGCTCAATATAGCATGTCTTGCTTTCTTCTGAATTATCTTGATATGCAGCATTGATGTAAGTGATTCATCTTACCCTGGGAAGGGTGAGCAGGAAAAAAACTTCTAGAAGATACGCATTGGAAAAAGGGATCAGAAATCACCTGTCTCTTTCTTCTAAGTCAGGTTGTGTTAAATTTGACTCGTGTTTTCCTTTCTGCTGAACACAATTACACATTTCACGCACACACCCTCACCGCCAGATCCCACCCCATGCCACTGTGTCTTCGTCTGTCGGGACAATCACAGTCATCTTTATCTTTGGTAAAGAAGACACTACAATTTTATAACACTTACTGGACTTTTATGGTTGGTTGCAAGGGGCAGAGAGTCACTGCGCTAGGTAAGCACCAGGAGCTCAGTTGGAGAATATTAATTTCTTTCGTGTAGAGTAGTTTGGGAAATGGGCTTTCCATAGATATCCAAAATCAGGATCTTCAAACTGTATTTTTTGAGTCAAAGTGATTATTCACGGACTTTCTTTGAAATTGTCTAGTGTTCCTTCTTCGGCATGAATCAAATATTCAAAATGTAGGTGCTTCTCTCTGTCTTTTCTACTGTCACCTGTTTGACTCCGGATCCCAAGAGGACAGGGTAACACAATACAAAACATGACCCGTTAGTTATCAGGAACCATAGGTGGAGCAGATTTCCTTAGAAGGGAATGTGAACAGAGCAGGAAATGACCAACATCACGAACGTGGCTTTGCTTGGAGAAGCCTGGGAAAGCTTCCAACCCCGCTGACCTGTCGCACTGCTTGAAATCTCATCTGTACTCTTTTTCAGTTGAACACATCTTGGGTTTCAGAATGCAGACGTATCACTGGAGTACTAATGTGGACATACGCCTTCAGTTAGGGTATTTTCTTTTCCAGGGTTACCTGATATTCTGAATGGGGATTCAACATCATCTGTCCATGCATAGACGCAATCTGTGTGCTTTCAGGACAAGTGAGAAAAGTAAATAAAACCAGGAATGGGATGAGATAGAATGTGAGCTTAAATGGGCTGGGGTCATGGGGGCAAGTGAGACCCTCAAACATACTTATGAAGAAAAAACAGAGCCAAGGGCGTGGTCAGCATGAGAAACCTGCTTATCACCAGGGAGGATATAAAACCTTATCCTGGAATCTGTGAGTGTGAAATTCTCTTGATAGCTTTGAGGTCACATCTAGCAGAGTTTAAGAAAGAAGCCATGTACAAATTCCAGGACAGGTACATAGTGAGGAGAAATAGCTGTAGACAGCAGTTCATTGTGTCTAGACCTTTTTTTTTTTTTTTTAATGTAATGGAATTTATTGGCTTATGTAACCGGGAAATCCAAGGGCAGAGCTGGCTTCAGTTGCTATGGCTTGGAAGGTGTTTTCTAGGTTCACTCTCTCTCCCTCCCACTTCTTCAGGCCCTGCCCCTCCCACTCTTGACTCCCTTCTCTTTTTCTGTTGGTTTTGTTCTCAGACAGGTTCTGTCCACAGCCATCCCCAAAGTGACTTTTCCATTAATTTCTCTCAGCACCCAGATATCTAAAGTAAGAAAAGTGTCCATTGACACTGTGGGTCTGGCCTGGGTAACAGAACACTCTGTTCAAATGTGATCACGTCACCTATCCATCTCTGTGGGCAGGAGAACTGCAATTGGCTCCACTGTAATACATGAAATGGAAAAAAGCCACTCTCACCTTGACCTTAAACGACTCAAGGGACTGGAAGGTGCTCTTACAGGTAAGATAGACCCAGTCTGGGGAATTAGGACTTGGGCATAAAAGCGTTAAAATGCTTGAGGGATGACATAAAAGTAAACATAGATGGGGGAGGGCACTGCAGGCCAAAAACATTTCCTTCAGCGTTTTGTCAGAAAAGATGTGTGTGGGAGTGAAACCGTGCAACTCAGACTGGGACTCAAACCCACATTCTTTTAACTGAGATCACATACCTGGTCTCAGGACTTAATGAAGCTCAGGTTCTTGATGTCTCATCGCAGAAAGAATTCAGTGAGAGACAAAGTGATAGGTAAGAAGTGGATCTATTTAGAGAGAAACACACTCCACAGACAGAGTGTGGGTCACCTAGAAGGCCCCATGGGACGGGGTTGTCAGTTTTTATAGGAGTGGGTAATTCCAGAGGCTAATTAGTGGGAAGAGTATTCCAGCTATTTTGGGGAAAGGGTGGGGATTTTCAGACACTGAGCCACAGCCCACTTTCTAACCTTTATGGTTGGCCTTGGAACTGTCATGTCACCTGTGGGTGTGTCATTTAGCATGCTGATGTGTTGCACTGAGCAGATACCAAGGCTCAAGGTCTAGTGGAAGTGGATTCATCCTCCATATTGGACTTATTTGGTCCTAATCAGTTTATATCGTGTCCTCAGGCTATGTCATTCTTTTCAAGGTTGTGCCCTGCCCCCTTCCCTCCTGTTTCAGGAGGAGGCCACACATGGAACAGTTTTGACATACAGATGCCACGTTGGGATAGTGACACAGAAGATCAAAGGAGGAAACATGGGAGCGCTGTTTCCCTGTGTCCACACCAGGCTGTCTCTGCACTTAACAGTTACCCCTAGGGAGTGCTGACATGGAGTAAAAGTCATCCAACTCAGGAAGAAATGGAAGACAGATGTGCTAGGCCAGCCTGGAATACTCCTCAGCACTGAAGTGAAGAAACTGAAAATCTGGACCCTGGAGTAGCTTTTAGCTACGCTTCAAACATGTGTGAAATAGCAAAGGAACAGGTCAGGAGTACAGCTCATAGAGCAAGTCCTATTAAAATACTTAGTACTCACGGAGTGAAGGATGTTTTGGAGCTTTTCACCTGATAACACCACCAACAGCTAAAGCATCATTTTATGCCTGAATCTCATGGTTTTTAGATACAAGACAAGGCACAGAGTTAGTTCTGGTGTTTTGAAAGTTGCCCCATAACACTAGCAGTTCATCCACACTCTTCTTTTTTTCTTTTAAACGTCTTTATTGGAGTATAATTGCTTTAGATCCACACTCTTTATCTGACTTTCTGTGTAGGATCGCAGCTCTTTGAGGACATGTCTTGAGACGATTCTATATGTATAGAGTATAGAACGTATATAATCTAGCGCCTGACATGTAAAAGGTGCTTTAAAATTTATCATAAGATGATACAGAAATGAATGCTCTAAAGACAGGCACCTGAAGTATGTCTTTGGTTTGGAAGCATAAAATCTAGTGTCTATTTTTTTTTTTGCAGTACGCGGGCCTCTCACTTTTGTGGCCTCTCCGTTGCGGAGCACAGGCTCCGGACATTCAGGCTCAGCGGCCATGGCTCATGGGCCCAGCCGCTCCGCGGCATGTGGGATCTTCCCGGACCGGGGCACGAACCCGTGTCCCCTGCATCGGCAGGCGGACTCTCAACCACTGCGTCACCAGGGAAGCCCGTGTCTTATCGTTTTTAGCCCTTTCTAAAATCACAAGATGATTTTACTGGGCTCTATATGAAAGATTATACGCTGACACTGATTCAGCCCCTTAGCTGTAGGCAGCACCCACCTCAGGCGGCTCTTTGACCGTGTGGCTGAGAATTTCAGTCTAGGATCTACCCCTCTGTGCTTGGGACAGGAAATCAAGCCTTCCTTTCCTCTTTGGACAGAATAATCGAGGTATATAGCTTTTTGATAATACCATTAGGGTTTCAGAAATGGGCACTAAATGGAACCATGCAGAACCCTGTGGGGCTCCTGGGCAAGGGGGCCGTTCAACCAGCTGCTCATCAGGGAAGGGAGAGGATGCGGAGACAAGGGAGGAGCAGCCACGAAACAACAGTGCAGCCTTGGGGCAGGTCCTGGCTCCGCCTCAAGGGATACAGTGACAATGTCTTTGAGCTTCTACAGCACAAAACCCCCACCAGATGGAAGATGTTCCAGAGAAAAGGTCAAGAAGCTCATCAGGAGACCACCTGAGGCCAGACTAAAGGAGTGCAGGTCCTGCACACACCCTGACCCTTATCAGCAACCCAGCCCTGGAACTATTCCTATGAAACGCCTCACCAAATCCCCCTGAGTTGGACACAGAGTTTTGAGAGGCATGAGCCTGCTGTGTCCCCACTTTGCCTGGCAAAGCAAGAAAGCTATCCTTTTCTACTTCATCCAAAACTCTTGTCTCCAAGATTCAATTCAGCTCTGCTGCACAGAGGCCGAGGCTTTGGTATCATAAGGAAGCACCGAACCAAATCTTGCTCTGTTTTCTCCACCTAGGGCAGCCCTGTTGAAAGCTGGGGAACATACTTCAAAGCCACATCTATGGAATTCCTCTGTCACTGCTGCAATAAAGGGTGATTTATGGCGATGCCTGTCCTTGGTTTATCCCAGAGCCAGGAGGACAGATGACGAAGGCACTCTGTATTACTACCTCTCTCACCATCGAGGAGTCCTGGAGGTGACCACAAGGATGGGCATGGTGGGGAAGATGCTATATTAATGGTGATTTTTACTGAGAACCAAAGGGGACCTCTGCTTTCCTCTTCTGTTCTCTTTTCTCTCTGTAAGGGGACTTCTGGCAATGGGCATTGCCATTGCTCCCGACTTTTAAATGAAAGCTTCTGAAGTAACTGGCACTGTTTATGGAGTATGAATTAAAGATGGAGTTAAGTGGGCTGACTCACTGGCGATTGGTGGGTGATTCACTGCAGGGGAATCGCTCCCCAAAGCCCTTAGTGTAGAGTCACCAATTAGGGCCATCACGTTGGGACCCCGTGTCTCTGTGTTTCGGCGGCCAGAGCAGCACAGACGCTCAGAAATGGACACTGGGACAGGAGAAAAAGCTACAGAAAGCTGAGGCTAATGGACTGGGTCTGTTTAAAATATAGAATGTTGCAAAAGACAAGGAAGGACACTACATAATGATCAAGGGATCAATCCAAGAAGATATAACAATTATAACTATATATGCACCCAACATAGGAGCACCTCAATACATAAGGCAACTGCTAACAGCTATACAAGAGGAAATCGACAATAACACAATAATAGTGGGGGACTTTAACACCTCACTTACACCAATGGACAGATCATCCAGACAGAAAATTAATAAGGAAACATAAGGTTTAAATGACACAATAGACCAGGTAGATTTAACTGATATTTATAGGACATTCCATCCAAAAACAGCATATTACACTTTCTTCTCAAGTGCACATGGAACATTCTCCAGGATAGATCACATCTTGGGTCACAAATCAAGCCTCGGTAAATTTAAGAAAATTGAAATCATATCAAGCATCTTTTCTGACCACAACGCTATGAGATTAGAAATCAATTACAGGGAAAAATATGTAAAAAACACAAACACATGGAGGCTAAACAATACATTACTAAATAACCACGAGATCACTGAAGAAATCAAAGAGGAAATCAAAAAATACCTAGAGACAAATTGCAATGAAAGATAATCCAAAACCTACGGGGTGCAGCAAAAGCAGTTCTAAGAGGGAAGTTTATAACAATACAAGCCTACCTTAAGAAACAAGAAAAATCGCAAATAAACAGTCTAACCTTACACTAAAGGAACTAGAGAAAGAAGAATAAACAAAATCCAAAGTTAGTAGAAGGAAAGAAGTTATAAAGATAAGAGCAGAAATAAATGAAATAGAAACAAAGAAAAGAATAACAAAGATCAATAAAACTAAAAGCTGGTTCTTTGAGAAGATAAACAAAATTGATAAAATTTTAGCCAGACTCATCAAGAAAAAGAGGGAGAGGACTCAAATCAATACAATTAGAAATGAAAAAGGAGGCGTTACAATAGACACCACAGAAATACAAAGCATCATAAGAGACTACTACAAGCAACTATATGCCAATAAAATGGATAACCTGGAGGAAATGGACAAATTCTTAGAAAGGTGTAACCTTCCAAGACTGAACCAGGAAGAAATAGAAAATGTGAACAGATCAATCACAAGTAATGAAATTGACACTGTGATTAAAAATCTTCCAACAAACAAAGGTCCAGGACCAGATGGCTTCACAGGTGAATTCTACCAAACACTTACAGAAGAGCTAACACCCATCCTTCTCAAACTCCTCCAAAATATTGCAGAGGAAGGAACATTCCCAAACTCATTCTATGAGGCCACCATCACCCTGATACCAAAACCAGACAAAGATACTACAAAAAAAGAAAATTACAGACCAATATCACTGATGAATATAGATGCAAAAATCCTCAATAAAATACTAGCACACAGAATCCAACAACACATTAAAAGGATCACACACCATGACCAAGTAGGATTTATCCCAGGGCCACAAGGATTCTCCAATATACGCAAATCCATCGATGTGATACACCATATTAACAAATTAAAGAATAAAAACCATATCATCACCTCAATAGATGCAGAAAAAGCTTTTGACAAAATTCAACACCCATTTATGATAAAAACTCTCCAGAAAGTGGGCAAAGAGGGAACCTACCTCAACATAATAAAGGCCATACATGACAAACCCACAGCAAACATCATTCTCAACAGTGAAAAACTGAAAGCACTTCCTCTAAGATCAGTAACAAGACAAGGATGTCCTCTCTCGCCACTATTATTCAACAAAGTTTTGGAAGTCCTAGCCACGGCAATCAGAGAAGAAAAAGAAATAAAAGGAATACCAATCGGAAAAGAAGTAAAACTGTCACTGTTTGCAGATGACATGATATTATACATAGAGAATCCTAAAGATGCCACCAGAAAGCTAATCAATGAATTTGGTAAAGTTGCAGGATACAAAATTAATGCACAGAAATCTCTTGCATTCTTATACACTAACAAGGAAAGATCAGAAAGAGAAATTAAGGAAACAATCCCATTCACAACTGCAACAAAAAGAATAAAATACCTAGGAATAAACCTACCTAAGGAGGTAAAAGACCTGTACTCAGAAAACTATAAGACACTGATGGAAGAAATCAAAGATGACACAAACAGATGGAGAGATATACCATGTTCTTGGATTGGAAGAGTCAATATTGTGAAAATGATTAACTACCCAAAGCAACCTACAGAACCTTGCAGATCCTCCAGCCCAGCTCACTCTCTTCACAATTGAGGACCCTGACTCTCAGTGAGGAGGGGTGACTGGCCTGTGGTGGGCAGGCAGAGGGGAGTAATACAACCATCCCACCAGGCATTTTATATATTTATTTGCAGAAGAATCCTGATTTATATGGAAAATTTTTCCAGTGCTGTCTTTTCTCACTAACATTTTCTTTTTTAATTTTTACTTTATATTGGAGTATGGTCGATTTACAATGTTGTATTAGTTTCAGGTGTACAGCAAACTGATTCAGTTTTATATATATGTGTGTGTGTGTGTGTGTGTGTGTGTATATATATATATATATATATATATATATATATATATATATACACACACACACATCCATTCTTTTTCAGAATCTTTTCCCATATAGGTTAATATAGATTATTGAGCAGAGTTCCCTGTGCTATACAGTAGGTCCTTGTTGTTTATTTTATATATAGTGTGAATCCCAAACTCCTAATTTATCCCTCTCCCCCCTACCCCCCCTTCCCCTTTTGGTAATGATAAGCTTGTTTTCTGTCTGTGAGTCTGTTTCTGTTTTGTAAATAAGTTCATTTGTATCATTTTTTAGATTCCACATATAAGTGATATCATATGATATTTGTCTTTCTCTGTCTGAACTTTTGAAGGCGTATTTTATCCATTAATTTTAGCACCACTTAAGAAATATGCCAAACTTGTTTCAACTCAAGTACCAGAATCAGTCTCCCCTCAGATAAAATCATGGTTAGTCAGCAGTTGATTTGGAATTTTACCATTTTGAGGAAACTCTTCATCTCCTTTCCTGTGTCTTTTGGCCCAAGCTGTCTTGCATTTTTTTTACTATGTCCTTCGTTTAACAGTAGTATTGTTTTTTTCTTTTCCTGAAACTTGAATTTGTGTTCTACTTCAGTTGAGACTTAATGGTGCAAGAGAATGATCAGAAAGAATTGCCTTTTATATAATAAAAACAAACACTTTTATCCAAGTTTTTGGAGAGGGATGGGTAGCCAGGCTATCAGAAGAGACGTAGGCATTTTTTGCTTCTTATTCGGATGATGATAAAGAATTTATGTTTTCTGCTTCAGAAAACAAAACCCTTTTTCATTAAATGTGAGGTGAATTATAGGTAATGGTTCATGGTCTCCTTGCCAACAAGGGAAAGAGGAGAACGCCATTAACCCGTGGGTCTCAAACTTTAGCTTATAATGCCGTCACCTGGAAACTTGTTAGAAAAGCAAATAATCAGGTTGAACTCCAAATCTACGGATCAGAAACCCTGCGAGTGCTCCAACCCCATGTTTTATCAAATCTCAGGCAATTCTGACGTAAGCCTAAAATTTGAGACATACTGGGTCAGCCAAATATTTCGTTCAGTTTTAAGTAAAAATAAAAGATGCGGGCTTCCCTGGTGGCGCAGTGGTTAAGAGTCCGCCTGCCGATGCAGGGGACACGGGTTCGTGCGCCGGTCCGGAAGGATCCCACATGCCCCAGAGAGGCTGGGCCCGTGAGCCATGGCCGCTGAGCCTGCGCGTCCGGAGCCTGTGCTCCGCAACGAGAGAGGCCACAACAGCGAGAGGCCGGCGTACGGTAAAAAAAAAAAAAAAAAAAAAGATGCATTTTTCGTTCTCACAAAGAACTTTACTGAACACCATATTCACTAACCAAACGAACTTTTTGACCAACCCAATAGATTGCTGGAAACTAAGGAATACAACCCATTTAAGAATTGACTCCTGACTATGAGAACAGGTAGAATTTCTTCCAATCTGAGAGCAGCTATTTTATCGAGGCAGGACCTTTTCCATATCAGTGTAGCTGCAAGGTGAAGATAATATTACAGCTTTTAGTGCAGGCTGACTGGCCCGAGGGGAGGAATGAGTTGTCAGTGTGCGGTGATTTCATACTCTGCTCCTATCAGACACTGTCTCTGCTCCCTGTATTTGCCTCTCCCTCCCTTGAAAGTTTACTAGTAACGTTTAATAACTATACTTAAGGCTTTAATCTTAGTATACGTCAAATACCTTAGGGAGGAATACTTTCATCCTTTACCAATCTCTTATACAATGAACTGAGTTTTGGACTCCTTTCTGAGGAAAAGTTTGGAGAACCATGAAAGACACAGAGAAAATTAGACTATTTAAGGAAGGTATAATAAAATACGTCTTGTTGCCTACCTCAACAGGCATTCATGCCTTCTTCCTTTTTTTAACAGAATCCTATTTTTTGTTACGTATACAGCAATTCTGCCTCTGTTGTAGCTGGGAAAGCTATGAGATTAAGATATAGTCAACAGAAAGTAAAACATCCATAGAGGACTTCGTGGAAGTCTTCTAAAAAAAGAAATTGTGGGGGCTTCCCTGGTGGCGCAGTGGTTGAGAGTCCGCCTGCCAATGCAGGGGACACGGGTTCGTGTCCCGGTCCAGGAAGATCCCACATGCCGTGGAGCGGCTGGGCCCGTGAGCCATGGCTGCTGAGCCTGCGTGTCCGGAGCCTGTGCTCTGCAATGGGAGAGGCCACAACAGTGAGAGGCCCGCATACCACAAAAAAAAAAAGAAAAGAAAGAAATTGTCCGTATTTCCCTTTTTCTTCCCATCACCTGGAAGGCAGATATAAAGGCTGGAGCTCCAGCAGCCATATTAAACCATGAGGCGGCAGAAATGTCCTGAGATGTCTGAGTGGAGAGAGAGCAACTTGAATTATTAATGACTGAATGGAACCAGCATTCCATTCCTAGATATGTTAAAACATGAGAGAGAAACAAACTTCTATTCTTGGGATTTTTTTTTTGATTATATAAAATACAACATGATATAAAAGATGGTGCCAAGATGGGAGTGGACAGCACAGAAAGGGGGGATTAGGAGTGTGGAAGCTAAATTTTCCTACTTACAGCTTAGCCAACCCTGTCAAGCAGTAGGATATTAAATTCCTTCTCCCAGAAAATTAGCTCCCCCTTGCCAACCAGCTCATGAGTCTTTAACTCTGTAAGTACTTGTTCTAGTTTTTCAAACTCTATAGTATCTCCACTTCCCTCAAAGAGTGTTGTAAGGTCTCACAACAACACTGACATGATTTCAGTTATATGTTTTAAAGCTAGATATTTTATGTCATTTAGAATCTAGGAGTGGGATTGGAGAAGGTCTTTTATAGTGAACTTGACAGTAATCAAACAGTCAGAAAAATATTTCTCTAAAAAGATGACAATGTAATACCATAGAAATTTCTCAGTTTTCCCCGCGGCCTTCCTCTGGGGTTCTTAGGGCAAAAATTCCCTTCCAGGTGAACAGAAATGAGCAGAGCTCTTCTATGACTCTATGCCTCGGGTCTAAGAAAGCACGTTTCCTTCCACACTGTTCAACTGTGAGTCTAACAGTCCCTGGAAATTCCTAATAGCACCAATCATAGCAGCAAATAGTTACATGGTGTTTGCTCTTTGTAGACACTGGTCCAAACGTTTTATATACAGTATAGTAACTCGTATAATCATCATTCCCTATCATGTATGAATCGTCATCACCCTGAAATTGACTCACAAAGGTGTCACAAACACATTGAATGGAGGAACTGGAATTTGTACCAGGCAAGTGGCATGGAAAGGAGGATGTTGCGAGGAGATTTCCGTGGGCTTCGTGCTCTGTATCGAAATCTCTAATCCCACATTTGTTTACTGTGTGGCTACGGGGCATTTTGCAGCATAGAGTCTCCATTTGCCTTTTTCATTAGCTTCACATCAGAATTGATTCTCTGTTTTAATTTCTGTATTGGAAATTAATGGGCAAGGGAGGTGATAAATACGGACTCTTTAAGTTTGTTTTCTGTTTATGCTTGTTTTGTATTTTAGAAGAAGGGCGAACGTGGTGACAAGGAGCAGATTGGTTAGATGTCACATTGTCTGTTCCTTCTCCTGTCTCTGTCCACCCGAGAGTTCCCCTCCAGAGTCTGAATACAATTTCAGTGATTGCCCTGATAGGACACGTTTAAGTGAAGCGTCTATTTGCCTGTGCAGATTTCATCCCTGTGCTCTTACCACAGTAGGAATTCCACAGGAGTCACACATGGCTCCGCGTGCAGTGGATCGGGATGGGGGGTGAAGGAGGCAAAGAGGAGAGAAATATGTCATCAGTGATGACGTTTTTCTTTTCCTGTAGGCAAAGCCCCAACTAGTCTGTTTCTAAGCCCAAGGCAGTTATTTGGCTTTTCCTGTTTGTAGTATTTATGTGATCTTCCTTTTCAATCCTTAGTTGTGTTATTAATCTTCTTTTCCCAATCCGCCAGCATTTAAGCTTCCCTGACAGTAAAGATTCTCGTATAACAGTGGTCACTGAGGTAGGAAGAAGAATTCCTCTCCAACTTTCAAAACAACAGGGAGTAGAGTTTTCTTTTTGATAAAGGAAACTCTTAAGAAGAGGAATCCAAGTTATCCACAGTTCTACCACCCAGAATATCCCCATTAAAAATTTACAAATAAATAAAATAAGATTTGCTTTTATTTATTATTTTTGGCTGGGTTCAGTCTTCATTGTTGTGCATGGGCTTTCTCTACTTGCGGCGAGCAGGAGCTACTCTTTGTTGCGGTGCGCGGGCTTCTCATTGCGGTGGCTTCTCTTGTTGCGGAGCACGGGCTCTAGTCGCGCGGGCTTCAGTAGTTGTGGCTCGTGGGCTCAGTAGTTGTGGCTCGTAGGCTCTAGAGCGCAGGCTCAGTAGTTGTGGCGCCCGGGCTTAGCTGCTCCGCGGCATGTGGGATCTTCCCGGACCAGGGCTCGAAACCGTGTCCCTGCAGTGGCAGGCGGATTCTTAACCACTGCACCACCAGAGAAGCCCTGATTTGCTTTTGGACACACAGAGAGCTGTCTGGATGGATTACTGTGGCTCTGTCTGGTGCCATGGCCCTGGGGGATAACCTCTCAAAATTCCCCAAGTCCTACTGTGGAGAAAGAGTTAATTCTAAAACATAGGAAAAGCTTTTGTAAGGTACTTGGGAAACCGCCCTTGCTCGGGCTGGTGCTGTCTTGCAGGTCGCTGTTGCCCTCTGGTGGTGATAGGGCAGACTTGCAAGCAAAGTTTAAACTTTTCAAGCCTGGGACAGAGCGAGGCAATCCTCACCCCTGATGTCTGCCAGGGCCTTTGGGGTAAATGGACATCCACATGTCATGTCTACACATATGTAAAAGTGATAAATCAAGATAGCAAATTATTTTAAAAGGTTTCCATCATCCCACCTCGAAAAAGATACTTTCGTAATAAGCTGGGGGCCCATCTTCAAGTTAAAATTCCCAGACCCCTGAGAATCCCATATGAAACCCGGAGGCCTGGAGACAGTGGGTGTCAGGCGTGGCTCACTCTTCCCAGCCCCGCTCTGTTGCACATCTCCAGGGACCGCACCATCGCACCATGACACCCCAGCCTCCTGTCCAAACACCATCCCCATCCCTGCTCTGCAAAGAGTTCCTCCTTCCCACGCACTCGCTGTGAGTCCACGGAACGAACAGCACTGACCCCATCAGGACCAAACCCAGCAGAGGACTATGCAAGTTTCAGAAGCAGTCTTGGGACCCCTTGTGCGAGGATTCTGTGTTTCTCGTACCCAGAGCATGATCTAGAAGGTGGCAGTGGTGGAAGTGGTGTGGACTCTTGGGGGCAATTAGGGTGACCTGACTGGGTTGCTTGCACCTGTCCTGCTCTCAACACTGAAGTTCCACGTCCTGGGAAACCCTTCATCGGGATGTGAAAAGTTCCACTTTTCAATCTTGTGTCCAAAGATTAAAGGAGAAGGGCAAAATGCACATAACAGTCGCCTAAACGGGAGCTGAAAGTAACACTGTTTTCAACGTCAAACCGATGTGTTGTAGATTATCCCTCTTCTACAGTCGTGGTCACGGATGTTGGCAACTGTGGTCCATGGTTCACAGCCATAGGTCCCCCACGGATGCTCACTCCGAGGGATGTGCCTTATAATTGCAAGTGTTCACAATCTGTCCAACTTTGCCTGTGGACTGACTATGGTGTCTTCTTTGTATTGAGACAGTAAGAGAGTTTGATTTTTCACAGTGTCTGCAATCATGTTTACTGAACCCTATTGAAAAGTTTAGATAATTAAAGTGAGAATAAATACATATTATTGGTTTAATCAGTCCTACTCTTAACCACTACTATTCCCACAGTTAAGTATATTTTTGACAATGCTTATGTTCAAGAACTCAGGTTTTTAATGTTGCAGGCAAGCAGATGCTAAGCTGCAAAAATTAGAGATGGCATTTCAGAAAGCGATGATATCCGACTTCTTTATTAAGTTTGCTGTTAAGCGAACAAAGAGAAAAACATTTCTTCCATTAGCAAAGCAAATAGGACATCTGTGCACAAGGAAATGCAACACACAATTTGGTGGGTGAAATTCATTGTCGTGGAAGGAATAATTGGCTTGTGGGTACAGAGAGTTTTCTATCCCAGATCTTAAATTGGTTAAGATCTCACAGGCTTTAAACATTTCTTTGTTGTCATAGTTTAGTTTCATTTTGATTTTAACCCTGGTTCGGAAACAACGGAAAGCAAAGTACAGATTAACAGTGAGGAAAGGGGAACTCAGTCTCTGAACCTCTCTGTCTTGATGTCTTATAAGTTGAGAGACCTTTGCAGATCTTTGCATCCAAGTTTGACCCAAAGGCAGCCCGGGGATCAGGCTGGCGTGGGGCTTGTGAGCCCACATAGGGAGCATGACATGTCAGCTGTGTTTGTTTTCTTGTAAAATCATTCCGGAGTCTTCAAGTCCTCCCTTTCTTTCAGGCATTGTTGTCGCTCTTTCTTCTGAAAAAGACAAATAAAATTAAGTCTTGCCCCGAATAAACGCATCATTTTGAATGAAACAGTGGCTAATCCCTCATGTCCCTGCGGCCCCGTCTAAGTAAAGACACTCATTTTTCAAAAATAAAAATAAAATTGTCATGACAAAAATAAATAAATAACCAACATTTTTGGTTATTTATTTATTTTTGTCATGACAATTTTATCAAAAATAAAAATAAAATTGTCATGACAAAAATAAATAAATAACCAACATTTTTGGGGGGTTACAAAACTTCCTGTAGTCTGAAAGCCTGAATCTTTAAAGTCTCTTAAAAAATGACCACACCCATCCTAGCCAGACAAGAGCACAGGATGGAAAGGACTCAGTGCTTCCTTGTCACCAGCAGTGGTGGGCGGTGGCAGCTGCCAAAGGGAAGCTGAGTCTCGTGTACGAGGCTTAGCACTTGAAGGCCTCGTCCCTCCTTCTCAGGTGAAGATTTGTCCTACATTCTCAACCTCGGAGCAGTGGAGTTTTATTGTTATTAAGAGAAGCAATGGGGACTTCCCTGGTGGTCCAATGGCTAAGACACTGGGCTCCCAAGGCAGGGGGCCCCAGGTTCGATCCCTGGTCGGGGAACGAGATCCCACATGCAGCAACTAAGACCTGGTGCGGCCAAATAGACAAACTAACAAATAAATAAATAAGTGAGGCAATGGTGCCATTCCACGCAGATCACCCAGCGTGGTGGAGCCTTTAGTTGGCCCTAAGTCAGCTTCCTCTAGGTGGTGTTCCTTGCTTCTCCCTAGTGGCTTCTACCCAGTCCACTGCTGCACCCCTCCCTGGCATGTCTTAGAGAATAGCTCTACTTGGTACCATTTTTTATCTCCTTGCCATCGTTACAAAGGAAGATTCTTCTGCTAATACAGAGTGTGGGGAGAGTATGGCGTTAGACACCATAACTTCTCAAGGAAGCTGGGGATGGCTAAGTTTAGACATCCGCTGGGCTGGGCCATGATGCCCAGATATTTGGTCAAACACTATTCTGGATGTTTTGGAGGGGGTTTGGGGATGAAATTAACATTTAATTCTGAGGACTTTGAGTCAAGCAGATTGCCCTAACCCTAGGAGGGTAGGCCTCACCCAATCAGATGAAGGCCTGAATAGAACAAAAAGGCAGATCTTCCCCATGAGAGAGAAGAAATTCTCCAACAGTGACCTTCAGACTTGAACCACAGCATTGGTTCTTCTCTGGGTCTTCAGCCTGGGATATATATAGATGTGGATATAGGTACAGATACAGATATATATGTAGATGTAGGTATAGGTATAGATACAGATACAGATGTAGAAAGAGTTTCTAAGCCTTCACTTTGGCCTTTTCTTCGAGCTTGCGTTAACATCCTCACCTCATCATGGTCATGATCAAATCATTTCTACCATTAGTTATTTTTCCCACTGATACAGATTCCCTTTATCTCTAGAGATCTTGAGGAAAATGCATTCTCTTTTGTTCTGGAAGCTTTAGTTTCACACTATGCCATAACGCTGCACATGGAACTCACTGGCCCTGGAAATCAAAGCTTGAACGTGAATTAGGAGCTGGTTCTTTGGCAAAGGAGCTCTTCGGTTTGCATTGATTGCATTCTTGTGTAAAGACAACAAACAAACAAACAAACCAACAAACATTCTGAAAGCTTTGAAAGACTACACTTTGTTCACTCCCGTTTCAGCCCCCTTTAGTCTATCTGGTTTTCTAATTCTTCAACATTTACTGAAAACCTGCTCAGAGCCAGGCCCTGTGGTCTCTTTGTGTGGACTTGGATCTGTTGAAAGGATACCAGGGAAGAGGAATCTCTGTTAATCCTGTCACTCTCAGGGAAATTTTTTTTTTTTTTTTAAATTCATACAAACCTAGATTTAAAACCTAGACTGAACTGGCATGCTTTTTTTGTTTTTGTTTTTGTTTTTTTGTTTTCGGTACGCGGGACTCTCACTGTTGTGGCCTCTCCCATTGCGGAGCACAGGCTCTGGACGCGCAGGCTCAGAGGCAATGGCTCACGGGCCCAGCCGCTCCATGGCATGTGGGACCTTCCCAGACCAGGGCTCAAACCCGTGTCCCCTGCATTAGCAGGCAGATTCTCAACCACTGCGCCACCAGGGAAGCCCGAAAAGGCTTTTTGAGTGATGACAGTCTCGGTCTTCTGAGCTGCAACTCTGACTTAAACGGTAGGCAGAGAGGACCTCATCAGACCCAGAGTTTCCCTTGGTCCACTCAGACCACATGCTCTTGGCCCCTTCATGCCCACCTCCCCATTGGCAAGGCCACGCCCTGGGAGGACGTGGGGCAGTAGGAGCCTTCCTGGCACCCCAAGAAATATACTGGTTCGTGACTTCTCACCAAGGGCCCTGGGCATTGAGGAGAGTCCAGAAACCCCTGCCCCACCCCCCATTGCACTGAAGAGTGGAGATTGTGCCTACAGCTCTGGGAGATGCTCTGAGCCGGTCTGGTAGTCGCCCAACATTCCTGGGGGCTGTGGGAATAAGTCAGTGCTTCTCTAGGTGGCGCGATAGGACCTTGAGGGCTGAGCAGCTTTTCTGGCTTAGACAGGATGAGGCACGCTGCGGGCTCCATTAGACCACTACCCACATAGGGAGGGGGCCTGCTTCGCAGATGCTCACTTGCCCACCAGCCCGATGATCAGGTGCCTCTCCCTGATGCTGTGATATAGATCAGCCCTCCGGAATTTAGAACTAGCCCAGGGACGTGTGTGTGCACAGTGAGGGCAACCCTAAATTAACGGAATTCATCCTAAGATTAACGTTTTCTAGTTTTCTACTGCCAGGCGGAGTGAGATCTTGTGATATAAACCAAGTCAATAAAAAGTGACATTTATTTGCCCACGACACATGTGGATTTCCCATGTATTCCCATTTCACTCATTTACTTCCAAAGGGTTCATTCATTTTACAAATACAAACTTTCAGCGTAAGGAGGAAGAATCATTCTTCTAAAAAGAAAGAAAGAAACCAAAATAGAAAGTACAAATTTCTGAACTTTGTGGCTAAGCCTCACCCGTTCCCATATCGTTCACTTCTCGTTTCCACACTGGTGATTTCAGAGTCTTATCAGCAGCTGCCTCTTCCCTTCACATGTCCACTGGAGCATCTCCAAACTTCGGCCCCCAAATTCTGCACACGTGGGGAGAGAGGACTGTAAAATTCCTGCTGTAACCCCTAAGCCAGGACTCAGTATGGGCTGAGTAAGTCAGTAAGTGAACCAACGAATGCAGGAATTTAAATTTTTTTTTTTGAGAAATCAGCAAGGTGATCTGTCCACAAGCAATTTTATTTGATTTGTGAAATTATGTTAGTTTTCTAGAATAGGGGTACACTCACTCCTCCGTGGGGTTCTGAATGAGGGGCTCTCCAGAGCTGTTTGCTATTACCCAGTGATCAGGGAGGGAAAGACAAGTTCCTGGCCATGAAAATTCTCTCAACATAGGAGAAGATGGTGCTCTGTGCAGCGAGAACATGAACAGGTCTGAGGTCCCTTTCAGATTATTCCAGACAGAACCCTCGTCCTCATTCTCCAGGCCCACCTGCTGTCCAATGAAAGGAGGATAAGGAAAGATCTGCATGGTTTGCATTGCTGGGGAGAAGGGCAGTCTCTTAGCCACTTTGGTGGAGAATCGCCTCTATGGTCTTATCCCTGACACTCTTCAGGAATCTCATGACTGCCGTTCCGCCTGTGCCCCTCTCTTCTAAGGCCTGAGGTGGCCCCGGGAGATGGCTCGTCTTCCGGCCCTTTGCTTTGGGTGCGGCCGTGATGAGGTACTTGGTCACCATGGCGAGGTGGTAGCTGCGCAGGGCTGCCAGGGCCTCCACGCACTGGTTATAGGCTGTCAGAAGCTGGCTGTTTCCAGAGGACAGGATGTGGTCCCTCAGGGAAGGAGCGGAGTGAATTTCTTCTATGAAGGCCCTATGGGAAGGAGGCATGTAATCCCTCATTCTGTGCAGAAAATCAGCTGAAAGAAACAAGGCAGAGCAATGCCATGAAACAAGGCAGAACGATGCTGGAGCTCCACGTGGAAAGGTAAGAGAGCCTGTCTGCCTTCCCAGACATCAACACAGCAGATGCTGCTGCTGCCCTCCTAACCGCTCATCCCAATGGCGTCTAATCAACTTGGCTGGCTCTTTTGCATACAGACATCAGATCCTCCAAACGTAGATTGGAGATGAGGCAGGAAAAGAAGCAAGCCCATCACAAATAACTAAGATGGAACCAGCTCTACCGGCCAAGGTATAAATATTTATCATCTACCACATGTGGGCCACATATCTTGCCAGTTACACATGAGGTATATCTACAAATGTAAGGCATGAACCCTTAAACTGATGAGCTAAATACTCTGATGAATTTTGTTTCCTGAGTGCTTCGTTGTGGAGGGAGTGCTAAGGAATAGGAAAGTAATAGTGTTTCTAAGGACAGGAAGATAAAGAACGATCAACTGTTTTAGTAGCAGCCTCTTGAAGTCAAATGGTTTAAAAATCAAATCAATAGATATTTATGGGAAATACAGGTAGACGAGAGATCATTTACAGGAAACTCATTATGGGATTAATATTAGGCATGGTACATCAACTACTAACCTCATCAAACCAAAATTCTGTGAAAAGTGATCATGGTTCTATAGAACAGACTTTTGTGGATGAGACTGGACCCTATGACACCGAATTCTAGTCATTGATTTTTTCTTAATCCAACTTGAAAACTCTGTACCAGGAAGTGCCTTTTTGCAGCTATTGAACATTAGGCTTGATGCCGGCAGGTAAGGAAAGGAGCCATTTCAAGCTTGTAAAACGGCAGAACCCCTCTTCTGGTCTACGTAGCCTTGGCTTGCGGCCACACCATTTTTACGGAATGGGCTTCACGGGAGGAGCCCATCCCCATCCCCATCCCCAGCTGCATCCAGACCTGGCAACATAGTATCACAGCCCTGGATCTGCAGATCTCTCCCCCACTCTGCAGAAGCAAGCTACTGCCTAAGGACCCAAACAAAGTTACAGGGAACAGCTGGAAATATAGGAATGTTTTAAGATTTAGAAACAAAACCCAATATTCAGCTGAGCTCTGATGCTGATTGGCTTGACAGTCCCAGACGGCAGGTGCACAGTCTCCTGGTTGATCTGGAGAAGTATAGACTTCCTGAGAGTTTCATTTACTTACTTGGACATATCAGTTGATAAAAACACCACTGTTCTTCCTCCCTGTTAAGGAAAAAACAAGAAAAAGAAAAACGTCCGACTTACCGCTTTCCTTGCTGTGACGAACACCCAAGAATTCATCAAAGGCATGCAGCACTGTGCTCTGAGCAGCGCTCGCGCCGGAGTAATGCAGGGGCTCTTTGGAGACGCCTTCATATAACAACCCCGCAGGCATTGCTGGGTTATCCTTCCAGCTAGGCGAGAGTAAAAGTCAGAGAGAAGAAGTGGGTGCTAGGAGTTAAGAGTATATTTTCTGATATGGAAACAGAGATTGAGCGAGAAAGTGAACACAATTTCAATGGCAACTTTAGGGCAAGAGGCTGGATATCTTTGTAGGATGTGTACTTAAGCATTATCTTGACCCAACTTCCTAACAGGCCAGCCCTTCTCTTTGCTCATATAAAGGACTGTTCCAGAGAAGTAAAAGATATTTAGAGAGAAATCATTGGCATCGGTCCTATGACATGTTTTTGGAAATTTCAATTATAAAGATGACGTCAGTGCTGATCAACAGGAACCATTAACATAGGGGATCTGGAACAATCTTCACTCCCTCTGCTAATCTCAACCTTGATGACCTTGATGCCCGTAACTCCACAAGTAGAGTTTTGAAAATACATGCGCGTGCACACACACACACACACACCCCCAAACACCGACACAAACACACAAATATACATACAAATACACACACATCTTTTCCCTTCCCTAAAAGTTATAGCTATAACAGTTTTCACATTAAACTTCAGTTCTAAATGCTACCTAACTTCATGGGAATGCCTTTATCAGATAGTGTGTTGATGGTAGGTGTTAATAATAAGGGTAGCAGCAAAGAGAACACAATACAGCCATGCAGATCACCAGAATCTATGGTCAAGGACAGGAGGAAGGACCGGAATTAAGGCTCAGATTAAATGGTTTTTCCTTCCTTCTCTCTCCTCTCTTCTCTTCTTTTCTCTCCTCTTCTGTCGCCCTGATTCCACGTCTTCATCTTTTTGTCCTTGAGTCCCCCTCTTCCTGAGGACCCAAGCCACTTTACTCAGTTCGCTGTCTGACTTTTTATAGGGTCTTGAACCGTCACAGAGTGTATGTGGGTGACTCCACAATGAGACAGTCAGCAGCGCCAAGAACACACCACATCTGCCCTTACGACGCTTTACAGTTTACGTATCACAGTCACATCCATTTTCTCGTTTGTCCTCTTTGGAGTAGATCAAGGCAGACATTTTAAAATCCATTTTACAGATAAAGAAATAAAGACGCAAGGCACTAAGTCTCTAGGACCACGTTGTTAGAGAGAGAGGGAACCAGAACTTGACCCCCAAACTTGTCATTTTCTAGTTTCACTTCCCAAGACCACCCACGGGTAAATTTCTACTTTTACTAAAGAACAGAATCGTTTCCTTTTATTGCCGGGAACCCTGTTGTTAACGGTTTTAAATAACAGGCTTATGTTGATGTCTCTCCTTCTTCCTGTAATTCTACAAGTCATTCTGCTGGAGAGAAGGGAAACACACACATCTCGTACACACAAAAGCCGCAGACAGACTGCTCAACTCGCATCCGTGACCTTTTCCAAATACTTCTCTGAGGTAGGAAATGCTATTGTTTTCTTTGGGGGCTGTTTTGCGTTGCCTGTTCTGTGGTTTCACTGGATGAATATCGTAGTGGCCTTTGCAGTTGTAGCAATATCACTATGGAAAGAGATGACACTGCACAGCAGGGCAGGGGACAAGTCAGAGGAAACCAGGGAGGATTCTGAGTCTAAGATCACAACCTGCTGTAGCTCTTAGGAGAGAGCGCTCTATCTTAAGCAGATATGGAATGGAATCTCAGCTTTGATACTTAGTAACTCTGAGCCTTGGGTGAGTTAATTAACTTCCTGGAGCATCAGTTTCCTCATCCCAGTAATATTAGTATCTACCTTACTGGGTTGTGAGAACTAATTAAAATAATACCTGGTCCGTGCCTGAAAACTATTAAGCATTTGATAAATATTAGCCGTTTTATCATATTATTCACAGTGAATTTGAACCTCTGCTCCCTCCTTTTGTAACTTTGTACAAACCCTTCTGAGTCTCAGTTCTCCTGACTTGTACCTACTTCCTGAAGCTGCTGGAAGAATCAAGTGGATTCCACAAAGGTCTACTGACTCCGCAGAGTTCAGGACACTGGTCCAATAAAATTTCTAAGCAACATTTTATGGGGCAGAAATATTGAAGACCAGACCACTATTGTGTGGTAAGTGGACCAAACACGATGGCTGTACTGGTTCAGATTTTATTCTCTGTAATCCTGTTGATGGTCTCATATAGTCACTTTGGTCTCCTTCTCTAGTTCCTTCCCTTCACGACCACTTCTACGTGCTGGACACTCTCAGGACTCATTCCTTGGGCTTCTCACTACTCTCACTTCCCAAGTGATCTCATCTAAGTCTCCTGGATTTCAAAGCCAACTATATTAGGATTACTGACAAATGTGCACCTGGACCTGGATCTCTGCCCTGTATTCCAGAGACGTGTATTCAACTGCCTACTAGACATCTCCATGGGAGGGGACACATCCCAAACTGACCTCTCGATTCCCCCTTCCTTTGGCCAGACCTGCCCCTCCCATGTCTCCACCTTCAGAGAAAGGAAAATGGCAGCTCCATTCTTTCCATGGATCCGGCCACACACCTCGAGTCCTCTCTGAAGGACCTCATTCTCTTCCATTCTACGTGCAATCCCAGAGCAGATAACTTCAGTCCACATCCAGAACTGCCTGTTTCTCAAGGCCTCTTCTGCTCCTGCCTAGTCCAGGCCACCACCCTGGACTGTAGTCAGAGTTTCTTAGGTGCGTTCCTCGGTCCATTCTATTCCCCACTCAGAAGACAGCGTGGCGATTTGCAACTTCACACAGCTCGTGTCATTCTTCTCAAAACTTGCCTGTGGTGCTCACCCCACTCAGAAAAGGAGCCAACGAGCCTCTACGTGATCTGGTCCCCCCACCGCTTGTATTTCTCATTCTCCCCACATTTACTCCATGGGAGCACTGCTGGGCTCGGTGCAGCTCTTCCTCCAAAAGTGCTTCCACCCCAGGGTCATTATGATGCTTGTTCCTTTCAGGCGGAGCTGGTACCTGGGTGGTTTGCTACTCTTCCTCACCTCCTTCACATATCTGCTTAAGCACCCTTTAGAAATGTGGCATTCGCAGATCACAATAAATAAATAAGGACTTCGGCTACCACCCCTAACACTGCATAATGCTCCATTATCCTACTTTCAAGTTTCCTGTATCTCTTCTTGTTGTAACACATCGAGTATGGTATTGCCTTTGTTATATTTATTTACTCATTATCTGTCTCCCGTGATTAAACTGTAAGCCCCACAGAAATGAAGTTGCTGTTTTTACTGCTCCATCCCCAGCACCGAGAACTGTGCCTGGCATTTTGTCAGCCCTCGCTAAGTATTTGGTCAATGAGTGAATGAAAAACTAGCCCTCTATAATTAGGCATTATCTACGTAGAATATGTAAATCCAAGTGTATTTGTTGAAAGGACCTGGTCAGCTTAAAAGAAGATGATCGAGAAAAAAAGAGCATGAAAGTCAAAAAAAAAATAAAAGGAAGGCATCTACTTTCAAAACCCATATTCTCCAACTATGATGAGATTACTATGAGGAAGAAAAATTGGGTTTCTCTGAATAGCCCAAGGATTGCTCCCATGCATTCTCAGGCCCAAACTGCTGTTTGTGAAGAAAAGGAATTAGTTTCCTTACAAATCTCTGTAGGCAAGTTTATTTTTAACATTTCTTGTAGCATATTTCTAGCAAACCCCAGAAAAGGGGAAGTTTAAACAGGAAAAAAAATAGAAAGGAAAAGAGATGACTTTTATCCATAGGGGCTAACTTCCCTGAGGAATTTGACGTGAGTGAGAAATAAAGGGACTATGTTTTACAGATGGAATTTCTTAATGCTCCTAAATAAAAATGTTTTTTTAAAAAGTCAACAGAAATAATGAGTCAAGCATAAGACAAATCAAGAACACAGGAGCAGATTTAGACTTTTCAAGACAGCCCTACTGGGAACTCTCAACCACCCAGATGCTTTTGGCCACCAACACGTTTAGGATTGGCTACTGGCCACTTAGTTGAGCTACGTGGGAAATAATTTTGAGGATCAGAAATAGAAAAGAGGCCTTTATGTAGATCACAGATAAAAGGCATCACTGACTCAGAACTTATCTTAATGAAAATGAAGTCACCCTTTGGTATCCATTTAACTATGATAGATGGAATTCTAAAAATGTTGTCCCAAGATTCCCATTCTAACTCCTAGAACTATTAATATGATAAGAAAGCATGCCTGTCGATATGATATATCATAAGGCAAGGCAAAAGGGACCTTGAAGGTGTAACTAAGGTCACTAATGAGAGACCTTAACATAGGCAGTTATCCTGGATTATCTAGGGGAGCTTAATCTAATCACACGAGACCTTAAAAGCAGGGAGTTTTCTCTGGCTGATGACAGGAGATCTCTGAATTACCAGAAGGACTGGAAATATCACTGCTGACTTGGAAAGCATACTGGAGGCTTCTAGAAGCTGACAGCAGATTCTGCCAGGAAAGAATGAGAGACCTCAGTTCCCAACCCACAAAGAGCTGATTCTACCAAAGACCTGAATGAGTTTGGAAGTGAATTCTCCCCCAGATTCTCCAGATAAGAGCTCAAGCCCAGCAGGTCCCGACTTCAGCCTTTTGAGACCCTAAACAGAGAACCAAGCCGAGCTCACCCAGACTTGTGACCTACAGGGATGTGAGGTAATAAGTGAGCCTTGCTAAGTTGTGGTGATTTGTTATGGAACAGCGGCAACTAACCCCAACTCAGGGAGCAAACTGAAGCACAAGGAGATTTTCCAGAATTAGGTCTTCCTAAAACGCAGTCTATTTAAAACGTGTTGGAAAAATGGCCCTTTTGTTCTCCCCTCTGATCCTACCAAAGCCTGGCTGCATGCTTTGCTTAATATTTGTTGCTAGAATCTCTATTTTACGATCAGATCTTTGTATTGACCCTGGCTACATGCAAAAGATACAGAGAGCAAAAAGAGTTCCACAGGATGAATAATCCCTTTGTCGGGGTTTCAGGAGTGAAGGGTACATAGGAAGGTGTAAATTGTGAGATACGCTCTCAATTCCACTCCTTTGCTCTTCCCCTTTCCTTCTCTTTTCCCCATAAAACCAGGTACCTGTTACTCTCAAGTTATTCTCTAGAAATTTTGCTTCCACTCACTACCCCTACAATGAGGGGTCCCCACCCAGGCTGGCCTCCCCTGAGAATGTCTCATACTACAGACCTACCCAATCTAGAGAAAATACTTAATACACATGGTCACTCCCTTCGTGCACCCATGGAATATACCACTAAATCTACGGATGAATCAGTACATCTATTGATGTTGGAATTCGGCATGACTCTTGCTACATCCAGACACAGCTTCATATTCTTCCTACCAGCAGCGTTTCAGGCACCTCCTAGTTATCAAGATGGTGCTTTAGATGATGTCTATTTCACATTTTCACCTCTTCCATCCATCACCTCCACCTTTCACTCTTCACCATTAAAACAAAAACAAAAACTTAGTTTCTCTCAGTTAATGTGAATAGGAAAGCAATCTCATTAAAACATGTCACGTTATGACAAATGTATTTAAAATAAGACATGTATCTAAGAGTAGAGTTCTCTATCTGGAGAAATTGCAGGCCAGGTGACCACAGAAGAACACCAGAAGTATGAAAAACTGTCTTTGTTGTAGCTATTCCAAGAATGTTAGAAGGAAGCTTTTAAGCTACTGCCTATGCCTCCACCTGCCTGCATAACAGGCGGGAGAAAAGATACACATAATCGAGCTTTGTGGGTGGCACACTGGGCTGTGTTCCCCTCTGTCATCCAGTGGTTTTCTAAGGTGAGTACATTGAATCGAAAGTGATGGCCTCAGGACAATTACCCTAAACTTAAATATTCAATCCTTCAGTGTCATTTATCATGCAAATGGTTCCCCACTTCTTTTATCCAGGAACGGATCCTGGTGATTCCTTTGTTAGCAAGGGTTACTTGGTGTGTTTCTTCCTCTGGGAAGCTTCTGTCTGTTTCTCCCCTCATAAATCTGGGAAAGGCTACAGATGTCTCATGCAGGAGAAGAGTTGAACTGTACTTACCCAGAGAAGAAGATCCGGATGACTGCGTAAAAGATGTCTGGATCTACATAATCTAGAGGAGCAATCAAAATGTGAACTTTACTACAGGCAAAAAAAGCAATTGGTTCCACATGCACGGGCTCTGCTGCCCTCCCAGGACACCCCCTCTATCTGATCTGCACAGAAACCTGGAGGGAACACAGCAGCAGGAGGGGGAGGAATGTTCCCTTCTGTCGCTCCCCTCACTGGCGCTGACGGGAGGGTTAAACGGTTCCAAATGCTGCCTTTTTCTATTTGTGGTTACTTCCCTCTTCTGCACTTAACAACAATCACCAAAAAGAGAGGTCAAGGCCATCTTTAAAAAATTAGTATTTTAAACAGCCAGAGAGAATGAAAGAATGTGGGAAGCAGAAAGGAGAAAAGCAGAGAGAAAGAATCTGCTCTCTTCAAGGCTTTCAGAAGAGAGGACCCCTGAACCCCTGGGTGCATTTCTGTGTCGTCAACAAAGGGCAGAGAGTGGAGGATCCTCTGCTCAGGCTCTGCCACACTTGGTCGGACACAGGCTCACTCATTAGTCCGTGCAGCTCGTTGTGTGTGTGTCTGTTGTTGTTGTTGTTTCTGTTTGGGGGGTTTTTCTTTTGACGGTGCCACATGTGGGACCTTAGTTCCCCAACCAGGGATCCAACCCACGGCCTCTGCATTGGAAGCACCTAGTCTTAACCACTGGACCACAGGGAAGTCCCTATGCTGCTATTTTGAATGTAAGCCAATGCGTGGGGATAACTGATCCCACTCGCTTGTTAACTTGTGTGTGTAAGGAAGCACGTCCTCACGTTTGCACCGAATTTCTTTTCATCCACTTTTGAACGTTATTCTCTCTTCTTCTCACAATGGGGCCCCTCTGGGAGCTGACATGTTCCTCTCATCCAGATTCCTGTCTATGTCTCTTTGTTTCGGAGAAAAAAAGAAACATCTTTTTGATGAGACCTAAATAATGGCATCTCTACACCATCAATTGACCTTTTCCACCATCACACCTGATCTCTGGTCTTCCATCTCTGTCTTCTCTGAAGCCCCCTGGGCTCAGGTAACTCACATCTCCCATCAGCCTCAGGGCTTCCCAGGGCCTCTGAGGGCTGTCACATCCTCCCTGCTCATTTGCGACACCATCCCATGTGCTGGACTTTTCTCTGGGCCCTATTTCTGGGTCTTTCCCATTTGGTGCTCTGTTCCCACAAATATGCTAAGTACTATGTACAAATTTTTGCTGAAGCAGTAATGACTGGAGATAATTTAATGTTTTACCCAACTTATCATATTTAAGGAGGAAAAGCCAAATGATGACTTCAGTAAATGTGAGATAATTTTTTCTTTTTTTTTTCTGGCTGTACCACATGGCTTGCAGAATCTCAGTTCCCTGATCAGGAACTGAATCCAGGCCCTCGGCAGTGAAAGCGCAGAGTCCTAACCACTGGACTGCCAGGGAATTCCCACATGTGAGATAAGTTTGATGTAAAATTTTCAATAGATATAAAAAAATCCATTCATGATTAAGACAAACAAAAACTTTTAGCTAATTAGGAATAGGAGGGAACATCCTTAAACTGATCAAAGGAAGCCACAGAAAGCCTCCAGTGCATGTTACACTTAACGTTGAAATATTAAAAACGTCTTTTAAAATGTCAGACAAAACCAAGTATCAGCACGTCCATTCAACACCGTGTTAGGCATCCCCTCGCCTGAAGAACAAGAATAAAAATTGAAAGAAAAAAGTTATGAGTATTTAGATGAAAAAACAAAACAATGTTATTCTCAAATAATATGATTTCTACATAGAAAACCTAGATAATCAACAGATCATCATTAGAATGAATAAGAGTGTTTATCAAAGGGCTAGATTCAAGGTTCACACTAAATATCAATTTCATTCTATAAACCAAGAACAAACAGGAATTAGTTCAGTCAAAAGACGCCATGTTGGCTAGAAACAAAAATATAAAGTAACTATGAACAAAGCAGACTGTAACTCAGTCTCTTACGTTGAAATAAGTCAAAGTAATTTAAGAAAATGTGTCTTTGTTCGTGGACAAGGAAACTCAGTATCAATATCCAGGAAAATAAACGTATCAAAGAAGAGTTCTTTGTTTTGTTTATTTTGTTTTTATTGTATATTCAAATATTTAATGTAATTACTGATATGTCTGGGTTATATATACACTTTTATTTATTTTGTCTTTGTCTCCTATTCTCTGTTCCCTTTTTTCTTCTTTTTTGACTTTCATGAAAAGATGTTTTAAATTATTTTATTTCCCCCCTTATTATCATTAGTTTCCCCCTCTTAATGCTATTCTTTTAGTAGTCATTCTTGAGATTACAACAGGTAGCTTTGATTCAACAGATCTACGAAATTGAGTGCTTTGACCACTTCCCAATCAATACAAGGTCTGTAGAATACTTTATCCTCTTTAACCCCTTCGCCTTTTGTGCTATTGTTATCATTTATTTTATTTCGACGTACATTTTAAACCTACATTATTATTGTTGTATAAATTCAGTAATCATCTGAATTTAACCACATAGTTACCATCTCTTGCTCTTCATTCTGTCCTGTATTTCTGTGCTTACATCTGGAATCTTTGTACTTTTGCCCGAAGAAGTCAATCGAATATTATTTTAGTGTGGGTCCTTTGGCAATAAGTTTTCAGAGTTTTTATTTGCCTGAAAATATCTTTGTTTTAGTTTCAAATTTGAAAGATATTTTGGCTAGGTGTGTAATGCCAAATTGGAAGTTATTTTCTTTCTGCACTTCAGTGGTACCATTCCATTTTCTTGGTTTCTTTTTTTCTGTTGACGAGTCTTCTTATTTCTTTAAAGAAGAGTTTTCTATCTGGATAAATTTCAGGCCATGTGGGAAGAGAAGAACGCCCAGCAATATGAAGACATGATTCCGAGAGCACGTTAATGTCTTTACGTTAGTCTCCACCTGTCCATCCGCCCTGATCAGAGGACAGAAGGACCAGATAGAATATCAAAATCAGGTAATTTTTCTCCAAATTAATATACAGATTTAATGCCATTTGAGCAAAATTCTTAACAGAATTTTTTTATTGGGATTTGACAAGCTGATTCTAAGTTTATATGAAAAGCAAAGGGTCAAAGACAGGATGCGCGCCCCTGGAGAAGAGAAAAGTGAGGGGGATTTTCTCTACCTGAAAATGAGAAATACTATGAAGCTATGGTTCATTTAAGACAGATGGTTTTTGTGTGGGGAAAGACAAACAGACAATGAAACAGAATAGGGAGCCTGGAAAGAGATCCAATCATTTAAGAAAATCTGCTGTAAGACAGTGTTAATATTGTAGGTTAGTGATTATTCACAGAAGGGAAATTGAATTTATTTCCTATGTCATACTGTATAGAGATAATAATTATATGTGTATTAAGGGGTGAAAGGTGAAAGACAAACAACATCAACTACAGAAAAAAATGTAGAAAAATATATCTATGACCTCTGATTATGAAATTATATCTTATGCCACACTTCCTAAAAATAAACTGTTACAAAAGAAACTACAAATACTTTGACTATACTTAAATTAAGAACTTCTGCTTTCACAAGGCAGAATGAGAAAAACCACAACACTTGCAATCCATAACTAACAAAGATCACCCTCCAGAGTGTACCCAAAAACTTATTAAAGGCAATGAGTAAAAGATAAAAGACATTTCCAAAAATAAGGAAAGCCATGCATTTCGCAAATCAGGGACGCACGCGATGAGCACGCAGGAGCACAGGCCCTTCCACCCCCATCCCAGACACACAGACGGTTAACTCATTAGAAAACAGGGAGATGCAAGAGCGACATCATCAGCATGGCAGAATAAGAGTTTTCGACTGTCTTCCCCCCAAAGAACATTGTTTTAGACAGTCACCCGTGGATAAGACAGCATTTGTGGAAGTCCAGGAGTCCAGCGAAAGGTTCCAGAACACCACTGGAGCAAAAAAAACAAAAAAAATCTAAGAGTAGATGCACTGAAGAGGGTAAGAAGAATATTTCACTTTACCCACATCACCCCTTCCCCAGGGCAGCACAGCACAGGGCCAAGAGAGACCTTCTTGGCACACTCCTGAGGGTGGCAAGAGTGAGCCTTTGCAGATAGGTAGCGAGCAAGTACAGCGGGACTCTGTGGGATTGGGAGAAAGCAAACACACTTGAGAGTTTAGCACTGCCCTAGGGGAAGCAAAGGAAGAATGTCAGCTCCTGGCCTGGCTTTACAGGATCCAAAGAAGGCATGCACGACGATGAGTACTAGAAATTCTGCCACAAGAGGGAGCAAAAAGATTGGAGCAGGTGTATCCATAGACGTGTGAAAAAGCCTCAGAATCCCTACCGGGGCTGACGGAAGGTATTTCTCTCCCTAAACCAGATAGAGAACATCTATTAACGTGGGGCTGGTGAGGGACAAGGGCCACATAAAAACTCTTGCTTCTGGATCTGATGTGTGTACACTTGGGCTGAGAAGGGCAGTTCCTGAAAGCCAGTGCCATTATCCTCCAGGGAGCATAGAAGACCCAAGAAGACACCTGAGTTACGTCTCCCCCCTTTCCTCCCCTGTGTCTTCCTAGAGGAGTGGAAAAATGGCCCCATGGACTGCAGTTTCTGCCCCGATGGCCAAGCCCAGGTGCACTTAGTGGATGGGGCTAGACGTCTTCCAAAGTTGCTGTTGTTATTGTTCAGAAAAACACAAAACACTTTGGTCAAGTATCTTGTTCTTTTAAATCTAAGTGACTCTCAAGAAAAAAACAATGTCTGCTTTTGATTAGTTCACTCTCATCTCATTCTATCATAAGCATTATTTTTGTTTTGCTTGGAAAACCTAAGGAAACTTGTTTTTTCAACTTTTCAGGGGTAGGGATTTAGGTTTTATACTGAGAAGTGGCCTTTAAACAAAACAAAACTCAGCAAATCCTTGCTTTGGGTCAGTACTAAAGCCACAGACCCAGAATCACCGTAGTATTTTCATATGACATCATTAATGTTCATTATGGTCATCCTACCCAGAAAGGTAAGGCAGTCAATGCTCCATTACTGACACCCAAAACGAAGCACTGTAGGTACATAACTGAAATATACATCTGATCGACCTGACCACCAAACTGTCTTTTTTGGGTAATTCCCACTTTTTTTTTTTTTTTTTTTTTTTTTTTTTTTTGCGGTACACGGGCCTCTCACTGCTGTGGCCTCTCTCGTTGCGGAGCACAGGCTCCGGACGCACAGGCTCAGCGGTCATGGCTCACGGGCCCAGCCGCTCCGCGGCATGTGGGATCCTCCCGGACCGGGGCATGAACCCACGTCTCCTGCATCGGCAGGCGGACTCTCAACCACTGCGCCACCAGGGAAGTCCGTAATTCCCACTTTTAAAGCCACATATTTCCACTGAGTGTCTCACCATCACCTTAAATGTGACATGTTTCAAAGCAAGTATTGTTTCCTTTCCCTGTGTTCCCTATTTACTTTGAAAATCAACCTGCCAACCAAGCAGAACTTGATTCAATCTTCCAAATAACAGATCTTTGCCAGAGGCCTCGTGACATTTTTCAACCAGCTTTGAAATCATACGTATGTGTATACCCTTGACCCCTCCTCCTGCCTTGGCTCACACCTAAGCTCTGCCAATCCTCAGCCCTTCTCCTCGGGGAGTCTTGTTTATTTCTCCTGTGGCTCCATCCCTTGCCCCATTCCTGGGTGTGGCAGCATTGCTGATAGGGTTTAAGCAGCTATAGATGCCTGGATGAGACCGGGGCTTAAATCTGAGGGTAAACAGGAGTTAAGTAGGCAGACGGTGAGTTAGGAAGAATGTCTGAGGCAGAAGGAATAGTCCGTACACGAGCCTTGAAGTGGAAGAAGTTCTTTTCAGGAGCTAAAAGCTAGTGTCAGAAAGAATAAGTGAAGGGAAAGATGATGTGAAATAAATTAAAATTAAAATAGCCTGGGGTCAGTTCATCTTGGGTCTTGCAGAATAGGTTAAGGATTTTGGCCTTATCCTTAGAATAATGGATAAACTAGTGCTTTCGGTTGAAATCTAATGTGATAGACACGTGTAGTTTTAAATTTTCTAGTAGCCATATTTCAAAAGGTAAAAAGAAAAGGAAAAATTAATATCAATACTATATTTTAGTTAACTCCAAATATCAAAAATACTATCATTTCGGTATGTAATCAATATAAAAATTATCAATGTGGTTTTTAAAATTAATTGTTTGAAATCCTGGGTATATTCTTATAGATTTAAAATTTATTTTATACTTAGAGTGCATTTTAATTCGATGCTGAATTTTCCACAGTTAAGTGAAAGGTAATCTTTCTAACAATGAAGCTGCATCTAACAGAAAAGTATGTGACACTGATTCAGTTTTTCGACTTCAATTTCAATTAGCTAAATTTAAATACAATTAAAAATTTAGGGCTTCCCTGGTGGCGCAGTGGTTGAGAGTCCGCCTGCCGATGCAGGGGACACGGGTTCGTGCCCCGGTCCGGGAGGATCCCACACGCCGCGGAGCGGCTGGGCCCGTGAGCCATGGCCGCTGAGCCTGTGCGTCCGGAGCCTGTGCTCCGCAACGGGAGAGGCCACAGCGGTGAGAGGCCCGCGTACCAAAAAAAAAAAAAAAAAAAAAATTTAGTTCCTCAATCACACCGTCCATATAGCAAGTGTTCAGTGGCCGTGTGTGGCTGGAGGTTACCATATTGGACTGTGCCAGGAGGGCAACGGGAGGGTTTTAAGAGTCAAAGTGATGCAACCGATCTGCACTCCTAAGAGTTGGTTCAGGCTTCTGTGAAGAGCATGGATTCGACTAGGTAAAGGACAGATGAGAGAAAGGATTGAGAAGGCCACTGCAGGAGTGCTGGCGGGAGATATGATAGCCAGGTGCAGAGGAAGTGATGGTGGAAACACAGGGAAAGGAAGAGATGACAACAGTACGCCAGAAAGAGACTTCCCTTTGTGGTAATGGAATGTTGTTTTACTTGGACCTATCCTTCCCCTGACAAAAACAACAGAAAGCTGGGTAAATGTGAAAACATCCTAAAGGCCATCAAAGAGCTCAAAAGACAGCAAGGAACCACCGAGCAAACATTGCAAGGGAAAGCAGAAACCCAAGGAGGTAGAAAACAAGACCAGCAGAGATAGTGTTCCCTGAAATCACTTGCCCATCCGGGTTCGCCAGGGCTCTGGTTAGGTGGCTTCTCTGTACGATGGGAGCCCTGGTCCCAGCTTTGGTGAGGAATTTTACACCAGACTCTCCTCATATTATCCGCAGAGCCCCAAATGCCTATACTCACAACTCCGAGTGAATCAGGGCCCCCCTGTACCCCCATTTGCCACAGGAGACAGAATTAGAACTAACTTTGGCACCAAGCCAAAGAGGATTAAAAAAAAATCTGTCCCTGAAAAGTCGTGACCTTTTCTTTTGCACATTTTTAGCCCAAGTTCAGTTGTCGGGTCCTTACGTGTTCAACATGATTTAAGATGATCCAGAATTTTAGAGTGCCAAAGAACCAGGAAGAACCAAATACAAATATTTCTCTCTCCTAGCCCCAAAAGTCTGCCTACAGATGATGTTTCAAAGACAATGAACATTACAAGGTGAAAACAAAATCAAGCATAGAAAAAAACATGGCAACCACTGTGAGGACTGAAAAAGGAAGAGAAGGTTAAAAAACAAGAAGGAAACAGAAACCAGTTTCAAATATTAGAATGACCACATCTTTAGGCGTGACTTTGAAAATTCCTGGAAAGGAGGGTTTGTACAGGAAGGGAGTACACAATTCGTGCTAAAGTTTGGCTCCGAAAGAAGAATGGTTGGGTAAGCTCCATTTGGGGGAGGACAGCAGTGCAGCTGGGCTCTATTTATCAGGCAGAAGAAATTCAACAACCATAAACCACAATCAATCACTAACAAGTCCGTGTGATTCCTTACCCCTTGAAGTTTTTATTGTTCGTGATCATTTTTTTTTTTTAATTGCTGTACGCAGGCCTCTCACTGTTGTGGCCTCTCCCGCTGCGGAGCACGGGCTCCAGACGCGCAAGCTCAGCGGCCATGCCTCACAGGCCCAGCCGCTCCGCGGCATGTGGGATCCTCCCGGACACGGGAGGGGCACGAACCTGTGTCCCCTGCATCGGCAGGCGGACTCTCAACCACTGTGCCACCAGGGAAGACTGTTATCATTTTTATAATTTTACTTTTCTGGTTACTGTGGCTGCATAACAAACCACTCCAAACTCAGTGGCACAAAATAACCATTGTATTATGCTCACGGACTCAGGGCAGGAATCAGGGCGAGACACAGTGGAGATGGCCTGTCTCTGCTTCTCAGTGGTTGGGTCCTCCGCTGAGGAAATGGAAGAGTGAGGATGCCTGGAAAGTGGGAACTCAGACTCATCTGAGGGCTTATTCGCCCCTGTGCTAGGTGCTAATTGGAGCAGCTACAGTTGGCCTCCCTGTGTGGTTTGACATCTTCATTCACAGCCCTGGTGGCCACAGAGTAGATGGAGTTTTTACATGGCGGCTCAGTATACAGGGTGGCAGCTGCAACACTTTTTCTAGCCTTGTCTGGGAAGTCACGCTGTGTCACTTCCGCTGAGTTCTACTGATCGCGAGCATGTCACAAGCCCGCCTACGTCACAAGCCAGGACACGGGCTTTGATGAGAGGAATACCCGGGCCACATTGTAAAGGAGCCCTGAGGATGGATGGCGGTGTTGTGGCCATTTTTGAAAACTGCAGGCTGATACATTCATCTATTTCGCTGCAGTGACTAGTAGTGAAACCTTTAAAATACAGGATGTCGGGCTTCCCTGGTGGCGCAGTGGTTAAGAGTCCGCCTGCCAATGCAGGGGACACGGGTTCGTGCCCCGGTCTGGGAGGATCCCACATGCCACGGAGCAGCTGGGCCCGTGAGCCATGGCCGCTGAGCCTGCGCATCCGGAGCCTGTGCTCCGCAGTGGGAGAGGCCACAGTAGTGAGAGGCCCGCGTACCGCAAATAAGTAAATAAAATAAAATACATGATGTCTGTGTGGGAAAATTTGCCTTTGGGGGACACAAGGGAAATCACCCCATCACCTGCCCAGGCCATCAGACCTCCTGCAGAGGATGATCAAGAAAGCATCAGGGTTGGCCTGGGTTGAATACGTGACTTTGAAAATGAGTGCTAGGGAAGCGTGTGAGAGCCAGACAGGGCTGTGCCACCTTACTGGGACACACCCTGGGACAGGGTGGAGGGCCTCCTGTGACCTTCCAAACCACTCACTGCTGCTTATGCCTAAGATCTGAAGACCCTGCAACGCGCCTCTAGCGGTCTTCACATCCTGAGTAATAAACGCAGGCCATCTTGCAAAACTAAAATCCATCTCCCTGAGCTGGGAGAGCTTGTTTGGCAGGAGACCTACTGATGTGATCGGGAGGAATTTACAATTAAAAATCAGGGCAATGGGGAGATGTGAGTCAAACGTGTAAAACAGGGGCCTTGAATGGAAAGAATACATAACCCGGTGACTTCCGATGGACGTCCCAGAGAGTCTGGGATGACAAAGAAATCTATCCTTTGAATGAAAAGTCACAAAGCTGAGTACCATCCGGTCTCCGGCTCCCTCCCTCCTGCCCCGTTTCCTACAAACACTCTCTTTTTCCAGAATCTGTTTTGTTTTCCAGTGAAGAAGGACTTAGGGGAACTGATACTTAGCTGCTTTTCCCTTGCTAAACAGATCACGCCCATTTTCCCCCTTAAATTTTTGAGATTCTTCTGCTAGGGGAAGTTGAAGAGCTGCCCAGACATTGGAGAGGAAGGCAGTTGCCAGAATAATATGTAACCAGTTGCAGCAAGGGTGGGCCCCTTAAGTGGCCACACTTGTGGTAACCCATCCCTGCACTGGTCACAGACGAGGGCTGAAGAAGCCAAGGTCAGTCATGTCCTCCGGTACCAAGGTCACTGCTGGATAAAGCAGGTACAAGCCATGTAGTGTGCCCTTCCCCTCCTCCCAAGCTTCGTGCAAGACCTCAACGCACAAAGAAATACATGGCAGCCGAAGAGAGGAAATTAGCCTAATCACATGAAAATAGAAAGACTATACCAGGAGAATATCCCTGCCAACTGAGAGATCATTTTCCAATAGCATGAGCGGCAGTTACCTAAAACAAAGCTAGCACAGCAGTGCCACCTCATGGACGTTGCCAACCTCCAGGCCCTTTCTGCCCCGCAAGCGACCCTCAGCCTTCAGGAGCCCCTTACCATGCACTTGTCCCAAGGCTCTGGTGATGTCCTGAATGGAGAGCCGCAGTTGCTGCAGGGCTTGGAGCAGGGAGTCTGGGCTGGGCAGCAAGACGGCATTCACCGCCTGAACCAGGGCCTGGGGATGAGATTCAGTCTCGTAATGCATTAGCATTCACTGAAGGCCCACTGAGATGCAGTGAGCCTCGGAGATGGGGGAATCCAGGAAGGGCAGCCCTCCGCCTGCTGGACTGTGTGACAGGGCTCCCCAGGGAGTGCTTCTAAACTACATTTGGCCATGAGGTCCTTCTCAAAGGAGAATCTTCCTGGTCACCTCCCAGATGGACCTGGTTAGGTCTTTCTGGATCTTTCCACTGGCTGATACTTCGTGTGCCTCTCAGGGGCCTCACTCTGTCATTTTCCTCCTTTCTGCTTCTTGAGTTATTACACATAATACTCCTGCGTCTTGACTCCTGCGTCTTGACTCAGGACGGCCTCACCCCTGAGCTCTGTCTCACAGAAAATCAGAATTGTGGAGCCCTCAGCTCAGACCCCCCCTTCATTAGCAGTCTCGACCTTATCTGAGCTATATTTGGAAGACCAGTATTTTATTCTGTATCTTTCTATGGAATAAACACACGGATGAGAAGTAAAGTGACCCCATAGTTTCACTTCTGAGAGTGCAAGAGGGAGCTATAATAATTGTAGCCCGATCTGGTCACCCTACAGTAGGTACAGTAGGCACCCAGGGAAGGTGGTGAGGAAGGACAGAGATCTAACTTCAATATCTTCAGGCAGGGCATGGATTCTCTGACAGACACCTGACCTTTCTGGGACCTGCCTGACCCCTAAAGGAATTCAAGTTTACAACCCCAGGGCCAGGTAATCTCAAGGATGGTTCATTTGAACTCAGAGCCCTTGCATGGTAGTTCCAGGCATCAGCATCTCTCTCTGTCTCTGTCTCTCTCTCTCTGCTTAATTCCTTTACATTACTCAGGTATTAACTTTCAGACCTGTCATTTCCCTTGGAAAGCTTTGCCCGACCCTTCAAGTCTGAATTAGGTTTTAGACGTCTTTTCATGAAACACGGCACTTTTTTTCATGTTACTCCCTCCATCGATGCACCCTCCTCCACTGGATCCTGAGCCTCTGTGGAAGCCAGAGCAATGTCTGTCTTATTCCCCCAGATATCCCACTGCCTAGAACAATGCTCGTTTGTTGATGGGTAAACGGTCAACTGCGTGTTTTACAGTAGTTTAGGAAAGGTAGATACCTCTGTGGGCCAGAACTTAAATCTCTTTGCTCAACTAACCAAGTAAGATGAGGCCTGTATTGACGAATTCACTGCAGGGAAAGGGCCTGGGTGGGAAGCAAAGCTCAGACTGACTTTTCATTTAGAAAAAAAAAAGTTCTGTGTGTGGGAAGATACCTTAATCCCGGGTACAGCTGCTTTCTCCACCAAAACAGTCACCAGTATAAAACCACGCAGGCTTTCTCCCCCTGGGAATAAGACAATGGGGTCCAAGTTCCTTGGGAGGGACATGACCACGTGGTTAGAAAGGTCTGGACACAGTGAGTACGCACGGCCCAGCGGTGGCCTCGAGTCAGGTAACTGCTATAGTCCAAGGTGGAACCAGAGGTTGATGCTCTCCTCTCCACAGGGCAGCCCGAAGATGGGCCTCTTCCCTCCAGCAACATTCAGGTAGGAAAGAGACAGATCTGCTCCAGCCCAAGTTCACCTGAGGACTCCCAAGCTAGCATGGCCCGGATGGTCCCAGACCATCTCCCCCACCCCCCACCCCCACCCCTGCTGTGGAACTGCTAAAGCACGAGGGGACAAGTAGGGTTGATTCTTCACAGGGCCAGTCCGGGGCCCATTACACCCTTCCCGTTAGGAGCACAGTGTCTTAATGCTGCAGTGACCACAGGCAACAGCTAATTCCATGCTCCTTTCTTACAGACAGAAAACTATGGCCCAAAGAAGCAAAATCGCTTCCCCAGTTGCATCCAGCTGCTTAGTCACTGGACCTGGTCCAGAGCAGTTTCATAGCTCAGGCTAGTGCTCTCTCTCATTAGTCATTTTCCCCCCCAAATTCTGTATTATAATAGTGAAAGCTGAAGACTGTTATAGAGGGATCATTCTTAAATGATCTGTTATCACACGGATTCAAATAGCCCAGAGGCGGATCCAGTCTACAAAACATAAAACTTCATTCCATAAGTCACTTCTGCCTCTAAAACATGAGAAGACATGAAAATCAAACACAAAAGATAACTCAGTCAGGGACCCCCGTAGTTTCAGCAGAGTCACGTTAGTGTGGAAATGGGGTCTTCAGGCTTCATCTCTCCATCTTCTGAGGTACAGCTTTTATACTGAGCCCCTTTATGGAGTTGAGGTTTGGTGACCGGAGAGGCAGTGTCAACTTAGAGGTTAACTGTGCTCCCTGGGGAAACAGGGGCCTAAGAACATCTGGACCAGACTTGCCCCACGAGCTCCAGTCTATGTAATATTTCAAAGGGATTCTGTAGCTGTAGCAGCCACAGCCTGCAATTCGGCCTTTCAGAGAAGTTACAGTGAGACCAGAGATCTTCCTCAGATCATTAGACTTCAAAAAATCACAGAGAATTGGAGAACTGGTGAAGTTTTGGCGTTTGGGGGGGTTTTGGTTTGTTTTTTTGCTCTTCTTACATTGCATTTTACTTGTTTTATTATGTACAAATTGGAAAATGTAGTCAAGAAAATTAATCCCTTAATCTCTACAAAGCAGAGACAACTACTGTTAACTTTGGGGCTGTTGATTTGGCGTACATTTCCTTCTACTATTTTTTCATGCATTTTTATATGTTTCATGCATTTTTATATGTTTTATACGTACAATGTGGTATGCTTTCTCTTTTTTTTGCTTGTTGTTTTTATTGTAAGCTTTTACAGTTAGCAAGAATTCTGAAGTGAGTGAAGGATTTCTGAGAACTTACCTGATTTCCAGGGGTCTAGTCCAATTTCAGTTATTGACAAAAGGAAAGAAAAAGAAGAGAACAAATCAGTTTGCAAACCTGATATGCCTTCTAGGGTCACGTGGACACAGGCATGCACACTTGTGTGCAAATGCACGCACAGACACACACACATCGTGCACAGTTTGGATGTCACGGGTTGTGACTAGACCGTGGGCCTGAGGGGAGCAGAATAGACCACCTCAAATATGCCACTTAGTGGATTGATTATTTTGAATTAAAGATACTTGAGAAACAGCCGGTGCCAAAAGGACACTAGGACCTCTTTGTGCCGCTGAAAGTAGGAAATAAATCTCCCATGTGAAGGTCCCCCTCCCTGTACCAGGAAGTAGAGAGAGACAGGCTTATCACCAGAGACAGGAATTCAGGGCTGAGAAGCCTGTATAAACGAATCTTGTTACTTCTTCCCTAGTTAGCTAACCCAAGCCCCAAAGCCTGTGTCTTGTCAATTCTTCATAAATGCAGTGCTGCCTCATCTAGAAGATATACAAGCTTCCGGCTTTAGTCGCATATTCGAGTCTCATCTTTTTATGGGGATCTAATAGGTACAAAAGTAAATTTGTTTTTCTCCTGTTCCCCTATCTGATGTCAATTTGATTATTAGACCAGCTAAGCAGCCTAAATGGGAAGAAGGGCAAGGTTTTCCTCCCCTACGGTCCTCGGAGCAACAAAGAGGCAGATAGATCTCAATTTACATATCAGCCCCAGAGCATTTAGCCTGTGGCCATCCTGACAATTGAAATTGCTCCTTTTATATACTTGCAATTACCTGCCCCAATGTTTTCAGAGTGGGTTGAGAGGAAGCTCCTGGGAACTGTGATTATTGAACTTGCGTTCAAGTTCACCCCTTCTTTGGCACCATAAATCGGGTAATAAATATGAACATCCCTAATCACAACATAGCTGACAAAGCCTGGATTTTTCCTGCAGAGAGAAGGAAAAGTCAAGACTCTCCCTTACCCGCTTTTAATCTGTGCAAATCCCAAGCACCTTCTCCCGCTCTTACCTTCCTGGGTTCCTAGTAGCCCAGTTGGCCAGAACCACGTCCGAGTGAAGCAGGATAGGAGGGAGCCCCAAGGTCCTGGAGACCTCGACCAAGGGAAGGGCAAGGGTTCTCGGCAGAACCTTGAAGATACAAATCCAGACAATTAGCACATTCTAGAAAGAATGCAGCAGAGGAAGCAATCTGTCTTTTATTCTGGCAATCTTGGGGTAGAGCAACGAGCCGGGGATAAAACTGGAATTATATGAGTGATCTATAGACACACACCTCATTCTCATATTTATTCTGTTAACAGCCTAGTGGGTATATTGTTTATGAGTGCGGTCTGAAATATATGTGAAGATTACAAAACTGGAACACACACACTTACACATAGGGTATAAAATAATCTCTGAATATTGTGCAGAGAAGGGCCTGAGCAAATGTTTAAGCATAAATGGGGGCTGAGTTGATGAGCAGTGGGAAAAAATCTCTCTCTATCTATATATATATCTCCAGAGAAATAGATCAGACAGATATGTAGCTATCTAGATATATGTGTGTTTTTGTGTTGTGGGACTCGAGGGACATTGTTCCAGATAATGATTAAGAACTCTCCAGACAATAGGGGCTTCTTAGACAATGGGTGAATTTCCAGGATGTCCGGCCCCCTTCCGAGAAGGAGGGGAGATAACAAAATGTAAAAAAGGTGTCTGTCAAAGACCAATCAGACAGCTGGGGAGAAGGAGGGAGATAACAAAATGTAAAAAAGGTGTCTGTCAAAGACCAATCAGGCAGCTGGGGACAAGTTCCCTCTCTGGTCCGAGCCTAAGCCGGGACCAATCAGCAGGAGAACACAACCAAATCTATAATTTACATACGGGGAAGTGGGAACCTATAAAACTGACATATTCGCGCCCAAAAGGGTTCCTTCTTCGACCTCCTGCGTGAGGACCAAGGAACCCCGGTGCACCGGCCTTCAATAAACCTCTTGCGTTTTGCATCGACTTCCGACTCTTGTTGTTTCCTGGGCGAGTCGAAACTCCTAGGAGACCGCGCAGGTCTAACAGTGTATAGTCTTAGTTTTAGGAACATATGCGTATGCGTTTGTATGCAAGCGTGTGTGTGTGTGTGTGTGTGTGTATCCTCTCCTCAGGGAGGGGGATGGGAAGGATAGAACGCTTCATCAAACCCAATAACAACTTTGAGTAAGTCACCTCAAGACAGTCCCCATTCAACCCCTGAGTTATCCTAGGACACTCTAAAGAACCCTATATGCCCCAAAATCCAGAAAAACTACCCACGTGGGTACCAGTGGGGGACTCCAACCACGAACAAGGCTAAACTAGTCCAGATCCAAAAGAACATTCTTATGCTTCCTGTCTCCCACTTCCCATTTTCCTTCCCCTTAATCTACTCAAAGAAGTCCAGCTTCTGCCTTAGTTTTCCGTTAGATTTTTAGAGAGAGTTGGGACAGAACTGTTTCTCAGGTAGAAAACAATAAAGAGCTTTAAAGAGTTGTCAGATTCAAACCTAAGGCCAGCTTCCCTTGGGGGGCAGTGGATGAGTAGGGCAGCGCAGAAGCGAGGTGTCTCCACAGTGAGGAAGCGAAAGGAGGAGATACAAAGAAGGTAAGAGATGGCCCGAGGCAGGGGTGGGGTGTGACAGGGGGCTCCCACCCCTTCCCCTCATTGAGGATTGTGGTTTGGAGAACGGAAGGAGGGAAGCCCATTGGGATGTCCTGTCGTATGTGCCTAGATCTCAGACTTTCCAACATCAGACACATGACTCTTTTTAAAGAGTCTGAAGCAGCTCTATGCTTTCCTCTTCTCTCCTCTCTTACTTTCCTTTCTTTTTCTCACTGGGAGTCTCCTGTATTTACTTGAGAGAGAAAAGGTAGAATCAACCCAGCAAACAAGATAAGCACAGGCTGCTGACTCAAGAAGCAGGAAGTACTAGAACAAGGGTAACACCCGCATTTCTGGAGAATGTCCATTTATAAAAAAATGCAGCTAATAGGAATTTATCCTGCAGTTAGGGAAACAAAGACTTCACGTTCCAAGTTTCAGATTGAAACTGTAAACAGTTATGAAAAGATTCAGAAGAGATTTACATGAACTATTGAGAGACACAGACCAATATTTGGTAGATAGCAAGCAACATTCAAGAAAGGAAGATTAGTGTTATAAATGGCAATGTGTGCTCTTCCCCGCTGGGGAAAGAAGGTTACATTAGTGAAATCAGAAGGTCTGAGTTGTGGCCCTGGATTTTCCATGAACTTGCTATCTGACCTTGGGCAAGGAATTTAACTCCTGTAGTCCTCAGCCATCTGTAAAATGGGCACAGCATTGCTGTACTTACCTTATGGGATTGTGAACATTGACTGTGATTACGGATGTGTATAAGAGCACAAACTGCTGTAAAATGGAAATCATTAAGTTTTCCGTGACACCTCAGAGCTTGCCTTCAAATGCAGCTCTTCACAATTCTTGGAAGAGGGTGAGTGCCAGAAAAAACAATATTCAAAAACTAATGAGAGGGCTACCAGTTCTAAGGAAAATTAACCTCCTGGCCAGGGGAAAAAGGTGTTTTCATTTAAATGGGCCCTTTGCCCTTCCTTCACCTCATACCCAAAGGAAAGAACAAGAAAGGACCCATTTTCCAGGCAAACAGAGAGCGTTTGCCAGGTGCAGCAGACCTTTGCAGAGAGCGTCCTCCAGGTGCAGCAGACCTGCCAGATGACAGGACAGGTGTCCCTTTGTCCCTACCTCTTTGGGCTGTGCCTCTCCATCCTGCCAGACATATCCCATGGTAATAAAGGTTAGGACCAGGTGTGCCAGCCGCTGTTCCCGGTAACCCGTGAGGAACTGGCAGTTCAAGAGGGGCATCTGTTCAAGAGAATTTCCAGAGATTACCAGCTGCAGGGGTGTGAAGGGTGCAGGGGTTCTGTGGCTTGAAGGGGTTATATTTCAGTGACGGGGATCCACACACCCCCTCTCTACCCTGATCTTAGGACACTGCGGTAGAGGAGGTATCCCAGATGATATTGTTCACGAAGTACCTACACCAAATTGTCCCCATGGTTGTGCCGGACACTGGTCACCATCACTGACAGCTTGGTTAGAGTGTTCTAGAATAACTCAGTCCCAAGACTGACATCATTTATTAAACGGGAGTCTCCCGGGGCAACTTTTACAATCCTGCCTTATCAAAGCACCTCTGCATAACGGGTACCATTTAACCCTAATAACAGCCCTGCTGCTGTGGGCGTTACTGTCTCTGTTTACTCTGTTTAATTCGTAGGTAAAGAGTACACGGAGGCCAGTGGAGTTAGGAATCCGATCAAATCCCTTAAGGGAGGTTGCTGAGCGGGAATAAGAGGTTGTTCAGTCCTTGTCCGAACACTCCCCGTGACCCTGTGACCTCTCCACGCCCGCTCCCTCCCTGTCAAGATGCGTCATAGAGAGGTGTAAAGGTGATGTCGTTGAAAGCAACACCCTGTACACAAGTTAGTTATTACTGACAGCCCTGCCTAAGCAAATATTACCAGTTTCTCAGTTTTCCCCCGGCCAACCCTGCCTGTCTCGGTTGACGTCAACAGCCTCTGAGCTCCAGCTTCCCTGTACTTCCCCCTCGGCTTTCCTCCGTCCCCTATCCCTTCCCCAGCTCTAGACACAGTCTGATCTAGTTCTTCCCAGGTGCCCCTCTCCAGGATCCGAAGCGCCAGAAGGGGCGGCGGTGGATGTGTGTATCTCTTTAAGCTCCGGGCTCTTAAACGATGAGTGACAAGTGGGCTGGGACCGCGGTTCCCCAAGCCCAGCGCCCGGCAGCCGGAGCCGCAGCCTCCCCGATGGTAATCCTTCCTCCGCTGGCCCCTAGGGGGCAGCCTTTCTGAGTCTGTCCTCACTGTGCCAGACTGTTTATTTCACCCTTAAAATTGGCTCTGAGATAGAATCGCGAAAGTTCTGTGCAGAATCGCGAAAGTTCTGTGCCTTAGGGTGTGTGTGTGTCTATTGGAGGGATTGCTGAGATGTTGCATTTTAACAGGAACCAGCCTGAGAATTATAACCACAGTTATAATGTATTCAGTTATTTCTTCAGCACTTATTCTAAGGCAGTTACTCAAGTGTCCAAGGCATAGTGCGAAAAGCGTCCCAAGCAGGTTGATACTCCATTTTCCCCCAAACCCACAGGCCAAAACTGAGGGTCAGAGCGGGTAAGATATTTGCCCAGAGCCACAGAGCCAGGAGGGACTGAGCCAGGGTGCTAGTTCAGTTCTGCTGACTACAGCCTTGCCCTCTGAAGTCAGCACTGCCCGAAAGAAATATGAGCCATACGTGTAATTTGACATTTTCTACCAGCCACATTTTAAAAATAGCAAAAAACAAAAAAGCCCCAGGTGGAATTAGTTTTAATAACATTTTATCTAGGTCAATGTATGCAAAATGTTTACACATAATCAATATTAAAAATATCGAGATTTTTACACTCTTTCTAGTAAGTCTTCAAAATCTAGCGAGTGTCTCACATGCCAACTTGTCCTGGCCACATTTCCACTGCTCAGTAGCCATCAGTGGCTACTGGCTACCTACAGTGCAGCCTCAAGGTAAAGGAATAAGGTCCCAAGATGTTCTGGGGTCACCTTCTATTTTTCCCTGTTCCGGATTTATAATCAACTCTTTCTCCGAGAAGCCCCAGTTCCATTTATTGGCAAAGAGTTCCAATAAATGGACACTGGGTTTGCTCTTTGCTAGTGGAATGCTACTGTTTCTAGATCCCTCACAGTGGACAAAGCTAGGAAATGTGTGTTCTCTGTGTGTGTACACGTATTACGTACACATACATACAATGCTTGTTTACCCATCTATATATCCATAAAATGTGTGTGTGTGTATATAGACATTTTAGTATCATATGTATATATGATGCTAAAATGCTAAACATGTCAGACGTCTCCAACTCTTATCTGGTGTCACAGGTTGATCTTATCTTTCCCCCCTTGCTAATTTATAACTTTCATCTCTGATGGTGAAATATTATCCACCATTCATTTACTTATTTATTCATCCTAACATTGGGTTGGCCAGAAAGTTCGTTTGGTTTTAAGTACAAATAAAAGACATTTTTCATTTTCACGAAGAACTTTATCGAACAACATATTCACTAACCGAACGAACTTTCTGGCCAACCATATATATATATATATATATATATATATATATATATATATATATATATATATATAAATGTCACATGAAAGGAATCATACGATAGGTAGCCTTTTGGTTCTGACATGTTTCATTTGGCAAAATGTATTTGAGGTTCATCCATATGGTTGGATAAATCAATAGCTTATTCATTTTTGTCACTGTACAGCGTTCCAATGTGTGAATGCAGGAGTCCTCGTTCAGACTGCTGTAACAAAGCACCATAGACTAGCTGGCTTAGAAACAACGGAAATTTGATTCTTACAGTTTTGGAAGCTGAACGTCCCAGATCAGGGTGCCAGCATGACTGGGTGCTGGTGAGAACCGTTCTGCTGTCTTCTTGCTTCATCCTCACGTGACAGCAGAAGAGGGCCAGAGAGTCCTGGGGTCACTTTTATAAGGCATTCATCCCATTTATGAATATCCCATTCTACTTTCATGACCTAATTACCTTCTGTGTTGGTCAATTTGATGTGTCAACTTGACTGGGCTAAGGGATGCCCAGATACATTATTTTTGGGTGTGTCTTTGAGGATGTTTCCAGAAGAGATTCTGGAAGACATTGGGAGACTGAGTAAAGCCCATCACCCTCACCAATTCGGGTGGCATCATCCACCCTGTTTAGGGCCTGAATAGAGCAGAAAAGTGGAAAAAGGGTGCATTTGCTCTCTGGTTGAGCTGGGACAGCTATCTTCCCCCAACATTAGCACTCTTAGTCCTTGGATTTTCAGACTCGGACTGGCAATTGCACCACTGGCTCCTCTGGTTCTTGGCTTTCCTGGGCCTCCAACTTGCAGGTAGAAGGAAGATTGTGGGACTTCTCAGACTCCATAATCATAATCATGTGAGTCAGCCACTCCCAATAAATCTCTTTCTACACATCTCTGTATTGGTCTGTTTCTTGGGAGAACCCTGACTAATACACCTCCCGAAGGCCCCACCCATAACAACATCATGTTGGGGATTAGGATTTCATCATATGAATTTGGGGACCACACACACATTCAGGCCATTGTACTCAGTTTAACCATTCCCCTGTTGAGGGACATCTTGGTGGTTTCCGGCTTACGGGATCATTTACCCACAAGCTTTTCCAGGCACATAAATTTTCAGTTTATTTGGGTAAATACTTAGGAATGTGATTGCTGGGTCATATGGTAAGTCGATGTTTGCCTTTAAAAGATTCTGCCAGATTCTTCTGCATTCCCATCAGCAAGGTGAAGTAGAGTCTCTTTTGGTTTATAGCCTCACCAGTGTTTGATGTTGCCAGAGTTTTAAAAAAACGTTAGCTGTTCAAATAGGTTTTAAATTGCCTTTTAGTACTTATTAATATAGATACATAGTCCTATGTTTCTCTGTAAGTCACCTAGTTTCATTTTTCTTCCTTCCTGATTAAGACTTGCAAAACTTTCCTCTTATTCTACAAACTCTGAAGTTTCACCAGGATATCCATGGGTGGTCCCCCGCCCCCATTGTCTTTCTGATAGAAGTACTCCAGTCTTTCATAAGAGCTGAAAAATTGTTTTTATGCGTTTAAAGCTTTGCTTTTTCTTCACCCACACTAGTCTACTTGTGGGACTTCTGTTCTGTGGAATTTAGATCATCCATTTCTCTTTTTCATATACTTTTATTTTTCTGATGCTGGCATTTAATTTTTGCTTTCTGCTTTATAAAACCGTTTCAAGGAAGTCCCTAAATCACCATTATTTTTCTATAATCAATGTTTCCCTCATTTACTCGGGTCGCTATTGAGCTTTTTGTTTATTTCTTTGCTTTCCAATAGTTCCTTTTACCGAGCAACTTTATTGATTTTTATGAAGTACATATACTGAAGACATTAATGCAATTTTTAAAAGCACTGATCTCATCTTTTGGCTTCTGTCGGAGACCAAATGTCCTGTGTCTCCCTCATCCTTCTTGACTTGCTTATTCTCTTCATATCGTTTGGTCATTTGGGGTTATCCATTCGTGTTCAGGAATGGAGGCCAGGGTTATCAGAATTAGTAACTATTAGAGCTTCCCTTATCATGTTTCCAGAATACTTCTGAGCTTCCTCTTGTGACCTTCCTGTGAGTCCACCAGCTGTCTGTAGTGTTTTGTCCCAGAGGGCTGGAGAAGGGGGACCCTTCCTGGAAGAAGATGGTTGAGTCTAAGCCAGTTAACAAGTTTTTGTCTGTCTTGTTTTGTTTTTTACCAACATACGGATAGGGGCCTTGGGGGCCTTCTAAGAGTAAGGTGGTTGGCCTGGAGGTACTGTGAGATTAGAAGTACAAATTCACTTTCTGTCTTGTCTGTGCCAAGTAAAGGCCTCAAGAGGAAAAATGTCTTAGTCTGTAGCTCTATGTGTGGTCCTGGAAGCCACAGTATTTGCTTCTCATGATGGTTTTCCAATGGATTCAGTCTCCATCTGTGGTGGTGAAGTCTAGAGAGTGGTTTTATCCAGTTAGTTGTTTTAGAACTAATTAGAAGCATAGGGAATGGCCACGGATGTTATATTAGTTTCCTGGGGCTGCCCCAAAGAAGGAACACAACAGAAATTTATGCTCTCACAATTCTGGGAGATGAAAGTCTGAAATTAAGGTGTTTGTGAGGTTTGTTCCTTCCGGAGGCTCTCGGGGGAGAATCTGTTCCCTGTTTCAGTCCAAGTTTCAGGTGGTTGCCAGCAACTCTTGGGATACTTTAAGGGCCTGTAGATGCAACACTCCAGTCTCTGCCTCTATCTCCACATGATGTTCTAACCTGTGTATCTGTGTCTCTGTGTCCAAATTCCCTTCTTGCTCTAAGCATGCCAGTCCTAGCGAACTTAGAGTGCACCCTAATACAACACACAGGACCTAATTTAACTTGATGACATCTGCAGAGACCCTATTTCCAAATGAGGTCATCTTCACAGGTTCCAAGACACAATTTCTGGAGAGAAACTATTCAACACAGGAGAAGTATCAGGGGGATTAATTCCACTGCAGTACTGAGCTGTATCCCCCATGCCCATGTTTACAGTGACCAGAAATTAGCTGCACACTCCTGGCCTTTCCTCATTGACACTTAACCTATGAGAAGCACCGATTCAACAAGTTCTTCACTTCGTTTATGGAGGTTGAGTTACATAAAGCCCGAGGAAAACCTTGTACAGAGGACCGTGAAGTTCACATATTGAACTTGAATCTACCTTCCTGCAAACTGCCCCTTGCCTCTGTGCGCTCTTACTCTGAGATGGGAGAGGGAGCCTCGGGGGTGTTCTTTGTGCTTTGGTTGAATGCTTGGCATGGGTACAATAGACTCATTTCTGGATCTGATATAATTTGATTAATATGGTACGAAAGTCCTTAAGGGTTTTATTCCATCATTTCTCTGGTTTTCCCTCACTCAGATATCTCCTTTTTTCTTCTTTTTGTATTTCTTTGGTCATTTTAATGAGACTTTAGGCAGCAGGAAAATAAATTCTTAGGCTTAGTTTCCCATCTTCATAGACACTGAAGACAGTGTCTTACATCTCTTACAGGGTTTTAAACCTTGTGCTTGCACTTAGCAGGCATTCCATAAGTATTTTTAAATGAATTTGTAATTATAGACATGAAATATGCATACGTCAGTGAAGGAGAATTTTGGAGGGAAAACCTCTTATATGTCTAAAATCACATGGCACGCCAATTGGTGAGATTAAAACAGATGGAAAAGAGACGAGATGGAAGTGTAAATATAAATATCGAACACTGTTGTGTGGCAGGAAATACAAAAGCACTATTGCAAAAGTCATTTAGTTTTCACAACAATTCTAGGGGCCCCGAATTTCTCCCATTTTATAAATATGAAAACAGAATAAGTAACTCGTTAAGTCAAAGTTTATAGCGACTAAGTGATAAAACCAAGAGTCCAACTCAGGTCCTCCTGAGTCAAATCTGTGTTCTTCCTATAACACCTTCTTCTTATTCCTGTGGGGTCATGTCAGTTCTCCCAGGACCAAGGAGTTTCACCGTTCCTTACATAATTTGGGGAAACATTGCTCATCTTGTCTCATATGTGGCATTTACAGACTTATCAATGATTTCTGAAGAATCTGCCAGCCCTGACTTTATAACTGGGAAAGTCTCTTGACTCAACTATTCTGTGAAACGCCGACAGTAAATCAATGTGGCTTCACTCATGGGGAGGGGAGCCCTGACCATGTGGCTTGGCGTGAGGGCACTGAGAATTTTCACACCTGTCCTTCCCCAGCTAGGTCTTATTCATCAGTTTCCTGACACTTCTCAACCAGACTGTCTTTCTTCTTTAAACACATGCTTGTTGAGTGCCCAGGAACTGTTCTGTGCAGGCTCTGGAAATTTTAGGGAAACACACTTGTCATACCAGAAGCAAGTGTCATTCTGCTCATGATGAAGGGTGAGATAGTTTTAGTTTCGTGGATAAACTCAACAGCAGTGATTGGTCAGCTGACCCACTTCCACAATGCTGAAAAAGGAAAATGGTGTGAGGATGAAAATAGGGTAGTGAGAAGGGGTTAAGGAGAAGAATACAAAATGTTTGGGGCTTCCCTGGTGGTGCAGTGGTTGAGAGTCCGCCTGCCGATGCCAGGGACGCGGGTTCGTGCCCCGGTCCGGGAAGATCCCACATACCGCGGAGCGGCTGGGCCTGTGAGCCATGACTGCTGGTGTCCAGAGCCTGTGCTCCGCAACGGGAGAGGCCACAGCAGTGAGAGGCCCGCGTACCGCCAAAAAACAATACAAAACCTTTTACCTCGTTCACTTGAGCTCGAAGCTGGTGACTCCCAATCAAGTGAGGCAGTCGGTTGGCAATTTCCATCCAAGGTCTATAGTGATCAGGGAGTTCTTTCTGCATTGAAAAAATAAAAATGTCTCAGTATTTTAGAGCTCTCTGGGAAGCAGCTTCGTGTAGTAGCTCTTTTCAGATTTCAGTCTTAAGGCAGAATTCAGGTCAATTCCATTCAACAAATATTGAGAATTCACTATCTGCTGTACCCTATGCTAGGCACTGCAGATACACAGGTGACTGATATATAGTCCTTGTGGTGAGGGAGCATATGGTCTAGTAAGGATAAATAAAATGTAATCAGACATACCCAATGCAGTATAATATGTTCAATTAAGAATATGTGTAAGCTTAACAACCAGCTGAAGAGGAAGTAGTTAATTCCATAAACTGTGCTAGGGAATAATGGGAAATGGTCATAGAAATATGATAGTTGGGGCCAGTAGTAGGGTCTGAAAGTGACTTTTCTAGTTGGAACTTTTAAGATGGGAAGCCAGTGAAACAGAGGAGATAGTGGATAAATAGAGATAACTGTGCTTCTTGGGATTACAGATGATTCAGTGTCACTAGAATATAAAGTTCAAGAGAAAGGATGATGGAAGATTTGACCAGAAAATCAGATCAAATATGCTTTTTATTGACTACATAAGAACTTTATTTTTTATGTATGTTGGTGACATGATTCAATCTGAATTTTAGGAAGATAACTTTGCTTTGGGATTTTAAGGTATAAAGTCAGATTAGGAAACCTTTGAAATATTGTCTGAAAATTAAGCTTAGGCAATGGCAGTGAATTTGGAAAGGAGAAGGTATGTATTCAAAAATATTTGGAAAATAAAATTGAAATAATTAAATTTAGAGGCAGGGATGGGGCTAAAGGCGAGGTGATCCCTAGCCCAATAGCACAGTTTATTTGCCCACTCTGGGTCGTCGGTTTAGCCAAGAAGAACACAGGTTGGATTTCAGCAACCCTGACTCTATCCCAAGAAATGGCAAACTGCAGCAAACTACACTCATGAATAAGCTTTTATTAGGACACAGCCAAGTTCATTTGTTTCCACATTGTCTACAGTGGCTGTCACTTTACAATGGCAGAGTTGCATAATGGCAACAGAGATCATATGGTCTGCAAAGCTTAAAATATGTACTATTTGACCCTTTACAGGAAAAGTTTGCCAACTCGTGACCTGTCCCCAGGGTCTGGGCCTCCTTTTACAGAGTACAGTCTGCAAGACTGAAATGTTGTGTCTCTGGGTTAAGAAGGAGTTAAGTGAGGATGATTTCCATGTTTCTGAATCAGATGACTGAATGAATTGTTGAGAAGACAGATTGAAACAGAAATGCAGGTGGAAGTCAAAGAGAGGACATGCAATAGTGAATTTGTTTTTACATATGTCCAACCTAAAACATCTGTGGAATGTCAAGATATGGCTATGTACTCGGCAGTTGGATATACAGTTGGAAGCTCAGGAGAGAATTAATATTAGAAATATACAATCAGGAGGCGTCATAGTAGTGCAAATTCTGCATTGTGGTAAAAACCACAGTGGGTACAAGACCATTCGGGAGAAGTTGCCAAGTGGAGGGAGAAGGCTTAGATCAGCGCACTGGGGGGATACTTACAAGGCAGGCAGAGGAACTGAATCCAGCACAAAGAGATATGTATAGAGGCTAAATGAGCCAGAAGAGAATCACCCTATAAAAGTCAAGACATTAGAGGATCTCTCGGAAGCAGGGATTCATCAGATGGCCAAATGCATCATTTAAGTAAGGTTACCCCTTTGGAAGACAAAACTAAAGAGTCACTAATATATCAATATATACACCAGTCTTTCCACATATATGGCATAGAAATTCAGGTCAGGGTCATGGAAACAGGGTTCAAATTTTAGTGTGCTGAGGAGGGAAGAAAACAGAGATTGGAAATGTGAATTACTTTTTTGGGAGAGCCATAAGCCATCACAAGGCGACAGTTTGTGTTTGAGAGCTGTTTCCACTTTCGAATGGGAAACTTGAGTGGTTTACAGCCTGCTAGTGTATAAGAGGCAGAGATTGAAGAGAAAGGAGAGAGGGAATAATTAAAAGTAAAGGGTCGTGAGGAAGAAGAGGAGGAGAGGAAGAGCCCAAATGCAGCGCCTGGCTGCGAAGAGCTGGAAGGAGAAAGTCTGGAGTTTGAGGGATTCATTTCTTATGAACTCAATTTCTCCGCAAATGGTGAAGATTCAGGTTACATGACTTGGGGAGAGGGGTGGGTGTTCAATTAATTATCGGAGGGAAGGGAAGAGGAAATTAAACATAAAAATGCAAACAACATAATATATTGCAATATAGAATATGTGTATTATAATACACTATAATGACTTTCAAAACCCAGGGAAGTTTGAAAACTATAAGTTTGGAGTGCTGTAGATCTGTAAGTTACCAATAAGTCACTTGCTGGAGATCCTCTGTCTCTCAGACTCTAAAATAAAACTAGGTGAATCTAACATCCAATACACAATCTTTGAAAATTATAGACTTTACTTAATCCTCTGCTTCCTATCTTTGCCCCTGAATCAATTTAGGACAAATTGGGCACCCTTTACTACCTTTCTCGACAAATCAAATTACACCAAACATCATAATTTAACATTTTTAATATAGATATTGTGCAGGAGGGGGCGATTTAACCCTCTACTCCTCTTGAGTTCTTGTGTCAGGAGTCAATAAAATTGACGCAAAACAGATTAACAGGAGAAACAGAAAGAAATGTTAGTTTGTACGTACAGAGGTCTCATAGAAATGGGACCTAAGAAGTGGCCAAAGCAGGCTTTTATACTTTGTAGACAAAGAGACAATAAATCTGTAAGGAATGGACAAGACAAAGAAACTTAGGCTTCAGGTGCTTATCTAAACAGAGTTTGGTCTTGGGGTCGTCAATTAAAGAAGTAACAGGGTTTTATTTATTCAGGCCTCTCACCTTGAATTCCCTACCTCTGGTGGTAAGGGTGTCCTATCTCCAGATGCGTGGAGGGTACCTTTCATAGGAGAGATTTATTTCCTGCTTTTAGGGAGACAGAGAAGAGGGTCAAATTTCCTCTTAAATTGACTGTTTCTTAAGTAACTTTCACCCAAAATAATCAATATGCATTGAGGCATATTCGTGGGTGACTTGCCCCAGGCACCAACAATACAGATATTCACAAAGAGGAAATCACACCGTTCTCCTCAAGCATTCCAAATCCAGTACCTCAGCTTCTGAGAGGTAGAGTCCACTATGCTCCCCTACTCTTCTCCCAGAGAGAACATTTATAAGCATAATGGTATAATTTTCCCTAGCAGTGCTCAGCGGTAGTGCAGAATTGAAGAAAGCCGCTAATTGACCCGAGTTTGGGGATTTACAGAGCAGTGGCCGAGCTGAGAATGCTCGCACACATAAAGGCAGAGAGATTTATGGTAAACTGACTCTGAACTGGCAGCTTGTTTTTCTTCTCGTCTATATGATGCATATGTTTTATGAACAAAAACTGAATGCATCTACAGAGACAAAGGAATATAATATTTATAAAAGAAAATCACAGAAGCAGACTCATAGTATTCAGAACCCCTTTTAAAGTGGGTTTGAAGAAAAGCTGTAACTAAATCTGTCCTTCCTTCTTTGATGCCTAGAGAGGGGATCGTGTTCTGAGAATTAAATTAGAGCACCCTGGAGAATTCTCTGGCAATCTAGGGGTTATGACTTGGCACTTTCACTGCAGTGGCCCAGGTTCCATCCCTGTTTGGGGAACTACGGTCCTGCAAGCCATGATGAATAGCCAAAAAAAAAAAAAAAAAAAATTCAAGCATCCTGGATTTCTGCTTCCGGGCTTGCGTGGGAATCCTTAAATACTACACTTTGCCTCAATCTAAGCAGCACTCTATTCTTGAATACCTCTTTTTCTTTCCCCTTAGATTCCTAGAGGCTTCTTTTCCTTCCTTCTTCTCTTCATCCTCTCCCTTCTTTAAAGAGTTCTAGTCTTTGGACTCTGGTATCACCCCACAAATGTAAGAAAACCATGAGCTTTGAGAACCTCTGGGTTCTCCGAGTGTGGTTCCCATCCAGCAGCATCAGCATGATGTGGAAACTTGTTAGACATGCAAATTCTCGGGCTCTGCCCCAGACGTACTGAACCTGAAACCAGCTGCCTGTGCTTTAGCAAGCCCTGTAGGTGAAGCTACAAAGTTTGAAAGTTCGGTGTACCCCAAAGCTTGAAAACCACTGATGTGGGGACCTCAAAGGAAAGGGAGAAAGGATTTTAAAGCTAGTTCATAATCCATTAAAAATGTATTCACCCTAAGTGTCCATTGACAGATGAATGGATAAAGAAGATGTGGCACATATATACAATGGAATATTACGCAGCCATAAAAAGAAATGAAATTGAGTTATATGTAGTGAGGTGGATGGACCTAGAGTCTGTCATACAGAGTGAAGTAAGTCAGAAAGAGAAAAACAAATACCATATGCTGACACACATATATGGAATCTAAAAAATAATGGTTCTGATGAACCTAGGGGCAGGACTGGAATAAAGATGCAGAGGTAGAGAATGGACTTGAGGACACGGGGAGGGGGAAGGGTAAGCTGGAACAAAGTGAGAGAGTGGCATGGACATATATACACTACCAACTGTAAAATAGATAGGTAGTGGGAAGCAGCTGCATAGCACAGGGAGTTCAGCTCAGTGTTTTGTGACCACCTAGAGGGGTGGGATAGGGAGGGTGGGAGGGAGACACAAGAGGGAGGGGATATGGGGATATATGTATATGTATAGCTGATTCACTTTTTTATACAGCAGAAACTAACACAACATTGTAAAGCAATTATACTCCAATAAAGATGTTAAAAAATAAAATATACTCACCCATTCAATGGGATTTTCCTCTAGAGACTGAATAAAATATTGAATTATGTTACTTACTTTTTGATTGCCAGATCTTGTTTTAAGTTACAGTATGGGGGGACAGGATCAGTTGATGAGTTTTTCACTAAATAGCACCCCTTTTGGTATTAGTTAATACTTATCTATCACATCTATTTCAAAACCTATATACAATTTCAATATTCTATTAATGAATATTGGTAATTGCTTACAATTTTTCACTATCATTAACAAGTTTGAAAGAGTCATCCTTATACATGTGTTTTTAGATGTTTTCTCATTATTAGGACAAATTTATAAATGTGGATTTACTGGATTAAAGATTTTGCACATAGAAAGGTTAAGAGCTACTTCTTGGTTTTCTTACAGAAAAGTTACATGAATTTATAATCACATTTATAGTATGTAATATATAATGGGAGTGCCAGTTTATTTATGATTCTAACAACAGAGCATCACCAAACTTTTTTGTTATTTTTAAAGATATAATATGTATTATCTGCACTAAAATTCTATAATTATTTCAATATTTAATAACAATAAAATAACCACCCAAAAATATACCTTTCACAGAAATGATTAAAATAATGCAATCAATATTTATGGCAAGACAGTCAAAAAGCACAAAATTTATAAAGTGGAAAGTAAAATTATTCTTATTCTCATCTAGCAATGATGACCCTTGGAAGTTTGAGTGGTTTTCCAGAAATTTTGTATGCTATCGTTTTATTGTTTAAATTTACATTTCTGTGATTATTAATGAGTTTGAATATCTTGTCATGCTTTGGTCATTGCATTTTGTGTGTGGGTGTGCAATGCCATTCATACCAGGGTAGTCAAATGAACCAACATTTTCATTTATGCCATTGGGTTTTCGATGATGCTTAGAAATTTCTTCCCATCCCAATATCGTTTCTTTTAGAGAATTTCTAGTTTAATTGTTGGTGCTTACATCTTTCATCTATCTACAGTTGTGTTGTGAGTTAGGATAGATTATCTCATTATTTCCATTTCAAAATAGGGGAAGTTCAAGCCAGAGAAGTTTTATAACTTTCCCGAGTTTACACATCTGGTCAGTGGTCAGGTCAAACCTCTTCTGACTCAGAGTTCAGTGTACTTTCCAGTACCTCCTGAGAGTAAACACATGGAGAACGGTGACTGCGGAGGTGGTTAGTACAAAGGGACAAGAAATTGAAAGAAACTTTACATGTTTTTCTTCCCCTCATTCCAATAATCAGAAGACCCAGAAGTGGGATGGACACAAATAATAAAATCTATGACCTTCTTTTCTATTTTTTCAGTTTCCTATTTTATGTTATTCTTTCTCTGCACTTTTATATCTGTCAAAGTACAATTTTCAAAAAGTTAAAAAAAATGACTCATGCAAATATGGAATGTGTGTCCAAAATATATTTAGTTTATTAATGAGGAACTCAGCAGGATGGTCCAGTTGATTCAAAAGCACTTGATAAACTGAAGTGTTTAGAGTTTTGGTAAAAAGAATGTTAAAATTAAATTGCTAAGGTAAAGACACAGTAATTGGTTAACGTCCTCTATGGCAGAACAATCGTAAGCTTTAGGGTTTTATTTTCTACTCAGCGGAAATCACTGGCAGCTCTTTTGAACAAAAATCTGCAAAAGCTAATGTGCAGCTTCGGTCCTAATCGATAGGAAGCAGCATGTCAAGAAAGGAGCATCCCTTAGGTAGTTAAGTAATCTTAAGGTGAGACTGCTTAGTTAGAGAGGGCTCCGGATGGCACTAAATAAAAGCCCTCCTTTTGCTCTGTTTTGGATAATTCTTCTCAACACATTTATAATCTAGAGAAGAACAGACTTTTAAAAAAATAATGTATTTTATAGAAACAATAAACTGTATTAGCACTGATGAAGTTAATGAAACCAGCTTCTGGTTAAGAAAATGGCACAGAAAGTTTAAAAAATGAAAGTTTAAGTGAAGTTAAAGCGGGCGAACGTCAACAAAGGAAGTTGGGTGACAATATTATGATCATAAAAATTAGAATGTAAACTATGGGACAGAGTAGAATGTGAAGGAGAGGGTTTTAAGTGAAATAAAAGACAAGTTTCAATGGAAAGAGGCTGGTGTGTCATTGCTGCCAACTAAAGAGGAGAAAGATATTAGATGACTTTGCAGGGGTGGGTAAGCAGCATGAGAGGGCCTTGGAGGCGACACTAAAACATAGGATTTTGTTCCAAAGAGCGGAGTGATGTGATTTGATTTTTGTTTTAAAGGGTCGCTCTGACTGCCATGCGGAGACTGTACTATGGCAAGAGGGGAAATAAGAAGACGGGTTACAAGGCAATAGTCCAGGGAGAAATAGTGGTGGATGGGACTAGGGTGGAAAAGAGAAAGGTGGGCAGCTAAAAGACAGTTTTCAGAGACAGGGCTGAACTCCTTAATTATCACATGAGTCACTTGAGAATAATGAAGATCACTGTGAGACTCAAATGGGAAATGTGCAGTTAACACAAGGCCTAGTACAAAGTGAGCACCTATTAAATAATAATTACTACTCTTATTGTATATTATAAGAAGGTTACCATAGGAAATAAGAAAAACTCCATTGTTAATGAAATATAGGAGAACGCTATCAATAAATTTTGCTAATACTTTGAAAATCTGAATTAAAACCACTGCTTCTCTCAAGTGCTTTGAATTACTACAGGAGATTATATATGACTTTATTTTTCCTAAATCGTTGCTTGGCCGCTATACAGAGCAAGGTTCCCGGCATCCCGATTCCTTTTCTTCTGCTCCATGGCACCCTTACAATTTGTTTTTGTTTTTCCCTTTCCTTTGTTTTTGTAGTTAAACTACTTCCAAGCTCTTCTCACTGTTTCTCATAGTTACGACACCTTTCTTTCCACAAACAACCTCCTACGTGTAGCCCCTCAGCCCTCACCTGGACCTTCACTGTCCTTTACGTATTCTGTCGTTTTCAAGTACCAAGCGAGTTAGGCTAGAGGTTCTGAATTAACTCCTGGCTGGGGTTCTGGCATCAGTAATTTTTAAGCTTCCCAGCCAATTTTGATATGCAGTTCAGGAACCATTGCTGGAACCCACCCTGCACTTAACCTTCTGCTAGGAATATATTCACACACCAGGGCACTGTTGCTTACCAGACACATGAAATCCAAATTCCTGAGCCTAACGTTTGAGTTCCCTTGGTCTCACTCCAATCTAATCTCGTGCTATAAACTCTCTTGGTTCCTCCCTTCCTGCCAAGCAAATTTCCTCACATTCTTTATGTCTAAAGAAAAATTACTCCTCACCCACGCACCAACCCAAACACACGTACACAACAGACACACGATCTGGCAATGGATTTCTGTGGCTTCCTTATGGACATAGGTCTGAAAGGTATACATTTTCCTCACTGAAACATTACACCCTGGAGGTGTTTGAGAGTTTATAGAAACAGTGGGATGGAGTACTTGAAACCAAGTCAGACCCTTCCCCCAAAGCCAGAATGATTGTTTATTCATTAGTTTGACTGTGTTTTCTTTTCTTTTTTGTTATTATTAAAAACCAGAACCGTTTCCATTATTTGTTAGTTTTAGTCATAAAAATGCTATTAGAAATAGCATACAGATTGGTCCAATACCCATAAAATCATTGAAATATAACAAAATATTTACTACCTGTGGTACATGATGACACTCACATGCTTTAAGTATTTACGGTAAACAGCCAAGCTTGCTGAAAGAGTATGTTTGGGCTCATTGACATGAAGGGATAGCCAGCCCATCACTTACCTAAAGGCAAACAAATCCTACTCATGCCCTTAGCAAAGTCAGCGGTTCCTATTTCACAATTTGTGATCTATTGCGACACCACTGTTCTCCGATGACGGGTGATAGATTCCCTCCTGATCAGGTGAATAGACTGAGGCAGATTCTGGTGTAAACTCTCTTCCCTTTCCTCTTCCCAGAAAGGGAGATGTTTAAAATTCTTCCACAAGTGAGAGAAAATTAAAACTGAAACAAAGAATCGCATTCTTCAGAAATCTGACACATGACTGCGAGCGTAGGCCCAGTTTGCCAGGAAATTCTGAGCTCCAGAATGGAAATTTCTTCTAAGGAGTATCCATCAACCAAACTACAGGGCAGATAGAGTCCTGTGTTTCCTCAGAAAGTCACAAACACTTGATGTTCCTCTTGTTTCCCGTCTGGTTTTCTTATTTATAAGAAAGGAAACAGCAAAGAAAGGAACACAATCGTGGTGGCCCTATCCAATGTTTACATACTTTTAAATATTATTTTTCTTAGCTCAGTGTATATATTTAATCCCAATAAGAGAGCGTTGGCCTGTTGACAGACTCTTCCTTGTGAACTAGGGATGATAGAAATATTCCTGAATCAAGTTATACACACAGAATGGAATTTTGAATAAGCACTGGACCGAGGGTTGTGCAAACTAGCTTCTATCCTTCCACTGGATTTATGGAAGTGCTTTCATACTCCACAGCAATCCAGTGGCGGGGGGGCACTAAATCTCTCCAAGTACATGTGAAACTTGAGGGTCAGGCAATGCTGGTGGTTCATTCTAGGTCACGAGAGTTAGTAAGTGAAACTTAGGGTGACTAAATAATTCTGTTTTGCCCAGGACTTTCCTGGTTTACCATGGAAAGTCCTGCATCTTGGAATCCCCTTCGGCCTGTAGCAAATGGACGTTCTTGATCACCCTAGTGGCAGGGTCAGAGAACACAGTCCAGTGTTCTGGGCCACAACCCTCCTCTGCATAACACCCTAGAGTCATTACTTTTAATGCTCAAGTTACTTGCAGATCTGTGACTTGGTCTCACAACTAACAGCTCTACAGAGGGCTTTGGGGATCAGCAGATAGATCCTATCTTCATTTTTATTCTTCTATGCACACTCAGAAGAAGGTATTCCATAAAAGCTCCTTAAATGCCAGATCATTGATCACAGTTAAACCCCCTATTAGACCCCTAGAAGGAAAAACTGGATCTAATAAATGGTTGCAGTGATTGTAACTTTGGATCCCTAGATTCTTAGCTGAGTAGGCTTGGCCCTTATTTAGAATGTAGTAGAAAAAAGATGTCAAGGGTCCTGAGTACTGCTTCTGCTTTTTCCAGTAATATAACTTTGGGCAAGAACCCCTGGCCTTCAGCTATGGTTTCTAAGGACTCTTGCAGTTTTGACATTTTAGACCTGACCATTAAAGTGTTGAAAAGGAATTGCATTACAGGTTGAGCTTTAAGAACAATTAAGAAAGAGGTACTGGGGCTTCCCTGGTGGTGCAGTGGTTAAGAATCCGCCTGCCAACACAGGGGACACGGGTTCCAGCCCTGGTCCAGGAAGATCCCACATGCCATGGAGCAACAAAGCCCATGCACCACAACTACTGAGCCTGTGCGCCACAACTACTGAAGCCCACGCACCTAGAGCCTGTGCTCCGCAACAAGAGAAGCCACCGCAATGAGAAGCCTGCGCACCGCAACGAAGACCCAACACAGCCAAAAATAAATAAATATTTTAAAAAAGAAAGAAATAGGTACTGTTTGTCCTCAAAGGTTCTTTCCTCTTCTCAGCACTTTCTGTGAATATCTAATCCCTCCTACGAACCTCGAACACAGCCAGGGTCCCTTGTGATCTCTTTTCTCTCCCACTAGCAAGTCAAGATAAACTGATTTACTCATATAATTGATCTTTATCTAAATTCTCTCTCTCTCTCTCTCTCGTTTTTTTTTTTTTTTTTTTTGATAACTGCACATTGGCTCATGAATTTGCTGGAATGATTGACAATCCATTAAAAAAAAAACTGACATTAAAACATTCCATTTGTTCTATCCCCTGCTGCAGCGGTCTCTTCTCCTTTGTTGGTAATCACACTGTGCCTTATTTGAATTATCTGTCCCAAATCAATGGCTTGGCATTTATATTGCATCAATTGCATCAATTAAACAGACAAACACCCAAGTCAGCATCTCAAGAAACCTATACTGACCTGCTTTAAGACCCTATCCTTACCAGAGGATTTGGAAGAAGAAAGCCATAATCTTCAGAAATATGAAATCTTCCTAAAGTCAAAGATGGTGCTGTCTTCAAATTCTGACTTTGAGGCTCCATAATTTTGTTTGAAGTATCTGCTCAGAGGCTGCTGCCAAAGAGACAACTGCTCCAAATACATCAAAGACCCGGGGTAAGGGAGCTTCAAAACAGCATCTCTTCCTCCCAGTAAGCTGTACAGTTGTCTCGGGAACAGCGGAGAACCTTGCTCTCAGGTTGAATTCCACACTGCCATAGACTTCCTCTGACATAAGGTTGAGTAAATTATTAAAGACTGCTGATTAAAACAAACAGGCAAACAAAATCACCTCGGGAGGGGGGGAAACTCCTTTCTTTTCATATATGTGAATATAAGAAGATTGATTTTAAACCCAGAGACAAATCTGCTCTATTTTAGGAAATGGGAAATGAACAAGCGTTTTGGCTGTCGATGATCCCAAACACCCCGACGGGAACCTGGTCCATGATAAACTTTGACAACTGGGTCTTTATTTCAAAGGTGTAAACTATTTAAACTAGAAGTTAGTTACATTCAGATATTTCGGTGGATGGGCCATGGGTAGAGTGGGAATGAGGACTCTGAACGCACATCAGACCCTCAGAAGTGTTCTGCACGTATTTGAACAGTGTATTGTAAAGATTATTATTGCTTTGATTTACCTTAAGAAATATTATTGTTTTTGAAACCTTCCATGACATTAAAGGAGAATATATACTTTTGTGAAGTTTAACGAATGAGGTATAGCAGATACTAATGAATTTGAGAAAAGCCTAACAGATCATTTGATTTAACCTTCTACTTTTATTAAACATCTTTTGAGAACCGACCACTGAGATGGAAGACTTTACCTATGAACCAGGTACAGATTAGTACACTGAGGCATACGCATGTGAATAATCCTGTCTACTGTCACTCCACTAATTATGTACTAGAGCTGAGGTAGCTTGATCTCCAAGCCATTCCTTTGTTCACTCGATCAGGCTGCCAGGCTGTCTGTCAAAGGCGCCATCGTGGTTTGAATTCACATCAGTATGGAGCTCATCGGTAAGTTCCAGGCCATAAATCCGCACCGTGAAAATTCCGAAGCCTCTACCTTTTGCCCAGTTGGACCCTGAACTTAGGTCGTCAGGTTGTCATCAAATTTATTTGGAAGCTGATTTGTCTATACACATCTTCTCCTCCCTACCTTTCTCTAAGATAAGTATAAAAGCTAAAGCAGGAAGTGCTCTGATAACTCCTGTAACTGTTCCCATGGAGCGTTCAACTTTGAAGGTAGGATGTCAAAAGTAACCTAATTGATTTATGGTTCATTAGATCCTAAGAGCCATCCTCAATTAACCACTTCCTCTTAGCCCAGTACCCAACCAGTTTTGAAGATTCGTTTCTTATGCCTCCTAAAGGCAGTTTGTCAAACTTAATTCGTTGAATCATCTTCTTGTTTTTTCCTTCAATCTCAGGTGAAAAGAAGGCACAGGTATCTTTGTTTACGCTAGTCCTGTTATTTTTCATCCATTCCCTATGCAGCCTCTTAAGGATTTACTGTAACATTGTAAGAGTGTGGCATCAAAATACCAAAACTAAAAAGAGCATGACGGAATAAGTGATCTAGTCCAATGCTCTCAGCAAATATGAAAAACCTGAGGTTTATTGGAGTGAAATGACTTACCAAATGTCACCCTGGGTATTACCATCAGAATTGGACTAGAATTTGGACTTCTTAGCCCAGAACTTTCCACTCAGCCCACTCAGCTTGGCCTACCCGAGTGTGAATTTCTACTCCGTCTCCTATTAGCTATGTGGCTTTTTAAACAAGTGGCTTAAAATTCTAAGCTTCTGTTTCCACATCTACAGGAAATAGTAATGTTTATCCCAGTGAATAAATGAGGAACATTAAGTAAAGCACTTATCAAATGGGTAACAGTAAATACTGTTTTTCTCATGTTCTTTTCCCCTCATTCTGGAAGTACATTTTTAATATCTTATTTTTTCTGATATCCTTCCCTATCATTCTGAATATATCTTTTCTGTTTCAGTAGCTGACTCCTTTCCCTACTTCAGACCTAAATGTATAGATATTTGCAGCATTAGTATAACCATTTCCCCACCTCAGTATTCTTATGTATTTCCACCTGATCTTAACCATCAGTTCTATGCTCAGGTATCCAAGCCTGCATATTCAGCCTTGACTTTTCTTACTTCCAAGGTCTAGGTCCATGGAACTTGTGGGTCAGTGAACATCTCAGATTCTGCCACAAAATCATTAAGAACTCCTCCCTGTAAATTAAATAAAGTTCAAATTTCCTTGCCCTGACATTCAAGGATTTCCATCTCCTGACCTCTAAACACCCTCTAGCTGTGCAAAATTCTTCTATCACCTTGAACCTGTTTTACATCGTGTTTCAAGTTCTACCTAGTTGACTGTTACTAACACTCAAACATTGTCTTTATCTAATCTTTTCTTTTTTTATATAAATTTATTGATTGATTTTTGACTGTGTTGGGTCTTTGTTGCGCGCGGGCTTTTCTCTAGTTGTGGCGGAGCGGGGCCTGCTCTTCGTTGCGGTGTGCGGGCTTCTCATTGCGGTGGCTTCTCTTGCTGCGGAACACGGGCTCTAGGAGCACAGGCTTCAGTAGTTGTGGCACGCGGGCTCAGTAGTTGTGGTGCATGGGCTTAGTTGCTCCGTAGGATGTGGGATCTCCCCGGACCAGGGCTCAAACCCGTGTCCCCTGCATTGGCAGGCAGATTCTTAACCACTGCGCCACCAGGGAAGCCCCTCTAATCTTTTCTATTAGATTGTAAGTTCCTTGACGAACCCATATTTAACACAACTTTGTATTTTCCTTTATCAGCAAGTTCAGTGTCTGAAGTTCAATAAATGTTGGTTAAATGAATGATGTCTCTCAACGTCTCATTTTTAGATTTGGTGTCTTGATGCCAGGCAGAAGTTTGTGCTGTTCTCTGTTACACCATTGTAACCCTAGTCCCAGAGACATATTCTGAAGTAGGGAACACAGTGGCCTCATGAAGCTTTGCTTGGCATCTTTCTTATTTACCAAGAGGAAGTTGGTTAAACATAATTGTGCCCAAGAACTCCCTCTCCTAATAGTAAGGTTGGTCATTTCAGAGTCCTGGGTTCTATAATCAGCTTTCCCATGAATTATTGTAGTTTCAGTACACAACGAAGGTTCCCCATCTCTTAAACAGGGCATTAAGGCCTTTTGGAAATGTACCAAGAAATGTTCAAAAAAGAAAGAAAAACATTCACAATGGAAAATTTTCTGTGTGTGATTTCAGATATACTCAGTTTTAGTTTCAAATTGATAAAGTCCCAAATCTGAATTGTCAAAAGCAATCAGCCCAGACAGCACTGGTACACTGAGGTTAATCTGGTACAGCTCATTAATTACACCTTTGTTCATAAATTCAATGGGAATTTCTAGTCCTTTCTAATTGTTCAAGCATCTGGCATTTTGCTTTTTTTTTTTAAACTCTCTTCTCTTTTTGACCTTTCCTATGACACGTATTCCTTCTGGTTGCACTATACTTAAAACTAATAAGATAGAACTGATACTTAACACTCACTGATTTTTTTCCTCTGTGCCAAGTCCTATGGTAAGCATCTCCCATGGAGCACCTTACTTAATGTTCACAACAGCCCTGTGAGTTAGGTGCTATTATTATCCCCATCATTCAACTGAGGAAACCGCAGCTTGGGAAAGTTAAGTAAGAGCCCAAGGTCATACTTTTTGTAAGTGGTAGAGTCAGGGCTGGAGCCATTTGACTTGAAAGTCATCACTTTTAACCACTAGAGGCATGGCTTCCCTTCTCTGGTTTTTCTCTCTCATTGTTCTGGTTACAGTTTACCATTGGTGCCCTCCCTAGTTCAGGTCCTGACTTCCCTCTCGCTGGGTGATTGCCTCTGTTCAAAGACTTTAGCCATCATCTCTAGGCTAAGGACTCCCAACATTTTGTTTGTAGTTGGGTCTCTCCTACCATCTACTAGACATCTTTACTCAACTGCTCTGTAGACGCTTCATAAGAAATACCTTAACACATCAGTCACAGACTAGACACCTTCCATTAAGACCAGGGCAAATGCTTACAAAACCTCCAGCAACTAGTTCAAGCTCTTGAACAGAGAGCCCACTGCCAAGCAACAAATCCAAGGCTTACTTATTACTTATTCTCTGATAATAAGAACCAAGCTCATCTCCCCCATCGATGCCATGTCTTGGTGAATGGTATCTTTCGGAACTGGCAATATAATTTGTGGGGCGCAGAGAAGAATAAAAATGTAAGGACCCTTGTTCAAACTTATTCAGAATTTCAAGACAGTGACAGTAGAGTATGAAGCCAAGTGTGGGCCCTCCTGCATGCAAGACCCTACCTGACAGCATGGGCTGGTCCTAGTAACTCTGTTGACGTAGCTGATCGTTAGAGACCTAAAAGTCATCCCTTATCACATCCAACAGAACACCAGTCCTGCCACTCTTACTGCCATGATAGTTCTTACGTTTCCATGATCTCCAATGCCACTGCCATTGTTTTCAATTCCTCACCATTTACTGTTGGAAGAGTATATATTCCAATCCTTAACTGATCTCTTTGCCTCAAATCTAAGCCCATGATACTTTCCCATCGTTGCAGGCTTGGATTCCTTTTACAGCCTCCAAACTCATCCCCCTGCCTTCATTATCACTCCCCCTTTATCCCACCCCTACTATTTTCCCCCAATCCTATCAGTCATTTAAATGCATATGTCTTTACAATGGGCAATGCTTCATTTAAATATGATTCAAATAGACGAATATAATAAAGTCATTTCTCTGCTTAAAAACATTCCCTCTGTTTTCAGGATAAATTGAAACTCCTTTATCGCATGGCCCTTTTTATTCTTTAATGCTTCAGCCGTATTGAGCTCTGTGTCTTCCTCAATAGACCTTGTTGAGCTGCTAGCCTTTGAACACCCTTCTTCCTCTTCCTGGAATTTTCTAGCCTTTGGTTTGCATATTGTACAGTAATCACCCTTTAAAACTCATCTCATGTATTGCCTCAACTAGGAAAATCTATTCTTACCATGTACTTTTTTCAGTACCCTCCCCTTCTCTGCTTTGTCCATGGAAAGCCCCACCCCCTCTGCTGCCCTCTAGTCTGGGTTGGGGACTCTATACTGCTAAACTGTCTGCTTATGTTTATATAGCCCTTATTTCATTGTGTTGAAACAATCTATTTGTCCATTTCTCCACTAGTGGGCTTCTTGAAGGTAGGGTTGGTGCCCTTAATCTTTTCTACTATCTAGCTCAGGAGGTAGCATCCTAGGTTTGCTTATTAAATGGTTATTGAACAAATGAGTCATTAGAGCAGAGATTCTGGTGCTTACAGGGTTAGGTCTAACCCGGTTAATGAAACAATACTTGAGTCAACGCAGTATTCATCTGCATATGATCCTTGAACAACATGGGTTTGGACTGCATGGGTCCACTTACATGTGGATTCTTTTCCATATTGAATACTGCAGTGCTACAGTGTTCCACAGTTAGGGTTAGGATTAGGGTTAGGGTTAGGGTTGAATCCCAGGATGCGAATTTCAGATACTGAGGAACCACATGTACAGAGGCCTGATCAAAAGTTATATGCGGATTTTTCACTGTGGGGAAGGTTTGTGTCCCTAACCCCCAAGTTGTTCAAGGGTCAAATGTATTTCTTCTCTTAACGGATGATATTTTAAGTACACTGCTAAGTGCTGTAATGTAAAAATGAGAAAGCCATGGATCTTTTCTACAGGGAACTGACAAATTAGCAGGTGGAATAAGACACACATACACAGCCATGATCACTACATAAGAGAAAAGCGACATGCACTAAAAGACAATAAAAAATCTGTGGGGACAGAGACAGAGTTGAGAGAGAATTCCCTACGTTCAGGTGGTTTGGGTAATGGCCTAAATTAGTGTGTCTCTAATAGATATGGGTGGGAAGTGGTTGTTTTGGCATGATCATTGGAGATCTTCCCAGGGTCCATGAGGCTTTGACTATCCTTGGAGAATTAGGCAGCCTGTTATGTGTACTCTTCAAACGACACTCTCTTCAAAGGACAAGTTTTCCTGGTGTTGCCCTTTACTCATTCACCGCGCCTCCACCACGTTAGAAAACCACCAGCAAAAAATAAGAAACATAATTCCTGTTCTGACTTACCGACAGTGTTATAGACAGGAAAAAAAATGCCATTGAGGGAAAACGCGTTGTAAACTTTTAAAAATTATAGATATATAAAATAATTGTTACATCAAAATCATTGTCTTTATGATCTGGAAGAAATAGAAGAGCTATTCTACTTCTGAACGCATGTTGTTTAAAATTTCCATAGATTAACGTAGCCTATCAGTTGATTTTTTTTGTGGATGAATTTGCAGGTCACATACAGGATTGAATCATAGCTGGAAAGCATCTTAATCTATTTATCTCTGATTATTTTTAGATGTGTGAAAACAGACGAGAGAGGTAAGTGAATTATTGAAGGCCACAGAGCAGTTTTCTTTTTAACAGACTTTATTTTTTTAGATCAGTTTTAGCCCATAGCCAAATTGAACAGAAAATACAGAGTCCCCATGTATCTTCTACCCAACACACGCACAGCTCTGCACACCAGAATGGTACCCTTGTTACAACTGATAAACCTACATTGACACATTATGAGCATCCAAAGTTTACAATTTACCTTAAGGTTCACTGCTGGTGGTGTACATTCTGTGGGTTTTGGGAACCATTATACTACCATACAGAATAGTTTCACTGCCCTAAACGTCCTCTGTGCTTCTCCTGTTCATCACTCCCTCTGCCCTAAGCCCTGGCAATCACTGATCCTTTTACTGCCTCCATGGTTTTATCTTTTCCCAGAATGTCACGTAGTTGGAATCACACAGTCTGTAGCCTTTTCAGAGTGACACCTTTCACTTAATAACATGCATGTCATGTTTCTGCAGGTCTTTTCCTGGCTTGATCTCTCATTTCTTTTTAGCCCTGAATAATATTCTACTGTAAGGATGGGTACCTTGGTTTATTTCATGCTTCCAAGTTTTGGCAATTATGAATCAAGCTGCTATAAACACCCATGTGGAGGGGTTTTTTTTTTATGGACATTAGTTTTATTTTCCTCTCCTCAAGTTATGAATGTTAATGCTATTTCTGATATAATGGGAAGTGACATTACCACGTGTGGTAGCAATATAAGCACTTTCTTGGATTAATCTTCCTTCAACAGGGAAGTCCGAGTTGTATTTCTTACAGTCTTCAGAAACCCCATGAAATCGGTGCCTCCAGTTCCTTTATTTTTTGGTTCTGAAGGCTCTTCCGAGGTTGGTTTTCTCTTGGATGCCTGGCTTGCAGGAATCACAATGTACTTAGCTACTACTTGCAAGTGGTAGTTTCTCAGAGAGACCATGGCTTGCACACATTCATTATAAATTTCCTGCAGGGTAGCATCACCTTTTGAAAGGACAAACTTACGGACCGAGGGGCCTGACTCTAACGAGCGAAGAAAGTTCTGGTGAGCTGATGGCATATATGTTCTCATTTCCTGGAGGAATTTAGCAGCAGAGTCTGAAGGAACTAAAGACAAAAATGGATTAGTAAGGAGGCCAAAGCTTTCTCCGATCCAGGGAAGAAGGGCAGAGTGAGGTCGGAGCGGGCGGCCATGAATTTACAACCATCTTGTTAGCATCCTACTAGTCTCGCTACTAGTAAAGGTAATTATTGTAGAATATACTTAATTCTGAAAACCACATGAACTAAACTCTTAATATTTTTGTTTTGCTTCCTTTCTCACCTTCCTACTGGGTTTGATCCTTCTAAGAAGGACAGAGTATATGTACTATACCTGACAGATCATGTTGCTGAATCCAAGAGAATATAAAGGATCTTTTGTTTTTTTTGCGGTACGTGGGCCTCTCACTGTTGTGGCCCCTCCCGTTGCGGAGCACAGGCTCCGGACGCGCAGGCTCAGCGGCCATGGCTCACGGGCCCAGCCGCTCCGCGGCATGTGGGATCTTCCCGGACCGGGGCACGAACCTGTGTCCCCTGCATCGGCAGGCGGACTCTTAACCACTGAGCCACCAGGGAAGCCCAAGGGATCATTTTTAAATAAGTGAATGAGCTCGGGAAAAAGCGTATTATCGTGCAGCCCAAAGCTTTCCCCTTTGACTATTCAATAGAAGTTTAGGAAGACAAAGAAAAGTAGAAAGAAGTTCTTCCTGGAGCTTCTTCCTCTGCCCCCTTAATCCTCTAGAAGGAATGTAATGAGTGTGGCTCATCTTTAAACTCTGGTGCAGGCATTGCCCCGGGACCCCCAAGGCAGTAGGACGGTGGAACTAGACAGTGCCGAGCCCCTCCACTCCCCAGTTTCAACTCATGGTCTTATCTCATCTGCAGGAGACTTTCTTTTTCTGAATCTGGTCTTACATTTTCAGAACATGTGATATTGGTTTCACCACAGTCAATCAGACCTCATAGACATGTTCAAAGGTCAAGATCAAGACAGTGTTGAACTTGGTCTAAGTTCTGGCTTCACTGCTTTCTAGCTCGTTAACAGGGAGCCTGGCTATTATCCTCTTTAAGTTTCTGCTTCTTCATCTGTGAAATGGGATGATTGCAATAAAGTCCCTACTATTCTCCTGAAAGCATCAGATAAGCTCAGATAAGGTGCTGATGGGAAAGTACTTTTTAGATACTATTCTAGTAGCATAAGAGATGATGATTATTTGTCATTTGCCACTCACCTCCACCAACAGTATGCTGAATGCCCAGCAGAATATCGAAGCACTGGAAGATGCTGCTTTGGGCTGCACTGCCTCCGGCAAACTTCTTTGGGGTGTTCCAGACACCTTCATACAGCAGACCCTCTGACAGCAAAGGGTTGCCTTTCCACCTAAACCAGGAAGGAAAGAATAATTGTTATTTTATGAATTGCCAAATTTTCATATGTCAAATCTTGCAATAGAGGATGAATGCAAGGTGAAATGAGATAGATTTCATTATACTTCTTCCACATTCTCCCTTCTACTCATGTTCATGCATGAGAATAATAAATAATACGGTTCTGAGCAAATCTGACATAAGTATTCTATGCATGAAACCTTACGTTTGCACTACCAAAGATTATTCCACTCTCTTTAAAATGACTAGCTTTCTTGTCCATACTCCAGCATATGCCTGGCCAAGTAATAACCCAGAGAACAGTCTGTTGTTTCTTACAATGTATATTTTAGGATATAAATGGATTCTTAAACTGGATTGATAGTAGGGACCATCAGTGGAAACGTCGTCTTCTTTACATTCATTGTCTAAGAGAAAAGAGATTCAAGCATAAGGCTACGTACCCAGACAAGTATATGCGAAGAACATTGAAAAATAGATTTGGGTCCACATAATCTGAAAAAAAGATGAGATATGTTTAATTAAGTAGCATCAGATAGATTGGGAAAAATCAAGGTGTTATAAACAAGTGATCATGGATTTCAGCATAGGATATGAGAAAGGCGTTAGGTCGGCCTGTGCAGAGACATTCCCTGAGGACAAGCTCTCCCTCACTTGGCCCATTCTCATCACCTGTGTCCACTGAACGGGGTCTACCTTGGGGCTAACACACAGCTTGTAACAAAGAGCCTGGGCCCGCCACCACTCATCCTCAGGAGACCTATTAAGCTGTCAATATTTACTTAAGGCTACTTGATGTGTTTACTGATACAACAGATAAAATACAACAGATAAATGTATCTGATACAACAGATAAATTCCTTACATAAAGAAAGCAACAAGCTGAAACAAAAAGAAAACTGAAAACAAAACCTCCAGGAGCCCTGTGGACAACGGGTGTCCCTCCCCAAAGGTTGCTAATGTCTTTGGTTTGAAGGTCTATCTTCTTGCCAAAGCCCAGTGATACACAGTCACCTGTTTGTTAGGAGCATCCCAGTAGGGCACATTTCCTTTCGCAAATCCTTGTTTCTATACTCTTTTGGTTATTGCTGGGTTTTAGCTGTTAATTTGCAATAACTTTTGAACTCAATGGCTTTTCTATTTTTCTTTTCTTTTTTTTCCTTTTTTAGTTAGCTTGTGAAAAAGCAGAATTCGCAGACGGTTCCTATCAAGCAAAAGCTAAGTTTTTCGGAACTTAAAACATCCTGTACTTTTGGTAAGTTTCTCCACAGTTTTTAGTGAGAGACAAGGATGTTCTTCAGAGGTAAATAGCCCTAGCTTGGAATTCTGGCTTCACTATTTACTACTTATGTAATCTTGAGTCATTTATCTTATCCCTCCAAATTTAGATTCCCTTATATGTAAAATGGACATAATAAAACCTGCCATATGGAAAGTATAATGATTTAGTGAGATAAAATAAAGCGCAAACACACCCACTATGTGAGAGTTGGTTTTGCTTCTGTTTTCTCTACATCTTAGATAACTAGAAACATTTGACTGTGGCCTGGCATGTTGTAAGGCATACAATACTTGCCATGAATTTGGTGAAATATTTCAAGGGCTTTGTGCAGACAAGAAGCTATATCAAGCAATGCCTTTCGCAAAGTGTCTGGGTCTTCACGTTGTATTGCATTAAATATAATGGGGATCACCTTTAAAAAAAAAGAAAAAGAAAACAAACACTTAAGATTTCCTAACACTAAATATTGGCATAGAATAGAATTCTCCTAAATCTTAATCCCCCAATTAAATTTCATATTTCCATTTCTTTCTTGGGCTGAGTACCGTCTGATTGTTTGACTAATTTCCATATATTTAATTAAGCTTGGATTTGTCCTTATTCACTTATCACTTAGAGATAAGTTTATATAATTCTATATATTTCTATTTCTGAGGGATGAAACCATTAGATTTATGTCACTGTGTGATAGAGTTCCAATGCCAAGTTTCATTGAGAATACTTCTCTCTTACTGGGGTTTCAAATTTTATTCTAAATATACGGCTTCTACATTTTATCTTTTAGGTAATACACAAAACCAAATAAAATATTTATTTCTTCCAGATGATCCCTTGTCTCCAATTCAGTCACCAAATGCTCTATTCAGTCAGGATAAAGTTATTTCATGCACAATATAGTTCAGCTACTAAGGGATTGCTCTGCTTATGTGAATCAAGATATACATTTTCCAGGATAGACGGACATACTTTGATTGCAGAAGCAGCTGCTGTTTCCACCACCAGAGAGACCAGGAAGAACCCTTTACCACAGTCCCCGCCAGGAAACGAGAATAGGATGTCCATGTTCCTAAGAAAAGTAATCCAGGAAGTCAAGAATTTAGAAAAATATAAAACAAAAACACTAAAAACAAAAGAATTTAACAAAAATATTGATATATTTGTTGAATATTTATTAGTTTTCAAGTCTTTTTATTTATCCTACATTTTCAAAATAATCTTGTGAGATAAGTATGGCAGGTTTTACTATATCCATTATGTAGTTAGGAGTAGTAGTGTTAGGTCTATTGTCTAAGGTCATATAATTAACAGTAGATTAAGCTGAGACTTGAAATTCCTTTCTAGAACTTGAAACTAAAAACTTTAAGACTAGTTCTTTCTCTATTATCCCATCAATTTTTCACATACACATGTATTACTGTATATACACACACACACACACACACACACACACACACATATATATATATATATATATAAGCTCAATGTTTATAGAGATATCTGTGAGGTATGGTTTTTAAAAGTAGAATTTTGGCTTAAATAAGTGTATTCATATCCATATTTTTATCTGTGAGCCTGATTCAATTTCTCAGTGATTTATCTGCCTAACAAAGGAATTGACTGGGAAATTCAAATAACTGATTACCCCCTATTTTCTTTTTCACTGAAGTTTTGCATTGATGCAAACGTGGTCTCAGTATCTGTATACATCTGAGTTTCATGGCAGTTAAATTTATGGTCTCAACCCAGACCACTTGCTGTGTGACCTTGAATAAGATTATTTCATCAGTTTCAGCCTCAGCGTTCTCATCTGTCAAATGGGACTGGTGATATCATTCTCCCATTTGAAAACCTTCCGTAACTTCCCATTTAAGATACTGTTTAAACCCCATATCAGAGCCAAAAGTCCTACATAATATTTTTAAGTTTATTTTTTCATCCGTTTCCTGTACTGTTACTTTCGTCATTCATTATTTATCAGCGACACTAGCCTTCCTTCGGTTCTGAAATGCACCAAGATTTGTGTTACTTCAAAGCCCTCACTCTTGCTGTTTTCTCCACTGTGAACATGCTCAGGCTTTCCTTCTTCTAACTGATGCCTAGTCACTCTTCAGGACTCAGCTTCAATAACTTGTTGTAAGGATTCTTCCCTCATGCCTTTTGTTTGGTTAGAACTCTTAGCACTTTACTTTCTTAATCCTTCTCTTAATCATATAGTAATTTACATAATTTTCATATATCTTCTTTCCTCCACATTAGCCCAGGTTCATCAGGGCAGGCTTATTCCAATGATAATGACTTTTGTTTCCTCAGCTCTTAGCCTCTATTTAGTACACAGGCCAAAAATAGTAAGAATTGGGTCAAAAGGAATAGATTTATATTTCTGGCCTCTGAAGTCATTGAGTCATAGATGCGTAGGTGTGTGTGCATTTTGTATATATGCATATTAATTAAATTTACTGACAGATCTTCCTCAACTTATGATGGTGTTACAGCTCAATAAACCCATCTTAAGGTGAAAATCTTTTCAGGTGAAAATTCATTTAGTACACCTAACCTACCAAACATCATAGCTTAGCCTAGCCCACCTTAAACGTGCTCAGCACACTTACATTAGCCTACAGTTGGGCAAAGTCGTCTAACACAAAGCCTATTTTATAATAAAGTGTGGAATATCTCACTTAATTTACTGAATAATGAAAGCGAAAAACAGAATGGTTGTCTGGGTGCAGAATGGTTGTAACTGTATCAGTTGCTTATCCTGTGATTGCGGGGCTGCTGGGGAGCCGTGACCATTGCCCAGCATCACAAGAGACTATGTACTGCGTATCTATCTCAGGAAAAGATCAAAAAAGTACGGTTTCTAGTGAATGTGTACTGCTTTTCACCATATTAAAGTCAAAAAAATCTTAAGTCAAACCATCCTTAAGTGGGGTATCATCTGCATATGCAAGTATATATATTAATAGCTATAATATCAAACAGATACAGTCTCATCACAGTCATAGATATTATTAAGGACCAGAACTACTTGCTCTTTCAACAATCATTTGAATTACTTTTTGCCTAAAATCAACTGGTGTTTCAAAAGAACACATTTGGAGGGTATTGATACACCTATGTTTACTTTGAATAACAAATAATTCTTAGAATAAAAAAGATCGAATACTCACTCATAAGTCATGGGCCTTAGGAAGACAGCCATGAAGCAGCGGATCAATTGGAAGAGAGAAAGGAAACCAGTGTAAACATTAAATGCTTTTGAGTTATTGTTATTCCATTTAATACTACTGATCTAGCAAAGGTAAAAACGATAGATAAAAACTAGAAAAAATATGTTTTCTGATATTTATCAAGTAGGCATCACAAACGCCTAACTTAGGACTTTTATAAGTGAAATAAAAAATTAAATATGCAAGGAGCACACGTGGAGAGTCAAAACTAGTTGTTACTCATAAGAAAGCTTTCTAGATCAAATAATTTCATTTTGTGGTATTCCCACATCTAGAATACTCCTCTGTAGATACACACTGAGAGCCTCTGACCCTTCACTGCAGCAGGCTCCATCACTCAGTGCTTAGGAAGTGCCTAGTTTCAAGCAGGCTGCTTTGAAAGCCCAGACCTTGCCATCTATCCAGCCAGTCAAATTAATCAAACTGAACACTTAAGATGTGTGCACTTCACTGTATGCTAACTAGACACCTCTCTCTCACAGGCATATGCATTTTTACACCCCAACAGCAGAAAAGAAAGCCCCGCTGCCAAAGATTAAACGAATGACTAGCTCCCCTTGATTCAAATGGTGTGCACTCCTTTCATTCCTGTTATAATCGCTGTTTACGTACCCACTGGGATCCTTTTTCTTCCAGTTTGCCAAGACACAATCTGCATAGACCAGAATAGGGGGCAGTCCTAGCTTCTCAGATACCTTGCAGTAAGGAACAGCAATATTGCTCGGCAAGACCTAATGAAAACACGATAGTTAGCGTTCACATTTGAAATGTCTCACCCTTTCTTCTGCTTTCTGGGTGTCAAAACATTAACTGTTATACCTAAGGGCACTGTGGAACCAAACAAAGGTCATTTTCTCTTCCTCATTTCGTAACTTAATCCCAGTGCTTGTTAAACCCTTACGTTTTAGATTTGTGACGATGCAGACATAATCTGGGCATGGAGAGAACAAAACAGTAGAGGGCGAAAGGAAATAAAAGCTGTATCTTGATTTTCTAATGGCCAGTGAACCATTTGCAGCCATTCGCTCATGCATCCATCCATCTCACAAATATTCGTTAGGCAACTCCTCTGTGCAAGGTACTCATTCTGTTTCCCAAGCTTCACAAAATGCAGTTACAATACTTTTAGAATGTTTTACATTAACTGTAAACTGGATATAAATCTGTCATGTTAGCATAAGAAATATGAGAAAATCTCCAAACCTTCCGGACGTCTCCATCACCTTCACCCCACACGTACGCCATGGTGATATACCCCAGAACCAGATGTGCAAGGCGCTGCAACTTGTGTCCTTGGAGGCCGTCAATGCTGAAGGTTGTTAACTGAGAATAAACAGAGAGGTTGACCCAACTCAAAATGCATGTTGTGATAGCTGCAAAGCCAAGTTAACACTTTGAAGACGCTAAAACAGAAAACGTCATATTTTTTCAAACCTTCTCAACTTCTGCACGTAGTTGGCCATTCTTAATCAGTTCAGGCAGATTTTTAGCAATGGAAATCCAGGCATCATAAGGGTGAGGTAGCTCCTCCTTGAAAAGAAGAAACAGGACTTTGAGTTACTAGTGGAAGGTATCATAAAATAGTTTTGCCTCCGCGGATGGTCCGTCTTGCCTCTTTCGCAGTGCTGTGCAATGCTGACACTCTCTTACCTGTCGAGTGACACCAGCCCATGCATTGTCATCTGCACACTCAGGGCTCAGGACCTTCTCTGTGCCCTTCTTCTTCCTCTCATCTACTTCTTTTTCAGAGGTCACTTCAAAAGTTTCACTGAAATCTTCCTGACTATTCCATTCTATTCTTATACCTCCAGTGAGGAATCCTGTGGATTCTACCTTTTCACATTAAGTAATTTATTGCTATCTGCTATTATTTTTTTCTCTTCTCAGCTAGATTTTAAGGTTTTTTAATGGAAGAGAAATGAGATTTATTAAATGTCAGTAGGAGACTAGGCAGTTTTACTCAGTAATTTCTCATTTAGTTATAACAATGGCCCCAAAAGTTGATTGTTATCTCCATGTCATAAATAAGAAAAGCAAATGTTGGGCAGTTTTTGTAACTTGTTTTGTACATACAGTTCATTGTGATTCAAACATGAGGGTTTCCAGCTTTTAAAAAATCTTGCCCTTTTTACATCTCACTACCTGATGGCAAGGATTTTATCATGCTTTTTATTCTATTTTTCTTAGCACAGTACTGGACATGTACGAGGTGCTGTATATATACATGTTGATTGCTTCCTTTGGTACTACAGGCTAATTTTTTGCCCAGCAAGTAAAAGTGAAATGCAAATAAAAGAGTGTTAAAAACAAGACAACAGGCCCCAAATGGAGTAACTTAAGTCCCATGTCACCAAATCAAGACAATACTTATTACAGTTTCTGCCTCTCCCAAAATGGAATCTTAAACCAGTCAATTCAGGATTACCTGGCCAACAAGTAGTGCGGTCATCTGCTCACAGACTGCTGCCATTCCCTAAAGGAACATGACCTTGACACCCCAATCCACTTTTTGCTGGTGTAACTTCCGTGTTCCTGCTCTCTTCTGCCTAGAGAAGTCTTTCATTTTTGTGCAGCTCCTGAGACCTCCTTTCTTTCTGCTAGTTGGGATGCTGCCTGATTCATGATTCCCTGAAGGAAGCCAATGACATCTTTAAAATTTACTCAGTTGGGTTTTGTTTTTTAACACGCGTCTCCCTGGATCTTATACTTATAATCACATCTCAAGGGAAAACATAAAAACCAAAGGCCTAGGCCACACCCTGGAATGAGATTCACATCCCTGAACAACTCCCCTAGGCCTTCTTCATTACGCTGCTTCCTGACATGCTCTTAGCAGCACCAATACTATGGGGATGGAGGACACATCAAGGTGAAACCAAGGTGAGTGAGGCTTTAAGCTTCAAACCAAGTTAATACTAGAAAGAAGCTATAAAACACAAAGACAAATGTAACATAAACTTCAAACATGTTCAGGGGCTGCAGATAATTGGCCAGACTTAATCTGTCAGGGCAGATTTTTAGGAATGAAAGATCCAGGCAGTATATTCACTAGATAGTCACCTTTCTTGTTTGCTCTGAGTTTTTCTCCCTAACCACACAAATACTGTGCTCTGGTGTTTTTAGTAATACAGATACATTTTCTTTGTTGTGTATTTCACTGTGTAGCATGCCCGACTTTTTGATTATTGCTATTTCCCCCAAATAACAGAGATACGTTATTACGTGTCAAGATTAGTGTCTTATTGGACAGAACTTTCAACACATGTAAAATTCAATCAGTAATATCCTTCTGGTCCAGAGGATGCCTAAATGATAGAATATAAATTAATGAGGAGTGACACAGAGGGCCACTCAACTCCTGCTAGATTAGAGAATGTGTTTTGCATCTACATGGAATCAGAAGACATATTATTTTCCTTTAGAATAGGAAGCTGATAGATTATAAGAGATGAAACAGACATTTTTGAACACATAATTTCCAGGAAAGATCTTCAGTGAGGAAATAAAAGTAACCTCTTTTTTTCTTCCATCCTGTTTTAGGATATTGAATCTAACTTCCTAAGCATCTCAAGTAGCAACATTACTTTTTAAGTAGCTCAGGAAGAGTTTTGTTTTGCTTTAGTTTTCGGGTTTTGCTTTAACCCTTGGAATCTGTTGTAGAGGTCTACATAATTACTGTGATTTTTTTATTTTCCAGAAGAACCAACTTTTTAGGGAAAAAAAAGAATAAATTTGATATGAGGCTTTGCAGTTTCTGAAAAAGTGTTTTTTGGTACCATTGATAAATACATCCTTGAAACATCCAATCCTGGCACTATGGCACTTGTGTGCTTGTATGAAGGGGAAGTAAGTCTGAATATTATGGATTTGCAAATATAAAGTAAACCAGTGCTTTTAGTAAAAAAATTAAAACATACTTCATTTTCTTCAATTAACTTAATTATGCGAAGAGGAAGACTAGACTGGGGAAAAAAAATTGTTTGAGATTTGCCTGAATTACCCAAGGTAGTTACAGGATGTGATTTCTAAGTACAGTTAGATTGGAATCTCTGAGTAAATTATATATACGCTGCCTTTAAAGGTTCCCTTTAGAGTGTGCACTCATCCATTTGAGCCACAAACAAATAGAGACATCCTGGTATACAGCATTGTCACAACATGTAACTGGTTCCTAGAAATCCTCTCCTGGAATCTCATGTACCTTGTTAAACCCAAGAGTAGGGAAAAAACCCAACAAAAAATGCCTTGTGATCTCTCCTTCTCTTGAGTGAGGCTGTGTAGCATAATTGATAACAGTTTTAAGATCACAGACTCTGCTGTAAAGAGAGAAGTAAGTCAGAAAGAGAAAAACAAATACCGTATGCTAACACATATATGGAATCTAAAAAAAAAAGGTTCTGAAGAACATAGGGGCAGGACAGGAATAAAGACGCAGACATAGAGGATGGGCTTGAGAACACGGGGAAGGGTAAGCTGGGACGAAGTGAGAGAGTGGCATGGATATATATACACTACCAAATGTAAACTAGATAGCTAGTGGGAAGCAGCTGCATAGCACAGGGAGATCACCTGTGACCACCTGGAGCGGTGGGATAGGGACGCTGGGAGGGAGACGCAAGAGGGAGGAGATATGGGGATATATGTATATGTATAGCTGATTCACTTTGTTATACAGCAGCAACTAACACACCATTGTAAAGCAATTATACTCCAATAAAGATGTTAAAAAAAGAAAAAAAAAGATCACAGACTCTGGAACCAGACTGATTAGGCTCACATCCTATCTCTGCTATCACTAGCTGTGTGAGTTCGGATAATTACTTAAATTCTGCATTCTACATTTCTCATCAGGAAAACAAGATTAATAACATACATACCTTTCAGGATGATTGTAAAGATAGAGTAAGTTAACATTTGTAAATTTGCTAAAAAAATGCGATGTTAAGTGTTTGATGATTACAATATTAATGATAAGATGCTTTTCATGACACTCTTAGGAAGATAACTTAGGAAAATGTAGTTTTAAGGCACACATTCACTCTAATGCCTTGCCCTTTGTAGGCAAAACTTGTGGAAATAAAAAGGTAGCTCTAATTCTTTCTAACCCTGAATCTTAGGCTCAGTAAACACCGAGCAATATTAATACAACACAAAGTTGCTTGGTGGCCCACCTCAAAAACACTATCAAAGCAGGAACACATATTTTATACAATCTAAGGTATATCAGCTGAGAAAGGGGGTTCTTTGACTCATGGGTCATTTATTACTTTTTTTTTTTTTCAAAATACCCTCTGAAATGCAATTGCCTTAAACCAAAATACTTCTGTAGTCTCCTTAACTCATCACACTCTGTGCCTGTGTAAGATAAGTAAGAAGTGCTTCTAAGGCTAAGTTTCTAGGTAGAAAATTTTAAGAAAGTTGAGACCCCTTTTTTCAAACTCTGCCTCCAATTTTGGTAATGCTTTATCCACTTGTTCAATAGAAATTACTGAACCACATTTGTTCTATAGAAGTTAACTTGTCCAGGTAAATCATGATAAGAAAATATTCTTGCCCAGATTTCAGTGCCCTTTCTTACCAATGGATTGGGCAGAGCAAAGCCCACATCTTCATCTATGTGGTATTCTTCAAAGATCTTCCAAGAAGTTTCCACAGGAGATGACTTGCCAGGTGCCATTCTTACAGCCTGCTCCTCTGGTACTTCTCAGTTTCTTGAGTAGTTTCAGATCATCTATTTATTAGAGAGGCTGTCATAGCCAATGACCACAACTCACCTCACAGGCATCAAGAAATTACTTCCACTTTTAGAATAGTTTCATTTTCTACTTTCTTTATGTGTAATCTGATGAAAAATAAAACTAAAAAAGTCTCACTATTCATCATACGAAGAAACTGAAAGTTTATATTCTGGCAAACATTTATTACTAGGAACATCTACTGCCTTAAGGAAATCAGAAAGGGCCTGAAACAACAAAAACCATAAAAATAGGTGACCAGAAAGAACATTTTTATTTTATGGGAACTTTTGAATCTTTGAATTAAAATAATGAATTTAATCATGGCTAACGTCCTAAACCATCATTTAGTTATTAGTTACTGGCCTTCTTTAAACCCCCAGGGTTCTTTGAACATATTAGTGTCTTGTTTCAGTAGCCATGAAAGAAAATCTCTGGTACCCAGAGTCAGTGCCTCTGAAATAGAAAAAAAAAAAAAAAAGAAAGAAAAAAGCAAGCACATGAAGAATTTAGAAACATAGCATCTCTTCACCCCCTAGCTCCATTTTTCTTACCCAGTCTTTTATGTGCATTCACAATGATACTGTTCTTTCTTCTTCATATTCCTAATGAGTCATTTTTAAGGAAGATTTTCCTGCATCTCTACTTTATCTGATCTCTAAGGGACTGATAAAGAAACAGTCCACATTTGGAGGCTCTGGAATATGTTCATAGTTGAAAGAAAGGATAAAACACCTTGAAAAAGGTTCTTTCAAAATGCAATTAAGATTGCATTTGGGGGCTTCCCTGGTGGCGCAGTGGTTGAGAGTCTGCCTGCCGATGCAGGGGACGCGGGTTCGTGCCCCGGTCCGGGAAGATCCCACATGCCGCAGAGCGGCTGGGCCCGTGAGCCATGGCCGCTGAGCCTGCGCGTCCGGAGCCTGTGCTCCGCACCGGGAGGGGGCCGCAGCAGTGAGAGGCCCGCGAACAGCAGAAAAAAAAAAAAAAAAAAAAAGATTGCATTTGGTAAAGATTTTCAGGGTTACTGCAGGTCTGTGGTCACTTACAGGCATCATGTGATCTTATAATCTCATACAAGAAGCTGAAGCAAGAGAAGAAGCCATGTTGCTCCTTATGACGGTCAAAAGGAAAAAAAGGAGTTAGTGTTCAGTATATTAAAAGACAATGCAGTGCTGTCATCCAGCTTGTCAGTACTTAAAATACATTTCAATAGTACATTACATTGGAATGACTATATTATAGAATGTTTTTCACACTATTCTTCCTTATTACATTATGGCTTTTTTTTTTAAGATGTAGTTTTCCAAGAATAGGTTCTCTTTACAGTAAAGATAGAGAAAACTGAAACTAAAATTACACAGCCAAGAGAACACAATGGCGACTCTTCTTTAAAATGAATTACTCATCCTCCTACACTGTTGGTGGGAATGTAAGTTGGTACAGCTACTGTGGAAACCAGCATGCAGGTTCCTCAGAAGACTAAACATAGAATTACCATATGATTCAGTAATCCCACTTCAGGGCATATATCCAGACCAAAACTCTAATTCAAAAAGATACATGCACCCCTATGTTCATAGAAGCACTATTCACAATAGCCAAGACATGGAAACAACCTAAATGTCCATTGACAGAGGAATGGATAAAGAAGATATGGTACATATATAATGGAATACTACTCGTCAATAAAAAAGAACAAAATAATGCCACTTGCAGCAACATGGATGCAACTAGAGATTATCATACTAAGTGAAGTCAGAAAGAAAAAGAAAAATACTATATGATATCACTTACGTGTGGAATCTAAAATATGACACAAATGAACCTATCTACAAAACAGAAACAGACTCACGGACATAGAGAACAGACTTGTGGTTGCCAAGGGAGAGTGGATTGGGGGAAGGATGGAGTGGTGGGTTGGGATTAGCAGATGTAAGCTATTATATGTAGAATGGATAAACAACAAGGTTCTACTGTGTAGTACAGAGAACTATATTCAATATCCTATGATAAACCGTAATGGAAAAGAATATAAAAAATGTGTATATATATATATATATATATATATATATATATATATATATAAAACTGAATCACTTTGCTGTACAGAAGAAATTAGTACAACATTGTAAACCAACTATAATTCAATAAAAGATAAAAATATTTTAAAAAATGAATGGTTCATGAGGCTAAAACTGCTGAAATCAGGCCCAAGGGAGAAAACAAAAAATATGATGTTGGCCTATCCATATGGAAGCCAAAAATACCAGCAAAATTTTATTTATTTATTTAGATAGATACATGATAGATAGAATTAAATATATCACAACAATAGCATGAATATGAGAATAGATATAAATGTTATTAAAATTCTTGCATTTTCTGGAATGATAAATGAGAACTAATTTATAAGCGTTTTGAAAAGTTACAGATGTTTGTTCTAATCTTTACGGTAATCAGTAGGTAAATGCTGTTACAATTATAAGCAATAAGCCAATAGATGGAAAAACTGATTAAGAAGTAAATCTTAATCAATACAAGAGAAGACATAAAAAGAGAAAAATGGATGCTAAACAGAGCTCTCACAAAGAAAATAGTTCAATGGTAGATTTAAAATCATGTATATCAATAAATACATCATATGTAACTTGACTAAGCATTCCAATTTAAAACTACAAAAATTGTCAGACTGGGCTTTTAAAAACATCATTTTTATATGTTATTTAAAATATAAAAATCCAAAATATAAGGATGCAGAAAGGTTGAAAAGTAAAATGATAAAGATATACGTCACAGAAAACAAATAAAAATAAGTAGCATAGCTGTGTAAATATTTAGTGTAGACTTTAAGGCAAAAAGTATCATTAGATACTGTATCAACTCAGGATTCTCCAGAGAAACAGAACCAGTAAGTAGGAGATATTTCAGATAGATATGACTAGATTATAGATAGATAGACACATATCAGGGTATGGGTTTATTTGATATGATTGTGGGCACTAGGAAGTCTGAAATCCAGAGGGAGAGGCAGAAAACTGGAAAGTCTCTGACAGAATCTCATGTTGCAGTTCACAGGCAGAATTTCTCCTATGTTTTTGCTCTTAAGACCTTTCAACTGATTGGATAAGGCCCACTCAAGTTATTAGGCTTAATCTCCTTTACTCAAAGCTAACTATAGATGTTAGCCATACCTACAAAATACCTTCACTGCAACCTAGATTAGTGTTTAATTGAAGAAGTGGGTACTATAGCCTATGCAAGTTGACATAAAACTAATCATCACAGTGATAAAAGGGGAGTACTTTATAACATAAAGCATTCAAGTTACCAGGAAGATATGCCGATTTTAAATTTCTATACATTCAAAAACATAACCTCAAAATGTGTAAAGCAAAATTGATGGAGATGAAACAAGCTAGCCAAAAATCACTGAATATATGTGCAATTAAAAAAACAGAATGAACTTGATCTATTTAAGAAACAGAGGATATCAAACTCGACAATTTCAAGATACATATTATATTCAAGTACACTGGAGCATTTAAAAAAATGGACCATATATGTGCAGGTTCATAAACAAGTCTCAAAAATTTCATAAGATTAAATCATACAGAAAATATTTTTTAACCAAGACAAATTAAGATAGAAATAAATAACAAAAATTAACTGAAAAATCCCCATACGTTTGAAAATGAAGAAACATATTTTTACATAACTCACAGGTCAAAAAAACCCTAACAAAATGGAGACTAGAAACTATTTTTGACTTGAATAATGGTTTAAAATGACATAAAATGTCTGGGACACAGCTAATGGCATACTTAGAGGAAACTATATAGTCTACAAGGCATAGATCATTTAAAAGAAAGGCTATGCTTCCACCTCATGATTTTGGAAAAATAAACACCACATTAAGCTCAAAGAATATAAAAGGAAGAATATAATGTAAGAGGAAGTAAATAAGTGAAGACATTAGTAGAATAGAAAAGTATATACCTATATTTGAAAACAAAAATTCTAAGCCCCTAATAAGACTAATAAAGAAAAAATAAAGGAGCAAATACCTAATGTCAAGAATGAAAAAGGGCACATCGCTGCAATGCTACAGTAATTACAAATATATTAATATTCCAGTGAGAGTCTGAGCCACTTTTTTGTTGTTGCAAGCTTTAACCAAAAAGAAGTGCAAGGCATTTAGGGTAAATATGTTTTCCTTAATAACTACATTTCCCTAATTTGTCTTTTAAAGAATGCCACACACACCAAATAATTATCAACATTTTAATTCTCAAATATTTAAATAGCATTTTACTAAACAATTTACAAATGTTAACCCATTCCATTCTTGCACACATCCTAAAAGGTATATATGTTATCCTTATTTTCCTTATGATAAATGTAAGACACGTAGAATTTAAGTAATGGTCCAGTCTCACAGTTAGTAAGTGGAAAGACAGGATTTCAGCCTAAGCAGTCTGGTTCAAGAATCATGATCTTAAGATCATTATGATGGGCAGCCTTTCTTAAGAGAAGAGATTAAAAAAGTACTGCTTTTTTTTTTTTCTTTTACTCTTGGGTTTAACAAGGAACATGAGTTTCCAGAAGAGGATTTCTACGAACTAGTTACACATTGTGACAATTCTGTGAGTTTTATGCTAGTATATCTTTATTTGTTTATAGTTCAGATAGTCCACACTCTACAGAGCACTTTCAAATTCAGCAAATAGATTTTTAATCAAAGAACCCAACATAACTGTACTTAGAAATCTCAGCATATTACATAGTAAAAGGAAAGGTGAAAAGCAAAATGCAATAAGAACAAAACAGGGAAAGAGAATAGGAACAAAGCACAAATGTGCTCAGGTCCCATAGTCAGCCTTCCACTTCTGTGGTTCTACATCTGCAGATACAACCAACCAACCGACCAACATAGTTTAGTATTGTATGTATTTACTGAAAAAAAATCTGTGTATAAGTGGACCCGTGCAGTTCAAACCTGTGTTGTTCACAGGAAAAGAAAACTACAGGACAATATTCTTGATTGAATATAGGTGCAGAAATCCTCAACAAAATACAAGCAAATCAAATTCAACAGCACATTAAAAATATTATAAACCATGACCAAGTGGGATTTATCCCAGGGATGCAAGGATGGTTTAATATATGAAATAAGCTAACATGATACACCACATTAAGAGAATGAAGAACAAAAATCGAATGATCAACTAAACTGATGCAGAAAAATAATCTGACAAACTTCAACACGTATTTCATTATAAAAAGACACAGCAAATTAGGAATTTCAGGAAATTATCTCAACAAAATAAAGGCATTGATGAAAAGCTCACTGATGACATTACAGTCAATGGTATAAAACTGAAAGTACTTCCTCTAAGATCAAGAGCAAGGCAAAGTTGCCCATACTTGCCCCTGCTATTCAGCATAGTACCAGAAGTCTAAGCCAGAGCAACTAGTTAAGAAAAAGATAAAAGGCATCCAAATAAGATATAAGGAAGCAAAATTATTTTTGCTCACAGATGACATGATCTTATACATAGAAAACCCTACAGATTACACACACACACACACACACACACACACACACACACAAATCTGTCAGAAATAATAAATGAATTGACCAAAGTTTCACAATATGAAATGAATAATACAAAAATCAGCTGAACTTCTATATATTCATAGAGAACAATCTAAAAAGGAAATTAAGAAAATAGTTTCATTTTTAATACAGCAAAGAGAATAAAATACATAGAAATGAACTTAACTAGGGAGATGAAAGTCTTATACATTGAAAACTACAAACATTGCTGTAGAGATTTTTAAAAGACACTAATGGAAAGATGTCCTGTTTTCATGATTGGAAGACTTAATATTACTAAAATGTCTATAGTACCCAAGCAATCTACAGATCCAGTGCAATCTCTACAAAAATTTCAATAGCAGTTTTTACAGAAACAGAAAAAAACCCAACCCTAACATTTGTATGCAACCACAAAGGAATAGCCAAGAATGTTCTTGAAAAAGAAAAACAATTCTGGAGGCCTCACATTTTCTGATTTCAAAACATATTACAAAGCTACAGTAATTAAAACAGTATGGTCCTGACATAAAGATAGACTTGTAGAGCAATAGAATGGAAGAAATAGCCTAGAAATAAATCCACACATATCACCTGATCTTGATAAGGATGCCAAAAATACAGAATGAGGAAAGGAAAACCTCTTCAACAAATGGTGTTTTGAAAACTGGATATCCACATGCAAAAGAATGAAATTCGGTGCTTATTTTACATTTTCTGTATCTATTCATCCACTGATGGACGTTTAGTTTGTTTCTGCCTCTAGTTATTGTGAATAATGCTGCAAAGAACATGGGTGTGCATGTTCATGGGACACCCTGATTTCCATTCTTTTGGCTAAATGCATGAAAGTGGGATTGCTAGATCATATAGTATTTTTTTAATTTTTTGAGCCACCTCCATACTATTTTCCATAGTAGTGGCTGCCCCATTTTACATTCCCACCAACAGTTTTCAAGCAGCTAATTAGCAGCTAATTCTCCAATGTTGAACCTCTAAAGACACAAGACATAGGTACAAACCTCTCCTGGCTGATCCACAAGTTTACAGACTGAATTAAACCCATTCCAGGCAATCTACAGTCACAGGAACTAGAAATGAAACATTGTTTCTGTGTTTTGTGTCTGTTTCGTGATATTATTGTAACAGCTCACTGATACATACACTATGACCCATCAAGTTAATTTCTTTGTACTTTCCCAAGAGAAATGCATGTAAATATCCACCAAAAGGCATGAATTAGAATGTCTACAGTGTCACTAGTTTCCATAGGAAACTACCCAAAAGTCCATAGATAAATGGACAAATAAATGTTGAGCAAAAGATGCCAGATACAAAATGATAGATACATCATCGTCACATTACAAACCTAGCAACATAAGAAAAACTAATATATAGTGATAGAAGTGAAATAATGCTTACTTCTGAGGATAATGAATAGAAGTGAGCATTATAGTGGGATTCTAGGGGTGATGGTAATGTTCTATTTCTTTCTCTGAGCTCTTTTTTACAGCTAAGCTTTGTGAATAAAAACTGATTGATAGTGATGTCAGCATAATGGCAGAGTGAGTCACTCATTTTTTCTCTCCCCTTTGATTTACAGCTAAGTAAACATCCATAACCAAACCTAAGTACCTCTGTACATTACACCAGGAGGCCAAGGAAGTGTCAACTCATCTGTGCATCTGAAAGTGGGAAGACAGGACTTCAGTGGTGGCTGCAGAACCAAGGGAGCTGGTGAGCCTGCCCCACCCCCACTTGCCATGATCAGAGGAAAAAGGAAACCTATAGAGAGCAAAACTGGGCAGATACCCACAGCCAACAGAGAATTTAGAGAATTTGTGGAGGTCCAGGTTGCCTGGACAGTGGGACCTGGCACACCATCAGAGTGGGATAGAAATGAAATTTTTTTTTTTTTTTTTTTGCGGTACGCGGGCCTCTCACTGCTGTGGCCTCTCCCGCTGCGGAGCACAGGCTCCAGACGCGCAGGCTCAGCGGCCAGGGCTCACGGGCCCAGCCGCTCCGTGGCATGTGGGATCTTCCCGGACTGGGGCACGAACCCGTGTCCCCTGCATCGGCAGGCGGACTCTCAACCACTGCACCACCAGGGAAGCCCTAGAAATGAATTTTGAGGCCGAAGAGGTGGAGGAGCCCTCCAAGTGTGTCCCTGCTCCAGAGTGCCACTGCAAGGAGTGGGTTTGGGGGAGCATCAGAGGTGACCACTCCTGACTGAGGAGGAGTACGGTGAAAGTAGTGCTGCCCAGTAGTGTGAGTTGCAGCTGCAGGGGCCTGTTTCTCTCCAGCAGCACCCAGATTTCTGATGAGGGGCCTCTGTGACTGGTGGGGGGGAGAAGAGAGAGGAGCGGGCACACAGGAATATCAATGGGCATTGATATTCCTGAACAGATTTCCTGCTGTCCACTTTGAGATTTCAGCAGGGGGCACACCCACAAATTGCCCCAATTGGAGTTCAAGCATCTCCAGAGCCTGAGGCGCTAGCCCAAACCTTCTCCCACTCTGATGACAGCTCCTTTTGCACAATCCCCAGTGCATCCCAAAGAGACAGCTCCTGTAGGAGAAACCACAAACTTGAGCTGTAGTGCCACCTCCTGGAATAAATAAATAGAGTTCTAATTGCCAGTTTGTTGAATCTTGAGAAGCAAAGTAAACGTAAATTCTTAATTAAGGAAGGTGTCAGCCTACATCAAATGAGAAAGTACAAGCTCATATCATCACACGCTATGAAAAATCAAGGAAATATGGTATTACAAAAACAAATTAATAATTCTCCAGCAACTGAACTCAAAGACAATGGAATACTGTAATCTAACTGATAAAGAACTGAAAATAGCTCTCAAGAAGAAATTCAATGAGTTGCAAGAAAATTTAGAAAAACAACTTATTGAACTTAGGAATAAAATTAATGAAGAGAAGGAGTTATTTACTAAAAATTAAAATTATGAAAGAGGACCAAATGGAAATTCTCAAGCTGAAGAATTCAATAAATGAGATGAAGAATGCGATAGAGAGCATAGGTAACAGGGCAGATGACATGGAAGACGGAATAAGTAACTGGAAGAATAGAAATATAGAGATAATTCAGTTAGAAGAGGGTAGAGAACTTAGAGTTTTTAAAAAGTGAAGAAACCCTATGAGAGCTGTTGGATCCAGTCAGAAAGGCAGATATAAACATAACTGGTGTACCAGAAGGAAAAAAAAGGGAGAAGGGGGCAAATAGTTTATTTAAAGAAAGAAGAGCTGAAAACTCCCCAAATTTGAAATAGGAATTGGACATACAAGTCCATGAAGCTAATAAAACACCCTATTATATCAATGCAAAAAGCCCTTCTCTAAGACTTATTGTATGAAACTGTCAAAAATCAATGATAAACAACCTTAAGTGCAGAAAAAAAGTAAGCAACTTACAAAGAAACCCCAGTCAGGCTGTAAGCAGATTTCTCAGCAGAAACTACAGACCAGGAGAGAGTGGAATGACATATTCAAAGGGCTGAAATATAAAAATTGCCAGTCAATGTATTCAGCAAATTTGTCCTTCAGATATGAAGAAGAAATAAAGGCTTTCCCAGACAAATAAAAGCTGAGAAAGTTCATCACCATTAGGCTGGCCTTGCAGGAAGTGCTACAAGTAGTTCAAGCTTAAATAAAAAGATGCTGCTCAGTGGGCTTCCCTGGTGGCGCAGTGGTTGAGAGTCCGCCTGCCGATGCAGGGGACACGGGTTCGTGCCCCGTTCTAGAAAGATCCCACATGCCGCGGAGCGGCAGGGCCCGTGATCCATGGCTGCTGAGCCTGCGCGTCCGGAGCCTGTGCTCTGCAACAGGAGAGGCCACAGCAGTGAGAAGCCCGCGTACCAAAAAAAAAAAAAAAAAATGCTACTCAGTAACAAAAAGCCTGTGAAAGTACACAACACTCATTCGTCTATTTTTCACCTTTTGAGACTCTAAATCTCAAAAATAAAGAGACTTAGAAAATGTAACTCTGTATTAAAATGGTGTGTCAACCACTTAACTATAGTATGAGGGTTAAAGGAAAAAAGTATTTAAAATAGGTATAGCTACTATAATTTGTTAAATAAAAAATAAATTGTGACATCAAAATATAAAAGGAAAGGAGTAAAAGGGTGGAGCCTTTATGGGTGAACAAAGATATGTTGCTATCAGCATAAAATGGACTGTCTTATCTATGAGGTGTTTTATGTAAGCCTCCTGGTAACCACAAAGCAAAAATCTAGAGTGGATTCACGGAACATTAAAAAAAAGGGGAGACTGATCATATCACCAGATGCAATACTTTCTCTGTTTCTTTGAAGACCTTATGGATAATTTCTTTCTCTCCTTTCTTCCTTCAGCTCTGCAGATTGTCTTTCTTTCACTTAAGCTTCTTTTTTGTCTTGGTCTCTTTTTGTCGTAATCAATGCTTTCCTCAGATGTCTTGTCATTCCTAAATGTCTGCTTGTGATCAAAAATGAGTCATTACAAATCTGATTGGAAGCTCTGTTCACATAGTTGAAGCTTGCTAATTTGACACCTCACCATGGAATAATTTTTCTGGATACTTTCACTGGATAACCTCAGAAGTCTCTGTCTTAACATCTTTTCTCTTGGCCTGTAAGGTTAACAAAAGGACATTCTTTTCCTATCTCACTTGAAAAGTAGATCTGGATGTAGTGTAGGGGAATAAGACATTTTTAAACTTAATTTCTGTGTTTTCGATATAACACTCTAGTCTTCAAGGGTCCTTGAGTCCTAAGAATCCTCATTTTCCCTTCCCAGAGAATGGTTCTCCAAGTGTTCATTTAGACCAAACAAGGGGCGTGTGTGTGTGTGTGTGTGTGTGTGTGTGTGTGTGTGTGTTGGTTGGAGGAGAGGGTATAACTACTCTTAAAACAGGTTCTCAAACAATCTTCTATTTTTAGTTCCACGTTTACTTCTACTTCCAATGTAATAAATGTTATCAAATCCCTTAACATTTCATGGTTCTCCAAGTTGTTTGACTGCTTCTACAGGCTCCTGATGCAAATTGTTGTATTTACTAAATCATTCATCTAGTTTTCACCTTTCAAATTTTGCTGCTTTTGTCTTCATCTTGGTGTTTTGTCCTTGTGAGGTTTTTGCTTTTATATAAATACCTTTGTCATCAAGAACATGAAAACACATCTACAGAATGGCAGAAAAAATATATATACATACATATACAGAATATACAAAAAACTTGCAATTAACAACAAAAAACTCTACTCAAAATGTGTAAAGGACTTGAATAGACAATTTTCCAAAGAAGATATCAAAATGCCTAAATATGCACATGAAAAGATGCTCAGCATCTTACTCATTAGGGAAATGCTACTCAGAACCATATGAGGTACCAATTCACATCTACCAGAACAGCTATAATAAAAGAATAAAAGAAGCACGTGTTGGCCAGATTGGAACCCTCATACATTGCCACTGAGGATGTAAAATGGTTTGGCCACTGGAAAAGAGTTTGGGTGTTCCTGAAAAAGGTAAACATGGAATTACCATATGACCCAGCAATTCCACTCCTAGGTATATACCCCAAAGAATTAAAAACAGGTCCTCAAACATATACATATAAACACATATTCATAGCAGCATTATTCTCAATAGCCAGAAGGTAGAAACAGTTCAAATGCCTATCAACGGACAAACGGATCAACAAATTATGGCATATATATGTGGTATAAGTGGAGCATTAAACAGTCATAAAAAATAAATGAAATTCTGATACATGCTATAAAGTGGGTGAACCTCTAAAACATTATGCTAAGTGAAAGAAACCAGACACAAAAGGTATTCTTAATTCTATTTTTATTACTTATCTAGAATAATTTTCTTTATAGAAACAAAATGCAGATTAGTGGTTGCCAGGTGCTGGTGGGACGATGCAATGGGATGAGATTGTTTAATGGACATGGGGTTTTGTTTCTGGAGTGATGGAAAGGTTTTGGAACTTCATAGTAGTGCTTGCACAACATTGTGAATGTCCTAGATGCCACAGAATTGTTCACTTAGAAATGATTTTATGTTATGTGAATTCCACCTTCATAAATAAAAAACAACAATTGAGTGTACAATTAGCCTCTCATCTGTACAGCAGTCAGAACACTACTCTGAACTGGAACTGTAAGTAACAGATAGACCACACTTCATTGGTGTGATTTAATGATTGGTACATGTTTTCAAGGATCTATTCCTTTTTATCAGTAGCTACATTATTCTTATGTTGCAACAGTATGACATCAACAATGAATCCTTTTAATCAGGAAAATTATATTTCGGAAATAAGTTGGTATAACTGTGTCACGAAAGTGTGCTGCATTTTGTCAAATGCTGTTTTTGCATCTCTGACAGGCTCATGTGGCTCTTTTCTTTCATTCTGTTAATGTGGTGTACTACACTGATTGCTTTTGTATGCGGAACTTCATGATGGAATTCATATTTGCTACAAACTCTATAGGAAACAAACCAATAGAATATTTCTTTTAGTATCTGTCGTGGTCCAAGCGCAGGTTGGAAGAAGAATTTCCGGACATGAAGTATTTTAGAAAAAAGTGAGTTTATTGAGTACAAAGAGCAGAGTTAGTGAGGGGCACACTAACGAGAGGCGAATGCAGCAGGCCCACTTCCCGATAGACCAGGGAGAGCTGACCCCCTTTGTGGGCTAGCAGCCAACTTTTATAGCCTCAAGACAAAGAAAATTCCTGCTGGCAGGATGGCATTAGGTGATTGGTCAGGATGCTTCAAGGTTACTACATGGTGATTATTTTGCCTAATATGGAGTCGGGGGGCTGTCCGGTTTAGGTCAGGAGAGCCCATGGCAACTGTTGCTATGGGGGCTCCGTTAATTCCGGGATTTTTGTCCTGTGTCCTTGATGTAGGGTGTCCTTGATGTAGGGTGTCCTTGATGTAGGGCTCCACATTCCCCCCGCTTTTTATTTATGGGCCAAATCTTTGGCCCCTTAACACCCTGCTCATGACTACCTGCCTATCCCCATCTCGGGTCATAGGGACCCAGGTCACTGCGGAAAGGGGCGATGACGGTTCCTAGCTTCTTCCTGCTGGACGGGGCATCGTGGAGCCCTGGGTCCCTATGTCCGCTCTCTGTCAGGGTGTATTTACAGAGGGAGATGAGAGCCCATGGAATGGTAAGGCAGCTTGTTCCAACGTAGTCCCTGTGCCAACTGGCTGGTATCCTTGTTGTAGCACCATCTGGAATTGAATCTTTTGAACCTGCCGGGAGATGAACTTAGATAATGTGTTAATAATGCAGGAGCCAAGCAACACAACAAAGGCTATCAGGATTAATGGTCCCAACAAGGGCGATAGGCACGTCTGTATCTGGATCCCCAGAGAGGCGAGGAGGCTGGAAAGCCAGCTGGGGCCCCGTCCTGCTCTCTCTTTTAAATCTTCTATTAATTTGATGTTTTTCTTTAGAATCTGAACGTCTTCTTCAATGTGGGCGGAGGTATTAATATAGAAGCAGCATGTCTCATTTAGTAGGGCACAGACACCCCCCGTCTCAGCTGTTACAACATTAAGGGCCCTCCTATTTTGTAAAACCCCCTCGGCCAGAGAGCCTAGGGCTGACTGCTGTTCCTTGGTGGCTGCTACCGCTGCCTTCCAAGGTTCCTGGACCATGATGGTGAGATGGAGAACGCTCTTCTCTAAGGGGTATGCCTGCAAACCAAAAGAGCCTCTAATACACAGAGCCACTGTGTATTATTTCGGGGCCGATCAAGAATTGGGTTATCGTAAGCATGTCCCCGCCAATCAGCAGTTCATTTTTGTCTCTCCTGGACAGCTCTTAAGACCTCCTCGAGGAAGGACCTAAGGTTGGGAATGCCTCCTGAGGAAGCTAAATCCTTTGTAGTCTTAATGGTAGCCTCTGGGGCCACAGCAATAATTGTGCAGGAGCCCCCGCAAAGTGTGGGAAGATCCAGATAGACCCCGTTACCGCATAGAGATGAAAATCCGGTGCCCCTCAAGGATACCCCCGTGTGGGTCCCCAGATCCAGGCCCTGACCTTTTGGGAGTTTTCCTCTGGAAATAGACTGGGGTCCCATGACCTAGGATTATATTAGGAAGGCCGAGCTTCGAGGAAGTAATCATCTACACGTAAAGGGGAGAATCCGGGCTCTGACTGATGATGGGTGTGACGGGGGAACTGGCATAACAAATTTCTGAATATTAGTTGAATTATGTTGTATTTTGGAGGAGAGTCTTGTCGGAGGTTAAACTAAGTAAGTGTCCGGTGGTCACACCAATTCCCACATATTTAGTTCCCAGGGCCGAGCTGTTTATGGGGATGTGGTCCTCATTAACATATTTCTTAGTCGCAGCATTTTTCCTTGAATTTCCCCAACGCAAAGTGAAATTATCTTCATGTATATCATATTCAGCCTCCTTTGACCAGGGACCCCACTCCAGGCTAGTCTGATTAAAATTGAGGGCATAGTTACAAAGAGAGTCATTTAGCCAGCCCAGAATGGATCCCCATCCATCCAGGTTGGAGACAGTCTTTTAAATTATGTCTTTTCCAGTATGCATAATCCCCATTGTAGGTCGTGGGTATCTGATCTTCATCTGAAAATAGATTACTGAGATTAGCTTTAGAAAAGACTATCCTTTAATAATTGAATTCAACTTTTTAGCAACATAACATAACAGCAAAGAACTATCTGGGAAGTGAGTCTTGGTAACACAGACCTTAAATAACAAAACCAGAATTTAATATTCAGTGAAATGTAATTTTTTTTTTCATTGTGAGGGCATTAACCCTGCAGCCAGGGAAGCCTTATCCCATCAAATACAAAAAATGAGCTTTGTCAGGGAGCCAGAAAAAGCCAAGTGGCCATCTTGGATTTCCCATAGCCCCGACTCTTAGATTTACAGCTATTGTTTACCCATTTTTAATTCCCTGATTTAGGAGTAGACTGTTGTCATGTTTTAAGGACATCAGGATGGCAAAAGTCTGGCAATGAGGGGTTAATTTTTGTAAAAGCAGAATGAACTTTATCTACATGCGCCACAATCTTCATAGATCATTGTGAAATACTACTTATTTACTCAACCAAAGTAACAAAAGGATTTTAAAAGCAAATATAAATCACTTAAATGCAAGGTAATTCACACAGTCTGTTATCCAAAGCAGCATTCCAAGAAAAGTTTGTTCTTTTACCAGAGAGACAGAACCAAATTCCCGTCTGGAACCAGCTTACTGTTAATAACAAAATTTATTTACCTAATTAATTTTAATTCAATCTTAGAAATTCCTTTCTATAAATCTTGAAGAGGTAGTATTTTTGCAAAGGCAGTTCAACGTCTTAAGAAAACTTGTACCATGTATAAAACTCTTTTCTCGGGGTCCATTTTCCACAAACCTTTTTTATCACTTTCTGTATCCATCACTTCATTTTCTCATTCAGAAACAGCCACATGTAGGTCAGTCCTACTTCCTTTTTCCTTAATAAAATGCAATTCCATTCCTCATACCTTTTTTACTAAAAACATGCATCCTACTTTCCTACTTAAGCAACCATGAACTGTCCTTTATGTCAGCACTCTGTAGACTGGTAAACATACATCCAAATAATTTTTGAAGAATGTGCTTTCTTATAGAAAATATCTCAGTGTGGCACCAAACACATTTTTTTAATAGTTCCAAACCTTTTGTTTCTCTGTAAAAGGAAGCCAATGTTCAGTAATTAATGTTTCAGTATCTTATTTTATTTGGAAATGGACTAGTTATTTAATAAACTTCCATCCTCTCACTTAATTTAGCACAACTCTAAATGTTTTAAGTTGTCGAATATCTGGAGAGATTATTCTTAAGTAGACATTCCTAAAACATAATTATTCCTAAAAAGTTCACCCAAAGCTCTTATCTCATTTGTATTTTCTTTTCTTAAAAGTTTCTTCACATTGAGTTATTTTTATTGCGGACAAATTTGACAAATATAAAAAGATCTTTTTTAGTTTATATTAAACCTAGGCACAATAAAAATATTATACTTAATGCTGATGGCTCGAAAGACATGTCTATATTAATTAGATCAAGAAATGTAAACATTAACATAGGTATTAATATTGAATATTTCCCAGTTCACGTGAATCTGAAATTTATTTAGCTTAATTTTCCTTGTATTTAGAACTGTTTGATTTGTAAGCGCTTACTTTTCTGTTAAGCCAGTTAAATAGAGCTCATTTACAAATTAACCTCAGCAGTATTATCCAAAGACAAAGACACATACTGAGACATAAACATATATCCAGGCCGTCAGAGATCTCATAGTTTCCACTTGAGATTTAAAATGTCTCTTTGCCTTTTTTTTTTTTTCCCTTGGCTTGAAGTTCTACTAATTAATCCAAGGCTGAAGTCTCAGGCAAAGGGGGCTGTGTTTGTAGCTCAAGGACATGGTAAGAGTTAACTTCAAGCCTTCTCCTAGGCGTATTTTTGTTCTCTCAGGGTCAGAATTCTGAAAAAGATATTTCAACAAGCTAGCTCTCTCTAATTGCATATGCAAAAAGAACCAGTTTTGCAATTTCAAAAAAATTTTTATCTTAACCAATTTTCTCTGGAGTCTAAAGAATATTGTGGCCATCCTGACTGAAGGAACCTAACTTGTTTTGCATTTGGGAAACATCAGACATGGGGAAGGGAACATGGACTCTAATAGTGCCCATGTTTCCATTTGCTACTTCCTGGCGTTGGGCAGTCCTCGATCTTGTGTGGGGAGGGGAGGGGAGGGGGGCCTTTGCCTTGATAAGGGGGTACCTGTTGGGGAGCTGTGGGTTGAGGTGGGGTCGCGGGCTGAAGCAGGGGGTTCATGGGGTGGAAGACAGGAAAGGTCGAGTAGAGGGTCGCCTAGGAGATCTGATAGAGAGGGAGACAGAGCGGGTTTGGAGGATAAGGTGGCAACAGAAAGACACATGCGGCATGAGTCCCTCAGCTCCGGATTCTGACTAAGGGCCATAAAGATCTGGACTTAAGGAACCTCTGAGTCCTTTCCTTGTTTCCGGCAAAAGAGATCAAGTTGGAGGATCGTGTTACAATTTAGTGTGCCTAAGAGGCCATTGTTCTCGGACCCTCAGTTTATACTGGGGCCAAGCCGTGTTACAAAAGAAAATGAGCCTCTTCTTTTTGAGATTTTCAGGGTCAAATTTTCCCAGTTCTTGAGGATACAGCCGAGGGGTGAGTCCGAGGGAGGCTCCCGAGACGATCCAGAACCCATTCTTAGCCTGTACGCCGTAGAAAGGGCGCACTGAGAGTCACCGGCTGACAGAGAGGGGTCCCCTTTGTCCCAGTGATCTCTCATTGCGACTAAGGCACAAGATGGGCCGACTGTCCCAACAATCGCGTCTGACCGTGAGAGGTGACCCTGAGCGTGCGACTGAGGCACAGACCGTGCGACGGAGGCACCATGCGACTCGGGCAGGGGAAGAAAGAAAAGAGAGAGATTCCCGGGAACTACCGGGTGACTCACCGCTTGGCGATGCCCTGAAACGTGAAAGGCACTCCTGGGATGGCTCAGAGGCAACACTTAGGCTCCTGTAAATCAATCCGGACGGAGAAAAAGGTGAAAGCAACAAAGACAGGCTGAGGAATCGGCCTCGTAGTCCTGCCGGGAAGGCGGCGGCCAAGGGGAGGGGGCTCAGCGTTCTGCTTGAACCAATATGTGCCTCACGGTGCACGGAAGTTGCCTTGCTGGGGGCAGACGCTCTAACAGCCTGGTCCGTTCCGTGACCCCCTTATCCTTCACGGGAGTCTTCAAGCGGCAGGCGCCCTGATGGCTTTTAAATTCCTGACCCGTGCCCGCACGATACCAATCGGCCCAGTCTGCAGTCAGGAGGAAGACAGAGGGACCCTCACCCGTTCTGGGCAGCAGTTACTGGGGCGAAGTGAGCCGTGGAGCCTTCGGAACACACCAGGGTGTGTGTGTGTGTGTGTGGCCAGAGTCCTCTCTTGCTTCCCCGGCAGCTTGCCTGTTCACAGAGGGTCCCAAGAAATGAGGAGAGGAGGTCGGGGGAGGAGATCCCCCCGGAGATGTTCCCCGTACGAGCCACCAAAATGTCGTGGTCTGAGCGCGGGTTGGAAGAAGAATTTCTAGACACGAAGTATTTTAGAAAAGAGTGAGTTTATTGAGAGCAAAGAGCAGAGTTAGTGAGGGGCACACTAACGAGAGGTGAATGCAGCAGGCCCACTTCCTGATAGACCACGGAGAGCTGACCCCCTTTGTGGGCTAGTAGCCAACTTTTATAGCCTCAAGACAAAGAAAATTCCTGCTGGCAGGATGGCATTAGGTGATTGGTCAGGATGCTTCAAGGTTACTACATGGTGATTATTTTGCCTAATATGGAGTCGGGGAGAAGGGCTGTCCGGTACAGATTAGGAGAGCCCATGGCAACAGTTGCTATGGGGGCTCCGTTAATTCCGGGATTTTTGTCCTGTGTCCTTGATGTAGGGTGTCCTTGATGTAGGGCTCCATAGTACCTTCCCTTCCTTTATCCTATTGTTTGAGAGTAAAAATGTAGAGTTTGCCTTCCATATTCTGCATATCACATAATGATACCACCATATACCATTATTTGAGGCAGAAATCTGTTTCAACAACAAAATATACCTGTACCTTCTTGGTAAAAATGAAATGTAAAAAATATGTTCTTTGCATTATGGCTAAGCACTCTTTAAATTACCTCAAAGTCTCACAATATACTTAAGAGCGAGGTATGGTTCTATCATACCCATTTTACAGTTAAGGAAACTGAAGAACTATTTTGGCACCGAGCTAGTGTGTGATGGAGACTTGGAAGCATCACCTCCCTCAACACCTTGCAGCTTTTTCATCATTATTACAGATACTAATCCATTTTTCAGTGCCCAGTTATCCTTTGTTAAACTTTCTAATTAATCCTGAGAATTTGTATGTAAAATTGTAACAGGGAAGAACCAATCTCACTCTGTATTAGGTCTGTTTCTTACTTTAGCCTGGTGCTCTGTTGCCTGTGCTTAGTTATGCTGGCTCTGTGCCTTTTGTAAAGAATGTTGCCTGTAGCCTGAAATATACAGGAGAGCCTATTTTCAAGGCTCTGACCTTTAAGAGTCTATTCATATGGAGATAAAAAGTTGCAGAACAGAGAATAATATTTGTTTTGTTGGAGGGTTACAGGAGCATGTGACCTGACCTACGTGGACAGCTGCAAAGAGGTTTGTAACAACCAACCTCGCTCCTCCTTCATCTTGCCTTTAAAAGTGCTTTGCTGAAACCCTTGGAGGAGTTCAGGGTTTTGGGGGGCAGGAGCCACCTGTCTCTCTACATGGCCCCACAATAAACTTTTCTCTGCTCCAAACTCCTACGTTTTGGTTTGCTTGGCCTCACTGTGCGTTGGGCACAGGAACTTGTTTTCAGTAACAAAATGTCTCAAGCTTTCAATCTAAATAACAATACAATCTGCAAAAAAAAAAAAAAAAAAAAAAAATAGCTGGTGTATATATTACCTTTCAAATCTTATTGAGTTTAAATTTATTTTTAAATTATGTTACAAAATATAGTCAATCATCATTATTCAATTATTCCATATCTGCAAATTTGCCTATTTGCTCAGATTTATTTGTTAGCCCCTAAATCAATATTTGTAGCTCTTTTTGGATCATTTGAGTTTACGAACAAATGGCCAAAAATTCATTTGTAACAAGGCTCACACTCCCAGCTGAGGCTGAACAGCTGATATACTCTGCCTTCTTATTGCAGCTCTGCTGCAGAGATGACCAGAAGATGGAGTTGGCACTGTATTGAGGAAGCTTGGGTTCTGAGGCCAGTTGCAGGGTGTCGGAATCTCAGCTATGGTACCTATTGCTGACATGGCCCCAGGCAAGTCACTTTTCACTTCTCCTTTGTAAATTAGGGAAAATACAATCTTCCAGGATGAGACGTTTGCAGGATTTAAGATCGCAATCTCTATTAGATACATACGTATTTCCCTTTGAAATGTTGATTCAGCAATAGCTAATTCAGCGTTTGGGGCTTTATAGAACACAGTTATCACAAGAATTGAATGTATTAGTATGATCTCACTAATATAATAAATATTAAAACTATTTTTTTTAGAGATAAAAGGTCCAGTAGACTTTTTGTGAAATAGAAACTTGGTCAATTATTTTTTTTTCCTGAGTCTGTAATTTAAAAATATGTGTGTATGTATGTTTATGTACCTTACAATGTTTATGTATTGATTGTGACATAATGAAAAAAATAAAATATTAAAACACTTGCTCTTATTCAGACAAAATGGCTATTTAACAAAATAAATATAAACACAAAAATAACTTTATAAATGATATGTATGAACTGATTTGGGCCATGTAGTCCAGAAAGAATAAAATACCCATAAAACACAAAGAATGATTTCTTAATGACAGGAGTTTCTGAGACCTTTGTCCCAGTCTTCTGTGGCACTGTAATTTGTATAAGTGATATTTCAGAACCTACAGTGAGCAAAACAGGTGTGACCGTTCCCCAGCGCACGGCAGCATCCTTATCCTTCTCTTACTTGTCCTCTCCTATCACATCACTCGTGGATCTTCCGAGCCCCAGCGGGCATGCGCGCGCACACACACACAATCATACTGCGCAGGGTTCCAGGAAGAGGTTCCTCTAGAAGCGGGAGTGTTACTACCCCACCACCGTCCAGAGACCCTCGGGGCTGGCTGACCTCAGCCCTGGGTAGGTGAAGAAGGGCTGCTCCCAGGACCCCATCCAGGCTCCCTCCTCCCCCCACCTCCCTGGAAGACAGGCGCCCCCTCTTGCAGTGCAGGGTCGCGGAGTGAGGGACAACTATCTCAGTCCTGCTCAGAGCCCTCCGACTAGCGGGCCCGCCAGGGGCCTGAAACTGGGCGGGCTCGGACCCGACCCCGGACTCTCCCCAGCCTGGCCTGGGCTTCTGCAGCAAGGAGGGCGACGTCCCCCGCGCCAAGGGACCCTGCGACGACGGGCCACCCTCCTATCCAGCAGGGTCCTCACTTACGATGGCCCGCGGAGGTCAGCAGGCCCAGCCCTGAGAGGAACAGCAAGAGAGACAGCATTGCGTGGCCAGCTGGCCTCGCCACCGGGGTTGACTGGAAACGGTGCAGCGAGCGCGTGGAGCCCTGCGCTCTAGGCCACGGCGGGGAGGCGCAGGGAGGGAGGGCAGAGCGGGTGGAGGGGCGGGGCAGGGAGGGGCTGGGGAGCTGGCCTGGGGGCGGGGGTGGGGCGGGTGGAGATGGTGGGGCTGGTGGGGGGAGGGTGAGTGGGGTGAGGGGTGGAAGTGTGGCTACGGCTCCGTGGACCCAGACTCCACCTGTGGCCAGGTGTATGCCCAGAAGCATAGGGGAGACTTCCTCCTGTCCAAGTGTGCTTTATTTTCAAAAATTTGACATTTTAAACGTATTCAGTGGTATCATAGGGTTATAAAACACCTTCTCTTCTGCATGTAACCCACTTGATGATGAAGTTCTTGGCAACATTAATAGTCCACGTCATAACTCTCTGGTACAATGGCTGAATGACTAGTGAAAGAAAAAGAAAATAGAAATTCACAATATCTTTAGTAGCAGGCGGTTTCCTACTTTAACTGTATCTACTGCCAGATTTCTGTTTTAAGTCTCAGATCAAAACACTCACGCAAAGGAACACAGACAGTAAAAAATAAAAAATCAACTATAATAGATTAACTGAAATATTCATTATAGGTAAGTTTGTTTCTTAGAAAACTAAGCAGTCCAAATAAAAAGCTAAACATTAAATGTGTGTATTCATATATGAATATGTATTTATATATGAATATGTATTTATATGTATAAAGGTGTGCATTTTTTAGTTTTTTTTTTACAGCAGGTTTTTATTAGTTATCTGTTTTATACATAGTAGTGTATATATGTCAATCCCAATCTCCCAATTCATCCCTCCCTCCCCTGCCTTCCCCCCTTGGTGTCCATACGTTTGTTCTCTACATCTGTGTCTATTTCTGCCCTGCAAACGGTTCTTCTGTACCATTTTTCTGAATTCCACATATATGCGTTAATATACAATATTTGTTTTTCTTTCTGACTTGCTTCACTCTATGACAGTCTCTAGGTCCATCCACTTCTCTACCAATGAACCAACTTCGTTCCTTTTTGTGGCTAAGTACTATTCCATTGTATATATGTACCACCTCTTGTTTATCCATTCTTCTGTTGATGGGCATTTAGGTTGCTTCCATGACTTGGCTATTGTAAGTAGTGCTGTAATGAACACTGGCGTACATGTGTCTTTTTGAATTGTGGTTTTCTCTGGATATATGCCCAGTAGTGGGATTACTGGGTCATATGGTATTTTTAGTTTTTTAAGGAACCTCCATACTGTTTTCCATAGTGGCCATATCAATTTACAGCCGGGGGAATGTAACACTTGGGGGTGTGGGCCCGCCAAGGACGATGGGGCCCTCCCGAGCCACCTTCCCCCTGCTGTCCCACCAACGGTGCAACAGGGTTCCCTTTTCTCCACACCTTCTCCAGCATTTGTTGTTTGTAGATTTTCTGATGATGCCCATCCTAACTGGTGTGAGGTGATACCTCATTGTAGTTTTGATTTGCATTTCTCTAATAATTAGTAATGTTGAGCAGCTTTTCATGTGCCTCTTGGCCATCTGTATGTCTTCTTTGGAGAAATGACTATTTAGGTCTTCTGCCCATTTTTTAATTGGGTTTTTTTTTTTTAACATTGAGCTGCATGAGATGTTTATATATTTTGGAGATTAACCCTTTGTCTGTTGATTTGTTTGCAAATATTTTCTCCCATTGAGGTTGTCTTTTCATGTTGTTTATAGTTTCCTTTGCTGTGCAAAAGCTTTTAAGTTACATTAGGTCCCATTTGTTTATTTTTGTTTTTATTTGCATTACACTAGGAGGTGGGTCAAAAAGGATCTTGCTGTGATTTATGTCAAAGAGTGTTCTTCCTATGTTTTCCTCTAAGAGTTTTACAGTGTCCGGTCTTACATTTAGGTCTTTAATGCATTTTGAGTTTATTTTTGTGTATGGTGTTAGGGAGTGTTCTAATTTCATTCTTTTACATATAGCTGTCCAGTTTCCCCAGCACACTTATTGAAGAGACTGTCTTTTCTCTGTTGTATATCCTTGCCTCTTTTGTTATAGATTAATTTTTATTATGGTAAAACACACATAACATAAAATTTACCATCCTATTTTTTAGTGTACAGTTTATTGCTATTAAGTATATTCAGTGTTGTACAAACATCACCAGCTACCATCTCCAAAACTCTTCATTTTGAAAAACTGAAACTCTATACCCATTGAACAATAACTCCTCATTCCTTCCTATCCCAAACCCTGGCAACCACCATTTTATTTTCTCTCTCTAGGAATTTGACTACTCCGGGTACCTCACGTTAGTGAACTCATACAGTATTTGTCTTTTGTGACTAGGTTATTTCATGTAACATAATGTCCTCAAGGTTCATTCATCTGCCTTGTAGCATGTGTCAGAATTTCCTGCCTTTTAAAGGCTAGATCATAAATATTCCATTGCATGTTTAAACCACATTTTGCTTTATCCATTCATCTGTTGATGGACACTTGTGTCGCTTCCATCTTTAGCTATTGTGAACAAAGGTGCAATGAACATTGGTGTACAAGTAGCTCTTGGAGAAACTGCTTTTGGCTATATACCCAGAATATTACAAATAAAAAGGCAACCAAAAAATGGGAGAATTTGCAAATCATATACCTGATAAGAGATGAATATACAGAATATGTAGAGAACTCCTAAAATTCAACAACAACAAAACCCCAAACAATCTGATTCAAAAATGGCCAAAGGACTTGAATAGACATTTCTCCAAAGAAGATATATGAATGGAATATAAGCACATGAAAAGATGCTCATTAATCATTACGACAATGCAAATAAAAACCATGATAAGCTACAACCTCATACCCATTAAGATGTCAGAAAGCATATATATATATATGCATAGTTATATATATGATATATATAGTTACATACATAAAACTTCTCTCTATAAATGAATATTTAGGTTATATATATATATATATGTATATCTAAGTATATATATTTGAAATATATTCCTTCTGGAAGCCCAAGTAATTTGTGTTGTATTCCTGGCTTCAACCCAAATGTGTATTCACCATAACTATGATATTTCCTCTTGGTCTTGCAGAAAGTGATTAAATGGAAGTTCTTAGGTGTGTGGTCTGTGAGTTTGTGTTATGGTCCACTCTAAGAAAAGTTAGTCTTCTACTAAGTCTCCCATGTCTAGCCCTCTGCTTGCACAATTTTTAGTGTGAGTTAAAAGCAACAACAGCAAAAAGTCTTTTTCAAACCTTGCCAAATATTAATACATTTTAATGCAGTTTAACTTCATTATGAAGGCAGAGAAAACCAATCTTCATGAAGCATTATTTTCTTTCCATTCTGCTTTCTAAGAGACAAACTTCAACATAAAAGAGGATTTTAAAGGAATTTATACCTTTATTTATTTACTTAACCTGTGGCATGTGAAAAAGATAACTCACATCTTTCCTTTAGGCAAACTTATTTGCAAATATGAATTAAAGAGAAAATCACATTCTAATGTTTGAAACTTGGAAAAAGATACATTACAGAAAAAAAATCATTATCCTATAAATAAGCAGACTTGCACTGTAAAATTGACCATGAAAATAAAAAACATCTTATTTCCTTCATTCAAAATTAGACCTACATATATATTGGTCAGTTGGTTTTCAACAAAGGTGCAAAGGCATTTTGATGAAGATACGATAGTTCTTTCAACAAATGGTGCTGGACCATTTGGCATACATATGCAAAAATACAAACCTTATCACATACTTCACACCTTACTCTAAATTTACTTCAAATTTTACACAAAAATTATCTTAAAATGGATCATAGACCTAAATGTGAAATGCAAAGCTATAAATCTTCAAGAAGAAAGCACAGGAGAAAATCTGAGTGACCTTGGGTTTGGTGGTGAGTTTTTAAATATAACAACAAAAGCATAATCCAAGAAGGAAAATAATGATAAAATTAAAAACTTTTCCTCAGCAAAAGACACTGTAGTTAGAATGAAAATATGACACATAGCTGAAGAAAACATTTGCAATTTTTATGTCTGATAAAGGCCTTATCTGCAGGATATATAAAGACAGGTGTGTGTATGTATGTGTTGTACACATATATTGAATTTATATATCCATCTATTGTGAGGATCTAGACGCAATGGAATACAAGAAGCAAGGAGCACACCTAGCATCTAGATTTGTTTCTAATATTGTTCTCCAATAAAAGAAACCAAGAATCCTTGTAGAAATGCCTGCTTCTAGGCCTGTGGCCAGGAATATACAAGATGATTCTGGAACATCTTATAGAACCCAAAAGTGAAGAGCTGCTCAAAAAACAAAAACATATGGGGTACGTTTAGTTGCTTCCTTTTATAGATTTTAGTATAAAAAGGGAGAAAAATAATCTTACAGGTGTTTTCATGTTTTCCGGAAATACCTGACAAACACTACTTCCTCCAGGTAATCAAGGTTGATATTAAGTTATCAGTTGGTAGTATTTGCCTTTGATATCGATGTGATGAGAACGACATTCCACCTCTGTGATCTTCCTACCTAAACCCCATAGCCCCAGCCTAATGCATGATGGAAATAAACATATGGCTACAAGATGATTTTTTCCATCTGATGAAAATTATGTTTTCAGTGGCTCCAGTATATACACTTATAGAATAAACAAAGATGCAGGGCCGAATGGTGCGCCCCAGGCCTGCTGGGAGAGTTTATAAAGGAACAGTCATTAACGCTGGGTGCAGCAGAAATTTTTGGATGTGAAGATGTATTGAGCATGTACTTTATTCACGTTCCCTCTACGATATTACCTGTCAGGACTTTCTTTGAATTCTCTTTTTCTCTTTTCCTCTGTAAAGGCTCGTGATAGGCCAATTAAGTCACTTCCTCTTTCAGGGAATATGATCCATCACTTCCCTGAACGATATGCATGTAATGTGTGTGCAATTGAGCGTGTCTTCATAAAATGGACTAGTAATGATAGCTTTCAAAGAAAATGGAACTTTGAAGCTGAAATCCTCATTCGTGATGTTACATTTCGGGATTAATATGAGGGTTTCTTACCTTCAATGAGTTAAATGTTAGGTCATCAGAAGAGAAGATGCACAAATGTAAGAAAATAGTCTGCACAGATGTGTAAGAAACAGTATCTGATTTCAAAGGAATTCTGTAGAGATTTTTTAACAGTATTTGAGACTACTAAAGAGATAGAAATATTATGAGGTTCAAGGGTTTATTAGTGACATGTTTAACACAAATTCTAAATTGGAAAAAAAAGGTTTCCCCAAAGGAAACAAAGACTCATACTTAATTTAGATCCAACTAGAAAGGAACTTAAAATGATACACCAAATATATTCTTCTCTGACATATTAAGTCCCTAGTACAGTGTGGAATATTCATCAGGAGAACAGTTTTGGAGCAGTCAAAATTTTGACTTGCCTTAATATACTAACAATGAACTACTGGGAAAACAAAATGGTTAAAATGCCATTTACCTTAGATTTAAAATAGCACATATTTAATAATAAATGTAACAAATATTATGCAATTATGAATTTATGACACTGGTTAATGACCAGCACAATTTAAAATAATAAATTATTTGTAAAATCATATTTACCCCTCATATTCTGCACTCTCTTTGTTGCATGATTTTCTTATTTCATTTCGCTTCATGATCATAATGGTGAAAATTATGAAAAAGGGCAGAACAATGTAGAAACTCAAAATAAGCCAGTTCTGATGTACATTGTAGCCTTTTTTAGTAAAAATTGTAACTAGAAATGAAACATAGAACATTTGAATAAATTTATATTTATTTCACTTTAATCATATGTGTACATATAAAATCATATACCTAATCGAAAGTTTAATACCTTGCAAACTCTTATAGGAGAAAACAAAAGGACATTTAAGCTCATAGCCAAAACTTCAATGGTACATTTTTCATAGATTTACTAGTCATCTTTTATGCATATTTGTTTAATTATTACGATACTGTATACATATTTTGAGGTCTGCTTATTACGTGCTGCTTATTTATGACATCATATTTTAAAAGGTGATATATTAATAGGGCTTAAGTTAAAAATTTAGCAAAATACTGTGAAAAACTGCCATCCCCCTCCCTCGCCAAGTCACATAGCTTCTCTCCTTGGAGGAAACCATTTTGAAATGACGCATGTTTCTCCATCTAGTATTTATATTTTATACGTATGAATAAAATCCATATCTATACCTATCCTGGTATCTGTATCTACCTATACGTAAAGTGTGTGTTGTGTGTATTCTTCCCCTCTCGTTGACATTCAACGACATATTTATGCCCTTTCGTTATTTCTTACACCTAAAAACTTGAAGTATTATGCAATTCAGAAAAGTACACAGTAAATAAATATGTTAACAAAGAATTAGAAAAATCATCCAGATCTCAAAACATACCCTGTTAGACTCCCCAAAGCATCCTCCGGACATTTTCTAATCATCATTCCTCTCCAAAGGTTACATGTGTATTGATCTCTTCCATTATTATTTATTTAGTAAATTTTTTACTGAACTATAACATAATAACAGAAATGCATGCATGCCGTAATTTTACAGCTCAAAGATTTGACAACAAAATAGTGTGACTTTTGTCTTAGATGTCATTTAAATTTTGCTGTTTTAACAGCTTTACTGAGTTATTTTAGACACATAATACATGCACCTATTTGAGATGTACAATTTTACAGGTTTTACTATATGTATATATCTATAAAACCACCACATCAGTCAAAAGACAGTTGACCCTTAAACAATGCAGGGGTCAGGGGAATCCACTCTGAGCAGTCTAAATCCATGTTTAACTTTAGCGTTGGTCCTGCATATTCTAGGTCCCTTCTTAGCCCAGGTTCCACCATATTCGCAGTTGCCCTTCCGTGGATTCAATCAACCTCAGATGCTGTAGTACTGTAGTATTTATTGAAAAAAATCTGTGTATGAGTGGATCCGTGCAGTTCAAATCCACGTACTCCCAGGCTCAACTGTCGTGAATATATCCATCATCCACAAAAGTTTCTACTTGCCTATATATGGTGCTGCCGAGATGCCACTCCCCCAAACAAGCAACCACTGATTTGATCTGCATTCTCTCCCTATCAATTAGTTTGTGTGTTCTACAATTTAATACAGAGTCAGACAGTCTGTATTCATTTTAGTCTTGCTTCTTTCACACAGCGTAAATGTTGACATCCATCCATGTTGGTACTTTTAACAATAGCTTGTTCCTTTTTACTGTTCAATATATACTATTGTTTGGATATACCACACGTCCTTGATCCATCACCTGTTGATTTGTATTTGGGTTGTTTCCAACTTTTATCTATTACATCTAAAGCTGTTATGAACATTTGTATACAAAGTTTGGTATGGGAGAAGGCATTCTATTCTCTTGGGTAAATAAAATAGTAAAGTGACTAGATTACATGGTAGGTAAAAGTTTACCATTTTAAGAAGCTGAAACTGTACAATTTTACACTTCAACAGTAGTGTATGAGACACTATCCTCACATATTGGCAAAACTTTATGTGGTTAGTCCTTTAAATTTAAATGAAATTTAAAGGAATGTTATGGTGTCTAATTGTGACTTTAATTTGCATTTCCTTGATGAACAATGATGTTGGGCATCTTTACTTGTGCTTATTTGCCAATCCATATATCTTCTTTGGTAAAGTGTCTGTTTAAGTGTTTTGCCGATTTTTAGAAGGCTGTTGGTTTTTCATTATTAAGTTTCAAAGATTATATATTCTGAATATAAAATCTGTACATATTCTGAATATAAATACTTTATTAGGTATACACCTAACAGTGACTTTTGAAGAGCAAAAGCTTTTAATTTTGATGATGTCCAAGTTTTCACCTTTTCTCCTTGGATTGTGCTTTTGGTGTCATATGTAAAAAAAATCCTTATTTAATCCAAAGTCACTAAGGTTTTCTCATATATTTTCTTCTTGAAGTTTTATACATTTAGGCTTCACTTGTTTTTTTTTTTTTCTGCGGTACACGGGCCTCTCACTGTTGTGGCCTCTCCCATTGCGCAGCACAGGCTCCGAACGCGCAGGCTAAGCGGCCGTGGCTCACGGGCCCAGCCACTCCGCGGCATGTGGTATCTTCCCGGACCGGGGCACGAACCCGCGTCCCCTGAATCAGCAGGCGGACTCTCAACCACTGCACCTCCCAGGGAAGCTCTAGGCTTCACATTTTGATCTGTGATCCACTTTGAGTGAATTTTTGTATATGATTTCAGATCATGTACAAAATGTACAAAATTCCTTTTTTTTTTTACATGTGGGTATGTAATGGTTCCAGCACCTTTTGTTGAAAAGACTACCCTTTATTCACTGAGTTGCTTTGCACTTCTACGGAAAATCAGTTTTCCATGTATCTGTGGGTCTATTTCCAGTTCTTTATTCTGTTCCATTGATCTACGTTAATATCAGCGCTACACTGTGTTGATTATTGTAGCTTTATAGAAAGTTTTGAAATTGGGTGGTATACTTTCTCCAACATCACTCTTTTCAAAGTTATTTGGACAACTCTAGGTCCTTTGAAATTCTATATAAAGCTTATAGTCAGCTTGTCAATTTCTGCAAATGAACCAGCTGGATGATTTTTACAGGGATTTTCTTGAATGTATAGATAAATTTGTAGAGAACCGTCCATTTAACAATAGTCTTCCAATCTATGAACATCATTGTCTCTCCATTTATATAAATTTTCTATAATTTACATCAGCAATGGTTTGAAATTTTCAGTGTACAAATCATGTAATTTTTCACTAAATTTATTTCTAAGTATTTTACTTTTTATGCTGTGGTGAATAAAATTGGTTTCTTAATGTCATTGTTGGATTGTCTCCTCTTAGTTTATAGGAATACAATTGCTTTTTGTACATTGATCTCATATTCTTCAACCTTACTAAATTTTTTGTGGATTCCTTAGGATTTTCTGCATATAGGATCATATTATCTATACATAAAGACTGATTTTCTTTTTCCTTTTCAATCTGTATGCTCTTTGAGCTTTTTTTTTTTTTTTTTTGGTCTTTTTATACTGACTAGACTCTGATATAATACTGAGCAGAAATAACCTGCAGCCCCAGGTGAATGCATAGGCAGCCAGCCTGCCCCCTCTCCTGCCAGCCACAGCTGTTTGTAGGCACAGTCAGGTCCTGCCTTCTGTCACTGGCCAAGACCACCATGGCTGCCTGTTTGTTGATAGCCCCTCCATCCGTGCACTGGCATGCTCCCAGCCTGATTCCTGTCACTGGCCTTTACTGCAGTGTGCATGCCAGTGGGGAGAGTGTCCAGCCACAGGAGAGCACACTGACATCCATGGACCCTGCAGCTGTTATCAGATCCAGATCAGGCTCAGCCTCTGTCATTGGCTGGTACCCATGCCCACCTGTAACTAGCCCCGCCCCCCAGCTATGCACCTGCACACCCCCAGCCAGACCCCCATCACTGACCTCCACAGCAGTGCACTCTTTCCAGGGGCTAAGAGTACAGCCACAGGAGAGGAGCATACTGTAGCTGTTGGTTGGATCCAGATCAGGCTCTGCCTTCTGACACTGGTTGGCATCACTGTGCCTACCTGTAGTTAGCCCATCGGTGTGCACCCCGAGCCTGACCACCCCCATCACTGGTCTCCCTGCAGCATGCATACCCCAAGGTAGAGCTTGAAGCAGTAGGAAAGCACACTGACACTCAGGAACACTGCAGTGGCCGGTGAGCCTATAGTTGGTTCCAGCCCATCGCTTCAAGCATGTCTGCACCTGACCTCTGCCACCACACGGGCACCTGCAGTTGGGCCCCACGGCCAAGTGTGTGCATGCCACTATCTCCAGCCACCACTGCTGCCTGGCCTTGTCCTTAGCTACTGATCCTGGAGGTCCTGCTTTGAGCCCAACAGTCCTTGCAGCCACTATGGACCCACGAAGTGCTCACAAGGACCACACAGTTGATAATATGGACCTCAGTGGCCTGAGCCGAAGAGACATTACATCCCTTTGGGCCTGGTACCACCAGGTGCTCCTGCATTTGGCGCCCTGCACCAGTTGTCCCAGGGCCACAGCACGATCAAGTATGCCTCCATCCACAGGTGAAAGGCTTCCCTTAGGAAATCGTTTACAAAGTCTGGAAGGGGTGACTGTATCTCCAAATGTATGGACACCTACGCAAGGCTGCAGGAATCATGAAAAATCAGGGAAAGAGGTCTCCACCAAAGGAATACAGGACATTTACCGTGACTGGCCCCAAAGGAATGGAGATCTAGGTATTGCTCAACAAAGAATTCAACGTAATCGTTCTAGAGATGCTCAGAGAATTACAAGAGAGCCCAGATAAGCACTTTAACATTGCTCATTTTTAAACTGGGTTGTTAATTTTCATACTGTTGAGTTTCAAGAGTGCTTGGTATATTTTGAATACCAGTCCTATATCAGATATATGTTTTGCAAAGATGTTCTCCCAGTTTCTGGCTTGTTTTTTTCATTCTCTGACTCTCTGTACAGAACAGAACCTTTACGTTTTAATCAAGTGCAAGTTACCAATTTTTTCTTTTATGGATCATCTTCATGCTGCTGTATCTGAAATGTCATTCTCTAAGGGCACTTAGATTTTCTTCTGTTATCTTCTAGGAGATGCATACTTTTGTATTTTGTATTAGGACTGTGATCCTAATATTTGAAAGTTATGAGGTCTGTGCCTAGAATAATTCTTCTGCTTATGGATGTCCAGGTGTCCCAGCAAAATTATACAAACACAAAAATAATTTTATAAATGGATATGTATGAATTGATTTGGGCCATGTAGTCCAGTAAGAATAAAATACCCATAAAATACAACTTGCATTATCTTTTATTTGTTTTTTTGGTTTAATTGCCGTGACTACGACTTCCAATACTATGTTGAATAAAAGTGGTGGGCGTGGACATCCTTGTCTTGTTCCTGTTCTTAGAGGAAAAGCTTTCAGCTTTTAACCATTGAGTATGATGGTAGCTTTGGGTTTTCCATATATGGGTTCTACTATGTTGAGGTATAGCCCCTCTATACCCACTTTGTTGAGAGTTTTTATCATAAATGGATGTTGAATCAATGAACAGCCACTTGCTGTTCGTGGAAAAAAGGGAAAGTATAAACCTGTACTTCATCACTCAAAATGTGATTTACTGTTATTTCCTAATAAATGTGTATACTTATATTTTGTCATATGTTTTTGTCTAAATTTCATTCAGAATAAACACTTTATCCTACAATTGTTTTTTAATAACCTACAAAGTTTTTAATAGCACGGGATGCAAACAACTTACATAGTGTTCATTCGTCCATATTTGAATTTGTTTTGCATTCATGCTATGACATTTATTGAAACTTAAGAGTACCATATTCTATCTTAGTAACTGAGATGATCAAAACTGGGTTTCTCTGAGGAAACCACGTTACAAATACTATTTAACACTGATTTAATGAAAGCCGCTATTCAAGGTAACTCTATTAATTACTCAGGAGATCATGAAAGATTTGACTCGGCAGTATATTTCTTTAATTATTTCATAAAGCATTCTATTTTTTTTTTAAAGTTTAATTTCTACTCACCAGATTTATGATCATTTCCATCATCAATACTTCCTCCCGGTGAACCAATTTGTAATTCACAATCTGGAGGCCTATACCCAGGAAAGCAATGACAATTGCCTAAATTATTACATATCTGAAACAGAAAAACATATAATCACTAGAAATCATGGTAGTCTTTATATGTCATATAGAAATACATTCAAAATAACAAAATCACTGTTTTTCTGAGTTTATTAAGACTACATAATGTGAGAAATAGGTTAGAAAAAGTAGTGAAAAATTTGGCAGTATACTAACAGTTAATGCCAGAATCACTACCCTGCCCGATAGTATGTTCCTGGCCTTTAATTTTCTTCTTTTTTTTTTTTTTTTTTTGCGGTACGCGGGCCTCTCACTGTTGTGGCCTCTCCCGTTGTGGAGCACAGGCTCCGGACGCGCAGGCCCAGCGGCCATGGATCACGGGCCCTGCCGCTCCGCGGCATGTGGGATCCTCCCGGACCGGGGCACGAACCCGTGTCCCCTGCATCGGCAGGTGGACTCCCAACCACTGCCACCAGGGAAGCCCCTGGCCTTTAATTTATACACAAAAATATCGTGATAGAATTGCCATCAATTGACTTGGCCACTTTAATTTATTATCTTAGCCCTTTCTTTCAAAACTTAATACTGTTGATCAACCATTTGTATTTCATTTTTATGTGAAAAATTTTCCAATATAAGAAAAGAAAAACATAGATGCCAAAAATAATTAAAAACGATAGAAAAAAAACTTTATGATAAGTTTGAATTGCTAGCAGTTTATATTCAGTGCAGTTTCCATGTTATTTATGCTTTTACATTTCAATAGCTTAGTGTCAATTTTCATTTTTGAGTAAAATTTTGTAAAATTCAAACAATTAAAATGCACAGAACTAAATGTGTCTTCACCCACTAATTAAGTCCCTCTCCACTGCTAAGCATATTCTGTGTTATGTATATTCACAGATAAACATGTACATCCACACCCACAAACACACATTAACACTCATTCCCAGGTTTTTGCCAAACAAATATCACTAATGTTATGTTATGAACGTATTCCCATACCTGAAGGTATAAATATAGGACTGGCACATTTAAAAAATAGATGTAATATTCAAAGATATGGATATTTCCTATAATTCTGCTACAGATATTGTGTCCTGCTCATGTACACTGACAGCGCTAAATTGTTGTGTTTAACGATTATTGAAATTTTAAATCTCTTTTCCCTACATATCAAAAGGGATTTCAATAAAATGAGTTTGAATTATAATCTTGAATTCCATAAAGTGTTCTTCTATTGTACATATCAATACCTCTGTTTTTTGATATTTAGTGCACAGGTGATAAATATTTTAATATAAAGTTTTGAAATTAGGACTACAGTATCGTTTATTTATTATCTCAAACCTAATCCAAAATTTTTCCCTTGTCCTGAATTAATTTACAATTATCTAAGCAACATAAAGCAACAGAGGTTACCATCATTGCATTTTGACTAACTTAATGAAAGAAAAAGATGGCCAGCTAGAGCAGAAGCAATAACCAAATAAATAATATTATTAAATTTTATATTATTAAATTTTATTAAATGAAGAATGACATGCTATTTCAGACTGGATGTGTAATTTGACTTCCTAGTAGAAAAAATGAAATGAAAAACACATACCTTAGACACTTGTCAGCAACATTTCTAAGCTCAGAAAACAAAGAAAAGTAATCTCACAACATTCGGCACAAGGTAAAAGGAATTAAACTAGCATCACGTTTCTCTCTGGCAGGACTGAAAGCAATAGGACAGTCCAACAGAGCTTACAAAGTTTTGGGAGAATGGAATTAAAATTTAATAGCTCTGTGACAACAGAGGGATTTTTAATGTGGAAAGGCAACATTTTTCCATTGTTGATACATGGGACCTCCTCTAAATGAATACCTCCCACATACATTTTTCTTTACTTTTTGAAAAAAGTGGTATTCCAGTACCCTACTCCTCCCATTAAAGTAGACGGACAATGTCATGTTAGAAAGAACATTTATCTAGAATATCAAATCTAAATAGATTATAATTTCCCTGTAACATGAATTTTAGAAAAAATTAACATAATGCATAGAATATCTCAGGAACATCAAAGTAAAAGTAGCTACATTTTGGATGTGTTGTTTTCTTTTTTTCTAAAACTTTGTATTGTAAAATAAGATGTACAAAAACCTGGTCTTACTGTCGTGCTCATTTCATAATGTATAAAAATATCAAATCACTGTGCTGTACTCCTGAAACTAATATACACCTGAAACTAATATAATATTGCATGTTAATTATTACTAAATAAAATGTATCAATAATCTATAACTTTGGTTTGAGATTTTATAAAAAATATTAAGGCTGAAGGCTTAAAAACAGATAATTGAACAAAGGAAACCAAAAGATCAGACCAATAATTATAAGTATAGAAAATAAAAGACAAAACATGAAAATGTAGCTATCCTTTTTGTTTACAGCTCATAGAAAGTTAAAGACAATGCAGCAGCACTTTATATCTTCTAAAACCAATCAATTAAAAATTATAAAATTGAATACTGATAAATTCGGTTAATTTGGGATCATTCATATAATGTTGACTAAATCATACACTAATTTTCTTTTAGGAAAATAGTAACACAAAGAGACCCAAATTATACATTTTAAGAAGTAAAAATTAAATTTAAAAGTAACTACAAGTCTGTATTACCAGATTAAAACAGATAAGCAATTGAGAAGAAAGAAAATATTTTTTGCAGGAGGATATATTTTCTATCAGAAACCTCTTCATAAGAACATCAGAAATTCTCTAGTATGTTTTTTAAGTATACCTTCTGTAAAATATTATATAGCCATAAGTTTTAATTATGCAGAGTATGAGGGAGAACAAATATGTTCACAATATAAGTAAAATATGCATTTATTTGCATGAGAAAATAATAAGTGTTTTTTATTTGAACATGTTACTAATTCATAAGTTGTGAGTGCTTACAATAAATTCAGTACACACATAGTACAATTCACTTAATAGTGTTTGGATTGGTTAGAAATCAGCTGATTTTCTTTATATTAGTTAGCTATTCTTAGGCCAGGTCTGTTTAAAAGCAACCTAGGTTTTCAATTCTCCCAAACAGTATAGATTTTGACTTTGAAATACCCACAAAAATAACATGAAATTTAGAACTACGAAAACAAAAGTAACTTACCCCATTTCCTCTGCATTTTGTAGTGGCATTACAATTATACCCCATTAAAGGAACTTCTTTGCAGGTTTTATTTATACAATACTAAAACAGAACAAACAATACTTCATAATTATTCACAAATTTGATGTGAAGAAAGAATTAACTATTTGCTATATACGTACAAAAGATGCTCTTGTTGAGACTTTTTATTATGTATTACTCTGATATTGGTACAAAGATTCTGGCATTCCAATACAAAAATAAACAATAATAACTTTAAGAAACCCCCCCGAGAGTACTTGCCTTAACATAGTTTATGTAATAATGTCATATAATTTTGGTTTTGATACTTACAATTGGGAATTGAATTGAGAATCACCATCAGGGGAGTTAATGTTCTCTTATGAATAATTGGTTAGATTAATATTAATGATTTGTCCCCTCAAAAACTGAAACTGGAACATAATTTATTAATTTAGTTTGGGTTTTAAATATAAATTAATATTTTGGATTATAAATTATCATGACTCCCTGTTATAATACTGATCTGAATAATCCAGCAAGAGAAATATTTTAACTTAATTTAGATCCACTGCAAAACCCTTCTTACGTCAAAGTGGGTAATCCAGTGGTAAGTTACTCACTTTTTCCCTCATTTACCTTTTTCTGTTTTTTAAACTAGGCTCCTAGCTTATGTTCTTTTGACTTCTTTAAAAATATCAGCATAGGGCTTCCCTGGTGGCGCAGTGGTTGAGAGTCCGCCTGCCGATGCAGGGGACACGGGTTCGTGCCCCGGTCTGGAAGGATCCCACATGCCGCGGAGCGGCTGGGCCCGTGAGCCATGGCCGCTGAGTCTGCGCGTCCGGAGCCTGTGCTCCGCAGCGGGAGAGGCCACAGCAGTGAGAGGCCCGCGTACCGCAAAAAAAAAAAAAAAAAAAATATATATATATATATATATATATATATATATATATCAGCATAACATACGATGAAATTATTGAAAAGAAGAATATATCAAATAAGAATGAAAATTAGCATTTTGCAATTATTTTCTGAAAATTTACACGGAGCCAATGAGTAAAATGACATTGCATATGCCAGTCTACTTTTGCCCTTTCTCTTCAATATAATACTGGAAGTTCTAGCCAGAGCAATGAGGCAAGAAAAAAATGAAAGGCATACACATTGTAAAGGAAGAAGTAAAACTATCTCTTTGCAGATGATGTGATCTTATATGTCAACTCTAAAAGCTCCACATACACAAAATGCCTGTTAGAACTAATCAAGGCTTCACTAAAGCTGCAGGATAAAATATTAACATACAAAAAGCAAATACATTTCTTTAACAATGAACATTCTAAAAGGGAAATTAAGAAAACAATTCAGTATAGAATAGCATCCACTATTATTAGACAACTAAACTTAACCAAGGAGCATACACTGAAAACTAAAAAGAAATACTGAAAAAATTTTTAAAAAGAAAAACAGAAAAATAGAAAGCTATCCTGTGTTCATGGACTGGAAGATGTAATATCGTTAAGATATCAATACTATCCAAAGCATCTATAAATTCAATGCAGTCTATCAAAATTCCAAAGACATATTTTTTTCATAAATAAAAAGTCCATCCTAAAATGCACATAGAATCTCAAGAGACTCTATATCAAGGGTCCCCAACCCCCAGCCTGTGGACAGGTACTGGTCCCTGGCCTGTTAGGAAAAGGGCTGCACAGCAGGAGGTGAGCAGCAGGCGAGCTAATGAAGCTTCATCTGCTGCTCCCCATCGTTTGAACTACAGCCTGAACCATCGCTCACATTACCGCCTGAACCATCCCCCCCATCGCTTGCATTACCTCCTGAACCATCCCCCTACCGCACCCCCCCATCTGTGGAAAAATTGTTTTCCATGAAACCAGTCCCTGGTGCCAAAAAGGTTGGGGACCACTGCTCTATATAACCAAAACAGTGTTATAAAACAACAACGTTGGAGGACTCACACTTCCTGATTTCAAAACTTACTACAAAGCTACACCAATGATAACCATGTGTTTCCGGCATAAATTCAGACAAATTGACTAATGGAATAGATTATTTATGGTCAAGTGAATGTACTTAATGCCACTGAATTGTAAACTTGAAAATGGTTAAAACTGTAAATTTTGTATAATGTATATTTTATCATATTTAAAGAGTTAAAAAAAAAAAAACTTGCACAGAGGCGTTTGGCACTCTTAAATCTCCTAGATAGTCATGATCAAAGTCTCTGGCAATTTTGAAACATTTTCCAAAATTCTCCACCTAATTTTTTTTTTTTTTTGCGGTACATGGGCCTCTCACCGTTGTGGCCTCTCCCGTTGCGGAGCACAGGCCCCGGACGCGCAGGCTCAGCGGCCATGGCTCACGGGCCCAGCCGCTCCGTGGCATGCGGGATCTTCCCGGACCGGGGCACGAACCCGTGTCCCCTGCATCGGCAGGTGGACTCTCAACCACTGCGCCACCAGGGAAGCCCCTCCACCTAAATTTAATCATTTGTGCTTCCTCATTCCTATCAAGCTACACCAGCTAACACAGAATAAGGGAAAATGTACTATCTTTACAAACGCTAGTTTTTCTTATGAATCTAGACTTCTCAAATACCATTAATGTATTTCCACATACTGTTTTTTAGATGATCTGGATGAAATAGAACTATATTCCCAAAAAAGAAAAATCACATGGTTATATCAATTAACACAGAAAAAGTATTTGACAAAATTCAACACCTATTTATAATGAAAAAAATCTGAGTGAACAAGGAGTAGAAGGGAACTTTCTCAACTTTCTTAAATGTCATATTTAAACCTACAGCTAATAAAGTAGCTGATGGTAAATGACTGGAAGTTTTCCCCTAAGATCAGGAAGAAAGCAAGGGTGTCCACTCTCAAGACTCTTATTTAACATAGTACATGAAGCTCTAGCCAGTGCAATAAGCAAGGAAAAACATATATGTGTGTAGACCATAAAAGAAAAAAAAAACTGTCTTTATTTGAAAATGAAGTGATTGTCTACAAAATTCTAAGGACTCTACCCCCAAAAAAGTTCTAGAACTAATAAAATAATGCAGCAAGGTTTGGGGTACAAGTTCAACACATAAAAATTACATTTCTATAAACATGTGAAAGGTGAAATTAAAAACACAATATCACTTATACTTACTCCAAAGTGAATAAAGTGCTGAGATACAAGTCTAACAAAAGATGCACAACACCTGTATCTTGAAAATTATAAAATGCTGATGAAAGATATCAATGAGCACTTAAATAATTGAAGAGGCTTAGCATATTCATGGATTGGAAGATTAAATGTAGTAAAGATATTCGTCCTTCCCAAATTAAACTATAGCTTTAACACAATTCTTATTAAATTTCTGAAAAGTTTATTGTTGTCTCATATAAGTTTATTTTACAATCTATATGGAAAAGTGCAGGGCTAAACTAGAATAGCTAAAACTATATTTTGAAAGAAAAATAAAATGAGAAGAATCACTCTGCTTGTTATGAAAGCTTACTGAATTGCTAAAGTAATCAAGAGAATATGATACTGGTGGATGGACAGACATGCAGATTAATTTAACAATCTAGGCAACCCAAAAATAGACCCACAAAAATATACCCAATTTATTTTTGACCAAAGTACAAAAAAAATGAATCTCAACCTAAACCTCACACGTTATAAAATAAACTTAAAATTAAACAAAGACTTAAATGTAAAGCACAATATTATACATTTTTAGAAAAAAAACTGGGAGAATATCTTCATGACCTATGTTTAGATGAAGGGCTTTTAGACTTGACACAAAAAGCATGCTCTATGAAAGGAAAAACTGATAAATTGACATCATGAAAATCAAAAGCTTTTGCTCTGTTAAAGTCTGTGAAGAGGGTACAAAAAAAGCTATAGGAGAAAATATTTGCTTTTCCATATGAGTTTCTCCATCACGTACCTTGCTTCAGCAAAGCAAGCAATCTGAGAAGGCAGGAGAAAGACAGAGAGAGAGAATGCAAAACAGAAGCCACTGTCTTTTTAAAATTAATCTTGTAAGTGACATTCCATAACCCTGCCATATTATCTTTCTCAGAAGCCAGTCACTGTATCCAGAGCACACACAAAGGAAGAGGATTACACTGAGGTGTGAATACCAGGAAGTGGGAGCACTGGAGCATTTTAGAAGCTGTCGACCACAAGAAGCAAGTTTCCAAGGGAATAAAATTGCTGAACTCAGATATAAGAACTAGCTAATTGAGTAACCATTTTAACGTTTTGTTTTATTTTTAATCCAGCAAGTAAGTACTAAATGCCATTTACATGAAACACACTGATTTATAACTGCTGCCTTATGTTTTCTGAAATGTGGGCACTCATACTTCCAGACTGACTCACTATGCCTCTGAATCATTTGTGTTCTCCCTTTATTTTTTGACTACATGAATAGTACTACATGTATGTATGAGCATAAGCTTGTACATCACTGTAACTGTGGTCTCCCAGTACAGACTTCTTGTTTGGTTCTCCCAAATTCCTCAACACTTATATTTTGACCATACACGTAAGCAGAAGAAATATGAAAGCTCGATTATGTTTCTTTGTGAAGCAGGAAAAATTAAAAACTCAAAATTAGAATTTTATGATTTAAAACCATCAGAATTCAAAGACCTAAAGAAAATCACCTGTCAGTTAGTGGAATCTTGTGCTTAAAAACACATCTTCTCACATTAGGACTGATGACAGATTAACCCAAAAATCAACGTGATTGGATAACTGAGGCTTAGTTTAATTATCTTTTCAGTATCATTTGGGAAATAAGTGGCAGCACCAGGTTCAAATCCACTTTGTATGATTGTGAAAGTCATCATGGAATATAGCGTCTGATAATTACATAATTTAGCACAGATAAAGATAAGTGAACGTGTTTTGTTACCATTTGTGGACCACACACAGTGCCATCAGCCACATAGGCATAATCTCTTCCACCTGATCTCACTGATGACCCAATAGTTATGCATACATGTCCTTGAGTAGATGAATAAACTGCAGATCGAACATCACTTTTGTAAGTAGTATTATGTGGCCAAACACAAGCCAATTTTCCACAAAGAACATCCCTGGAAAGGGAAAGCAAAAAATGTCTTATCGTGTTGTCTTTTAATGAAACAAAGTTTTAAATAAGTATTGTATTATATAAACTGTAATATGTTGTTTAATTGATAGTAAAAAACCAGAAAAATGCCACAATGACATTATTTTATGGTGCACAGCTAAATGTGAAACAATTAATTAGCACTGTAGCAGAATTGAAAACTACACACTGAACTCAAATGTTCAGACCTGCCTTCATTTCCTATTTTAGAACTCAGTTGGGAAAATTCATCACCTGCTCCCACTTTGCTAAAGCTTGACTAGTCTCCCTATTTCTTACCCAACATTTGTTGACAGTGGCTGACTTCATCTATTTACACTTTGTGTATCTTTTGAGCCCCTTCTGATTATGCTCATGGTACCTGCCATGATCTTTAGTCAGTAAATCTATTTAGTACACAGACACTCCGTTTCAATCCCAGGATTCTTCCAACGTGCTGATATTTCCAGTCATTCTGCACTCCTCTCTTAAGAATTCAGAAACTTTTAGATCCCATTTTTTGGCATAAGCATACCAAAGTTTATTCCATAGACAGTTTATTTAGCCATTTATAATCTATCATTGGGTAGAACGCTGGCTTGTCTAAGAGACTTCCAATAGTCCTAGTTTATGCCCTGGAAAATCAATCGATGTCACTTCTTGCTCTTGGAATCACTCAAATCTATCAATTCTTATCCTCAGTGGAAACAACGATTCTTAGTTATTGATATGTGTCTGTGGAGCATGCCATTATTATCTCTCCAAAAGTCTTCCCTTTAGAAATTTCATCCACTTGTCCTAAAAGACCATGGGGGGCTTTTTTCTTTTCTTTTCTTTTCTTTTTTGCCTTGTGGCTTGCAGGATTTTAGCTCCCTGAGCAGGGATTGAACCCACACCCTCTGCAGTGAAAGCACAGAGTCCTAACCACTGGACCGACAGGGAATTCTCCATGGGGTGGCTCTTTAAAATCACAGGGATTAGCTTAATAGCATCAAGAAGTGAAGACTGAAATGAGAGTGGGATTCAATACCCAAATCTCTTTCCAAGTTTTTCTCCCCTCCAGCTTAATTTTTCTAGGTTTTCAGATTGAAATAATTCTTTTGATGGTTGCTCTATTCTTTTTCTATGGAATATATCTTAAACCAATTTTGCATGGTAGGTCTTTTTCTAGTCTGGCTATTGAAATACAAACTCTTCCTCCAAAGTCTGTTCTCTCAAAATTTGCATTTATGGTTGAATTCTTGGAACTGGCACAATCTGCTTAAAGCAGATGAATTGAGCTACTGAATTCCAGTCTCATCTAGTGATTTTATTTTGGGAAAATTCATGTACTATTAGCATCTCAGATGAAGTCCAGATAGGTCATGCCTGCTAACTTTCACAGTTCCTTCCACCTCTCCTTTTCCTTCTTCCATGGTAGTCTTAGACCAAGGATGACACACATGCCTCTGGCCATCAGAGAGAGATTAAGTGTGGCTGATTTACCACCATCTCCTGTCTCCGTTGGCATCCACTGTGGTGTAACTCAGTCTGCCTGATCACTGGTGCTCTCAGTTGGTATCTAACAAAGTGTGGCTGATTATACTTTACTTTGCCTTTTAGAGACAATCAGCGTCTCTTCATGAGATCTCACTTCGTTCATTCATTCATTCATTCATTTTGTGATTCCAGAGCTCCTCTTTTAATCCATTAGTCCTCCTGTGTTGGGGCATGTGGGAAATTCCGCATTCTCTGCACGTCATACTTAACCCATAGTAAACTCATGTGGAGGCAGGTGGTGGAGGACACTTAGTCCCATTGAACTCGACACCTTCTTCGGCCATTTATAATCTTCATAAAGGAACCAAGTTGTTTTTCAACCATGCTGAGTGTGGTGCTTACCTAAGGCTTTTACAGTTTTTCTGACTATGTCCTGGAGGTTAAAGAAAGTCCTACTTCTCCCTGGATCGCCTGACTTTAACTGAGTCTTTTTATATCCTCTTCCCACTCTCTTAGTTCTTGAATTTGGCTCTGTTACTATTCTTTAAACCACTTCCAGGTATAATCACCAGCAAAAAACGGTACCTATGTGTAAAACTTGATGAGTTTGGGGATAAGGACACGCCCATGAAATTACTAGCATCATCAAGGACATAAACATATCCATCGCTTCCCAAAGTTTCCTCCTGCCCTTTGTATTATAATTATTATTATTTTGTGTGTGCTAAGAACAATTAACAAAAGATCTACCCTCTTGGAAAATTTTAAGTATACAATGACATATTTTTAAAGCTATGGGAACTAAGCTATATAGTAGACCTCCAGAACTTATTTATCTGCTACTGTCATTTTCTAGCTTTATTGGGGTATAACTGAAAATAAAATTATGTTATTTAAAGTGTACAAAGTGACGATTTGATACATGTATACATTGTGAAATGATTCACCCCACTGAGTGAATTAGCACATTCTTCATTTCACATATTTATCCCATTTTTGTGTGTGAATATGTTTAAGTTCTGCTCTCTTAGTAAATTTCATTTATACAATAATTATATAATAATTGTATTGTATAATTATATAACAATTATATAGTGTTATCAACTATAGTCACCTTGTTATACATTAGATCCTCAGGACTTATTCATCTTATAACTGAAAGTTTGTACCCTTTTACCAACTTCTCCCTAGTTTCCACTGGCAACAGATTTTCTACTCTGTGTTTCTACCAGTTCATTATTTTTTATTTTGAATACACATATAGTTGATACTACTCAGTATTTGACTTTCTCTGTGTGTCTCATCTCACTTAACATACTGCCCCACAGATTCATCCATGTTGTCACAAATGTCAGGACTTCCATCTTTTTAAAAGCTGAATATTCCATTGCCTGTATTCCACATTTTTGATCCATCCATCCCTTGATAGACACTCATTGTTTCCATACTTTGGCTATTGCTGGATCATAAAGTAGGTGTATTTTTAATTTCCATACTGTTTTCCATAGTGGCTGTACCAACTTACATTCCCACAAACAGTGTACAAGTGTTCCCTTTTCTTCACATCCTTGCCAGTATTTGTTCTCTCTTGTCTTTTGATGATAGCTGTCTCAACAGGTGTGAGGTGATATCTCATTGTGGTTTTGACTTGCATGGTCCTCATCATTAGTGATGTAAAGCACATTTTCGTGTACTTCTTGGCCATTTGTATTTTTTTTTGCGGGGGGGGGAATGTCTATTTTGGTCCTCTGCCCATTTTTAATAAAGATTATCATTATCATTTTAAAGATATTTTTTGTTATTGATATGTAAGAGTTCCTTGTATGTTTTGGATATTAACCCCTTATTAGATATGTGATTTGCAAATATTGTCTCCTATTCCCTTTCATTTTGTGGATGGTTTCCAGTGCTAAGCAGAAGCTTTTTAGTTTGATGTAGTCCTAGCTGTCTAATTTTTCTTTTGTTGCTTTTGCTTTTGGTGCCTATCCAAAAAATCATTGCCAAGACCAATGTCAAGAAGCTTATCTCCTATATTTTCTTCTAGGAGTTTTACAGGTCTTACATTCAAGTGTTTTTTATCTTCCACTTTGAGATGATTGTTGTATATGGTGTAAGACAGAGGTCCAGTTCAACTCTTTTTTTTTCCTGTGGCAATACAGTTTTCCCTACACCATTTATTGGAAAGTCTATTCTTTCCCCATTTTATAATCTTCACCCCTTTGTTGAAAATTAATTCACTGTGTATGTATGTGTTTGTTTCTAGGCTATTCTGTTTCATTGATATATCTCAGTTTTAAGCCAGTATAATGCTCTTTTGATTATTACAGCTGTATTATATTAAATAGAAGTGACAAGAGAAGGCATTATTGTCTTTTTCTTAATCTTAGGGGTAATACTCCCAGCTGTTACTGTTAAGTACACTATTAACTGTGGGTTTGCCATATATAACTTTCATTATGTCAAGGTGCAGTCTTTCTACTCTAATATGTTGAGAGTTATTATAACGAAAGGATGTTGAAATTTTTCTAATGCTTTTTCTGTACCTACTGAGATGACCATATGATTTTTATCCTTCATTTTATTAATGTGGTGTATCACATTCATTGATGTCTGGATATTGAACCATCCTTGCATCCCTGGGATATTTCCCACTGGATCACGGTGTATGTTCCTTTCAAAGTACTGTTAAATTTTTTATTTAAAAAAAATTTTCTTTGCATCTATGTTCATCAGGGATATTATTTCTCTTCCTGTTATGTCCTTGTCTGTCTTTGGTATTAGAGTAATACTAGCCTTGTAAAATGAGTTTGGAAGTGTTCTTTTCTAGTTTTTGGAAGACTTTCACAAGAATTTGTTAATTCTTTTTTTAAATGTTCGGTAGAATTCCCCAGTGGACTTGTTTGTTGGGAGGTTTTCAATTGCCAGTTCAAACACCTTATTTGCTATTGGTCTGTTCAGATTGTCTGTATAGTACATATAGTATACTCCAGTATTTCTCCCTACAGGGAAAAACTGGGTAATGGGCATTTTTGCCTGCTTCTTATGTACCGGGCCTGGGGGTACAGCAGCAGAGTGTGTATGTGTAGGGGTGTTCCTGTGTCCATTAAGAAGTGCTTATTTGATTTCTACAATAAATGGGACTCATTAATGGAAGTGCCATTGATTAACAGTGCCAACCTGTCTGGAAGCCTGTTTCTTGGGTGTTAACTGCAAAAGCTGTGGTGCAGACATGTGTACAAGCCTCCAGCAGAAGATACTGGTGATTTGAATTAGGCTACAGGGAGATGCTGGAGGAGGAGGCTGCTGGCATTCCTGGTCCCTGGGCAGGATCAAAGGCAGGCCTTAGAAGCTTTTTAAATTAGAAGGCTGATTCTCAGTCAATAGCTTTTAAAGCATGCACACAGACCCCTTTCCAGGTAAGACTGGAGATGGGCATTTTTGTCTGCTCCTTCTGTGCTGAACCCTGAGGGCATATCTATGAATGGAAGTCCCTTTGGCTATCAGAGTAAGATGACTTGGGGATCTGACCCTCAGGCAGCAGTGCAAAAGCTGGGGTGTAGAAATGTGTACAAGTTCTTTATAGGGAGATAGTGGTGACTTGGAGTGGGCTACAAAGAGATTGCAGGGAAAGTGTCTATCAGTTTCTCGAGTCTCTGGGGAAGACTGCAGTCAGCTCCTAGATGTGTGCTAACTTAGAAACCTAACCTTCAGGTAGCAACTTTCTTAGTATGCAGATGGAAGCCTTTCAGGGAAAGACTAGGAGATGGGTGATTTCATCTGTTCCCTCTGCACTGAGCCCACTTTCTACCTTCAGTAAGAAACATTAAATTTCTCTTAGTCTAGTCTCCTTACTAACACACTAGTAGGGAAAAAAATAAGAAAAAGGAGAACTGAGTTGCATAGAAGGAAAATACACATAATGTTATTTGAAAATATTCTCCAGATATACGATTTACGTCCATTACTATTTAGTGTCTCTTGACAAGAAATATATAATTTTTATAACTCAATGAAACAATCATTTTCTATATACATACTTCTGTTCACAAGGTAATGGTTGGGAGTTTTTAAAACCACAGTTTCCAAGACTATTACGCAGAGAATTAACTTCTTCAAAACAGGCAAATGGAGCACCTTGAGCACCTTAAAATGAAAATATGTCCTAAATTATTATTCTCGATGCCAATAAAACATTTGTCGATAAAATACTAATGAAACTCATTGCATAAGCAAAAAAAGTCATGGTCTTGATCATGCTATTTTTTTTTTTTTTGTCCCTGTGTGTTCCCTGTCAATGCAAGTGGAAAGAAACAATTGTCTTATCTGACAGAAAATAGAAAATTATTATATCTATTGTAGTAAATTATGTTATGGTTAAAAATAATTTGCTGACCCCTCCCTGTGGGAATGCATCCTTCCTAGTCCAATGTACGTCAGGCTTGACCTTGTAACTTGCTCTGCTTAATGAAATGAGAGATTTGAGATGTCAGTTGGGGCAAAACCGTCAGAACTAGTAGATTGAGTGCCATATTCTCTTTTTCTTCTCTGATGGGGGACAAGCAATGTTTCAAGTAGAGGCTCATCAGTCAGTCTGGGTGTCATAGTGAAGAGTAAGTGTATTAGATATGGAAATCGCAGAGGTTTGAGGTTCATTTCCATTTCAACAAACACAGGAATTGGTATGTAGATGTGTAATTCTACTGCAAAATATGCCTAAAATGTGGCATTGTAGTTGAAGCCTGGCAGCAGGGGGCAAGAAGGAGAGTAATGCTCGCTGTGCAATGCGGAAACTTCTGGAGAATGTGTCTCGGTTACTCTTGGCTGAATGTGACCAGATGGTACAAATACTCAAGAGAGAGATAAGGGAAACTCAGATAAGAATCAGTTATTTCAGAAACGGTAATAAAAAGAAATAGAGAAAGTTCAGAAATGTGTCCCCCCTACAGGCATTGGGTTGGAGGATGACGGATGCTGGCTGCTGTAACCTGGCTAAGTCATTGTGTCGATGTGATTGTTCTGTGTCTAATCCATGGTGGGTGCTTCTCTGGTGGGTATTAACCTGGTGGATTAATACAAAGATCTTCACATTTTTTGTTCATGTCCACGTGTCTATCCACTTACTTCTATCCCAGAACTCTTGGCTCTAATCTTCCAATCTTCCAACATCCAGGCTTCCCACCGGCCTGCTTGGCCCTTTGTCACTGTCCATGGGTACCCCTCCAATCCAAACTCTGGCCATTTCTCCTTCATGGGAAATGGATGATCACGTGGTCAAAATCTTTTAAGGCATCCTCCCAAGTGAGGCTGCAGTGTGGCTACTGTCTTTTTTCAACTTATAACCAGTACTGAGCCAACACACCTGTATAAACAAGGCTGGGCTTGTTCCTCCTGCGTCTGCTGCTCATAATGAGAGCCCATGTATCTGCTGGTCAGAGCCGAGGAAGAAGCAAAGGTGGAAGAGGGTAGAAAGACATACTGATCTAGATTTCCTGTTCATGAATTTGTCTTCTGCCCTCTCTTTTTCCTGAGCTTGAATCCAGATGAACGAACGACTTCTACCTATTGAACCATCTAACTCAGTGGATTTGACATAACTGAGCTTACGATGCATAGTTCTCAACAATTGGTCCCTTGATGTCCGAAAACCAGGTTTTTTACCTCTACAGGGGCCAGTAGTGTGCCCAGAGCTGTTCTGTCAAATTGGTATAATTTTCCAGTTTAGACGGCACAGCTCTGCTCTAGAACCCCAGGGAACTGCATTGCTATTCTCCCGAGAGGCCTGGTAGAAGCCCCACACGGCATTTTTCTTTTTCTCATAACCCACACTTCTGGTATTGGATTTCTCTGTTTTATGATTAAAAATGCAGGGCTGTCTGCACTGCAGCTTGGATATGCTGCAGAGGCCTTTCCTGTTTTTACCTCCCTCGATTTTAGCAATGTTTCAGGTCAACCGGTAAATGGAATCAAGCGGCACTTCCCCATCTACTGCCTCTAGAACCCACAGAGGCCTACCAGGCACTGGACTTGTTTCTCTGTCATATGAAATGCAAGATACATACAGTCTGTCTTCTACTTTGTAGAGGGTGTCAGGTCATGCCTCTGATCACTGGACTCCTAAAATTTTACTGATGTGATGGGTTCCTAAATATTTCTTGAGTCTTACCTCCTGCCCCTCGTAGTACATGCATTTTACGTAGTCCTCCAACATTCTAGCTACACTTTGCTTATTTAGCCGGGTTAATACAAGAATCAATGATAAGGTGGATCAAAGTGACATTTTCTGGGATGTCCCAATCTCTTCAACTACATTATGACTGAAGGCAGGAGAGAGTAAACACAGCCCTGGAGCAAAACCCTAAATTAAAGACATGTGAATTCCATGTGAATGCAAACTGTTTCTAATTCTCTTTTCAGATAGGAATAGGAAAGAATATATTTGCCAAATCAATGGCTATGCTCCTACCACATAGTGGAGGTCACGCTGATCTGCTCCAGCACAGACACCACACCGGCAGCGTGGGTGCGTTACTTAATCTACTACTTGCCTGCGTTTGCAGTAGATTACTATTATCTTCCAGGGACCATCTGTTTTCTGCAGGGTCAACTTAATGACCCAACTGGGTCATTAAATGTAGATATTATATAGCCAACCACGTCTGCATCCTTTAGATCTTTAAGGGAAGCAATAACTCCTGGAAAGGCTATCTCCGTGGCCTTACCAAACAGACCAAGGAGCTAATGATGGCACTGCACAAACTACCATCATGTCAACCCCAATGATACACTCTAGGACTGAGAAAGGATTACCAAACGGATTTGTGGACCTGGTGGACCCATTATAAACTGAAACTTGGCACGGACTTTATTTGTTCTCGGACCCCTCAAAGTCCCTGCTCTCACAGAGAGACCATGATGAAACTGGGTTTCCAGGTACACATGCCAAATCGGACCTTGTCCACCAGTTTCCAAAATGCTTGGTTATTTCCCTTTCCCCAGTGAACAAACCCCTGATTAAATGGTTGTCGGTCCCATTTGGGGGTGCACTAGGAGAACTGTTCACATGTATATTTGCCAAAGTGTTGTGTGGTTTTCCCTCTGGGCCTTTTAGTGCCCATTCAGTCAATGGTTCTGAAAACTGGCAAAGACAAATAACATTTTCAAATACAAATGAGCATCGAAAAAGCAAAAAACAACCAAATAAAAAGTAACATCCTAAAAGCACAGCATACAGAAAATCGCACTGACCTGTCATTTATGAGAGATCATAGCTCTGCAGCTCTGGCTGAAATTTGGTTAAGTCAACTTAATCTGAAACTTGTTACTAGAGACAAGTTTCAAATCATTAGAAAGACGATACGAATCACATACCATGTATTCGGTGCAGACTATGGACCTTGTATTACAGCTGGGCAAATAACTGACATTTGGTGTTATACTACCTTTACTCAATCAGCAAATGATTATATTTGAACGTCAGTAATTTTGATCTATTCAAATTTAATTTAATTCTTCTAAAAATACAAAATCATGTTGGAGTATTATGAATAATGACTGTCTAAAAAGCAAGCATATATGCATGAGCTTTTGAGTCAGTCTCAAAAACTGTTTAAAAAGCAAAATATAAAAATGAATTTTGATCAGTTGCCTAAGACTACTGTTATCCTAGCAGTTCTTCCGTGAGGAAATATGATTATATGTGAATGAAATTCACTATGAACTTTTAAAGTTTCAGGCCATTAAAATTAGATTATGAATGTGTAAAATAAAAGGAAATGAAGTAAACTTTCAGAATCTACTGACTTGCCATTCCAATCTCTATATACATAAATACAGCTCCTAATTTGAGCTGTAAACATGGATTTTTGCCCAGGTAGCTAAAACCAAAAATCAAATCATGAGGAAAGGAATGTACAATATTATCCTGGAAAATCTGAAACACTCCTACAAAAACTAACCTTTTTTCATTCCAAGTTAATCTTTATTGACCTTGTGATTCAGGTTTTTCCACTTCTAGAGTTGTGTGATATGTATTATTTCCTACAGAGGGATCCAAATTTAAGGCAAAAGAAATATGTAAGACAGGCCCCTCCAAGCCTCCGCCCAGGTGCCCTGGGACCTGGCACCTCCCATCAGGGGGCCAACGCCAGACCCAGGACCCCACAGGTCTTGCAGTCCACCCAGAGGGTACCCTTTGAGCATACAGCTCTGGAGAACAGAAGGGAGTGTGCTGCTGGGCCCCAGAGAAAGTGTGTGACAAAATGTAACCAACCCACCTAATACATAGAAATAAAAACAGAGAATCAGGCAAAATGAGGCAAAGAAGGAATATGTTCCCCCAGAAGAAGAACAAAACTAAGTGGAGATAAGCAGTCTTCTTGATAAAGAGTTCAAGGTAATGATCATATTAATACTAATATTAATTTTAATTTTAACACTTAACTTTGTGTTGGAAAACTGTCAAGTCACAGTGGAAGATAATGTTTCTAAAACTCAAATTTTTAGTTGAAAGTCTGAGTTTTACCCTTGGCAACAAATTCTGCCAGTTGTTTTCCTTGAAGTCACAGGCTCACCTCACTCATTTTTGATAAAGTGTCTGCCAAACACCCAATTCTTATAAACACAGTTTGTCTCAATTATTATTTTAAGTAAAAATGGTGTTCCATGACACAAGTGGCTAGTTCAGCTCACAAATCAACCAGTTGCACAGGTGCTTTACCACATCCTCCCGTACGCAACAGATGCTCTTTATGTATCCTTCCCACCTATCATGCAGAATATTAAGACGATAAGATGTACTCAGAACTGAGGCCTAATAAAATTACTAATTTCTACTGCTTCATCAAAGACAAGAAAAAGAGAAATATATAAGAAAGAGCGATACCTTTTCCAAATATCTTGGCACACTGGTTATCGGTAGTTTGGCATCGTCCATTGTAACAGTATGCAGTTCCCAACCTGCACAACTGGCCGTTCATTGCATATGTGTCAGGAATGCAATCACTGGAAGTCCCATTGCAATACTCGGTAAAATCACACTCTTGATCGACACTTTTTCTACAGGGAGTGCCTGCTGCTGATATCTAGGAGGAAAATGAAAATCATGTTCCGTGAATGGCTATTCTCAATTACTTACTAAGAGAAAATGAGATGTGTCTGATTATTGATACCTGAGGGAATAACAGAGACCGAAGGCTGAGTAGGAAAAGGCAGATGCAGTATTCATGATGAAGCCTGAAGAAAAGTAACTGTCTCAAAGGACAAAAGGACCCCTCCAACAGAGCTCTGTGTTCTACATTGAGAGGCCGTCAGACTAACCAGCATTTGGAGGGAGACTACACAGATTAGTTTAAACATACTTGTTCCTCAAAATTGGAGCAACATTGCCTCTACCATTTTCTTCTTGGAGAGACCCAGGAGACAAACTAGCGGGTTTCATACACACTACTATATTTAAAATGGATAACCAACAAGGACCTACTGTATAGCACAGGGAACTCTGCTCAATGTTCTACACTAACCTAAATGGGAAAAGGATTTGAAAAATTTACTAGAACTGGAATTAAAATATTTTGCATTATGGAACTTGCTTTCTTATGCAAACATATGTCTTGAAGATCATATCATATATATGTATATATATATTTTTTTGCGGTACGCGGGCCTCTCATTGCTGTGGCCTCTCTCGTTGCGGAGCACAGGCTCCAGACACGCAGGCCCAGCGGCCATGGCTCACGAGCCCAGCCGCTCCGCGGCATGTGGGATCTTCCCGGACCGGGGCACGAACCCGTGTCCCCTGCATCGGCAGGTGGACTCTCAACCACTGCGCCACCAGGGAAGCCCCCGAAGATAATATCATATTATTGCATGCAATTTAGCCTGCATTTATTAACTCTTGTACAATATACAATAATTTATGTAAACATTCCAATACCAGTAAATATTAAGTTTGCCTTTATGGTTTGCTATTGCAAATAATCCTGAAATTAATATATTTTTCCTGAGCTTTCCACACATGGTCATGTTTCTAGGGTATATACATAAGAGAGAAACTCATGATGATGAATTAACTTGATAATTTATACTCTATTCAAAGATATGCAAAAATTGCTCAGGAAAGGGATTATAACAATTCAAAATTCCACAAACACTGTGCAGAAAAGAGCTCTATCCCCATTTCTTAGACAATATCTGGCATTGTTGTTTTTAAGATTGCCATTTGGATGACACTGCGTTATCATTTTTATTTATGTTTATCTTAATTACTGCAGACGATCAGTGAACACATTGAGCAATTCTGCTTTTCATTGTTGTAAATTGCCTGGGCACTCCCTTTGCCTGTGTGCGTGTGTGTGCGCGCGTGTGTGTGTGTGCGTGCGTGCGTGTGTGTGCGTGTGTGCGTGCGTGTGTGCGCGCGTGTGTGCGCGTGTGTGTGCGCGTGCGTGCGCGCGCGTGTGCGTGTGTGTGTGTGCGTGCATGCGTGTGCGTGTGTGCGTGGTGTGCGATTCGACTTTTACTTATTAACGTGTGAGGGTTCTTTGCATATTCTCTATGCTACACATTTTGTTGGCTATGCATGTTATATCTTTTTAGTTAGTCAGTTACCATTTATTTTACTTTACAATTGCATGGAGAGTTGTTTTTTTTTTGTATAGCAGTGTATATGTTTATTCTACTCTTTATCTGATAAATTAGAAGATGGTAAACTGTGGTTTCAACATAATAGAATAATCAGTACTAATCTGAGATGCCTTCTCTATCTCATCGTAGGTATCCTTATATACCTGTGGTTGTTTATGCACTCTTTACTTTGTTCCCCTGAATTATTTCTAGAGTCCTTCTATCAATTCAATTAATATAGCCTTCTATTATCACAGTTCAATTTCCAACATAAATGTTGGAAACTTACCTCACATTTTGATGTACAGCATGATCCAGAACCACATTTTACTGAGCCTTTCAGTTTACATGTATTATAATCACAGCAGTCCTTAAACTGACAATCCTAAAATTTCATAAGAAGAAATGCTATTTTAGTTCAACCACTTAACAGTTCTTGTTTCTCAGCGTCTACTTAATACTCTCTTGTGTTCAACTTTTCAACTACACATATACTTATATTCAGTGAAGCTTTACTATTTTACTATTTCTAGAATACCCAAAGGCACATACAACTATAAGAACTAAATAAATAACATCTAAAATAGTAGTTGATTGAAAAAAAATTTTAAAAATAAAAAAATAAAAAATAAATAAAATAAAATAGTAGTTGATCATTTACATTTACTACCGAAAATATTTGGTAATTAATTCATAAATTGCCAACATGGAAATATATCATCTGAATTCCTAAGAGAAAACTAACCCCAATTGTCTTTTTAGTAATTTGTTTAGTAAAGTTTCTCTTTGTGAATAAATAAAGCTAAAGTAGAGTTAGGCAATATATATAATAAAAATGCATTTAATATAGTAATCATGTGCCATGTTTTACTACAATGGAAATTAAAAAAGGATATGTCTACATATGTATTTTTACAAGGTAAATGGCAGTTAGCTGTTACTCAAATTAGGTGATAATTTAAATAAAGTTAACAAACCAAATTTTTTTTTAAGATGTTGGGGATAGGAGTTTATTAATTAATTAATTTATTTTTGCTGTGTTGGGTCTTCGCTTCTGTGCGAGGGCTTTCTCTAGCTGTGGCAAGCGGGCGCCACTCTTCATCGCGGTGCACGGGCCTCTCACTATCGCGGCCTCTCTTGTTGCGGAGCCCAGGCTCCAGACGCGCAGGCTCAGTAGTTGTGGCTCACGGGCCTAGTTGTTCCGCGGCGTGTGGGATCCTCCCAGACCAGGGCTCGAACCCGTGTCCCCTGCATTAGCAGGCAGACTCTCAACCACTGCGCCACCAGGGAAGCCCCAAACCAAATATTTTTTCATGTAAATACATTGCATTTATACAATTCTTTAATATTTTTATATTCTTAAAACTTTTTAAAATCAAATATTTTCCATTTTCTCAAAAATCTGTTTCAAAGATATTGTCCTTAATAGAAGGTAAGATTCTTCTTCATTTAAAATTTTCCAAATGTTTCCAATTTTTCACATGTTTATGTGAATAGCTATGTATTTATAAATATTCCCATTATAGAAATAACATAGAATATATGGAGTAAAAGTTGAAGCTGTGGTTATGCCCCACAGATTCTCCAGGGGTAATCACTGTGTATATTTCAGTGTTTAATGTTCCAAAGTCCAATATCACTATATGAGTGGATGTGTGTGTATATATTCTTTCATGAAAAGTAAACCAGGATGCAAGCCCAAACACGTTTATCAAGACTTATTATGAGCAATCAGTTTAATTTATAACAAGGTAACTGGGAAATGGTGTCTCATTTTTTATTATTATTTCTCTGATTACTAGTGCGTTTGAACATGAATTTGCATTTTGTACAATTTTATTTATGAATTAAGTAATCACCGCACAATTTTCACCATTTTGCATAGGGATTTTTGTTTGTTTTCCTCTTTTCCCTTTAAATAGTAGGAGCAGCTTTCTTATAATCTCCAATTACCTTTTTTCTCTTCTATATGTTGAGAACATTTCTTTGTAGTCTATTGTTGATCTTATTCGTGGTGTCTGTCATTTTCTGTAATTTGTAACATTCTTCTTCCTTTATGACTATGGGGCTTTATGTCTCATCACCAAGACCTCCATTATGCCAAGACTATAAAATATTACCAATACTTGTATTTTATTGCTTTTTAAAACTTATAGATTTTTTTTGAAATGTATCCCTTTATATTTTGTGGAGTATTTACTCCAGTATTTATTACTAGTCACCTTATTTGTGAATACAGGAACAAATAAATGTACACACCTGCATGTGTGTGGGTCAGTGCAAAAACAGAGCTTCCACTTGTGTAAAATGGGGGATATTTATGAAGACATAGGTGTGAATGCCATTCTGCCAAAAACTACCTGGAACACATCTGAGTTGAAAAAGTTGCATTTATTACTAGTTTCCGGAAAGGAAAACACACACCATGGGGAACTTTATATACCTCAGTGAAAGGATCTAATTATAGAATCTGGGCTCCTTTTAGGTGATTTGGGGAGGGTTTAAGGAATCTAGACTTTGCTAGACTAGACACTGTCAGAAACCAGGGGTTCATCTATAGTTGGGTACCTTAATAATTCTTATCTAGACGAAGAAAGACTGTACTGATGCTAGGGTTGAAATTGGTAAAGGAATTACTCCTATTAGCCAGGAAAGGATGGTGTTTGGTCATTATTGTGACTTGGACAATTTTCAGGTTTTACCGTCCTCAGACATAAAGTGAATGCCCTTGCTTAAAGAGTGGCCTTGCATTTTTTCCTTCATCCATTACGGTTACAGATGTTGACCTTGTATACAATTGTTTATTTTCAAAAGGAGAACATTGCAGCCTGTCTGTGAATGCCAGGCCAGCTCTTAGCAACACAGAGGCCCAGCTGATGATAGGTCAGATCCTACATGTCAAGGATTATTTCTCCCTTACTCATACGGAATGCTTTGGATTTATAGATAAACCCTTATGACATTAACTATTTCCACCCTGGAAATAAAATGTCATATATCTATATAACTTTTTTTTTTTTTTTTGCGGTACGTGGGCCTCTCACTGTTGCGGCCTCTCCCATTGCGGAGCACAAGCTCAGCGGCCATGGCTCACAGGTCCAGCCGCTCCGCGGCATATGGGATCTTCCTGAACAGGGGCACGAACCCGTGTCCCCTGCATCGGCAGGCGGACTCTCAACCACTGCGCCACCAGGGAAGCCCTCTATATAACTTTTACATATTTAGAGAGTTAAATCAATTGATAGATATAAATGCTGATATATAAATAGATAGAGATGTATAGATGGCCCAGTACCACAGTGAATGAAATTAAACAGCCTTGCAGTATGTTCTGATATTTTGTAATGCAAAATTACCCCCAAGTCAATTCTTTTTCTAAAAAGTTCCTTTGTAGTTATCTACAAGAATCTAAAAGAAAACAAACAAATGTACATAAAACAGAAACATACTCACAGATACAGAGAACAAACTAGTGGTCACCAGCTGGGAAAAGGAAGGGGAGGAGGGGCAAGATAGGGGGATTAAGAGATACAAACTACTATGTATAAAATAAATAAGCAACAAGGATATATTGCATAGCATAAAGAAATATAGCCATTATTTTTTAATAACTTTAAATGGAGTACAATTTATAAAAATACTGAAAAATCAAAAAGTCCTTTTGTATTCTTCCTTAGTTCTCTTTCAGAAAAACTTTTGAATAAATCTTCCAAGTAACTTTATTCCTAATGGGGTATTCTAAATATACGAGAGTCAATCTTCACCCACTCACACACATCCTATGTTATTATAAAGATAATTACATTATACATGCATTCATTCAATCAATAAGTATTTGTTGAGTGTGGAGTATACATCAGACACTATTCTATGTGCTGGTGATGCAGCAATAATCAAGCCATAGACTATCTATTCACTTTGTTATTTTGTTGTTGTTGTTCTTTTGCCAATACCACCTGGTGTGTGGGGGTGTGTGTGTGTGTGTGTGTGTGTGTGTGTGTGTATTTAATTTGCTATGGATGATTACTGTTCCAAATTATTAAAATATTCATGCACTTGGTTAATTTTTATTTCTAGATGAAATTTAGGATCTGCTTTTGCAGAAGAGTAGTTCAATTTGGGTTAAAAGGGGCATGTTGGTGGGGATTTAATAAAGAATGAATTGGATGTAGTTTGACTTTAAAAGAAATAGCTATCTATTTATTCCAATTTCCATGTGTCTTTCAGTTTTGTTAAATCATTTATACCTTTGAAGTCCTGGAAAGAACTTATTAACTTTATTCCTATTTGTTACATAGTTTTTATTTTCTTAAGAGTGTAGTAAACTTGCCTTTTTAATTTCATTCTCTATTTATTGACTTTTAAAAAATAAAGACTATTATTTTTGTCTTAGGTATTCCACTACTGTATTCCAAGAGCAACATTTTTCTTTATTGTCAAATATAATGGATCTACTTCTAATGATTCACTATTATGTATTAAATTTCTTATAAATTACTGGTAGAAAGTTTCTTCAAATTAATGATATTAAGTTTTATTCTGAAGCACGTTTTTGAGGAAGGAGTATTTAGTGTTATAGATTCTTCCTCAATTAGTTGTGATAACGATATGTTTTTTCTTTGTTTAGTATAATAATCCCATGAATAAATTAATTTATTAGCATTCTTCAGAATAAACCTCATTTGGGCATACTTTTCTTTTGATTATACTTGTGGATTTACCTGTTAATATTTATCATAGGAAACTTGCATCTATGTTTGTTACACTAGACCATAGTGTGTGTTTGTGTGTGTGACTTTGTGATGCTGAATTTTTCTTTACTACTAAAATTAGTTGAAAATTGTATGTTTATTATCTGCCAACTAGTTCAAATCAGACGCTGTCCACATGTGGTTGGTAGACCTCAAGAGGTCTCTAAGATATTTTTAGTGGGTCTATAAGGTCAAAAAGTTTCTTAATAGTAATTAGACTTTATTTGCCTTTTATATTGTGCCGACATTTGCACTGATCAGGTAAAAGCAATAGTGGATAAAACTGCTGGTGCTCTAGTTTGAATCAAAGCTAGTGGTCATTATATTATTCACCGTCATGCACTCTAAAAAAAAACAGTTTCATTTAAGAATGCCTTTGGTAAAGCTGTAAAAAATTACTAATTTGCTAAATTTTTTTTTTTTTTTTTTTCCGATACGCGGGCCTCTCACTGTTGTGGCCTCTCCCGTTGCGGAGCACAGGCTCCGGACGCACAGGCTCAGTGGCCATGGCTCACGGGCCCAGCCGCTCCGCAGCATGTGGGATCCTCCCGGACTGGGGCATGAACCCGTGTCCCCTGCATCTGCAGGCGGACTCTCAACCACTGCGCCACCAGGGAAGCCCTAATTTGCTAAATTTTAACATTTGAATACTCACTTAATATTGTGACAAATGGAGAGCATGCATAAGCTCTTTTCATGCATAACCACAATATCTTCTCAATTACTACAGATTCTCAAGGAAAACACTGATGTGATTGTTTGAATTACAGACTGAATAGTCACATTTACCATAGAAAACAAGTTTTTATATGAAAGAACAACTTACAGACAAACCGTGGTTATTCAGGCTTGGGTATTTGGCAGACGTTTTCTTAAAAGTGAATGAGGTATGCCTGTTACTTCAAGGAAAACAACTGAATTTGAATCTTTCAAGTGAAAATTAGAATTTTGGAAAACTTTTACCCATCGACAGAGACTTTATTTTCCCATTACTTTTCTGACGATATTAGTGATGATATTAATGAATATAAGATTATGGTATATCATAATGAAATATGTCAACATTTAGAAACTGCATAATTCAGTGAACCAAATGACCAACACATGATGTTACAAAAATATACATGTGTAAAAGGTCCACTTGAATTGTAATATAGACCAATGGGCTTTAGTGTAATGGGGTATAAATAATCCACTAATTTTGGTTTCAGATTTAACAATACAACTAACCTTTTAGAAATTTTCACTTTTCAAGTTTGGTGTAGCAACAAAGTAGAATATGCACAGTTTTCTGAAAAGTTATTAAAATTCCCTTCCATTTTATAACTATATAATTGTTTGAGGATGGATTGGGACTGCATCTGGAGATGATGAATTTGGAGAGAAATCATAATCTCATCAATATCGATTCCTCCAATCTTAAAATATGGCATATTCTTGAATTTATTAAATACTTCCATGATTTCTCTTAGCAATACTTTGCAGTTTTCTATTTAGTGGTCTTGTACATATTTTATTAGATACATTCTTAAACATTTTATGTTTCTTGGTGCTATTGTAAATGGTGTTATTTTAAAATTTCCTTTTCTAATTTATTGCTGATATAAAGAAGTCTTTTGACTTTTGTGAATTATGTAACCAATGACCTTGGTATATACACTTATATACGCAAATTATAATTTATTTCTAGATTATTTGGGTTTTCATTGTACCCAATCATATTATTAGGAATGACAGTTAAATTTCTTCACTTCCAATTGTTATACATTTTCTTAATTAATGTTAGTCTTGATTTTTTTCTTTACTACTGTTAGTAGAGGCTTATCGATTTTATTTATTTAATTAATTAAATTTATTTATAACAAGAACTTGCATTTGGTTGTAGGATGTTTGGATACAGAATCTATACTGACCATGAAGGTGTTATGGGTATTCTGATGTCAGCACTGTTAGCACAGCTAACCAATCATTCTCTAATGATCTTGGTTTTCATTACATTTCATTTTCATGTAGTTCAAATTACTGTCTACTTTCCCTACTGATTTCTTCATCCAGGTTATATTCTCCTTCCTGATTTCTACCCTGGTAGTTTCAGGCATTTATACTTGTCCTTTCCTATTCTTGTAGCTTATACTCCACATATTGGGGAACCAATGTGAGGATCTGTCAGCTTCTAAGTGTGTCACCTCAGTGGGTCACTAAAGAACAGGCAACATGAACACAGGTTAGGATAATGAACCTATTGGATCTACTGTTAAGATGGATTTTTCAAAGATGCCAGGTATCACCTGGATTCTCTGTAGGCCTACGCTACGCATGATAGCAGTTTGAGTCCTCTTATGTGAGTCTGTTAAGTAAAGATTCTCTATTCAGTCATCCTACAGTGATCTGGGTATTCCCCATTCCCCAGTGAACAGCTACCGCAAATGGCTGGAGGTCACTTTGGAGGGGAATAATTGAGGAAGTTGCTACTTTATATCCTTACTTGGGCATTGTAGGATCTCACCCTCAACTTGAACAATGAGCTCTGGCTCTGAGACTAGCTTGGGTCCAGAAATTTAGCAAGGGATTGTGAATTTCCATTAGTAGTAATTGGCACCTTTGCTCATCTCTTCCTAATTTTCAGTTACATACATCAAGGGATATCATAATTGACTACCCAGATCTCTTTTTTTAAATATAAATTTATTTTTTACTTATTTATTTTTGGCTGTGTTGGGTCTTCGTTGCTGCACACAGGCTTTCTCTAGCTGCGGCGAGTGGGGGCTGCTCTTCGTTGCAGTGTGTGGGCTTCTCATTGTGGTGGCTTCTCTTGTTGTGGAGCACAGGCTCTAAGTACACGGGCTTCAGCAGTTGTGGCACACGGGCTTCAGCAGTTGTGGCTCGTGGGCTCTAGAGCACAGGCTCAAGAGTGTGGCGCACAGGCTTAGTTGCTCTGTGCCATGTGGGATCTTCTGGGACCAGGGATCGAGCCCATGTCCCCTGCATTGGCAGGCGGATTCTTAACCACTGTGCCACCAGGGAAGTCCCTACCCAGATCTCTCTTAATCACAGCCACTTGACCTCTGCTATTCTGGAATTCAAGCATCCCTAGTGACACTGGGTGCCCAACTCCATGATGGTACTTCCAACCATCGACCCTAGTCTATAGAAGAAAGCTACCACTGAGATCTTCAACCACATCAGGATCTCCTCAGAAGTGCATTTCCTCATTGCTTTAGTGAAAGGAGTGTACTCTGGGCCATCCGGATAATTAGGTGCTAGATTTTGTAGTATCCTTATGTTCTATTAAAATATGGCCACAACTCTGAACTTTTGACCCCTTCTGTATTACTCCGTTAAGGTTGTTCTGGCATATCAACCTCATTTATTGTAGGCCAGATTGTTTCCCATCTTCAAGGTTCCATCCAGTGGCAAATCAAGGCTAGCCCCAGGTTACCTTGCCAAGGTATTAAACCCTGATTCACTAGACAGCATCCTCCTTTTCCAGGCTTATACTTTAATATCTTGGGGTCAACATCCTTAACATCCATCCCTGGCATGTTCTCCATGTTCTTGTCCACACATACTAGCAAATTCTACAATTTAAAAAAAATAACTTTATTCCAATAGCAGAGGGTATGTCTTCACTTGGGCTGCATTTAGACTTGAGACTAGTTAGTGGTCTAGTACCAACAAGAGAAGGCAGGGACAGATCTTGAGAAGAACAGGCATCGTCTTGTGAGACATCCGTCTCATCTAAGTCTCTCTGGTCCACAGGCAATGTGATGCTGCTCTGCCCCACCATGGGGAGAGCAGTAACTTCACAGCCCAGGGGGTTCTGAGGGATTTGGAGGTGTTAAGTTTCTCCAGTGCATCTATTCAAATGTGACAAGCCCAGAAATGAGTACACGAGTACATATTACTATCTGGCCAGCATGAAATCCACTTTCAGAAACCTGTCTTGAGTGTCTGCTTCCTAGGACAATTTCTGGTCCAGCTAATGTGGTTTGAGTTTCTCCAGAGACAGACTCTGAAACAGTGATGCATATGAGTAATTTATTTGAAAGGCGTATTAGTTCCCTGCTGATGCTGTGACAAATGACCACAAACATAGTGACTTAAAATAACCCAAGTTAATTTTCTCATACTTTCTGTAGCTCAGAACTTCAGACAGGTAAACTAGGTCAGGTCCTCTGCTGACAGTCTCACAAGGGTAAAACCAAGATGTGGGAAAAAGCTTCCTGTTTCTTTGGTGGCTGTCAGCCAAGGGCTTGTCTTTTCTCCAAGAAACTACCAGCGTTTCTTCTTGTGCTTCCATGTGTCTTCATCCAGCAGTAGCGGCTTGAGCCCCCTTCTGCCACATCTCTCTGACTTCACCTGGAGAACATTCTCTGTTTCTAAGGGCTCATGTGATTAGCCAGGACCCACCCAGATAATCCAGGATAATGTCCCCTCTTTAATGTCCATACCCTTAATTAGTTCTGCACATTACCTTCTGCCATGTAATATGCATATCCACAAATTCCAGAGCTTCGAGTGAGGATGTATTTGAAGGTCCATTCTGCCAACCACCAAAGCGCTGGTATAGGATGTTAGGGAAGGGACGCAAGCCAGTACGAGTGGGTTTGTGAACTGTTTGCTGCTCCTGTAAGATAAAGCTAAATCCCACAAGTACCTCTGGGAAATGACACAGAATAGGGGACAGCAAACATTTTCTGTAAAGGATGAAATAGCACATAGTTTCAGTTTTGCTGAAATGCTGTGCCATATGGTCTCTGTTGCAACTATTCAACTCTGCTGTTGTAGCACAAAAAGAGTCATAAACAATATGTAAACATATGGGTGTGGCTGCATTCCAATTAAGTAACATTTACAAAAATAAGTGGCAGCTGAATTTGGCCCACTGGCTATGGTTTGTAGAACTTTGATGTAAAGCTTGCCTCAGAAAATTTCCTCCTAAGGGGCAAGGAATCTGGGACATTTATTTACCATCATACTTATCTGAGGGCTGATCGATAGTCCTGAGTACATTAAGTCCTCCCTGATAACTGGCTGAGTATTCTACTCTATTGAGGCCAGAGGAAGCACTGCAACAGAAAGTATCAGATACTTGAAGCAAAAACGCTCTACAGGAACAGTCAATGCCAAGGAAATACGGGCAGAGCATTGACAGCATCTGCTGTAAGTGTTAATCTGCCTACAGCCTGCAGTTGTGGAAATTCACAATGTGTAGATTTAGCCCTAGATTATGTTGCTTCATTTTATCCTTCATTAAATATAACTAGAGTATTTGGCAAGTAATTGGCACATATTTAGGGGTAGGTGAATGCAAGATGAGCACAGTACTATGTATTTATCAAAAAAACTAAGATGACATTGGAAAATCTGAGATAGTTGGAAAACATGTATACATATATAGAGAGACACACACACACATACATGTATGTATAAACTTTAGGAAATGGTAGATGATTAAGAGAATGTGTAGGGATTTAAAGTTATGTAAACAGGTAGTGGTTAGCTATTTTTGTAGGTGGATAAAAAATTCATATAACTACTGGGGGAGTAATCATGAAGAAATTTTTTTAATTTAAATAGGGGGAATTATTAAATATTATAAAATAATGATATAACATACTAAATATCTGGTCCTATCACTTGAAAATAGTGTGCACTGAACATTCGGTTGATGGAACTATAGCAGATTACACATTTATATTTAGAATGAGTAAACAGAACAAATTTTGATCATCCTGAAACTGAGAAATGCAGGAATGTTTGAGAATAATTAAGAAACATCCATTATAATGTTTAGACATCCTTGCAACCATAAGAAACAGAAAAAAGTTGGACCAAACTCAGAAGTTTGTAGAGAAAACAGAGACTGAGGTCATATGATTTGGCTAAAAGGGAATTCATTTAGTCCATATATTCAAAATCTCTCTACTGGTATAATTGTGAACGGTGTCTTCAAACCAAGGTTTCACGACTCATTTGTCTTCTCAGCTGAAGAGGTGTGGGGAAATGATTCATACGTCTTAATTTATCCTCATTTTCACATCTTAATTCTACTGAAGACTTAGTTGCATATATCATTCCATATATGCCATGACCACTTACTGGAAACATAAGAAATGGTGCTCAGATTTCAGTCTTAATTACTCACCTGTTCACTGTCACAGTCACATTCTTCCTGAGGTTCCAAAATCCCATTACCACACACCGACTGATTTTGATATAATGGTTTCAGTTTTGAAAAGTTCTGAAGACACTGACCCTCAAATGTTGAAACAAAATATCTATAGTCACGCATGCTGCAGTTGCTAAACATCTTTATACCACTGGAAACCCTAAAAGGAAATAACAGTCCTCAGGTTAAGTAAACCTAGCTAATAAAACCACGTCTAAACAATGCTCCATGTATAATGATACGAATTGCAAGATGGCTCAAACGAAAAACTTGTACCTTGGTGGAGACAAAGTCAAACATGATTAATTTTTAATTTATCATTGCTTATCTTTAACATTAAAAAAAATAAGCATTGAAAATGTACCTTTACAGGAAAGCAATGAGGTATAATGGTTAAATCTATCTATCACCTATCTATCTACCTACCTATCATCACCTATCTTTCTCCTTACCTAATATGCTCTTCTCTTACATATTGAAAGCTTCCTTCCCTTATTTCCATTAAATATTTGCTCAAATGTCACCTTCTAGAGAGGTCTACCTTGACATTATCTGAAATTGTGTTCCCTCCCATATTCTCCTTCCAATTTCAATATTTATTATTCTACATAGTAGTTTCACATCATGTAAAAATAAGATTTTTTGTTTGTATCTTTTAATATATTTTCATATGACCTAAATTTTACACTAAAATATAAGTCCCTTGAAGTTTTATATTTTCATGTTCATTTCCAGTGGGCTGTCTAGTAGCTATGTCTAACAGATGTCCAATAGACATTTCAAATACGCGAGGTACAGTATTGAACTACTGTTCTTCCCCACCAAGTCTGCTCCATCCACTGCTCTCAGTTGCTGGCAACTCCATTCTTCTGGTAGCTCAGGTTGATAACATGGGTGTGACCCTGGACTTTCTGCACTAATACACACACACACACACACACACACACACACATGAATATAACACATCCAATTAACAATTTTTATATGGATTACATGCTGAAATGATAATATTTCAGATAGACTGGGTTAAATAAAATAATTTATTAAAATACATCACTAATTAATTTTATCTACTTTAACAAATTTTTAATGTAGCTAGTCTAAAATTTAAAGTTCTATATGAGGCTCACATTTCATTTCTATTGCACAGTGCCACTCTACGCAATCATGTCTGAAATAATCGTGCCTGAACAGCTATATCTGAGATGACAGAAGTCCTGGGTTGTCTCCTGAGCCTTCAAGGAAAGAAATATATAATTGCCAAGGTTTCAGAGTTGGTAGTGTCTGAGAAAAAAAGTGAAATGCTTTAGCCTTTACTGGCATAGCCATTTGTAATGGGATAAATAAGGGAAACTGGGAGGAATATCACAAGCAATAATAGTATTTAAGCAAACTTCTCTATTACTTTTAACTACATTGTTTGTTTTTTTAAAAGGAACATTTATTTATTTTTGGCTGCATCGGGTCTTTGTTGCTGTGCGCGGGCTTTCTCTAGTTGCAGCGAGTGGGGGCTAATCTTCGTTGCGGTGTGTGGGCGTCTTATTGCGGTGGCTTCTCTTGTTGTGTAGCACGGGCTCTAGGCATGCGGGCTTCAGTAGCTGTGGCTCGCAGGCTCAGTAGTTGTGGCTTGCGGGCTCTAGAGCACAGGCTCAGTAGTTGTGGCGCATGGGCTTAGCTGCTCTGTGGCATGTGGGATCTTCCCAGACCGGGGATCAAACCCGTGTACCCTGTGTTGGCAGGCAGATTCTTAATCACTGCGCCACCAGGGAAGTCCCAACTACATTGTTTTAATCGGCATCTGTGCCATTCTGCTTCTGTAGGCCACTCTCATGCAAAAAGCTACAAACTCTGAGCACTGACATCCTTTTACACAAAATTAGTTTAAAAATACACAGGGACTCAGAGGTTATTTTCTACTTGGACCACATGTTTTCTGAGTGAAAATTAAAAGTTTTAGTTAGAACTTGGAACTTTTATTTAAGGTGGGTACAAAACAATTTAATTTTTTAAATCTTTGCTTAAAAGATGGCCATGGGGGGCTTCCCTGGTAGCGCAGTGGTTGGGAGTCCGCCTGCCGATGCAGGGGACGCAGGTTCGTGCCCCGGTCCGGGAGGATCCCACGTACCGCGGAGCAGCTGGGCCCGTGAGCCATGGCCGCTGAGCCTGCACGCCTGGAGCCTGTGCTCCGCAACAGGAGAGGCCACAACAGTGAGAGGCCCGCGTACCACACACACACAAAACAGATGGCCATGGGAAGGAAGAAATGCAAGTGATATATATATATATATACACACACATACATACATATATAATAGACACAAGGCATTTGAAACAAATATTAAATAATTGGCTTTTTGTGGGGAAGAGTACCTCTGGGTCTAAAGACAGCTATAAAATAAGTTGGGCAGCTTATTTTATATAAGGGCAGCTGCCTTGAAATACTTTGATTTCTTATCCAAAGTTCCAATTGCGGGGTAGGAAAAAAATTGAAATAATTATTTCAGGAGAACGCAGCATCCTCTGCAGCCCTAACTGTTTCTGATTCCATGGGCATTAACTTGGCAAAATGTCAACTATCTGCTCTCTTTTACATAGGCACTTCGGTAGCTGTTTGAATGAATCTTAAATTTGTAATTACAAAATATGTCTTCAACAAGTCCAACAATCCTATCACTTTCCTAAGTCATTTCTAAGTTCCAGTCTCCAAGATAAGTGTTTCACATCTTCTATCAAAGCTTCCTATCAGAATAAACCAGATTCCCTACATCTTTACACCTCCATTAACCAGATTCCCTACGTCTCTATCTGTTTACTCTCCTAATGTTCTATCACAGTAACTGAATTTATCCTCTCCTCTCTAATTTCCTCCATGATTTTGCTCTTAACTCTTCATATGTCCAAAATTATCATCTTTTCTTCCTCTTCTCTTCATTTTGATCAATCTATAGATAATATGTCATGTCTCCCATCAATAAAATCCCTCCTTTGATTATAAATCCCACCTCATAATCCCCAAAAGGTTGCCTGTAACCTTCATCTCCATCCTATTGCCCCCCACAGAGTTTATCAGGTTCCTTAAAAAGAATCTAAAATATTGATTGGGATTGCACTGAATTTATAAACCTCTTCTGAAAAAATTAGACATTTTATAATAGGTCATCTATTTTCTTAGTGCTGGTATACACATACTTGTACACATAGTAATGGTTTTCAAGACTGATCACGCTGATGAATTTTTTGATGTTGTTCTGACTGTGTACTGATTCTGTGGCCTCTATGTAGGTAGTCAAGCATAATAACTGCAAAGAAGGACAATTATTTTCCTCTTCAAATCTTTTCTTCTTTTTTTCCCCCTCAAAATAATAGCCAAAGCTACTAGTACTACGTTATATTGTTAAGGGTGATTTTGCCTTGAGCAACAGATACAACAAGAACAAAAACAACAACAGTATCTATGTGAATTCAATATTTCATAGTCTTCATAAATCTTTAAAGTTTCCCTCTAATTCCCTTGAGTGAATATTTCATTATCATGGGGTTTACCGCTTTCTGGAGTCTTATATCATGTGAACAAATTCATTAGTGTGATATCTCTTCAGGCACAACATTCTTTCCTAATTTTTGACGTGGGATTGAGTATAAAAAATAAATTCATCATGTCTTGTAAACAACCTCACAAATATATGTGTGAAATAAATTCAAAAGAAAAAACAAGGCTTACACTGCTTCATGATTCATTATGCACATAGCGCTTGGACAGGAACATTTACGGATGTCATCATATGTTAATCCTATTTTAAGGCCAAGCAGTTGAGCTATAATAACGGAAAATCCCTCCAATGTTATTGCACCTGGATACTAAGATAAAGAAGGTTGAAGAGAAAACCATTATATAAGAAGAAAACAAAAGCAAGTAATACATCAAAACAGTTTTGTTCCTATAAAATTTTATATTTTAATACCTTTTCATGTTGACCATATTTTATATTTTATTTTGATAAAATAGTTAATTTATTAAGAAGCATGATATAAAGTAAAATGTAATTAAACTACCAATATCCTCTGGTGTAAAATTAGGCATGCCCAGATTCTATAGCCTTAAGCACACTTAGTGTTTCTGATGTAAACAATATAAAACACATTTATTTAACTTTCTTATTAAATCAATTCATTCAATTAACAATTATTAATTCAGTATACACATGTGTCAGGCACTATGATAAAAGATAAGAATATAGTGGCATGCATGAAAGAAAGGACTTTGTCCACACTTGCAGTTATATTACAAAAGTGGAGAAAGAAAACTAGTAGGAAATTAATAACGAACTCCCCAAATACAGAGAGATCATGAAAAGTGCTCTGAAGAAATGGAGTGCTCTAATAGAGAATTCTGAGGAGGGGTATAAGATACAGATAAGATACTTAGGAAAATCTGTTTGTGGAATTGATGTTTAGGCCAAGATAGAAAGTTTGGAAAATGACCCAGCCTCATTAATAGCGGTAGGGAGCTTGTATGGGAACCTGTTCAAATGCTGTAGTATAATGAGTGAAGTGAAGGAATGACAGAACGGAAGTTCGAGATATAGGCAAGGCCATGGTAAAGAAATTTGAAGTGAGATGTTACCAAAAAAAGATTGGTGGTAGTGCAGAGTGGCATTTCATATGATTTAACCTGGATAAATAAACTGTGATACTTTTCTCATATTTTTAATCATTACAAGAAAAATTCTTAGAACTTCTCTAATTTTTCTACATCAATAAAAATACATAGTGAGTAAAACTGAATTAATACCTAAAAGAAAAAATATTGTGTGTATGTATGTGCATGTGTGTGAATGAAAACATAGAATATTATCTAGCAACATGGAAAAATGACTTAGTAGGTACCCTCTCTTGAAAAAAAGGGAAAATCCCAGTGTCAGGATTTGAAAGGAGGCTAAAGACAAATCAGAACATGAGAGATGATATCTGGCTAACCACCAGGTTTTAGGGCAAGATATAGGAACCAGAAGCTGGACTTTTAATGCCAACACACAGAAAGGAGAAACAGTCTTATACTTTCATATTTATATAGTTGAAAACAAATCTCCTGTATAAAGCCATGCTACAGAATAAAATAAGCCCTTAATTATACTGTGCAGGAAGAGAAGGTAGATTACACACAAAAATTAATAACAGGAATAAAAAAGATGACATCAGTAAAGATCCTCAGATTAGAAAGAGCTATGATGTGCAAAAGAATGAAATTGGAAACTTGTCGTATACCACTTACAAAAATTTACTTGAAATGGATTAAAGACTTAAACATAAGACCTGAAACTGTAAAAGTTTTAGAAGAAAACATATGGCAAAAGCTGTTTGATATTGGTCTTGGAAATGATTTTATTGGATTTCACATCAAAAGCACAGGCAACAAAAGCAGAAATAAACAAGTGGGACAATATCAAAAGAAAATATGTCTACACAGCAAAGGAAACAATCAACAAAATGAAAAAGCAACCTATGGAAATGGAGAAAATACTTGCAAACCGTATACCTGATGAGGTGATTTTTAAAATATATAAGGAGCTCATAGAACTCAACAGCCAAAAAGCCCCAAATAACTCAATTAAAACATGGACAAAGGGCCTGAACAGACACTTTTTTCCCCCAAATAATACATATCAATGGCCATCAAGTATATGAAAAGATGCTCAACATCACTATTCGTCAGAGAGATACAAATCAAAACCACAGTGAGATACCACCTTCTACAAGATAGGATAGGTAATATCAAAAAGAGATAATGAATGAGGACACAGAGAAAAGGCAGCCCTGGTGCATTGTTGGTGGAAATGTAAGCTGATACAGTCATTGTGCAGAATAGTATGCAGTCCTCAAAAAATTGAAAACATATCATATGAGCCAGCAGAGCCACTTCTGGGCATATACGCAAAGAAAACGAGACCCCTTTCTGAACTCCCATGTTCACGGCAGCATTATTCTCAATAGCCCAGGCTTGGAAAGAACCTGCATGTTCACCAGTGAATGAATGGGTAACGAAAACGTGGTAGGTATACAGTGGAATGTTAGTCCGTTATAGAAAAGAAGGAAGTCCTGACATTTGTGACAACACAGATGACCTTGAGGGCATTATGCGGAGTGAACTAAGTCAGACAGAGAATGACAAACACCCCATGATTTCATATATGGGATCTAAAACAAACGAACAGAAAACGAAACGGAAACAGACTCAGATACAGACAACAAACTGGTGGTTAGCAGAGGTGGGGACTGCTGGTGAGATGGGTGAAATTCATGAAGGCGATTAAAAGGTGCTGACGGAGAAAGACAAATACTGTATGGGATCACTTACATGTGGAATCTAAAACAAAAAAAAAGACGAAAACCACTGACCTCACAAAAACAGAGAGAATGGTGGTCCCTAGGAGCTGGGGAATTAGGGAAATGGGAAGAGGTTGGCAAAAGGCTACAAACTCTCAGTTATAAGATGGATGAATGAGTCCTGAGGATCTAATGTACAGCATGGCGACTATAGTTACTAATACTGTATTATATACTTGAAATCTGTTAAGAGAGTGGATCAAAAGCACTCTCATAAATAAAAAAGGTAAACTATGTGAGGTGATGGATATATTAATTAATTTAATTTTGAGAATCATAAATAACTTACATCAAATTATCACACTGTACACTTTAATTATATTAGTATTTTATTTGTCAATTATACCTCAATAAAGCTGGGGGAGGGGGGCAGGAAGAGCTGTGGTGTGTTGTGCACGTGTGTGCACAAAAATACAGGAAAAACATAGAGAAGAAAAATGAATATTGGACAGTTTCAATAGAGACTTGGAATCTATAGTATAGAATCTAATAGATACTTCAGGTCATGAAGAAATTGGAGCCTGCCGGGCATTAACAGAAGCTTGCAGCATTGGTCAGGAGTCCATGCTCAAAGGAAACTAACTCTAGAAAGAGACAGTTTTTGTGACGTTTAGACTCAGGCCAGGTGTAATAGACATGGCACATGGGTTCACAGGGAACTCATGGAAACAATGTTTACTATTTCTGGCCTGGAAAATATAAATTGTGAATACGAGGAGGATGATGACTGCGAAATACACAAGCAGAAAGCTTCAGAAAGAAGACCCTCCAAATTCTGACCCCCACATTTCTGGCTGAGTTTTGAGACACTCATACATGGAACAGCCTCAACACAACTGAAGATCTCAGCTGAGGCTAGAGCTGTTGTTCATGACGAAGAGCTGCTGTTCTAAATTTAACCAAGAGCACTGCATGACAAAACAAGCAAACACAAAATCAACCCTCATCAGAGAAAAGCAGCAGAATCCAGACTCCCTATGAACGTTACAATGTTCAAGGTAACAAAGGATATCATTGAAAAGGCCATGAAAACTGAATTGGGGTGTGAACAATGGCCCATAAAACTGATCCAGAATGTGTATTTTAGAAAATAAACTGTCTTCTGAAATGGAAGATTTAAAGAGAAATCAGTGTCTCCTGACATAATTCTCAGAAATATCCTGAATACAGTCCAAAATTACTCATCATACCAAGAACCAGGAATATCTCAACTGTAATCAGAAAAGACAATCAACAGAGAGCAAAACCAAGATGGTTCATACATTGCATTCTGCAACAAGGATTTTAAAGTAACTACCATAAAAATGCTCCAAGAAGCTATTACAAAAACTGTTAAAAGAAATTAAAAAACAAAAATCTCATCAAAGAAATAGATAATATAAAAAGAACCAAATGAAAGTTTCAGAACAGAAAAATACAATAATAAAAAAATAAATAAAACCTCAATAAATGAACTTAGTAACAAAATGGAGATGTCAAAAGGGAGAATCAGTAAACTTAAAGATTGATTAGGGGCTTCCCTGGTGGTGCAGTGGTTGAGAATCCACCTCCCAGTGCAGGGGACACAGGTTTGAGCCCTGGTCCAGGAAGATCCCACATGCCGCGGAGCAACTAAGCCCGTGCACCACCACTACAGAGCCTGTGCTCTAGAGCCCACGAGCCACAACTACTGAAGCCTGTGTGACACAACTACTGAAGCCCACACGCCTAGAGCCCATGCTCTGCAACAAGAGAAGCCACTGCAATGAGAAGCCCGTGCACCACAACAGAGTAGCCCCCGCTCGCCGCAACTAGAGAAAGCCTGCGTGCAGCAACGAAGACCCAAAGCAGCCAAAAATAAATAAATAAATAAATTTATATATAAAAAAAGATTGATTAGTATAAATTATCCAATCTGAAAACAGAGAGAAAATAGTTTTTTTAAAAAATTAACAGAAATACAGGAGCAGTGGGACAATAACAAAAAAATCTAACATTAATATCGTTAGCGGCCCAGAAGAGGAGAAAAAGTGCATAGCTGAAAAATACTTGAAGGAAAAAAGGCCGAAAATCTCCCAAATTTGGCAAAAGACACAAATCTACATATATAATAGATTCACAAAACTTCTGACAGTAAACTCAAAGTAGTCCATGGCCAGACAGATCATAATTACATGGCTAGAGAAAAATTTTAAATGCCTTGAAATCAGCCAAAGGAAAACAACACATTGCTTATTCAGGAACAATGATTACTATGACAGAGGATTTCTCATCAGAAATAAATGGGACAGAGGATGTAGGACAATATTTTCAAAGTGCTGAAAATGACTTTCATCCTGCAAAAATATCCTTAAAGAATAAAGAAGAAGTGAACACATTCTAAAATGAAGAGAAATTCAGAGACTATGTTCCAGTACCCCTGCTTCAGAGCTGTAACATCTGTAGTGAAGAAAGAGGAACAGAAGGGATATTTATATGGGAAGATATAATAGACTATTTTTCTTCATTTGACTTTTTTAAAAAAATTATGTTTCAGGGTTAAAGACAATGTACTGAAAAGTAATGTTTCATCAAATTATATCATAAAATTCCCTGTTTTATGATTATATACATGATTTGGGACCTAAAATATGGTGTTAACATTTCTATATTCTACTTGAAATGGTATAATGCTGGTACGCAAACTTGTGTGTATGTGATTGTGTGTGTGTGTAATCATACTACAGAAAACATGAAAAATGCTTTACAAAGAGAAATATTGAAAAACACTAAAAATCAGAGATTGATCGTTTCTGTAAAGAGACAGGACATATTTGTGTACTATATAGTGTCTGTCACAACTATAATTCTGATGTTGTATCAGGAAAGTAGTCATAGACAGTAGGTAAATGAATGGATATAGCTGTGTTCCTATAGAACTTTATTTACAATATATGTGGTAGGCCAGATTTGGCTGATGGGTCACATTTGCTTATGCCTATGATGAATAAATCAAAATAGAATACTAAAAATTGTTCTAGTATCCCAAATAAAAACTGGAAATGCCAACGGAGGACCACAAAAAACAAAAAGATAAAACAGAAAACATATACTAAGTTGACAGACTGAAATACAAACATATCAACAATTAGATTCAATGCAAACTGTCTAAACATACTGATTAAAAGCCACAGATTTGCAAAATGTAGGAAAAACCACATGTTCCAGCTATATGCTGTTTACAAGAAACTCACATAAGATATAAAGATGAAAGTAGTTAAGAAAAAAGATTTAGTGTGTGAACATTTATCACAAGAAAGTTGGAGAGGCTACATTAATAACAGGTGAAGTTAACTTCAGAGCAAAAATTATCATGGACAAAGGATATTATATAATAAAAGGTTTGATTTGCCAGTAAAATATAATAATCTTAAATGTTTGGGTACCAAACATAAGAGCTGCAAAATATATGGAGCTAAAATGAATACAACTGAAAGAATAAATACACACATACATAATTTAGTTGGAGACTTCAACAACTCTCACAACTGAGAGAAGCACTAGAAAACTGGATATTGTTTAGAAGACATGAAAAATACTATCATACTACAATACCTATAAACGACTCAACTGCAGCATGATATACATCTTGTGAGTTTTGTAACATATGTAGCTTAAAGCAAGGTGTTTATGGACTTCAGTGATTGCAAGGTTTGTACCCATGACATGAAGTAGCACAATTTAACACTCTGGGAAAAGTTAAGTCAATCACTCAAGGCTGGGAAAAAGAGAACCCAAAGAGAGCAGATGAAATAATTCCTGGAAATCACACAGAACTGGGAATAATTGCTGGGCACACCAGCCAGAATAGAAACATTCATAATTCATGGGGCTTTGGATAGAGGGACTTAGAAGTCTACTGTCTCCTGATTAGTCTGGAACAAATTCACTCTGTATGAAATGCCTCCTGCTGCCACCTGAGAATATTTGAAAGAATGTCTGGACAGGATCAAACTCTTTCCAAGCAACTTGACTGTGTCCTAGGATAGGAAAAATAACACACACACACACACATGCACATAAATATGCAGCAACCAGCAAGGTATAAGTCAAAGTAGGCAACCAAATAAAATGTATAAAGCAGTAGATATCAGTGAAAAGGGCCAAGTAGGTAGCTCCAAGGACCTACCTGCTGCTCCACAAAAATACTGAAAATTTGAGAAAAAAATCGTCAGCATCAAATTTGTCAGAACTCTAGAAAATAGTAAAAGATTTACAGCAATCAAGTGAATGCTGAAACTAGAAAAAGGCAACTTGAGAATTTATAACTTGTATTTTAAAACACTACTGGAATATTAGGTTAAAATATTTATTAAGATTTTTTTTATAGACAACTTAAAAATAGTAGGAAAGCACTGTGGCATTTTCACTTCCTCTAATCCTGCCCCAATCTCCAGCATGGATTTATTTCTGGGCTCTTCATTCTGTTCCATTTGTCTATATAGCTGTTTTTATACCAGTACTATACTGCTTTGATTACTGCAGCTTTGTAACATATTTTGAAATCAGAAAATGTAATGCCTCCAGCTTTGTTCTTCTTGCTCAAGATTTCTTTGGCTGTCCCGAGTCTTTTGTGATTACACATGAATTTTAGGACTGTTGCTTTCTATTTCTGTAGATAATGCCATTGAGGTTTTGATAAGGATTCACTGAATTTGCAGCTCACTTGGGATAATATGGACATTTTAACAGTATTAATTCTTCCAATCAGTGGATATGGATGTCTTTTCATTTATCTGTGTCTTCTTTAACTTCTTTCATTTGTGTTTTAGAAATTTTCACCTCACTGGTTAATGTTATTCCTAAGTATTTGATTGTTCTTGATGCTATTGTGAATGGGATTGGTTTATTAATTTCCTTTTTCAGATAGTTCATTGTGTATAAAAACATGACTCTTTTTTTTTTTTTTTTTTTTGTGGTATGCGGGCCTCTCACCACTGTGGCCTCTCCCATTGCAGAGTACAGGCTCTGGACGCGCAGGCTCAGCGGCCATGGCTCACGGGCCCAGCCGCTCCGCGGCATATGGGATCTTCCCAGACCAGACCACGAACCCGTGTCCCCTGCATTGGCAGGTGGACTCTCAACCACTGCGCCACCAGGGAAGCCCAACATGCCTCATTTTTGTATATTGATTTGTTTCTGCAAGTTTACTGAATTTGTTTATTAGTTTTAAGAGTTTTTTTATTGTTGTTTAATATTTAGGACTTTCACACATATGACCATGTCATTTACAAACATAGATAATTTTACTTCTTTTCCAATTTGGATGTCTTTTCTTTCTTTTTTCTTTCTTTCTTTCTTTCTCTCTCTCTCTGTTTTGTTTGTTTGTTGGGGTTTTTTTGTCTAATTGCTCTGGCTAGGACCTCCAGTACCATGTTGAATAGAAGTGGTGAGAGCTGGTATCCCTGCCTTGTACCAGATCTTAGATGGAAAGCTTTCAGTTTTTCCCCATTAATTATGATGTTCCCTGTGGGCTCTTCATACATGTCCTTCATTGGATTGAAGTAATTTTCTTCTACTTTTGGAAATTTGTTGAGAGGTTTCATCATGAATGGATGTTAAAATCTGTCAAATGCTTTTTCTGATTCTATTGAGATGATCATGTGAATTTTCTCTATAATTTTGTTGTCATGGTGTATCACATTGAATGCTTTGCATACGTTGAACCTATGTTAAACATATGTTGCATCCCAGGAATAAATCCCTCTTGATCATAGTGTATAATACTTTTAATATGCTAAATTTGGTTGAATTTGGTTTGCTACTATTTTGTTGAGGATTTTTGCATTTATGTTTACCAGGGATATTGGTCGTAGTTTTTTTTTCCTGTGGCATCTTTGGCTTTGGCGTCACGGTGATGCTGGTCCCATAAAATGAGTTTGGAAGTGCTCCTTCATTTATTTTTGCAAGATTTTCAGAAGGAATGATATAAATTCTTCCTTGAATTTTTGACAGAAATATCCAATGAAGCGATCTGGTCCTGGACTTTTCTTTATTAGGAGGTTTTGGATTACTATACTAATTCAACCCCTTATTTGTTATTGGACCGTTCAGTCTTTCTGTTTCTTCTTGATTCAGTGTTGTTAGGTTGTAGGTCTCCAGGAAGTTATCCATTTCTTCCAGGTCATCTGATTTGTAGGCATAAAATCATTCCTAATACTCCTTTATTATCCTTTTTATTTATCAGACATCCATTGTAATGCCTTCTCTTTCATTTCTGATTTCATCCATTTGAGTCTCTTTTGTTGCTTAGTTTAGATAAGGGCTTGTCAATTGTGTTTGTCTTTTAAAAAAATCAACTAGCTTTGTCAAAATTTTCTATTGTTTTTCTACCCTCTATTTAATTTATTTCTGCTCTAAGCAAAGTCTTCAGAAAAACAGAAATGGAGAAAATATAACTCATTTTATGTAGTCATTATTACCCTGATATCAAATCCAGAAATAGTCAATATCAGAAAAGATAACTAAAGTTCAATGTAACTCATCAACATAAAGGCAAATTTTCTTAAAATGTTACCAACTCAAAGGCAACAATAAATTAAAAAAAGACAATGCAGGAATGCAAATCAGGTTCAACAACTGAAAATCGGTCAATAATATACTCACCATATTAACAGACTAAAGAATAAAAATCATATATGTCTCAATAAATGTAGAAAAAGGCATTTGACAAAATTTAACATCAATTTCTGGAAGAACAAACAAATAAAAAACACTAAACACGTGGGAATCAAAAGGAGCTTCCATAACCTGATAAAGGACTTCTACCAAAAATCCTATGACTAACATTGTACAAAATGGTGAAAGACGATGCATTTCCTCAAAGATTGGGAAGAAAGCAAGGATTAGGACTCTCACCATTTCTACTCGACAACGTAATGGGGATTCTACCTGGTGGAATAAGTCAAGAAAAAGAAAAAGCATGCATATTGAAATGAAATAAATAAAATTATCTCTATTCTCAGATGAACTAATTATCTACACAGAGAATTCCAGTCTATCAAACAGCTCATATAACTAACTGTCTTTCCCAGCCTACAGAGGGTAGTCACCACAGGAAGCATAGATAAAAGTTGGGTGAGTTTGATGGACAGCATAAATATACTCCAATAGCTCCATGTCTATAAGACAATGAATTCCTTTCTTTTCATTACACCAAGTTCACAGCAAATAGATGACCACTGATCACACATGTCAGTCAATCAATAAAATGATTAAAAACAATCCCAAATGTTTGAGTTGGTACCCCAAATCCAAAATCTCAAGTACTTTCACCCATATTAATAAATTTAGTATGAATCAAATATAATTCTGTTCTTCTTTGTTTAGAACCATTAATATCTATTCCTTCAATTGTTCCCCATTTCTTTGGTTTATAAACTGTTGCCTTCCAGGGAAGCCCTCCCAACTTTTATTTTTAATCAGTGAACATAAGGGCTGACGGGAATAGAGCAGGGGTCAGTAAACTATGGTCCAGAGACCAAGTCTGGCTTGTGACCTGTTTTGGTAAAGTCTGCAAGTAAGAATGTTTTTTAAGTCTTTTAAATAGTTGAAAAAAATCAAAAGAAAAACACTATTTTGTGGCAAATGAAAATTATATGAGACTCAAGTTTTAGTAGTGATACATTAAGCTTTAATGAAACATGGTCTTGCTCATTAATCTGTACCTGTCTACACTGACTCTTGCACAGATCACATGGCCTGCAAAGCTGAAAACATTTACTATCTGGCCCTTTACTTACAGTTTGCTAATCCTTAAGATAGAACTTGAAGTGAATGTATCATTATAAGGCATCCAACTCAAATAATGTCATTAGAGGATCTCTAAGCAAGAGAAGCTAGAAGGCTCACCTCACCAGGCAGATGAGGATCAGCTACTACAAAAAAATCCTTAGACAGATTTGGGGTTTTAGAATTATCAGATTCGTCTTGCTTGGTTCATCCAATGTTACCATCCCAAATCTAAAGTCTCACTCCTTTCCAATTAATACCCTAATTATAAAATAACAGATCTGGTGCCACCTTGCATTTTTAATTCTGCAACATGAACAATTAATTTGGGGTGTGATTCTCAGCTATATTTGCCTAGTAATTACAAGAAAAAAGAGATTATTTTAAAGCCACCACAGGATCCAAGAAGAATTTAATAAAAGCAAATGAGTAACAGGTAACAAACAAATTATTGTTGAAGCAACAGAGGATAATGAGGCGACTCTGAGACTAGAAAAGCAGAATGTTGCTACCAATGCCAAGACTGGTTGGGTGTATGAATGAGGAACTGTCATTAGAATTCACAAACAAGTGCTGATAAGCAGGAGGAAAAAGCACAGAGGGAGGGGATGTTTCACACGACCAGGAAGCAATGGTTCTGAGGCACTGCTCCAGGCAGGGCCAGAATGTAAAGACACTATGACACTTCCCTTCCTCTCTCCAATCATCCACATTTGCTGAACATACCCAAAAGCCAGAAGCCAAAGAAGCCCAGGGAATATATTGTTCTTATGATGTAATCAGAGCAGGTAATAAGCAGAAAATGGATCTGAGAGCACCTAGTGAGAGACTGATCCACAATATAAATATTAAGAAATATTAGAGGATGTAGAAATAAAAGAAAAAATTTAAATAAGAGAAAAAAAATAGATGATGAGTCAAAATGCTCTCATATATAATTAACCAAGTTCCAGAGAGGAAAGGGAAAGAAAAAGATTAGCAAATAAATAATATTGATATAATAAAATTTCTCAGGTCAGACGTAAATTAGTATCCAGATTGAAAGGGCATCAATATAACAAGCCTATTGGATGATAAAAGATACCTCGCAATGATAAAAAGATCTTAAATGTTTCTGCAGAGAAAACAAGCAGACCACATACAAATAAGTGAGACTAAGAATGGTGTTAAATTTCTAAAGAGAAAGTAAAAGGAGAGGACTTTTAAAATTCCAAGGTGCAATTATTTCAAAACCAAAATTAACCAATCTTTTAAAATAGCTACATTTTCTTTCTTTCTTTCTTTTTTTTTTTGCTATATGCGGGCCTCTCACTGCTGTGGCCTCTCCCGCCGCGGAGCACAGGCTCCGGACGCGCAGGCCCAGCGGCCATGGCTCACGCGCCCAGCGGCTCCGCGGCATGTGGGATCTTCCCAGACCGGGGCACGAACCCGCGTCCCCTGCATCGGCAGGCAGACTCTCAACCGCTGCGCCACCAGGGAAGCCCTAAAATAGCTACATTTTCAATGACGCAACTCCCAAACAAGTTACTACCCACCTACTTTTTCAGTAAATTATAGGAGTGTGTATTCTAACCAAAATGAGTAAGCAAGCCAGGAAAGAATACACATATTCCAAAGGAGACAAGACAGAAGATTCTTAAACAGCTATGCAAAAAGTCCAACGTAGATTGGTTTAAAAAAAAAAATACATCTATAGAGTTAAAAAAAAAAAAAGGAATTTCTGAATCATGTAGGAAAGTGGAGGCAATTTACAACTTAATTAAAGAATTTGGACAAAAACAGTAATGATGTAACTACTAATTTGGGAAGAACCAAAAGTTATGCAATAAAGGCGACAATCTCAGTTCATTATTTGCCTCATCAGAGAATTAAACACAATTCTAATAATCTGTATAATTATAGAGAGGAAGAATAGAAGAGGCAGAATGTAGAAATGATGAGCTATTAGGATGTTAAATTCTGACTTCAACATAGGAAGTCAATAGATAATGCCTAAATTTGAATACTCAAGAAATTTAATGGGCATATTATTTAGAAATATAGAGTAAAAGAATGAACAAACTATTCCTACACATACAAACATGAATAACTATCACAGACGTAATTTTGAGGAAATATATGGCAGACACACACAAGAACACACACTCTATTATATCATTTACAGAAAGCTCAAAGAAAGATCAAATTAACCAGTGATTAAGTGTCAGGATAGTGGTTTTCTTCGGTATGCGTAGAAAGTGAGAGGAAGCATGATTCTTCTGAAGTGTTGACAAGATTTTATTTCTTGATCTCTGGGATGTTTATACCTATGTATTGACTTGGCCAAAATTAATTGTGCTATACACTTATGACTTGTGCAATGTTCTCTATATATGATGTACTTCAATAAAACTTTTATTTGAAAGGAAACAGACATTAAGTTGTATGCCAGGAGGGAGAGGTTGACAAAAAAAGGGGAAAGAGGATTCAAGGAGTATAGATTATGCAAAGGACTGATTTAGTTGTTTTCAGTATGTCTTGTAAAAGGATTTTTATTCATAATATGTGCGTTACTTGATAAAAATTTTGAAAGAAAAAATAATAGTAGTAGAGTTATATGCTTCAACATGTATATATCTTTTAACAAGCTATTCAAAATAGTTCTGAAATGATACATAAAGAAAAATGCTGAACAATAATATATAGTTAATGGATACATATATTTGTAACAATAGTATGAAGTATGCAAAAAATGGCAAGTATGAAATCATGACTTTTGTTATTTCTTGAATTTGAAGTAACAGGAAGCTTTAACTTTTCTCTAAGGTTTTATGTCCTTAGAAAATCTGATGCAAAGTTAGTAGCCATTATACCAGGCTGGTGAAGGGGTATATTAACGTTTGTTCATATTATTTCCCTATGTTTGAAATTTATGATTAAAACAACTTTCTGAGATTAAAATAATGTTGTCCCAACAAAATAATGATAGAGATATAGAGAAAAAAAATCAAGTTTACTTAACTATGTAAAATAATACTTTTAAAATACAATATAAAGTTAAAAAAAAAAACAGTAAAGAAGGATACAAATTACATACCATAGCAATACCTGCATCACAGCTTTTATTGCATATTGTGCCAGGAAATGTTGCTCCCACATATTTAGGCTGTTTCCTGTAACTACATCATTATAGTATGGCTTTTTTATTAGCATGGTTATTCAGAACAATTTATTAGCTTATTTATTAAATTAAATCTCCCATAGAATTTAAAATAATTTGTCAAACATATAATTTTTTATCTGAATAATATCTAATATATTATACAAGGTGCTCAAATCATTGAAAACTGTAATTCACTTTAATGCCAGTTTTCTTTCCTAAACTAACTCTTTGACTTGATACAATTTTATTTATCTCAAATTCTCCTCAGTTTCCCTTATTCAGCATTCACTGTTTTGGTCACTAAAAGTTAAAACGAAAGGGATTTTTAATCTGTAGAAAAGAAATCTTTCCTGTTCTAAAGATAAGCATTTTTAAAAATTAAATGTAACCAAAACACTCAAATCTTTCTTTATCAAACAGTAGACATGAAATGTATTCACATAACAAGGTAATGTTAACTGAATAGTGTCAATTTTACATCATTAGTAAGCTGAGGCTTGTATGTATTCTATAGTATAGTTGATATCATAAAAGTCATGAAAGACAGACTTTTTTGCATAGATTATACTCCAAAATATTTTGTCATATAAGTGATTCAGGTTATTTTATTTTTATTATATTTCCAACCACACTATCACCTCAATGGCAACAGCTATGTTTTCTTTAATATTTTCCAAGGGGCCTACAGAAAGCTGAAGAACACAATAAAGGCATTAAATTATAAAATTAATGGAATTATTTATGTATATCTCTTTATTAATGTAGAACATTGTGCTTACATAAGTAAGAATGTTACGTCATGGGGCCGTAGGATAAGATAGTCCTGTTTCCATGTCAAAAATCTTTGTAATAAATCATCAGCATCCCCATTAGTAGAAATTTGGTTTTTATCTGACCACAATTCCAAGGAGGATAGTATCACAGTCAATTTGAACTGACTAAACATCTAAAAATAAGATTTACAGTATATTTATTCAAATAACATAAATCATTACATCAAAACAGTACAAAAAAATAAAGAAAAAGTTTACTTGATTACTTTGGATATTAAACCAAATAAAGGGCTTTAAGTCATTAATTTGTCATGATATAATGGAAAGGTTTTCAATGACTTTTTATAAAATTGTAAATGTAAAGAAGTTAAAACTTACTGCGTTGACAAGGCCAATAAGCTGAATAATTTTCTGCATTACAGCCATCGTTTCTGATCCCATATAATCATGCTGAAAAAGAAATTTTTATGATTCTTTAAAAAATGTGAGTGACAGCAATTTTTTTTATATGGCAAATATATCTTGGTGATACCAGGCAAGAAAACCATAGGATCTGTCAGACAGTTTAAAGCATACTAACATAAAGATGATAATATTTACAATAAATGAAAACAAACAACAAAAAGAAAAAAATCATACTTGGGCATTCAACATAGATTCTCACTTGTTATATATTTTAAAGACATTGTCCAGCAGAAACAATTGAAATCCTCAAGAAGTACTAAAATAACTTCACAGATTCCTCTGTATTATAAAGGGATTTCTTGAGGTAGACATTTTCTATAACACAGAGGGAATCAACCACAGTATTTCCCATTGTATGCTTAGTAATTAAAGAAGAAGCAAATACATAAGCATTAAAAAAAATCAAAATGCTCAAATAAATCTTTAGGAAAAAAGACAGAAATTGTAATGATGTAAAGTGAAGATTATGTGGAACGAATGATTCAAAAAGGTTTGATAAAGAACAAGATGAAACAGGGTAAAGGAAAAAAGAAAGAATTTTTCCTCTGAAACTCATAAATACATTTTTTAAAACTGAAGTATAGTCGATTTACAATCTTATATTAGTTTCAGGTGTACAGTATAGTGCTTCAATATTTTCATAGATTATATCCCATTCAAAGTTATAAAACACTGCCCCTATTCACTGTGCTGCATTTCAGTCATCAAGTAAATGCTAATGAAAACCACAATATGATCTCAGTATTCATACACCAGAATGGCAGCAATTTAAAAAAGACTAACAATACCAATTACTTGTGAGAATATGGAAGAACAAATTGTTATAGTCGCTTTTGAAAACTATCAATATCCTCTAAAAGTAATATACACTAACCCGATGATATAACAATTTCACTCTTGGGTAGATACTCAAAAGATATTATGTCTACCAAATGGACATTCTTCCAAGGAAGACACACAAGTGGCCAACAGGTACACAAAAAGGTATTCAACATTACTAATCCTCAGGGAAATGCAAATCGAATTCACAGTGAGCTATCACCTCACACCTGTCAGAATGGCTATCATCAAAAAAAACAAGAGCTAACAAATGCTGGTGAGGATGTCGAGAAAGGGAACGCTTGTGCACTGTTGGTGGGAATGTAAATTGGTACAGCCACTATGGAAAACAGTATAACGGTTCCTTAAAAAATTAAAAAAGGAACTACCATATGACCTGACAATCCCAATCCTCAGTATACATCCTAAGGAAATGAAATCAGTATCTCATAGAGATATCTGCATTCCCATGTTTACTGAAACATTATCCACAATTGAAACATTATTCACAATAGCCTAGATACGAAAACAACCTAAGTGCCCATCAACAGATGAATGAACAAAGAAAATGTGGTATATATGTGCAATGGAATATTACTCAGTCATTAAAAAGAAGGACATTCTCCCATTTGCTACCGCATGAGAAACCTGGAAGGCATTATGCTAAGTGAAATAAGCCAGCCAGAGAAAGACAAAAACTGTATGGTATCACTTATATGTAGAATCTAAAAAAAAAAGTCCAATTTCATAGAAACAGAGAAGAGAATTTTGGTTTCCAGAGGTGGAAATAGAGAAATGTAGGTCAAAGGGTACAACCTTTCAGTTATAAGAATAAGTTCTGAGGGTCTAATGTGCAGCACAGTGCATGGAGTTAAAAATATGGTATTGTATACTTGAAAGTTGAAAGCAGATCTTTAGTCTTCTCACCACATACACACACACACACACACACACACACACACACACACACACACACACACGGATAAAAGAGTTAACTATGTGAGGTGATGAATGTGTTAATTATCTTGATCTTGGTAATCAATCCACAATGTACATGTACATCAAATCTTCACATTGTACAATTTAATTATATACAATCATATTTATCAATTATGCCTCAAAAAAGATGGAAAAATATTAACTGAATTGGTCAGATGGTAAATATCTGATACGTTCAAAGAAAACACTGTGACCAGAGAGGCTACAGCTGGTTAAAGAGAGGGCAAGGCAGTTAGGAGGTGTGGCCAAAGAGACCCTGGCCTAATCTGGGGATGAGGATGCAGGCAGACAACACTGGGCATCCTAGGCTAGTCTGGGGTTCTAATCGTATCTAAGTCACACTTAGAATTAAATATTTATATTTGAAAATAATTAGAAAATTCCATTACGTCTTTGAAGTTAAGGAAATTTTTAATTATGTTTAAAGAAAGAAGAGAGATAGACATCCTATATAACACAGGGAACTATATTCAATATCCCGTAATAAACCAGAATGGAAAACAATAAGAAAAAAAGAATGTCTATATGTGTATAACTGAGTGGCTTTGCTGTACAGCAGAGACTGACCCAACATTGTAAATCAACCATACTTCAATAAAAAATAAATAACTAAATAAATAAAATAGAGCTTCCCTGGTGGCGCAGTGGTTAAGAATCCGCCTGCCAATGCAAGGGACACGGGTTCGAGCCCTGGTCCGGGAAGATCCCATATGCCGTGGAGCAACTAAGCCCGTGCGCCACAACTACTGAACCTGAGCTCTAGAGCCTCTGAGCCACAGTTACTGAAGCCCGCGTGCCTAGAGTCCGTGCTCCGCAACAAAAGAAGCCACTGCAATGAGAAGCCCACGCACAGCAACGAAGACCCAACACAGCCATAAACAAATAAATAAATTAATTAATTAATTTTAAAAAATAAAAAAGGAAATCTCTTTTTTTAAAAAAATTAAATAAATAAATTAAATAAATAAATAAATAAAAATGTCTGGAGTCTCAAAGGTAAATTACCCCAAATCGGCAATTCCGTGTTTTAATTTTTCTATCAACATTTAGCAAAAAGTGTAGCTACCTTTCCATGATCATTAGAAATATTAATTTAGAAACCTGTAAGACAGCTAACAATATTAAACATTTCCATAAATTGGTTTCATAAAGTTAATACTCAGAAAAGTTTTAACATTTCAGCTGATGTTCTCTAGGTGATAGTAATAAAACATTAAGCTTTAAGAAAGAAAGAAAGAAAGAAAGAAAGAAAAGAGAGAGTGAGGGAAGGAGGGGAGAGTTTGACTTACCAAAGCTTTATCCACTATAATGTGCATTTCTAGATACTGGGGTAATAGTTCTGAAAGAGTTTTTTCCTGAAAGGAGAATTTATCAAATGTTAACATGTTTTGAATTTGTTAAGCACAGAGAGTGACATGTAAAGGAAGCAAAAAGGATGTATATAAAACCCTCAAGAGGACTTAACAATATAAATTAATTGTAAATCAGAAAATTTACTTGAAAACAGATTCCAGGTTTAAGGGAATCCCAGGGAGCCTGATAGCGTAAGGTGGGAGTCTAGGTACTCACTATTAATACTGCGTAAGAGAAAGTGAACAGCTCTGTAGTTCCAGAGCATAGGCTGCGTGCCCCACTTGATATGAGGTAATAATCCTTGATTGTGCCAAGTCAGTCAGCTACGAATCAACAATTTACTACATCGTCATTTAGTACTCTAATGGTAATTTCTACATGAGCTATATTTCTAACACATTGAGATACCATTTCACACACAGATATTTTAAAGAAACCAAAATTTCTTCCTTGACCCAAGTGCATTGGTAACTAAATCGAAGAGTAAGGAGGATACAAAGATTGGGTCTGTCATAAAATATCTTAGCTTACTATAAATAAACAGGCAAACAAACAAACTGGACTTGACAGTAGAGCCTAGGTTTATATTTCCATAGGGAAGCAAATTACGCCTGCATCTTATATATGTATATACTGAGATGCTGACTTTTTTCCTTTGTGTTCAACGTTAACTTTAAAGGTATTCTGTATTTTGGTTACCCTTACTGTGCCTGTATAAAAATATAAGTCAATGTTGACAACCATGTCTTCTGCATTGCAGCTTGATTGAGTATAATTATAAATTACGTGTGCATCATACATAACCAATTTCGAGCATGTTTCTGCACAGTAGGTTTCATATTTTAATAACAGCATTGTTTTTATCCTATTTGCCTTTCCAAATTTATATTCTTATTTTCAAAATAATAAGTAAAAAATGTAACTTTGATACCTATGTTTTAAAACAAACTTATAATACTATTCACCATAATGTCAGGTGTCACTTTCAATAAAATGAACTTCAAAATTCATTTGTTTTTAATAGGTTATCTTTATTTCCTTTTGTAAAACTTTGTGTTCATTTAAAAAAGAAATAAGTATTGAATCATAGAATATTGCCAAAATAGCTCACTATATCTCATGTATCATTCACTCAGTTTCCCCCAGTAGTTACATGTTACAAAACTATAGTATGTTTTCAAAACCAGGATATTGACCTGGTACAGTGTGTATGTGTATATCTCTACATCATATTGTCATGTGTATGTTTACATAACCAGCACTGCAATCAAGATACAAAACTATTTTATCACCACAAAGATTTCCCTTGTTGCACCTGTTTAAAGTCAGATGAGATTATACAGTCAGAGGAAGAGAAAGAAAAAAGAATGGATAAAAATGAACAGAACCTCTTCTGTTCCTGTAGGGCACTTTCAAGCACACCAACATGCATATAATGGGAGTAACAGAAAGTGAGGGGATAGACAAAAGGGCAGAAAGGATCTTCAAAGAACTAATGGCCAAAAAGTTCCCAAATTTGATGAAAAAAACATTAACTTAAACATCCAAGAAGCTTAATGAACTCCAAGTAGGATAAACTCAAAGGGATCCCCTCAAAGGTACATCATAAGAAAACTGTCATAAAGCAAAGACAGAGGCTCTTGAAAGAATCAACAAAGAAGGGACTCATCATGTACAAGGAATCCTCAATAAGATGAATAATATTTGATTCTTCATCAGAGACCATGGAGTCCAAAAGACGGGGAACTGAAATATTCAAAGTGATGAAAGAAAGAATTCTATATTCAGCCTACAAGTAAATTAAGAGAGTTTAATAATATACAAATGAGTAAGTATTCTAGAAAGATACGTCCCAGTAGTACGTAAAGCTATATGTCAAAATATTAAAAGTAATTTTACCAGGGTAGTGGTAACTATTCTTCCTATATTCCTAAATTTTATTCAATAATATGCATTTTTGTTGGAATAAAAATGGAAAACAAGAAATATTACATTATACATCATACAACAATAAGCTTGACACACATTATTGCATATTTCCATGTATTTTAGATGGAATATGGATGTTTCATTTACTGCTGTAGAAAAAAGATACCAAATTTTATATTACTACTCAACAGCTAAGTAGTTCCTTTTCATGATTTTTTTTTTTTTTTTGCGGTACACGGGCCTCTCACTGTTGTGGTCTCTCCCGTTGCAGAGCACGGGCTCCAGATGCACAGGCTCAGCGGCCATGGCTCACGGACCCAGCCGCTCCGCGGCATGTGGGATCTTCCCGGACCAGGGCACGAACCCGTGTCCCCTGCATCAGCAGGCAGACTCTCAACCACTGCACCACCAGGGAAGCCCCCTTTTCATGATTAACACAATTCTACATAAGTAATTTTATAGTGTGTCATAACATCCAAATTGTCTCAGTTACCTGTGAGTTTAAATAGACTTTATAGGGCTGGTCTTTCTGCCAAATATTGCTGTAATTTTCTGCTAACATTGGCATATCTGGATTGTCATTTTTCACTTGATAAATTATGTGCTCGAACCTTGCTGAAGATTCCAATGGCTCAATTCCATAGCTGATATTTTCAAACTGAAGAAATCCCCTGAATATTTAGAAAGCAGTGATATAAAAATCCTGCCTATGATCCCATCAGACCTATAATCCAAAGTGTTGTAAGAAATGAGAAACCATAATGAGGTACATGCATTAAACCCACTCTCTTTCCCTGCCTTTTTTCAGCTACCATTAGTAACTGAGTAACCACATCTGCGTCAGTTTTTCTCACGTATTAAAAAACTAAATATACTGAAAAGTATTTTGTATTTTCTGTATAGTAGTCACATTCATTCAAGATGTATTAATTAAGGCCAAGTATTTGCTGGGAACCAAGACATTTGTTGAGAATTCCAAGAATAAAAAGTTCCTATTCTTACAGGGGTTAGAATAAGAGAAAATGGATATATAGAGTGGAGATCTAAAAAGATTAATATGCAGGAAAACCACATTCAGAGAATGTCAGTTTTCTGAGTTGATATGAATAAATTCTGGAAATCAGGCAACCAAAAGCAAAAGGAAGTTAGGAAGAGATTTTTGCTCTGCTCTGGACCTGTCTTCATCTGATAAACTCACCACCTTCTTCCTGCCACTATCAATGACAAAAATCACTTATCCCTGCCCTTTTACCTCTGAGGTATCTTCTCAATTAGTCATTTTACGTCTGATACCAAGTACACCTACACTGAGAGCATACAATATGTGCTTAGTTAAGCAACTAATTAATGTCATTTTCCATAACTGTTCCAGATAACTGATAGATAATACAACAGTAACATCTAGGGAGATGTTCTAAAGGATTTGGGGGGGGGGCTGTTTGTTTTGTTTTACTGCATCTATCTCTTTCTGCTCAATATCTTGAAAATATCTCCAGTCAGGATTCCCTTGAATGATTTCATTTCAATTGGCATGATTAAGGTCCATTTATTAATGTTAATATTATTAATAAAAGTAAGGCCATCATGAAGAAAACATTCAGATTTGAATTCTCCTTAAATATCCCAGATTTGTGTTTTGCGGCCACTAAGTTTCATTTTAAAGTATATCCTAAGTTTTCATGTATAAATAGCCTCTAAAATGCTATTACCTGAGTCCAGAACAGATGCTGAGTGTCACGACTGAATTTGGAAAATCTGCAACGTATCCTTGGTAATGGCAATGCATCTGAAAAACAGTACAGAGTGGCAAATAAATAAATTATTTATGCATAAAAGTGTATTGGCAAACATTATAAATATTCAAAACATTAAAACAGTTGAAAATAATAAGATTGTGTATCATACAGGTTTACTAAAATTGATTTTCAAGGAAAATAAGTATTTGACAACTCTCTTTACTTTGTACCACCTAGGTGCCCATGACTGTTCTCTAGGTCTGGATTTCATCTCTATCATACATGGAATGTGGAATAAAATTGTATGAAACTGCCAACATGGAACAAACATATCCCAGTGGTAATAATATGTCCACTTCAATAAGGAAACGTGTGATAATAAATGTCTAAGACACCTGGGTCTTACCTTAAAATATGAAGACTCAGAATGCAAAGATCCAGTTTCATTATATGTATAAACCAAAAAGTTCTGGGATACGAATGAGCTAGAAAAAACAAAAATAAAAAACTGGTTGAATCATGAATTTATTATGAACATAAACATTAAAATAATTTAAAAAAAGTGAAATATATGATTCATATAATAATATTCCTTAACTAGAGTAATTTTAGCATGCCATAACAGTGTAAATTCATAGAACTATTGACTCAGAGAGTTTAGGATTTCTTAACACTGGACTAGACTTTGAATCCTCCATATCAGATATTCGTGTGTGTGCCTGCCTGTGTCTCCATTCAACAAGATTTACTGAGTGTCAATGATCTGACAGATCCTCTTCCAGGCACTGGGATACAGCAGTAAACAAAAGAGAAAACCACGGGTCTTCACGGCAGTGAGAGACACATACGTTAGTACATTAGGTGATGATAAATAAGGCCCAGGGTGGCAGGAGGTTGGTTGCAAATGTAGACAGGATGGCATGGAAAGGCTCACTGAACTGATAAGTAAAGACCTGAAAACAAGCCACTTGGATTTGCACAGAAATGTTATTCCGGACAAAGCAAGGAGAAAATGCAAAGACCCTGAGGCAGAGATATGTTTTGTGTTTACGAAGAACATCTGGGGGCAGTGCCTGTGGTGAAGCGTGGAGTGAAGACAAGAGCCCACAGTAAGAGACGGTGTCACCGAGATGAGAAGCCATTGGAAGAGTCTGAGCAGATTGAGGACGGGTCAGACCAGCATTTTAATAGGATCAGACTGAATGCTGTGTTGAGAACCATCTGTAGGACAAATAAGCAGAAACAGAGTGATCAGCTAGGTTATTACAGTCATCCAGGCAAGACATGACGGTGGCTTGAGCTAGGATTGCAGCAGCGGTGGAGGTCCCATTCTGGATGCATTTTGAAGGCAGATCGCATGGGATTTAATAATCCATTGGATGTGGGGGGAAAACAAAAGAAAAAAAAGATGTCAGGAATGACCCTAACATTTTTGTTCTGAGAAACTGGAAGAGTAGAGGTGCAATTTACTGAGATAATTGTGGGAAAGACAAATTTTGGAAAAGGATCAGAAGTACATTTTAGACACATTAAATATGAGAATTCTCATAACCTCTTGGTTATCAAATAAGTAGTCAAATAAATGAATATGGAGAGGAAAAAAGTAGAGATACAAGTTTGGGAGTAATCAATACATAAATGGTATTAAATCCATAGGAGTAGATGAAATAACTGGGTGATTGAGTATAGCTAGGGGAAAAAACAAACAAACAAGATTTAAGAATAGCACCATGGAGAACTCTAAGACTGAAGAGATGAGGAGGAATCTAGAAAAAAAACAAAACAAAATCTGAGAAAGAGTCAGCACAGTGGTAAGAGTTAAACACGGGAGTCTGCGGTACCCTGGAAGCCAAATGAAGAAACTATTATATGGAGGAGACACTGCTCAGCTATACACAATGCGGCCGATTGGTCAAGAAAAATGAAGAGTGAAAAATAACTGGCATTTAGAAACATGAGGATCTTGGATGATCTTATCAAAAAACACTTTTAATGGAATGGTAGCGACATTAAAGACCAACATGAGTTTAACGATCATGAATTACAAGAGAATAGTCATGAGTAAGTGAGAACAATTTTCTCCAGGCTTGTTCAACTACAAAGATGCAGGCAGACAAAATGCAGTTGTGATAAATATATATTTTCAAAGATGAAGGCAGAGAAGAGGCTGTTTGAGTCCATTTATATAAAATGTTGAGAAAACACAAATTAAGAGACAGGAAATAGATTGCTTGTTGCCTGGAGTAGTGGCTGATGACAGGGATTAAATATGAAATGGCACAATGGGTCTTAGGTGGGGAATTAAATGTTCTAAAACTGATTTATGGTTGATAATTGTAATACTATATTAAAATCACTGAATTATACATTTCAGAGTTTTATATATATATATATATAATTTACCAAATAAAGTTGTTAAAAATAAATACATATACAATTAATACCTCCATACAAAGTATGCCGCTAGTTAAATTTTCCACCAATAACCACATGATATGTACACATGTTTGATTTCACATCGGATATACTTGATACACAGCTTGCAGTTCTTGGGTTCAATGGCTTTATACTCTTATTTATACGTAACTTATTTCTTAATTTGAAAATAACAAGCTGGAATATACAAATGCAAAGTTCTCATAGACTTCATATTCAAGACGTAATGAATCCTAAACTGAAAAACTGACCAATTAAACAGCCTACATTTCACTGCATTCTTGAATTTAAATAGTGTACAAAAATATTTTTTAAAAAGTAAATTCTCAGCTTTAAGGGAAAATCATATCTTACTGTTTCCTGAGATGCAGAGTGTATGGTTTTTTATCAATTGTAATGATATAAGTCACCTAAAATAAAGCAAATAAAGACGATTTAGTAAATCATAAATATATAAAAGTATTTTTCACTCAAGTCGAAAAAGACTCACCCAATCCATTTTAAAAAAGAATATATTCTTCAGAATTTATTGTTCTAAATAGTAAAAATTTTAAATTTTTCTAATAAATTCAGGATGAGGGTGATAAATTTACTGTAGGGATGGCTTTTGAAAAGAATAAATGAAAACTATATTTTGAAAAAAATATAATTTTACCATTTATTAATACTAGATTTTAATTGTTTATATTTAGAAAAAACATATTCACCCTTAGCCAAAATGAATGAGGAATGGCTGTAGGCTTACATTCTACACCAAATATAATGAAACAATAGCAAGTTTATAAATACATATATACATACTAACAAACACTAGAGCCACTTCGCAATGCTTCACATATAAACTGGGAGGAAAACAGACCTGAGAGAATGAAGCTAGCGAGGAACGCTGCAGCTCCAGGACTACGAGCTCTGATACTACAGGGACTAAGTTATAATGGTCCTCATTACCTTGACATGATGGCATCCAGGAACAGGAAGTGTACACGGTACACAGTAAAGCAGGTTGCTTTTATAAGATCATCAGGAGGGTGAGAAAGTGTCTAGCTAAATTGAATTTTATATAGTAGAACAACATAGGCTTGAAATCCACCCTTTGCCATTTAACACAATGTGATCAACAGAGGTACGTCCATCCACTTGGCCATATCCTATTGGTTGGAAGGAAGTCACAGGTCTTTCCCACACTCATAGTGAGACAGGCTGGGACCTGGGACCCTTTGCTGCAGTGCAAAGGATACACCTGGATATCCTGTATCCTGGATACACCTCTCCTGGAGCAACAAAATACAAAGAAACTGTATGGGACTAAAAATAACTGCATGCCAGACGTAGAGAATGGACTTGAGGACATGGGGAGGGGGAAGGGTAAGTTGGGACGAAGTGAGAGAGTGGCATGGACATATATACACTACCAAATGTAAAATAGAAAGCTAGTGGGAAGCAGCCGCATAGCACAGGGAGATCAGCTCGGTGCTCTGTGACCACCTAGAGGGGTGGGATAGGGAGGGTGGGAGGGAGACGCAAGAGGGAGGGGATATGGAGATATATGTATACGTATAGCTGATTCACTTTATTATACAGCAGAAACTAACACACCACTGTAAAGCAATTATACTCCAATGAAGATGTTAAAAAAAAAAAACTGCGTGTATGCCTTAGTTGGGGCAAATTCCAGCTGCCACTTTTGAAGAGCCTGGAGCAAAAACAGGGTGTTGGGAGCAAAAGGGCGGTACTGAGCATGCACCCTGCACACACCACCACCTAAGGGGTGGGCAAAACACCTAAGCCCCCCCTCTGGCCTGACCCATGGACACACCCCTACCCTCGCCCCATATAAGGAACAAGCCTGCCCTACCTCCTGCAGTGAGCAAGAAAGGGGACCTGTTTGTTCTCCCTCCTCTGCTGCAGCAGGGGCCCCAGTAAAGCCTTACCTGAATTTCTTGTCTGGCCTCTGATCAATTTCTATTTATTGGGGAAGGCCAAGAGCCCTGGTCGGTAACAATAGGTGGAGCTTATTCAACGGCATGAACACCAGATGGTAAGAATCACTTGGGTAAATTAGGGTCTGTCCAACACCATGGGCAAAGAACAACTGGGCAGCTGAGGAATAAAACCCACAGCTCACATAGTGCTGGGAGATATTCAAGGTCTGATCAACCAGAGGAGAAGAATGTCACTGAACACTCATGCCATCCACTAGAGATCACAGAAGGGTCAAATTTTAGTGTTAAGGAGAAACTAATCTTAGAGTAAAGGCCACTCTAAACATTCATCCTTAAGATATGACAAGGCAGCATGAAATTGTCTATCTGATTCATAAGTAACTTAATTGCCTGCCAAAACAAAGTATAGCACATTTTAAAGGAAGCCCACAAAATCAAGCAATCAACCAAATAAAATTAGCAAGGTTAATCCAATCAAAAACAATTATACACAGGGATATGAAATCAGTCTGATGGCAGGATAAGAGCTTCCTGCCTTATCCTCCCACAGATACACCAAACATACGCCTCACGTGGATTGATGCCCTGTGAGAGAAATCCAGAAAGTTGCACAGTGACTCCTCAACACTGGGTGACTGAGAAAGTATCCACCGTGAAAGTGGGTAGGAAAGGCTGATACACACACGCACCACAAAACCCACCCCTGGCAAAGTGCTTACAATCAGGAGGGAACCCCGAACTCTCAGTATGCCCCTCAGAACCAAAAGGTTTGGACCAGGCATCCAGCAGCACAACTTTTAAGGCTGCCACCCAAGGGACTGGCTTCCAAATAACTTAGTTCAGAGAGCCACTGGGACTTGACATCCCTAATTCCTCAGACCCCCATTAAACAGAGGCAGTTTTTAAATGTGTACATGAGCACTTCCCATAGTTCCCCCCCCACCCCGGGGTGCATCATAGAGGGAGCAGACAAAAAGCACCCAGCTCCTACTTTCTCCCTGGAAGGAGTTTGACTGCACACTTTTCCAGCTGCAGCTCGAGGGTCCAGCTTCTAATCAGACTACATGTGGGTGCTGATAGGGATCCTCCCAGGAGCCTGAAAGGGCCGATGGGCACTTCCCTTGACGACTCCCCCAGGCTCAATCCAACAATAAAACCAAGTCTCCAGTTTCTTCCTGACAGGACCTTGTCTACACATCTAGAATCTCAACTTTTTTTTTAATTGAAGTATACTGATGTACAATATTATATGTTACAGGTACAATACAGTGATTCATAATTTTTAAAGGCTGTACTCCATTTCTACTTATTATAACATATTGGCTATAGAACCTCAACTTTTAACGCTGCCACCTGAAGGTTTGGATCCCATACCACCTAGCTCTGAGATCTGACGGGGCTCAGCATTCAGACTCCCCAGATTCATCTTAAGAGAAGATTTTTATACGGAAGGGCAAGCACTTCCAAGGACCATCTCCCTGGGCTTAGGGCAGAGGGAACAGGAAAAAACACAAGGGTCCCAACTTCTCTGTGCAAAGGGCTTGAGTGCATACTTCCTCAGCTGCTGCTTGAGGGTTGAGCTTCTAAATAGCTTGCACCAGGGAGCTGACAGGGTACATAAATAGTAGTCCTCTGGGGACTTGAACAGATGTGAGGAAATTCCCTGTGCTTTCTCTCTCTGACTCATCCCAACTATAGAGCTAATTCTCCAGCTTCTCCCTCAATGAAATTTGTCCACACATCTAGTGCCCCACCTTACACAGCTGCCACTAGAGGAACTGGCTACGAAGTCACCTAGTAATGGGAGCTCTCCTGGACCAGAGAGAACAAAAGAGGTGAAAGAAGTAACATTATCTCTGCAGATGACATGATCTCATGTATAGAAAACCCTAAAGACTACGTCAAAAAGCTATCAGAATTAATAAATGAATTCAGTAAAGTTTTAAGACACAAGATCAAAATACAAAAATCAGTTGTGTTTCTATATACTGACAATGAACTACCAGAAAGAAAATTAAGAAAACAATACCATTTACAATAACATCAAAAGACAAAACATTTAAGAACAAATTTAGCCAAGAAGGTGAAAAACGTATCCAGTAAAAACTAAAAAACAATCATGAATAAAATTAGAGAAGACACAGATAAATATATATTCCGTGTTTATGGATTGAAAGGATTAATATTGTAAAATTTTCCATACTACCCAAAGTGATCTGCAGATTCAGTGCAATCCCTATCAAAATGCCAATGTCATTTTCCACAGAAATAGAGAAAACAATCCTAAAATGTATATGGAACCACAAAAGAGCCTTAATAGCTTAAACAATCTTGAAAAAGAAGAGCAAAGCCAGAGACATCACACCTTGTGATTTCAAACAATATTACAAGGCTGTAGTAATCAAACAGTATCTTACCAGCATAAAAACAGACACGTAGATGAATGCACCATAACAACATAACTTTATACCTAAAGCAACTAGAAAAAGAAGAACAGAAACCCAAAATCAGTAGAAGGAAATAAATCATAAAGATCAGAGCAGAAATAAATGAAATAGAGACAAAAAAAAACAATAGAAAGATCAATGAAACTAAAACTTGTTCTTTGAAAAGATAAGCAAAACTGATAAACATTTAGACAGACTCATCAAGAAAAAAGGGGAGAGGGCCCAAATCAATAAAATCAGAAATGAAAAAGGAGTTGTAACTGACACTACAGAAATACAAAGGACCATGAGAGTATTACAAACAACTATAAGCCAACAAAATGGACAACCTAGAAGAAATGGACAAATTCTTTGAAAGGTACAATCTCCCAAGACTGAACCAGGAAGAAATAGAAAATATGAACAGACCATTTACCAGTAGTGAGCTCTACAGAGATTTCAAAACACTTCATGTCCTGCATCATTGTGATAACTGAAGTAAACAACTTGAAGCTTAAAGTGACCATGCAATGACAATATACATACAAACAGAAGTAAATCAGAAAAAAAGAAAAGAAACTTTTATGCAAACAGTTTTCAACAGAAAGTAGTTTATTTATAATGGAATCAGAGTCTTAAATTAAAATTTGGATTCCATGTCCTAAACTTATAACTTTGACTCCCTCAACTGAACATTTGTAATCCTCTTTCTCATATATATAAGAAAATATATGTAATATTTCAAAAGGTTAATGTGAGAATTAAATGAGACTAGTATATGAAAATACTTCTCTAAAGGAAATTATTTTATCATGATTTTCAAGTACAATTTCACATTTAATTTTTATTACAGTGATTCAGCAGTAGAAGAGAATCATGATAGGTTCCAATACTGTATGTCAAAATAGAGTTAATGGAGTCTTAATTTTTTTACTTACTCTTATTTCAAAAATTGTTCCTTCAAACTGAAAAATTTTCCCAGGGTTTCTATATATTGACCACACCACTTTAACCACATGAAAATCTAAACCCCTGTATTGTGACTTCTAGTTTTTAATCTAAAACATTATAATTATGCCAATTTGAAGTATATTAATCAAGAAAATATTCAAGATGGAGTGTCTTCAATTTAATCAGTTTTTAATAGCAGGTACGCATTTTTCAACTTTTTTTCCAGTTAATATTTATTTACTGACAATGTTTTCATCATAATCAGGCAAATGTGACATTTTTATTTTTCCTTTTCTTTTTTCTCTTTGGCATTACTTCTAATAAGTCTGATGCTTCTGGGTCAAAACTTGCAGGTCTAAACCTTGCTCAAGACCATTTTCTCTGTCACTTTAACAGTGGCCATTAATAATTTTTTTCATAAATTTCATTGTCATGCTTATTTAATATTGATTTTTTTCTACGAGTATGATTCCTGAAAAGTGTTTACTATTTCTTGAAAATTGTGAACAAATAGGTCAGAAGAGCCTGAGAGATGAAGAGAAGGGCACAAGAGTTAGCAATGAAAATATGTTGCTTTGCAAGTGAATACAAATCAGTAGGATCTGATTCAATACAAAGGTAAAGAAAAATCGTCTTAAACTTTTAAATTATAAAACTAATATCCTTGATCATTCACCTGCTTCTCTGAATCTTCACTCTCATTCGACCTCATCTTCTGTGGAACTGTGACATACAGGAATATTCCCTCAGAATCTGTAGTAAGAAAATGGGATTTTTTGCAACAGTGCTCTCAGTCAAGCTTGGGTTCTTAAGTTTGAGTCCATGGTGGGGTCCACAATTGTAAGTCAATTTATCTACATGTGTTTACCCTCCTTCTTGGTCCACAGATTTCAATAGATTTTCAATGGCACACTGAAAATGGCTAAGATACAAACAAGTGAACAGAAATTAGCCATTGCAGTTCTATAGGACCATCCTGTTCGTTTCCATAACCGCATTGGGACCTGTTTCTCTCGGGTCTCTGAGGAATACATCCAGGGCAGTGCCGAACCTCGTATATCCTCTGGCCACAGAGTGGGTGACCCAGAAGGACCCTCAGCTGCTGAGACACTGGACCCTTGATGCAGAGAGTGGACTCCTTGGCTAACATCTTCCTTCCCCTGCCCTGGTCAGGGGTGGGTGGCGTAGGGGTGGGGTGTGGGAGGAAAGCACCGGCAGGGAATCTGGGAAAGGGGCGGTAGGGGTCCCAGAGCTACAGGAATTGCTCCCCAGGAAGAGCCCAGCCCTGCTCAGAAGCCAAAGGAGGGAGAAGGAAGTCGGGGCTCCGCGGTCTTACCCTGGAGAGCGTGTAGCCCTCCAAGCTCAGCAAGCAGGGCAACGAGGAGGAACATCGCTGGGCGGGGCGCTGGAAGCACGGCCAAGGTCAGAGACCGTTGGGCAGCCGTGAGGCTCGCGGGCAGCAGCAGTCAGGGGTTCAGCGCGCTAGGCCCCCGGGCCCTGGGGGTGAGGACCAGGGCCTCGCAGTCGCTTTCAGCTGTGCTGGCTCATCCTTGGGCATCCTGGGTGACTGGGAACTCGAGGCTGGGAGAAGAAACAGCAGACAAAAGCCTAAGGGTCTGCGCACAGCTAGTTTGTGGTGACTAAGTGTACGTCTTTTTTTTTTTTTTTTTTACATCTTTATTGGAGTATAATTGCTTTACAGTGGTGTGTTAGTTTCTGCTTTATAACAAAGTGAATCAGTTATACATATACATATGTTCCCATATTTTAAATGCTTCAGTAGGGATAAAGGGGCAAATAAGCATTATTTGCTTTTCTGGGGAAGTTTCTGGTAGTTTCCTTTCTCCATGTTACAGTTTTCTGACAACGTTTATTTACTGTGGTGGAAGAGAAAGAGGAAAATAGGCATATTTACTATTTTTTACAAGAAATTTTCTACTTAAATCGTGTTACTGCCGACTTAATAAAATCTTTGCAAACAAAGAAAAATAAAGAATATTGAACTCGATCCTGGATAAGGAAATAAAAAGCACAATTCTTCAACTGTGGGCCTATTCTTACAATGTTAGATTATAATCTGTTGAGGAAAGGGAAAGAAAACTTTGAAACGTACCCTAAGTGTGTCTTGTTAACAGTTACTGTTAGAACCGTAAAAAGGAAGCTTTAGAAATGGGGAGGCCAGCAAGACAAACTCAGAGGGGAAAAGTGACACCACTGCAGAAGACAGAACATGTAATTGTCTTTGAATTTTCTGACAAATATTTTAAGCTACTCACGCTCAAAACCTAACTCAACTTCTGCCTGCCACTCACCCACACCTTCCTTTATCCCAGTACTCTCCACAGCAAGGATGTATAGTACCAACAGTTGCAAAAATAAACTCTGCTCAGGTCTAAAACTGCAACCTGCTAGGTAGTAGTACTCCTGGGAAACTGATTCTGAGAAATTATGATTAAATTAGGCAGGACAGTGATCACAATGGCCCCAAATAAGTTAGTGGCAAAGGGGATGAGGGAAAGTTATGGTAGAATCATCCCAATGTGTATTATTTTTACCACAGAGTTCACCCACTTAAAGCACACAGGTGAATGATTGTAGGGTTTTTAGTGTATTCACAGATATGTACAACCATTACCACAGTCAATTTCAGTTCCCTCATCTCAAAAACAAGTCCTCTACCCTTTAGTTATTACCATCACCCCAGCTATTCAATCCCCACCCCTACCTCCCCAACTCTCACAAGTAAACAACCACTAATCTTAGTCTCTCTAGATGTCCCTGTTCTGGATGTTTCATACAAAGGCATAATACATGGTTTTTGTGACTGGCTTTAGTCACTTAGCATAACGGTTTCAAGATTCATCAATGTTGTAGCAGTATCAGTGCTTCCTTCTTTTTGGGGCTGAATACTATCCCATTGTATGGACGGACCACATCTTGTGTATCCATTCATCATTTGCTCATTTGGAGAAAGAAACTCTTGGTCTTTGTGATGAGATGCTCCCACCCCTGACCCAGGAGCACCTTCATTTATATGGATGGAAATTCTGTAGGTCCTAATTAGACTCCAGATAGGCTCATGGATCTCTAACCCACAAATAATGCTTTGAGGTGTGCAGAAGTGCACCCATCTCAGGAAGAGGGAGATGAAGAGAGGGGGCACTGAAGCAAGAAACTGTCACCCAGAAAAGCTCAGCTTCAGTCAGGAAAGAGAAGCAAGTCTGGGTTCCTTCAAAGGACAAAGAAAGATGTATTCTAGAGCTCAATTTCCACAAGGGCAGGGAAGTATCACCTGGAGACAGAACAGTTATCTATGACCAGGAACTCGGTGTGAGCAACTCCTTGAAGATAGAATGGATGCTAGTGACTCTGAGGGCTCTGGGGCTGACCTTGGGTAGCAACCCTTCCTCTCAATATCCCGAAGCTTGGAATGGGTAGGGGATGAGAATCATGAACTATCGCAGAGGTGCAGATTCTAGGTGTCCTCTCTTGAGATGGGAGTGATTAGCAGGGCCATGGGTATCTGAGGGCAGTCGGTGGCAGGAGTGCACAATGGAAAGTTTCCGTTGGGATGCAACAGCCTCGCAGGTTCAAAAGAGGCCAACCTGCTTATTTCCTACTAGAGGATCATGGCGGTAGAAGGCCCCCTGTGGGTCCTCCTGGGCACAAAAGCCTTTCTGGGTCCCCAGCTTCCAGTTTGTCGGAAAAAGGCTTTCAGCTTCCTAGACCTTCCCCGAGTTCCAAAGGGCACATTCAAACAGTTACTAATCAGGGAAGTGAGGGAAGGCAGGAAGAAACGACAGTGCAGTATGGGGTCTGGTGCTGTTTCTCCTCGGGGATGTACAGAACCGTCTGACGCGTATGTCTGAGTTCCTCAACAGGAACTAGGGCCCCCTCAAGCCAGATGCAGGAAGTCACTTGAGGCTGAGCACAAGCATGTGGACCCACACTGGCAGGAAAGGCTGATGACTGAGATTCCTGGAACAGCGCCCTGTTACCTCACCACCAACCAATCAGGGAAAGGTTCCATACCGTGCAGCCCTTGCCCCAAATTTTGCCTGTAAACACTCTTCCCCAAGAGCCATCAGGGCGTTGGCATTTTTGAGCATGAGCTGTCCGTTCTCCTTGGCTGGTCCTTGCAATAAACCTTAATCTGCTCCAAACACTGACGTTTCCCTTTGTTTGGCCTCGGTGTGCATCGGGCACACAAACTTGGGCTCGAGAACAGAATGAATCGACACAACGCGACATACTTTCACTCACAGGATTTACTTTTGTTTTTGAAATTGAAAGCTTTAAGCCATCACAAAAGGAGAGAAAAGCAGATTTTTTTATTCTTGAACCAGTCCAGTTAATGGTGTGTTTCTTGGCAATATCTTTTCTCCAAATTATGGCTTTCGACGGTATTGTTTAGTTACCATTCTAAAAGAAATACAGAAAAAAGAAATGCTACATTTTTAATGGTTAATAAAAGCTGTCTAATTTTAATATAGAACTACAGGTATATCAATTAATTAATATAAGACAGTTGATACTGTCACAGTCTATACCTGTGCTCTACAGAATCTGTAAACCCAAGTTCTTTTTGTTTCTTTGGTTTGATTTTTTCCAGAAACATTTGTGATAGCCACATTAAAAGGAAATGCTATAAACTGCTATTTATATATGTCTCATTTACACGGACTCTATTGTTTCACATGGGTCAAAGAAAGTCATGAACAAGGAAACAGAGAGAAAAAGAGCAATACAATATGTGAAGAAGGACACATATTGTGTCCTTTTCTCTATTTTTATCTACAGAGGAGGAGAACTCCCAACAGTCCTCTGTGCATTTCCAACAGGTGTCCCCCACACACATGTTCAGAACAAACTCCTTCTTTACTCCACTCTGCTTCATGGCTCCAAAACCAAGCTGCTTCTCAGCTGCTGTACAACACGCCGTTAGTAAAAGCTGTCATTATCCATTGTGTCAGAAATGTTCGTCTTTGTAGTTCTCTTTTATTCTAACCCAAATACATCTATCCAGTCACCACTTCAACCAAGTCTACCCCTGTTAGGTCTCTGAAAACTGTGTTGTTCTTTCCGTCTTAACGAATCCTGCCCTCATCACACTTTTCCTGTGCATTCCATTTCACTAGTCTCCAGTTCTGACTGAATCTGACTGAATTTTCTCCTAATTTATCCCTGTGAATTTTGTAAAAAGCACACCATAACTTGCTAAATCCCTCCCTTACCACGTCAAAAATACTTCAACTACGTTCCATTCATCTATGAGGAAATGTAACCTTTTAATCGTGGCATATCAGACACCGGTCCTGGCTCAAAGTTACCTAGGCAGATTTTCTCCTTCAACATCCATACATTTTAAAATAAAATTTTAAATATATTAAGAGCACAAATTTAGACACAGAGAGGTCTGGCTTTACATGGTAGCCTAGCTATCTTCCTGCTGTATAGAAATGAACATCATTTAAGCACTTCTTCTTACACTCTACAGCCAAACTCTCAATTCATTCTGTTGGTTCACCTTCAAAATTTATTCCTAAGACCATCTTTACTATCCCTGGTCTGAGGTAACATCCCTTCTCTCCTGGATTAGTCCTGACATTTTTTTTTCCATTGTATCATTCATGTGCTTGAAAAGCTCCTGTCCAGGTATATGCATGGGCTGCTCTACCAGCTCTATGCCTGTCTAAGACAGACTTGGTTTACAGCTGAACGGTAAACCTCTCTCTTTAGCTGTGGGAAAGCCTGAATATCTGGTTTCACTTTTTGCTGAGATAAGGGCAGTGGGATTTATGATGGGCTTTTTAAAATTTAAAATAAGGAACCTTGAGATCCTGTGCCTGAGGCGTCTCTCTGACCCACAGTGCTTGCCTGCACCCTCTCTTGCTGTACTGTATCCTTTGCATTTAGATAGAAGCCTTCTGTGAGCTGATGGTGATGTCAGGTGACTCCTTTCAGATATCTAAACTGGGTCATTATTTGTGCCTCCTCCAATTCCTTGCTGACACATCACTTGCTCCCTAGGGCCTACTCAGTCAGCCACATTTAAAGTTGCCACCCAGTTCCTCCTTCAGTGTCAACTGCCCAGTTAGCCTCACTTCTCTCATCTTCCCCATAAAGAATCACCTTTCAGTACCAACTTATAAAATACGTTTATCGAACGAATGTGTCCAATTCTTGAGGCAAGACCTTAATATAACCATAAAGTACTGGTGGCAGGAGATGACTGTGAAAAATAGAAAAAAGTGTAAAAGACAGCAAGATATTGCATTTACGAATTAAGACTTGGAGAAAGCCGGGGAGACACGTGCTCACTGTACCGCTCTAGGAGAAAATGACTGAAGTTGTGTGGAGGTGAGAAGTTCAGGTGAAGACACCCAGCATGATGAAGGAACTATGACGGAGGACATGAGAAGAAGACAGCCGAGGGCCAGAATCTTCACCTAAGATGCGGGCCTTTAGTAAAGAGATCAGAGAAGAGGGAGAGGGTGGTCTAGGCAGAAATAAGACTACTTTACATTGAGGACAGGAGTCATAAATGATTTGCTTGGTGGCCGATAAGGAAACAGAGACCCACTGACTTTTTCTCCATCAAAGTCAGATGTGGCAGGTAAGTAAAGAGATGATCTCAGGATCTCACACTTAGATGAGTTTTTGATTGTTTTCCTTTACTTCCAGGGATAAGTCTAATATGTCAAATATCACGATTTCTTTACACATGAGTTAGAAATTTGAACGACATATACAGAAGCCTCCTTTATCCCAACTGACGGTAAAGAATTGTTCTTCTGCCTTGGAGGGTGAGTGCATTTAGCGTTTGCCTGGCATCCTCTAGGTCCTCAATAAGTGTAAATTCCATTCCCCATCGCCAGTCTTGTATCAGAAAATATGTGGCAAAATTGTGGAGCTCTTAAGACTTCAACCCTGGCGTCTGGTTGTCGAACTCAAAACTCACTAAAATTCTATACATGTGGGGAATTATTTACATTCTTTATGTCTGTTTCCTTATTTCTAAAATAAGGAGAATACAATGTTCTGTGGCAGCCTGGATGTGAACGGAGTTTGGGGGAGAATGGATACATGTATATGTATGGCTGAGTTGCTTTGTTGTGCACCTGAAACTATCACAACATTATTAGTCGGCTATACTCCAATACAAAATAAAAAAGTTTAAAAGAAATAAAATAAGGAGAACAATAACCGGGGAGTTAGTGAGGAATAAATACAGGTGTTGGGAGAAAACTTGTGTAAACCTCTCGTTTAGAATGTTAAATCTACCAATCAAGTGCATGATTGCACATAAATATTTTAAGAAAATATTAAAAATCCCTTTGAAGTCATTTCTTTTTACAAAGATATTGGTTAATAAATCTGTGGCTAATGTGAGTTAACGTTAAATGTTTCTAGATAAGTATAAAATAAAATTAACATCAAATGCTTTGTTTTAGTCTTTGTTTTAGTATATGATAGCAACAAATAGAAATCAAAATGATGAAATATGGGAATAATATCTTCCTTATACTGAGGTACTGTTAAAAATATTGTTTTAAGTATTTAATGAATTATATAATTTTTTCAATAGTTTGATTCCTTAACTTCACCTTTAACTCTAAGACTGGTTGCTGTTACTCTTCCTACTGCTGTCTTCTGATAGAGATTTGTTTAAAAGAAACAACTATTTTTAAGGTTAGGAAACACTGTAATCTTAAAGTCAAGAAAAGTAATGAAGCTAGATTTGTCCTAATTACTCAATTAATATGTACCAATATCCACTTTGCTTTCTATATGCCACTCAGGGATAATATATTCTAGTGTTTGTTTTTTTCCGAAGGTTAGGCTAAATTTTAAATATGTTAAGCATTCTTAAAATTTCAAACTAAAACTCCATCTATTACTTTTCTCTATCTTGTCTACATGGAAAACCAGATGGAATATTAAATATCTATGATAATGCTTCTCCAATTTAAACAGATAATTTACATGTAAATTCTTAAACTATCATAACTTCAGTTATATGATTTCTGTCAAATACCTACGTGAATAGTTATTTCACTTCTGTTAATGAGGTCCTTAATGAGGCCTCTCTATTAGCTATGCTTAGTTACACTTTGTGGTATTTATACAGCCTCCATTTGTTCTTTGGCTCCTATACACAGCTCCTGTTGAAGAGGAATGTCATGGTGTAAAGGTTCCTACTAAATGGCTACAATTCTCTGGCCACAGATGATAAAATCAGGTTTGAACACCTAACTCAGGATTATAAATCCAGACAGAACACTGGCTGAAATGAGATACACCTGCACAGTTATTTCCTTCTGTCTCTTGAGAAAATGAACTAACAGGCACTGGTTTTGGCAGATTACTGGGATTTTTACTTGAAAATGAAAACTAGAAAGAGTTGAGATAGGTACTCTGGGCCATGTGTAAGCAGAGCAGTCATCTTGGAGAGAATGGACATGGACAAGAAGGGATGATGTCAACCGTAAAGGCTTTGGGTGATGGAGACAATGGCCTGGCTCATAACCATCCAGTTCCTTACCACCCTTTTGTGTTTCAGCTCTACATCATTTCTTGCCCTTGCAGCCCTGAAACCATCTACTGCTGCTCTAAAATTTAGGCTGTCACGAGCAGACTTTGTTCTTTATGATCAGTGGTACCTTACTCTAGCATCTCTTCCCAAAGTCAGGTCGAGTTCTTGCAACTATTCAGATTTGTCCAAGATGTCTTAAGTAAGAGCACAGGAAGACATGCCAGGTATCATTCAATTAAGTCAGTTTATAACAGTTGAATGATTGATGAATCATGCAGAAGACTACCCTGAATTACCTGGTCGCTGCTAACTTGTTCATAAATAAGATTAACTAACTTGGGAAGTAGAGGTGTTGACTGAAATTTTATATAATTATTTTGTCTCTGGCTACACAAATGAGAAACAAAAATGACTTCCTTTAAAATGAAGAAATGAGACCCACCTCCTTACCCTTGCTTCTGCATTCTCATTTTCCTACATATTCACTAAGAAAATTGTGGCTTGTATTGTTGTTACAGTAAAGAAAAAAGCAGTATGAAAGTGAAGTAAGTCAGACAGAGAAAGACAAAGTGTGATCCCACTTATATGAGGAATCTACAAAAAAACACCCTCATAGATACAGAGAACAGATTGGTGGTTCCCAGAAAAATGGGATGAGGGGGCAGTGAGCAAAATGGATAAGAGGGTCAAAAGGTACAAACTTCCAGTTGTAAAAAAAACAAGTCATGGGGATATAATGTACAGCATGGCGACTATAGTTAAAATAAGGAATTACACTCTTGAAACTTGCTAAAAGAGTAGATCTTGAAAGTCCTCATCAGGGGAAAACCAAATTTTTGTTAACTATGCATGGTGACAAATATTAACTAGACTCATTGTGGTGACCATTTTGTAATATATACAAATATCAAAGCATTATGACATAAACATGAAACTAATATGTCATATGTTAATTATACCTCATTAAAAAAAAGACCTAATCAAGCTCTGCTCTACAAAAAAAAAAAAAAAGGAAAAGCTGTGCAAGTGCCTTAATTCTAATTTTAGAAACACATGAGCGATATTAATTATGTGTAAAATGGGCAGTATCCTATGTGTGTCCTCTCCCTCATTCTTTCCCATCCTATATTTTCTCAAATTCCTCATATTCTATGCTGCCCTGTCTCCATTAATCTTCACCTTCCCCATATTCTATGCTGCTCTATCTCTATTAATCTTCTTGGCACAAGTGAATGTCAGTGCAAGGAAACGGGGTTGCTTGGGAAGTAGACAGACCTTCTAAATTAGTTACAGCCAACGTGGCTTTCTATTCGAAAGGTACTGAGGATTTACTGAGTAACTTCAGTTGCTCCTGGGCCTATATAAACATGAAACATACCCACCTGCCTGAAATCTGCAAAAAATTTGGTATGTTTCTAAATATTTGGTATATATATACAAATATATTCTATATATAGAAATATATAGAATTTGGGAAATTCAGGCTTTTTAGGGCAGGAGCCACCCGTCTCCTTACATGGCCCTGCAATAAACCTTTCTCTGCTCCAAACTCTGACGTTTCGGTATAGTTTGGCCTACTGTGTGTCGGGCACAGGTCTAGCTATATTTACATCAGACAGAATAGACATAAAGTCAAGACAGTCACAGGAGTCAAAGATGGACATTTTATAATGATTAAAGGGCTAGTCCACCAGGGGAAGATAACCATTATAAATATATACACCCTCAGCATTAGAGAATCTAAATATACCCACAGCAAACACTGACAGAATCTGAGGAGAGATACAGACAGCAATACAATAAGAGAAGGGGACTTCAATACCACACTTTCAGTAATGGGTAGAGGAAGCAGACAGGAGATGAGTAAGAAATAAAAAAGAGGACTTAAATAACATTATAGCCAAAATCTACCCAGCAGCTACAAACAGAACATTCCCCTCAAAAGCAGCAGAATATACATTCTTCTCAAGTGGACACAAGCTTTCCCCACAATAGATTATATGTTTGGTCACAAAGCAACTCTTAACAAATTTAAGAAGATTTAAATCATACAATGTGTCCTTTCTGAACACGTTTTGGAATGAAACTAGAAAGGAATAGCAGAAGGATAAGTAAAAAATCCACAGCTATGTGGAAATTAACAACATACTTTTGATCAACAATGAATCACAGAAAAGAATCAAAAAGGAAATTTAAAATAGCTTGAGACAAATGAAACAGAAAACACAACATACCAAAATTTATCGCATCCAGTGAAAGTGGAGGAAAGAGGTAAATGTATAGCTACAAACAAAATACATCAAAAAGACCTCAAATTAATAAACTAACTTCACATCTCAAAGAACTAGAAGAAGAACAAAGAAAGCTCAAAGTAGCAAAAAGAACATAACAAAGAATAGACCAGGAATAAAATGATATTAAGTGGAAAAACAATAGAAGATATCATAAAACTAAGAGTTGGGCTTTTGAAATGATAAATAAAATTGACAAACCTCTATCTAGATTAAGAAAAAAAGAGAAGTTTCAAAAATAAAATCAGAAAAATGAAAGCTCATGCCACAAAAATAAGAAGGTTCAAAAGAAAATAATATGAACATTATATGCCAACAACCAGATACCATAGAGGATGGATAAATGCTTAGCGACATGAAACCTAAGAAGAGTGACTCATGAAAAAATAGAAAATCCGAACCGACATATAACTAGTATGGAGACTGAATCGGTAATCACAAACCTCCTAATAGGGAGAAGCCCAATACCAGATGGCTTCCCTGGGGAATTCTATAGAACATTTAAGTAAGAACTAACACAAGCCTTCGCAAATGCTTCCAAAAAGTAAAAGAGGTGGGAACACTTTCAAAGTCATTTTATGCAGCCAGCATTACTCTGATACAAAAGCCACATGGAAAGAACAGTACAAGCTAACATCCCTCATGAATACAGATGGAAAAGTGCTCAACAAACTAGTTGTAAACCATATCTAGTGTAATCTAGCACCTTAAAATGGTCATACACCATGACCAAGCTAAATTATTCTTGCAATGCAAGAATGGTTCAACATTCAAAAATTAATGTGATAAAACACATTGAAAGTACAAAGAGTCAAAATCACACGATCATCTCAATATATGCAGAGAAAGAATTTGACAAATTTCAGCATCTATCAAAAGAAAAACTCTCAGCAAACTAGGAATAGAATGAAATCAGCACAACCTAATAAAGGCCATATATGAGAAGCCCACAGCTAACAACATATTCAACAGTGAACCCTGAAAACTATTCCTCTAAGATCAGGAACAAGGCAAGGATGCCCACCTCACCAATTCTGTTCAATCTAGGATGGGAAGTTATACCTAGAGCAAGTAGTCAAGGAAAGAGAAAAAAATAAAAAGGCATCCAAATTGGAAAGAAAGAAGTAAAAATATCTTTGTTTGCAGATGACATGATCTCATAGATAGCAAAACCTAAAGACTCCACAAAAACCCTCGAAGTTTTAGATCTAACGACAAGCTCCATAATATTACAGAATATATAATCGACATTCAATAATGAGTCGCATTTCTCTACTTACAGAGAACTATTTGTAAGGAAAGGGAAATTAAGAAAACAAATCCATTTACAAGATCACACACACACAAAATACCTACGAACAAATTTAACCAAGGAGGTGGGAACCTTGTACTCTGAAAACTACAACGTATTGATGAAAGAAATTAGATAAGACACAAACAAAGAAGACATCCAAGTGGCCAACAGGTAGATCACTAGTTACCAGAAAAATGCAAAGTAACACCAAAATGTTATTTTTGTGAGATATCACCTCACGACTGTTAGGATGGCTATTATCGTGTGAACAAAGGACAAAGAGTGCTGTTGAGGGTGTGGGAAGCTGGAACTGTTGTACTCTGTCACTGGGTAGAGCATATGAAACGGTTGCTATAGAATATAGTAAAAACGAAAAACAGAACTCCCTGTGATCCAGCAATGTCAATTCTGGGCAGTTACCCCAAAGAACTGACACAGGAGCTGCAGGAGATATTGGCACTGCTATGCTTACTGCAGCACTATCCACAATAGCCAAGATGTGAATAAACCCTAAGTGGCCACATCCACAGAAGAGTGGATAAGAACATGTGGTGTATATGTATTCTATGGAATGCTAGATAGCCTTAAAAAAGAAGTAAGTTATGCAATACGTGACAACATGATTCACCTTGTGGACATTATGGTAAGTGAAACAGACCCATCACAGAAAGACAAATACCGCATGACTCCATTTCTATGAAGTATTTAAACGTCAAATGCATACCACCCAAAAGTGGAATGGTGTTTGCCAGGGGCTTGGCCAGGGGGAAATGAGGAGGTACTATTTAATGGGCATAAAGTTTCAGTTAAGCAAGATGAATAATAAGCTCCAGGACCTTCTGTAAAACATACTGATGTCAACAGTGATGTAATTTATGCTTAAAATTTGTTAAGAGAGTAGAACTCATATTAAATATTTTTACCACCTTAAATTTAAAAAATTATATATATATATATATACATAAATTCAGAAAAAAGTCAACAGAAATCTTCACAAAATTGATGAAGGACATAAACATTTAGATTCTGGAAACTGATCAAACCGAAAATAGAATGGGTCCAAAGTCACTTGCAACAAGAAAGATCATGACTAAACTGAAAACTATAAAAATATCTTCAAAGAAACCAGACAGTAATGTCATATAACCTGTAGAAGAACACCAGTTTGAATGACAGTACATTTCTCATCTGAAAGTCATGAAGTCTCAAAGGAAATACAAGAGCAATTCTCAAATGTTGACAAGAACATTACTTTCCAACATAAATTCTACATCTGGCAAATTTATCCTTTAAAAATGAAGGAAAAAGAGACTTTCTCCGACAGAGGAAAACTAACATTCAGTCTACAGCACACATACTCTAAGATAATGGCAAAAAGAAACTCCAAGAAACAAAGGTAATACATCACAAAAAGGCTTAGGTAGTCTTAAGGAACTGGGACAAACAGAAGGGTTTAAAATACGGGTAAATATAATGAACTATCCCTTCCCTCACGCAGTCCAGTAAAAATAAAATACTCAAACGTTTTAAGTGGTTTCTTAATTACATGCGTTTCTGAAACACCGCCGTCATTGGTGTTTGTCCTAGTTTTCTGTGGCACTGTAATTTGTAGAAGTGATGTTTCAGTGTCTGCAGTAAGGAAAACAGGTGTGAGCATTCCCCAGCGCACAGCAGCATCCTTATCCTTCTCTTATTTGTCCTCTCCTGTCACATCACTCGTGGATCTTCCAAGCCCGAGCGCACGCACGCGCACACACACACACACGCACAAAGACATACACACACACAATCACACTGCGCAGGGTTCCAGGAAGAGGCTCCTCTAGAAGCGGGAGTGTTACTACCCCACCACCGTCCAGAGACCCTCGGGGCTGGCTGACCTCAGCCCTGGGTAGGCGAAGAAGGGCTGCTCCCAGGACCCCATCCAGGCTCCCTCCTCCCCCCACCTCCCTGGAAGACAGGCGCCCCCTCCTGCGGCGCAGGGTCCCGGAGTGAGGGCCAACTATCTCAGTCCTGCTCAGAGCCCTCCGACCAGCGGGCCCGCCAGCGGCCTGAAACTGGGCGGGCTCGGACCCGACCCCGGACTCTCCCCAGCCTGGCCTGGGCTTCTGCAGCAAGGAGGGCGACGTCCCCCGCGCCAAGGGACTCTGTGACGACGGGCCACCCTCCTATCCAGCAGGGTCCTCACTTACGATGGCCCGCGGAGGTCAGCCGGCACAGTTCTGAGAGGAGCAGCAAGAGAGACAGCATCGCGTGACCGGCCGGCCTCGCCACAGAGATGGCGGTTGACTGGAATCCGTGCAGCGAGCGCGGGGCCCTGCGCTCTAGGTCCCGTCGGGGAGAGGCGGGAGCGGAGGGGCGGGGAGGGAGGGCAGAGAGGGCGGAGGGGCGGGGCTGGGAGGGAGGGCAAAGCAGAGGGGCGGGGCGGGGCGGGAGCGGAGGGGCGGGGAGGGGTGGGGCGGGACTGGGGCAGGGAAGGATTGGAGTTGTCTGACCGGGCTGGAAGGCTACGTACTATTCTACGTATAGTATGATGTCATTTGCAAAGTTATGCATTCAGTTCAAATTCTAGGGATCCAGACTTTCATTTCCAACAACCTGTTGAATACCTGATAGTCCACAAATGCCTGAAATTCAACATATCTTCAACCAAACTTATTATGTCCCAACTCCTGTACAAATCTGCTTCTTGTAAATGTGTTGCCACTATAATTTCAGTTGCCTCGTCATTACCAATTTCAGAAGCCTTCATATAAAGTAGTCAACAAACCTGTCTCTTCTATATCTATTATAAGGGTAAACACAAATCTATAAAATAAAACATTAATTTTCTCTGGTACCAGAAATGAAAAAGGACTCTTCTTTCTCTGTCTCTCTCTCTCTCTCTCTCTCTCTCTCTTTCACACACACACACACACACACACACACACACACACAGGCACAGACACTCCCTTTTCTTAGACAACTTCCTTTAAAAACATGTAATTGTTAATCCTTTCTCTGTCTCTTGAAGGTGTAAATCTTTTTGAAAATTAAGTGCGAATCTTGCCAGCTTTACATTCCAGGGATGTTTTTCTTAAGTACTTTGTAGTCATCTGTTGCAATCATAAGCCTTATGGAAAATAACTCTCTGTATCCCCGGCACCTCGGGATTTAGTCTCCAGCCTAGCCCCTCAGCTCCCTCCCAGCCCCTCTGCGCCAGGCTTCCAGTCCCGCCCGCCCCGCCCCGCCACTCCGCTCCGCCCTCCCGCCCCGCCCCGCCCCTCCCGCCCCGCCCCTCTGCTCTGCCCTCCCTCCCAGCCCCGCCCCTCCGCCTTCTCTGCCCTCCCTCCCCGCCCCTCCGCTCCCGCCCCTCCCCGACGGGACCTAGAGCGCAGGGCGTCGCGCGCTAGCTGCAGTTTCCAGTCAACCGCCATCGCGGTGGCGAGGCCGGCCGGCCACGCAATGCCGTTTCTCTTGCTGCTCCTCTCAGGGCTGGGTCGGCTGACCTCCGCGGGCCATCGTAAGTGAGGACCCTGCTGGATAGGAGGGTGGCCCGTCGTCGCAGGGTCCCTTGGCGCGGGGGACGTCGCCCTCCTTGCTGCAGAAGCCCAGGCCAGGCTGGGGAGAGTCCGGGGTCGGGTCCGAGCCCGCCCAGTTTCAGGCCGCTGGCGGGCCCGCTAGTCGGAGGGCTCTGAGCAGGACTGAGATAGTTGGCCCTCACTCCGGGACCCTGCACCGCAGGAGAGGGCGCCTGTCTTCCAGGGAGGTGGGGGGAGGAGGGAACCTGGATGGGGTCCTGGGAGCAGCCCTTCTTCGCCTACCCAGGGCTGAGGTCAACCAGCCCCGAGGGTCTCTGGACGGTGGTGGGGTAGTAACACTCCCGCTTCTAGAGGAACCTCTTCCTGGAACCCTGCGCAGTATGATTGTGTGTGTGTGCGCGTGCGTGCGCTCGGGCTTGGAAGATCCACGAGTGATGTGACAGGAGAGGACAAGTAAGAGAAGGATAAGGATGCTGCTGTGCGCTGGGGAACGCTCACACCTGTTTTCCTTACTGCAGACACTGAAACATCACTTCTACAAATTACAGTGCCACAGAAGACTGGGACAAACACCAATGACGGCGGTGTTTCAGAAACGCATGTAATTAAGAAATCACTTAAAAGATATGAGTATTTTATTTTTACTGGACTGCAAGACCCAAATCAATTCATGCATACCCCTTCATGAAACTTTGTGTCCTAATGACAGTGTTCAAGAGACGTTTTGGTTTTGTCTGAGGGAGAGCAAGTGTTTTGTTTTCATTTCCCAAGTGATATATGAACGTTACGAAACAATTTTAAAACACAGACTCAGAGAAAAGAAATGCCCCGAATTCCTATCCCACAAAATGGCGTCTACAGTCCACTGTAGACTGTTTTCTAGAAAAGATGTACGTTTAAAAATACTTTCTAAAAAATAAATAAATAAGTAAAAATAATTTCTACATTTAAAATACCTTCTATGTAAGTGAGGCCATACTAATCTTTAGCTTGTAGCATGGTTTTAAAATGGCAGTATGTAAAGCGTATCTTCATGTCTGTTTTTACATACATAGGCATATATAAAGCTTTGTAAAAAGTAAAAGTAATGTTATTTCTGATCTGCTTAGAATAGTAAAGCGTGTACATTGTAAAATTAAATCTAGACAGTACAGAGACGTTAAGAAAGTGAATGGCTGCCTCACTTTCTAAAGGCAGTAAGTTTGAAGGGAATGAAGTTTTAGAGACATACATACACACATGCACATATACTTTTAATGATCATTTATGAGATTTGTAATTGGGTTTTTCATTTATGTGTAGAGTTAGGATTTATTTTTATGATAATAAATCCAGCCCTGTCATTATTTTTCCTAACTTCATGGTAACTCATGTGTAACATCATATAGTATTTCAAATTTTATACATGCAGGTAGTTTCATAAACCTTCCTGAATAGTCAATAGGATCAACAGGCAAACCACTATAAAAAATTTTGATAAGCATTGAAAAATGTCTACCGGAAAAGTTGCATTATATTTGACTCCCATTAACAGAAATAGTGACGCCTATCTTCCTGAGGCCTCTCCAGGTCTCTTCAGTCTTCTCATCTTTGCTCTTGTGTACATCCTAGTGAATGCTTCACTTTTAACAGGTATTTTTTGGTTAAACCTTAACAAAAGATGTCTTTCTGTATATTGACTATTTGAATCATTTTGTTAGTTGTCAGTTTCTTTCTGGTTTTGACTTCTTTTTTAATAAGAATTAGTAGCTTTGGGTAGGACAGTTTATTTTCAAGAAGGAAGAAGTGTTGATGTAAACACACACAGGGATGGGAGAGGAATCCATTGATTAGAACCTCAGTGGCAAGATCGGAGAGGAATGTCCTCAAATGCCAGCTGAAGAACTACTAGACACTGGGGCAGGTTTTATAGAGTGGTCTACTTCTGACTGGCTCACTCCGTGGTACCAAGAAACACCAGCGATTATGTATTTATAAAAGCTATCACACCCCCAAAATGAATATCTGGAGACGCTGAAATGTTTAGGAGAGTATAACGTACACTGGGAAGATGCTACCAAAAGAAAACATGAGGATCCATGATGATAGCAGGAAAAAGACAGTATTTGGTACACACACGTGTGCGCATGCATACACACACACACACCATTATGAGATAAGCATCGTTACATAATAATAATAAAATATTCAGTTCCTAGGTAACATATAAAAATTCTAAATTTGTATGAATTTAATAAAATGTCCTCAGCATATATAAAATGAAAACTGATAGCACGACAGGGAAACATTTTCAAATCCATTTCCATAGAGAGATCTTAAAATGTTTTTCTCAATTTTATGATTGACCATAAAATTCTTCATAAAGAGAAAGAATATTTGAACAACAAAAAGAAACATTTTATTGATGGATAAAGTGAACCCAATGAAGTTTGTGTATTGTTTTCCCCTTTCTGTTCTATGTTAAGACTTGCTAGAGTCTAGGGATATCACACGTGAGGCTTTTAGTAAATGATAAAACCTCTGGTGCAGCAAGACAAAGAGAATTCAGGCAAATGTCAGGAATCCAGGAAGCATCCGCAATGAGCTAGCTCTCCGCGAACCCAACCTCTGTGCTCCCGGAACACGCTGAGTCTCTGGCTTGAAATCACAAGATTTATGGGAGGAAGTTTGGCTTTGGGAGAGCTCCTTGCAAAGCTTTCAGTGACTTTTTAAGTAGTTAGGGAAACTAGTTAGGGAAACACAACGGAAGCTAACCTTGGCCAGGGGAGTTTTGAACCCTACACAGTGCATTATAAATCTTACTGCCCTCTTCAGGCGAGAGTCAGAAACACCCAGACTTGTCGGTATCCCCAGAAATAGATAAGAGCTTTTCTAATCAAGCTGCACTTAATGCTCTATCTCCGTTGTAAATAATGCTTCTCAAGACTAGTTCTCATACTTTTCAAGAACATATAGTGTCATTCAACAGAATTGACCACAGCAAGGAAAATAAATAAATAAACGCAAATATGGATAGTACAGAACTCATCATCTGGCAACAATACAATTAGGTTAAAACTTAACAGAATGACCGAAAAATGTATTTGGACATTTAAAAGTATACTTCTACGTGATTCACGGGTTGAAGGAGAAATCATAAATCACAATGGATATTAAATAATAAACAATGAACAAGAATGAAGAAATTACAAAGAAAAATTTGAATTCCGCTCTGAAGATGGTATAGGAGCATAATTTATAACCACAAATAATTAAAAAAGCGACAAAAAATGGTCAGCAACTTAAAATTAGAAAAATAATTATAACCTTAAAATTCTTAAAGATGCTGCTTAAATTAAGAAGTAGAATTAATGAAAGACAAAAGTAAGCTGAAGTAGCCTGGATTCACAATGTCAAAAGTTGATTTCTGAGAAGAATATAAAACAGAACTTTTGGTGAGATAGACTAAGGAAAACGAAAAGGAGAAGGAAAAGATGTACTGTTAGAAATAAGACATACACAAATGTGGATTGGCCAATTGGATGTGAATTGCTAATATCATTCTTTAGGAATTGCCTTTTAACTTTCTTAATGGTGTCTTTAGGTGAACATCAGATTTTAGTTTAATTTTAGTTTCCTCTTAAAAGGGGACTTGCTTTGTATTGTTTAATTTTCCATTTATTTGCCCTAGAAATTGCAAAGTAGGAAAAGATAATAAAATTCAGGTTCCTTCAAAGGTTACTCAGCATTTCTAAATGTAACCATTTGAAGTTAAAAATTTGATTATGATAGTTAAATGCTAATGACTTATGCTCTTACTTTTGAAATAGATTTAGACTCCTAGATTTTATGTAAGTTTGATTATGATTAATTCTGTCACACATTCCAAGATTGAAGATAACTGTAACTATAATTATATATATATATAATTTTGATACACTCATGATACAATACATGCTTATATGAAAGAGTACATATATTTTTAAAAATTAGGGCTTCTGACTTTTAAGGATTTGAAATATCTAATAATTACATTCTCTCTGACTACTTTGCTGTAGGTCACCTATGCCATCAAAATTGACAGGAAAACATACACTCTCCACCTTGAAAAACAGTAAGTGGCCATGCTTCTTTTCATACAGTTGTTTTTAGTTTCTTACATTTTTACAATGACTACCTTAAATTGAGCCTAAATTTAGAGCCTAAATATGCAAGAGCATAAATGTTATATTTATTTAATATGTTAAGTCTTCTTGGTGATTCATGTCAGACTAGAATTTCGAGTCTTTATCTTTAGATTTTTAAATCTAATATTCAAACCCAACTGTAATTTAATGATATAAGTATTAAAGTATATCAGACACATGAAAATCATTTTATGTAACTCCTTAAAGTATAATTACAATTGCAGCTATCAAGGGAATAAGTTTATCTGTCCATGATTAATTTTGTTTCATGTCATTTTACATAATTATATGATTTTTAAGCATTTTATTTGATATTACACTCTAGTTTTGTCTCATTTTGCTATAGGATATATTTTTAATCTCTTCAGTTTTCTACTTCCACTCTGTGAGGAAACCAGTATCAATATCCTGTGTGTATCATTCTATGATTTTCTATTTTAAATTTCATCTTTACCTGAAATAAAACATATAGAAACCTACCAGAAAAGGGGTTTTTTGGTTTTGTTTTGTTTTCTTGCACAAATGGAAATAGTGTTCTGCGAGTGTCAGGTCTTATCTAATAATGGCACTTATTTTCTTGCTCTATGTATAAATTTTTACTCATTTTTAATGGATGAGATCCCATAGTATGTAATATTGATGGGTAATGAAGTTATTTCCAGGGAGATTTTGTTTCATAGTCTTGATATTAATAAGTGGGCTTCTGGATCAAGCAGGATGAGTTCTGATAATAGTAGTAATAGTAATAATAATAAATAATAATAATGAAAGCAACTGACATTTATTGAGCATGTACCATATTCCAGGCGTATTTCTAAGCAATTTGCAGGTAGTAACTGATTAATTTTCACAACCACCTCTAAGGTAGGCCTTCTTTATTACTCACATTTTATAGCATGTAAAGATTTTGAGAGATGTTGCCAGTTACTTTCTAAAACCCGTAGCAGTTTAGATTTCCAAAAGCATGCGTGATGTACTAAAATGTTGTATCTCATCTTAATGTCAGGTTGTATTTCCCTAAATGATTTCTCTAAATAGTTATTGGCTAGTTCATTTTCCTGTATGGGGTTTGCCTATTCACGTAGTTTTCTCATTATTATTTCTTATCATTTTAATATACTTTATTTTTTAGAGCAGTTTTAGGTTCCCAACAAAAGTGAGTGGAAGGCGCAGAGATTTCCCGTATATCCTTACACCCCACACGTGCATAGCTTCCTCCGTTATCAACATTCCCCACCAGAGTGATGTATTTGCTGTAACTGATGATCCTGCATTGACACATCATTCATTATCACCCAAGGTCCGTAGTTTATATTAGCATGCTATTTTTTATATTGTTTTTTCTATGAATGAATAAAAATAAAAAAGGAAAATTCTGAGATTAGTATAAACAATTAAGTTCTTACCATGAATGATGCACATATAAGCATTTTTCCTACATATTAAAAAAAAGGGTACATGGCCATAATAATGAAATCTACTATTCCCATACCCAGACCTCTTCAATCGTCTCACCCCCCAGTGCCGATTACCATTATGATATTGACACATATTCTTCTGCCATATTTTTAGGGTCTTTCATCCATATGTCTAAAGAGCAATAAAAATCATGTTTTGATGCGTCCTTCAAATAGACATGAATGGCACAAGAGTGTATATTCCATTATACAATTTGTTATGGTGGATCAGAAGGGTAGGTAAGGGTGGACCTTAACATGGTGAATCACAGAAGTGACCCCAATTCTTTACCTTTCCCTGTATTTTCACTCTTTGCCATATAACTTTGAGGTTCTCTCATCAAGAGGTGGAGTGTATACAACTCAACAACTACCTCACACTCATTCTTCATGGGTGTGAAGAGCCCAAGGTTAGAAGGGCTCTGTGCTTGGATTCATGCTCTTCTGATGCTATCCTGAGATTCTTAAAACTTTTGAATGAGAGGCCCCGCATTTTCATTTTACTTTGGGGGCCTGGCAAATTACTAGCCCAGTTTGGGGCTATGTCACTTACTTTGGCCAGAGAGATGTTGGCTGCCTTGATTCCAACACAGGCTTGAAAAAGCTGTCACGCTTTTCTGCTTTCCATCTTGTTTGTCTGTCATCCCCATGAGAATATGCTCGGGCTTAGCTTGCTGGACGATTAAAGACATGTGGATCACAGCCAAGGTGCTCTATTTATCCCTACAGCAGCCAACATTCAGCTGAATCCTGTACCACTGAGCAAGCCTGGCCACAATTAGCAGAGCTTCCATGGCTACCCACACATGACCCACAAGTGTGAGCAATAGGTACTTATTGTAAGGTCGGGTCTTAACAAACGGCACCGTGAAACAGAGGAAAGCTTCAAGTGAGCTTTATTAGGGAGCGCTCCCGGGCGAGGTTCACTGGTCCGAGAGAAAGGGGCCAGAGAAGTCGCACCCGGGCGAGGGTTGGGCAAGATTTTATAGGGGAAGAAGGGAAAGGGGTGTGGTGAATCTGGGAGGGCACAGGGTATTCCTTATTTGGTGGTCTTTTCGGGTATCCTGGGGGACCGTTAGTCCCGCCCCTCAAAAGGTGGGAAGGCTGGGCTGGGTTCAAAGTCCCCAGGTCAGTTCCTGGAACTGGGTGGTCCGGAATGTCTCCAGGGCAGTTTCTGGAACTGGGTGGTCCGGAGAATTTCGGTCTGATGCAACCTGTGAATCTGATTGTGTTCCCCTGCCTCGGGCTAGTTGGCCTTACATCCCGACATCTTTGGTGTAATGGGGCGGCGTTCTGATCTCTGGCTACTTCATGCTGAGTGGGGGCGTCGAAAGGGGAGTCGGGAGACCAGAGGTCCGAGGCTTAGGGGAGACCAGTGAGGGGTTCTGTAGGAAGCAAGGTGTAAGGACCGAGGAGCATTTGGTTTGTGGCCACCCGAGAGACTTCCTCCATGCGCCTGCGAAGGAACCTAAGAAAACAGGGAGCAAACGTGAGCAAGATACAGATGAGAATTAAGGGGCCTAAGATTGGTGATAGCCAGGTATAGAGGGTGGATCGCCACCAATCAGGAATTGGGGAGGCGGAATGTTGGTGTTTGCGTTGGAGTTCTTCTCTTAAGCCATGGAGGGCTTTTACGTTGTCTTCGAATCCTGTTTCATTGATGTAATAGCAGCATTCCTCCTGTAGGAAGAGGCAGGTACCTCCTTTGTCGGCCGTCAGGAGATCCAGGGCTCGTCTATTTTGCAGGGCAACTTGGGCTACTGAGGTGATCTGGCGCTGGAGGGAGGTGATGGAGGCGGCAGAAGCCTCGATGGCTAGCTGGAGTTTCTGTTCTAGGTCACGGGATGTTGAGACACTGTGTGTTAGGGCTCCTTCCCCGATGCCCGCAGCAACGAGAGAGGAGGCTAGGGAAACGCCTGCGACCATAGGGAGAAAGATGGCCCTTTGGCCCTTAGAGAGGTCGAGGACTCCCGGGAGTGCTATCAGTTAAGCCCTTTGAGAGGCTGTCCCTTCTGGGAGGCTGTTAGCCTTGATAATAGTTGAGATAGTTACCACCGCATAGGCTGCCTGTCGGCGTCCGTCAGGACCGAGTGTTGAGCTACCGTCCACAGAGAGTGCGGTCCGGATTTGAAAGAGGGGTGTCAGAGAGTCCCTCTCTTGGTGGTTTGAAGGGTTCTATGACATGAGGGCAGGAATGGGATGGAAAACCCCCGGTGCCAGAGATAGGCAGGAGGGAAGCCGGGTTCAGGCGAGGGGTGAGATCAAGAGAAATAGGTGGGTTTTCAATGAATAGTAGGTGGAACTCCTGGATGCGGGAGGGGCCCAGGAGGGAGAGAGACTTGTGGCCTAGGAGGTCGACCAGCCGGTGGGAGGAAAGCACACTTAGTGGGTGGGCCAGAGTCAGTTTGAGTGTTTGTTTGGTCAGTTCGGCTGCCCTGCTAGAGCCCGAAGGCATGGTTGCCATCCCCACGTGGTTGGGTCTAGCTGTTTGGAGAGGTAAGCCACGGGGTGGTAGGAAGGCCCTACAGGCTGGGCAAGGAGTCCAGTGGCTATTCCGGCCCGTTCATCCACAAAAATGTGAAAAGGTCGGTTTGGGTTGGGCAGAGAAAGGGGAGGAGAAGATATCAGAGCGTTACGGAGGGTGAGAAAGGCCTGCTGAACGGCGGAAGGAGAGGAGAGGGGTCCTTGAGGGGTTTCTTTAGCGGCTAGATATAAGGGTTTAGTGAGGAGAGCAAAGTTAGGGATCCAGTGTCGGAAAAGTCCTATAAGGCCCAAAAAGGAGAGAATTTGTTCCGCTGTTTCCAGAGGCTGGAATTCACGGATAATCCGGGTGCGATCGGCTGTTAGACCTTTTGTGGTAGGGGTAAGGTGGAGCCCCAGGTAGGTTACAGAAGATACAGATAACTGAGCCTTGGCTGGGGAGACCCGATAACCACGAGGGCCAAGGTAATTGAGGAGATCTGCGGTATGTTGTCTTGAGAGGCTGAGAGATGGGCTACAAAGGAGGAGGTCATCTACATATTGAAGGAGTGTGCTGGGGGTAAGGGAGCAGGAAGTGAGGTCCCGTGCCAGCGCCTGACCAAAGAGGTGAGGACTGTCGCGGAAGCCCTGGGGAAGAACTGTCCAGGTGAGCTGACTGGAAGTATGAGTATCCGGACCCGTCCAGGTAAAGGCGAAGAGGAAATAGGAGTCGGGATGTAGGGGGATAGTGAAAAAGGCATCTTTGAGATCCAGAACCGTAAAGTGGGTTGTGGATGGGGGGATATGGGAGAGCAAGGTGTATGGGTTTGGTACTACTGGGTGGAGAGGAATTATGGCCTCATTGATTATTCGGAGGTCCTGGACCAGGCGATAATCCCCAGAGGCCTTGCGGACAGGCAGGATGGGGGTGTTGCAGGGAGAGTCAGTGGGGATAAGGAGTCCCTGGTTTAGGAGTCTGGTGATAATAGGTTGTAGGCCCCTAAGGTGAGTCTCAGAGATGGGCAATTGGGGCCTTGATGGAAATTTGGAGGGGTCCTTTAGGCGGATGAGGACGGGGGAATGGTGTGTTGCTATTATGGGCTTAGAAGTATCCCAGACTTGGGGATTGATTGGGTTCGGTGTGATTGGAAGAGGGGGATAGGAGGGGGAGGGTTCTAGAGACAGGCCGAGAAGAGGAAGCAGGAGTTGGGAGGAGGGGACCTTAGGGTCAAGTCTAACCAGCTGGAGGGAGGCCCCTAAGTGGAAAAGGACATCTCGGCCTAGCAAGGGAACTGGGCAGGATGGTATGACTAAGAAGGAATGAGTAAAAGGGAGTCCTTCGATATGACATGGGAGTGGACCGGTCTGGAGTGGGAAGGATGGTTTGCCATCAATACCCATGACCGAGATCTGGGAAGGAGAAACTGGCCCGGAATAAGTAGGCAGGACCGAATAGGTAGCCCCCGTGTCCACCAGAAATGAGATGGACTTACCCGCTACCTGTAGCGTTACCCTGGGCTCGGCGAGGGTGATGGGGGTCTTCGAGTCCGGGCGCCGTCAGTCGTCAGCCAATCCCAGCAGTTCGAGTGGTAATGCCGTTGGGTCGGCCTCCCCCCCCCCCACCCCCCCCCCCCGCGTGGAGACGCTGAGAGAGGGCCAGTCGTAGGGCAGTCACTCTTCCAGTGGCCAGTTGGCCCACAGCTGGGACAGGGCTTAGAAGGAGGTTGGGGATTGGGACATTGGCGAGCCCAGTGGCCTTCTTTTCCGCATTCAAAGCAGGCCCTCTGCGGGGTTGCCTTTTGCGGACCCCGTGGATGCTGTGATCCATGGGAGATGGCCGGCCTTAGGGCGGCTACAAGAGCTTGGGTTTGGAGGGCCACCTTCTGGTGCATCCGAGCCTGTCGGCTGGATTCTGCCAAATCCTCACGGCCATTATAGACTTTAAAGGCCATTCTTACCAGATCTCGAATAGGGGTTTGAGGGCCGTCTTCTGCTCGTTTTAATTTCTTTCGGATGTCCGGGGCTGATTGGGTGATAAAATGGGTGGTTAGGACCGCTGCGCCTGCCGGGGTGTCGGGATCCAGCCGGGTGTAGAGGCCATTGAGAAAGATAGCTGGATTTTCGTTAGGTTCTTGGGTTATATCTCTTTTAGTTTTTCAAAATGGACTACCTTATGAGCGGCAGCCTGCATGCCAGCCAGGAGGCATTGGATCGTGAGGTCGCGTGTACGGCGGCCATCTTGGCCATCCTGATAAGTCCAGCCTGGATCGGTGCCAGGTACGGCAGTCGCTCCGACAGGCATGGAGTTGTCGGTAAGGTGAACCTGATCTGCATGGTTTCGGGCAGCAGTTTGAATTCTTTCCCTTTCGTCAGGGGTTAAGGTAGAGGACAGAAACACGAAGATATCGTGCCAGGTTAGATCGTAAGCTTGAGATAAATAGCGAAATTCTTTGATGTAGCAGGAAGAGTCGGCAGAAAAGGAGCCTAATCACTTTTCTATTTGAGAGAGATCTTGGAGAGAAAAAGGGACATGGACTCTGACCAGTCCTTCCGCTCCTGCTACCTCCCTCAGAGGGCAGAGGAGATTTGGATCTTGGGAGTCTTGAGAGCGTGTAAGCAAGGGGCGTGGGAGGAGAAACCGTTGAGGGAGGCGGGGGAGCGGTTGGAGGGGCCGGAGCGGGTTCGGGAGGAGGAGGGACCGCTTCAGGGTAGGGTGGAGGTTGGAGAGGAGTTCTGAAGGGGGGGAATGGTAAGAGATTCGGGAGGGTCGGTTAGTGGGGAGGAATCCAAGAGGACTGAGGTTTTGGATGGAGGAGATGTTTGTTTGGCAAGGAGGATTTGAGAGGTAGAACAATTGACGCAAAGGGAGGGGCGGGAGCGCAAATACCAGAAGACCTGAACATAGGGGACCTCGGACCATTTGCCCGTCCTGCGGCAGTAATTATCTAGATCACGGAGGATGTGAAAATCGAAAGTCCCTTCAGGAGGCCATTTGGATTGATTGTCTAGAGGATATTGTGGCCAGGCCACAGTGGAATAGAAAATAAGCTGTTGGCAACGGAGATCTTGGGAGAAGCCGAGGGCTGTAAAATTGGCTAGGAGACACCCCAGGGGCGTCTTAGGATCTGGTTTCGATTGCGAGGTTCCCATGACCCCCAGTCTGTCCCTGAGTGAATGGAGAGGGAGAGAGGCTTCCCTGGTCTCAGTCTCCAATTCACGGCAGGTCGGAGGGCGGTCAGGTGATTGGGACGTCTCCACAGTTGCCCAAGGCCCGGAGAGAGGATGGAGGAATCCCTGACGCGGCCGCGATTAAGGACAGGGAGTCCGGTGGGCAGGGATTCTGAGGGTCGGAGGGAACTAGGGAGGGGGACTTACCCCGTTTTCTGCCGGATCGGGTGGATGAGTAGAGGTTCCCTGGTTGTCTCCTGGGGGAGGGGAGGAGCAGCCCGCGCCGTAACCCGCGGGGCTTGGTACCCCTCCCGGGTTTCGGCACCAAATGTAAGGTCGGATCTTAACAAAGGGCACCGTGAAACAGAGGAAAGCTTCAAGTGAGCTTTATTAGGGAGCGCTCCCGGGCGAGGTTCACTGGTCCGAGAGAAAGGGGCCAGAGAAGTCGCACCCGGGCGAGGGTTGGGCAAGATTTTATAGGGGAAGAAGGGAAAGGGGTGTGGTGAATCTGGGAGGGCGCAGGGTATTCCTTATTTGGTGGTCTTTTCGGGTATCCTGGGGGACCGTTAGTCCCGCCCCTCAAAAGGCGGGAAGCCTGGGCTGGGTTCAAAGTCCCCAGGTCAGTTCCTGGAACTGGGTGGTCCGGAGAATTTCGGTCTGATGCAACCTGTGAATCTGATTGTGATCCCCTGCCTCGGGCCAGTTGGCCTTACACTTATTAGTGTTCGTTGTGCAACATTTTGCATAATATTATTTGTTGAGATTCATTCATAATGATGTGTGCAAAACGGGTTTGTTTTTTAAAATGCATATGTAGCCATAAAATGAATATATTCCATTAATTATTTATCCTCACATATTTACAGCAAGAACAGCTCTATCATGGACATCCTTGACCATGACTTCCTGGGCCCCAGTGAAATTGATGGATTATAAATAAGAAATTTCTCAAGTGCTATATAATGCCAGTTTTTTTCTTCAAAAGCCTTATAACCAATTTTTACTCATGCTAATAGCTTAAAAGTGTTTCTGTTCTCCACATTCTCGACAAAATGAATATCTTCACACTTATTTTTGTTAATTAGTGGATGACAAATGTTGTTTTATTGTTGTTTTAATATGCACTTCACTGGTTATTAATAACACTTAGTGTCTTTTCCAGTGTTTACTGACCGTTCTCATTGACTTGCTTTTCCTGAGATTTTGGTGTTTTTTTGTTTTTGTTTTTGTTTTTTTTGCCGGGAGCGGGGCAGTCGTTATTTTTTATTCATTCGTTTTGAGTTATTTATTTTCAATCTGTGGCTTTATCTTTCTGTTTTTCTGGTTTTTGTTCCATGATCTATCGTGGGAAGTTTTGTTTTCTGTAGATATTAACACTTTATCTCCTCTATATGTTGCAATTATGCCACCTACACTATTGATTGTCTTCTTCCTTTGTTTTTGGGATTTATTGCTATAAAAATGAAATTTTCATATAATCATTATATTCATATTTTCTATCCTAGGTTCTCAGATTCCTCTCTTGTGTCTGTTAGAAGTGGTAGCATCACATTCGTATAGTATTTCTTAAAATTCTTTTTCCACTTAAGATGTAAATTCACAGCTTTCAGTTTCTTTAACAACAGTATTGCATTTTCCAACTTTCTTCAAAGCTTCTTTTTACTTTTTTTTTTTTATTGCAGCTTTATGCTGACTCAGGTATCGTTTAGTTAGAATAACTTCAGATTATTTTCTTCAGATGGAATCTGCAGGTGGCATGCTTCCCGAATCGGTGCATGTCTGCAGATGTCTTTCTTGTTCTCATAACTGAATGACATTTGGCAATGTGCTGAATTTGTGAGTCATATTTCTTTTCTATAAATTTTTGCAATTTGATATAGTCTGTGTGAAGTGAGTTTTCCAGCAGTTTCTGTGTGTGGGTGAGTGTGAGTGTGTGTGTGTGTGTGTATTACATTAATACTCCCTAATATAGCCCAAGTCCCTAAATTTTTCATTTTAATTTTCAGTCCCTACGCATTCTTTTTCTTCTATGGGAAATCACTGCTTTCATCCTGGGTCTTACTTGTCTGTGTTCCATATCATAGTTTTTTCTACAACTATGATCAAATCTTTATTTTTGACATGCATTTTACCAGCATTTGTTTTCTGTTGGCTAGACCTATAATTCTGTTCACAGTAAGCAAATTCTCTTCGATACATTTATTGAGTTATTTAATATTAACTGTCATGTGTTTTAGTTTCAGAGTATACTTTTTTCTCTTGGAATGATCTCCTTGGAATGCTTATTCATTTCTCTTGAAATTAAGATTATTTTGTTCATCAATGCTACTTCATTTGGAACTAACTTTTAAGCTTTGCATGCTTTTTATTGTTCATTTTCCTTTCATTGGACATTGTTTTTCTTTCAGTGCTCATTTGTATTTTTGTTATGTCACTGATTAAGGCAGACTATTTTGTTGTTTCATACAGAAGCCAAAAGTATGCCTTTGAAAAAGGGCCCAGGATGAATAAACTCGCAAACAAAATTTTTATCCTTTTAATAATGCTTGTCAAATATCTGTTAAGGTTTTCAATCTCTAATTTCTTTTTCCTGGGAACTACTTCTGGATTCCCATTTCCACCACCTCCATTTAAATGCTTACAGTTATTAAAAGGTGGCTCTGCCCTTGTTTCAGAATTCACGTTCTAGATGCTTGCACCTAAACCAACCCAGTCCATGCAGTTTTTCCTTGAATATATGTGGAATATAAACTGACAGATGCCAGTTTTTCTCCGGGAACCTCTCTGGTTTTATTTGAACTGAAGAAAAGGAAAAGTTTTCAAGAAGGAGAGGAAATAGATTGTTACAGGATATTGAGTATAGTTCCCTGTGCTATACAGCAGGTCCTTGTTGTTTATCTGTTTTGTATACAGTATTGTGTGTCTGTTTAGTCCAAACTCCTAATTTATCCCTCCCCTCCTTTCCCCTTTGGTAACCATAAGTTTGTTTTCTATGTCTGTGAGTCTATTTCTGTTTTATAAAGGAGATCATTTGTATCATTTCTTTTAGATTCTACATATAAGTGATATCATAGGATATTTGTCTGTCCAACTTACTTTTCTTAGTATGATAAAAGAATCTGAAAAAGAATATATATATGTATGTGTGTGTGCATATATATATATATGTATATATATATGACTGAATCACTTTGCTGTACACCTGAAACTAACACAACATTGCAAATCAACTATACTTCACTAAAAATTTTTAAAAAAGAATGAGAGGACATGAAGGAGATAAGAAAAGTAGTGGTGAAAAAAGAGTAGTGGTGAAAAAAGTACTCTGTTAATGCTCTAGTTTCTCTTCCATTCTGGCCTTCAGACCTTCTTGATGTTTGGAATCCATGAGAAATCCCAGTGTCACTGTTATGGACTAGGGTCCTTGGACTCCTTAATCAATAGAAATTGATAACTGGCCAGAGAAGGGATTCAGGCAAGGCTTTGTTGAGGCTCGTGCTGCAGCAGGAGGGAGCGAAAACAAGTGACAGTTCCCTGGCTCACTCTCCGAGGAAGGTGGGCTGGATCCTTAAATGGGGTGAGGCAGGGGCCGATTGGTGGTCTGCCCACTCGCCTGGTGGTGCTGTGTGCAGGGATCATGCGCAGTAAGTACCCTGCTTTTGCCCCTGGCGCCTCCGGAGTGGCAGTCGGTTTGTGGCCTTTGTGTGTCTTGTTGTTCATAATTACCCAGACTGCACATGCAGGCAGTTAGTTTTAGTCCCTTGGAGTCCCTCTGTCTTCTGTTGCTCGAGGAGACGTGTGTCCAGGCCAAGCGCTCCAGTAAAGGGTCCCGGGTCCCAGCCTGTCTCATCCCTACAGTAAATAACGATGTTAGATTGTTCCATGATAATCACCATCCTCCTTGTAAGAAGATTTTAGTTCCATACCCTGTTTATGTCACGTTTTTCTATAGAAATAACATGAAATTTGAGCTAGAATCCCGCTTCTAAACAAAGGCTTTAAGATCTATCATGTGCTTCTACAATTTTTCTCCTTCTGTTACAAGAAAAGCATGTTCCGTGGAGGGACCATGCCGTTTCCTAGGTTCCAGAATGAAGGCAATGTGGAGTTGAAACTGCAGTAACCTTGTGAAGAACATTCATTGTAATTTTAAGTACCTGGGAATTTGGAGGGTGCTTTGTAGCACAGCATAACTTCACAGAAACAAGCTAATGAAATAAGCATGTATTTTTTTGTTTGTTTTTTTATCAATCCATGGCTACTTATTAGCAAATTTTAACTAAGAGATTTACGCCATGAGATGTATTGATGGTTGAATCTATAAAAGAAAACTTTGTTGAGGGAATCTGGAAGTCCTGGATTTTACTAGACAGCAATCTGTGTCATTCCAGTGCCCACACTGGTATCCGGTCATCCTGGTTCTTGCTTTCTCTTATGTACATAATGCGCTATCAGAAAGAAAGCTAGATAACGGAGAGATGAGCCCATTTAATTTTTGCGTATTTGAGCTTATAAAATGAAATGTAAGTTTGTTTAATTTCATGACTCTGGAAGTTACTTTTACTAATGCTATTATTACAACGAAGTATTATTATTTTGGTTGAATTAGGTCATTTTTAGACTCTCATTTCCTGGTATATTCATACAACAAGTCAGGGATATTGTATCCAGATTCTTCATTTGTAAAGGTAAGTTTTACTTTATGTTGTGTAGATTTTTATTGTTATGTGGTGAACGTGCCATTGGTGGGAAGAAGAAGAATGCTTTATACTCGGCTGAATTACTGGGCAAACAGATTGATCACAAACCCAAACGTAATGTGGCAGTTGCTCTGAAAGCATATAGAATAGAATGACTACCTTTAAAATTTGGAACTCAGGAATCACTTACCTGAAAAGGTCATTTACACTCTCTGGAAGTAGGAGTAGGAGTTTGAGAGGGGAAAAAAAGTGGGGAAAGGAACTAAGAAGCCACTGAACACAGGGAGAAGTTTTGATGGAGGTACCATAGGACCTGAGCAGTGTAGGGAACAGTGGAAACCACTTTACAGAAAGAGCACAGGAAAGTGAAGTTGCAAAAGCAGTTTGGGTACAGAATCTGAATAGGTTTACATGAAAAACACAGGAATTTGAATTCTTTCCCAAAATACAGGTAAGAGTCAAGAAATGCTTAAACGTATGTGAGAAAGTTGGCTTTAGTCTAAGATACGTATTTTGCCAGAATAGATGATGGGGAAGAGGCAAATGCTAGTGATTGGTCAGATTCTGTTGCTGTGTTGCAATTGAGAGAGAATGAAGTTTAAAATATGGTAACTCATACAACATTTGTCTTTCTCACCATCTACAAGTAGAAAGCAGGACAAAATCCATGAGACACTTGTTTTCAGACATTTGACAATTAAAAAATCAGGAAATCTCTCTCTGACAGAAGGAAAACATGGAAGGCGAATCTCACACTGAACTTGGCCCTCTGACTGGAAATAACGTCTTAACTATAGCACAAGGGTGGAAGCAAACAGGACTCTTTAAGAATTTGGATTTTAAGAGTTCGGGCTGCTGAAGCAGCTGGAACTTGCAGGACCCAGGACCAGAGAAAAAAGGGACTCTGTGTTGATGTACATTTTTTCAGAGAAGGGGAGTTGTCCTTTGTTCCCTGACGGAGGATTAGACAGCATGTGTGGTGGGTAAGACTCTACTGAAGGCTCGAGAGTGAAATGGAGATAATACTAACCGACAGAACAGTGTTGGGAGATGTTGGATTTTCAGCGCAGACAGTGTAAAGTGACCTTGCTAAAACCCCAGACGTTCAGCTGAGACAGAAAGGCTGAGTGTCTGAAGGAAGGATCAAGCTCTAGAGTAAGAGACACTCTTGGTCACCCCCATTCCCCACCTCAAAGCCTAAAACACAGCGCAGAGACGATTGTGGATGGTTACCATTAAATTAATTGACTTCTGACACAAACAGTGATGCTCTGTAAAGGGTTAAGCCATAGCCGAGGAAGGAAAGAATGCAGTAAGTTCAGAAATCAATGAGAGAGAAAAAGGAGAAAGAATGGAATCATTAAAGCTCTGAATTTAGTTGTTTCAAAGGACTAATAAAATTAATAACCCCCAGTATGACTTATCTAGGTCAGAAACAAATTCCACCAATATTAGGGGTGAAAGGAGATATTGCTAGTCATACAGAAGATAAAATGATATCTTGGAGAATTATGACAGCTTTATGCCAATAAATTTGATGATTTAGATGAAATGGACAGCTTCCTTGAAAAGTACAACTTATCAAGATTGAGAGAAGTAATAGAAAATCTCAATCCCTTCAAATCTATTTTTAAAAGTTGAATTCCTCAACAGCTACTTTCCACAAAGAAACACCAGGTTTAGTTATTCTCATACTTCACCAACTGAGAGTTTGGCTCTTCCGATTTTAAGCGATTGAAAAGAATGCTTCTGTGAACGTTCATGTACAATTGTGTAGGTGTGCAGTTTTATTTCTTTGGGATACATACCTAGGAATATCATTGCCAGATCATATGGTGAGTGTATATTCACTTTTGACAGAAATTACCAATCTTTTCTCCAGAGTGGCTGTACCATTTTAACTTTCTGCTGACAGTGAATGAGAGAGAAAAGAGTATCTGCATTCTTGCCATTTTGTTTGCTATTTAAATTTTACAATTTTATTTTAGCCATTGTGATAGATGTGTACTTTATCTCATGTAATTTTGACTGGCATTTCTCTGATGACTAGTGAAGTTGATTATAGTTTCATGAGCTTGTTTGTCACTTTTTGTGAAATATCTGTTAATGTCTTTTGCCCATTTTCTCGTTGGACTTTTCTTGTTGGTTGGTTTTTCACTACTGACCTTTGAGGAGTTTATATATTCTAATTATAGGTCCTTTACCAGATATGCGGTTTGCAGATGTTTGCTCCCAGTCTGTAATTTGTCTTTTCATCCTCATCATAAGGTCTCTGACCGAGCAGAATTTCTCCATTTTGATGAGAGCTAATTTATCAACTTTTCCTTTATGAATGGTAATTTGGCTCTCAAACCTAAGAAATCTATGTTGCCCTAGAGTTCCTGAAGATTCTGTGTGTTTTTATTTTCTAAAAGTGTTATAGTTTTATTTACATTTAATGGTGTGTTCACCTGAGGTGATTTTGTATGAAGTGTGAGATTTGGATCAAGGTTCACTCACTTGACCAGGGATGTGGAATTGTTCCAACACTATTTCTAGAAAGGGTTGTTCTGCATTGAGTTGCTTTTGCACCTTTGTCAAAAAGTCGGGGGCAGGGTCATATTGATGCGGATATATTCCTGGGTTCTTTATTCTGTGCAGATCTTCCATGTGACTCTCCTTCTGCCAGTATCCTGCTGTCTTCAGTTTGCCTGCATATTCAGCATTTATGTTGACTAGAGTGATTCCTCCCGCTTTATTCTTGTTCAAGATTTTTACACTATTCTAGATATTTTTCTTTTTCATATAAATTTTAGACTAAACTATCCTCTGTGTGCAAACAACCTTGCTAGCATCGTGATAGACACTGTTAAACCTACAGATGAATTTGGGGAGAATAGGCATCTTTATTCTGTTGATTCTTCCAACCGTGAATACAGTAAGAATCTCCATTTGTTTGGTCTTTTTTTAAATGTCGTTCATTAGCATTTTGTAATTTTAGCATTCAGATCCTGTAGATATGTTTTTAGGTTTATACCAAAGTATTTCATTGTCTTTGGAGCAATTGTAAATGGTACTCTATTTTAGTTTCCGTTTACATATGTTTGTTTTTATCTAGAAATACAACTCGTTTGTGTCAATCCTATATCCTTACAACCTCGATGAAGTCACATATTAATTCTATGAGGGTTTGTTATTTTTTTTTTCTGATAGATTCCTTGAGAATTTTTCCATAGTCAGGTCTTTTACAAATATGGCCTTCTGTTTTCTCCTTTTTCCATCTGTATACTTTTTATCTCTTTGCTTTACCTTACTGTGCTTGTTACAACTACCGGTACTCTGTCAGATAACCAAACTGATGGCAGACATCCTCACAATTTTCTCAATTGTAAGGATAAAGTATTCAGTCATTCACCATAAGGATAACATTAGTTGTAAGGGGTTTTTTTATATACTCTTTATAAAGTTGTGGAAATTCACTATTTTTAGATTGCTAAGAATTTGTTTGTTTTTCTGCCCCATGAGGGGAGGTGTGTATTTAATTGTATCGGTTGCCTTTCCTACATCCGCTGATATGATCATATGATTTTTCTTTTTTAGTCTGTTGATATAGTGGATTTCACTGACTGATTTTCAAATATTGAAACAATACCTAGAAAATACCTATCAAACCTAAAAACCCCACAGCTTTGTCCTGGTGTATGATTCTTTTATTCATGCCTGGCTTTGATGCACTAATAATTTCTTGAGGATTTTTTTGGTCAAAGTTCCTGAGAAATATTGATCTATGATTTTTCTATTTTTGTACTGACTTTGTCTAATTTTTGGAGTAGTAATACTGGCCTCATTAAATACACTGAGAAAGATTACCTCTTCTTTTGTTTTTCTGGAAGATATTGTATAAAATACTTGTTAATGCTTAAGATGTGTGGTAAAATTCTCCAGTGAAATCACTGGACCTGGGGATTTTGTGTGTGTGTTTGAGTGTGTATGTGGGAGGTTTTAAATTGCCAATTCAATTATTTAATGGTTATAGAAATATTTTGTTTATCTGTTTCCTATGTATGGCTTTGGTGGTGTGTGTTTAAGTAATTGGTCTATTTCATCTCAGTGGCATTTTGGCATGTATTTTCTTGCAGTCCTCATACCCTTTTAATGGCTACAGCAGCTGTAGTGATATGCTGGTTCACTTCCGACACTGATGAGGTATGTCGTCCCTTCTTTGTCAGTCTTGCTAGAGATTTTTCAGTTTATTGCACATATCAAAGAACCAGCTTTTTCTTGCTTTGATTTTCTTTACTGTTTTCTTATTTTCAACTTTGTAGTGTTTTGCTCTTATTCTTTTCTCCCTTATACCTTGCTTTGTGTTTATTTTGCTCTTCTTTTTCTAATTTGTTGAGGAAAAAACTTATATTTATCAATACGTGACCATTCCTTTTTCTACTGTAAGCATTTTAGTACTAAAATTTCCCTCTCGACACTGCTTAGTTGTATCTCACAACAATATGGTGAGTTTTCATGTTCATTACAGATATATGTATTTTTAAATTTTCCTTTAAGGCTTCCTGTTTGTTTTTTTAAAGTCTGTTAGTTACTTTACAAGTGTTTGGAGGTTTTGGTTTGTTTATTTTTTCTGTTGTCTGTCTGTTGAATTTTAGTTTGATTTTGCTTTGGTCAGAGCATATACCTTGTACAATTTCAATTTGTTTTTAATTTGTGAATGTTTGCGTCATGAGCCAGTATATTATGCTTGTAGGTGAATGTCCTTGGATACTTAAAAAAAAAATGTGTATTCTGTTGTTCTTGGGCGGACTGGTCCATAAATGTCATGCAGATCAGGTTGATTGATGCTGCGGTTCAGTTCTGTATTTTGCTGATTTTTGGTCTAGTACTAGCAATAACCGATTGGAGCGTGTTGAATTCCTCCTTTACTGTTGTGGTTTTTGTCTTTCTCTTTCAGCTGTACCAGGGTTTGCTTCACATATTTTGAAGTTCTGTTGTTTGATGCCTATACATTTAGGGTTGCTCTGCTTCTTGATAAGTGGATACTTTTATGATCACGTAGTGACTCTCTTTCTCCCTTGTAGATTTCTTTGCAATTAAGTTCACTTTCTCTGATATGATTTTTATCAATATTTGCATGACATATTTTCCATTCTTTTTATTTCAGTCTACCTAAAAATTTATGCCTGTAACTGAACCACTTTGCTGTACACCTGAAACTGACACCACCTTGTAAATCAACTATACCCCAATATAAAATAAAAATTAAGTAAAAAAATAAAATCATTGGAAGTGGAAAAAAATTTATGTTTGAAGTGAGTTTCTTGTAGAGACTATTTAGTTGGGTCATAAGGTGTGCCTTTGTTTGTTTGATTTTTTTGTTTCCTCCATCTGCCTTGGGACTCAGTATTTTATTTGGTGTTTTTAGACTATTTACATTTAAAGTAGTGATTGATATGTTAGGGCTTTTGTCTGCTATATTTTTTTCCCTTTATTTTTTTTTTTCTGTGCTACTCATTTCTTTTTTCTTGTTTTCTTCTTCTGGATTACTTGAACATTTTAAAGATTACATCATGATTTATTTATAGTGTCAATAGATTTTTCCCTGTTATACTTTTCTTAGGTTTGCTTGAGGTATTACAATAAACATATAGAACCTAGCCTACTGTTGTGGACTTTTTACTTCTTCAAGTGAAACCCTGAAACCCTACTTCCATTTAGGATCCTTTATCCTCTGTACTTTATAAATATAATTGCTCAAATATTCCTCTCCATACATTAAGCATAACATGATACTGTGTGATTGTTGTTTCAACTACCAAATATGATTTCAGAAACTCATGAAGGAAAGGATAGTTCATTATATTCACCCGTATTTTAAACCATTCTATTTGTCCCAGTTCCTTAAGACTACCCAAGCCTTTTTGTGATGTATTACCTTTGTTTCCTGGAGTTTCTTTTTGCCATTACCTTAGGGTATGTGTGCTGTAGACTAAATCTGTTAGTTTTCCTCTGTCGGAGAAAGTTTCTCTTTTTCCTTCATCCTTAAAGGATAAATTTACCAGATATAGAATTCATGTTTGACAGTAATGTTCTTGTCAACATGTGAGAATTGCTCTTGTATTTCCTTTGAGACTTCATGACTTTCAGATGAGAAATGTACTGTCATTCAAACTGGTGTTCTTCTACAGGTTATATGACATTACTGTCTGGTTTCTTTGAAGATATTTTTATAGTTTTCAGTTTAGTCATGATCTTTCTTGTTGCAAGTGACTTTGGACCCATTCTATTTTCGGTTTGATCAGTTTCCAGAATCTAAATGTTTATGTCCTTCATCAATTTTGTGAAGATTTCTGTTGACTTTTTTCTGAATTTATGTATATATATATATATATATATATATATAATTTTTTAAATTTAAGGTGGTAAAAATATTTAATATGAGTTCTACTCTATTAACAAATTTTAAGCATAAATTACATTACTGTTGACATTAGTATGTTTTACAGAAGGTCCTGGAGCTTATTATTCATCTTGCTTAACTGAAACTTTATGCCCATTAAATAGTACCTCCTCATTTCCCCCTGGCCAAGCCCCTGGCAAACACCATTCCACTTTTGGGTGGTATGCATTTGACGTTTAAATACTTCATAGAAATGGAGTCATGCGGTATTTGTCTTTCTGTGATGGGTCTGTTTCACTTATCATAATGTCCTCAAGGTGAATCATGTTGTCACGTATTGCATAACTTACTTCTTTTTTAAGGCTATCTAGTATTCCACAGAATACATATACACCACATTTTCTTATCCACTCTTCTGTGGATGTGGCCACTTAGGGTTTATTCACATCTTGGCTATTGTGGATAGTGCTGCAGTAAGCATAGCAGTGCCAATATCTCCTGCAGCTCCTGTGTCAGTTCTTTGGGGTAACTGCCCAGAAGTGACATTGCTGGATCACAGGGAGTTCTGTTTTTCGTTTTTACTATATTCTATAGCAACCGTTTCATATGCTCTACCCAGTGACAGAGTACAACAGTTCCAGCTTCCCACACCCTCAACAGCACTCTTTGTCCTTTGTTCACACGATAATAGCCATCCTAACAGTCGTGAGGTGATATCTCACAAAAATAACATTTTGGTGTTACTTTGCATTTTTCTGGTAACTAGTGATCTCCCTGTTGGCCACTTGGATGTCTTCTTTGTTTGTGTCTTATCTAATTTCTTTCATCAATACGTTGTAGTTTTCAGAGTACAAGGTTCCCACCTCCTTGGTTAAATTTGTTCGTAGGTATTTTGTGTGTGTGTGATCTTGTAAATGGATTTGTTTTCTTAATTTCCCTTTCCTTACAAATAGTTCTCTGTAAGTAGAGAAATGCGATTCATTATTGAATGTTGATTATATATTCTGTAATATTATGGAGCTTGTCATTAGATCTAAAACTTTGAGGGTTTTTGTGGAGTCTTTAGGTTTTGCTATCTATGAGATCATGTCATCTGCAAACAAAGACATTTTTACTTCTTTCTTTCCAATTTGGGTGCCTTTTTATTTTTTTCTCTCTCCTTGTCGACTTGCTCTAAGTATAACTTCCCATCCTACATTGAATTGAATTGGTGAGGTGGGCGTCCTTGCCTTGTTCCTGATCTTAGAGGAATAGTTTTCAGGGTTCACTGTTGAATATGTTGTTAGCTGTGGGCTTCTCATATATGGCCTTTATTAGGTTGTGTTGATTTCATTCTATTCCTGGTTTGCTGAGAGTTTTTCTTTTGATAGATGCTGAAATTTGTCAAATTCTTTCTCTGCATATATTGAGATGATCGTGTGATTTTGACTCTTTGTCCTGTTAATGTGTTTTATCACATTAATTTTTGAATGTTGAACCATTCTTGCATTGCAAGAATAATTTAACTTGGTCATGGTGTATGACCATTTTAAGGTGCTAGATTACACTGGATTTGGTTTACAACTAGTTTGTTGAGCACTTTTCCATCTATATTCATGAGGGATGTTAGCTCGTACTGTTCTTTCCATGTGGCTTTTGTATCAGAGTAATGCTGGCTGCATAAAATGACTTTGAAAGTGCTCCCCCGTCTTTTACTTTTTGGAAGCATTTGCGAAGGCTTGTGTTAGTTCTTACTTAAATGTTCTATAGAATTCCCCAGGGAAGCCATTTGGTATCGGGCTTCTCCCTATTAGGAGGTTTGTGATTACCGATTCAGTCTCCATACTAGTTATACGTCGGTTCGGATTTTCTATTTTTTCATGTGTCACTGTTCTTAGGTTTCATGTCACTAAGAATTTATCCATCCTCTATGGTATCTGGTTGTTGGCATATAATGTTCATATTATTTTCTTTTGAACCTTCTTATTTTTGTGGCATGAGCTTTCATTTTTCTGATTTTATTTTTGAAACTTCTCTTTTTTTCTTAATCTAGGTAGAGGTTTGTCAATTTTATTTATCATTTCAAAAGACCAACTCTTAGTTTTTTGATACTTTCTATTGTTTTTCCCCTTATTATCATTTTATTCCTGGTCTATTCTTTGTTATGTTCTTTTTGCTACTTTGAGCTTTCTTTGTTCTTCTTTTAGTTCTTTGAGATGTGAAGTTAGTTTATTAATTTGAGGTCTTTTTGATGTATTTTGTTTGTAGCTATACATTTACCTCTTTCCTCTGCTTTCACTGGATGTGATAAATTTTGGTATGTTGTGTTTTCTGTTTCATTTGTCTCAAGCTATTTTAAATTTCCTTTTTGATTCTTTTCTTTGATTCATTGTTGATCAAAAGTATGTTGTTAATTTCCACATAGCTGTGGATTTTTTACTTATCCTTCTGCTATTCCTTTCTAGTTTCATTCCAAAACCTGTTCAGAAAGGACACCTTGTGTGATTTAAATCTTCTTAAATTTGTTAAGAGTTGCTTTGTGACCAAACATATAATCTATTGTGGGGAAAGCTTGTGTCCACTTGAGAAGAATGTATATTCTGCTGCTTTTGAGGGGAATGTTCTGTATGTAGCTGCTGGGTAGATTTTGGCTATAATGTTATTTAAGTCCTCTTTTTTATTTCTTACTCATCTCCTGTCTGCTTCCTCTACCCATTACTGAAAGTGTGGTATTGAAGTCCCCTTCTCTTATTGTATTGCTGTCTGTATCTCTCCTCAGATTCTGTCAGTGTTTGCTGTGGGTATATTTAGATTCTCTAATGCGGAGGGTGTATATATTTATAATGGTTATCTTTCCCTGGTGGACTAGCCCTTTAATCATTATAAAATGTCCATCTTTGACTCCTGTGACTGTCTTGACTTTATGTCTATTCTGTCTGATGTAAGTATAGCTAGACCTGTGCCCGACACACAGTAGGCCCAACTATACCGAAACGTCGGAGTTTGGAGCAGAGAAAGGTTTATTGCAGGGCCGTGTAAGGAGACGGGTGGCTCCTGCCCTAAAAAGCCTGAATTTCCCAAAAGCTGTCAGCAAAGCACTTTTAAAGGCAAGCTGAGGGAGGGGTGTAGTTAGTTGCTGCAGACTTCCTGGTGTTGGATTCAATGTTCTTGCAGCGTCCATGTATGTCAGGTCACGATGTTCCTGTAAACCTCCAACAAGACAAATGTTATTCTCTGTTCAGGTCAGGTCACAGTCAGGCTGTCCTGTACATTTCAAGCCATAGGCAACATTCTTTTACAAAAGGTGCAGAGCCAGCATGACTAAGCCCAGGCAAAAGAACACAAAGGTTAAAGTAAAAGGAACAGATCTAATATGGAGTCAGACGTGTTCTTCCCAATTAAAACACCTGCTCTCTTTCTGTTGCCATTTGTTTGGAATATTTTCCATCCCTTGAACTTCAGCCGCTATATTTCCTTCAATTTAAAGTGAAATTCCTGCAGACAGTATAGAGTTGAAACCTGCCCCCCCCCCACCCCGCTTTCAGCCACTTGACATCTTTTGTTTGTGGAGTCTAAACATTTACATTTGAAGTGATTATTGATAGGGAAGTTATTTACTAATGCCTTTTTGTTACTTGTTTGATTGATTGATTGATTGTAGTTCTTTTGTCTGTCTTTTCCTCTCGCTGTCTTTTCTTGTGTTTCATTGATTTTTTTTTTTTGGTTCCATGTGTATTGATTTCTTTGTCTTTTTCTGTTATGTAACCTTTACTGATATTTTCATTTTGGTTACCATGGGGCTTACATGAAATATCATACAGCTATAACAGTGTACTTTAAGCTGGTAAAAACCTCAATAGCATATAAAAAGTCAATTTTACTAATCCCCCTCATTACATTTTATGTTATCGGTATCACAGTTTACATTATTGCATATTGTGTAACTTTTAACATGATTTTAGTTACAGTTATTTTTATATACTATTGTCTCTTAACTTTTATTTTAGAATTAAAAGTGATTTGATCACTACCGATACAGTAATATAGTATTTGAAATTTCCTATACATTTACCTTTCCCAATGACTTTCATTCTTTTCTTTTGCTCTCATGTTGCTCTTTAGCACCCTTTCATTTCAAAGTGATGAATTCTCATTTGTATTTCTTGTAATGCAGATATAGTGGTGAGAAATACTTCAGCTTTTGTCTGGAAAAGTCTTTATCTCTCCATTTCTTAAGATTTTTTTTTTTGGGGGGGGAGCAGTTTTAGGTTGCCAGCAAAATTAAGACAATGGTATAGAGTTTTCCAAATATCCTCTGGGGCCACCTACGCATAGCTCCTGTGTTTAATAAACTCCCCCAAGCACAGTGGTAGATTTGTTACAATTGAGGAACCTATGTGGGCACACTATAATCACCCAAAGTGCATGGTTCACATTTCAGTTCACTTTTGGTTTTGTATATTCTGTGGGACGGCACGAACATATAATGACATGTATCCATCGCTGTAGTATCATAGAGAGTATTTTAAGTGCCCTAAAAATCCTCTGTGTTCAGCCTATTCATCGTTCATTGCCACTGTAACCCTGGGCAACGTTTAACTTTCTCCATAGTTTTGCCTTTTCCAAATTGTTATGTCGTTGGAATCATACAATATGCAGCCGTTCAGGTTGGTTTCTTTCACTTAGTAATATGCATTCAATGTTCCTCCAAGTATTGGCGTGGCTTAATAGCTAATTTCTTTTTCCCACTGAATAATAATCCATGGTTTGGATGCACTACAGTTTATGAATCCTTAAAGACATCTTGGTTGATTCCAATTTTTGACAGTGTTGAAAAAGTTGCTATAAAATGTACATTTGCAGGGTTTTTGTGTGGGTTTCAGTTTTCAGCTCCTTTGGGTAGATACCAAGGAGTGTGATTGCTGGCTGGATTGGATTGTAAGAGTATGTTTAGTTTTGTGAAATATCCCCAGGTTGTCTCGACTGGCTATCTCTACCATTTCGCATTCCCACCAGTAATGAATGAGTGTTCTGTTTCTCCACAAACATGCCAGCACCTGTTGCCAGTGCTCTAGATTTTGACCAAACCTATCTCATTGATGCTTCCATTCTTAAAATTTTTAATATTTCTTTTTTATTTTTCAGCTTTATTAGGTGACATTTACAGATAAGTTTTTATATATCTAAAATACAACATGATTAATTCACATTTTTATTCTCTGTAAAATGGTCACTGCAATCAGGTTATTAATACATACATCACCTCATATGGTGACCTTTATTGTGGTAAGAACACTTAAGGTTGTTAAGGGAATATTCAAGTGTATAACACAGTATGTAACTATGTTAACTATAGTCGCCATGCTGTATATTAGATTGCCAGAGCTTTTTCATCTTGTAAGTGAAGGCTTGTACCCTTTGAGGGCATCTCCTTGTCTCCCCTATCCAGCCCCTGGTAACCATCATTCTCCTCTGTTTCAAGGAATTTACCTTTTTGTTGTAAGATTCCACAAGTAAGTGAGATCATGAAGTGTTTCTATTTCTCTGTCTGGCTATTTTCACTTAGTATAATGTTCTCCAGACTAATCCTTCTCACACATGGGTGAATAATATTCATTCATATGTGTGATGTATATCATATGTCATTGGTTGTCTCACATATAGGATACATATCTTACATTTTCTTTATCCACTCATTTACTCTTGGACACTTAGATTGTTTCTGTATCTAGGGTATCGTAACTGCTGTAAATATGCCTTTAGTAATGTGGTGGTGAGTGAGGTGTGGGGTGAGAGAAAGTGTTTTATAGTCCTGTGATTAAGTCTCAGTTTTTTAGTGAGCCTATGCATCAGGGCTATGAACAAAAGTGTTTCTTGGTGGTTTGTTTTTGTTTTTTCCGCAAGTGCGACAGAATGGCTAGAGTGGGCTGGATTTGGGTATTTCCTTTCCTGAGGTCAGTTAGGCTCTGATAATACCCCAGCCAGTTCATCTCTATCTAGGTAGTTTCCCCTGAAGGCAGGCCCTGTGAAGAAGAACAGAGTGCACTGATGTATTTCAGATTGAGTCCTTTCCCGCTCCCCTTGCCGGAGGCACAAGGACTTTTTCTCTGATATTAGCTGTGACATCTTGGTGAAACTCTTGAAGGTAAATCTCACAGTATTTTGGGGGTCCATTCATGGGTTCTCTGGAGTTTTTATTTCTCAGAATTGTCCGCACTGATCTTGAAGCCTTTCATCAATCACAGTCAGGTTTTCCTGCCCTGGCACTGGTTCCAGCAGCACTTTGCACTACTGATTCTCTGCTCCAGTGAGCTGTGCCTCCCCATGTGCCCTCTCCCATCCTGAGGGCCGCGCTTTGCACTGTGTCCTCCCTTCTTTTACACATCCAGGAAGAGCTGTTGAGTTTTAAGTCTGTTCCGCTGTCCCTTGTCGTCAGGATGGAATGGCAACGTCCAACCTTCTGACATGGAGAACCAGAAACCAGAAGTCTCTTTTTCATTTCTGTAGTTTTGCAGTGTATAAGATATTTAGTCAACTTTTTTTTTCCTCTCTCAACACTTTGAATATATCATCTCAGTCTCTTCTGGCTTGCAAGTCTTCTGCTAAAAAATCCACTGAAAGTCTTAAGGGTGTTTCATTACACATAAGTCACTTTTCTTCTGTTGCTTTCAAAATTCCCTCTCTACTTTTGACTTTTGACATTTCGATTGCAATATATCTCAGTGTGGATTTCTTTGGGGACATCTTATTTGGTGATTTTTTATCTTCTTGGCATGGATATCAATTTCCTTCTGTAAGTTTGGAAAGTTTTCAGCCAATATGTATTGAAAGTGCTTCCTGTTTTTTTAACTGAAATACAATCGACATATAACAGTGTATAGGTTTAAGGTGTACAATGTGTTGATTTGATCCATTTACATATTACAATATGATTACTGTCATCGTGTTAGCTAACATCGCTACTGCTTCACGTAATCATTCTTTCTTGCTCCCTCTTTTCCTTCTGGGACCCCCCCTACTTTGTGTATTGTTCCTTTTGTTTGTGTTCCATAGGTCCTGTAAGATTTTATCACTTTTTCACTGTCTTCTTTTTGCTCCTTTGAACCGTCTTTGAGTTAAGTCTTTCTCCTGCTTGATCTAATCTGCTGTTGAACCCTTCTGGTGAATTTTTTCAGTTCAGTTATTATTTGACAGTTCCACGATTTCTGTTTGGTACTTTTAATACTTTGTATCTCTTTTCTGAATTTCTCACTTGGTTCATGCATTGTTCTCCCAACTTCATTGAGCATCTTTATGGGAGTTATTTTAAATTTTTCATTAGGCAGGTTATTTAATGTCATTTCACTAGTGTCAGTTTCGGTCTATGTCTTGTTCCTTTATTCAAAATGTCTTTTCCTTATGACTCATTTCACTCGACACTCTGTTTTGGTGTCTGCTCATTAGACAAAGCAGTCACATCACCCAGTCTTCATGACTGGCCATGTGCAGAAGGAAACGCCCACAGATCAGCCCGGCCAGTGATTTGCAATGACTTGGGGGTCCTCTACCAGCAGTTTCTCTCTCCAGGTAGAAGCAAGCCGCTGTGGTTTTTTCTGCTCTGTTTCTGCTGGGCAGTAGGGACGATCATTGTTGTCTGTCATCCCAGGCTGCCGCCTCTGTTCTCCCTCCGACAGCTAGACTGTGGGCGAGCCATCAGTGCTCCAGGATTGGTGAGACAAGTGCTGGCTCTTGGGGCAGAACCGGCGAAGTGGGAACACTGTCTTCAGTCGATCCACTATTACCTCCCCAGGGGAAGCAGAGAGGTGGGATTTTTCATCCCCTCACTCTGTGTTGAGTTTGGGCAAGCTGGGGAGGGAATCAAGCCACCACCTCCACTGTGGTTTGGGTGGCTAGACTGCCCTGAACCAATCAGAGCCCCGGGTCTGGTAAAACTGTTCCTTGGGTGTTCGTTCCCCTCGAAAACGCCGGGGCACTGGATGCTTGAACAACACCCTCTCTTCTCCTGGGTGAATCTGGGAGCTATAGGGTCTCTTCGTGATCTTATGGCAGTACTCTGGGGTAGAGTCTCTGGTGAAAGGGCACCCCAAATCTCCCTCCTGGCTTTGGTGCATCTGATTTTGCATCCTCTAAAGGTGTGCATGAGCCTGTCAATTAACTCCTCATTTCTCACAAAGGAAATTGGTCCATGAATTGCTACTCACTTGGTGTATTTGTTGGGAGATGGAAGGTCCAGGGTTTTCTAAACCAACTTCTTTCCAACCAGCATTCAGCCTTTATTTCTTTGGATTTTTTTCTGCCCTACATTCTTTCTGCTCTCCTTATTGGATCCTGACATGTATTTTAAAATTTTGGGGAATGTTCCACATGTCCTTGAGGCTCTATTCACTTTCTTAACTCATTTTTCTGGGTTTTATATATTGAGTGAATTCTACTGATCTTTCTCAAGTTCATTGATTCTATCCCTTGTCATCTCCACTCTACTTTTGAGCCTATCCAGTATGCATTGTTTTGTTTGTTTGTTTATTATATTTTTCACTTCTAATATTTTTATTTGTTCTTTTTAATGGTTTCTATTTCTTTTCTGATATTTCTGTTCTTTCAGTTGTTTCAGGGTAATTTTTGATTGTGCATTGAACGAGTATTATCACAGCTGCTTTAAAATCCATCCGATAGTTCCAGATACGTGTGACTCATCTCAATATTGGCATCACTGGGTTGTTTTCTCCCACTATGTTGTGATATTCTTGGTTCTTGGTATAGTGTGTAGTTTTCTATTGTATCTTTGACATTGAAATCTTCTATTGTTGAAGTCTGTCAGCCAGTTTAAGTTCAGATTTAGTGTGGTCTGTTGTTCCAGTGACCATTTAGCTTTCTTGGGGCTTTCAATATTATTCTGTTTTGTTTCATTCTTCTGGCTCTGCTGGAGCTCACTGGCTTTCTGCCGGTGCAACCCATAGCAGGACAAGGTTCTTTCCTGGGCCACCTTGTATTGCTAGGTGATGCTGGGTGATGAAGGACCCATAGAAGAGAGAGTATGTCCTCTGGCAGTTTCCCAGCCACTGGATATTGGTATGCTTCTCACTCTGCCTCTGCTAGTGCCCCTGAGTGGGGAAATTTTTTATCTCAGTCACTTTTTGCTGCTTAGAGTTGGGGGGTTTGAGAATTATCTCGTGGGGATCATTTTCTCTTATCAGTACAAGGCCAGGAGCTGCAGAAACTGAGATGCTCTCTTCTGCAGGTTAAAGGTTAAAGATGCTCTCTTCTGCAGGGACCTGGTTTGCATTCTACATCTTCGTGACGGCTTGTGGCATAGTTTGCTGGCACCAGTGAAGGCAGAAATGGCTACTGCTGCTGCCTGGTGTGGAGCAGGGTATGCTCTGCCACTGTCCATGGGTGGGAGATAGGAGGTAATCCTAGTATTGAGACGAGTGAATGGTTACTGATGGAGATGTAAGTCTGGGCGCTAATGACGTATAAACACTTTCATACAAGAGAATGTGATGATACTAATGTTTTCATAGCCCAGGATTAGCAGAGGAACGGGACTGATTCTAGATATCAACAGATTTCTTAGGGAAGAGAAGGGAATATTCACTGAAAGAAAACATCCGGGGAGAAGCTGGGAAGACTAATGTTGTGAAAGTCCATTGAGAGGAGAGTTTGAACTAAGGATGATCAACATGGTGAGATATTAGAGAGAAAATAGTGAGGAAATGTCAGTTAAGATATTTTGGGCTAGCTTAGAAAAAACAAACGAAATGTTCACAGTGGAAGTCAAAGTAATGCTGTTAATTACATTGAGGTAGCATTCATAGACTATATATTCAAGAAATGGGGCTGAGAAAGACAAGATGCAGATCAGAAAGTTGTTTATCAAAAATTTAGAATTATAGCAAAAATCATATGGGAGAGGATAGGAGTTGTGATTATTTATAGGCAGAAGAGGGTCAAGTGGAAAAGATTGTAGGTAGATAAGAAGGAAGTGGAATATCTGGTGAATAACACTATGGAATGCCTAATTGTGAATGTTTGAAGATGTCCAGGAAGTAAGGATAAGACCAAACACTTTATGTTCTAATCATTACAAATGTATCTTTATATTACTCCTGTTTAGGGCCATTGCTTTTATCAAGGATATGCCACAGAGATTGCAGATTCAGTTGTGACACTTAGCACCTGCTCTGGACTCAGGTAATGGCATATTCCAGAGATGTACATAACTGAAATCTTGTGTACCCTTTTACTTTTAGAATCTTCTCGAAGGGTAGATGGAAGACACGGAAAATAGACACTTTCATTATGTGTCTTCTCATCTGCTATCTTGGCCTGCTTGTCTTATCATTTTCCCTATTTGCTTTGTCTCTCTCCCAGGCTTGCAGTTATAAAATTTATTCAGAAAAAGCTGCCACTAGTATAAGAAATATCCACATTACTGAGGCACACTACAATTGCAATGACTCCTAAATGCTGTAATAGATAGAAGAAGGTAGAAAATTGGGTTTAAATGTTAATCCAAGGAAGATGGGATGATTCTTAGATATTAGACAACAAAGGCCACTATCAAATTTCTATATAATGTTTTCACTTAATATTGATTTATGTTTATCATTGAGAAATCTATGTTTTAAATTTCTTTTTATGTATTTAAATATTCAGGGGATTATTGCAGTTGGAGAATATCAGTTACGGAATTCAACCATTGGAATCTTCAGCTACATATGAACATATGCTTTATCAGATAAAGGATAATGAAATTGATTTTCCCCCCATAGCAGAAAATAATTCTACAACCCAATTGGCAGATCAGTCCTACAAAATTCTTGTGAAATCAGAAGTAGGTAACCCCTTTTATGGGATCTTCATTTGTGCAACTTTTGATAAACATATTCACGTTGAAATTTGTTACATTTGGAAAACAAATTTAAACTGATGTTGATGATAAATAAACCTTCTCTTGTAAGGTATTTATTTAAAGTATTTTCTGTTTAGTCATATAATATTTAAAAATGTAATAGATATAAACATATAATCCAAAAATCAATATTCTCCCATATACTTAATTGCAAGTATTCTTATGCATATATGCACAGTTGCACTGTTACTGAATTTGCAACCTAATAATACAATGATACTCAAATTTGCTGATTCTGACTCTGTCATCAGTTTTTCCAGTGCATTTTTTTTCTTTGTAAGAAAGTGTTATTTTGATAGAAAAGGTAAAAGTAGAAAAGAGGCAAGAAATCGTCTGAAGTGTCATTGTCTAGATATAGTGCTCTTAGAACGTTGGAGTATTTGTTCTAATTCTTTTACTGTATCTAGTTATAAAGGTTGATTTATAAAAGAAGATTTATTTAACAAAAAATTATCTAATCATATATGCTTCTTTGAAATTTCCCCTTAAAATTGCTGTTAAGAGGATAATGCACATTTTCTCTTATCATTAAATTATGTTACATTTATTATTATTTTAAATTAACATTAGTTAATGTTGATTTAAAATTAAATGTATACATAAGGAAAATAAGAAATGACCATAATACTGTTTTCTAGAGAAAATGTTGTGTGGAATTCAGGGCAATTATTTTAATTTGTACTCTTTCATGCTTTTTCATGAAATACATATATATATATAATATATATATATAATATATATATTTTCATGCTATACATATATATATATAAACTTAAAATATCTACTTTACAAAATTATGGCATATTCTGCATATTTGTATTTTTACTTTAATCCAGAAATGAACAGCAGTAATGTATCAAATTTTTGAGCAGTCACACTTTCTTTTATAAATACCTGTATCTAAGAATAGGCATATTTCCAAAGTTTTTTAGATATATATACATACTAAATTCCTCCTTAAGAGTGATTGCACAACTTTACATTTTGCCATCAGTGGTTAAGGAAATGAATCTCTGTCCACATATTCTCATGAAAATTAGATATCCTGTTTAGAGAAGCAGAACAAAATCATAATGAATGAAACTTGAATTTAATTTTTGATGATCTCCATCTCACTGTTGCTTTAATATGCTTTTATTTATTTTGCCAAAGATGTTGGTACAAATACAGATTAGTAAAATTGCCCTTTCAGAAAGTCATAAAAATGATAAAATATAATCATATATAGAAATGAAAATTTCATTTTTAATGGAACTGAGATGTGACCCCTAACCCTATGCCATCTGCATATTGCAGTACAACACTGGACACAGTTGCAGACCATTTTCATAACTGAAACAGAGCAGTGTCACATGAAGTAAATTGGATAACTTTAAAGGATTCCATGAATACTCTTCTGTGGCAGTGGGCAAACCTGAAGGGATTGACATGCTTTGGGAAAGACAAAGAGCACTGCACTGGAAGCCATCCCCCTCCAGTGAATCAGCAATAAGAGAGGGATGGGAAGAGACAGAGATAGCATACAGTTCCAGCTGCCTTAGCTTGAAGTTCAGGTGGGTCAGGCTGTAGCCACAAGAATTTGGCCGAGTACCATCATCCTAATGTGTTTAAATGTTCTCATCTGTAAAAATCCAATAATAAAAATAATCCCTAACTCACACAAATATTTTAAAGATTCCATAAATTTATAATTGAAAATGACTTAGCATATATGGGAAAAATAAGTGATCAATAAATATCGCTACTACTACTATTAACATTTGCTCTCTCTAGTTTCTAATGTAGTAAAGCAAGGTAACTGGGACTAATTATGGAAAGTTTGGATACAAAACAAAATGCAATAATGAAATAAAAGAGACTAAAAGTTCAGAACCTAGAGGAAGCCAGGGATATCACTGCAGGAATGAATGGAAAGAATGGGTACTGACATGTTTGTGAATTAAATGATTGCTTTTCACCCTGAATTTGATAGGCTTAAATCTATAGCTTTAGAGAAGCATGTTTTCCAAGCACAAATAGACAAAGTGAGTATCTTCAATATAACAGATATTTTAAAGAGAGAGAGAAAAATAAAATAAAATCTTATATTTTAGGCATGTTTTGACATTTATGAGAGGAAACACAAATAAACTCATAATCAAGGTGAAGGCCTTCATGATAACCAGTGAAAAGTAGAACAAACAAAATACATAAAGGGCTTACCTGTTAAAGACATATTGGACACATGCATTTACCCTGCCCCTTCCTTAAACCCCACTAAAGGGAAAAGGAGTTTTTAACATGGCATTAACATACACACACAAACAGAACAGAAGAATAGTAATAACACTGGAGGTTGAATAGCAGATAGACAGCTGATTCAGCCACTAAAAAGCTGAATCCTTAACTGGCAATTGGGATAGGCTATAGGAAACTTGATACACACTACAGAACTACTCAAATATTTTTGGAACTGCAAGTCCGAATACCTTAGGAAATGATATTAAGGGTGGGCCTAGGAAGAGAAGTGGTTGAAAATAAGCTGTATAAATATGTATAAAACCTGATTTCCTCTCCTAATCGATTGTTTCTGTTGTAAATTAAACTTGGCACACTAGATATTGGGAAACAGGTTTACACAATCCAAGATGTTCATTAGAACCCAGGAGGGAATGAAACCACCCAAAAGAATCAAAACTAACCATGTTGACAGCAGGGTGTTCCCAGCAAACAACCCAGACAATTTACTCTCTGTGAAGACAGCAGGCCATAAGCTCCGTATGTGGTCATAGATGTTGGAATAAGCTGTCAGATGCTCAATGCCTGATATGAAGGGGCACTAGACATGTGATGAAACAGTTGAATATGGTAGATAGAGACATGGAAAAATTCAAAGTGCTAAAGCCTGAGGTCCCAGGGAATAGAGAGAGTGAAGAAAACAAAATGACAATATCCTCAGAGAGGCAGGAGAAAATAGTTCACCCCAAAATAAGAACAGAGTGCTATTTAAAAAATAACACTCAGCAGATAACAGTTCTTGGAAGGTAAAAGCATGCTGAACCTATGTAAAAGCTCAAAAGAAAGTTCACAAGATAAAATTCCAGAAATCACACGAAAACTAAAATATAAACAAAAATGACAGGGAAATTTGAGAGATAAGAAATTCAATTAAAATAACAATATGGGTGATGCAATCTGAGTTCTGGTACAAATAAACATAGAAAATTGAGTTGAATAAATCACAAAACAATCCACGAAAAATTCTCAGAATGATTTAAGTGGAGGTTCTGGACCAATATTTTAAAAAATCTGGTTTTTTATATATAAAGAAGATGCAGAATGGCATGGTCTTACCTAGCAGCAATATTGGAGGTTGAAAGGCAATACAACAGTTACTTAAAAGGAGGAAAAGTGATTTCCAGCCTATAATTCTATACCCAGTCAGAGCTATAAAATTGAGATTTTTTTTGGTTGAAGCCATTTCTTTCCTCCCTATTGTGAATTGTCCTTCCTAATGTGTGAAACGAACCACACTTTTAAAAAAAGAGACTCTAATCTCATCCCGAATGAAAATAATAGCCAGCCACAATCACAACCAAATTCATAAGGGGTAGTTGCCAAATACAGTGAACTTCCAGTCAGATCAAAAGATGGAACAACTATGTATGCTTCCTCAAACTGTATTCTTCTTGAGAACCACTATGAGGTCAAATACCACTAGATTTTGAAGCAACCAATTCCTGACTGTCAGTGGCTTAACATCACATATGTGCTTTGCTCAGGCAAAGACCAAGGTGGATGAAACTGCTGGTTGTTTCCCTTTCTAGCTTCAACACGGGGCCCCAAACTGTCCCCCACTAGTTTTTGAATCTAGACAGGAGTTAAGGGAAGAGTGTCTATATCATCTCCTCCTTGATGCTGCTGGCCCTGGACAGCTATCTCTCACAGACTTCTCTCTTGGAGAAGGAGCAAACATCATTCTTGGATAATTGGCCATTTCTTATAAAGCAAGTATAGCAACTGGCGGGCCATTACTGGTCCATGGCCTTTCAGGAATGGGGCCACACAGCAGGAGGTGAGCAGCGAGTAAGCGAAGCTCCATCTGTATTTACAGCCGCTCCCCATCGCTCACATTTCTGCCTGAGCTCCTCCTCCTGTCATATTGGTGGTGACATCAGATTCTCATAGGAGTGCAAACCCTGCTGTGAACTGCACATGCGAGGGAGGGATCTAGGTTGTATTCTCCTTATGAGAATCTAATGCCTGATGATCTGAGGAGGAGCTGAGGTGGTGATGCTAGCGCTGGGGAGCAGCTGCAAATACAGATTATCACTAGCAGAGAGGTTTGACGGCACAGAGACCATCATAAATCAATTGCTTGTAGACTCATATCAAAACCCGATCAGTGAGTGGCAAGTGAAAACAAGCTCAGGGCTCCCACTGATTCTGCATTCTAGTGAGTTGTATGATTATTTCATTATATATTACAAAGGAATAATAACAGAAATAAAGTGCACAATAAATGCAATGTGCTTGAATCATCTGAAACCATCCCCACACCCCAGTCCATGGAAAGCTTGTCTTCCATGAAACCAGTCCCTGGTGCCAAAAAGGTTGGGGACTGCTGAATTATAGTATAAGTCACCTATCCCCACCATTTGTTCAACAAAAGTTTGACACAAAAGAAATGAATGTATTCTAAAAGAAGAAGACTCCAAAAGGAATAAACATGAGGCATAAGAATGAATATAAATATAGCATATAAGACATAAACAGGATCCAAAGTGAGTTAAAAAACCATATTGATGTTGTTATATATTCATGGTCTGCCTCACAGGTGCCACCTATTGTTCTAAGAGCTTTACAGTATACCCTGTCTTTCCAGTTCTTTCTACAGTTCTGAGAGTGAGGACCATTGTCCCTCTCTTCAGATAGGAAGCAGGGACCTAGAGAGTTTAAATCATTATCCTAGGAAATCCTCCAGTAAGTTACAGCTTTAAAATTCTAACCTAAATAATACAACCCCAGAGATAATGTTCTTTAGCACTCACATGTCTACCCTTACACAGTCTGTTTATTAAAGATCCTGGAGGTGCTCAAGAAATAAACGCAAGAGAAAAATAAAGCCATTTTTAAAATGAAAGACATTGACAGTAGAACGAGTGAATAACAGAATAGACACTGTGCTAAAATCCCAAGGTGATGTTATAGTCAGGGTTAAAGAAATAGAGAAAGCAATGACATAAAAATGATGGCAGAGAAAACCAAAACTGTGTAATGGTTAATTTTATGTATCAACTTCCCTGGGCCACAGTGCCCAGATGGTTAGTCATATTTTCTGGGTGTTTCTGTGAGGGTGTTTTTGATAAGATTAAGAACTATATCAGTGGAGTTTGTGTAAAGCAGATGGTCCTCCAGAATGTGGGTAGACCTCATCCAATAGGTTGAAGTCCTGAATATAAGAAAAGGATGTAACTTCCCCTGAGTAAGACAGGACTCTCTAGCCGACAGCTCTCCAACTGGAACTGGAGCATCAACTCTTTCCATGTCTCCATCCCGCTAACCAGCCAGCCTCCATAACCATATGAGCCAATTACTTGTAATACATCTAATTATAATAAGTATATGAAATGTGTAAATATACACACATATACTATTGGTTCTGTTTCTCTGGGGAACCCTGACTAATAGAGTGTGAAAGATTGCTAATGGAAACTCAGGATAATCAATATTGTCATTCATGAATAAAATCACAACCAAAGTATTCCAACTTATGAAGGAAGAAAACTCTGTTGAAATAAAGAAGTCCTGAACTTGAAAATTTTCAAATTACAAAAAATCCTTATGAAAACCGGTGACACCAAGATACAATGTATTTTGGACTTTATCAATAAATAATGAATAATGCTATAGGCATCTTGGCCTCAAAGAAAGTCACCGACAAAGGTAGAAAAACTCAGACTGGAATTAGCCTTTGCCAAAATATAGTGCTTGTAAGATAGTCAGAATGTCTAACTAGGGAGTAGAGAAAATGGCTTCTCCAGGGAGGTACACAATATCCCAGCAATTTGTTATCCGGTCAAGTTGCCATTATACTCCAAAAACGTGTGCTTTTTCAAAGACTTTGAGACAATATTACATAAGTCAGTAAAGAAAACAGGAATTGCATGAATTTAACAGATTTTGGTAGAAAACCACAGAATCATGGCAATAGTTTCAGAAATACCATTTGGCAACATTCAGTACACATTCATGGTAAATAGTAGGAATAGAAAACTTCCTTGATCTCATAAAGAGCATCTATTAGCATCCACAGCTAACGTAAAGAATGTAAATAACTGAATGCTTTGCTCCTGTTATGGACTGCAGGCTTGTGTTCCCCCAAAATTCATGTTTTGAAACCTTAACTTTCAATAGGACGGTATTAGGAGTTGAAGCCTTTGGAAAGTAATTAGGGTTAGATTATGTATGAGGGTGGGGCCCTCATGGTGGGATTAATGCTCTTATACAAAAAGGAAGAGGTACGGGATCCCTCTCTCTGCTCTCCATCACATGAGCGTACAGGAGATCTGCAAAGTAGGAAGAGTGGTGTCACCAGCCATCACATCTCCTGTGTGTTGATCTTGAAGTTTCCAGCCTCTAGAAATGTCAGAAATACATGTTTGTGGTTTAAGCCACCTAGTCTATGGTATAGTTGTTATAGCCCCAAACGGAAGAACACCACCCCTGAGATAGGGATAATGCAAGGTTGTTTGCCTTCACTACTTCCAGTCAACATATTACTAGAGTTCTTAGGTAGTGCAAAAGGACAAAGAATAATAATAAAGGGTATAAATTTTTGAAAGGAAAAATAACCCTATTTCTTTAGTGATCTAACTCTACATAGAAAGTCCTAAAGAACCTCCATTAAGGCAATCCGGACTAATTAAGAGAGTCTAGCAAAGTCACAGGGAAAAAGAAAGATAAGATATTCATTTTCCCCAAATTGACCTGTAGATTCAGTGTAATCCCAATCAAAATTCCAGAAGACATTTTGTAGAAATTGATTCTCAAATTCATAAGGAGATGCAAATACCTAGAAGAGTCAAGGAGTTTTGAAAATTGAAAAAAAGAACAAGGTGAAGGACTTACATTGCTTTTTCTTAAGCGGCCAGATAGTAAATATTTCAGGCTTGTGGGGCATATGTTCTGTTGCAGCTACTTCACTCACCCTTTGCAGCGTGAAATCAGCATAGACAAACTATAAACAAATGGGGGTGGCTGTGTTCCAATAAAATATTTTTTTACAGACAGGTGGTCATACCATGGGCCGTCTTTTGCTGACCCCTGCTGTGGAGAAACATATTGTGGTTTTGGTATAAGGGTAGGCGTATAGGACAGTGGAGCACAATAGATGAGAAGTAGACCCAAGTGCTCTTGCCAAAATTATTATCCACAAAGGTGCTAAGGCCTTTGAAAAGTAAAGAATGATCTCTTCATCAAATGATGCAAGAAGATTGGATTTCCACGTGGAATAAAATGGGAATTGACCCTTATTCCAAAAACATGAATTAGAGCATAGTCAAGGCTAAACATAAAATTTCTAGTAGGGGACTTGGAGAAACCACATTAATGAGCCATAAGCCTGTGAAGAGATGTTCAACATCATTAATCACCCAAGAACTGCGAATTAAAACCTCAGTGAGATCTCGGTACAGACTGACAAGAATGCATGCAATGCAAAAGATTGAGAATACCAAATACAGGCAAGAATGTGGAGCAATTGACATTCTTATTAGTTCTTGGAGAAAAAGCAGAATGATCAAACTACTTTAGAAAGTAATCTGGAACTTTTGTACTGCTTTACACATATACAAGTATCATGCGGATCAGGTTTTCCAATTCTAAGTAACCAAGAAAGAATGAAAGACTATAACTGCCCAAAGACCTGTACATGGATATTCATAGCCACTATATTTACAATAGCTAAGATGATTAAATAATCCAAAGGATCATCAACAGTTAATGTATAAACAAACTGTTTTGTGTTTCTAAAATGGCACACTTCATAGCAATAAAAACAAATGGATCACTAATAATCACAGCAACACAGATGTGTGCTGAGTGAAAGAAGCCAGATATAGAAGAAGACATGCAATATGATTCCATTTGTGTGAAATTCTAGGGTAAGTTATTGTAACCTATGGTGAGAGAAAGCAGATCACTGGTTGCCTTGAGACTTGTAGGCTATTAACTTGGAAGAGGGTGATGGAAACATTATTTATTTTAGTGATGGAAATGGTTGCATGGGTGTAAATATTGCTACCAGTTCATGTAACTTTATTCTTAAAATAGATGCATTTTATTGAGGGTAGGCCACAATAAAGTTAATATAAATAATTACAAGTACAAAAATGATGATAAAATAGAGGTAACGTTAGGGAGAAAGTTGATGGGAATTTGTTTAGCTTGAAGGTTGGGGTGAGGGACCAAGAGGAAGGTTTTCAGAGGAAGGAACAAGGATTCTCCCTCATTTCAGTAACTTTTTTGAGGATTCTAATTCTCAAGAATATAAGGTGAAAGCTTCTGATTTGTTCCTAAAATTTTCATACAGAATCTCACCAGCTTATTTACTCAGTGGGCATCAATCCTCTTATTTCTCTAATATCTATAGCTTTATGTATTTGTATATGTATCTACCACCTAACTATCTATCTACCTATATCTCTCTATCTTTCTGTCTGTATATCTATCTATAACTCTGTATGTGTGTGTGTGTCTGTATGTATATAATTATATAATGTACATGATAATTACAAACAATGTAAAAATTATTAAATGTTTTATTTAATTCATGTTCTCTGTTTTGCAGAAAAATTCTGGTGTGCTGTTGAAAAGAGTTCTGAAAATACAAGTCATTATGGATAAAGCCTTGGTATGCATTGTTGATATATTTCATTGTATCTTTTTTGTATTTAAATTGAAAGGGGATATGTAAAAGAATCTTTATTTGCAATACAGATATACGTCACTGTTCAAAATCTGTATCTCAGTATAGCAGTACATAAAAAATGTTGTCAATTGCCTTTCCATTGGCATGGGGGAATCAATACCAATTTTTAATAGAAAGAATGTAAAACTTCATATATAAGGGAGGATTGTATTGCACTGTAATCTATTGGATTATAACTAGTTGCATATACTTCTGGATCCACCCAAAATTGTGGTGAAACTCTTTCTTAAATCAATTTCCATTTTAAAATAAGCTATTTCATTTATTACTCAATTGAAGATCCTTTTATTAAATATTATCTTTTATAAGATTATTTTACGCTGTGTAATTGCTTGGGTTCTCTGTTGGAAATTCCATTTTTAAAAAATAGGAAGAATAATTCATAGGAACATATTTGATTATGGAACTTTTTGTTTATACAATTAGTTTTAGCAAAAACTTATGGGCAGGCAGCAAGTTAACGAAAAAACTTGCTTTGTCCGTTATCACTAGTAATTTTGTATAAGTCTCTCAATGAGTTTCATGATGTTCTAGATTTTTGGCATAAAAGGAAATATTCAGATCTTTAAATAGTTTTTATAAAAGTATTAACAGGAAATAATGATATGACACTAGCTCTGGGACCCCTGGGCCCTGCAACCAGACTCCAGGACCCAGCTCTGCCTACCAGTAGACTGGCAGGAACCCCAGGACTTGGCTTCACCCACCAGTGGGAGGGCTACAGCCCTGGAGTCTTCTGGACCTTGACTCCATACAGCAGCGAGCCAGTACTATCCCCAGAGCCCCCTGGAGTTTCACAGTCAGCTGCCTTATGACCTGGTCCTGACAACCAGCAGCTGGCAGCCTGTGCCTGAGGCAGCACTGGCAACCACCTGAACCAGGGGCCAAGCAAACCCACCAGACTTCCCACATAGTCAGCCTGCCACAACAGGAAGACCCACACAGCCCACATTGGGGAACCACCTGAGTCTATACCACAGGTGAAGAGAGTGGAGAATGCTGCTGGAACACACAGGAGGTCTCCTGCTAAAGGCCACTCTCGCATTAGGAAACACAACCAACTTATCAGGTACATAAACATACAAATACTAACTTAGGCAAAATGAGGCTACAGAGGAACACGTTCCAGATGAAGGAACAAGATCAAAGCCCACAAGAAGATCTAAGTGAAGTGGAGACAGGCAACCTACTTGAGAAAGAGGTCATGGTAGTGCTCGTAAAGATGATCAAAGAACTTGGCAGAAGAATGGATGCACAGAGCAAGAGCAATGTTAGAAATTTTAAGCAAAGAGTTAGAAAATATAAAGAATGACCAAACATAGATGAAGAATACAATAGCAGAAATGAAAAATACACTAGAAGTAATCAATAGTAGACTAAATGATACAGAAGAATGGATCAATGAGCTGGAAGACAGAGTAATGGAAATTACAGATGTGGAACAGGAAAAAGAATGAAAGGAAATGAGGACTGTTTAAGAGACCTCTGGGACAACGTCAAGCACACTAATACTTGCATTTTAGGGGTCCCAGAAGGAGAAGAGAGAGAGAGAAAGGAACTGAAAACATATTTGAAGACATAATAGCTGAAAACTTCCCTCACATGGGAAATGAAACAGATATCCAGATCCAGGAAGCCCAGAAAGTCCATATAGGATTAACCCAAAGATGAACATACCAAAACATATCGTAATAAAAATGACAAAAATTAAAGATGAAAAGAGAATATTGGAAGCAGGAAAAGGAAAACAACAAATAACATAAAAAGGAATTCCCATAAGGCTATCGGCTGACTTTACAGCAGTAATTCTGCAGTCCAGAAGGGAGTGGCACAATATATTTAATGTGTTGAAAGTGAAAAACCTACAACCAAGAATACAGTATGCAGCAAGGCTCTCATTCAAATTTGATACAGGGATCCAAATCTATACAGACAAGCAAAACCTAAAAGAGTTCAGCAACACAAAACCAGTGTTACAAGAAATGTCAAAACAATTTTGCTTAAGAAAAAAGCCAGGTCCAGAAACTGGAAACATAAAAATTATGAAAGAAAAAAGCTCATTAGTAAAAGCAAACATACAGTAAAAGTAGGATATCATCTCACATGCAAAGCTGGAAGGAAAGTTAAAAGACTTATGTCTTTTAACAAAATCACCTATATCCAGAATAAGGAATAAGGAGATACATAATGCAATTAGATGTAAAATAAGATATTAAAAACAGTGATTGTGAGGGGAGGAGAGTATTCATGCATGGTTGTTAAAATTTGTTTGAAATTAAGAGATCAGCAACTTAAAACCGTCATTCATATCTATATATCTATATCTTTATAAAAACCTCACAGTAACTGCAAACCAAAAACCTATACTAGATACACATACACAAAAGTAAAAGGAATCCAAACATAACACTAAAGATAGTCTTCAAATCATATGAAAAGGGAACAAAAGAAGAAGAAAGGAACAAAAAAGACTTACTAAAAACAAGTCCAAAACAATTAGCAAAATGGAAATCAGAACACACATATCAATAATTACTTTAAATGTAAATGGACTAAACGCTCCAATAAAAAAAGAAATAGAGTGGTTGAATGGATACAAAAACAAGACCCGTATGGCCTGCAAGACTGTCACTCCAGATCTAAAGACACACAGACTGAAAGGGAGGGGATGGAAAAAGGTATTCCATGCAAAAGGAAATCAAAAGAAAGACAGGTTAGACATACTTATATCTGACAAAATAGTTTTTAAAAAGAGACTGTTACAAGAGACAAAGAAGGACACTACATAATGATCAAGGCATCAATCCAAAAAGAAGATATATCGATTGTACATATACATGCACCCAGCATAGGAACACCTCAATCTGTAAAGCAAATATCAATGGACATAAAGGGAGAAATTGACAGTAACACAATAACAGTAGGCAATTTAGTGCCCCACTTGCATCAGTGAACAGATCATCCAGACAGAAAATCCGTAAGGAATAAAAGGCCTTAAGTGACACATTTGACCAAATGGATATATTGGTCATTCCATCCAAAAGCTGCAGGACGCACATTCTTTTCAACTGCACATGGCACATTGTACAGGATAGACCACATGCTAGACTATAAAACAAGCCTCGGTAAATCTGAGAAAATTGAATTCATATCAAGCATCTTTTCTGACCACTGTGCTATGAGACTAGAAATGAACTACAAGAAAACTACTGCAAAAGACCCCCAGACACATGGAGGCTACACAATATGCTACTAAACAACCAATGGGTCACTGTAGAACCAAAGAGGAAATAAAAACTTCCTGGAGACAAATGAAAAGCAAAACACAGTGATCCAAAAATCTGAGACACAGCAAAAGCAATTCTGAGAGAGAGGTTTATAGAGACACTAGCTTGTCTCAGAAAACATGAAAAATCTCAAACAACCTAACCTTACAGCCAAGGGAATTAGTAAAAGAAGAACAAATAAAACTCAAAATTAGTAGAAGGAAAGAAAGCATAAGGAGAACAGAAGAGAAATAAATGAAATAGGTATAAAAGAACAATAGAAAAGACCAATGAAACTAAGAGCTGAATCTTTGAAAAGATAAACAAAATTGATAAAACTTTAGGCAGACTCATCAAGGAAAAGGAGAGAGGGCCCATATCAGTACAATCAGAAATGAAAGAGAAGTTACAACTGACACCACAGAAATACAAAAGATCATAAGAGACTACAGTGAACAACTGTATGCCAATAAAATGTACAACCTAGAAGACATGGACAAATTCTTAAAAATGTTCAATCTCCTAAGACTGAACCAGGAAGAAATAGAAAATAAGAACAGAACAATTGCCAGTAATGAATTTGAATCAGTAATTTTTAAACTCCCAGCAAACAAAAGTCCAGGACCAGATGGCTTCACAGGTGAATTCTGCCAAACAGTTAAGAGAAGAGTTAGCATCTATCCTGCTCAAATGATTCCACAAAATTGGAGAGGAAGGAACCCTTCTGAACTTATTCTGCGAGAACAGCATCACCCTGGTATGAAAACCAGACAAAGATATCACAAAAAAGGAAAATTACAGGCCAATACCACTGATGGACATAGATGCAAAAGTCCTCAACAAAATATTAGCAAACCAACAAGGCATTAAAAGGGTCATACACCATGATTAAGTGGAATTTATCCCAGGGATGCAAGGATTTTTCAATATCCACCAAAAAATCAGTGTGTTACACCTACAGATAGCCAACAGCCACATAAAAAAACAGATGTTCATCTCAATAGATGCAGAAAAAGCTTTTGACAAAATACAACCTCCATTTATGAGAAAAACTCTCCAGAAAGGGGGCATAGAGGGAACATACCTCAACATAATAGAGCTCATATTAGCACAAACCCACAGCTAACATCATACTTCATGGTGAAAAGCTGAAAGCACTTCCTCTAAGATCAGGAACAAGACAAACATGTCCTTGCTCACAACTTTTATTCCACATAGTATTAGAAGTCCTTGCCGCAGCAATCAGGCAAGAAAAAGAAATCAAATCAATCCAACTTGGATAGGAAGAAGTAAAATAGTCACTGTTTGCAGATGACATGATACTATGCATAGAAAATCCTAAAGACACCGCCAAAAACTAGGAGAGCTCATCAATGTATTTCATAAGGTTTCTGGATGCAAAATTAATATACAGAAATCAGTTGCATTTCTATAGACTAACAGTGAACTATCAGAAGGAAAAATTAAGAAAACTATCTCATTTTACCACTACATGTAAAAGAATACTCCCTAGGAATAAATCTAACTGAGGAGGTGAAAGACCTGTACACAAACAGATGGAAACATACACTGTTTCCATAGATTGGAGGAATTACTATTGTTAAAATGACCATACTATCCAAGGCAATCTACAGATTCAATGTAATCCCTATCAAAATACCAATGGCATTTTTCACAAAACTAGAAAAAATAATTCTAAAGTTTGTATGGAAACAAAAAAGACTGCGAATAGCCAAAGCAGTGCTGAGGAAGAAGAACAGAGAGAGGCATCACACTTCCTGACTGTAGACTATACCACAAATCTGCAGTAATCAAAATAGTATGATACAGGAACAAAAACAGACACATAGATCACTGGAAGAGAATAAAGAGCCCAGAAATAAACTCATGCACTTATGGTCAATTAATCTACAACAAAAGAGGCAAGAATATACAATGGAGAAAAAAACAGTCTTTTCAATAAGTGGTGCTGGGAAAACAGGACAGCTACATGTAAAAGACTGAAATTAGAACATTTTCTCACACAATATAGAAAAATAAACTCACAATGGATTAAAGACTTCATGTAAGGCAGGAGAGCATAATACTCCTAGAAGAAAATATAGGCAGAAAACTCTTTGTCGTAAATCATAGCAATGTTTTTTTGTTTTGTTTTGTTTTGTTTTTTTTCATCTGTCTCCTTGGGCAAAGAAAACAAAAGAAAAAAATAAACAAATGGTCCCTAATTAAAGTTAAAAGCTTTTGCCCACCAAAGGAAACCATAAACAAATGTAAAGTGAACCTACTGAATGGGAGAAAATAGTTGCAAATTATATGGCTGATAAAGGGTTAACATCCAAAATATATAAATAGCTCATACAACTCAATATCAAAAAACAACCCGATTAAAAAAAAAAATGGGTAAAAGAACTGGATAGACATTTTTCCCCAAGAAGACCTGCAGATGGCCAACAGGCACATGAAAAGATACTCAACATCACTGATTATCAGAGAAATGCAAATCAAAACCACAATGAGATGTCACTTCACACCTATCAGAATGGCTATCATCAAAAAGGCCACAAGTAACAAATGTGGTTAAAAAGGAACCCTTGTACACCTGTTAGAGGGAATGTAAATTGATGTAACCACTGTAGAAAACAGTATGGCAGTTCCTCAAAAAATTAAAAATAGAACTAACATATGATGCAGCAATTATACTCCTGGGTATATATTTGAAAAAAATGAAAATACTAATTGGAAACATACATGCACCCCAGTGTTCATAGCAGCATTATTTACAATAACCAAGGTATGGAAGCTACCTAAATACCCATCAACATATGAATGGATAAAGATGTGATACACACACGCACACACACACACACACACACACACACACACACACACACAATGGAATACTACTCAGCCATAAAAAGTAATGAAATTTTGCCATTTGCAACAGGATGGATAAACTTGGAGGCTCTGTTATGCTAAGTGAAATAAGTCACCGGGAGAAAGACAAATATGTATGATACCATTTATATGTGGTATCTAAAAAATAAAGGAAACTAGGAATATAAAAAAAATGTAACAGACTCAGAGATATAGAGAATAAAGTAGTGGTTACCATTGGGAAAAGGGAATAGGGAGCGGCACAATAGAGGTAGGGATTCAGAGGTATCCACCATTATGTATAAAGCAAATAAGCTACAAGGATATATTGCACAACACAGGGAATATAGCCAATATTTTATAACAACTATAAGTGAAGTATAACCTTTAAAAATCGTGAGTCACTGTTATGTACATCTGTACCTTATATAATATTGTACATCAACTACACTTCAATAATATATTTTTTTAAATGTAAACATGTTTCATCAGTAAAATCCTGTGTAACCCCTTGTGATATTATTGTAGTCTGTCTTATTTCTTCTTGTGTAATCAACCACAAAATAAATTATTTTACATTAAATATCCAATTGTTGTTTAAAGAAATTAAGGAAAGGAAAAACATATTTCATATTTACTATTTCCAAACTCTACATTTCTTCTCCTTCTCACAGGTTGGTTTTTCTGATATTTCTGTTTAACCTGTAGTAATTCATTTGAATTCAGTTTTTGTTCATCTGAAAGTATCTTTATTTTATCTCTGTTTTTAAATATTGTATTTGGAAACAGGAATAGGAATAATACAAAGAACAGCTATATTCTCTCTACTCAGATTTATTAATACTATTTCCCTTTGTTACTTGTGCTGTCTCCATGTGAAAGTAAGTTGTAAATCGCATTTGTAGCTTTTTTTCAGTGTGCATTTACATAGAATAAGATCATATATATCCACAATCAAGTTATCCATCTAAGTAAAAATAACATCATTGAAATACTTTTTATCAAGTTTACAATCAAGTTCACTTGATTGCATTGTGGTTGGATGATGTGAGCTAAGTGATACTGTGTTTTATATTCCGATGTTTTATGGCCTAATATGAGTCAATTTATATAAAACTTTCAGGTATACTTTAAAAATATCCCTCTCATTTTTTATATAAGCTTGTATATATGCATATTATATCAAAGCTTGCTTGAGTTTTTAAAACCTTTAATATTTTTGCTGTAAATTTGCTGCTTGTTGTAAATTTGTCAGCTTGAGCCATTAACGATTATGAGAACTATGTAAAAATCTCTCACTATGATTGTAATTTTCTATATCTAAATTTGTTAAATTATATATGTGTGTGTGTATATATATATATATATATGTATATATATAGTTGCTCTACCATTAATTATAAGTAAGCTTAGAAATACGTGTACACACAAAATTAGAAATGTTTCAGTGAAAAATGTTGTGATTTTTTTCCCTTGAATGAAGACATGTTCTTGAAATTGTTCACTATGTAGTGCTCAGAGCTCTGTGTTTAGAAAGTACATGTTTTTCTCCAGGATATACAGTCATGTTGTCTTATGGGAATGAAGACAAAAGATGGCAACACAGTTGAGCAGGCAAAAAAGACTTAGGAGTTTAGTTAGAGATTTGAGTCCTGGTTCTTACCCTTATTAGTTATGCAGTCTTGGAACCTTAACTTTTGATCCTAAATAACTACATGCATAAAGAAGAAGATACTCATCACCATCACATTTTAATATGTAATGTCCCTAGGCTTAAATCTAGAACTTACTAAGCATGTGATAAGTCTTAATTCTGCTTTTGTCCTTTCACTTGAGCACTGCATTATTTTAACATTTTTATACCCATTGAAACGTGGTAGTTTAGTCATTTTTATTAGTGATTAAAAAACAAAATTTGCCTTTCAGTATGATTATATGGGCTCTGAAGTGGCACTTGCATCTGAGAAAGTTGTCCGTATCTTTAGTCTCATCAACACTGTATTTATGTTTCATATTTAAATAAGAAACATTCATATTAATACAGTAGCATTGTTTGAATAAATAGCATATGCACTTTTATAAACTATATAGTCCTACCAACTAGTTTCTTCCACCGATGGATTTCATCTCTAAAAATTAGTAAATTGAATATATTAACATTACATAGAGAGATATAGTGTTACATTTATGATTACCTAAAACCATATATCATGTATCTTCTGTTTTCAGATGTATTCTCAGCTTAAAGTGTTGGTTACATTAACTTCTCTGGAGCTCTGGTCAGATCAAAATAAGATTTCAACTAATGGGGATGCTAATGAAGTTCTACAAAGATTTGTGTCATGGAGAGAAAAATTTTTACTTCAAAGGTCCCATGATATGCCATACTTATTAATGTAAGTGATTTATTTTCATTGGTATAGAGTTTATCAAATTACTTGTAAGTTAACCATGAAAATTATATACAAAATTTATTATTTATGATGACAAGACATCTCAAAAATAGATTATGTGGGTACTGTTGGCAAAATGCAAGCTATAAAAATCTAATAAAATGTAAGACACGAAAGCATTGTAGGCCATTATCCTCAGAGTGGGCTGCTTACCTATGGAAATTTAAAGAACTGATAATATGTAAAGCCTCGGGAAAACATAGGGCCTCTCTGATTTTAAAGATTTTCTCAGAGGTAGATAATTGAAACCAGCATTTTAACATTAAATAAAGCATACATTAGTTAACAGAATGCAATAATTGCATGTAAAGCTGGTTACACTGGAAAACATAAGTATGGTAATGTGGTGACCTAATGGTATTTCTATCCTGACCTAAAGTGTAGCTGTTTAACTGCTTGCACTGTAACTGTCACGAGTCTTTATATAGATTTTTATTTTACTAGTTTGATTATTTTCGATGGAAAAAACAGAAACACGATTCTGAAGATCTTAAGCAATATGGAATATATTTATGAATCTCTGGGTGTCTCTGTGGAATTTAAGGTCAGGCTTGGGGGTGGAGGAGCAGCATTAACTAAGGACTGAAATGTGTGAGGACAGAATACATCCCATCTCTCTTTTTCCTAGTGACTGTGCTGCATATTGTCTTTCTCATTCTGTCCAATCCAACACTTTTCACGCAGTCTAAGGTTTTACAACCTGCAAATCATGGCAGTAATCTACCCTGACTTTTATGTCTTTGCATTATATCCATCCAGTGTTGACAACAGTGGTGATTAATTTCTGGAAGGATTAGGCACTGCTGGATTTTAAGCTGTGTATCATACGATGCTAAAGTTGCCTTTAGAACTTAATTTTGTAGGCACTGTGGGAGATTACCCAAATACAACATGATTGAAAGCATTAGACATGATACATAATATTCACGTCTAAAAGAAAGCAGCAGCATTATTGAGGAATCCAATTCTTAAAAGATCATTAAGTTTTTAAAAATTTAAAGTGCGTTTATCCACAAGAAAAATTTTATTATTTAGTTATAGGGACCATCCTAATTATGTGGGAGCAACATATCATGGAATGGCATGCGATCCAAAGTTTGCTGCAGGAATTGCTCTGGTATGCATTTTATTCCCATCTCTCCAGTAACTATATCACAGTTTGAAATTTAATATCCACTTCAAGGAACAGAAGTACATATAGTATATCTACCATTTTATTAAATTAATATTTTTTATAGTGCTTTATTTTTTTATTTTTAATTTTTTTGCGGTACACAGGTCTCTCACTGTTGTGGCCTCTCCCATTGCGGAGCACAGGCTCCAGACGCGCAGGCTCAGTGGCCATGGCTCACGGGCCCAGCCGCTCCGCGGCATGTGGGATCTTCCCGGACCGGGGCACGAACCCGTGTCCCCTGCATCGGCAGGCGGACTCTCAACCACTGCGCCACCAGGGAAACCCTATAGTGCTTTATTTTTTACTTTAATCCTCAAGTGTTATCATTTTTAAACGTTTTCTTTATTGTGGTAAAATACATATCCCATAAAATTGACCATCTTAACAATTATAAGTGCACTGTGCAGTAGTGTTGTCTATTTACATTGTTGTGAAACAGATGTTTAGAACTTTCACCTTGCTTAAATGAACGTCTGTACCCTTAGACCAACGAGGCCCCATATTCCACACCTCTACCCTGTGGCAAGCACCATTCTACTGCCTGCTTCTGTGAGTATGATATTTTTAGATCCCACATATAAGGTGGATCATACAATATTTGTCTCTCTGTGTCTGGCTTATTTCTCTTAAAATAATACACCCAGGTTCATCCATATTTTTGAAATGGTGGGATTTCATTCTATGTATTGCTGAATGATATTTCATATTTATATACATATATTTATATGAATTATATATATAAATCCTATCATAGTATACATTTATCCATATATAGAAACATTCTCTTTATGCATTCATATGTCAATGACCGCTTAGTCTGGTTCCATATCTTGGCTATTATGAATAATGCTGCACTTTACATGGGAGATGGGAGTGCAGATATCCCTCTGAGATAGAGTTCAGTTACTTTGTACATTTACCCAGAAGTGGGTTTGCTGGATCATATGGTATTTCTGTTTTAATATTATGAGGAATCATTATACTGATGTCCATAGTGGTTGCACCATTTTATAATCCCACCAGCATTTCACAGAATATATTTTATTCATTACATCCTCACTAACAGTTGTTTTTTTTTGTTGTTGTTAGCTATCGTAATAGGTATGAGGTGATATCACATTGTGGTTTTGACTGTATTTTTTTTTTTTTTTTTTGTGGTATGCGGGCCTCTCCCATTGCAGAGCACAGGCTCCGGACGCGCAGGCTCAGTGGCCATGGCTCATGGGCCCAGCCGCTCCGTGGCACGTGGGATCCTCCCACACCAGGGCACAAACCCATGTCCCCTGCATCGGCAAGCAGACTCCCAATCACTGCGCCACCAGGGAAGCCCCTTGACTGTATTTTTATGATCACTAGTGATACTGAGCATCTATTCATATGCTTTTTGGTGTTTTGTATATCATCTCTGGAGAAATATTTATTCAAGACCTTAGCCCATTTTTTAATTGGATTATTTGATTTTCTTGTTGTTGAGCTATAGGAGTTCCTTTTTTTTTTGTAACTTTGCATTGCCTTCATCCAGTTCCCCCTCCTCTCAACCCCCGCTCCCAGTACCCACAAATCTAGTCTCTTTTGTATGAGTTTATTTGTTTGTTTTGAATTATAATTGACCTACAACACTATGTTAGTTTCCTTAACACAACATAGTAATTCGATATTTCTATACACTTCAAAATGATCACCACAATAACTCTAGAAATGACATGTTAGCATACAAAGATATTACATAGTTATTGACTGTATTCCCCAAACTACATTTTGTGCCCATGACTCATTTATTTTGCAGTTGGAAGTTGTATCTCTTAATCTATTTCACCTTTTTCTTTCCTTACCCAAACCCCTCCACTCTGGCTGCCACCTGTTTGTCCTCTGTATCTGTAACTCTGTTTCAGCAATTTTTTTAATAATAATTCTTTTCTTAAAAAATATTTACTTATTAGGTTGCAGCAGGCAGGCTCCTTAGTTGTAGCCCCCGGGGTCCTTAGTTGCAGCTTGTCAGCTCCTTAGTTGCGGCACACAGGCTCCTTAGTTGCGGCATTCGAACTCTTAGTTGCAGCATGCATGTGATATCTAGTTCCCTGACCAGAGATTGAACCGGGCGCCTTGCATTGGGAGCCCAGGGTCTTATCCACTGTGCCACCAGGGAAGTCCCTGTTTCTGCTTTGTTATGCTTTTTCATTTGTTTTTAGATTCCACATATAAGTTAAATTGTACAGTATTTGTGTTTCTCTGTCTGACATGTTATACTTACTGTTATATGCTCTAGGTCCATCCATGTTGTCTCAAATGGCAAGATGTCCTTTATTATGGCTGTGTAGTATTCCAGTGTGTGTGTGTGTTTGTGTGTGTGTGTGTGTGTATACATATATTTATTCTTTATCCATTCTTTTATTGATGGACACTTAGGTTGCTTCCATACCTTGACTATCATAAATAATGCTGCAATGAACATAGGGGTGCATATATTTTTTCCTTTAGTGCTTTTGTTTTCTTATGGTGAATACCAAGGAGTGGAATTGTTGAATCATATGGTAATTTTATTTTTAATTTTTTGAGGAATCTCTGTACTGTTTTCCATAGTGGCAGCATGAACTGACATTCCCACAAGGAGTGCACAAGAATTCCCTTTTCTCCACATCCTCAACAATAGTTGTGGGTTGTTTTTATTTGATAATGGCAGTTCTCTCACGTGTGAGATGATATCTCATTCCGGTTTTGATTTGCATTTCCCTGATGATTAGTGATGTTTAGGAATGTTTTCATGTGCCTGTTGGCCATATGTATGTCTTCTCTGGAAAAATGTCTATTCAGATCCTCTGCTCATATTTTAATTGGGTTGGCTTTTTCAGTGTTGAGTTGTGTGTGTTCTTTGTGTAATTTTAATATTAACCCCTAATCAGCTATATCATTTGCAATCATCTCCTCCCATTCAGTAGGTGTCCTGTTAATTTGGTTAATAGTTTTCTTTACTCTGCAGAAGCTTTTTAAGTGTGATGTAGTCTAATTTGTTTATTTTTCCCTTTTGTTTTTCTTGTCAAAGGAGACAGATACAAAAAGTTACTAAGATGTCAAAGAGCTTATTGCCTGTGTGTTCTTCCAGAAGTTTTGTGTTTTCAGGTGTTACATTCAAGTCTTTAAACTGTTTTGAATTTATTTTTGTGCAGGATATAAGAGAGTAGTCCAGTTTGATTCGTTTGCATGTAGCCGTCCAGTTTTCCCAACATTATTTCTTGAAGATGCTGTCTTTTCCCTATGATATATTCTTGCCTCCTTTACCAGAGATTAATTGCCCATATAATTGTGGGTTCATTTCTGAGCTCTCCTATTCTATGCCAGTGAACTATGGGTCTGTTTTTGTCCCAGTACCATACTGTTTTTGATTACTTTAGCTTTGTAGTAAAGTTTAAAATCAGGCAGTGTGGTACCTCTAACTTTCTTCTTTCTTAAGATTGTTTTGGCTATTCAGGCTCTTGTGTTTCCATAATCATTTTGGAATTGTTTACTCTGGTTCTGTAAAAAATGCCATTGGTATTTTGATAGGAATTGCAGTGCATCTGTACTGTCTTGTGCTATATGGTTATTTTAACAATATTCATTCTTCAAATCTTTAAATACAGTATATAATTTCATCTATTTGAGCTGTATTCAGTTTCTTTCATCAGTGTCACGGTTTTCCAAGGATAGGTCTTTTTTCTCCTTAGCTAGATTTATTCATAGATATTTTAATCTTTGTGATGTGATTGTAAATGGGATGTTTTTCTTAATTTCTCTTTCAGATAGTTTGTTGTTAGTTTATAGAAATGCAACATAGTTCTGTAAATTAATTTTTATCTGGCAACTTAAGCATGTTCATTGGTAACCTCTAGTAATTTTGGGGGTCTGTCTTCAGGATTCTGTCTATATAGTATCATGTCATCTGCAAACAGTGTGACCATTTTACTTCTTCTCTTCAAAAATGGATTTTTAAATTTCTTTTTCTTGTCTGATTGCTGTGGGAAGGACTTTCAATACTATGTTGAGTAAACGTAGTAAGAGTGGGCATCCTTATCCCATTCCTGATCTTAAAGGAAATACTTCCAGATTTTCACAACTGAGCTGTGGGCATGTCATATATGGCCTTTATTATGTTGAGGTATGGTCCCTGTATACCCACTTTGTGGTGAGTTTTTATCATAAATGGATGTTGAATTTTGTCAAAGGCTTTTTCTGCCTCTGTTGAGAGGATTGTATCATTTTTCTTTTTGAAATTTTTAAAGTGGTGTATCACATGGATTGATGTGTGGATACTGAACCATCCTTTCACCCCTGGGATAAATCCTACTTGATCATGGTGTATGATTTTTTTAATGCATTGTTGAATTCAGTTTGCTAATCTTTGATAATATAGGAGTTCTTATACTTTGAATATTAACCCCTTATCAGATGAATGATTGGCAAATATTTTCTTCCCTTCTGTAGACTGCCTTTACATTCTGTTGATTGTGCCTTTTGAAGAACAAAGGTTTAAGTTTGGCTTAGTCCTGTTTGTCTATTTCTGCCCCTGAGGTCAGTGATTTTTGCATCATATCCACAAAATCTTCATCAAACCCAATATTGTGAAGTTTTTCCCCATGTTTTCCTCCAGGAGTTTCACAGTTTGCTGTCTTACATTTAGATCTTTATACCATTTTGAGTTAATTTTTGTATATGGTGTAATATAAGGGTCCTACTCTTTCTTTTGTATGTGGATACTTAATTTTCCCATCACCATTTCTTGAAGAGACAGTCTTTTCTCCATTGAGTATTCTTGTTGAAGAAACTGTCCTTTTCCCCATTTTGTGGTCTTGGCACCCTTGTCATAGGTCATTTGACCATATACATGATGTTTTATTTATAGGCTCTCTATTGTATTCAATTTATATATCTTTATGCCAATACCACACTCTTATGATTACTAGAGCTTTGTAATATGTTTTAAAATCAGGAAATCTGAGTCTTCCAACTTTGTTCTTCTTTTTCAAAAAATTTATGTATATTCACGTCCCTTGAGATTCCATATGAATTTTGAGATTATTTGTTTCTATTCTTGCCCCCCAAATGCTATTGGGATTGTGTAGGGATTTCATTGAATCTACAGATTGCTTTGGGTGGTAATGACATCTTAACAATGTTAAGCCTTTCAGTCCATGATCATGGAATGTCTTTCCACTTATTTGTGTCTTCTGTACTTACTTTCAGCCATGTTTTGCAGTGTCTATGTGCAGGTATTTCATCTCATTAGATAGGTTCAATCCTAAGTGTTTTGCTCTTTTAATGTTATTGTAGCTGAAATCATTTTGTTATATTTTTTCAGATTATTCATTATTAATGTATAGAAACAATCAATTGTGCTGATTTTGTATCCTGCAACTTTGCTGAATTCATTTATTAGTTCTCACAGTTTCTTTTATGTGGAATATTTGTGGATTTCTACATATGGGACCATATCATCTGCAAATGGAAATAATTTTACTTTCTTCTTTTCAAGATAGAAGCCTTTCATTTATTTTATTGCTTAATTGCTCTGGTTTGATCTTCCTATACTATATTAAACAGATGTGGCAAGAGTGAGTACCCTACCTTGCTCATAATATTAGAAAAAAAACATTCAGGACTTCACCATTGAGTGTAATGTTAGTTATGTTCTTTTCTCCATGCTCTGTGTTATGTGGAAGTTGTTTTCTTTTTTTTTAATTAATTAATTAATTTATTTATTTTTGGCTGCATTGGGTCTTTGTTGCTGCATGCAGGCTTCTCTAGTTGCAGCGAGCAGGGGTTACACTTCATTGTGGTTTGCGGGCTTCTCGTTGCAGTGGCTTCTTTTGTTGTGGAGTATGGGCTCTAGGTGCATGGGCTTCAGCAGTTGTGACACACAGGCTCAGTAGTTGTGGCTCATGGGCTCCAGAGCGCAGGCTCAGTAGTTGTGGCAAATGGACTTATTTGTTCCGTGGCATGTGGAATCTTCCCAGACCAGGGCTTGATTCTTAACCACTGTGCCACCAGGGAAGTCCCAAGGTTGTTTTCTTACATTCCTAGTTTGTTGAGGATTTTTAATCATAAAAAGGGTATTGACTTGTGTATGCTTTTTTGTTTTTTATTTTAGTCATGTGAGCCTTATCTCTTATTTTCTCAGTTAATCTAGCTAAGAGTTTGCCAATTATGCTGATGTTTTCAAAGAATTAACTTTTTGTTACGTTTTTTTTTCTCTTCTCTAATTCTATTTATCCCTGCTTTGAACTTTATTATTTCTTTCTTTCTGTCTGAGTTTCTATCTTTCTGAGTTCAGTTTGTTCCTATTTTTCTAGTTCTCTGATGTGTAAACTCATGTTTTTTCATTTGAGATATTTCTTCTTTTTTAATGTATTTGTTTACTGCCATAAACTTCCCTCTTAACAGAGCTTTTACTGGATCCCATAAGTTTGGATATATTGTATTTTCATTTTCTTTTTTCTCAGCATATTTTGTAACTTTGCTTTGTGATTTCTTCTTTGGAATCATTGGTGTTTAATGGTGTGTTGTTGGAGTCCCACAAATTTGCAGATTTTCAAGTTCTACTTTTCTTACTAATTTGTAGTTTCATTCCATCAGCATCAGAAAAATATGCTTTGTATAAATTCAGTATTTTAAAGTTGACAGACTTGTTCTGTAGCCTAACAAGTGGTCTACCTTAGAGACATTTCTGTGTGCACTTGAGAAGAACATGAGTTCTGCTGTTGTTGGATGGGATGTTCCACATGTCAGTTAAGACCAGTCAGTCTATCCTGTTGTCCATTATTTACATAATATCTTTTGTCAGATTGTTCTGTCCACTATTCAAAGTGAAGTATTAAAGTTTATTATGTTGCTGTCCATTTAGCCTTTCAATTTGGTCAAGAGGTGCTTCGTATATTTAGTGCTGTAATGTTTGGTGCATAAATATTAAATGATGTATCTTCTTGGTGAAGTGACCCTTTTATCATTATGAAATGTTCTTCCTGGTCTCTTTTAACAGTCTTGAATTTAAAGTATATTTTGTTTGATATTAGTATAGCCATGCCCAGCCCTCTTTTGGTTACTATTTGCATGGAATATCTTTTTCATCCATAACCTTTCAACCTGTGTAAGTCTTCAGATCTAAAGTGACATAGTTGAATCCTGTTTTTTAATCTATTTAGCCTATACATGTCTTTTAATTGAGGAGTTTAATTCATTTACATTTAAATTAATTACTAATAGGAAGAGCTTTTGCCGTTTTGTTAATTTTTTTCTTTATATCCTGTAGCTTTTTGTCCCTTTCATCTTCTCTTTCTGCCTTACTTTGTGTTACATTGATTTTTTAAATTGTGAAATGCATTGGTTCCCTTGTCTTTTCCTTTTGTGTATATTGTAGATATTTTGGTTATGGTTAGTTATGCAATTACTAAGAATATCTCAATTTTATAATTTTAAACTGAAAAACTGATAACAACTTCACTTCAATTACATACATATACTCTATTCCTTTACAGTTCTATCCTTCTCTTTATGTTATTGCATAGATATTAGTTCTGCCATTTAAATTTTATACAGGAGTTAAAAGTGCATATGTGCACCAAAATTATGAAGATATAAGCTAGTATGTTTATCCATGTACTGACCTTCATTAGAGGATTTTATAGTTTTCTTTTGGCCTTATGTTGCTATCGAGCATCCTTCCTTTTAACCTTGAAGACCACCCTTTCTCATTTCTTATACATCAGGTCAGTTGGTAATAAACCCCCACAGCTTTCCTGGAAAAGTCTTCATTATTTTTTGAAGGACAGTTTTACTGGATACAGTATTGTTGATTGACAGATTCTTTCTTTCAGCACTTTGAATGTATTTTTCCCAATACCTCTGGGCTGTAATGTTTCAGCTAAGAAATCCGATAATAACCTTGAGACCTCCCTGATAACTGACAATTCATTTTCTCTTGTTGATTTCAAGATTCATCCCTTTGTCTTTGACTTATAGTGGTTTTACTACATTACGTTTCTCCGTAGGTCTCTTGATTTTCCTAGTTAGGGGTCATTGAGTTTCTTGAATCTGCATGTCCTCAGATTTATAAAGTTTGTGTCAGTGATTTCCTCAAATAAGCCCTCTGTCCCTTTCTTTTCTCTCTTCTCTTTCTGAGGCACCCATAATGCATGTATTGCTCTATTTGTTAGAGTCCATAAGCTCGTCTCTTTTTCTACATTTTGTTTTTGGTTTTTGCTCCCATGAAAAAGTGATTTCAAATGACCTGTCTTCACTTCTGATTTTTCTTCTGCCTGACCAAGTCTACTTTTGAAGACCTCCAGTAAATGTTTGTTTATTGATTTTACTTTACCACAGAATTTCTTTTTATAATATTTTATATCTCTCTATTGATATTTATATCTGGAATTTTTCAGATATTTAGGGCTGGATAATCATGTAAAAATCAATTAATTTAATTGATCCTATCAATAAGCTAAAATGGAAAATATTTGATTATATCGATAGATGCAGAAAACACATTTGACAATTCCAACACAATTTATGATTAAACTCACCAAAGTGGCAATAGAAGCAACTTCCTCAACTTCAGAAAGACTGTCTACAAAAACAATACAGCTTACATCAAACTTAATGTTTAGAAATGAAATGCTTCCTACTAAGATTCGGAACAAGGCAAGAATGTAACCTACCATTCTTATTCAGCTTTGTACTTGCATGCAGAACTAATGATACCAAATATTGTGAGGATTTGCAGCAACAGGTAGTCGCATTCATGTTGATGGGAATACAAAATGGTACAGCCACTGTGATAGACAATTTGGCAATTTATTATAAACTTCAATATTGCCTTACCATATGATCCAGCAGCTGTCCTCTATACCATTTACAAAAATTAGTTGGAAACTTACATCCACAGACTCCTCAGACATGATTATGTATAGCGACTTTATTTATAATTGCCAAAAATTGAAATCACACAAGATGTCTGTTAATCGGTGAATGGATAGAGAAACTGGAGTTAATCCATAAAACGGAATATTATTCAGTATTTTAAAAATTAGCCATCATGCAATTAAAAGATGTGGAGGAATTTTAAAAGTAAAGTGGTTAGTGAAAGAAGCCAATTTTAAAGGGCCACACAAAGTATTATTCCAACTCTATGACATTCTGGAAAAGGCAAAACTATGGAGATAGTTAAAAACATCATTGATTACCAACCAGGGCTTTGTGTGTATCACTTATATCAGAAGTATCACTACTTCTGAAGTTTTAGTTTTTTAATACAAGTATTCTGCCTTTAGAAAAAAAATGTTTGATTTTCTCTCCTAAAACTATTTTTGACATCAAAACTGATTGTCAGTTAAACCCTTAAGAATCTGTGTATTTTTCAGTGTTAACATTAAAAGTGATATAGTTACTGAAACAATGATTAATCTTCTCGAAATATTTTTTTAAGTTTATTAGAATTAAACCAGTAATGTGTCATGAAAACATATGATTAATCTTATTTTGTTATTTGTCAATGCCATTTGGGTTGAAAGTACTATTACTCAAAAAGAATAACAAAATTTAACTTTGTAAAATGCTCTTAAGAAAATCTTAAGATCTTTGGTATACTAGTTTATTAAATTAGTATTTGCATTTAGGTAATATGGCCACAATTACATGAAAAGACCAAGGGTTGAAAAAATAACTTAAGCAACCATTCTGTTTTTCATTTCTATTTAGTATCCAAAGATGATAACCTTAGAGGCATTTTCAGTTGTTTTGGCACAGTTGCTTGGAATTAACCTGGGATTAACATATGATAATGACATCTACAGTTGTTACTGTCCAGGAACTACATGCATAATGAATCCTGAAGCAATGTAAGATGTTTTTTTTATCAAATCTTTGTCTTCTTTTGGGAGGTGTTTCTTACATTTCTTGATGAATAATTTCTCTCAGTATAACTTGAATAAGAATATTTTTATTAAATACATACAAGTTATTTTAAAGCTTATTAAGGGGAATGAGTATTGGATATTGTAGCAAATGTGCTTCATAGTTCTATATTCAGTGCTATAGTATCGAGTCATTGATGATGACTTTGTGTGGAGTGCTAGAACCTTGAGGTGAAATTCATTCATTCTATCAAAAAAATTTTAAAGTATGTACTGTGTCACAAGTATTGTGTTTGTCATAAAAATGATTAGCGAGATAGAAAAAAGCTATATACCTTATATTAGTCCATCAGGGCAGAAACTTAAACAGTTGAAATAAGAATAAACAAGATTTAAACTGCTTATGATAAGTGCCAGGAGGGAAATAAATAGGGAATACATGGGGAGGAGAAACTTTCTGATAAAGTGGTCTAGGACGTTTTCTATGAGGCAAAACTTATGTTAGGACCTGAAAGAGAAGAAATAAATCTAGTCATGTGAAGAACTTGTTGAAAACTTTTCAGGGAAAGCAAGTGAAGTGATACTTGGATAGCAAAAAATTTTAAGAGCTCAAAAGACTGGAAAAAAGGGCTTGGGGGAGGGATAAAACAAAGAAACAAAAGAAATGGCTGAAACTATAAGGAAGAATGTTAAAGGCATAGACATTTAAAAAAACAAAAAAGGAAAGTAAAATACAAAGAGGCCAAGGAACCATGAGTCAGAGGAAGAAGTCCAGGAGGTAACAGGAAATGTAGGAAAGAGCCTGAGCAAGCAATCATGATGTGGAAATTGGGATTTTATGATAAATTTTAAAAAACACATTTTAATTGATTTATGCAGTATGGATAATATAATATATTTTGTAACATGAATGTTAAATATATCAGAAAGAACAGCAATATAGTAATATTGTTACTGAATTAAGTCCTATAGACCCTAGGCTCTCTGCCTGGGCAGGGGAGAGTTCTTTTTTTGTTTTATTCAAGAAACAGAGTAACGAAACCGAAGCTGAGATCCATGGACACAGCACGAGCTCTCCTCAGTGGGCAAGGAATGGAGAAGCAGGAACTCAGTTCACAGATCAACTTCTCACCCAGGTGGTGAGAGGGATTTACTTTTAAAGAGTAAGGACAAAGGCTGGAAGGGTGAGGCTGATGCGGAGGCATATGCATTAGTCTACAAGGGCAGAGGCAGGGCTATTTTGAGGGAGTGGGGAGCCCCCTTTTATTAATCCTTTTTGTTCCTTAGTGGCCATTTATAGGCACTGATAGGTGTGTCATTTAATAAACTAATATAGTAAAATCAGTGTATAATGAGACTCAGGGTCTGTTGGAGGTCAGATTCCTCGCCATCTTGGTCCCAGCTGGTTCCATCTGTTTTGTTTGTTTGTAGCTTCCTTTCTTATCTCTGGACCCTTTGCCTTAAAGATTTATGTTAACTCCTGATAAATGTGCATGTTGGCAGGTTTTGAGCAGAGACCTGGAGCACTTTGGCAACAGTATTTGGTAAATAGTGATTCTCATAATAATCTACAGCAGTTTCATAAGACTGAGAGGAAGAGAGATGTCAAGAATTATTTATAGAGGTTCTGGTTCAAGATGGTGAGTTAGGAAGAACTTGAACTTCTGTCCACTCTCAGACAAGCCAACTCTATGGCTACGCATGGAACAATTTCCTCAGAAAAAACCAGAAAGCATGCTCAAGACACCTACACACACACACACACACACACACACACACACACAAAAGACACCTACACAGAGGGCAAACGAGAAGAAACAACATCGAAGAGGGTAGGAAAGGCTAAGAACAAATCTCACCATAATTCCTACCCCCAGCAAGGTGACCCACAATTGGGAGGGAACTCAAACCTAGAGATTCTCTCTGAGGGGTGAAGGATTTGAACGCTTATTGGACACCCTAACCGGTAAGACCTGCAACTGAGAGATGAACCCCCAAACATCTAGCTGTGAAAGACAATTGGACTTGCACATGTGAGCCAAATAAGGCTATAGTGAACCAAGAAAGAGATCTTAAAACTTTTGAACTCACTTGCCACCTCTGTGGCCTATTGAGAGGCACCCAGTCTTTATGCCAAAGAGGCTTATTTTCTCATATTAACGTGTTGGCTGGAAGGTCAGGCCTCTAATTGAACACACATCTAGAAGCCTGCTAAGGTACTCTGTGGGGATGGAGGCTGGTGGATGCCACCTTTGTGTTCTCCCTCTACCTCGCTACAGCTTGCTGGATTCTCCTGGAAAGGAGCTTGCACCGTCCCCTGGCACCCCAGTTTTTGCGGTTGCCACCCACAGCTTGCCACCTCTAGATCACTGGGCTCTGGTGGCCAGCTGGGTTTAAGCTCACAGGTCCCACAAAACTGTAAACAATGGAAAAAGTTTTCTTAAACAGCTACGACCCCCAGGTCGCAGCGAGAGGCCACAGTCCTAGGAACCCAATCTTTCTGTGAAAGAGGCCTATTAGCTTATCTTCATAGCTGTGGCCTGAGGGGCAGGCTTCTAATGAAACCCATGTCTAAAGTCACACTGTAATCTTTTTCAGAGGCCTTGGAGGATGGGAACTATCTTCAAGGCCTCCATCTGCCATGTTCCAGAGAACCAGTATCTCCAGGAGGGGAGTTTGTACAGGCTTCTGCTGCTTTAGTTTCTGTGGCTGCTGCCCAGGAGACACCCCCTGATGGCCCAGCTCTGGTGCCCAGAGGGACTTGCGTTCCTGGGTCCCCTGTGACTGTAACAGTAACGATTGGAGAGGTAGTTCATGGCGAGCTGTCACGCCAGGGCACTGCACGGGTAGCAGACTGAAACACACCCCAGATTTTCTGTGAAAGTGGCCCATTTACTTGTCCAGGAGCTTCTGCCTGAAGGGCATGCTGACTGTTTGGCTCACATCTTGGGGCCAACGGTGATTCTCTCAACAAGCAGAGGCCAGTGGGCATAACTGTTCACCCTCTCCCTTCCTTGCTCCAGCTCCTCAACGTCTCTCAGAAAGGACCTTACAACCTTGTCTGGCGCCCTGAATTTTGTTGCTGCTGCCGGGGAACATGTGTAGACCACCTGGCTCGGTGGCCAGCAGGACTTATGCGTGTGGGTACCACAGGACGGTAACCCACAGAGAAAGTGTTTCAGCTGGTTGCCACCTGCATGGCACAGCAAACAGACCCTAGAACCAGAATTGCAGTCTTTCTGTGAAAGAAGTCTTTTAGCTTACCTTCATAACTGCTGCATGAGAATCAGGTTTCTAGTTAAACACAAATCCAACAACTGACTGTGATCCTTTCCAGAGACCGCAGAAGGCGAGTGCTATCACTGGACTCTCTATCTGCTGTACCCTAGAGTGCCAGTGTCTTCCATAGAGGAGCTTCTACAGGTGCCTGGTGCACTATTTTTTGTGGCTGCTGCCTGGAGACACCTGTTGATCATGTAGCCCTAGTGGCAGGGGAGCTTGTGCTCCTGGGTTTCCTGGAGCTATAACAAACAGGCAGTTCTTGATAGCAAAAGACCCTGAATAGCCATAGCAATCTTGAGAAAGAAGAACAAAGTTGGAGACATCATATACCTGATTCCAGGGCTACGACAGACAAAAGCAAACAAGCCTGGAACATTTGTGTCAGAGTATAAGGAGGCGTTCAAAGAATTATGGAGATTTGTCACAGGGACACAAAGCAGTTTGAAAGGGGCTCCCCATAGGCAAATCTGGGACAATTTGAAAGTCATTTGTAATGTTTGTAATGGATTATAACCCACTGAGTGTAATAGGAAGATATGATTCCATATTCATGTAAATACATGAATGAATTGAAAATGTGATTAGAACTGAGATTTTACATAAAACTTCTCTTCAAATAATTATTAAGTGATAAGAAAGGAAAGAAATGTTAGAGTGAAGACTGGCAGACACACCTTAATCAACTGATCAAAGTGACTTTTACCAAAAATATAACAAGTTGAAATCATGTGCTGTCTGTTAGGATGCAATGGAGCAGACCGTCAGCAACACTTCTGTGATGAGGTTGCCAAGATGCATAACCTCAGTCTAACTATGGGGAAACATTTCATAAACCCAAATTGAGGGACATTTTACCAAATAATCAGCCTGTAATTATAAAACGTTTCACTGTCATGAAATTCAACAAAAATTGTAATCAACTAAGCTAAGGAGACATGAGAACTAAATGCAGTGGTTGATTTTGAACTGGATCCTTTTGCTATAAAGTGCCAATACTGTGATGAAGGGGAAATTTGAATGTGATGTGAGGATTAGATTTTAGCACCGTATCATTATTTCCTGATATTGAAGGTGTGATTTCAGAGAATTCATTACTGTGTAAGAGTTATACATTAAAATATTTAGAGTAATCAGGATCTCCCGTTGGCAACTTACTCAACCATTTCAGGAAACAAAATTTGGTTTTCGTACTTTTGTATCATTTCTCTAATCTCATAGAGATTGTTACAAATTTAAACAAAAGCCCATTAAACAGTGCACTTAGAAATATAAAAATATCAAAATAAAAAGAATCTAGGGTTTATACATTCTATATACTCAGTGTTGAGATATTTTAATTAATTAATTTTGTTACCAAAGTACAAATAATTCTGACTTTTAATTAACACAGTCCACCATTGTTTATTCCTTCATTTTTCCATATTATTCCTAGTATGTTTCATTTTCTTAAGTAGAGGATGTTAAGGTTACATGATTTAGAATATATTAAACAAAATAGTGCTTGGCACACAAAAAGCTCTGTTTAAGTATGTCTTACTATTTACTATTTTCATTATTATTGACAACACCATCATAATTATAATAATTGTATGATAATATATAATATAATAATATAATATAATTTAATAATACCCAATATAATAATTATTATATTTTATTATTATTTATATTATTATAATTATTAGATGTCTGTTATATTGAATTATAATAGAAATGAACTTATTCTTGCATTACTAATTGTATTAAAAATAAAGCAGTCTCCCGTTTTGGCTATTCTCTAAGTGAAGTAGTACAGAATTCATAGTACATTATTGAAGGAGTATTACTTTGATACTGATTTTATTCCTTTTAACTGAGGAATATAATTTAATTTCAGACGTTCCCGTGGTGTAAAGTTTTTCAGCAGTTGCAGCATGGATGAATTCAAACATACAGCTTCACAGCCTGAATTTGAATGTCTTCAGAATCGAACAGTTTCAAAAGTGGTTCCACAAGGAAGAGTTTCAGTTTGTGGCAATGGAGTTTTGGAACCGCCAGAGCAATGTGATTGTGGTGGGCCAGAGGTTGGTGAGAAACATTAATAGCTTATCTAAAGATTTGTTTCTGTGTTCCTCATGTAGTCTTATAAATATAGTTGTGATATAAATGGGAGAGCTTTTTTTTTTAATGTTGCACCATTTTATCAAATAGCTAAGATGGGGAGATACAAGGCATATGATAACTGGCTCATCCTGAATTTGAAACATTTGAAGAATTTAAGTTTGGGGTAAGTGCAGTGTGGTTAAAGAAGTAGATTTTCCTTGTTGTGTAAACATTACCCACCTTTCTGTATCATAAACATCAGTTCCAACAGTAGTATAATTATCACCTAAATCATCCCTGAATTCCTCCAAAGTGCCTGAATTGGATCACTGAGTTATTAAATGTATGCTGTTGTTTACCTCCTCGTCTCCTACTTCCAGTTCTTGCATGTATAGAGCCTCATTTATATTAACTTCGTTTCGCAGAATTGGGTTAATCACAATCCTTGGTTTGTTGTTATATTTAGCTTTTTGCTATTTGTCTTCTTGTTTTTCATTTGTGCTTGGTAAGATAGCTAATCATTGCATTTTGTTGTTGTTGCCTTCATATACTCGTGCGGTGATTATTTTAATGTTTCATATTTGCTTGCTGAGATGTAAGCTCTAATTGTTAGGAGCTAAAATCTGTATAATCTGATTGCATTATAATTTTTAAGTGAATGACTCAAATCTTCTGTATATTTTTACTAATTTTGTTTGCCTGAACTCTCAGCACTCGAGAAATAATATTGATATCTCCAACTATACGGTTGGATTTGCCTAATTCTCATTATCATTTACTCAATTCATATTTTATATATTTTGTATTTCTTTTATATGGTGTAAATTTATTTACAATTGTTGCACCTTCCTAGAAATTTAATACTTTACCTTCAAATACTGACTCTCTTTATTTCTAATGTTGATTTCTGTTTTAATGTCTATTTGGTCTGGTATATATCTGTATATCTGTATACATATTTTATGTCTATATCTATGCACACACTAGCTTCCTTAAATCAGTATTTCCCTGATATTTCTCTATTCTCATTTAGGTTTTCTTTACTATCAGGTTCAGTATTTACCTTAGGTTTTAATTTATTATTCAGTCTGTCCTTGATTTATAAGATTAACTCAAATATTATTGTGATTAATACTTTTACATATTTTTAAATTAACTAAAGTCCATAGTTTATTCAGATTTCCTTTGTTTTTACCTAATGGCATTTTTCTGTCCCAGGATCTTTTCCAGGATACCTCATTACATTTAATTTTCTTATGCTCCTCTAGATTGCATATTTTTATAATTTTAGTTGTCTCAAAATTTTTATATTTTCTATATTCAATTTGCCACATTTGTTCTTAACTGAATTTTTGTTGAATCTGTTTATTTTGTTTTCCTTTCTTCCAGTATTTCTTTTAGTGATTTAGTCTGTATGTACTGTTTATTTTCCTTTAGTGATTATCTTTGTATTTTTACCATAGATGTTTAATGGTAAACATCTATCTGGGCCACATTCTTCCCAGATCACAGTGTTTACAACCCAATTAACTTTCTTGTAAAATACTCTTGTAAAATATTTCATTTCTTTACATTAGAAAGTACTATGAAGAATTTATTCAGAAAATAGTTGCTTTATTTTACCTTCCATTCTTTTTTTTTTTTTTTTTTTTTCTTTTGCGGTACGCGGGCCTCTCACCGTTGCGGCCTCTCCCGTTACGGAGCACAGGCTCCGGACACGCAGGCCCAGCGGCCATGGCTCACGGGCCCAGCCGCTCCGCGGCACGTGGGATCCTCCCAGACCGGGGCATGAACCCATGTCCCCTGCATCGGCAGGCGGACTCCCAACCACTGCGCCACGAGGGAAGCCCTCCATTCCTTTTTATCAGTGTTTTTGTATGTCGAAGTTTCTTTCAGAAATAATCTCCCGTTTAATTATAATTTTCTTTAAAATATATTTTAGTACAGTTCTCTCTATAGTAAACTCTGCCCACTTTTGTTTAGCAGTAAATATTTATACCATTCCATTATTTCACTGTGATATATAATATATATGAAATATATACAGGAAATATGGATGAAGAGTGTAATACATAGATACTTAACAAGCACCTGAATACTTTGCACTAAGGTCAAAATAATCCTTACCTCTGCCAAAGAATTTCTTTGTGTGTCCACTCTCAATATGCCTCCTTTTCCCAATCATCATTTAGAATTTAAAGGTATCATTTCAGTACTTTCTTGTCATCATAGTTTTAGTTTTACCTCCTATTTTCCCATCTTTATACAATATAGTTTGATTAACTGTGTTCTACTATTATGTAATTGGCAATCATATGATTTGTGTCATTTGTAACTTGGTCTTTCACCCAGTATTGTACTTGGAACATCCATCAACTTTTGAATGTAGCTATATTCCAATTGTTTTCATTGCTTTTAGTATTGAGTTTATGAAAATTTCAGTTTATTTATGCATTATTTGTGAAATGAAAACTTAAGTTTATTTCAATTTATGACTGTAAAGACTCATTTATTTATGAATTTTCTTGCACATGTTTCCTGCTGCACACGTGCCTGCATTTCACTAGGGTGTATGTGTACCGACAAGTGAATGTGCTGTGTCATGAGGTATACATGTATATATAACTTTGAGGATACCTTACTTACTTTGGGTTTTCCTATGGTTGAATGGTCTTTTCATGTCTTTTACACATTTGTCTGTCATTTCATTCGCATTCACTTGTATGAATTATCAGGAATTTATCACCAATATGCTGGAAGGCTAGGATGTATGCTGATTCTTCAGTAAACTAAGTTTTTTCGGCATGAGACAAGTCTTACAGAGAGGACCTTCAGTGACCTAGTAGTTTAGGTAAAGGAGTAGGTGGGCTATTTCTGTTTCTTATGGGTGTACAGCTTCCTGTTTGTGGACTTTACCAGTGTCAGAGGCCAATCTGTTTATAGTGGAACTTTCCCGGGAAAAGTTCTTCACTGAACCATGGGATAAAGTTCATTAGTTCCAAATTCCAGGAGCCAGTGGATATCAGGAAATTTAGGGCCATTGGATGAAATCAGCTGTGTAAATGATCAGAGATGCCTGCGGTTACAGGGGGTCCTAATCAGTTGCAGTGCCCAGTGGCCGGGGTTTTTTTCCCTTTTATCCTGGACAGCTTTCAATGATTCTTCTGGCTGAGCTCCACCTACCCCCATTGAAATGTAACTGCTTGTTTTGTAAGTCAGTATAGATGGATTATTTGGATTGTAGAGTCTGTCTTTAGTCATATATGCTTAAATAGCATGGGATGCAAATTTTCTCAGTTGCAGACCATTCTAAAAGTGTTATGATTTTGACAGAATACCTATACATTCAATAATATTTCACACTGGTATAATAATATTTCAGATTTGGTATAATCCTGAGATGACATATTATTGTGGGGAGGAGAGTAAAGTGGTGCTCTAAGTCTTGCCTAATGAAATTGAAATGAACTTCGTCAGCTTCCCAGAATGGAAGTTTTTACTGCTAGTGAAAAGTACTAGCAGTATCTAGTGCTATATGCTAAAGGCCAGTAGTGGCAAAAATTATTTTAATTATTGTTGATTTGTTAATCACTCTGGAACAATGGTTTCCACTTCCGTTTAAACCTCAGTACTTTAATATAAGACTCTAATTGCCTGTGACTTCCTCTAGCCAGACAGTACTTTTTTTTTTTCTCGTTTGCAACATTTTACAACCTTGAAACGCTTTAGGAATATAGGCAGTTCTTAGTTTATCACCAACATACATCACGTCTGAGACCTGAGAACAAATTTATCCAATGATAAAGACTAACAAAAGAACAAAAATATATAAAAGGCGTAAAACAAACTAATGGCCAGGGTAGTTCATTGTTTAATAAGCTCAGACATACACATTTGCAGAAAATGTAACTGGCTCTAAAGTTACTTGTAGCTGCTTGTGCGTGATGTGGACCATAGAACGTCCATGGCCTGCCCCAGCTGATCGCACAGTACTGAGTATCCTTGGCTTTCAAGGTGGCACCATTGTCTGACTAGATGTGTAAATATCATCCATTTAGGAGTACTTGATTAGTATGATTCATGTCTGCTGTGCAGAGGAATTGCTGTGTCATATCTGGAAAGGTGTCTATTGCAGTCAATGTCAAACAATACCCTCGAGAGGAGATTAGGGGCTAACATGCTGTATTTGTGAGGACTGGCCATGTCCATTGCCCTGGGCTGTGTGCCCTGGATTTCCTTTTCTCACTTGACTGTAACTGGTAGAAAAGACACATTTGCCTGTCTTCCTCGGTCCCAAGTGCTGGAAACACTAGGTCTTGTTTTGGAGCCCAGTCTTGGATTATAAGTGGATTCCAAGTGTCTCAGAACACATAGATGTGTTATAAATTGTTTTCAGTATCTAAACTTGCAAGCTGATTTTGATCTTTTGGGTCTAGTGAGATACTGAAGAAAGATTTTACTACAATTTCCACCACCACACACCAAGTGCCTTCGGTCTGTAACTGCATCATACCTGGAACTGCCATTGCTATTGGAGCCACTGCCATGTTTAGCTTATATAAGCCACCTTTTACTGGCCAGGCAGGGCTGTTAAAAGATGACAGATTTTCTTGAGTATCCCTGCATATGCTGTCTCCTTGATCAAGACAGTGATCTTCTGACCAGCTCCCTTTCCCCTTCCTATTCCTTTCTCCCCCTCTCCTTACCACTGTATCTTGTGCCGCTTCACAATAACAATCTAGATAGGCCAGGATAGCTATGTGGCTTCTAGTCATAGACTCATCCCTACTTCCACTGTCTTAATCGTAGCATTTCCACATTGAGAGCGTCCCTTAAAATCAAGAGAACTGTTACATTTTTGTAGAATATCTATCCCCATCATCTATTCAGCATAAATCTGTTATTTATGACTGTTTGGGTATGTGTTAGCCCTAAAGAACCCACCAGAAATGTATGTGATTTGAGAGCATTTCCAAATCTAGTAAGAATATTCTTTCAATCTCACCCCTGGGGACTTCCTGGTACTATAATGGCCTGTGCTCAGGATAGATGAAAGGCTTGACAACTTGGTTACCATCACTTCTCCAATCCATCTTGACCAGTGTATATGGCTTTCATTTCATGTGGATGAAACCCTTTATTCTTATCCTGTTTATTGTTGAAGGAGGTTAAGATCTGTGTACAGAGTGGGTACCAAACATTTGGGGTGAATGCCAATCAAATGGTATCACGTCAGACAGGATAGTCTGCCAATAGTCAATACATGGTGTCCAGGAATAATTCCTGCTCACAGCCCAAACCTTAGGGTACCATGGCTATTCTGTAGCCCGGTAGTGAGAGAGACTCTCTCCGAAGGGCAGACAAACAATTTCCGCATTAGATTCTCTCTGGCCTAATATCCATGTCTACATGAACATAGGACTCAGACTTGAACCATTGATTTTTCTGTCCCTTGGCCTGCAGGAAATTACATTTAGCTTTTGCCAAGGTGTCCATTCTGGGTAGTTTATTGCCCAGTTCCTAAATAGTTTTTCAAAGATTATTCCTGCGATACAAGAGTATGTTCAGTTGTCTCTGATAGCCTGTTTGCACTGTGTGGATGAACTGATTAATCTGATTTGGGTCACTATTTCATTATCTGGGCACTCTCAAGTCTTCATTTAAAATCCAAGATGGAGTCACAGTGGACCTAAGGGAAGAGGTAGCTTGCCCCACTGGATTTCAAGGGTATGTATTGGAAAATGAGAATTCATCTTGGATAGGCCACTGTTTTATTATGGCTGTAAAGACTGTTAAAAGAAACAGGGTCATCCCTGGTGGCACAGCGGTTGAGAATCTGCCTGCCAATGCAGGGGACACGGGCTCGAGCCCTGGTCTGGGAAGATCCCACATGCCGCGGAGCAACTGGGCCCGTGAGCCACAACTACTGAGCCTGCGCGTCTGGAGCCTGTGCTCCACAACAAGAGAGACCGCGACAGTGAGAGGCCCGCACACCGCGATGAAGAGTGGCCCCCACTTGCCGCAACTAGAGAAAGCCCTCGCACAGAAACGAAGACCCAACACAGCACAAATAAATAAATTAATTAATGAATTAAAAACAAACAAAAACGAAAACAAGACACCAGGCCCCAAATGGAGTCCCTTATGCTAAACCTCACATCACCAAACTGAGAGATTTACCTTAACTACACTTTTGGCTCTTCCAGAAATGGAATCTTAAACCAGTCAATCAGGAATCATCTGGCCAGCACTAGTTAGGTAATCTGCCTGATAGACCCCTGCCATCCCCTAAAGGAAAGTAACTTTGCAATAATCAGCCCACCTTTTTGCCAGTATAACTTCCTTGTTCCCACTTCCTTCTGCCTATAAAAGTCTTCCATATTTTACAGCTCTTAAGCGTTTCTTTCTTTTTTTTTTTTTTTTTTTACTTTTTTTTTCTTTTCTGGCCATGCCGTGTGGCATGCAGGATCTTAGTCCCCTGACCAGGGATCAAACCCGTGCCCCCTGCAGTGGAAGTGCAGAGTCTTAACCACTGGACCACCAGGGAAGTCCCGTGGAGCTTCTTTCTAACTGTTAAATTGGATGCTGCCCTTTTGAATCAGTTTTTGCTCAAATAAACTCTTAAAAGTTTTAATATGCCTCAGGTTATCTTTTAACAAGACCTACTGCAGTAAGCCCCGATAGGTCTTTACATTCTCTTTCTCCACATCCATGTCATTAGACAGTGTGTTCATTGACCAGTGGTGCTTAGAGCATGAGGTTGGTTCTGAAAGTGGCTGTGTGACTTTGAAGCCTTCATATCCAGCAGAACTTACATCGATCCATAATATGCTATTTGGATGAGACTTTATGACTTCATCAGGCTTTTGCCTACGCACATCTCTAATTTCTTTCTTTTCTTACTCATTGTAAGAACATATCTCAGTAAATTTTGGAGTGACTAAACCGGTCTTGATCACCAGGACTTTTCTATCTATAGTTATGGCCACCAGCAGAAGGGAAATAGTTTTTATTTTCTTGAAAGTATAGGTGGGTGAACAGCAAGCCCAATAAACTTTGTTTCGTGTCGCAAGACCATCAGTTCCCACTGATGGAACCTTTCAGGAGTCTCAACAACAGTGGTCAAAAACCATTTGCCCTCACTGTCACTGAAGACTTTACTGAACAAGTCTGCTTCTGCATATCATACCTGGCCAGATGATCCATGCGACCTATCTGCCTTTATATCCACAAAGGCATTGTGACCTTGTCTTTTCTTGTCTGCACAGAGACTCATGATGTGTCTAGGTGGCCTTCATTATACTTATTTATATTTTCTTTCTGACTTGCTGAGTTTTTGAATTTGAGTGATGCTATACCTGATTAAATGTGGAAAATATGTAGAACGTTTACATTACCACAGACAGTTTTCCCTTACCTCATCCAAGCCAATCCCATAAATATCTAAACTTCTAATTTCTGTCACAACACATTCATTGTACTATTAAGTTTATAACAAAGTGTCAAAATGCTTTCCAAAATGGTTGTAATATTGTGCATTCCATCCATCTATGTATAACAGTGGCGGTTGTTCTGAATCCTCACCACTTTTGTTACTGCCAGTCTTTTTCATTTTAGTCATTTCAGTTTGTGCTGGTATCTCATTGCAGTTTTAGTTTGTATTTTCCTGATGACTAATTATATGGGACAGTATTTCATGTGATTATTGGGCATTCATATGTTTCCTTTTTAAAATGTCTGTTCAACTATTTTACAAAGTTTAATGGGGTTGTCTTTTTATTATATACTTACAGGAATTCTTAATATAAACTATACACAAGCCTTTGCCAGGTTTTCTCCCAGTATGTGGCTTAGCTTTGTGTTTTCTTAATGACATCTTTCAAAGAGTCAAAGTTTTTAATTTGATGAAGTCCAGTTTATAATTTTCTTCTTTGATATATTATGCTACTTGTAGCCTATCTATCCTAAATTTGTGAAGCTTCCTTGTAAATGTTCTTCTAGAAGTCTACAAATTTTAGTTTTTATGTGTATGATCCATTTTGAGTAATTTGTAGCACTTTGCAAGTTAAGGATCAAGGTATATTTTTCTCAAGGTATTCAATTGTTGAAGAGACTGTCCTTCCCCCATTGAATTACCTTGGTACATTTACTGAAAAACCATTCATGACATACTTTGTGTTCCAATAATCTACGTATCTATCCAGTACCAGGTCTCCTTATCCTAATGCACAAAATCAGGTAAAATGTATCTTCATGTTTAGTTTCTTCTTTCTCAAGATAGATTTGGCTATTTTAGGTCTTTATATTTCTATGTAAACTTTTAAATCAACTTTTCCATTTCTACCCACCCCCTAAAAAAAAAAAACTCTTGAAATTTTTTTAAAAATCTAAAGATGAATTTATGGAGAATTGAATAGTATACATAATGTGATTTTCAAACTATGAACAAGGTATATTGTTCCATTTATTTAGGTGTCTGTAATTACTTAAATTTAACCCTAAGTAGTTCATGTTTTTTAATATTATTGTAAATTGCATATTTTTTTTAAAAAATTCAATTTTCAGTGCATTTTGCAAGTATATAGAAATAAAATTAAATAATGAAAGTTGTTGATTCCTCCTGTAGTCAGCTTAGCATTACTTTGAATGACTGGTTTATATTTTGGAAAATACCTGCAAAATGCCTAAGTCAAAATTATCAAATAACCAATAAATATCTGAAAAAGAGTATGCTTATGGTGTTTATTCCAGAAATAGAGAAATGTTTCAGTATTTTTCAACATATATCATTAAAGTAACAGAGAGATAAAAATTACAAGATATTAAATATTGAAGAAACATTTGATAAAATGTTTGGACAGCTAGGAGTAAAAGAATGTTCTTTGATTTCTCAAATTTCTCAATGATAAACCACAGTTACCTATGTTACAAAGTCCTCGCTTCCAGTCCCATGATGGAATTCCATTTTTAAACTACATGTCATAAAAGGCCAATTTCTAAGCCTGGTATTTAGTCTAGGTTTCCATTATACATTGAGTATTGTCCAGATATGTTTTGCACTGTAGTAGGCTTTCTCTTTGATTCTAGGTGTTAGAGATTTCCCTTTCACGTCATTGGTTTTTGTTTTATTTTCCCCAATGTTAATGTCTACTATGTGTTTAATCTTCCATCTTCACTAAATTCTCTTGATAGTTTTCATTAAAATATTTATATTGTGAAGCATAACACATTCTTCTTAATAATGAAACATGAAAATTAAAAAAGAAAGAATATCATCTGATTCCTGTAAATATTACAAGGTGTTATATAGTAATAGAATTTGGGATATACTTTAATAATATGCAATTGATGTAATTGAAGACATTATATTTAATTTTATATAGGACATTATATGAGTATCCAGGTATAATAAAATATCAGGAATAAATTATTATTCTATAAACACAACTGATAATTTAATTTTGAGGGAAAAGATACATTATTATAGTTATTTTTACAATATACTATTCAAAATATTTAATGTCAAATAAAAATACATATACACACATATATGTATATATATAACAAAACTTTTACACACACACTGTACCTTCACATACTTACTGGGGTTAGGGTGGAGGAAAGTTTTATACATAAACTTTTAGAACAAATCCCAAAGAAAGTTGGCAGTTGTCAGATTTCACAATATCATAATAACAAAATTTTTTTTAAAAAAACTGCCAAAATAGAAATAAATTGTCATGACAAATTATAAAACACTGTAAAGTATATTAGTGGCTAGGAGTTAACATCATTAATATAAAAGTGCTTACAAATAAAGGAAATAAACAGAAGATTACTTCAACAAAAAGTATGCATAAAAGTATAAATCAGATTGTGCAGATATGTAAAATGTTCAGCACATTAATAATAAAACTAATAAAATTGAAACAGATATAAACACTTAGTAATTTGTGCCTATACACTTTACTTATTTTATTATTTTTTTAAATTTTTATTTCGATAGGCCAAGAAGAGTCTTTTTTTTTTTTACATCTTTATTGGAGTATAATTGCTTTACAATGGTGTGTTAGTTTCTGCTTTATAACAAAGTGAATCAGTTATACATACACATATGTTCCCATATCCCTTCCCTCTTGTGTCTCCCTCCCTCCCACCCCTCTAGGTGGTCACAAAGCACTGAGCTGATCTCCCTGTGCTATGTGGCTGCTTCTCACTAGCTATCTATTTTACGTTTGGTAGTGTATGTCCATGCCACTCTCTCACTTTGTCACAGCTTTACTTATTTAAAAATATTATCAGTCTTGTTTAACATCACTCTTACACTGAATAGATAACTATATAGAAAGAAGGAAATAGTGTATATTATGAAGAGCCTTTAATATTTTTAAATTCTTTGACCTAATAACTTCTAGAATCAATCTTTCATATACAATCTTAGAGCTAAAAAAATGACAAAAAATTTATTTGAAATGTCATTTACAACATAATATGCTGTTGTAATTTAGAAACCTCTATTTTGTCACATCCAAAAATTATTGTATATTCACAGAATGATATCTTGAAGAGACTTGATAAGATGGGTAACTACTTATGATGTAGTAAGTGAAAAAAAGTCTCAAAATTTACAATTCCTATATTTATGAACACAACGATTGAAATAAATTGCATTACATTTTTAACAGTTCAAATTCTTGAGCATGGAATTGTGAATAATTTCATTGCCATCTTTTTTTCTATATCAAAATATATTATGTTCAGATATATATATTAAGTGGTGTTAAAAATAGATACAGAAGTAAAAATTATACTGTGATTGTAATTAACTTAGAGACATACTTTAGTATATTATGACAATAAATAAAATGATTTATTTGATTGAAAATTCCTTTTATTTAAATTGATTGCATTTGCTTTTTAGCAATGCTCTCATAAAAAATGCTGTGATGCTGTAACATGTTCTGATTGGAGATGCAGAGTGTGGTACAGGACCATGCTGTGACAGAAAAACTTGTCAGGTAAGTTTTCAAAATATTGCCTTATTTTCTTTCATGAAATTTTTGCGTTCTTGTGGGTGCATTTTGTAGCTTTTGTTTTCCGCTCTTATTTTTACTCATGTTTCAAATTATATTACTTCATGTACTCGATTCATACAGAGTTAATTTCAGAACTGAGAGAAGGTCCTTAGATCTTTTTCAACCTCTTTCGTAGTGCTGCCTCTTACTGTATTGTTTCAATTTCTGCTCAAGACCCATCCTCTTATTGCATTTAATAACAATTCCAGATAATTTGGGTGCTGTGAGTTCCTCTTGGTCGTGCCTGAATGTAGCTCTTCATGATTGAACGACTTATGACAAAATTATGAATAAGCCACCCAACACACACTTGACATGCAATATTTGAATAAACAGACAATAAAAATAAAAACGCCTCATTTTGAAAGTAGCAGAAAAGGAATCCATATAAAATAGTCAGCAATATGTAGCATATCTAATAGTGAAGATTAGCTTTGGCAAGACCCTGGAAGTGACTGACTGAACCCTTGACTTCCCTTGGGAAGTTTTCCGTTCAACTTTCCTTCGTAGCCACACCTGATAGGAGGCAGGGTAAAATCTCTTTTCTAGGGATTGCTACATCTTAGCGACTCACCTTTTTTGTGTCACTTTCAGGGGTCTATGACAAACATAAAGACTGAGTAATGAGAGCTTTTGCTGCCAAGTTTGTTTTTTCTTTGTCCATGAAATCTCTCCTGACATCATTTTACTTTGCTCTATGCGCGTTCTTTTTCACCCGGTGGGCTAGTTTTTAAAGTCAATGGTCATTTGTTTCAAGGCACATGAATGTAGAGGCCAGCCTAGGGTTTCCACTTCTTAGCAATAAACCTTGCTGCCTTTTCCTTCACCAGAGCTCTCATCTTAGTCTTTGTCTCCAAATCACTGGAACTGAGCAGTCAGACTTTTCTAAACAGTCCATTGCCCTCTGCCTACATCTCAAAGGATAATTCTTTACAACAGAGGTAATTGCTACATTTGGTCGAATGAAAATTCATAGTATAAGTTACTAGGGAGGGCTTCAGGGTAACAGCTAAATGTCCTATGTTAGTTCACATTAATTTTATTATGTATTATAGCATAGAATTTGGCTTTTGCTGTCATTTAAAGGCTGACATGTGCCTTACACTCTGCTCTCTTACAGGTGGCCATAAGCTTAAACGGCTTTCTATTTTCTTCTCTGTCCACTTCCAGTTAAGCTAGTTTCCACTGACTTTTGTCTGCAATTTAGTGATCTGATCCAGTTTTTTTTCTTATAAATTTTCATTTTAGACGGACACAAGTCCAAGTGCAAAGACATGGAAGACCAATAGTTTAACCAGCTGTTTTTTGACACGTAACAGTGATTAATGTGTTTTTAGCCAGTACCCGGACATTCCTATATGAAATTTAAGAAACTGTGATTGGTACTGCATAACACCAGTTATTATGGGTCAGTTGTATCTTGATCAACAGCCAAGCAAAGAATATCAAACACTTATGAAGCTTAAGTAAGGCTGAGTCTAGCTTTGTGCTCAGGTGAATCTTTGTTTGGAACAGGAGCAACAGGATTCTTATTCTACATCTGTTGGATATCCTTGCCTTTTTGCCGGCAGTTCTCAAACACGCTTTTCCTGTAGGCAGTACAGATAGCTCATTGAAGTTCCTGGCTTTTCTAGTCCATAGTGTGTGATGTTTCAGAAGAGCAGAGGGGTCCTCTGTTTCCCAACATCCATCTCCACCCCTGGTAGAGGCAGAAACCCCGACCCACCACTACGTTCTAAGTTAAATTCCCACCACTGTGTCTAGGGAGAAGGGTTCCGATTATCATCCTGCGTCAGCAGCAGTTTCATGTCAGCTATAAACTCCTCATGGTGGAAGTGGAGTTAGTCCTGAAAGGAAAATTACTTGAAATGCAAAAAGGATAAAGATGTCCATTAAGAAACATTTTAGAAACATGGCAAAGACTGGCATCTGAGTTAGTTAAAACATCTCAGGAGTGCAACTAACTAGTCCCCAAGAATCAAAAGCTGGAAAACAAATACACGTAGTTTTATATCAAATATTTTCTATTTATCTTGAAGTAAGTATTCAGGATAACCAGAGCATTTTAACTATGAGAACTTTCACCGGAGCCATTGTTTTAAATTGAAGTGCAAATCACACGATAAAGAATTAACCGTTTTCAAGTGAACAATTCAGTAGCATTTAGTGCGTTCACAATGTTGTGCAACCACCTCGACCTGGGTCCATAGCAGGTTCCTCATCCGAACAGGAGACCCCGACCCATTACGCACTTGCCTTCCTTTCTCCCTTCCCCTCAGTCCCTGGCAACCAGCCATCTGCATTCTGCCTCTAGGGATTTACCTACTCTGGACATTTCATATAGGTAGAACCATACAATGTGTGACCTTTGTGTCTGGTTTTCTTCACTAAATACAGTGTTCTGAAGTTTCAGTCACCTTGTAGCATAAACCAGGACTCTATTCCTTTATGTGGCTGAACGTATTCCATTGTCCATAGGACAATTTGTTTATCCATTGATGGACATTTGGCTTCTTTCTGATCTATTCCAGCAGAACTTTTAAGTAAATTCATAATTTAACTTTAAATACTTACAAATGTATTAATAATGGAAATGATAGTTACAAATACAATCCTCCTATTTAAATTTGTATATTTTGTTTTACTACTTTAAAAACAAATATTTGGTTTTCTTTGTCTCACAGATAGCTGAAAGAGGACATGTATGTAGGAAAAGCACAGATATGTGTGATTTTCCAGAATTTTGCAATGGGATAGCTGAGTTTTGTGTACCTTATATGAAATCTGCTGATTTAGAACTGTGCAATAATAAGACTGCCTTTTGCTATCAAGGAGTATGCCAAGATACAGATAAACAGTGTGCGGAGTTGTTTGGAAAATGTAATGGTTGTATTTTCTTCTGAGGTTTATATTTAAGCTATATTTGTTTCTTATGTCAGTAATGCACCCTATAGCCATAATAATAATTATTGCTTAAATCTAAATTTGGAGATAAAACTGCAAAACAAAGCATCTTTGACCTATGTCAGGAGGTAAAGTAGATCTAGTGAGTACGAGACAAAAAGAATAGGATATTAGTCAAGTTTCAGGTGATTGGTGGAAATGGAGTAGACTACTAGAATTACAGATAAGTGAGCAAATGATTGTTTTACTTCTTAATCGTTTCTGGACGATCATAACAATTTTATTCTCGAGTAGGTAGTTTTTAGTTAAGTGTTTCTTCTTCATACGTAGCCAGTAGATGGCACCAAATATTTATAGTAGCTGACACTGCCTGGGCTTCGTTGTCTCAATGCCTTTGTATAAATTTACCATGCTTTTAATTTTTTTTTTTAAGATGGGTAATTAAAAACTTTATTTATATTTTCAGTTTCGAAGGGGGCTTCTGCTCTATGTTCACAAGAAGTGAATATGCATACAGATGACTTTGGAAACTGTTATGGTCGTTTTTGTAATTATCGGTGCGTATTTTGAAAAATATACATTTTCCAAATGCACTGGGTGTGTATGTGTGTGTACTGCAAAGAATCACTTAATACAAATGAGAGATGAATATAGTATATAAAGATAAATTTATATGGTGCACTTCGTAAGATGGTGTATGTTCTTTTTTTAAAATTTCTTTTAACATCTTTATTGGAGTATAATTGCTTTACAATGGTGTGTTAGTTTCTGCTTTAAAACAAAATGAATCAGCTATACATATATCCCCATATATCCTCCCTCTTGCGTCTCCCTCCCATCCTCCCTATCCCACCCCTTTAGGTGGTCACAAAGCACCGAGCTGATCTCCCTGTGCTATGCGGCTGCTTCCCACTACCTATTTTACATTTGGTAGTGTATATATGTCCATGCCACTCGCTCACTTCGTCCCAGCTTACCCTTTCACCTCCCCGTGTCCTCAAGTCCATTCTATACATCTGCATCTTTATTCCTGTCCTGCCCCTAGGGTCTTCAGAACCATTTTTTTTTTTTTTTAGATTCCATACATATGTGTTAGCATGCGGTATTTGTTTTTCTCTTTCTGACTTACTTCACTCTGTATGACAGACTCTAGGTCCATCCACCTCACTACAAATAACTCAGTTTCATTCCTTTTTATGGCTGAGTAATATTCCATTGTATATATGTGCCACATCTTCTTTATCCATTCATCCGATGATGGGCACTTAGGTTGTTTCCATCTCCGGGCTATTGTAAATAGAGCTGCAATGAACATTTTGGTACATGACTCTTTTTGAATTTTGGTTTTCTCAGGGTATATGCCCAGTAGTGGGATTGCTGGGTCATATGGTAGTTCTATTTTTAGTTTTTTAAGGAACCTCCATACTGTTCTCCATAGTGGCTGTATCAATTTACATTCCCACCAACAGTGCAAGAGGGTTCCCTTTTCTCCACACTCTCTCCAGCATTTATTGTTTGTAGATTTTTTGCAGATGGCCACTTTGACTGGTGTGAGGTGATATTGTCACCTTATTTTTGATAAAGGAGGCAAGAATATACAATGGAGAAAAGACAGCCTCTTCAATAAGTGGTGCTGGAAAAACTGGACAGCTACATGTAAAAGAGTGAAATTAGAACACTCCCTAACATCATACACAAAAATAAACTCAAAATGGATTAAAGACCTAAATGTAAGGCCAGGCACTATAAAGTTCTTAGAGGAAAACATAGGCAGAACACTCTATGACATAAATCGCAGCAAGATCCTTTTTGACCCACCTCCTAGAGAAATGGAAATAAAAACAAAAATAAACAAATGGGACCTAATGAAACTTAAAAGCTTTTCCACAGCAAAGGAAAACATAAGACAAAAAGAGAACCCTCTGAATGAGAGGAAATATTTGCAAACGAAGCAACTGACAAAGGATTAATCTCCACAATTTACAAGCAGCTCATGCAGCTCAATATCAAAAAAACAAATAACCCAATCCAAAAATGGGCAGAAGACCTAAATAGACATTTCTCCAAAGAAGATATACAGATTGCCAACAAACACATGAAAGGATGCTCAACATCACTAATCATTAGAGAAATGCAGATCGAAACTACAGTGAGGTATCACCTCACACCAGTAAGATGGTGTATGTTCTGAATAGCTTTGGTGTTATGCTCTGAATAACATTGTGAATTATCCTCATGTTTTGAACTGTTATTTAAACAATATATTGTGTCGCTAAGTGACATATGGGTAATTTTTTCTGTGTTATATTACAGGGATATCTATTGTGGAAAGTTAGTTTGTCTCTGGACACGTACAGAAGTAGTGCCATTTAAAAATTTTGATACTCAATATACTTTCCTTGGAGGGATTGTGTGTCTAAGTGCACATCTAAGAAATTCGACACCAGTAACCTTCCGAGATGATTATACCTATGTAAAGAGTGGCACTATGTGTGGTCCAAATAAGGTAAACACAAATTCTTCGTGATTCTATATGTGGTGTGTGAGCGTCTTAGTGTCTGTGTATGTGTGTTTGTGTATGAGAGAGAGAGAGAGGGCACTTAAGATTTTTAATTTGTAATTGTTACCAATTTTGGTTACTGCGTCATGATCTTAAGCCTTAAAGGTCAAAATTTCTATTGATCAAAGGAACACTTGCTTTACTTTTTGTCATTTTTCATTATGAATTTTACTGTAGATATTTAAAGTTGTGTACTCACACTTGAGTATCTTACTTAACCTCTTTGTTAGGCCAGCATCTGTTCTGCAATAATTTGTGTAAAACAAGGAAGAGAAAAGAATCAAATAATACACCCCAAAAGCAGGTCAGAAAATCCTGAATAATAAGAACAACAAAGAGAATTAATTTGATTGTAATAAAACTAAAATATTGATTTGCTCATTAGCGTACTTCCCTAATTCTTTTTCCAAAAGCACAATATACTTGTTAACAATTTGCCCTTTCTCAAGACACAAGAATAAAACAGAGTTTAAGCTTTGCTTGTTTTTCTTTTTGTTAAACATTTGAAGAAACATAATAGATGATTTTAAACTAGTACCATTGAAAATTTAGTTGACTAATGTAAAACAGTACACAATTATCTCACATTTAAATTTAAATAATTTAAATGGAGGTATAATATTTTAAGAAAAGAAAAAATAAGAGAAAAATGGAAGTGAATAGTAAACTTATCTCAGAATGGGAAGAGATATTCTCACATAAAAATAATGAAGTAATCACAAAGTAACATACTGGTGCTGACTACATTATAAAGTAATATGTCATCCCTTTGAAGATCATTTAAAATTAAGTGCCACAAAAACAGAAATATAGATCAATGGAACAGGATATAAAGCCCAGAGATAAACCCACTCACATATGGTCACCTTATTTTTGACAAAGGAGGCAAGAATATACAGTGGAGAAGAGACAGCCTCTTCAATGAGTGGTGCTGGGAAAACTGGACAGCTACATGTAAAAGCATGAAATTAGAACACTCCCTAACACCATACACAAAAATAAACTCAAAATGGATTAAACACTTAAATGTAAGGCCAGACACTATAGAACTCTTAGAGGAAAACATAGAACACTCTATGACATAAATCACAGCAAGATCCTTTTTGACCCACCTCCTAGAGAAATGGAAATAAAAACAAAAATAAACAAATGGGATCTAATGAAACTTAAAAGCTTTTGCCCAGCAAAGGAGAACATAAACAAGACGAAAAGACAACCCTCCAAATGGGAGAAAATATTTGCAAATGAAGCAATTGACAAAGGATTAATCTCCAAAATATACAAGCAGCTCATGCAGCTCAATATCAAAAAAACAACCCAATCCAAAAATGGACAGAAGACCTAAATAGACATTTCTCCAAAGAAGATATACAGATTGTCAACAAACACATGAAAGGATGCTCAACATCACTAATCATTAGAGAAATGCAAATCAAAGCTACAATGAGGTATCACCTCACACCAGTCAGAATGGCCATCATCAAAAAGTCTACAAACAGGACTTCCCTGGTGGCCCAGTGGTTGAGAGTCCGCCTGCCGATGCAGGAGATGCGGCTTCGTGCCCCGGTCTGGGAGGATTCCACATTGCCGCGGAGCGGCTGGGCCCATGAGCCATGGCCACTGAGCCTGCGTGTCTGGAGCCTGTGCTCCGCAACGGGAGAGGCCACAGCAGTGAGAGGCCCGTGTACTGCAAAAAAAAAAAAAAAAAAATGTCTACAAACAATAAGTGCTGGAGACGGTGTGGAGAAAAGGGAACCCTCTTGCACTGTTGGTGGGAATGTAAATTGATACAGCCACTATGGAGAACAGTACGGAGGTTCCTTAAAAAACTAAAAATAGAACTACCATACCACGCAGCAATCCCACTACTGGGCATATACCTTGAGAAAACCATAATTCCAAAAGAGTCATGTAGAAAAGTGTTCACTGCAGCTCTATTTACAATAGCCAGGACATGGAAGCAACCTAAGTATCCATCGACAGATGAATGGATAAAGAAGATGTGGCACATATACACAATGGAATAGTACTCAGCCATACAAACAAATGAAATTGAGTTATTTGTAGTGAGGTGGATGGACCTTGAGTTTGTCATACAGAGTGAAGTAAGTCAGAAAGAGAAAAACAAATACCGCATGCTAACACATATATATGGAATCTAAAAAAAAAAAAAAGGTTCTGAGGACCCTAGGGGCAGGACAGGAATAAAGACGCAGATGTAGAGAATGGACTTGAGGACACAGGGAGGGTAAGCTGGGACGAAGTGAGCGAGTGGCATGGACATATATACACTACCAAATGTGAAATAGATAGGTAGTAGGAAGCAGCTGCATAGCACAGAGAGATCATCTAGGTACTTTGTGACCACCTAGAGACATGGGATAGGGAGCTTGGGAGGGAGACGCAAGAGGGAGGAGATATGGGGATATATGTATATGTATAGCTGATTCACTTTGTTATACAGCAGAAACTAACACACCATTATAAAGCAATTATACTCCAATAAAGAAGTTAAAAACTGCCTATGTATACATGTTTTAGATCTAAATATGTAAAGGAAAGAAAGAAATGGAGTACCATATAATTTAGATAGTAATTATTTTTAGAAGGAGGGAAAAGACTGATTAAGGGGGAACTGGGAGGATGCCGTCTTGGGTAATAGCAGAGGTCCTTTTGTTTTTTCAGTGAGGGTTGAGTAAATGAATTTTTGTTAAAACCATTGAGCTTTCCACTTTTAGCTTGCAATTTTTCCGTGTGAGTACCGTATTTCACAATGGAAATGGTTCAAAAATCTAAATTGCTAAACAATAACCAGTCGTTTGTAAACAAATGGATTTAACTCCATAAGCTTCTTTCATTGTATTTAATTTGTTTCAGATTTTCAAAATGTTTGTCTTTTAAAATTTTAATAGTAATGCAACATATATTCATGTAAATAAATCAAAAAACAAGTTAAAAAAAAAGGTACACTTGGAAAATAATATCACTGTAAACAAAAACAAAGTGCCAAAATGTTTACTAAACTATAGCAAAGTAAATAAATAAATTTATTAACTAATTTAATCATTCATTAATTAGAAAAAAAGCACTCTAATGGCTTCTATATGTGGCATAACACCAAAAAAATAATTTTGTCTTTGCCCCTGGTTTCTGGCACAAAGATCCTAAACCCCTTGGAATTTCCTGATTGATAAGAATTTTTTTGTTGTTATTCATAATGAGCCCCTTCTGATCAAACCGAATTTATGCTAATGGAGTAACACGGTGGGGCATCTAGATGGCTTCAGGATCGTGCTGGTTACCAGAAAGACCAACTGATTAGAGGGACGGAACTTTTAGTTCTACTCACAACTTCCACTAAGGAGAGTCGCGTGGCTGGAGATTGAACTCTGGAGAAACTTGGAACACTGAGATCAGGGAGCTTCTATGTTGGTGAAATAAAAATGAATATCCAACAGTCGTGTTCGTCCAGTCAGTTAGGAATTGAAAATAATAATTGATGGTGAGAAGCACAACTTATTATCATCCTAAACCAAGTATAAATTTGCACATACTTTCTGGAAAGTGATTTAGAAATGTGTAAGAATTCAAATATATTATCACATCTTTTTGTCTATTTTTGAAATTTATTACTATTTGTTACTATATTTTTCTATATTATTGAAATATAACATTATACTAGCTTCACATGTACATCATAATGATTCATACTTGTATATATTTCAAAATGGTCACCACAAGTCTAATTAATATGTCACCATATGTAGCTATAATTTTTTTCTTATGATGAGAAATTTAAGATTTACTGTCTTACCAAGTTTCAAATACAGAGAACAGTATTAGTAACTGTAATTACCATACTGTACCATACATCCCCATGACTTATTTATTTTTATAACTTGAAGTTTGTGCCTAACCTCCCAAATCCCACCCCTGGCAACCACCAATCTGTACTTTGTATCTGTGAGCTTGGGTTGTTTTGTTTTTATTCTTCTTAGGATTCCACATATAAGTCAGATTATACAGTATTTATATTTCTCTGTCTGACTTACTTCATTTAGCATAACGCCCTCAAGGTCCATACAGGCTGTCACAGCTAGCAAGATTTCATTTTTTTATGGCAGAAAAATATTCCATTGTGTATATATACTATATTTTTGTATATATACTATATTTTCTTTATTCATCCACTGGTGGACACTTTAGTTGCTTCTGCATCTTGGCTATTATAAGTAATGCTTAAATGAACATTAAGATGCAGATATATTTTTGAGTTAGTGTTTCCATTTTCTTCAGATAAATACCTACAAGTGGAATTGCTGGGTCAGGTGGTAGTTCCATTTTTAACTTTTTGACAAACCTCTATACTGTTTTTCATAGTGGCTACACCAATTTACATTCCCACAAACAGGAACAAGTGTTCTCTTTACTCCAGTTCTAAGCCAACACTTATTATTCCTTGTCTTTATGATAATAGCCATTCTAATATCCTAGAAGAATAAGAGAAAGAACTTAAGGATGGAAAAGTATTTGAGGAAATAATGCCTGGAAGGTTTTCAGAAGGCATAAACCACAGATGCAAGAAGCTGCAAGGGCATGATATAGAATGAACTCAGTGAAATCCAGTAAGATACAGCATAATAAAATTCCTGAAAACTAACGACAAAGAAAACTAATCTTAGAATTAGTGAGAGTGAAGCAGCATCTTATATACTGCATAAACACAATTACACTAACATTTGGAATAAAACCATATGGGCACTAGACATACAAATACTAATAGAAAATTGCTACGCTAGGTAACTAGCCTTCTATCATCCCACATAACATTTAAATTCAGCAAATGTCCTGTTGAAAAATGAGTATTTATTTAAAAGACCTCTGCTTTCTCACACCAGCCCTGTTTGACCACTAAAAGCATTACAGTTTATCCATTTCTCCTGCAAGATTCTCTGCCTGGGAAAGTCCAGTCATTAGCCCATGCCCAACTGGGCAATGTCCCCATGGAAGGAAAAGGAAAGAGAAAGGCGGAGGACGGGAAAGAAAGGGAAGGGAAGGAAAAACAAAGACTTTGACTTTTCCTGCTTAGTCTGGAGGAGCTTTAAGCTGGCAGTGACTTTTTGATCCCACACCATTTTTTTTTTTTTTTGCGGTATGCGGGCCTCTCTCTGTTGTGGCCTCTTCTGTTGCGGAGCACAGGCTCTGGACGCGCAGGCTCAGCGGCCATGGGTCACGGGCCCAGCCGCTCCGCGGCATGTGGGATCTTCCCGGACCGGGGCCCGAACCCGTGTCCCCTGCATTGGCAGGCGGACTCTTAACCACTGCGCCACCAGGGAAGCCCTATCCCACACCACTTTTAATAAAAATTCTAATTGGCAGCTCTCTCTATGCAATTGAAGTTTGTCACATTGTTACCAGGGAGTAGGTTCTTGTCTCATCACAGGAAGAATTCAGAGACAAGATAGGGAAGTCAAGAAAGCAAAGCAAGGATTTATGTAAGCAATAGTATGCGCTCAAGGGGAGAGCGGGCAGGCTCAGGTGAGTAGCTGCCCTGAGTTTTATGGCAAGTCAGTTATGTGGGGCGTAGAAATGAAGGGGTGGAATTCTCACTGGGGAGGGAGGGGTTTAGGGTCAAAATTCCCTGATTTTTATCCCAGCTCCACCTTCCCGAGGGTAGGAAGGATTTTTGTCCTTATTTAGCCTTGATTGGAAGTGTCATGGAGTCAGTGCATGATGGGAACTTCTTATCTGCAAGGTAATTTTACTGTAATGAGGGCCTAATGACAACAGGTTGCATTGAGATGCCAGAGATTCCTGCTTTTTCCCACCTTTCTTTGTCTGCTTCCAGGACATTTCTCACCCCCAAAATGTGTGGTTTCCTGTCTGTCTGGAGGTTTCTGCTTTTCTTTTGTCTGACTGTGGGCTCCCGCTGTTTACAAGATGTATGGTGTCCTGCCATTTGGCCTGTGTCCCCCCACCCCGCTCTAATAATATGACAGTCTCTGTTTTGGAAGCTGGCTTTTAGGCCGTGGTACTTCCAGTCGTTTAATCGGATAGTGCCAATTCTGGAGGACAGACCACTGGACAAGCCCGAATTCTGTAGTCACCATTAATTCAATTGCTTTATGAAACAAAATACTCTTCTAAATTGTCTCCCTTGGGATAAAGTGTTGTGTTGACTGTGTTCTGTAACTGAGAGAAGTGGGGAGGTGAGTAGCGGACACTGAGAGCTAACTAGCTCTGTGGTTTTGGGCGCAGACTTCCATTGATAGTTCCACATTTTAGCCACCCTTTCCCATCTTGCCCTTTCAGCTCTTCTTCCTGTTTTTCCTTAGGACTCTGAGGCTGCAGCTCCTCTAAAGCAGTGTAAGGCTGATCAGCTAGGCTCTCCCCTTCGCCACTGTGTTCCCTGTGGTTGCTTTCTCACTTCATGTCACCCAACAGTGACCTTCATTTTATTTCAAAATCCCAGGAAGTCCTTTACTCTCTCCTCTTCTAATTGTCTCTTTCTGATTTTCCTTTACTCTCATTTATTGGGAAAAGGGGGGCTATTGTGAGTGCCAAGTCTGTGAATTTGAGGCTATTGTCTGTGAATTTGAATTGGAATCATTCTCTGGTTATTTTAAAAAGTCATCAAGGATATACTTTATGTTCATTTGTTATTCTACAGTGTTCAGTTGTTTTCAGAGAGGTTAGATAGTAAAGGCTTCTTTACCACATTCTCATCAAATGTGGGTCCTTTGTAAAAATCAGTCTATCAATTGATAGATAAGAAAAGAGAGAAAAAGAGATTTTATTTCTTATCTCTCAAAATAAAGAAGAGTATGTCTTCCTTGTCAATTATAATAAAAATTATAAATGTTATACTCCTAAATTTAATACTGTAATATATTAAGTGAATAATATATTACATGAAGATAGGCATTATTCCAGCAATGCAAGTTTGCTCAATATTGGTTGTGATAGAAGACATCTTTGAATTGTTTATTTAGAAGACAGAACAGGAGTTTATCAAACTGATTGTAGCTCATATAAGTAGGTGAGGGGTATTAAGCATATCTTCTTAACATAATCATTTCAAACTTGAAGAAAATGTCTGGGGCATGTAATTGTCCAAAAAATAGTTAAGCTAATCAATGACTGAATAAATGAAATTAACTGTCTTTTCCTTACCCATTCTTATGCACAGAACTGTATGAAAACATGCTCACATAACCCAAGATTTTCTCCTCAGGAAATAATTTTTTAGTTATATCAAGGATTTTTTTTTGAACCGTGATGTGATTTCTTCTGGGACACTATTAGTGTTTCTTTTTTAAAGAGGGAAATCTTATGTGTTAGTTAATATTCAAAACACTGTCCCAACCACTGACCAAGGCTAAGTATTTTCATAGTATCTTTTGTTTTTCCTGTCATTACAAAAGAGCCAGCTACAAATCGATCTGTTTAGTTGAAAGAAATTATATCAGAAGCATGGTTCTTAACTTTTCCTGGCTTATTTTTCTCCTAAAAACAAGCCAGGGAAGTATGACTAGTATTACCTCAATGACAATGTTAAGAACACTAGAATGAAAATAGTTTTGTGGACAGGTAATTCTGGTTTGTCCAGCATTTTGTTATCCTTGCTGGCTTTATCAGAGCACTTTCAGTTAGTGAACAAGCTGATATTTGTTCTTTCCTTAATTAGCAATGGTGATAGAAAATAATGATAATTTTAGACTATTCATCAGATAGGGGGTATTCTACCAGATACTTAAGAAAATCTATCAGATAGTAGATTCTCCCGAAGATAGTCAAATTAAATTGAAATTTGTATAGACAAATATTAACATAGAGTCTACATAGAAATCAGGTTAAATAAATAAATAAATAAGATAATATCCTATATTTAGTGAGCATTTACTGTGTGCCAAACACCGCTTTTGTTCCTTTATCCGTAACAAGCTATTTCACCTTCATAACCTTGCAATAGTTATAATTATTATTCCAAATTCAAAGATGGATAAACTGAGGTAAAGAAGATTAAATAAATTTCTCAAGGTCACCTTTCCTAATGCAAAAGATAAGAGATATGGTCATTAAAGTTGGGAAAAAAATGTAAAAATGACAGGAACACTGGTATTGGGCTCTGTGAGTAAAGTAGTTCTTGTACTGAATATTGGCTCTGTCAGTCAGTGGTGGTGTGACCTTAAAAGTATACATTTAATTCTCATCAAATATAAAATGAGGATGAAAATATCTCCTTCACAGGGTCAATATGAGTATATATTATAAAAATACATAGAAAGTGCAAAGACAGATCCTAGCTCATTACCAACAGTCAATACAAGTTGGCTGTTTTTGTACTTATGCCAATTAATATCGGTAAATGCACAGTTCTGCTCCCTCAAGGGAAAAAATGGTTTCTGATTCTCAAAATACGATATTTGACAAGGTAACAACACACCATTTGACTCCAAGTTCTTTTATTAGAATGAGCAGATCTGAATTCCAGATTCAACTGAGGTATATATGTCTTGTGCGTCTAATTTTCATACCAAGTACAATTGTTCAATTCTTGACTTTAAATTTAAAATTTTTGTCGTTGGTGGTTGTTTTCACATTTTAGTTTTGTAACAGAGGATCTTGCACAGACGTCAACATCAGCTCAGACGCAACTTGTATCTCCAAAATAAAGTGCAATGGACATGGGGTATGTATAATGGTTATTCTGTTTCTAAGTATAGTTATTTTGATTCATGTCAATAACATTTTTCAGTATAATAATGCTTAAAATTATTTGGGGTGTAGAAATGTATTTGGAAAATTGAAATCGAACAAGAAAAGCAGACTGCGTTATTCATACGTATGTATGTGATTTATGTGTTCAGTCAGATCATATAGGCTTCATGAGCAAATAATTTGCTTTGAACGTTGTACTAAAATTCAATATGAAACAATCTATTATCATAATGTTAGATTAAGATTATGAAATTTTGGAAATGAGCTCATTAAGGATTACACATATACATTTATACATACATAAAAATATTGCTTATAATTGAGTGTATGTGTACTGATAAATATTTAAACTCACACAATATATATTATACATATTACTTATAATCTCATATTTTTATGGGAGCAGACTTTCTTGTTCATTATGATCTGCTTCATCCTTGAACATCTTCAATGTGTTTCCCTGCAGGTCTCTTCCTTACTATATTTGAAAAGTTATCCACTGATGGACTTTCAGATAATGTTAAATTTTTACTTAACTATTGTAACTAATGGTACAGTGGACACTGTTGTACCTTCACCTTTGCACATTTATCTGACTTCTTAAATTGTTAGCAGTGAAATCTGATGAGCCAAATATATGTACCGTTTAAATTTTCGTTAATATTATATTGTCTTCAAGAAATATTATACCAGTTTTTGGTCTCGCCTGTCACGTATAAAAATGCATATTTCCGGGCTTCCCTGGTGGCGCAGTGGTTGAGAGTCCACCTGCCGATGCAGGGGACACGGGTTCGTGCCCCGGTCCGGGAGGATCCCACATGCCGCGGAGAGGCTGGGCCCGTGAGCCATGGCCGCTGAGCCTGCGCGTCCGGAGCCTGTGCTCCGCAACGGGAGAGGCCACAACAGTGAGAGGCCCGCGTACCGCAAAAAAAAAAAAAAAAGCATATTTCCTTATATTCTGGTCAGACTAGTTTCTCTGTCTTTTGAATCTCTTCAAACATGCTAAATCCATTGTTAACTTGCATTTCTTCAGTAATTAATTATACAATCCTTAAGTATATATGGTCACATTTTCCATTTGTATTTCTATTTGTCCATCCATTGTGAAATTATCTACCAGGTTATAGAAATTTTGTAAACTTTGTAAGTTTTTCCAAGCATGTCTTTGGCTTTAACTGTGTGGCTAGTGTCTCCTGCCATACTGATGCTTCCTATTTTATATAGTAATCCAGGAGAAAAGTGACCTGTGTGTCTTTTAAAAATTTTTTCTCTCCCAGATCACTTACATGTCCTATTATTTACAGTTTCTTTTCTGTTTCTTTCCTCTCTTATTTAATTTTAATTAATTTCTTGTTAAGTTTTTCACGAACCTATTTCTAGATTCTCTATAATGTTTCTGGCCCTTCTTTCAGTTCACCCACCAGATCACATTTATAGATATTTTCTAGCCTTCCTATTTCTGGCCAAATAAATTTTGCTATCTATGTCTGATTAAGAATACTTCTCCCTTTTGTTTTTCCCCTTTTTTTTTTTTTTTTTTGGTAAAAATTGGCTCTTATCATGGCTAATTTTTTTGAACTAGCACAATTCATAGTATATTTAAACTTCCACTATTTTATAATTTCTAGCTTCATAATTCCTATGCCTTTCTAGAATAAGACATTTCAGTTGTATCAGAATATCATATACTTTTATTTAAAAGTACAAGAGATAAATAAGAGACAATCTATGGGACATTTGAAAAGATATTGCATGAACATATTATATTAATTTTTAATTTAAGAATTGCTTTCCACATTAATATAAAAAACTACCTATAATATACTAAATTATAGTACTTTAATAATTTACATTGACTAAAAATAGCAAATAATGTGTTTAATTTCTATCTTATACATCAAACGCACTTTTAAAATTTGGTTTTGGCTTTAGGTTTGCACTACTCTCCATAACTGTCACTGTGATGCTGGATATGCCCCTCCACAATGTGAACCAATGCCTTCATCACCAGGAGGAAGTATCAATGACGGGTTTTGGCTTACGTCAGGTTAGTATCCAGATCACGGTACTCCAACATAGCCGTCTGCACTTAGAGGAATAGTATACACCTCCACGGTCTGTGTGGCTGTTGAGCACCTAGCATGTGGGTAGTGCAACCAAGGAACTAAAGTTTCCATCTTATTTCACTTTATTTAATATAAATTTAAATAGTCACTTGTGATTAGTAGCTACTAAATTAGGCAGTGCAGCTCTAGATCATATTGTCAATCAAAATTTTGTATACGGTTTAAATTCAAATCTAGACATGAACACTTTAACAGATCTTCTCTTAATTTTAACAATGGTTTCCAGAACTTTTCTATTTGTACAACAGAGTTTTCTAGATAGGTATAGTTAAATGATAGAATAGGTGATAGTTTTATTATGTAGTCTGTATATTCCAAGGATGTTAACTGTTGTGATGTGCTAGTTCATAGCAGAGTTGCCTCTTTCAAGTTTTAACTCTACTACTGAAAGGTAAAGATAATAAAGTCTTCCACATCCAAAGTATATGGATAGTAGATGGCACAAAACTTTTTTTAATTTATTTGGTGAACATTCGTGAACAACTGTAGCATGTTTGATTTTTCTAAACTTCACAATGTGAAACTCTCAGAACACTGTAATTCCATTAAGGTCTTTCCATCATTTGTGCTTCTGTTTTGTGCCTCTGTTTTTATTTATTTTATTTATGTATATGTTGTAAACCTGACAATAGAGCATTGTATTTGCCTTAAAATAGCCAATGAAATGTTAAAGAATTTTAATGTAAATATTTACATTTATCCCAACCTATTTACCATTTTCTAGGGCTTTTCAGTTCCTCTAGCACACTCAAATTTCTGTGTGGGTTCATTTCCTTTCAACCTGTAAAACTCTCTTTTGTATTTCTTTTTGTGTGTACCTTGTAGTGATCAATTGTCTCAGCTTTTGTCTGTAAAATGTTTTCATAATGTCTTAATTTGTGAACGGTATTTTCACTAGAAGTAGAATTGCTTCTTTCAGCAATTTAAAGATGTAATCCCATTGTATCCTGGCTTCCGTTTTGTGATGAGAATGCAGCTGTCATTCTTATTATTCATCCCAATAATATAATGCTTCCTTCATTCCTTGTCTGAGTTGCGGACTTACTTTATATCTTTGATTTTCCGTAGTGGTTTACCAAGATGTGTATTTCTTTGAATTTATCTTGCTTGGTTTGGCGAGATTCTTGAATATATAGGTTCGTGTATTTCTGGAAATTTTGAAAAAATTATTAGTCATTGTCTCTTTTTTAATATTTATTTTTTATTAAGAATATTTTGCTTTTTAAAAAATGTTCACACAGTAGCCTTCACTCTGTGGTATATAGTTCTCTGAGTATTGAAAAATGTATGTATTCCGTTCCAACCACCACAGTCATGATGCACAACAGGTCCATCGCCTCAGATCCTCCCTCTGGCTGCTGCCCTTTGTATTCATCTCCCACTGCCAGTTCCTTGCAACCAGTGACCTGGTCTCTGTCACTATAGATTTGCCTTTTCCAGAATGTTCTGAACAGCATACATGCATTTGAGATTCATTCTCATTGGCATATGTTTTAATAGTTCATTCTTTATTACTGTTAAGTAGCTTCCTATTGAAAAGATGAACTATATAGTTTGTTTATCCATTCACACATTGTAGGGTATTTGGGTCGTTTCTAGATTTTGGCAATTTTGAATGACGCTGCTGTAAACGTGCACATAGGCTTTCGTCTGTATTTAAGTTCTCACTTTTTGATGAGTAAATACCTAGGCACTTTTGTCTATATATAAGTTCTCACTATAATACCTGTAAGTGAGATAGCTGGATCGTTTACTCAGTGTATTTTTTTTAATGAGTGTATTTTTAATTTTTTAAGAAACAGCCAAACTATTTTCCAAAGTGGCTTTACCATTTTCCTTCCCTCCATTCATCTGTGAGAGTCCCAGTTACTCTGCACAGATGATCCACACTTCACAAGCATTTGGTATTGTCGTTTTTGTTGGTTTTGTTTGATTTTTTTTTTTGGCCAGCTTTAGAGGTGTAATGATATCCCACTGTTATTTTTAGTTAGCTTATTATGTTGAAATAATTATACACTCATAAAGGGTTGCAAAAAAATTTAGAGGGCAGTCTTACGAATACTTTACTCAGCTTCAGTCAGTGTTAACATGTTTCAGTACTACAGTAGAATAGCAAAACCAGGAAATGGACATTGATGAAATACACAGACCTTATTCACATTTCACCAGTATACATACACTTATCTGTGTATACGTGTGTGTATGCATTCACATGTGCATATATTTAGTTCTATGCAGTTTCACCACATGTTCAAGTTTGGGTACCCACCATCACAATCAAGATATAGAACTGCATCATCACTACATGGCCCCTGATATTGTTACTCCTTTATATAGCTACACTCATCCCCTGATATTGTTACTCCTTTATATAGCTACACTCATTCCCTCTTTCCCCTTTCCGAACTTTTGGCAACCACTAAACTGCTCTTCATCTTTCTAATTATGTTATTTCATGAATGTCATATAAATGGAACCATGTAGTTTGTATCTTTTTGAGGGTGTCTTTTCCTCTCACTTCATTCCTTTGTATTGATGACTAGTATTCCTTTGTATGTCTGTAGCATATTTTGTTTAATTATTCACCCATTGAAGGACATTGTGTGGATGGCAAGTTTTAGTTATTATGAATAGATCTGCAATGAATATTTGTGTGGAAGATTCTGCATGAAGATAAATGTTTATTTCTCTGGGAAGCATGGCCGAGAGTGAAACTGCTGTGTCTATGGTAAGCCATTTATAATTTTTAAAGCAACTGCCAAGCTTTTTGCAGAGTGGCTATATACTGTTTGACATCCCCGCCAGTGATAAATGAATGGGTTTTTTGCAGCCTTGCCAACATTTGAAGATACCAATATTTTTTTTTTTGCCATTCTATTGGTGTGTTTTAATATCTCATTGTGCTTTTAATTTGTACTTCCCTAATGGATAATGATAATTGAATATCTTTAATGTGTTTATTTGGCACCTGCATATCCACTTCAGTGAAAAGTCTGTTCATATCTTTTTCCCATTTGTTAATTGTATTGTTTATTAAATGTTGAGTTTTCACACAAACATCTATTTTGTGGGATTTGTGATTTGAACATATTCTCTCCAAGTGTTTTTTTCTCAGACCAAAAGGTTTTTTTTTCCAATTCTTATTTTGATAAGCTCTTCTTTTTTTCCTTTTTGGATCTATGCTTTTGGTGTCAAGTATGTGAATTCTTTGTCTGTCTTAAGTCTTGAAATTTTTTGCTATGATATCTGTAAAAGGTATAGTTTTATGTTTTATATTTAAGTCCATGATCCATTTTGATTACTTTTTATAAAGGGTAGGAGATTAATTTTCCGATTTATGGGTGTCAAATTGTTCTAGCACAATTCTTTGAAAAAGCTGCCTGTTGTCCACTGTGTTGATTTTGCATCTTTGTTAAAAATTAATTGGACAGGGCTTCCCTGCTGGCACAGTGGTTGAGAGTCCGCCTGCCGATGCAGGGGACACAGGTTCGTGCCCCGGTCTGGGAAGATCCCACATGCTGCGGAGTGGCTGGGCCCGTGAACCATGGCCGCTGAGCCTGCGCGCCCGCGTACCGAAAAAAAAAAAATTAATTGGACATTTTTGTGTTGATGTATTTCTCAGATCTCTATTCTGTTCCACTGATCTATGTGTCATTCCCTCCACCAATACTACACTGTTTTGACTATTGTAGTTATAGGGTAATCTTGAACAGCAGGAACAGTGAGTCTTCCCATTTCATTCTTCTTTTTCAAAATGGTTTTGGCTATTTTAAGGTTTCTCTTTTCCATATACATTAAGCTTGTCTATGTTTACAAAAAAATTTTGCCGTGATTTTGATGCAAATTGTGTTAAACGTATGGATCAATTTAGGAAGTTTCACATTTTTATTATTTACTATTGAATCTTCCAGTGTATGAACACAGTATTTCTTTCCACTTATATGTCTTCTTTAATTTCCTTCATCATAATTTTGTAATTTTCACCAGATACTGTACATTTTATTATTTCATATTTGTTATTTCACTTTCTTTAGAGCTACTGTAAATAATGTTGTACTATAATAGAACATATTTTAATTTTATATTTATAAACACCAATTAAAATGATTAATCACTGTTTATCACTCCTACATCATCTAACTCCTTTCAATCAACTTTGCATGTATATTTGTCCACTTGTGAATCATATCAAGTAAATGTTCATGCCCAAATGTAATAAAAGGTGAAAAGATACTATCCTAGATCTTCTTTACAATACAGAATATTCTAGGTATTTGTGACAAAATATTACATGCTGAAGTATGATTAACTGGATGAGAATATCATATTTCCTTTCTGTTACTAGAAATATTCTGTTCATTCATTGATTCTTCAGTTGGAGGAAAATTATGATAGCATCGTCCACTCTGATGACTTGTAGTATGAGATTTCATTTGGATGATCAATATCAACACCACCATTATAAAGTTTAAAAACAAGAGCCCTGGAGGGGCTCTTTTGTACCTTCCTGAAAGTTGATATATTACTTGGGCAACAAAATTAGAAAACTGAAATTTGCCAATGGAAAAAATAGGGAGTCCAGAAATAAACTCTCACATATGCAGTCTAATGATTTTCAGTTAGGATGCCATGACCACTCAAGGGGAGAAAGGATGGTCTTTTCAACAAATAATTTTGGGATAACTGGATATCAATATGCAAAAGAATGAAGTTGGACCCTTACTTACACCTTAAAAAAAATTAACTCCAAATGAATCAAGGTTTTAAATGTCAAGAGCTAAAACTATAAAATCCTTAGAAGAAAACAAAAGGGGCAATATTCATAACATTAGATTTAGAAATGATTTATTGAATATGACACTGAAAGCACAGGCAACAGAAGAAAAAAGTAGATAAATTAGAATTTTATAATTAAAAACTGTTGTGCATCAAAGGACGCTATTGATAAAGGAAAAAGCTAACCCACAGAATAAGAGAAAATGTTCACAAATCATATATCTGATGAAAATTAATATGTAGAATATGTAAAATATTCCTATAACTCAGCTACAAAGAAACATAAAATCCCATTAAAAATGGCAAAAGACCTGAATAGACATTTCTTCAAAAAAGATACACAGATGGACAATAAGCACATGCGAAGTTGCTCAACGTCACTAATTGTGAGGGAATTGCAGGTCGAAACTCCAACTAGACACTAATCCAAACCTATTGGGATGGCTATTATTTAAAAATTTCAGAAGATATCAAGTTCTGATGAGAATGTGGAGAAATTGGAACTCCTGTGCACTGCTGGTGGAAATGTAGAAGTGCTGCAGCCCGTGTGGAAAATGGTATGGTGGTTCCTCATAAAATTAAACATAGAATTACCATATTATCCTGAATTTACACATCTAGGTATATACCCCAAAGCACTGAAAGCATGGACTCACAGATATTTGGACACCCATGTTCTTAGCAGCGTTATTCACAACAGCCGAAAGGTGAAAACACTCAAACATCCATCAACAGTATACCCATATGGTGGTATATACATACAATGGAAAATTATTTAGCTTTAAAAAGGAATGAAATTCTGACACATGGTACAATATGGATGGAACTTGACAACCTTATGCTAACTAAAATTAGCCAGTCACAAGAGGACAAGTATTGGATGACTGTGCTTTTATGAGGTACCTACAGTAGTCAATTCATAGGGACAAAGTAGAAAGGTAGTTGCCTGGGGCTGGAGGAAGGGGGACTGGTAAATCGATGTTTAAAGGATTGAGTTTCAGTTTGGGAGGATGAAAACGTTCTAGAGTTTGATGGTAATAATAGATGCACAAAGATGTGAATGTACTTAATGCCATTGACTGTACACTCAAAAATATTTAAAGTAATAAATTTCATGTGTTGAGTATTTTACCACAGTAAAGCAAAATTGTCAGGCAAAAATTCCATTTTATGACATCACCAAAAATAATACAAAATTTAGATATAATTTTATGGAAAGAAGTGTAAGATATACACTGAAAGCTAAAACTACATTATTGAAAGAATGATCTACATAAATGTAAAGACATCTCCTGTTAATGTACTGGAAGACTCAATATTGTTATTACTCCAGATACTCTCAAAATTGATCTACAAATTCAACACAATCCTTAACAAACCCAAGCTGTCTCTTTTGCAGAAACTGAAAAGTTGATCTTAAAGTCTTACAGAAATTCAAGCAACACAGAATAGTAAAAACAATCTTGAAAACATAGTTTTCAAGAAAACTTGAAACTGAAAACACAATTCCAAAGCATATTACAAAGCTAAATAATCAAAACAGTGTAGTACTCTCCCAAGAATAAGGATAGATATTTAGTTCAATAGAAGAGAGAGTCCAGAAATAAAGCTTCATGCTAACAGTCATGGATTTTTGACAAAGATGTCAAAACAATTCAAAGGACAAAGGATGGTCTTCTAAAACAATGGTGTTGGGACAAGTAGATATCCACATGCAAACGAAGTTAGATTACTGCATCACAAGGTTCACAAAAATTAACTGAAATTGGATCATAGATCTAAATGTAAGAGCTAAGGTTATAAAACACTCAGAACACATATTAGTAAATCTTTGTGACCTTGGCATAGGCTGTGTTATCGAAGACACCAAAGCACAAGTGAAGAAAGAAACAATAGACTGATTGAATTTCATCAAAATTGATAACTTTTGGGCTGCAAATGATAACAACCAAGACAGTGAAGGACAAACTACAGAGTGGGAGAATATATTTGTAAATATTATATCTCATAGGGGACTTGTATCCAGAATATATATAGAACACTTACAAGTCCATAATAAAAAGACAAATAACCCAATTAAAAATGGGAAGGGATTTAGGGACTTCACTGGTGGTGCAGTGCTTAAGAATCTGCCTGCCAGTGCAGGGGACATAGGTTTGAGCCCTGGTCCAGGAAGATCCCACATGCCGTGGAGCAACTAAGCCCGTGCGCCACAACTACTGAGCCTTCGCTCTAGAGCCCCTGAGCCACAACTACTGAAGCCCGCGCGCCTAGAGCCTGTGCTCCACAACAAGAGAAGCAACTGCAATGAGAAGCCCACGCACCACAACGAAGAGTAGCCCCCACTCGCCGCAACTAGAGAAAGCCCGCGTGCAGCAATGAAGACCCAATGCAGCCTAAATAAATAAATAAATAAATAAAGGGAGGGGATTTAAATAAACACACCTCCATAGAAGATATACCAATGGCCAAAAAGCCCATGAAAAGATGTTCAGCATCTTAGGAAAATGCAAACCAAAACCACGAGATACTACTTCACACTCATTAGGATAGCTATTATAATAAAAAACACAGGCAACAAGTACCAGTGAGGATGTGGAGAAATTGGGATCTTCTTGGTGCTCTTTTTACCACTACTGCTCAAACTCTGGTATCTCTTTTCCACTCTCACCCCAGTAAGAGCTGCTGTCTAATTAGCTTCAGATTGTCTCATACTATGTATGTATATATACACATATATATTCCTTATCCTTCTGCCAAGGACACCTGCAAGGATCCCCTTAACAGTTCTGGAATCCTTAATTTCAGAGCAACTTTCTGTTCAATGCTGCACCCTTCAGGTTCCCACCATTTCTTCTGCTGTGAGCTCTGTCTTCTGCTCCATAGGAATGATGTACTTTGCTTAGGACTCCAATTCTCTGTTCTGAGATCAGCAAATTATCCATAGGTAGAATTGTATTTCCATAAAATCAACATCATGTTTTCTTTTCTTCAGATATTTTAGTTCTGTGTTTCCTGTTGACTTCCAGAAACCATTTCCTTCATGTCTTATCCTGTTTCATATTTTTATTATTTGACACATTTAATGGAAAAATTTCATCATGCCCACAAGTAGAAGCTCCCCATCTTTCTTCCTTAGAGTAATGGATATCTCCCAGGTAATCTAATAGTGATCTCTTTAATCAGTCTTTGGAGTAATTAACCACATGAGAAGGAAGCTCCACTTGCAACATGATAATTTTAGTAAAGATGGATTAAAGGAGAATGGACCTTTTCTGATGGGTGAGGCCAGGAAAGGAGAGCTATAAAGTGTTGAGTTCTACCATAGCATGAGACTGCTGCATGTTTGATTAGTTTCAGTATTTTTGCATATATTTGCTAATTTATTTCTTACAATACATAAAACTTCCTAAATCACTTTAAGGTAAATTACTTCTAATCAACATATAATTGGACTGTGTGTGTGTTTCAACATCACGGATCCTTTTGTCTTTTTGAGGGGGCATTAAATTCATTTACACTTAATATCCCCAGTAGTTGCTTTGGTGGTAATTCTGATTGCTTGATATAGTTTTTTGTATTTTAATTGTCTGGTTTATTTCTTTTGCTTAACTGGGCCAAGTTTCCATAGATTTAGTTTTCTAGTTTTATGTAATGTCTTTATAATGCCAAGAGGAATATCTATTTTTCTAATTAGTACAGTCAAAATTAAAACAATATCACTTTATACATCTATTATGTAAATTAACCTAGTCTACTATTGTTTTTTTAATTAGCCTCAGTTATATCAATAATTTTCCATAAATAATTTTTAAAATAGTTCTTTTCTTTTTTTGCTCTATATTTAAAATGGAAGAACCTATTAGATGAAAATATCAATCTAATGTGTTCTAAGTAGCAGTTCATAGACGGGAATATGATAGAATAAAATACATTAGAAAGTAGCACATAAACAAATATTAAATATACATACAAAGGTTAAAAATAAATTATATATATATATATTTGACAGAAATATATAATGCACTTTGGGGCATAGTCACAGAATATTGGAAAACACATTTAAATTTAAGTTTATTAACTCTATGATTATATTATTTGAATTCCAAAGTTTTATAATTCAAATTATTAATATGCTTTGAATACCATTTCTGAAAAAGTTAAAAGGTACTCTTATGTTTTCAGGTAAAAGTACAGACATGTTGGTAAAACGACGTGGTGCTTCTCGAAAAAACGGCCTTGTGATCAGTTTCTACGTTTTCCTGCCTTTCCTCATTTTAATTCCCATCACTGCTCTTAAATGGAATAAAATGAAGATATTTTGGGACAGAGAGGGCACAGTAAGTGAAGGGTGAGTAAACTCATTATCTTTAATATTTAAAATGATTTAGAAGAAAATTCAAATATTATTCAGAATATTATAAGTAGGACTCTTGGATGGATTGGGTAAATGTTCAGAAACATACCAAATTTTTTGCGGATTTCAGGCAGGTGGGTAAGTTTCGTGTTTATATAGGCCCAGGAACAACTGAAGTAACTCAGTAAATCCTCAGTACCTTTCGAATAGCAAGCCATGTTGGCTGTAACTGCTTTAGAAGGTCTGTCTACTTCCCAAGCAACCCTGTTTCCTTGCACTGACATTCACTTGTGCCAAGAAGATTAATAGAGACAGAAGAGCATAGAATAAAGAAGGTGAAGATTAATAGAGACAGGGAAGCATAGAATATGAGGAATGTGAAGATTAATAGAGAGAGGGCAGCATAGAATGAGGAAGGTGAAGATTAATAGAGACAAGGAAGTATAGAATATGGGGAAACTGAGAAAATATAAGATGGCAAAGAATGAGGGAGAGAACACACATAGGATACTGCCCATTTTACACATAATCAATATCACTCATGTGTTTCTAAAATTAGAATTAAGGCATTTGAGCAGCTTTTCCGTTTTTTTGTTTGTTTTTCTTGTTTTTTTTTTGTAGAGCAGAGCTTGATTAGGTCTTTTTTTTAATGAGGTATAATTAACATATGACATATTAGTTTCATGTTTATGTCATAATGCTTTGATATTTGTATATATTACAAAATGGTCACCACAATGAGTCTAGTTAATATTTGTCACCATGCATAGTTAACAAAAATTTGGTTTTCCCCTGATGAGGACTTTCAAGATCTACTCTTTTAGCAAGTTTCAAGAGTGTAATTCCTTATTTTAACTATAGTCGCCATGCTGTACATTATATCCCCATGACTTGTTTTTTTTACAACTGGAAGTTTGTACCTTTTGACCCTCTTATCCATTTTGCTCACCACCCCCTCATCCCGTTTTTCTGGCAACCACCAATCTGTTCTCTGTATCTGTAAGGGTGGTTTTTTTTTGTAGATTCCTCATATAAGTGGGATCACACTTTGTCTTTCTCTGTCTGACTTACTTCACTTTCATACTGCTTTTTTCTTTACTGTAACAACAATACAAGCCACAATTTTCTTAGTGAATATTTAGGAAAATGAGAATGCAGAAGCAAGGGTAAGGAGGTGGGTCTCATTTCTTCATTTTAAAGGAAATCATTTTTGTTTCTCATTTGTGTAGCCAGAGACAAAATAATTATATAAAATTTCAGTCAACACCTCTACTTCCCAAGTTAGTTAATCTTATTTATGAACAAGATAGCAGCGACCAGGTAATTCAGGGTAGTCTTCTGCATGATTCATCAATCATTCAACTGTTATAAACTGACTTAATTGAATGATATCTGGCATGTCTTCCTGTGCTCTTACTTAAGACATCTTGGACAAATCTGAATAGTTGCAAGAACTCGACCTGACTTTGGGAAGAGATGCTAGAGTAAGGTACCACTGATCATAAAGAACAAAGTCTGCTCGTGACAGCCTAAATTTTAGAGCAGCAGTAGATGGTTTCAGGGCTGCAAGGGCAAGAAATGATGTAGAGCTGAAACACAAAAGGGTGGTAAGGAACTGGATGGTTATGAGCCAGGCCATTGTCTCCATCACCCAAAGCCTTTACGGTTGACATCATCCCTTCTTGTCCATGTCCATTCTCTCCAAGATGACTGCTCTGCTTACACATGGCCCAGAGTACCTATCTCAACTCTTTCTAGTTTCATTTTCAAGTAAAAATCCCAGTAATCTGCCAAAACCAGTGCCTGTTAGTTCATTTTCTCAAGAGACAGAAGGAAATAACTGTGCAGGTGTATCTCATTTCAGCCAGTGTTCTGTCTGGATTTATAATCCTGAGTTAGGTGTTCAAACCTGATTTTATCATCTGTGGCCAGAGAATTGTAGCCATTTAGTAGGAACCTTTACACCATGACATTCCTCTTCAACAGGAGTTGTGTATGGGAGCCAAAGAACAAATGGAGGCTGTATAAATACCACAAAGTGTAACTAAGCATAGCTAATAGAGAGGCCTCATTAAGGACCTCATTAACAGAAGTGAAATAGTAAGTATTCATGTAGGTATTTGACAGAAATCATATAACTGAAGTTATGATAATTTAAGAATTTACATGTAAATTATCTGTTTAAATTGGAGAAGCATTATCATAGATATTTTAATATTTCATCCAGTCTTCCATGTAGACAAAATAGAGAAAAGTAATAGATGGATTTTTAGTTTGAAATTTTAAAAATGCTTAACATATTTAAAAGTTAGGCTAACCTTAGAAAAAAAAACAAGCACTACAATATATTATCCCTGAGTGGCATATAGAAAGCAAAGTGGATATTGGTACATATTAATTGAGTAATTAGGACAAATCTAGCTTTATTACTTTTCTTGACTTTAAGATTACAGTGTTTCCTAACCTTAAAAATAATTCTGTTTCTTTAAACAGGTCTCTATCAGAAGACAGCAGTAGGAACAGTAACAGCAACCAGTCTTACAATGAAAGGTGAAGTAAAAGAATCAAACTATTGACAAAATGATATAATTCATTAAATACTTAAAACAATATTTTTAACAGTACCTCAGTATAAGGAAGATATTATTCCCGTATTTCATCATTTTGATTTCTATTTGTTTCTATCATATACTAAAACAAAGACTAAAACAAAGCATTTGATGTTAATTTTATTTTATACTTATCTAGAAACATTTAACGTTAACTCACATTAGCCACAGATTTATTAACCAATATCTTTGTAAAAAGAAATGACTTCAAAGGGATTTTTAATATTTTCTTAAAATATTTATGTGCAATCATGCATTTGATTGGTAGATTTAACATTCTAAATGAGAGGTTTACACAAGTTTTCTCCCAACACCTGTATTTATTCCTCACTAACTCCCCGTTTATTGTTCTCCTTATTTTATTTCTTTTAAACTTTTTTATTTTGTATTGGAGTATAGCCGACTAATAATGTTGTGATAGTTTCAGGTGCACAACAAAGCAACTCAGCCATACATATACATGTATCCATTCTCCCCCAAACTCCGTTCACATCCAGGCTGCCACAGAACATTGTGTTCTCCTTATTTAAGAAATAAGGAAACAGACATAAAGAATGTAAATAATTCCCCACATGTATAGAATTTTAGTGAGTTTTGAGTTCGACAACCAGACGCCAGGGTTGAAGTCTTAAGAGCTCCACAATTTTGCCACATATTTTCTGATACAAGACTGGTGATGGGGAATGGAATTTACACTTATTGAGGACCTAGAGGATGCCAGGCAAACGCTAAATGCACTCACCCTCCAAGGCAGAAGAACAATTCTTTACCGTCAGTTGGGATAAAGGAGGCTTCTGTATATGTCGTTCAAATTTCTAACTCATGTGTAAAGAAATCGTGATATTTGACATATTAGACTTATCCCTGGAAGTAAAGGAAAACAATCAAAAACTCATCTAAGTGTGAGATCCCGAGATCATCTCTTTACTTACCTGCCACATCTGACTTTGATGGAGAAAAAAGTCAGTGGGTCTCTGTTTCCTTATCGGCCACCAAGCAAATCATTTATGACTCCTGTCCTCAATGTAAAGTAGTCTTATTTCTGCCTAGACCACCCTCTCCCTCTTCTCTGATCTCTTTACTAAAGGCCCGCATCTTAGGTGAAGATTCTGGCCCTCGGCTGTCTTCTTCTCATGTCCTCCGTCATAGTTCCTTCATCATGCTGGGTGTCTTCACCTGAACTTCTCACCTCCACACAACTTCAGTCATTTTCTCCTAGAGCGGTACAGTGAGCACGCATCTCCCCGGCTTTCTCCAAGTCTTAATTCGTAAATGCAATATCTTGCTTTCTTTTACACTTTTTTCTATTTTTCACAGTCATCTCCTGCCACCAGTACTTTATGGTTATATTAAGGTCTTGCCTCAAGAATTGGACACATTAGTCCGATAAACATATTTTATAAGTTGGTACTGAAAGGTGATTCTTTATGGGGAAGATGAGAGAAGTGAGGCTAACTGGGCAGTTGACACTGAAGGAGGAACTGGGTGGCAACTTTAAATGTGGCTGACTGAGTAGGCCCTAGGGAGCAAGTGATGTGTCAGCAAGGAATTGGAGGAGGCACAAATAATGACCTAGTTTAGATATTTGAAAGGAGTCACCTGACATCACCGTCAGCTCACAGAAGGCTTCTATCTAAATGCAAAGGATACAGTACAGCAAGAGAGGGTGCAGGCAAGCACTGTGGGTCAGAGAGATGCCTCAGGCACAAGATCTCAAGGTTCCTTATTTTAAATTTTAAAAAGCCCATCATAAATCCCACTGCCCTTATCTCAGCAAAAAGTGAAACCAGATATTCAGGCTTTCCCACAGGTAAAGAGAGAGCTTTACCGTTCCAGCTGTAAACCCAGTCTGTCTTAGACAGGCATAGAGCTGGCAGAGCAGCCCATGCATATACCTGGGCAGGAGCTTTTCAAGCACATGAATGATACAATGGAAAAAAAAATGTCAGGACTAATCCAGGAGAGAAGGGATGTTACCTCAGACCAGGGATAGTAAAGATGGTCTTAGGAATAAATTTTGAAGGTGAACCAACAGAATGAATTGAGAGTTTGGCTGTAGAGTGTAAGAAGAAGTACTTAAATGTTGTTCATTTCTATACAGCAGGAAGATAGCTAGGCTACCATGTAAAGCCAGACCTCTCTGTGTCTAAATTTGTGCTCTTAATATATTTAAAATTTTATTTTAAAATGTATGGATGTTGAAGGAGAAAATCTGCCTAGGTAACTTTGAGCCAGGACCGGTGTCTGATATGCCACGATTAAAAGGTTACATTTCCTCATAGATGAATGGAACGTAGTTGAAGTATTTTTGACGTGGTAAGGGAGGGATTTAGCAAGATATGGTGCGCTTTTTACAAAATTCACAGGGATAAATTAGGAGAAAATTCAGTCAGATTCAGTCAGGACTGGAGACTAGTGAAATGGAATGCACAGGAAAAGTGTGATGAGGGCAGGATTCGTTAAGACGGAAAGAACAACACAGTTTTCAGAGACCTAACAGGGGTAGACTTGGTTGAAGTGGTGACTGGATAAATGTATTTGGGTTAGAATAAAAGAGAACTACAAAGACAAACATTTCTGACACAGTGGATAATGACAGCTTTTACTAACGGCGTGTTGTACAGCAGCTGAGAAGCAGCTTGGTTTTGGAGCGATGAAGCGGAGGGGAGTAAAGAAGGAGTTTGTTCTGAACATGTGTGTGGGACACCTGTTGGAAACGCACAGAGGACTGTTGGGAGTTCTCCTCCTCTGTAGATAAAAATAGAGAAAAGAGCAATTATTTCCTTCTTCACATATTGTATTGCTCTTTTTCTCTCTGTTTCCTTGTTCATGACTTTCTTTGACCCATGTGAAACATAGAGTCCGTGTAAATGAGACATATATAAATAGCAGTTTATAGCATTTCCTTTTAATGTGGCTATCACAAATGTTTCTGGAAAAAATCAAACCAAAGAAACAAAAAAAACTTGGGTTTACAGATTCTGTAGAGCACAGGTATAGGTTGTGACAGTATCAACTGTCTTATATTAATTAATTGATATACCTATAGCTTTGTAGTAAAATTAGACAGCTTTTATTAACCATTAAAAATGTAGCATTTCTTTTTTCTGTATTTCTTTTAGAATGGTAACTAAACAATACCGTCAAAAGCCATAATTTGGAGAAAAGATATTGCCAAGAAACACACCATTAACTGGGCTGGTTCAAGAATAAAAAAAAATCTGCTTTTCTCTCCTTTGTGGTGGCTTAAAGCTTTCAATTTCAAAAACAAAAGTAAATCCTGTGAGTGAAAGTATGTCGCGTTGTGTCAATTCATTCTGTTCTCGAGCCCAAGTTTGTGTGCCCGATGCACACCGAGGCCAAACAAAGGGAAACGTCAGTGTTTGGAGCAGATTAAGGTTTATTGCAAGGACCAGCCAAGGAGAACGGACAGCTCATGCTCAAAAATGCCAACTCCCTGATGGCTCTTGGGGAAGAGTGTTTACAGGCAAAATTTGGGGCAAGGGCTGCAGGGTATGGAACCTTCCCCTGATTGGTTGGTGGTGAGGTAACAGGGCGCTGTTCCAGGAATCTCAGTCATCAGCCTTTCCTGCCAGTGTGGGTCCACATGCTTGTGCTCAGCCTCAAGTGACTTCCTGCATCTGGCTTGAGGGGGCCCTAGTTCCTGTTGAAGATCTCAGTCATACGCGTCAGATGGTTCTGCACGTCCCCGAGGAGGAACGGCACCAGGCCCCATGCTGCACTGTCGTTTCTTCCTGCCATCCCTCACTTCCCTGATTAGTAACTGTTTGAATGTGCCCTTTGGAGCTCGGGGAAGGTCTAGGAAGCTGAAAGCCTTTTTCCGACAACCTGGAAGCTGGGGACCCGGAAAGCCTTTTGTGCCCAGGAGGACCCACAGGGGGCCTTCTACCGCCATGATCCTCTAGTAGGAAATAAGCAGGTTGGCCTCTTTTGAACCTGCGAGGCTGTTGCATCCCAACGGAAAACTTTCCATTGTGCACTCCTGCCACCGACTGCCCTCAGATACCCATGGCCCTGCTAATCGCTCCCATCTCAAGAGAGGACACCTAGAATCTGCACCTCTGCAATAGTTCATGATTCTCATCCCCTACCCATTCCAAGCTTCGGGATATTGAGAGGAAGGGTTGCTACACAAGGTCAGCCCCAGAGCCCTCAGAGTCACTAGCATCCATTCTATCTTCAAGGAGTTGCTCACACCGAGTTCCTGGTCATAGATAACTGTTCTGTCTCCAGGTGATACTTCCCTGCCCTCGTGGAAATTGAGCTCTAGAATACATCTTTCTTTGTCCTTTGAAGGAACCCAGACTTGCTGCTCTTTCCTGACTGAAGCTGAGCTTTTCTGGGTGACAGTTTCTTGCTTCAGTGCCCCCTCTCTTCATCTCCCTCTTCCTGAGATGGGTGCACTTCTGCACACCTCAAAGCATTATTTGTGGGTTAGAGATCCATGAGCCTATCTGGAGTCTAATTAGGACCTACAGAATTTCCATCCATATAAATGAAGGTGCTCCTGGGTCAGGGGTGGGAGCATCTCATCACAAAGACCAAGAGTTTCTTTCTCCAAATGAGCAAATGATGAATGGATACACGAGATGTGGTCCGTCCATACAATGGGATAGTATTCAGCCACAAAAAGGAAGCACTGATATTGCTACCACGTGGATGAACCTTGGAACCGTTATGCTAAGTGACTAAAGCCAGTCACAAAAACCACGTATTATGCCTTTGTATGAAACATCCAGAACATGGACATCTAGAGAGACTAAGATTAGTGGTGGTTTACTGCTGAAAGTGGGGGTGGGGATTGAAAAGCTGGGGTGGGTGATGGTAATAACTAAAGGGTAGAGGACTTGTTTTTGAGATGAGGGAACTGAAATTGTGGTAATGGTTGCACATATCTGTGAATACACTAAAAACCCTACAATCATTCACCTGTGTGCTTTAAGTGGGTGAACTCTGTGGTAAAAATAATACACATCGGGATGATTCTACCATAACTTTCCCTCATCCCCTTTGCCACTATCTTATTTGGGGCCATTATGATCACTGTCCTGCCTTATTTAATTCATAATTTCTCAGGATCAGTTTCCCAGGAGTACTACCACCTAGCAGGTCCAAGTTTTAGACCTGAGCAGAGTTTATTTTTGCAACTATTGTTATAACACATCCTTGCTGTGGAGTGTACTGGGATAAAGGAAGGTGTGGGTGAGTGGCAGGCAGAAGTTGAGTTAGGTTTAGAGCGTGAGTAGCTTAAGATATTTGTCAGAAAATTCAAAGACAATTACATGTTCTGTCTTCTGCAGTGGTGTCACTTTTCCCCTCTGAGTTTGTCTTGCTGGCCTCCCCATTTCTAAATCTTCCTTTTTACGGTTCTAACAGTAACTGTGAACAAGATACACTAAGGTTCCATTTCAACGTTTTCTTCCCTTTCCTCAACAGATTATAATCTAACATTGTAAGAATAGGCACACAGTTGAATTGTGCTTTTTATTGTCTCATGCAGAATTGAGTCCAATATCCTTTGTTTTTTAATTGAGGTAACATTGGTTTTTAACATTGTATAAGTTGCATGTGTACCACATTTTTCAACTTCTTTCAGTGTGCCCACCACCAAATTTTTAGTTTCCATCCCCCACCCTTCTTCCCTTCTGCTTACCATTACTCTGTTCTCTCCTATGTGTTTGTTCTGCTTTGGTTTGGTTTCTTAATTTATTTTTTTCTGCATATGAGTGAAATCATACAGTATTTGTCTTTCTCCACCTGACTTATTTCATTTAGCATGATACCATCAAGGTGCAACCATATTGTCACAAATGGCAAGATTTCATCTTTTTTACGACTCCTATTCCATTGTGTATACATACCGCATCTTCATCCATTCATCTGTCAGTGGTCACTTAGGTTGTTTCCTTATCTGGGCTATTATAGATAATTCTGTAATGAACATAGGGGTGCATATATCTTTTTGAATTAATGTTTTCAGTTTCTTTGGGTTAATACCCAGAAGCAGAACAGCTGGATCACATGGTAGTTCCATTCTTAATTTTTTGAGGAATCTCTATACTAGTTTTCATAGTGGCTACAAGTTAAATTCCTCCAAATAGTGTATGAGGGCTCCCTTTTCTCCACACCCTCTACAACACTTATTACTTCTTGCCTTTTTGATAATAGCCATTCTAAAAGGCATAAGGTGGGCTTCCCTGGTGGCGCAGTGGTTGAGAGTCCGCCTGCCGATGCAGGGGACACGGGTGCGTGCCCCGGTCCGGGAAGATCCCACATGCCGCAGAGCGGCTGGGCCCGTGAGCCATGGCCACTGAGCCTGCGCGTCCGGAGCCTGTGCTCCGCAACGGGAGAGGCCACAACAGTGAGAGGCCCGCGTACCGCAAGAAAAACAAAAAAAATGAAAGGCATAAGGTGATTTGATTCCTCATTCCAGTTTTGATTTACATCATTTCCCTAACAATTAGTGAGGTTGAACATCTGTTTATGTGCCTGTTGGACATCTGTGTATCTTCTTTGGAAAAACAACAATTTATATCCTCTTCCTACTTATTAATCGGTTGTTTTGTGAATTTTGAATTGTATGAGCTGTTTGTATATTTTTGATATTAAGCCATTGTTGGTCTCATTGTTTGCAAATATTTTCTCCCAGACCACATGTTGTCTTTTTGTTTTGTTGATGGTTTCCTTTGCTGTACAAAACCTTTTAAGTTTAATTAGATGCCACTTGTTTACTTTTGGTTTGATTTATTTTGCCTTAGGAGACTGATCCCCCCCCACAAAAAAAATTGGTACAATTTATGTCAAAGAGTTTTCTGCCTATGTTCCCTTGTAGGACTTTTATGGCTTCAATTCTTACATTTAGGTCTTCTATCTTCTCTTCCTTCACAGTATAACTAAGGACTTGTTTTATTCGGTAGCATGTCTTTATCCAGGGGATTTATTTTCAACTATATAAATATGAAAGTAGAAGACTATTTTTCCTTTCTCTGAGCGAGCACTAGAAGTCCAGCTTCTGGTTCCTACATCTTGCCTTAAAACCTGGTGGTTAGGGCTTCCCTGGTAGCACAGTGGTTGAGAGTCTGCCGGCCGATGCAGGGGACGCAGGTTCGTGCCCCGGTCCGGGAAGATCCCGCATGCCGCGGAGCGGCTGGGCCCGTGAGCCATGGCCGCTGAGCCTGCGCGTCCGGAGCCTGTGCTCCGCAACGGGAGAGGCCACGACAGTGAGAGGCCAGCATACCGCAAAAAAACAAAAAAAAAAAAAACAAAAAACCTGGTGGTTAGCCAGATATCATCTCTCATGTTCTGATTTGTCTTTAACCTTCTTTCAAATTCTGATACTGGGATTTTCCCTTTTTTTCAAGCTTAGCTCTTATAGGATAACAGGAGAGGGTAACTACTAACCCATTTTTCCATGGTGCTAGATAATATTCCATGTTTTCATTCACACACATGCACACACATACACACAATATTTTTCTTTTAGGTATAAATTAAATTTTACTCACTATAAATTTTTATTGAGATAGAAAAATTAGAGAAGTTCTAAGAGTTCTAAGAATTTAGCTTGTAATGATTAGAAAGATGAGAAAAGTATCATTTTATTTATCAAGGTTAAATCATATGAAATGCCACTCTATACTACCCCCAATTTTTTTTTTTTTTTTCTTTGGTAATATCTCACTCTAAATTTCTTTACCATGGCCTTGCCTATATTTAGAACTTCCATCTTGTCATTCCTTCACTTCACTCATTACACTACAGGCTTTGAACAGGTTCCCATACAAGTTCCCTACTGCTATTCAAAATGCTAGATCATTTCCCAAACTTTCTATCTCAGCCAAAACATCAATTCCACAAATAGGTTTTTCTAACGATCTTATCTATATGGTCACACCCCTCGCTCAAAATTCTCTATTCGAGCACTCCATTTCTTCAGAGCACTTTTCACGACCTCTTTATATTGGGGAAGTTTGTCATTAATTTCCTATTAATTTTCTTTCTCCTCTTCTGTAATATAAGCTCCAAGTGTGGACACAGTCCCTTTCTTTCACATGTGCCACTATATTGTTTTCTTCTTTTTTTTTTTTTTTGCTGCACCATGCAGCATGTGGGGTCTTAGTTCCCCAAGAGGGATTGAACCCGTGCCCCCTGCAGTGGAAGCATTGAATCTTAACCACTGGACCACCAGGGAAGTCCCCAGTATGCCACTATATTCTTATTTTCTATTGTAGTGCCTGACATGTATGTATATTGAATTAGTTTTGCAAATTGAATGATTTGATTTAATAAGAAAGTTAAATAAATGTGTTTTATATTGATTGCATAAGAAATACTAAGTGTGTTTAAGGCTATGGAATTTGGGCATGCCAAATTTTTCACCAGAGAACATTGGTAGTTTAATTACTTTTTTCCATTGTTTCATGCTTCTTAATCAATTAACTAGTATGGATATTTGTATCAAAGATTTATCAAAATAAAGTGTAATATGTGCTCAACATAAAGTACTAAAGTATAAAATTTTATAGGATCAAAACTGTTTTAATTCATTACTTGCTTTTGTTTTCTTCTTACATAATGGTGTTCTCTTCAATCTTCTTTATTTTAGTATCCAGGTGCAATAACATTGGAGGGATTTTTAGTTATTATAGCTCAATTATTTGGCCTTAAGTTAAGATTAACATATGATGACATCCACAAGTGTTCCTGTCCAAGAGCTACATGCATAATGAATCATGAAGCAGTATAAGCCTTGTTTTTCATTTGAATTAATTTCACACATACGTTTGTGAGGTTGTTTACAAGACATGGTGAATTTCTTATTCTTTATACTCAGTTCCACATCAAAAGTTGGAAAGGTATGTTGTGCCTGAAGAGATATCACAGATTTGTCCAAATGATACAAGACTCCAGAAGGTGGTAAATCTCATGATAATGAAATATTTACTCAAGGGAATTAGAGGGAAAATTTAAATATTTATGAAGACTATGAAATATTTTATAAAATATAATACTACTTCTGTTTTTGTTGTTGTAGTATCTATTGCCAAGGCAAAGATGTCTAAAATCTTGCTTAAAAATATAACAAAGAACTGGCAGCTTTGACTATTATTTTGATGGAAATAAAAAGGAGGAAAGATTTGAAGAGGAAAAAGAATTGCCCTCATTTGCAGAAATTATGATTAACTACCTACTTAAATCAACAGAATCAGTTTACAATTAGAACAACAACATCAAAAAATTCATCAGGATGATCAGTCTTGGAAAACACTAAGAAAATGGATGCCTATTATAAAATTTCTAATTTTTCCAGAAGAGATCTATAAGTTCAGTAAAATCCCAATCTATATTTTAGATTATTTTTTAAGGAACTTGATAAACTCTATGGGAAGTGATAAAATGAAGATGGTAAACATAGACAACCTTTTGGGGATTATGAGGTGCAATTTATGATCAAAGAAGGGATTTTATTTTGGGGAGACACTACATATTGTCTACCGACTTTTAGAAATAAAGAAATGGGGGAAAGATGATGATGTTGGATATAATGAAGACTTAAGAGCAAAATCATGGAATAAACTAGAGAGGAGAGGATCTGGTACGTAAAAAAAGGGACTGGCTTTTATCAGAGCTGGGCATATTCAATTATTGTGATAGAGTGTTTGGAGGGTAAATAGATAGATATGAAGGTAGTTGAATAGCTGTGAGACAGGCTGGGACCTGGGACCCTTTGCTGCAGTGCTGCAGTGCTTCCACTTGGACAAATCTCTCTTCGAGCAATAAAATACAAAGAAGCTGTATGGGACTGAAAATAACTGCGTGCATGCTGAGTTGGGACAAATTCTGGACAAAAGATACAAAAAGACCCCAAAAAAGAAACACCCAACTGCCGCTTTTGAAGAGCCTGGAGCAAAAGCAGGGTACTGTGCATGACCCCTGCACACAACACCACCTAAGGGGTGAGCAAACCACCTAAGCCACCATTCTGGCCTGACCCCTGGACACACCCCTACCCTCACCCCATATAAGGAACAAGCTTGCCCCCCCACCCCCACCTCAGGGAGCGAGCTAGCAAGGGAAACTGTTGATTGTTTTCACTCCCCCACCGCTGCTTGCAGCAGGGGCCCCAATAAAGCCTTGCCTGAATTTCTTGTCTGGCCTCTGACCAATTTCTATTGATTAAGGAGACCAAGAACCCTGGTTGGTAACAGTTGAAACAGAGACCATCTGGCACACTATTTCAGCAAAGCTGAAACTATTTTCTATTTCATTCTTTACAGAAAATGTTTGCTGTACCCTATTCTATAGCATTTCCAAGAGCTGCTTGTGGGATTTAGTTTTATCTTACAGGAGCAGTAACCAGCTCACAGACTCACATGTGTTGGCATGCTTCCCTTCCCTAACGTCCCATACCAGTGCTTTGGTGGTAGGCAGAATGGACCTTTAAAGATGTCCTCACTCTAATCCCTGGAATTTGTGGACATGTATGTTACATGGTAGAAGGTAAGTTGCAGAAGTAATTAAGGTGATGGACCTTCAAGTAGGGACACTATCCTAGATTATCTGGGTGGGTCCAATCTAATCTCATGAGCCCTTAAAAACAGAGAATATTCTCCAGGTGAAGTCAGAGAGATGTGGCAGAATGGGGCTCAAAAAGACTGGTGCTGGGAAAACTGGACATCTACATGTGAAAGAATGAAATTAGAATATTTCCTCACACCATACACAAAATGGATTAAAGATCTAAAGGTAAGACCCCAAACCTTAAAACTCTAAGAAGATAACCTAGGCAGAACACTCTTTGACATAATTTATAGCAGTATTTTATCTTTATCTGTCTCACAAAGCTAAAGCAAAAAGCAAAAATAAACAAATGGGACCTATTTAAACTTAAACACTTTTGCACAGCAACGGAAACCATTGACAAAACTAAAAGACAACCCATGGAATGGGAGAAAATACTTGCAAATGACCAACAGGGGGTTTATATCCAAAACATATAAACAGCACATAGAAATCAATATCAAAAAACAAACAGGCCAGTCAAAAATTGGTCAGAAGACCTGAATTGACATTTTTCCAAAGAAGTCATACAAAATGGCTAACAGGCAAGTGAAAAGATTCTCAACATCGCCAATTATTAGAAAAATGCAACTCAAAAGCCCAATGAGATATCACCTCAAACCTGATAGAATGTAGAATTTAAAAGTCTACAAATAACAAATTTTTGAGGGGACGTGGAGAAAAGGGAACCCTCCTGCACTGTTGGTGGGAATGTAAACTGGTGTAGCCACTATGGAAAACAGTATGGAGGTTCCTCAAAAAACTAAAAATAGAACTACCATATGACCCAGTAATCCCACTACTGGGCATATATCCAGAAAAGACGAAAATTAATTTGAAAAGATACATGCACCCCGATGTTCATAGCAGCACTACATACAAGAGCCAGGACATGGAAACAACCCAAGTGTCCATGACAGATGAATGGATAAAGAAGATGCAGCATATATACGCAATGGAATATTACTCAGCCATAAAAAGGATGAAATTCTTCCATTTGCAGCAACATGGATGGACCTAGAGAATATTATGCTTAAATAAAAAGTTTTAAAAGTAACATAGCCTCAAAATAGAAGAATCAAAAATTGATAGTAATTAAGGAAATAAAATAGCCAAACATGGTTGGGTTTTGGTTATTTTCACTGATCCAAAACTTTTTTTTTAATTGAAGTATGGTTGATTTACAATATTATGTTCGTTCCAAGTGTACAACGTAGTGATTCAATATTTTTATACATTACACTCCATTTAAAGTTATTATGAAATACTGGCTATATTCCCTGTGCTGTACAATATATCCTTGTAGCTTATTTAATTTATACATAGAAGTTTGTACCTCTTAATCCACTACCCCTATCATGCCTCTCCCCCTTTTCTTCACCCCACTGGTAACCACTAGTTTGTTCTCTGTATCTGTGAGTCTGTTTTGTTATACTCATTTGTTTGTTTTATTTTTTAGATTTGAAATATAAGTGAGAACATACAGTATTTGTCTTTCTCTGTCTGACTTATTTCAGCAAACATAATACCATTTGCAACCACATGGATGGACCTGGAAGGTATTATGCCAAATATGTTTTTTAATAGCTCCAACTATAAATGAACAAAATTCTAATCAATAGTAAAATAGAAAAACAGATGGACATATTCAATGTGTGATATACAGCAACAAGAGGGAAAAAAAAAAAAAACTATTGCTACTCACAACGTGGATGGATCTCCTAATCATCATGTTAAAAAAACTTAAACATAAAAAGAATACATGGTGATTGGCTCCATTTATATAGGTTCAAAAACAGACAAAAGTAATCTATGGTGTTAGAAGTAGTGATTGTCAGGGGACAATCTGGCAGCTTTAGTGGTTCTATATTTTATTTCTGGATCTGAATCTAGGTGTTAATTACACTGGTTTGTTCAGTAGAATATTGAGCAGTGCCTATATATATTATATATTTATACATAAATGTATAACATATGTAGTATAAATATTTATATATATTACATAAAAGTTCACTTAAGTGTAGATGAATCTTCCTGTTCATTAGCTGTTTCTTCAGCCTTGCCTTTCGGAAGTGATTCTGCGCTTTCTTAGCCGGAAAGCGGAGTCACAAGGCGTCAAAGCCTCCTGCATAGATTTAGCGGCCAAGGCCGCCCACGTTGAACGGCGCACAGCAGGCAGCCTCTCGACCCTCCGCTGCTCTCCCAGCCGCCTGCCTCCTGCGGTGTGTGCGGTCAGGAGGGGTCTCCTCGCGCCCCCAACTGCCCTGTAGTCAAGCGTACGGCCGTTATTCGGGCTGCCATCCAGGACGTCCAGCCATGTGGTGCCTTCTGTTTCTGCTTCTGGGGCTCATCGGGCTTCAGACAGACGATAGTAAGTACTAAAACCCTCTTCTGACCTTTAGGGAATGTCAGGTCTCCTTTCTGTTTCCCTCTGAGAGGCTGGATATCCCTTTAAAAGTGTTTTTTTGGTGGGAGTTCCAACTGTGTAAGCCCGAATCCACTCCCACATTGCCACCTTTCCCAATCAAAATCCACTTTGGTTGCGAGGGTCTTTCCCACTCTTCTTGGGACCGTAGTAAAGATGGGAGATGCCGTGGCTTGAGTAGATCCCTTAAGATTAGAGTTTCATATACTGCTCTGCATTTCTGATATGTGGATTCTGTAGTTGGAAGGTCCAAAGGACCTGACTTTATTTGTTCTGCGAGCACTTGGGCCTATTACCTCAGGATTACCAGAACCTGCCCACGGGGCAATATTTCTAAAGCAGTATACCTGTTTCTCTTTAAAAGGTTTGTAATTCTAGAAAGAAGTGGGTATTGAGGTGAGGGTATTTGAAAAGAGTAAAACTGAGGGATGGCATATAGAATATTATGGATTTAGATGAGGAAATAATGAAGGAAGCTATGAGGTGGTGAGTGTTGCCCCTGTAAAACATTTTGCACCTTGCAGATTCAGAAAGACTACGTGTGCAAATTACAGTTCCAGAGAAAATACGGTCAACGTCAAGTGGAGGAGTTGAAACATACGTAATTAAGCCCTAACATTTTTCACAAACTAAAAAACATGTGACTATTTTGTTCCTAATAAGTAAACCTGGTGTTTTTCATCTCTGCACACTTTCTGAATTTTATATTTATACCCAATTTTTCTTAAATGGAAGAGCCCTTTTGAAAATGAACCAAGATTAACAATGTTTCATAGAAATATGGTGCAGTGATGCTTATTATCAAAGCCCCAAGGCCCATCTAAATCTAAATGGTTCTAAATCTCTTTCCCTCCTGAGCGTCTGAATAATACCTGACCTGATCCATTTACAGTCTCTTGTCACTCATTCACCATACAATATTTGGAGGATTTTTAGTAGTTGTTAAGTAAGCCTATGGCATCCCTATAGGGGATGGCAATCATTTGATTTAATGAAGTGTTGTATGAATAATTTTTATGTCTTGATTGAAAATATGTTCATCATTAAGAATTCTTTTTATGCCATCTTAGTGTATCTTGGTTCAGGTATTAGTTTTCTCCTTTTTATTCTTTGAATTAATTAGAAAGTTTCTTATCTGTTTTACTAATTTCTAGAATCATTTCTAAAGAAGTGAAGTGTTTTTTTAAAACACCACACCTTAATTTTCTTTTTGATTGGTAGTAAATGTTTAGATAATTTGAATGCAAATATTTCCTTATCAGCTACCTAGTTGTCACACTAATACAGATATCACAAGCTTAAAATTTTCAATATATAATTTATAAGGGAATGAATATTTATGAAAACTTTAAATCATTTAAATAGAAAAAAAGAGGTGAGACATTTAACAGCATTTTAAGAGTATTTTGTTTTTTTAATGGAAAAATCTATGGAATTACTTGGTCATATTAGAAAATGTACACAGAATCTACTTAGAGGGAAATATCTTCAACCAGGTTTCACCAGATACTATGAGAGTAATTCTCATAAGAGAAGTAAAAAAAAAAATCATCTGTCCTCAACTGTCAAATTCATGAGGGAAAAATGTTGACTATTTTGTTAATGTCTCTAACTCCAGTGCCTAGAACAGTGCTGGCTACATAATAAAGGATTAATAGTATTTTTTGAACTGATAAGGCTATTGTACCTACCGACTTAACGAATGCAACAAACATAATATGAAAAGTGTATGTTTATAATTATTATAATTAATAAAGAATATACCACAAGAGAATATTCAACTTAAAAAGACTAGGAGGTTTTAAAAATAACTGAATGGAACTTCTGTACATGAAAAATATAGTATGAGAGTAAAATCAAGAATTAACAGTAGCCAGAGACAGCTGAAGAAACTAAACAGATGCAACATATAAACAGCTCAAGGAAAAAGAGGAGAGAATTAGAGGCTTAAGTAAAGAGCAATTAGAATTCCTGGAAAATAGAGAAAAAAATCTGGAAAAGAGGTTATATTAAACATAGATGAACTGAGATCAGGTATCACAACACAGAATAAATAAAAATTAGAGTACATTAACACTTTTCAGATTACAAGAGAAGAAAATAATTTAAATAATGTACTTCAGCAGTTAGAAATTGAAACTGGGACAAAGAATAACATAAAAGCTGGAATTGATTAAAAAGTATGAATATGTATACCTCAAAACAAAACATATTGAATATACAATTGTAACTGTAACAAAAGAATATAAAGCATATATACATCTTGGTATAATAGGGAATTAAAATAATTTAAATAAAACTGTTAAAATTTTTGATTGATTAAATTTATCAGAAATTACATATATTTCAAATTGAATTTAAAAATATATACCACAAGAGAAACACCTAAATCACAAGGGAATAGAAAGGTCTAGCACAAAAATAAGAAAAATTATACAAAGCAAATAGTAAAGTTAGTATAGGCAGCCATATTTTATCAGGCACAAGTTGTCTGTAAGGCAACACAAATAAAAGTATGAAAGATTTTAATAGGGATGAAAAAAAGTGGGCATAGTGATACATAGAGCAGAAATTTAACAAATGAATAATACAATGAATAAATGTGTCAAAAAATTCAAAAATCCTTGAGGAGATAAGCAATTTCATAGAAAAACAAACTCTTGGGATATAAGGAAAGATGAAAATGCCCAACACTTTAAAAAATTTGAATCTGAATATAAATGTCTCTTTCTCCCTCCTCAAAAATACAAAAACAACCATTAAAACTAAGTCAAAAGCTAAATTATTTTACAAATAAATACAACCAAACATTTAAGAAAGACATAATTAAAACTCATAAAAACTCAGCCAGCAAAAAGAAAAAGAGTTAATACTGCTGAATACATAAAGGCAATATTACCTTGACACCAAAAACAAAGAAGGGTAATATAAGAAAGAAAATTTGGGACTGAATGAATTCATGAGTATATGTGGCAAACATAAGAAATATGAGAAAATCTAATATAACAAAGTATTAAGAAATGACCAATGGCTTGTTTGTTTTTTTGTTATTGAGTTGTATGAGTTGTTTGTATATTTTGGAAATTAAGCCCTTTTTGGTCACATCATTTGCAAATATTTGCTCCCAGTTAGTTGGTTGTCTTTTGTTTTGTTTATGGTTTCTTCTGGGGTGCAAAAGCTTAGAAGTTTGATTAGGTCCCATTTGTTTATTTTTACTTTTATTTCTATTGCCTTGGGAGACTGACCTAAGAAAATATTGCTATGTTTTATGTCAGAGAACGTTTTACCTATGTTATCTTCTAAATGTTTTATGGTGTCATGTGTCTTATATCTAAGTCTTTAAGACATTTTGAGTTTATTTTTGTGTATGGTGTGAGGGAGTGTTCTAACTTCATTGATTTACATGCGGCTGTCAAACTTTCCCAATACCACTTGCCAAAGAGACTGTCTTTTATCCATTGTATATTCTTGCCTCCTTTATCGAAGACTAATTGACCATAGGTGTGTAGGTTTATTTCTGGACTTTCTAGCCTGTTCCATTGATCCATATGTCTTTTTTTATGCCAATACCACACTGTTTTGATTACTGTAGCTTTGTAGTATTGTCTGAAGTCTGGGAAGTTTATGCCTCCTGCTTTGTTCTTTTTCCTCAGGATTACTTTGGCAATTCTGAGTCTTTTGTGATTCCATATAAATTATAGGGTTATTTGTTCTACTTCTGTGAAAAATGTCATGGGTAATTTGATAGGGGCCGCATTAAATCTGTAGATTACTTTGAATGGTATGGTCATTTTAATAATATTATTCTTCCAATCCAAGAGCATGGGATAGCTTTCCATTTCTTTAAATCATCTTTAATTTCCTTTATCAATGTTTTATAGTTCTCAGCATATAAGTTTTCACCTCCTTTGTTAGGTTTATTCTTAAGTACTTTTTTGGATCTGATTTTAAAAGGGTTTTTTTTTTTTTTAACATTCCCTTCCTGATATTTCATTGTTAGTGTAAAGAAATGCAAAAGATTTATGTGTGTTAATCTTGTATTCTGCCAGCTTGCTGAATTTGTTTGTCAGTTCTAGTAGTTTTTGTGTAGAGTCTAAATATGGGCAGAAGACCGAAATAGACATTTCTCCAAAGAAGACACACAGATGGCCAACAGGCACATGAAAAGATACTCGACATTGCTAATTATTAGAGAAATGCAAATCAAAACTGCAATGAGGTATCACCTCATTCCAGTCAAAATGGCCATCATTAAAAAGTCCACAAACAAGAAATGCTGGAGAGGGTATGGGGAAAAGGGAACCCTTCTACACTGTTTGTGGGAATGTATATTGGGGCAACCACTGTGGAGAATAGTATGGAAGTTCCTTAAACAACTAAAAACAGTGTTACCATATGATCCAGCAATCTCATTCCTGGGCATATATCTGGAAAAGACAAAAGCTCTAATCGAAAAGATACCTGCACCCCAGTGTTCAGAGCAGCACTATTTACAATAGCCAAGACAAGGAAGCAACCTAAATGTGCATCAAGAGATGAATGGATAAAGAAGATGTGGTTTATATATACAATGCAATACTACTCAGCCATAAAAAAGAATGAAATAATGCCAACTGCAGCAACAGGGATGGACCTAGAGGTTATCATACTAAATGACATAAGTCAGACAGACAAAGACAAATATCACATGATATCACTTATCTGTGGAATCTAAAAAATGATACAAATGAACTTATTTACAAAAGGAAACCAGACTCACAGACATAGAAAACAAAATTATGGTTACCTAGGGGGAAAAGGGGGGTATAAATTAGGAGTTTGAGATTAGCATATACAAACTACTGTATATAAAATAAACAAGAAGGTGTAGCACAGAGAATTACATTCAATATCTTATAATAACCCATAATAAAAGAGAATATGAAACAGAATATACATAGGTATGTATAACTGAATCACTTTGCTGTGCACCAGAAACTAACACAGCATTCTAAATCAACTGTACTTCAATTAAAAAAAAGAAAAAAAAAAAAGAAAGAAATGGCCAATGGCAAAATGCAATTTACATCTAAATTGTTAAGATGATTGAATCTTAGAATATCAATGAATTAACTGTGTTTTAGAATTATATGGGGAAATGAATATACATATAGCATTAGGAGCAGTAAAACTACTGTTCAAAGTTCAATACCATATATGATAAAATAACCTAGCAATAGAAGAATGTAACTTAACTTTGTTAATCCTATAAAATAAACCTCTTAATCCTATAAAATTTAAATAAACTTTAAACATTTTAAAACTTAAAATAAATTTTAAAGATATAATTTACACTACATAAAAATCAAAGTCTAAATAAATGTAACAAAGGAAAGCAAAACCTCCTCACTGAAGACAACAAAACCAGGTGAGAGGAGGTAAAGATCTATATAAATTGAGTAGATCCTATGCCCATGGATTGGAAGGCCCAATAATGGAAAGAGGTCAAGGCTCCTCAAACTGATCTATAAAGACTAAGTTTTCCATTTGTAGACATTCTTTCTTAATAAAATCCATGAGTATTGCATCCAAACTTGGAACAAATTTTATAAAATCTACAAATATTAAACATTCTGTTTTGTTAATTCTTTGCTATACTATATAAATTTTCTATTTGGTAATTTAGTTATACTCTTCCATTTTAAGCATAAATTTTGCAATGGCCTCAGTATTAAGCTAACACAATTATTGGATGCAAGTCAACAATATTTCAGGGTCTATCTTATTGCATAAGTGTTAAAATTAATAAGAAACTGTACCAATTATATTCTTCCATCTATCTTTATTATGAAAGCAAATATTTAAATATCTGATTCCATTGGAATAAATCAATATTAAATTATAAATTTTCCTCTTTTTTATTGTATTAGTGTGCTTTAGCATGTTATTATTGTTAATATAAAATGATAGTTTTTCTTTTTAACATTCTTCTCACTTTTCTTTGCTTTTTTAATATACTCTCCTGCTAGGTGTCCTACAACATTGTAATTGAAGGGAAGACATACACTGTGAACCTAATGCAAAAGTAGGTGAACTACATTATTTTATTACCTGTCTTTGTTCTATTTATAATTATTGTTCATATTTATCCAGAAAGTAACTATTTTGCATTTGTAAATATTTCTAGTTGCTTACTATTTGTCTCCTATTTTATGCTTAAGAAAAACATTTTAAACCTATATAATAAACATCTAGGACCTGAATCCATATGTATGCTCGCATCTTTTTCCTTCCCAGCAACATCAGGTTTCTATTTGACTATTTATGTGGTTTCATGGAGGATGAATTTTGATATTTTTCTATTTTTATCACGACATAAATATGACTTGTTTTTGAGTTTTCTTACATTCAACTATATTTGAAAGAGCATAGTGGATTTTTGAGTGGAAAGAACAGTGATTCTTTAAATTAGTTTACATATCAGAATGTATTAAGGACTTAGAATACAACTGTAATTAGCCAAACTCAATCCCATGCCAGCTAAGGAAATTGGGAAAAAATAAGCACACCATATTTGGGAATAAAGAAAAATGAAACCAGTAATGGTCGTTTTTAAAATGGGTCCTTTATTAAAAGTTTTGGTCAATTTGTCTCTTTATTATAAATCTTGATAGCTTAAAGATAAGGTCTTTCCATCCTTTTCTTCATCAAGAATGTTCTGGCTTTTCTTACTACTTTTCATTTTCATATATTTTATAATAAACTCTTCCACAAAGATATATCCATAGATATTGATTGTGACTTCATTGAATCTACAGAGTACTTTTTATGTCAGAGAACGTTTTACCTATGTTCTCTTCTAAATGTTTTATGGTGTCATGTCTTATATCTAAGTCTTTAAGACATTTTGAGTTTATTTTTGTGTATGGTGTGAGGGAGTGTTCTAACTTCATTGATTTACATGCAGCTGTCCAACTTTCCCAATACCACTTGCCAAAGAGACTATCTTTTATCTGTCATTTTTCCTGTCATTCCCTTTCAATTTTTTATTCAGTCTGGATTTTTTTTACTGAGTCTGAAATTCTTTTAATGCAGTCCAAATTATTATTTTCTTTGTAGCTATTATTCTTTTCATATTTAAAAAAAAATCATTGTCTTCATACAGTCATGAATCCAAGCTGCCATTTTTTTCTAATAGCTTTTATTGTTTTCACTTTCATGTTCAACTCTAGGGTTCATCCAGAATTGATGTTTGTGTGTTTCATGAGCATGGGGATCAAGATTCAAATAATTTATCGTATTAGCATCCAATGGATCCAACACATGCTATTGGAAAAAAAAATACTTTCCTCATTGCACTGTAATGAAATGTTTTAAATCAAATGACTGTTTATGAGTGGGATATCTTTCTGGACTATTTTCTCTTATTTTATTTGTTTACTCCTGAGCCCTATTTATCTGAACAGATATCACACTATATTAAATACTGTACTAGGTCTTGTTACCCAGCCTTGTTCAAAAATTTTAAGATGTCCTTGTTTTTCTTGATCCTTTAATTTTCCATATAATGTCTGAAGTCACCTTTTTTCTTTGTACCTTTTATTTTATATTCTTTTTCTTTCATAGTCTCCATTTTAATGAATCTATTATTTTATATTACACCATTTTCCCTCAATTAAATTCTTTGTTATATAACTTTTTACTATTCTTTTAGTATTTTCTCTAGATTATTGTATTAATCCCTGAATTATTAAATCTAATATACATTATTATTTTACCAGTTATCATACATTGTTAGATCTTCAAATCTTTTAATTTCACTTACCTTCTACCTTTTCATTATTTTTCCTGTATGCTTTTAAACCTCAATTAGATATGACTATTATTTTTTGTATAGTCAATATCCCTTTATAATTAAGCATAAATTTGCACATTCTGTTGTTTTTCATTTTTTCCTGCGTTTGTTTCTATCTGCAGTTAATTTCTATATGTCTCAGGAATTCTCTATATTTCTGTTGTAGATCTGCTTATTTTTGATTAATTTGTATTCAATGTTAAATATTAACCTTACTCTTAAGAACTTTTTTGCTGGAATAAATTCTAGGATGACCTTTTAAAAATGACTTTTGTCCTTTCAAAGCATTATTCCGATGTCTTCTGGCTTTCCTCGTTTCTATTGACAACTTAAGCTATCAGTCTTATTGCTGTTCTTTGAAGGGAACATCTTCGTTTTCTTCTTGATACTTTGAAGGTTTTATTTTGGTTTTCATCAGTCTTTAAAACTATATTTAGGGGTGATTTTTCTTTGCTTTTATCATGCTCAAATAAAATAGGACTTACTGAGTCTATATCATCAATTTTGAAAAAACTTTGCTCTTATTTTCAGAGATTTTTAAGTTAATCTCCTTGGCTACTCTGTGCAACTTCAAAATTTAGCAGATGATTTTACAGGGAAAGAAGCTATGAATCTGATGCAACTTAAATATTCATATTTTTATTCCAGGACTGCACAGCCACCAAAAGTTCTGCTTGTTTCTAGGCTCCCCAATAATAGCTTTCTCCCTGGTCCAAGCATGGATATTTGACTTCTTTCTTTGCCAAAAAACAGTGCTTGTATATCACTAGCTAAGTCTCTTTATAGGACTTTCAACCCGGAATCTGTGTGTTCCCTGGAGCTCCACCCCACTGTGTATTATTTTCTTTTTTTGTTACAAGAATACAAAAAGTTTTGCTCTGTTTGTCAGTGGTTTGGCTCTTTGACCTTTTGCTTTCACAAATCCAGACTGCCATAGCTGTCACAAATCTTTATACTATACTAATTGGAAAAATGAAAATGAGATACCTACACCCACCCTTTCTCTTTGTAGAGCCTTTTAAGCATATTCTTCCCATATTACAAACAATGTATTTTAATGTGAGATCTCCACCTGATCTGTTGAATTCATTTCATATTAGTTCAATACTTATTGACCATTTGCTGTTTTCCAGATATTCTTCTAAGAGCTTGAGCTGCATTAGTAAACAAAATGGATATGAATTTTATATTGTTTATCAGATGAGACTAATAATGGTATGATAAATAGTGGATTAGGAAGAATGTTAGAAAGTGATAAATGCTTAAGCAAAAATATAGAACAAACTAAGAAGTGTCATTTGGAAATCCTATGCTTTAATAATTGAGGAAGTTGAAAATTTTTATAAACTTGTCAAGAGAAGCCTCAGTGAGATGTGGATATATAAGCAAAGACTTGAAGTAGATGAGACAATAAGCCATGTTGAAGAACATCCTAGAAAGCGGCAACAGCTAGTGCAAATACCCTGAGAAAAAAGTTTGCCTGTTGTGTTTAAAAAACAGGAAGGAGGACAGTGTGACAGTAAGGTGAGTGAGGAGAGGTCTGAAGACTAGAATTTTTTGAGCAAAATTAAAACTAAATCCATGTACTCAAAGAATCTCTCCCTCATGCGCTCTCTCTCTCTCTCTCTCTCTCCTCTCCCTACCTATCTATAATAAGTATAATAAAAGAAATAGCTTTTCATAATAAAATCTAGGAAACAAATTTTCCATTAAATACTTTTTATCTTTATTTTACAGAGTTTTCTTACCTCATAGTTTTAGGGTTTATGGTTATAATGGCACAGGAAGTATGAAACCTCTTGAACAACAGTTTCAGGTATGATTTTTATTGTCTGTTTTACCTTTGTTATGTGAGTTTCTGTGACTGTTTTACTTAGGGTCCACATGTCTCTAGAGTATAACAGGCTGGAGTTTTGTTTTGGCATGAATGTAACCATTTCCTTTGATGATGTGTCTTGAATTAGCTTTGTGACACAGATGATTAACCAAACCACAAATGATAGTGATGCATTTAAGCTATTATTTCATGATGATGCACATGTATGTGTTTATGTACCTGTGGCAAGAGGGTTGAATATGGAGTGAAATACTTAAAATGAAAAAACATGACTTAAATCAGGAAAGCTAAATCTAGGAAGAAAAGGAAAATCCAAAGACTTGTCTGAAGTATGTTCAGGGACCAAATAAATACACATAAATTTCATGCACATTTAGGAATATATTAAATTTTCAACTACTTGGAGCTTCATTTAACAAAGTTTTCCATTTGCTGTAAATATAATAAAGAAATGTGCATAGAATTTCAAGGAATACCCATGCCTGAAATGCTGTTTTGCTTTTTACATTTGCCCTGCCTTACCAATTCCTATATTTTTTTAATTTGCATTCCTGATTTCTATGTAGCGAATTAACAACTACTTTGAAATTAAAGCATTTTTATAGAGACTAAGCTCTTAACAGGAGAAATAATAGGTATGGTGAGTTCTTTAAATTTTGCCTAACAGAGTAGGCAAATACATGTGAATCATCTATGGAGTTCTCTATACAAATATAAAAATGATGCATACTGTCAAAAAGTTTTATGATATATACATACGTGCATATATACATAATATTATAGACATACTTATGTATACACACACAATATATGTGTGTGGGGGGCATTTTTTGTGTGTGAGTGTGGTGAAAAAGAGACGGAGAGAAACAGAGGTAAAACAATGAGACAACGAGATGCACAGGGCCGCAATATCCCGCACCTGCATTTTAAGTAATTCTGCCATACCTAACACCTAACTCTACTTCCTACCTCCCAGGAGGTAATCATGAGAGACAGATGTATAATTCAAAAGAAAAAGCAAAGATGTTTTATTTATAACCTGGATGTAATAAGTTATTGAATGCTGGCCTCAAATGCCATGTTTGCCAAAGCTGCAAGCCTATCGTCAGTGTAGGAAAAACCAGGAAAGTTTATTAAATTAGGTTAGAAGCATATAAATCTATTTTTCATAAATTCCACAAATGATTCTCATCCCTAAAAGTTATGTTATCTTACTAACTAAAGATGTATCTACACGAAAACAAAGCAACCAGTTAGACACAGAAAGAGTTTGTTCCTAGTATCTGCAGTTTACTTTATGATCTCTCCAGGACAGAGAGATACTCATAATGGTTAAAAAGTAAAATTACCAGATGGCATAACAATCCAAAATGTGTATGCACATAAAAATAGACTTCAAATTATAAGAGGCAGAAACTGACAGAAATGAAAAAAGAAATAGGTAAATTATTATTATTATTGAAGATTTAAACATTTCTCTCTCAATAATTGATAGATGAAGTGGAAAGAAACTCAGCAAATACGTTGATGCCTTGAGCAGAACTATCAACTTGATCTCATCAACGTTTGTAGGCGACCACACACAACAGCAACATTCTTACTGTTGCTGAGTTTATACACATTCTTTTTTGAGTGCTAATAGAAGAATGAACAAGATATAATAAAGGAAAATAGTGCAAAAATGACAATGATAACAATAAGAAAAAAACTGGAGAAAAATTATATAATAATAAACTTTTGATTCCTCCATCTCAAAATTTTATCCTATGCTGACCTAAAAATGATTTATTTATTAATTTCCAAGTTTTCCAATCAACTTATGTATAAGGTTGATATAATTTACTGGTGGTTCTGAAGAATTAAATACATTATCAATCTGGATAATACAAACCACATTTGGAAGGAAGTGGATGAAATGCAGTGGAAAGGAAGAGGTATTTTTCCTTGATTATATAACGTATGATTTATACAGATGAACCTGTATATGGGACCACAGTGAAAAAGTACAAATATGATAAGTCAGTGAAATATTTTAAAAATATAAGATACTGTTTTAGTCTATGTCTAAAGATACCATGCAGTAATTTACACATGGGAAGTTTAATGTAAAGAATTATTCATTGTAACAAGGATTAGAGTAAAACAATAAGAAGTAAAGAGAACTCTAAAGGTCATAGCAATATCAGATACAAGAAGCAGCCAGCAATCCCAGGACTGGGGTAAAGAAGACAGTTTCCTTGCCCCAGATTTGAGATTGTTAAAAGTGGCACAACCATGGATCTTCAAATAGGACAAGTCACTGTGGTGCTGTACCAAGAGATCTTGCTGTAAAATTTCTCTTTAGAACCCTCTGGAAATCTGTCCTTTGGGTAGCCAGGAAAGCTATTCATAAGATGTCTCACCAAAGTCACTTTGCTATGGAAGGAGAGCGGCCTAGATGATGGGAGGATACTACTGGCTGATGGGTGCTAGAGACCACCATGCACACAAGGGTCTGGGTACTAGAGAATCTCCAAGCACTGAGGGATCCTGGCTTTGCAAAAAGCTGTACCCTGTGCAGGAGCCTACCAAGCTAGCACACCGGAACCAAATAGCAAAGCTCTCTTCCCATGCTCTCCAGTACCCGTTACTAGCAAAGCTTCAGTGCCACCTGGCAAAGGAAAAAATAATTAAGAGGTTTATATTCATTTGCACAAAGCAGGCAAAAGGTTAATTTGAAGCTCAGTAGCAATACATCAATAATTGACAGAGCCTACAACTTTGACTACTTAGTTTTCTGTATGCACTCTTTTATACACATTTGAACTCTGTAAAAACAACAAAATCACCCTACATTTCTATTTAGCAAGATTCAGCCAACCTTCTCCCAAGTAAAGAAATTCTCATTCTTCCCTCAAAATGATGAGACACACAATCACGAGTCACTGTGTCCATTGCTAGCTCTATTAAGTTCTCCACAAATTTAGTCATGGTCCAACTGAATACTACGTTAACATGAGGTTAAATTAACTTGTAAAGTTAACCTCCAACCACCTGCATGTAAACTAATAACAGGAAGAGGGAAAAAGAAGAAAATGGTTAGCACCTACAAATAAAGATACCTATGCCTATGACAAGATAAGAGAAAAATATTTAAAGCTACTATAGTCTTCATTTCTGTAATAAGTCATGATTGCTACGTATGACTTCTTTTTCCCACTACCTGCTCCCCATTTCCATTGCTCTCAACCAGAACCTAAGCTTGTTACGGATATTTACCTAGCAGAATAGCACAAATCTTCACTCCCAAAGGGTTTGCATCCTTAATCATATTTTATTTTGGTTACTATTATACTCAGGTGGGTTCAAGACACAGCACTTCTTTAAGCAACAAATTTCCCTATTGTGTTCAGAGTCAGTCACTCCAGCCACTGGGTTAGCCTGTTTGTGCAGTGGCAAAAAGGAGCTCGAAATATCCAGTTGCAAGTTTCATCTTCCAAATTAGTGGAATTTTTATTGTGTCCCCAGGTGAACAAATTCCCCACTGGGGGCTAGAAGCTAAAAGTTACTGGGACAGAAAGCAAAATGCTACAAAGTGGTTATTAGATATAATGGTGGGAAGAGACACTCCCATTTCAACACCTTACTTCCTGGACCCATGTATTGTGGTTCTCAGAAAACCATGCCATATAATGGTCTTGATTCAAACATAACCCCAGCCTTTCAGAGTAATGTCTCCCAACTATTATGGTAAATGAGTATTCAGTAACCCGGTCTACCTTTCAATTAGGCCAGCTGCTTCCAGATGACAGAGTATATGGTAACACACGTACATAAACCAATTGCTGCCCTTAATTTGCTGAGAAACAAGTTTCTGTATCAGACACAACACTGTGCAGAAGCCATGGCAGTGGATAAGGCATTCTGTGAGTCCACAAGTTCTGGTGCTAGAAGAAGCACCATGGACAGGGAAGGTAGTTTTTGTTTTTCAGGGAATTTAATCCATTTACCTACATCATCTAATGTTGGCATATAATTATTCTTAGCATTCCCTTAATAATCCTTCTATAAGGATGGTAGTAATATCCCACTTTTATTTCTGATTTTAGTAATTTGATTCTTTTCTTTTCATAGTCAATCTAGCTAAATAAAGATTTGTCAATTTTGTTTATCTTTTCGCAGAGCCAGCTTCTGGTTTCATTGATTTGTTCTATTATCTGTTCTTATTAATTTCACTCTAATCTTTATTATTCCCTTTCTTCTGCTTAATCTAGGTTTAATATGTTCTTTTTCCTGTGTTATATGTGGTTGGATAGGATATTACTTTGAGATCTTTCTTCTTTATTAATACATGCTTTTATATATATAAATTTATCAAAAGCACTACTTTAGCTGCATCCCATACATTTTAGTATGGTATGTCTTCATTTTCATTTTCCTTAAATATCTTCTGGTTTCATATTTGATTTATTCTTTAATCCATGGTTATTTAGAGATATTATATTTAATTTCTACATCTGTGAGCTTCTCCAAATGTTTTCTGTTAATTATTTCTAAAAAAATGCCTTTATTATCAGAAAACATACTTTTATTACTTCTATACTTTTAAACTGAGGCTTTTTAAATGGATTAGCATATGGTCTGTCCTGGAAAATATTTTGTGTACACGTTAAGAAGAATGCGTATCTTGTTCTTTGGTGGAGCATTTTACAGATGTCTGCTAGGTTTACTTAGTTTATGATTTTTTTTTCAAGTCTTATATTCCCTTGCTGATCTTCTGCCTAGTTGTTCCACTGATTGTTGAAAGTGGCAGAGAAGAAGAAAAGAAGCCTTCAACTATAAGTGTTGAGTTCTCTATTTCTCCCTTAGTATCTACCTATTTTTTTATGCACTGTGGTGCTCTGATATTTGGTACCTATGTTTACAAGTGTTATATCTTCCTGATGCATTAAACCTTTTATTAGTAGAAAATACTGCTCTTTATTTCTAGTAACATTTTTTTCTTTCAAAGTCTACTTTGTCTGATATAAATATAGTCAATCCAGTTTGCTCGTGGTTGCTATTTACATGATAATCTTTTTTCATTCCTTTAATTTGAGTCTGTCTGTGTCTTTGAACTTAAAGCATGTTGTCTTTCAACAGTTTATAGTAGTCTTTTCACATTGCCTGACAATCTGCCTTTTATTGGATTGTTTAATTCAATCACATTTAATGCTATCATTGATATAGTTGTATTTGCATCTGCTTTTTACTTTTTGTTTTGTATGTGTCTCATGTGTTTTTGTTCCTCTTTTTTCTCATTTTAGTGTTTTTTTTTCCCTGTTAGGTGGATATATTCTACTGAAGAATTTAAATTTCCTTAATGATTTTTCAATATTTTTGAGTTATATTTTTAGTGATTTCCCTAGGGCTTACCTTACACATTTTAACTTACCAGATGCAGATTTAGATTTATATTACCTTAATTCCAGTGATATGTAGAAACATTGCTCCTATAAAACGCTACTTCCCTCACATTTATGGTATTATTGTTGTACATATTACATCTATTAATGTTACAAACCCAACAGTACATTGTTATAATTACTTTACTATCTGCAATCATTTCCTTAACCCAGTACCTCTTTGTTTCCACTCACCTCCTATATGCTGTTATTGGCAAATATATTTCCTGGCCCCAATAATATGCCCTATTCATATTATTTTACTCAATTGATTTCTAAATCAGCTAAGAGAAAAAAGGGGGAAATACGCATTTATATTATGTTTTTAAATTACATAATAACCTGTATGAACTCTCTTTGGATGTTTATGTGGATTTGAATCACTCTCTGAGATCGCTTACTTTCAACCTGAAGAATTTCTTTAAGTGTTACTTGTAAGGCAGGGCAATTAACAACAAATTCTCAAAGTTTTCATTTATATGGAAATGTCTTTAGTTTGATTTTGTTTCTCATTTTTCTTACTGAATTTTTCATATTTTCTTGTATGGCTATTTATTTATTTTCTCTTAGGACTATTTGTCCTTATGTCCACTTCTGGGGGATTTAAATTGTCATTTACTTATGTTCATCAGTTTCACTAGGGATCAGATCTATAGAGTTCCTCATGATGTCATACCAAAAGTTAACTCTCCATATCTTTATTTTTGAAGAATAATTTTGCTTAATATATAATTCTAAGTGCCAGGGATTTTTTTCTCTCTCAGCATTTTTTTTGTTCATTGTGTCCTGCCTCCTTACATGTGTGTGTGTGTGTGTGTGTGTGTGTGTGTGTGTGTATGTAAAGAAGTACCATGATTTACATCATTACTCCTATGAATGTTATGTGTTACTTTTCTCTGGTTTATTTCAAGATGTTCTCTTCATTTTTGGTTTTCAGCAGTTTATTATATGATTGGTTCCTTAGGTCTTGTGGAAATAAATAAAAACCAAGCAAATGAGAATAAACAAAGGTTACTTATTCATAGCAAGGACATCATCCACTGTCACTTGCATTTTGGCAGATACTCAAAGGCAGGCAGAAGAGTGGGAAAGCTTTATAGTGGAAGGAAGGGAAGACCTCAGGTGTGCTCTGATTGAAGGTTGTTGGTGGGGGCTGCTGTAGAAGGGTTAACTATGTGATTGGAGTATTTATTTGGCTTTTCTCTGCTTGGTTCTAAGGTGGAAGCAGGGACAAAAATTAGGGAAGCTGAAAGTTTTTATTTTATTTTTTATATATTTATTTATTTTAAATTTTATTTTATTTATTTATTTATTTTTGGCTGTGTTGGGCCTTTGTTGCTGCGCATGGGCTTTCTCTAGTTGTGTCGAGCTGGGGTTACTCTTCGTTGCGGTGCACAGGCTTCTCATTGAGGTGGCTTCTCTTGTTGTGGAGCACGGGCTTCAGTAGTTGTGGCTTGCAGGCTGTAGAGTTGAGGCTCAGGAGTTGTGGCACATGGGCTTAGTTGCTCCACGGCATGTGGAATCTTCCCGGACTAGGGCTCGAACCTGTGTCCCCTGCATTGGCAGGCAGATTCTCAACCACTGCACCACCAGGGAAGAAGCAGCTGATACTTTTTAATCAAGTCCTTGTTATTGGGACTGATTGCTGTATAAGTTATTGGTTAGCTTCCTGGATTGTTACTGGAGATAGCAGCATGACTTCCTACAAAGTCAGCTATTTATTGTCAGTAAAGAGGTTGGTTTCCTGCAGGTCAGAGTTTTATTTTTATATATGGTTTGGCCATTGCCTATTTGTTTATTCATTGTCTCAATCTATAAATGTGGTTTCTCACTAAATTTGGCCATGAATTTTTCAAATACTTTTATACCTATTTTCTCTTTCCATTTTTCTGGACCTCCAATTAAACATATTTTAGATAACATTGTCCCACAGGTTGCTGCAGCCATATTCCATTTTTAAAGCTTGTTTTCTCTCAGGTTTCTTTCAGATTCAATGGTTTCTATAGATCTGTATTCTAGGGTTTTTGTTTTTTGCCATCTGCAGTGTCAGTAAAACATATCCAGTGTATTTCATTTTAAATGTATTTCTTTGTTCTAGAATTTAGAGTTGGCATTTTTGTAACATTTTATTTCTCTGCTGAATTTCCTAATTGCTTCCCTTATTATGCCCAGAATTTCCTTTATGATGTCCTTCATCATGTTTTTAATATCTGTTTTAAATCCATTTATTTACTAATTCCAAAATCCGGTGTTATTTTGAAGTCAGTTTCTTTCTGGTTTTACTTTTGACTATGGGCCACATTTTTCTTTTATTCATATATCTAATATTTTAAATCATATACTGGTGATATTCCATGATACATTGGAGAGCTTGTGATTCTTTTCTCTAAAGAGTTCTCAGGGTCAGTAAGATTGTGTGTTTTGTTGGAACATTTGCTACTTTGTGCTGCCCTGCCAAGGGGAGGCACTCAGGTGAAAACCAGTATAACACAAAACTCAGTAAATGCAGTTTTCCTCTTTCTATTGTTGATTCCCTTCTCTCACCTTTTCTTGCCTGCCTTTGTTGTTGGAGTTTAAAAAATAATTTTTCAGAGTCTACATTTGTCATTGATGAGAAGGCTAATCCAGTGCAAGCTACTCTGCCATTATACTAAAGTAATCTTGAAAAGAAAAAATTATCTTTTGGGTTTATTTACTTTTTACATCTACCTTGAAAAATTAAGTCAGAAGAGTTTGAAGAAACAAGTTTTTGATGATTTTTACCTTGATCCTAATGATTGGGTTGTCATGTTTCATTTATAACAGAAAAAATCATGGAAGTTTACTCGTTCTTTGGGACACGTAGGGACAGTTTTGGAAAATTGAGCCAAATGTTCATCTAATGATGTTATAAATCCATTTTGGAAACAATTAGTGCTTGACACATACATACATATATATATATGTGTGTGTGTGTGTGTGTGTGTGTGTGTGTGTGTTTTAAGTATTTGAGAATAGTGCATTTAACATAAATTATTCTAATAGAAATATATGTGTTTATTTTTCAGGACTTATGCTACTACCAAGGGTATATTGAAGGTTATCCAAATTCTATGGTGATCGTTAGCACATGTACTGGACTCAGGTTGTTATACATAATTTTATGGTTACAAAAAATGGAATTTTTAAGAAATAATTTTCAAATTTGAAAAATTATAATCAGAAGCTTTATTTTTATTTTTAAATTAATTTTATTGGAGTATAGTTGATTTACAATGTTCTGTTAGTTTCTGCTGTACAGCAAAGTGAATCAGTTATACATATACATATACCCACTCTTTTAGATTCTATTCCCATATATAGGTCATTACAGAGTATTGAGTAGAGTTCCCTGTGCTATATGGTAGGTTCTTATTAGTTATCTATTTTATATATAGTAGTGTGTATATGTCAATCCCAATCTTCCAATTCATCCCACCCCACCTTCCCCCCCTTGGTAACCATAAGTTTGTTTTCTACATCTGTGACTCTATTTATGTTTTGTAAATAGGTTCATTTGTACCATTTTTTTTTAATATTCCACATATAAGTGATATCATATGATATTTATCTTTCTCTGTCTGACTTACTTCACTCAGTATGACAATCTTTATGTCCATCGATTTTGCTAAAAATGGCATTATTTCATTCTGTATTTATGGCTGAGTAATGTTCCATTGTATATATGTACCGCATCTTCTTTATCCATTTCTCTGTTGATGGACATTTAGGTTGCTTCCATGTCCTGACTATTGTAAAAAAGTGCTGCAGTGAACTTTGGGGTACATGTATCTTTTCGAATTATGCTTTTCTGCAGATATATACCCAGGAGTAGGATTGCTGGATCATATAGTAGCCCTATTTTTAGTTTTTTAAGGAACCTCCATACTGTTGTCCATAGTGGCAGCACCAATTTACATTCACACCAACAGTGTAGGAGGGTTCCCTTTTCTCCACACACTCTCCAGTATTTATTGCTCGTAGATTTTTTGGATGATGGCCATTCTGACCAGTGTGAAGTGATACCCCATTGTAGTTTTGATTTGCATTTCTCTAATAATTGGTGATGTGAAGCATCTTTTCATGTGTCTCTTGGCCATCTGTATGTCTTCTTTGGAGGAATGTCTATTTAGATCTTCCACCCATTTTTTGATTGGGTTGTTTCATTTTTTTGATATTGAGCCGTATGAGCTGTTTGTATATTTTGGAGATTAATCCCTTGTCGGTCGTTTCATTTGCACATATTTTCTCCCATTCTGTGGCTGGTCTTTTTGTTTTGTTGATGGTTTCCTTTGCTGTGTAAAAGCCTTTGAGTTTAATTAGGTCTCATTTGCTTATTTTTGTTTTTATTTTCATTACTCTAGGAGGTAGAGCAAAAAAAGATCTTGCTTCGATTTATGTCAGAGAGTGTTCTGCCTATGTTTTCCTCTAAGAGTTTTATAGTATCCAGTCTTACATTTAGGTCTTTAATCCATTTTGAGTTTATTTTTGTGTATGGTGTTAGGGAACATTCTAATTTCATTCTTTTACATGTAGCGGTCCAGTGTTCCCAGCACCACTTATTGACGAGACTGTCTTTTCTCCATTGTATATTCTTGCCTCCTTTGTCATAGATTAGGTGACCATAGGTGCGTAGGTTTATATCTGGACTTTCTAGCCTGTTTCATTGATCTATATTTGTGTTATTGTGCCAGTACCATACTGTCTTGATTACTGTAGCTTTGTAGTATTGTCTGGGGAACCTGATTCCTCTAGTCCATTTTTTTTTCTCAAGATTGATTTGGCTATTTGGGGTCTTTTGTGTTTTCATATAAATTGTGAAATTTTTTGTTCTAGTTCTGTGAAAAATGCCATTGGTAATTTGATAGGGATTGCATTGAATCTGTAGATTGCTTTGGGTAGTATAGTCATTTTCACAATATTGATTGTTCCAATCTAAGGACATGGTATATCTCTCCATCTGTTTGTGTCATCTTTGATTTCTTTCATCAGTATCTTATAGTTTTCTGAATGCAGGTCTTTTGCCTCCTTAAGTAGGTTAATTGCTAGGTACTTTATTATTTTTGATGTGATGGTAAATGGGATTGTTTCCTTAATTTCTCTTTCTGATCTTTCATCAGTAGTGTATAGGAATGCAACAGATTTCTGCACATTAATTTTGTATCCTGTGACTTTACCAAATTAATTGATGAGCCCTAGTAGTTTTCTGGTGGCATCTTTAGGATTTTCTATGTATAGTATCATGTCTTCTGCAGACAGTTTAACTTCTTTTCCAATTTGTATTTCTTTTTCTTCTCTGATTGCCGTGGCTAGGACTTCCAAAACTATGTTGAGTGAAAGTGGAGAGAGTGGACATCCTTGTCTTGTTCCTGATCTTAGAGGAAATGCTTTCAGTTTTTCACTGTTGAGAATGATGTTTGCTGTAGGTTTGTCGTATATGGCCTTCATTATGTTGAGGTAGCTTCCCTCTATGCCCACTTTCTAGAGAGTTTTTATCATATATGGGTGTTTAATTTTGTCAAAAGCCTTTTCTGCATCTATTGAGATGATCATATTGTTTTTATTCAGTTTGTTAATATGGTGTATCACACTGATTGGTTTACGTATATTGAAGAATCCTTGCATCATTGGGATAAATCCCACTTGATCATGGTATATGATTCTTTTAATGTGTTGTTGGATTTGGTTAGCTAGTATTTTGTTGAGGATTTTTGCATCTATGTTCATCAGTGATATTGACCTGTAATGTGTGTGTGTGTGTTTGTGATACCTTTGTCTGGTTTTGGTATTAGGGTGATGGTGGCCTCATAGAATGAGCTTCTGAGTGTTCCTTTCTCTGCAATTTTTTGGAATGGTTTGAGAAGGACATGTGTTAGCTCTTCTCTAAGTGTTTGATAGAATTCACCTGTGAAGCCATCTGGTCCTGGACTTTTGTTTGTTGGAAGTTTTTAAATCACTGTTTCAATTTCAGTACTTGTGATTGGTCTATTTATATTTTCTACTTCCTCCTGGTTCAGTCTTGGAGGGTTGTGTCTTTCTAAGAATTTGTCAATTTCTTCTAGGCTGTTCTTTTTATTGGCATATAATTGCTTGTAGTAGTCTCTTATGATCCTTTGTATTTCTATGGTGTCAGTTTCAACTTCTCCTTTTTATTTCTAGTTGTATTAATTTGAGTCCTCTCCCTTTTTTTTCTTCATGGGGCTGGCTAAAGGTTTATCAATTTTATTTATCTTCTCAAAGAACCAGCTTTTAGTTTCCTTGATCTTTGCTAAGTTATAAAGTGAGGCATGGCTTATAGTGGGAAATTGTCATTGGAAAAGCACAGCATGGAGACTTTTGTACTGTCTCCTACTCTTCTCCTGAATTACGATTTTTTAGTGTATGTGGAGACCACAGAGTACTAGTAGCTTGGTAAATACCAATAGCATTACTACTCTGTTCCACTCAGTAAATTTGTGGATACTCGGTAACTTTTTCTTACTTCACCACGTAAGGCTAAGAATGAAAATAACCTGCATACTATTAAAAAACCCTGATTATGTCATTTTATTGACTTTGTGAAAAATGAACTGTTTTATTTATTCACTTACTTTTTGGAATTTTTAGGGGCTTACTACAATTTGAAAATGTAAGTTATGGAATTGAGCCCTTGGAGCCTTCAATTGGTTTTGAACATGTGATTTATCAAGTAAAACATAGGAATACAGGTGCTCCTTTATATGCTGAGAAGGATATTGAGTCAAGAGAAAAGCCCTATAAAATACAAAGTGTAGAGGTAAGTGATCAATTGAGTAAGCTATATAGTTATTACTAAGCAGCAATATAAAAAATGTATTTTTTTCTGATAAAAAATTATTAACATATGTATATGAGAGAGAGAAAGAGAGAGAGAGTGATACCAGAAACTTCATAACCTATTGTAAGTCTTAAAACTAGTCATTCAGTTTTCCAGAACACCAAGATGGCATTTTCTGCTGTTAGTGGCATTTTTCCCTGTGATCCAGACCTTTGTTGTCTGCAGATGCTCTCCTTTCTCCATATCCATTATATCAAAGTTTGGATATAATAAACATAAGTGACATTCACATAAATTCACATAAAAATTCACATAAAATGAAGATACTTATCTAGGATGCTGAGAAGAATCACTAGTGTCTTTTAAGGCAACTGCCTCAGGGTAGGCCATTACATTTTCCTTATATCCTTATCCAGGGATGGAGAGACTGCTTCTACTGGCAAAGGAGACTCATCAGAATTTAGTAGAAGTTTAGGGACTTCCCTGGTGGCACAGTAGTTAGGAATCTGCCTGCCAATGCAGGGGACATGGTTTCAATCCCTGGTCTGGGAAGATCCCACATGCCATGGAGCAACTAAGCCCATGTGCCACAACTACTGAGCCTGCGCTCTAGAGCTCACGAGCCACAACTACTGAGCCCGTGTGCCACAGCTACTGAAACCTGCATGCCTAGAGCCCGTGCTCCACAACAGGAGAAGCCACCACAATGAGAAGCCCGTGCATAACAACAAAGAGTAGCCCCCACTCGCCACAACTAGAGAAAGCCCACATGCAGCAACGAAGACCCAACACAGCCAAAATAGATAAATAAATATTTATTTATTTAAAAAAAGAATTTAGGGATTTAGTGACCCCAGCTTCATCAGAGTTTCTCATATACGCTCATTCCAATTTTTAGGATGTTATTTCTTCCAGTAGACACCCTGTGAGGGTGGAAATTCAATTTGTGTTGTAGTTCATCCATTCACAAAATGAGATTCTGGGTTTGGTTTTCAACCTCAGCTCTGCACCAACACGGCTAAGGGTATCTTTCAATAAAGACACTTCCCCAAGAAAACAGAACCAACAGAATATATGTATGTGTGTGTGTGTGTGTGTGTGTGTGTGTGTGTGTGTGCATACACACACATATATATTTGATGTAAACACACACACACACACACACAAAGAGAGGGAGAATGAAAGAATTTAGAGTAGACTGTAGACTAGCAGGCTGGAGACAAGGGAAGAGTTGTATTCAAGTCCAAAGGCAGTCAGCTGGAAGGATTCCTTCTTGCTTACAAGGTAGTCTTTGTTCTAATAAGGCCTTCAACTAATCAGATGAGCTCCACACATATTATGAAGGGTAATCTACTCCACTAAAAGTCCACCAATCTAAATGTTTATCTTATCCAAAATCATTTTCACAGAGAAATCCAGAATAATTTTTGAACAAAAATCTGGGCATTGTGGCCCAGGCAAGTTCACAGAAAAAATTAACCATCACACCAGGTTTACAAAATTTATTTCATATTTCCTCCAAAAGTTTTATTCTTTAATCTCTTACATTTCAATATATGATCCAATTTAATTTAATTTTTGTATGGAGTGAAGGAGGGCTCTAAATTCATCATTTTTCGTATGCATATCTAGTTTTCCCAACACCATTTGTTGAAAAGACTCATGTTTGTTCCACTGAATCTTCATGACCCTTTTTTTCAAAGATCAGTTGACCATAGATGTTAGGGATTATTTCTGCACTTGCAATAATACTCCATTGATCTTATGTCTATCCTTATGCCAGAGCCACACTTTTTACTACTATACCTTTGGAATAAGTTTTGGAATTAGTAAGTGTATATCCTTCAGTAATGTTCTTTTTCAAGATTGTTTTGGCTATTCTTGATACTATCAATCTCCAAATAAATTTTAAAATTCACTTATTTTCAATTCCCTGAAAAATCAAGCTGGGATTCTGTTGATTCTGTAGATTAATCTTGGAAATATTGCCACTTAACAATATTAACTCGTCCTATCCATGAACATTGAGCAGCTTTTTGTTTTTAGGTCTTCTTTAATTTTTTACCACAATCTTCTGTATAGTTGTCTTCAAGTTGTCAGCCAAACTTCTTAGGTTAAATTTATTTCTACAAATGTTGTCATTTAAATGCTATTTCACATTTAAAATTTTATTTCAAATTTGGATTTCTCATTATTCATGTTTGGAAATTATTGACTTTTGTATACTGATTTCATATTCTGCAAACTTGTTTAAATTGGGTATTAGTTTTTTATTGTACTCTTTGTAGTCTTCTATGTACAAGATGATGTCATCTTAAACAAAGATTATGTTCTTCCTTTTCAATTATGATGCTTTTAACTTCTCTTTTATTGCCTACATGCCCTGGTTAGCATGGTGTTGAATAGGTGAGAAGAATATCCTTGTCTTGGACCAATTTTAAGAAGAAAGTCCATCACTATTAAGTGTAATGTTAATGGTGAAATAATATAAAAACTTTCTGAAACTTTCAATTCACTTTACTCTCTGATAAAATTCTCCTGCTTCACTTTCTATCTCACTTTCTCTGACTTTTCCTTATACACTCATGTTCTAGATAATGATATTTCTTGTGTTATGTCTCAGGTTTTTGTTTGTGTTGTATATTGTCTTGTATATTTTTTCACGGCTTTATCTACTGTGATTTACAGATCTCCCACTCTTATTCCAATTTTTTTCTGAGTTATTGATCTTACATTGGACATAATGACTGCCCAAGTTAAACAAAATACACACACATTAACTATCTACCTACTTATCTATTTATCTATCTATATCATTTATCATCTATCATCATCTTCATGTCCCTCTCACTTCCTGAATATTCTTACCAGTGGGCTTTGGTATCTTTTAACTTTAACTTTTTAATCCAACTACATTGCAATTGGATCATTTAGTAGTGTTCTCCAATCTTCTTCCCTAGCTCCAATTCTTTAGTGTTTATTTGACCAAAGCAAAGTTTCATGCAATTGATGTCAACTTTATATAGCACATTTCCAAGAAATTGGTTTTCTTTATTGGCTACTTTCATTTACTAAATAAAATAGCTTTTCAGGTCTTCTGAAATCTTAACATCTGCCCACCTTCCCAATATACAGATTTCTTGGCATTCTTTTATGCATCTTTGTCTTAAATTTTTAATTATTTTGCTGAAACAGACTATATCTTTTCCCCATGAAAGCTTATTGTCCAGTAAATAAGTGAATAAATTATAATCAACTAAATATCATCAATCCCTATCTCAGAGATGAAAATAAACAAGGATTACTTCAGGAAATGTAAGTCAACTAACACTTACGTTGCTTAAAACAAAGAAATAGCTTTGAATCTCTCAAACCATTAATATTTTGTTAGTTTCAATTAATATAAATGTTTATTTTTCTCCTCCAGTAAAGTTCATTTCCTTGTTTAGGCACTTCAATGAAACTTTGGAATCCTATAAGCAAAACTATCATGAAGCATTCAGTGCTTCCTTTTGGATGGAAATGAAAATAAACCAATTAGACCATAAGGGGATTTCATTTGCATTAAAAAAAAAAAAAAACCTCAAGTCTCCAAGGTTTTAAAAGAGAATTTTTTTTTATTTTTTTATTTTTATTTTTTGCAGTACGCGGGCCTCTCACTGCTGTGGCTTCTCCCGTTGTGGAGCACAGGCTCTGGACGCGCAGGGGCAGCGGCCATGGCTCACGGGCCCAGCCGCTCCGCGGCATGTGGGATCTTCCCGGACCGGGGCACGAACCCGTGTCCACTGCATCGGCAGGCAGACTCTCAACCACTGCGCCACCAGGGAAGCCCAAAGAGAATTTTTAAATGGAGGGAAAAAATGAATGATCATTCACCCCTAAATTTGTCTTACTGACCTTATTGACTTTTATTCCTTTAAATTACTACAATCGTCACTTTTCTCTGCTAAATCCTAGATTTGTTTTTCTCTATTGCTCCTCTTTATGTTAAGGAAAATGGTTTAACTAAAAATGTGATAGTTTTGAACTTTCAAAGGATTAAATACCAGTGTAAAAAGAAAAAAATTCAGGCATTAAAATACCATAATAAAAGTTTTCTCAATTTTTGAAATTTGATCCTCCTTTTCTGCTTCTATATATTTGTCCAGTGCTTATATGTGGTATGCTATTTTAGTAACAAACTATTTTGAGTTAACTGCACTATAGTCTTAAAGTGCCCACAAAGACTGTCTTCCAAGTTTTCCCTAGTGAATTCCTCCTAGGTTAACTTCATGTAAAAATAATGATGAACATAAGTAATATTTTATTAAACGTAGTTACAACAATTATTACTTGTTGGCAGAGTGTAAGTCACACAGATCATAAGCCCATCGGGCCTCACATTAGTGCCTAATTTAACCACTGTGGTCTAATTAAATGACATCATAACCAGATTCCACATACTGAGATATCTATGGTGCAGTTTAAGAAACCCATTTTGTTTCTCTGTTGCTCACTTTTTTCTGCGGTGATTTATACAAGGATTAGCTTTATCCTTCAGATGACATCCCACCCCTCTAAACACAGAGATGTGCCCCTACTCTTTCAAGGCCGTAGATAAAACCATACAGCATAATAATGTATAGTGGAATCATTAAACGAACATAAATACACACATAATGGCAAGTCAAGGGAAGAATTTCCTCAGGGAAAAGAATCATATGAGTAGCCCAGTACCAGTGAGAATATGGAGAATGGAAGGTAGAGGAAAGCTATTTTCTGAGTAAATTAAGTGATTGATCAGGTGTGAAAGACATGACAAAGGCAATATTCTGAAAATGATTTCTATTTTCATATAGAAAACTGAATTTTCAATGTTGAATTTGTGAAGTAGTATATTACTTAAAATAATTAAATGATTCTTCAATTTTTATCTAAAGATTGTGACTTTTTTTCAGCCACCTGCAGACTTCTCTCAGTATATAGAAATGCATGTTGTAGTTGAAAAAAATTTAGTAAGTATACTTTCACTTATTTGTCTTATCTTAATTTATATTAGCAATGGGAGGTTATAAAAAGTGTTGGAATAAATTTTTAACATAGGACAATAAATGATTTTATTTAATTTTTGCTTTATCTCTGCCTTAATGAATTTAAATTACTAGTATCAGTAGTAAATTGGAAATCAAATCTCTATTAGTTTATTTTAAATTTTATATAATTAACATATTAAAACATGTTACCTATAAAATAGTTTCTTAGTAATTTTTATTCATCATTCCCATACCCATAATGTCTAATAACCTTTGATCTTTTACTGTCTCCATAATTTTGCCTTTTTCAGAAGATCATATAGTTGAGATGTACAGTATGTAGTTGTTACAGATTAGCTTCTTTACCTTGGTAACATGCATTTAACTTTACTACATGCCTTATCATGGCTTGCGAGCTAATTTCTTTTAGTACTGAGTAATATTGCATTGTCTGTATGTACCACAGTTTATTTATCCATTCATCTACTAAAGGACATCTTGGTTGCTTCCAATTTTGAGATGAATCAAGCTGCTATTAACATCCATTCACAGGTTTTTGTATTGACATATTTTAAATCCTTTGGGTAAATATCAAGCAGCATGATTGCTGCATCATATGGTAACAGTATGGTTTTTTTGTTTGATTTTTTTGTGAGAAACTGCCAGACTGTCTTCCAAAGTGCCTGTTTCATCTTGCATTCAGCACTTTAAATATATCATCCCCTTGTCTTCTGTCCTCTAAAGTGTTTGCTAAGAAATCGGCTAGTAATCTTATTATCACCCCTTTTATGTGGTTAGTTACTTTTCTCTTGCTGCCTTCAATATTAATATTCTCTTTAGGTTTTGACAGTTTGATTATAATTTGTCTTGGTGTGGGTCTCTTTGGCTTTATCCTTCTTAGAATTTAAGCTTAAGGATTTGTGTGTTCATGTGGCTCATCAGATTTGGCAAGCTTTTGGCCATTATATCTTTAAATAATCTCTCTTCTTCTTCTGGGATTCCCTTAAGTCATATATTGTTCTGCATAATGGTATCCCACCAGTCCCTCCTTTTTCTTTCTGGTTCTCAGACTCAATAATTTCAGTTATCCTGTTCTCAAGTTTACTGCTTCTTTCTTCTGCCCCTTTAAATCTACTGTTGAATCCTTCTACTCAATTTTCAGCTCAGTTATCGCATTTTTCAATGCCAGAATTTGTTTGGTTTCTTTTTATAATTTCTGTATCTTTGTTGATATTTTCATTTTATTCATATATCATTTTCCTGACTTCCCTTCATTCTTTTTGTTTTCCTTTAGCTCTTTGAGCATATTTTAGGCAGTTGTTTTAAAGACTTTGTCTAGTATGTCTCTATGTCCTCAGGAAGGGTTTCTGTCAATTTATTTCCTTCGTTTGGGCCATGCTTTTTTTCTTTGTTTGCCTTGTAACATAGACTGTTTCTGTTCCTCTAAAATTTATACTAATGCATAGTGATGGTACTGGGAAGTGGAGCCTTTGGGAGTGGCTTAGGTCATGAAGCTGGAGCCCTCATGAATGGGATTAGTGCCCTTATAAAAGAGAGGCCAGAGAGCTCCCTCACCTCTTCTACCATGTGAGGACAGAGCAGGAAGATGGCAAGATGGCCATCTCTGAACCAGGGAGCATGTTCTCATCAGACACAGGGTATGCTGGAAACCTAATCTTTAAACTTCCTGGCCTCCAGAACTGTGAGAAATAAATATTTGTTGTTTGAGCACCCAGTCTATGGTGTTTTTGTTAGGGCAGCCCAAACTGACTAAGACACATTGTGATTTTTGTTGAAAATTCAGCATTTGATAAAATAACCAGGGGACACAGAAAACAGCCATTCAGGCACCTTCCAGACCGGTTAGAACATTGCAGATAAGGTCTTCTCTGCTCCACCTGGTATAAGGGAGGGAATTGGGAAATGGACTACCATTTCCTCCAGATTAAACCATGCCACACTGGGGAAGGGAACAGGGCATAGGGGAGTAAAAACACCACAAAATTTCCTGTCATTTTCAAGATGTTTTTTTCTTGATTGGACATTTGTAGACCTTTGAATGTTTTCCTGAGGTTTTCTGGAGGCTCCAATGAGGTTATTTCAGCCAGTTTCTGGTTGTCTTTTGATGTTTCCAGAGAAAAACGAAGGCTTGGTGTTTTCTAGTTCTCCATTTTGTTGACTTCACTCCCCATGAAGGATATTTTTAATTATTTGTTGTCATCATTTTACAAAGGCTACTTTAAATCTTTGTCAGATAATTCTACCAAGTGATGTACTTTGGTGTTGACATGTATTGACTGACTTTTCTCCCTCAAGTTGTGATTTTCCTGGTTCTTGGTATGGCAAATGGTTTTCAGTTGCTTTCTGGAAATTTTTACTATTACGTTATGCAATTCTTCATTCTACTTAAATCTTTTATTTTGTTCATTCAGACTCCTTAGTTGTAGCACATAAGTCCTGACCAAATTATATGGGTTAAATTCAATGACAAAAGTTCTCAGAGCCTTCATAATGCTATTTTGGTCTTCTTGGTTCAGTCACTGTTTCTGCGGGTCCCAGTGATACTTGCCTGTCCTGCCTGCAGGAGTGGAAGGACCTTCCCCTGTCTCCTTCTATTGCCTCTGAGTGGAATATTGTAGATGGTGGGCCTGTGCAGGTGGAAAGTGTCTCCCTGGTCCACCCAGTGCCAGTGGGACTCTAGTACTGTTTGTGCGGGTGGGAGTTACTTCCCAGGGTCATTCTGCCTAGCGTTTCTAGGTAGGTACAGGAGACATCAAGCCTGTGGGGGTGGAGATATTTTGTCAGAAGAGTTTCGCTCTTCCCTGCTGATACCGCCAATAGGACCAAATGGCTGTTTCCTGGTCCAGGCCACCTGTTGTCTCAAGCTCGTTAATGAGAAGCTCCATGCTGTGGTGCAGAGGTTACTATTCTAGGCATCACGGTGTTAATGGGTTTCTCATTCCATTTCTACCTGGACTACTTTTTTGCCACTGGATGGGGTGTTGGGAATTGCTGAGAAGCTATGTTGTTCTTCCATTCCTAGCATACCTGTACAGGTACCTTCTTACTTCCACCTTTTAGAGACTTCCTATGATTTTTTTGTTATATTATTTCAGGGTTTTTACTTTTTTATAATTTTGATCAGCTTGGAGGAACAGGGAGAGATGAGTTTATACCACCCTTTCTTGAAATTTAAATTATTGTCTTTTGTGGGAATTCCTTGATGGCCCAGTGGTTAGGATGCAGGCTTTTTCACTGCTGGGGGCCCAGGTTCGATCCCTGGTTGGCGAACTAAGATCCCAGAAGCCGCTTGGCCAAAAAAGAAAAAAAAAGGGATAAATTACTGTCTTTTGCAAGTTTTTTTAAACTAATTTTAGAGAAGAAAAGACAAGATATTTATTGTTTTATACTTTGTTATTGCTAGTACCAATGTTCTTTATTATACTTATGTAGACATGAGTTACTGTTTTGTGTCATCTTTTCAACCTGAGAATTTCCTGATTATTACCATTTCTTGCCTTATTATTTCTGGCAGAGCAGCTCTGCTATCACTGATTTCTCTCTCTCTCTCTGTCTTTAAAATTTGAGAATGGCTTTCTGTTGCCTTTACTTAAGAAGAATAGTTTTGCTGAGTATAGAATTCTTGATTGAGAGTATTTTGTGGTAGCACTTTGAATTTGTAACCCCACCTGGTCTCCATTGATTCTAATGAGAAGTCAGCTCTGAACCTTGCTGTGCTTCTCCTATAGGTGATGTACCACTTTTTTCTTCTCAGTGTAAAGATTTTCTCCTTGTGGCTGTTGTCCAGTAACTACAACTATGATGTGTCTATGTGTGATTGTCTTTGATTTTATCTTACTTGAAGTTTGTTAAGCCTAAGTAATGTGTAGATTAGTGATTTTCATTGTTTGGGAGTTTTTAGCTATTATTTACTCAAGTTTTGTATTTTTGTTTGTTTTGTTTTGTTTTTGATCATTTCTATGTCTCCTCTCCTTCTAAGATGCTCATTCTGTAAATGTGTATTTGCTTCATGGTGTCAAACAGGTGTCTGAGATTCTGTTCACTTTACTTCTTGTTTTTCCTTTCTGTTCTTTATGTTGAATAATTTCTATTGATACATTATTATTTTCATTTATTCTTTCTGCTAGTGAGCTTATATAATTTTAGTTATTATATTTTCAACTCAAGTATCTATTTAGTTCTTTTTTACAATTTTATAATTATTATTTGTTTTTTCTATTTCACTCAGGTTTATTGAGATATAATTGACACATAACTGTGTAAGTTTAATGTGTATGTGTTGACTTGATACATTTATAAATTACAAAATGATTACCACTGTAGTATTGGCTACCACGTCCATCCCATCACATAATTAATTTTCATTTCTCTTTTGTGGTGAGAACATTTAAATTCTACTCTCTTAGAACATTCAAGTATATGATGCAGTGTTATTAGCCATCATCACCAAGCTGTACATTATAATGTGTAATTTATATTCTTTACTGATACTCTCTTTTTTATGAGTCAATGTCATCATTCCTTTACTTCTTTAAACATGGTTCCTTTCAGTTCCATGTTTACCATAGTTGTTTTATAGTTTCGTGTGCTAAATCCAATAAGGTCTACCTCATAGTTTCTAATGACTGCATTTTCAAATATGTGGGTAACATTGTTTTATTGTGCTTACTGTTTTTTAAATTCTTGTTTCTACTTTTAAGCCAGGATTTTTGTGGTTGACCTTGGGTGAACATATCTTAGTGGTCAGCCAATGACTGGTCAGAGGCTATGCTCCAACATTTGAGCTAGTAGGCTTCTAACGTTTGCAAATGGATTTGTCTGTTAGGGAAAGTATTCAGTTTTCAAGTCAGGTACGTTTTGATTTTTATAGGACTTTCTCACATCTCCTCAGGTAGTGAGTAACGTTACAAGTTCAGCCATGAACTTGTCGATATCTTAGACCCCTTTCAGTCTCTCCTGAGCATGAGTGTTAACTGGTGCATGAATGGAATATTCCAGACTATAAAGGATATATGGAAGGTTGTCAAGACCCGTTATGGCTATCATATCCCCCCCCCCCAATTCCATGTTAGATTTCTGGCTCATCTTCTGGTCTGTTGCTTAAAATAACCAGTATCACAGCCTAAGTTTATCTGTGATGATGCCCTTCAATATTCATTTGCCACAGAAGTCACTACTGTTTTTGACAGTATATCTGGGCACGTAGTTTTGCCCTGCTCTGCACCAAATCAAGTTATCCTCCTCTGATAGGGAAGTGTTTGGATTTTATGGCTTGACCTACCATGGTAGAATTACCACACAATACAATTTGAGATGTGGTTGGGGACAACCTCAGGTGAAATGTCACAGATTCCCACTGTTCTTACCATAGGATTAATAGTTTTTCTTTAATTAATATTTCTCATTTTAATGCCCTTGGTCAATTGCCAGAATCTTGAAATGTTTTTGAGACTTTTGTCTTTTATCATTGCTTATTGTGGAAAGGATTTGCAGACCTCATTATTTCACCATCTCAGGAGTCCCACTCTCTGTAATTAACTTTTTAATCCCCCTTAGTTTGTGAACTTTTCTTCTTATAGGTTTCACATATTTGCTAGGTATTTTATTTTACTGTGCTTGAAAATTAGATATTTTCATACATTCTTACTTCTATTCCTTGTTTTAGTCATTTATAGATTTCTGAGACACTTTTTGTTGCTCATAACAAACTACTCCAAAATTTAGTGGCTTAAAAGGACAACTATTTATTTAGCTCACAATTCTTAAATATCCTCTGATCTCATTAAGATCTCCTTGTGCTGGACTGGCCTCACTTGTGTACTGTTAGTAAACTACTGATTTTGCTTGGAGTTGGGTGGTCCACTGGGTGTCTCAGCTGGCATGTCTTATCTCTGCTTTCCAATAATATTCGTATCATAATAATGTTATTTTTGTACAAGTTTTTGTGTGGACATAAGCTTTTATTTCTATTAGGTAGATGCAAAAGGTGAGAGTTGCTGAGTTGTGTGGTAACTCAAAATGTTTCACATTTTGAGACCCTAAAAAACAATTTTCACCATTATGTATTGCACCAGCAATGAACAAATGTATGAGTTCCAATTCCTCTAAATTCTCAACTCTGTTATTGTCTGTCTTTTGGACTTTAGCCATCCTGGTGGGTGTGAATTAGTTTCTCACTGTGCTTTTGATTTGCATTCCCTATTGTGTAATGATGTTGAGAATATTTGCACTTTCTTATTAGCTATTAGAATATTTTATTTGAGAAATTATTTAAATTCTTTACACATATTTCATTGGGTTGTCTTTTTAATTGTTGTAGTTAAGTATTCATTATATATTGTGGATGCTAGACGCTTATCCAATACATGATTTGCAAATATTTTTATCCATTCTGTGGGTTACCTTTTCATTTTTTGATTGTGTCATTTGAAGCATAACATTTTAAAATTTTGAAAACATCAGTCTTTCTCCATTTAATGTTCTTGCTCTCTCCAAATATCAATTGACCATAAGTGTTAGAATTTATTTCTAGAAATTGTTATTTTATTGATCTATAACTCTAATCGAAAGCCAAAAGCACACTGCCTTGATCATTACAGCTTTGTAGTTAGTTTTCAGATTTGGGTGTATGAGTCTTCCAACTTTGTTCTTCTTATTTAAAATTTTTGCAGACATTCTGGATCCCTTTCACTTTCATATACATAATAAGGTAAACTTGCCAATTCCTGCAAAACAATGCTGGAATTTTAATAGGGATTATATTATTTCTATAGATCTATTTGGAGATTATTGCCATCTTAACAATAATGGGTCTTCCAATCCATGAACACAGGTTCACTTTCCATTTATTTGTATCTTCTTTACTTTCTTTCAATGGTGTTTTGTAGTTTTCAGTGTGTGTTTTGTACTTCTTTTGTTAAATTTATTTTTTGGCATATTATCATTGTTTGATACCATCATAAATGGATTTATTTTCTTAATTTAATTTTAGATTGTTTATTGCTGGAGTATGGAAATGCAGTTGATTTATATATTGATCTTGTATTCTCCAATTCTGCTGAAATCATTTATTAGTGCTAATGTTTTTTAGTGGTTGTCTTAGGATTTTTTTTTTTTTTTTTTTTGCTGTACGTGGGCCTCTCACTGTTGTGGCCTCTCCCATTGCGGAGCACAGGCTCCAGACACACAGGCTCAGCGGCCATGGCTCACGGGCCCAGCCGCTCCGCGGCATGTGGGATCTTCCCAGACCGGGGCACGAACCCACGTCCCCTGCATCGGCAGGCAGACTCTCAACCACTGTGCCACCAGGGAAGCCCAGGATTTTTATATATACACATCTTTTTGTCTGTTAATAGAGTGTTTAACTTCTTTTTTTTCTACGTAGATGCCTCTTGTTTCTTTTCCTTTACTAAATGCTTAGGCTAGAGCCTCCAGTGAAAGCTGAGATAGTAGCAATGAGAACAGATATACTTATCTTTTTCCTGATCTAAGAGAAATAACACTTATTCTTTCACCATTAAGTGTGATGCTATCTGTGGTTTTTTAATAGATGTCTTTTATCAGGTTGAGGGAGTTCTCGTCTATCCCTAGTTTATTGAGCTTTTTTTTTTCTTTAGTCAAATGCTTCTTCTGTGTCTTTTGAAAGAATGTCCAGTTTCCACAAAATCCACAAACAATAAATGCTAGAGAGGGTGTGGAGAAAAGAGAACCCTTTTGCACTGTTGGTGAGAATGTAAATTGATATAGCCACTATGGAAAAAAAAAATAGAACTACCATATGACCCAGCAATCCCACTACTGGGCATATACCCTGAGAAAACCATAATTCAAAAAGAGACATGTGCCACAATGTTCACTGCAGCTCTATTTACAATAGCCAGGACATGGAAGCAACCTAAATGTCCATCGACAGATGAATGGATAAAGATGTGGCACATGTATATAATGGAATATTACTCAGCCATAAAAAGAAATGAAATTGAGTTATTTGTAGTGAGGTGGATGGACCTAGAGTCTGTCATACAGAGTGAAGAGGAAAACAAATATCGTATGCTAACACATATATATGGAATCTAAAAAAAAAAAGGTTCTGATGAACATAGGGACAGGACAGGAATAAAGACGCAGACGTAGAGAGTGAAATTGAGGACACAGGGGGTGGGGAGGGAAGCTGGGACAAAGTGAAAGAGTAGTATTGACATAAATACACTACCAAATGTAAAATAGACAGCTAGTGGGAAGCAGCTGCATAGCACAGGGAGATCAGCTCAGTACTTTGTGACCACCTCGAGGGATGGGACAGGGAGGGTGGGAGGGAGATGCAAGAGGGAGAGGATATGGGGATATATGTATACGTATAGCTGATTCACTTTGTTATACAGCAGAAACTAACACAGCATTGTAAAACAATTATACTCCAATAAAGATGTAAAAAGGAAAAAAAGAATCATGTGGGTTTTGGTCATTATGTTCCTTGTTCTATAATGTTTTGAAATACATCTATTGGTTTTTAGACATTAAGCCAAGCTTGTATTTCTGAGATAAATCCCACTTGGTCGTGGTGTCTATTTCTTTTTATGTGTTGCATAAATTGGTTAGTTTTCTGATTAGGATTTTTACAATAATATTCATGAGGAATGTAGTTTGTTTTGGACTTTTATTTTCTTGTTATGTCTTTTCTGGTTTTCGTATCAGGGTAATACTGACCTTATTGAATGAATAGAAATGGGTTCCCTCCGATTTTATAGGAGAATTTGTAACGAATTGGTGTTAATTCTTCTCTAAATGTTTGATTGGATTCACCAATAAAGCCTTCTAGAACTAGGCTTTTCTTTGTGGGAATTTTTTAAATGCATATTTAATCTTTTTGCTTGTTACATATTCTGTTTCTTCTTGAGTCAGTTTCAGTATCTGTTTATTATAAGAAATCATTCATTTCATCTAAGTTATCTAAATTGTTGCCACATTATTTTTCACAGTGTTCATTTACAAGGCTAGTTATTTCTCTGTGGTTAGTGACTGTAACCTTTCTTTTATCCTGAATTAATAATTTTTGTTTTGTTAATATATGTTGTTTTTTATATTCATATTTCAATCATTTTGCTCTGATTTTTATTAATTTCTTCCATTTCCTTCCTTTGAGTTCTTTGCTTTTCATTCACTAATTTCCTAAGTGGAAATTAGTTATTTGAGATGGTGCTTCTTTTTTTTAATATAGCTATTTCCTATAAGTTGCCTTCTGAGCACTGCTTTAGCTGAATACCATAAATTTTACTATGTTGTATTAGTATTCTCTAATTTCCCTGTGATTTCTTCTTTGATTATTGGTTATTTATAATCTATTGTTTAATTTCCACATACTTTGAATTTCTCAAATTTCTTTCTGTTGTTGATTTTTTATGGTCAGAGAGCAATTTTGTATTTTTTAATTGTATTAACTCAGTTGAAGCTTATCCTATAACCTAGTGTATAGTCTATTCCTAGATCATGTTCCATGAGCACTTGAGAAGCGCATGTTGTGACATTTTGGGGTGGAATATTCTATAAGTATCTGTTGGTTTAGGGTTTAGTTTTAGTCTCCTATATCTGTGTTGAGTTTTTGACCAGTTATTCTACTACTGAAATTGTGTACTTAAATCTCCATACATTATTGTTGAATTTTCTATTTCTCCCTTCACTTGTGCGTTTCGTGTAATTTTTAGGCTCAGTTCTTAGATGCATATAATGTTTACAGTTTTATGTCTTCCTGATGGACTTCCCAGTCCTTGAAAATGTACTATGTCTTCTGTAACAATTTTTTTCTTTTGGCCATGCCGCACGGCATGCGGGATCTTAGTTCCCCGACCAGGGATCAAACTGTGCTCCCTGCAGTGGAAGTATGGAGTTTTAACCACTGGACCACCAGGGACATCCCTTCTGTAACAATTTATATTTAATTGTTTTTTTTCCTTAATCAAGTCTGTCAGTCTCTGATGTTTGCTTGAATTATTTAATATACTCATTAATTTTTTTGGTGGGCGGTCTTTCAAATCAACTGAATAGCTAATTCATTTTTAAGGGCAGCACAGCATACCATTGTATTTATATACCATCATTTATTCATTTATTCTATTATTGTTGAGTATTCACTTTGTTTCCAGTGTTTTAAATGTTGCTTTGTCACTATAAATAATGCTACATGAAGTATCCTTAGTCATGAGTTCTTACATCTTGGGAACGTAATCTCTGTGAAAGTAGGTAACCAGGAGTATGGATGATGGGTCAAAGGATACGTATGTAGTTTAATTTCAATAGATATTGTTCATTGCTTTATAAAAACGCTGTAACTTTTCGCATCTCCAAGGTAAAACTGAAAGTAGTATTTTCCTCTCATACCTGCCAACGATTAGTTTTATATTTCTCTTTAATTTTTGTCAGCCAATGGGTATAAAATTATATCTCATTGTAATTTTAACTTCCATTCCTTAACTGAGAATTAATTTGAACATCATTTAATGTTTACTGGCCACTAGTATTTTCTTTTCACTGAACTGACAACTTAATCCTTTTGCTCATTTTATTAATGGTTGTTTGCCTTCTTGTCAACTTGTAAGAAAACTTTGAATATTAAAAATATTCATGCTTTGTTCATTATCCACCCAATGTGAAGGAGCATATCACCTGTTTTCTTCTAGGTGTTTTATGGTTTCAGGTCTTGCATTCAAGTCTTCAATACATTTTGAATTATTTTTTTGTGTATGGTGTAAGATAGTAGTCCAGTTTCATTCTTTCGCATGTGTTGTACAGTTTTCCCTACATTATTTATTAAAGAGACTGTCCTTTCCCCATTTGTTGTAAACTAATTAACCCACGATAATTGGGTTTTTTCCTGAACTCTCTATTCTGTTCCATTGACTTATGTGTCTGTTTTAATGACAATACCACCCACAGTGCTTTGTACCGGTAATATAGTTTGAAATCAGGGAACATGATGTCTCCAGCTTTGTTCTTTCTCACATTTGCTTTGGCTAGTCAGGGTCTTTGTAGTTCTATACAAATTTTAGGTCTGTTGTTCTATTTCTGTGAAAAATGCCATTGACATTTTGATAAGGATTGCATTGAATCTGTATATTGCTTTGAGTAGTGTGAACATTTTAACAATATTAACTATTCTAATTTATGAGCTTGGAATAACTTTCCACTCATTTGTGCCTTCTTCAGTTGCTTTCATCAATGTCTTTTAGTTTTCAGTGTAAAGACCTATCTCCTTGGTTAAATTTTTCCTAGGTATTTTATTCTTTTGATGCAATTGTAAGTGGGATTGTTTTCTTAATTTCTCTTTCTGATAGCCTGTTATTATTATAAAGAAATGTAACAGATTTTTGCATATTGGTTTTTTATCCTGTAACTTTGGTGAATTTTTCTTAGTTCCAGCAGTTTTTTGGTGGAGCCTTTCAGGTTTTCTATATATGTCAGCTGCAAATAGTGACAGTTTTACTTCTTTTTTCCCAATTTGAATACTTTTATTTCTTTTTCTTCCTTAATCTCTCTGGCCAGGACTTCCAATACTATGCTAGATAAGAGTGGCGATAGTAGGTATCCTTCCCTTGTTCTTGGTTTTAGAGGGAAAGTTTTTAGCTTTACACTGTTGAGCATGATGTTGGCCGTGGCCTTTATTTTGCTGAGACACATTTCCTCTGTCTTCACTTTGTTGAGAGTTTTTATCCTGAAAGGAGGTTGAATTTTGTCAAATGCCTTTTCTGTATCTATTGAGATGATCATATGATTTTTTTATTCTTTATTTTGTTAATGTGGTGTGCATCACATTGATGGATTCATAGAAATAGAACCATTCTTGCATCCCTGGAATAAATCCCACTTGATCATGATGTATGATCCTTTTAGTGTGCTGTTGAATTTGCATTGCCAATATTCTCTTGAGGATTTTTCCGCCTATATTCATCAGGAATATTGGCCTGTAATTTTCTTTTCTTGGGGTGTTTTTGTCTGGTTTCGATATTAGGATAATGCTGGCCTTGTAAAATGTGTTTAGAAGGCTTTCGTCTTCTCTTAATTTTGCAAGAGTTTGTAGTGCCTTTTTGTATTTTTTTAATATTTTTAATTTTCCACACATTATGTCTATAATAATAAATACTATTTAAAAACTAATAAATTGGTAATTTAAATAATTTCTTAACTCATACTTCTAAATTTTAAACATAATAACCATCATTAAATATTAAGCAATATATATTTAGATCTAAAAGGCAATTATCTTTTTCAGTATAATCATATGGGTTCTGATACAACTGTTGTCACTCAAAAAATTTTCCAGTTGATTGGATTGACCAATGCTGTAAGTGTTTGCTTTTGCATTTGTGTTACTTAAACAATTCTCAGACTTTTTTTATGACCCTGCCTGAATACACATATTGTGTGAAAGAGGGCAAATATATAATCATCTTAAGTTTCAGTTTTCTAACTGTTTAATTGGAGTAATAATAATTGTAAATACCTAATTAGGGTTTTGTAAGGCTTAAATTAAACACTTGACATTGGGCTGGCTTAAGCACAAGCATATCAAAATGTTACTTATTACTTGTTTTATTAGTGATATTTATTACTTGCTAATAGAATTTATAAGATCCAATCCAGATTTACAGTTTAGGTTTTTAATATTTACATCGGTATAGCGTTTATTTTTGCAGATAAATTCCCAAATCTATTTAAACCATGTAGTTTGAACATATTTTCTTTATGTCTTCAATTTTAGATTTTTGATTCATTTAATATTACAATAATTCTATCTTCATTAGAGCTTTGGATAGATGAAAATAAAATTCAGGTAACTGGAGATGCCAATGAATTATTACGCAGATTTTTAAAATGGAAACAATCTTATCTTGTTTTGCGTCCACATGATGTGGCATTTTTACTTGTGTAAGTATATCTTGGCATTACTAAATCTTATACATTAGAAAGCATATGTAATTTGACCTGATTTCTGACAGTTGACAGGCCCTTAGGGAAAAAAATCTTATGTCATTTTTTTATGTACAACATCCTGTGAATATTATTTTTCACAACACGGGTTTTATAGCAGAATTACTAATATAATTACTCTTTTTATTGACTTATAGCTAAAACTCACTTCAATCTTATTACCACGTTTTCTTACCTTGAGTATATAACGTATCATTAAATGTGCCTAACTATACATAAAATATTAACAATATCTGTCTGAAAAAATATACCTGAATTTTATGAATATAGTAATATGGCCTTCTTTTAATGTTTTATTTCCATAAAATCAAAACAAAATAGTGATGAAATAGAAACACTATTGTACATTTCAATATCTCTGACATACTATATTCACAGTGAGCTGCACTTTTAAAAATATAAGCCTCCCTTTCTATTTAATAATCTCTTTGTTTTTCTCTTATCAATATTCAGAACCTGTATGTATTATATATTATCATATTATGTAAAAATCATGTATATAATTATAAAATTATAATCTTTTAAGTTATTTTTTGTCCCACAAATATGCATGCCTTTGCATGGCTAGGGCAGGCTAATTCTATCTGATTAAGGGGAGACTTCAACACATAAGCTTACTCTGCCCATTTGTCAACTTCATTGGCTTAGCTTTCTACTTTTAAGAAATTTTATTTATTTTTATCATTTTTACGTTATAGGAATCAGTATAATTTTTTAATTACATAAAAATATCTTCATTATTCTCTAAAAATCCGTATGATAATACACTGTTTATTATTTGTTTTTTAAATCTATTTGCAAAATAAGCAGACACGTTTAGTCCCTTTCTATGCTTTGTTATCCTAGTGTTAAAGTGGAAATATCTATGAATTTGTTATATAAGTATGCAAAACAAAAAGTATTAGGTAAATTTAATATTAATTGTTCTTAATTTTACAAAATTTTATGATTTGCTTCTTTTTTAAACTTAAGTTACAGAGAAAAACCAAATTATGTTGGTGCAACCTTTCAAGGGAGGCTGTGTGATAAATACTATGGAGGAGGTGTTGCTCTGGTATGGTACGGTTTAAGTGACTTGGCTAAGATGTATAAGTACGATGCTATTTAGAGTAATATACAATTAACTATTTCTGTATTTTATTATGGCTAAGTATATTAAAATTTGCATAATGATTCTAGGGATCTTTGTTCCTGCTGCTGACAGAAATGTGTGAACTATAAGAAGTTTAACTTAACACATATAACACATTTAACTTAATACATATAAAATTTTTACAATTTTCTTCTTGTGAGTTCAAATTACCCTCTTTTAGAAAGTTATGGTAGTGATCTATTTTATAGTCTTATAAGATGCTCATAAATTTTTAATATACTCAATATTTAATAACTAATTTTAATTTCAAGCTTAGATTTTGAGCATTTTCTTCATTATGTAGCTGATTCAATTATGAAGCAAGTTAAAATAAAACTTTTGAAACTATTTATCAATTGCCGCAAAATGCTTCCTGGGACATAGGTGAAGAAAAACAGAATCAAATGCAATAATTGACATTTCTATCTTAGCAGAAAATCTTGGTGTGCTTAAAATTGGTATGTTTTTGCTCCTATTTCACAACGCTTTGGTTATATATATATATAACTTGTTATATATATATATATATATAGAACTTGTCTTCTTAAGAAAACAGTAAAGATATTGGTATGTTTTAGAAAGAAGTAAGGGTATATGAAATGAATGTAAAGATGGCCAAGGAAGAAGAAACTTAAAAACAATAATGTAAAATAAAATGAATAGAAAATAATCAAAGGAAATGTTTTAAACATACCCTAATATAATGACAATCATGTGAATGTAAATGAATTAAACTCACCAAGTAAGAGATGGAGTCTCTGATGGATTTTTTAAAAAAAATTTAAGTTCAAACATTAGTTCTTTACAAAAAATACATTAATAGGGCAAAGTGAAGGTGAATATAAAATAATAAAACATACTTTGGTTAAATAAGAAGTAAACATGAGAAAATGGAATTTAGAGTAAAATACACTATAGATAGCAAACAGGTGTAAACTGTTTGTAGCTTTTTTTTTTTGCAGTACGCGGGCCTCTCACTGTTGTGGCCTCTCCCGTTGCGGAGCACAGGCTCCGGATGCGCAGGCTCAGCGGCCATGGCTCATAGGCCTAGCCGTTCCGCGGCATGTGGGATCTTCCCGGACCGGGGCACGAACCCGTGTCCCCTGCATCGGCAGGCGGACTCTCCACCACTGCGCCACCAGGGAAGCCCCTGTTTGTAGCTTTATATGTAGAAGTTTTGCAAATATTTTGTTTGATTTATTCCTAGTCATACCAGTAAATTCTATACTGTTTGATGATATTAGTAAATACTACATTTTAAGTATAATTTATGAGTTTCTGTTATGTTGAAAAACAACTGAATGTTATACACTGACTTGTATACAATAATATTTCTATATTTATTTCTAGTAGTTTTAGATTTAAATTTTTCTGTGTCCAACTTTGTCATATGTGAATTAAAACAATTTTATTCATTTTTTTCCAATATGTCTATCTTTTATTTTTTTAATGTTTTTCTCCTATTGAATTGCCTAGGATCCCAAGAACAATTCAAGTTGAACAATGTTTAACTGAATTCATAGTAGACATTTTTGTATCATTCCTGATCTCAAGGGAAAAACTCTCAATATTGTACTATTAGGTATTATGTTCATTCTGGTTTATCATAGACATTCTTTAACGTAATAAGAAAGCTCAATTCCATTTCTAATTTTCTAAACTTTAAAAAATGTATTTTATTTTTTTATCCTGTCATTATTTTTGACGGGGAATTAATTCCATTTAAAGTTATATGAATTTTTTTCTAAATGTCCCATTTTGGTAACAGATTTTTTACTATAGCTATTGATATGTTCATATGGATTTTGTTCTTACTTTATTGAAATGTTTTCTCTTTCGTATAGAATTCAGTTTTCTTTTACGATATTGAAGAGATGTCAGTGCATTCCTAATCAAAATCTCAGCAGGCTTTTGGGGGTAAAATTGACAAGCTTATACTAAAATCTTATAAATATAAAAAAAGAAAATAGATAAAGCAGTTTGGAAATTGAGTAAAAGTTGAAGATATAAACTTTTTATAAAAGTATGGTAGTTAAGATATTGCAGTGTAGATAAACTGATTAGGCAATATGTCAGGCAGAATATCAGGCAGAATCAGGCAGAATAGTTAAGGATATTAGTATCTAGTGAATTTTGCAGAAAATAAACCTTTAAATCAGTGAGCCAATTATCCAACCTAAAATATGTGGAAAGATGTAAACAACATTGCCCTAAAACTTGTTGAACACAGGTAATAGTGAAGATAAAAGCAAAAATCAAAGAAAGACAGATGATCAGTAGGACGGAGATATTCAAAAAAGATATTAGGCCTTTAAAAAATTAAGAACAAAAATATTTCTGGCAAAACTATTTTTATAAGACAGAGTAGGAATATATTAATAAAATTACAAAAATAATGGAGAACTACAGATATAAATAACATTTAAGAGATAATAGAACAATTTATAACTTAAATAAATTTGAAAACTTAGACAAATAGTATATTGTTAATAGAAGCCCATAATTTACTAAAATGTTACACAAGAAGAACTAGAAATTCAGAATAACACCAAGGTATTAAAAGAATTGATATATTATTTTAAAATCTCACAAGGGGAAAAACAATGCTTTTAGGAACACATTCTACACAATTTTGAGGGAACCAATTATTTCAATCTTATATTTGCATTTCCTAATAAGAAGATACATTAGGAGAATATGATAAAAATTGATGGGATGTGAGGTAGGCTATTTTAGCTGGGGTGATCAGAGAAAAATTTCGAGGAGAAGGTTTTTAAGAAGAGGAATGAATGATGAGACAAAGGCAGTCATTGCAAGACCTAGGAAATCAGAACCCATGAAAATGATCATTAAATTCAAGGCTTTCAGATGGAAATGAATATCAAGAACAAGATGGCTGTGAAAATATTGATTGTCGAAGTAAGCAACAGACTAATCATATACAGCCTTATGGATCTTGGTAAATCGTTTTGGGTTTTATCCTCTTTGCAATGAAAAGGCACTGGAAGTTTTGAAGCCAGAGAGAAATATTTCTCTGGTTACCTTATACAAAAGTGATCGTAGAGGGGTGAGGATCCACAACAAGGAGACCATATAGGAGACAATTGCAGATGAATGGTATTAACTGGTGTTTTATTCTTGGATATGCGAGAAGTAGCTTTTATCTGGTATATATCATGAAAGCAGAACATATAGGGCTTGCTAAGTTACTGGATACATGCCATGAATGGCATGGAAACATCAGTGATTATGCTCAACATTCTTCTTGAGAAGCTAGGTAGAGGAAGGCAGGGCAGCTGGCTTTGGGGGCAGAGGAGAATATAAGGGTGGAAGAAAGTTTCATTTTGAACCTGAACCTGTAAAGTTTGAGACATGCTTGTGGTGGTTAATTTTATGTCAACTTGGAGGGGTTTGATGAGATTAATATTTAAATCAGTGAAATCTGAGTCAAGCACTTTGCCCTCCATAATGTGGGTTGGCCTCATCTAATCAGTGGAAGGCTTGAATAGAACAAAAAGTCCATCCTCTTCAAGCAAGAAGAAATTCTTCAGCAGAATACCTTCAGGCTTCATCTGTGCCATCGGCTCTCCTGTGTGCCCAGGCTGCCAGCCCACTCTGCAGGTTTAGACTTGCCAGCCTTCAGAATTGTGTGAGCCAGTTCCTTATAATAAGCCTCTTCATGTATAATATTCCTTATCGTATGTGTGCGATTGATTCTGTTTCTCTAGAGAAGCCTGATTAATACAATGGCTAATAATTAAACATAAATATATACTTAAATATTAAAAGGTAGGTACAAGATAGAGTTGATGATGATGAATAGATGATGGATACATAGATAGACAGCTTTATGTCTCCTTTCTCCAGCACCACCTTGTCTTAATAACTATAGTTTTATGGTAAATCATCGAAAATTATAGTGTAAGCCCTACTACTTCTTCTTCAGACTGATTTAGCTTTTCTAGGTTTTCTGACTTTCTCTTTTAAAATCAGCTTGTCAGTTTCAACAAAAACTACTCGGACTTTGGTTTTGAATTGAATCTTTAGGTCAATTTGACATCTTAACAATACTGATTATCCATGAAATTGATAAACATGTGCTTTTTATTGCTTCATATAATGCTTCATATAAGGTAAGCAATAAAAAGAAGTACTGTTATACTCACCATTGATCTCAAAAACTGTATGTTGGGCAAAAGAAACCACAAACAAAAGAATCTTTACTTCGTATGCCATTTTCTGAAGATAAAGTGTAGGAAAGATAAACCATATTGCTAAACATCAGAATATAAGTTAAATTTTGTGGCAAGATAATTCCTGAAAACTTGCTGGAGAGAACTTCCTGAGTGATAAAAATATTTTATATCTTATTCACTGTCGTGGTTGTGTAGGTATGTGTCACATGCACACATACATGCACTTCACAAATATGTGTGTATATATGTGTGCACAAATAATATGTATAAATAAATTATGCATGTGTATATGTGTGTATATAGATATTGTATATATACATATATGTATGTATATTTATATAAAACTGCATCAAGGCACTTAAGATTTGTACACTTGACTTAAGATAAAATTATTTAAAAAGCATGAAGCCATCATACAGAATAAAATGTTATTAGTAATTTCAGAGGGACAATAATCAAAAGAGATTTTTTAAAGTTTTAATTTCAGCTATTAAAAATTATCAGGTTGTTTTCTCTTTATAAGTTTCAAACTCATGTATAATGCTACAGAAATTTTAAGAATAAGAAAAAGAACAGACTATGTCACCAAAGGAAAATTAATGTATCAATATTAACATAAAACAGCAAAATGTTTTTCAAGTAAAATAAATATGAATTTTAAGTGATTCATTATTTAGGATGAAATATACTTTGACTATCATTATATGAATAAACCTGAACTCATATGTACCTAGCTAAATAACTCTAAAATAAACAAAGCAATAATTAATCTCTCAGAACAAAATTTAGAAAATTTAAACACTATTGATAAGCTTTGTCTGAAAGGCCTATGTAGAATCTTGATTCCTAAATTAGAGACTACAAAACATACATGGCAGACACATTTATAGAAAATGACCACATGGTACACAATAAAGGAAGTCTCAATACTTACTTGTCAGGAAATTTCTCAGCCTAGTGATTGGCACATAAGAAGCCATAACAAACACCAGGTGCTGTTCTTGTTATTTGACAACTGTTGTCCTAAGCAGGCATTATTCACCAAAAGAAACTAGTCTGCTTAGTTGTAAATTTTTTTTAAAAATATTTTTAAAAATCCAATGCTAAATATAATTTTACTTTTTCCCTTATGTTATTTTCATAACAGAAGTAGTCATAACCATAACTTTTAGCAAATTCTCGTACTCCAGTCCATACATTTTTCAAGGTTTTCGTACTAGTCTGTTATGGACTAAGTTGTGTCCCCCTAAAATTCATATACTGAAGCCCTAACCCCCAGTGTGGCTGTATTTGGAGAAGGGGCCTTTAAGGGAGTCATTAAGGTTAAAGTAGGTCATAAGCCTGGGCCCCTAATCCAATAGGACTCGTGTCTTTGTGGGAAGAGGAGGAGCCAGCACACAAGGAGGAAGGGCCACTGAGGATGCAGGGCAAAGGCAGCCCTCCAGAAGCCTGGGAGACACACCTCACCAGAAACTGACCCTGCTGGCACCTTGAGCAACGTTCTCTGTGATATTGTTTGAGGGCAGCCCAAGCTGAGTAATAGAAGTAAGAGTGTCAGAAAGGGAATGTAAAGAAATTCCATCTCAAATACAAAACCATGTCTTTGATCCTTTGATACAAGGAAAGGAGAGACCAGAACATATGCACTAATCAGAAGATAAAGAATAAAAAAGTTGCATATTGGGATTTTATACAAATCACATGAAATTTTTTGGATGTTGTTATTTCCCTCTTACTGCGCTATGAGTGATAATAAGGAACAGGAGAGACGGAGAAAACGAAGCAATTGTAGGGCTTCCCTGGTGGCGCAGTGGTTGAGAGTCCGCCTGCTGATGCAGGGGACACGGGTTCGTGCCCCGGCCCGGGAGGAGCCCACATGCCGCGGAGCAGCTGGGCCCGTGAGCCATGGCCGCTGAGCCTGCGCGTCCAGAGCCTGTGCTCCGCAACGGGAGAGGCCACAACAGTGAGAGGCCCGCGTACCACAAAAAAAAAAAAAAAGCAATTGTAAAGATATATTGATTGAATGATTGCCAGGCCTTTCCTACAATATCCTGAAGACAAGAAAAGCTGAATAACTACACTGATAACATAATAGTCTCTTATTTATTATATTATTATTTATAATATCCTATTATTTAAATGTGCAAAATTTATCAGAATCCGTCATTTTCTTCCCCATAGAATCAAGCATTCCTCCTCCTCTTCATCTACCTCCCCTTGCCCCCTCCCCCTCCTCCTTCTCTTCTTTTTGTTCTTCTCCCTCCCTCCCTCCTCCCTCCCTCTCTCCCCCTCTCTCCTCCACCCCTCTCTCTGAAAATGGATGGTACATTCACCTGTGTTATTTTGATAAAGGGACCATTTATCAATGTGTACGCAAGATGTAGGGACTTTGCTTTACCTCAGGGCTAGTAATAAAGATATGTAATTGTCCCCTAGGCTTGAAGGAAAGGACAGTGTCAGTTTATTAGGGTTATACATGGAAGGTAGAAACCTCTACTCAAGGGTTCAGACAGTCATAGGTACCCTGGAAGTGATGGTAATAAATACCCTGCTCTTTTCTCACCCTTTCCTCCCCATTAGACCAAATCAAGGTGAGAGCAGAGGGCAAAGGAACCCTTTGACATAATCCATTGGTATAGTCCTTCTGATCTGGAGAGTAGGGTGGAAAGTAATGGAAAGTTGATTGACAGAGGCAAACAGAAGATACCAAAATATATCCCTAGGAACCTATCCTGAAGTATAGTCATCAATGTTATTAGATATATTTGAAGGGATATTGTGATTTGTGGATTTTTCTTAAAAATCGTATGTTTAATATGGTCTAAGTGTGCTATAATAAGCATCTTACATTTGTTAAAAAGTGATAAAAGCATTTAGTTTTGAAAATAAAGTTTAAGCAACTGTGGAGAGTTAGCATTCTTATCATCAGTCATTATTATCATAATATAAATTAATTCAGTGAGCTAATTTATGTTTTTTTAAATGCATGAAACAGCATATAAAATATTATCTCCTATAATTAAATTATAAATGAGCACAAACTGTTCATTTATAATTGATACTGTGTGTGTATATGTGTGTGTCTTTAAAGACTTTCTTTTATGAGTACAAACATGGTTATAGCTATTGTTATATATGATTAACAAGTTATTGGGACAAATATGTTCTTGGCCTGATGCCACCAAATGAACCATACATTTACATTTTTGTAAAATTTCACACTTCACTTTTCATATTTTCCTTATATTGATAATGGCACCTGTAACATATTAGGCCAACATGGATGGCATTTCTGTGATTAACATATCTGATGTCTCTATTCTATCATGTGACTATTTTTAATAATTACATTATACTCCAGGTAAATAAATTATCTCCTAAAATGTGAATGTATACATGTATGTTTTTTTCCCTAGCACCCCAGAACCATAAGTCTGGAATCACTTGCAGTTATTTTAGCTCAATTACTGAGCCTTAGTATGGGAATAACTTATGATGACATCAACAAATGCCATTGCCCAGGAGCTGTCTGCGTAATGAACCCAGAAGCAATGTAAGATGCTTTGCTTTTATATGCTTTACATATATAGTTTATATGAAAATAAGTTTGGTGTATTTTGTTTATGAAAGTCTATGCTATTAAAATAATTATTAATGGTCGAATATAAACTGTGGCCAATGACCCCAGATCAAAATATGTATTCCAGTGCCCCTGCTGCATATCTCAATATTTCTTGTAATCTAATGTCACACTTGCTATCTCATGTGACTTACCTCTATATTTATCACTGTTACTTGCATGATTTTATAATTTAATGCATGATTTGATAAGCCAAGTATGGGCTTGTGTTCGTTATACAAGAATGATTTATTAGAGGAGGCGTTTTGCAGCAGTTATCATGCCTCAAAGGCCTACTGAAGTTTTTGCTATTATCCTCAGTATTTAGAATATGCTATGAGATTTTACGGAATTAGAACCAAATAGTCAGGAGATTTATGGAAACCATCATCCAGTCAGTGACTGGACCCAGTCTCTTATACTTTTTATTTATTTTATTTTTTTAAACTGTAACCCAACAGTACATTTTATTTAATTTTATTTAACAGTACATTTAATTTCTTTTATATTATCTCTAATATTTTGCCTTTTTTTCACTTTCCAATTTCTCCCCAAAGCACCTTAATCAACCAAAAAACTTAGCCTACAATCTTAATGAGTGTTGAAATTTTTTTCATTAATTTTTTAACATAACTTTGATTCTTGTGTAGATATGAAAAAAATAGAAATTCCACTTAAAAATATATAATTATGGCCTGTATAAAATTGGTGGAATTATTAACACACATATAGAAACCATTCATCTGTGGAAATGCTTTTTTAAAAAGCTTAGTTTGACAAATTACAATCTTGCAAAAAATGCTTATTAATCATATCTTTAAGTGCTTTGCATCATTTGAATAGCATTGCATGATTCTAAAATTTTGGACAACACAGACATTTTATTCATCATTGAATGGCAAAAAAAATGATGTGAAAATCTACTATTTAAAGGAAAATCTGAATAAAGAGGGCATATTTGAAAAGGATTCATTGCTGTCTTTAAACTGGTGGGAAACATCTTCTAGAATTATTCATCTTTAATGCCTTTTGACACTATCACATTCAGTGATTTTGCACAGGACGGAGTCCTAATAGGACATATGCCTTTCTGAGGCAGGTGTCCTCAATCTAACCTTAAAATTTGGCTTATTAAATAGAAGTACTTAAGGAGTTTAACATGTTATTTTGTTTCTGTAATCCATAGAAAATACATGGCCCACACTGATTTTTTTTTACAAAAGACTGTCATTTTTCTGAGGGCTCACAATCAGTAGTCCATGTTTTATTCAGTCTATGTATCCAGCGAGTCAGACATGCTACCTAATATGTTTCCGAATTTCAACTTTCTTTGACATTTTAATATTTTAATTAGGAACTTTGTTTCTTTAGATAAAGAAGTTGTCGTTATGAAACTGTGCTTTTTTGGCTCATTCGAAGGTAGCAATATATCTGAGCTTTGGAAACAATGACTAAGGAAAAAAATGTTTAATAAAATACATTGAGATAGAACAGAGTATAGCTTTTTTTTTTTTTAATTTTAAGTAAAATGAAAGTAAAAGAGAATGGTAGTTTTCAAATACATCCACAAATTGTTGCTACTTCTCCCTTCAAGAGGTAGAGTTTAATTTCCCTCCTATTGAGTATGGGTTGGATTTGGTGACTTGTTTTCATCAAATAGACCATGGTAGAGTTGATGGTGTGTGACTTTCAAGATTAGATAATTAAAGAGTTTGCAAATTTCTCTGTACTCTCTCTTTGATCAGGTGCCCAGGTTGAAGCTAGGTGCCATATCGTGAGGACAGTTTAGTAACTTTATATAGAGGTCCATATGGCCAGAAACTGGGGCCTCTTGCCAATAGAATGAAAGGGCAGATAAAAGCACAGCTGTAAACATTACTTCATATAACTTAAATTTATGGTTTCATTTAAGGCCAATGGTCTGCTCCTAGCTTTACAAAAGCTAAATGTATTATACAAGGAAGTTATGTATAAGAGGCTCTATTATCAAGGAAAAATGGGAGAATAGAGAATGAGAACATCCAGCAAATATGTGCAAGGATTCAAGCTGCAAATAAATTATCCAATTGGATATAATTATGATTGATAATCTCTTCCTAATGACAACATTCATTATCAGAAAGTGTACCCCTCTATAAACAAGTTCACACAGAGTAAACCTCTTGCATTGCCTAGTTCTCAATAATATTAAAGTTCTATCAATTTTTCTCCTTTTGTTTTCTGGTATTTAGATAGAAATCATCTGAGTTGTTGGCAATGTAATAATAAATCTATTATTTATGGTTAATATAATTAAAGAGTATATTCAAGCTGGATGCAACCACAAAAAACACCAAAATTGGTAGTTTGTCCAAAAATTTCTAATGTTTTTCATGGTCCTCATGCAAAAAACATTTTCCTGTAATAATCCACATGACTAGAATTTGAGTCTACTGCCTTAAAATTTAGTAATTTTATATTAGCTATATTTATCATTAGATTATAGACTTTTCTTCTGAGGCTAGTCAATTTACGGAAGCGACAGTTACATAAAAGTCTGATGTTTGATGTATTTTTAGTCATTCCAGTGGTGTGAAGATCTTTAGTAACTGCAGTATGGAAGATTTTGCGCATTTTATTTCAAAGTCACAGTCCCAGTGTCTTCAAAACCAGCCACGTTTAGGTTCAACATACAAAGTGGCAGTTTGCGGTAACGGAAAAGTCGAAGAAGGAGAACAATGTGACTGTGGGGATCAGGAGGTTGGTACTAATTTGGAAGATTACACACCAGAATTACATAAAAAATTATTAGTTAATTTTTATACTATCACACTGCCATTTTACCTAATTTATCAAACTTCCTTTTCAACAAAGACCTTAAGGATGTATACTGGGATTATATTAATGAGTACACTTAAATATTGGTATATGAATTCAGCAGTTTGTAGATTATTCATACTGGTGATTTTCAAGGTCTTAACCCTATAGCTCAGCGGTCCTCAACATTTTTGGCACCAGGGATGGTTTCGTGGAAGACAATTTTTCCACGGACGGGGGCGGGGGTTGGTTCAGGTGGTAATGCAAGTGATGGGGAGTGATGGGGAGCGGCAGATGAAGCTTTGCTCGCTCACCCACCACTCACCTCTCGTTGTGTGGCCTGGTTCCTAACAGGCCATGGACCAGTACTGGTCCCCTGCTATAGGTGAGTTGACCTAGGTTTATACTTCCCCGCTTGAGCATACACTTCCTTAGTATGTCTTTTTTTTTTTTTTTTTTGCGGTATGCGGGCCTCTCACCACTGTGGCCTCTCCTGTTGCGGAGCACAGGCTCCGGACGCGCAGGCTTAGCGGCCATGGCTCACGGGCCCAGCCGCTCCGCGGCATGTGGGATCTTCCTGGACCGGGGCACGAACCCATGTCCCCTGCATCGGCAGGTGGACTCTCAACCACTGCGCCACCAGGGAAGGCCTATTTTTGCTTTTATTTCTATTACTTTCTATGATTTATGTCAGAGAATATTTTGCCTATATTCTCTTCTAGGAGTTTTATGGTGTCGTGTCTTATATTTAAGTCTTTAAGCCATTTTGAGTTTACTTTTGTGTATGGTGTGGGGGAATGGCCCAACTTCATTGATTTACATGTGGCTGTCCAGCTTTCCCAACACCACTTGCCAAAGAGACTTTCTTTTCTTCACTGTATATTCTTGACTCCTTTGTCAAAGATTAATTGACCATAGGTGTGTAGGTTTATTTCTGGGTTCCCTATTCTTTTCCATTGATCCATATGTCTGTTTTCGTGCCAATACCACACTGTAGCTTTGTAGTATTGTCTGAAGTCTAGGAGGGTCATACCTCCTGCTTTGTTCTTTTTCCTCAGGATTGCTTTGGCAATTCTGAGCCTTTTATGGTTCCATATAAATTTTAGGATTATTTATTCTAGTTCTGTGAAAAATGCCATGGGGAATTTGATAGAGAGGGCATTGAATCTGTAGATTGCTTTGGGCAGTATGGCCATTTTAACAATATTAATTCTTCCAAGAGCACAGGATATCCTTCCATTTCTTTGAATTATCTTCAGTGTCCTTTATTAATATTTTATAGTTCTTAGCATATAAGTCTTTCACCTCCTTGGTCAGGTTTATTCCTAAGTTTTTTTTTTTTTTGGATGCTATCTTAAAAGAGATTTTTTAAAAATTCCCTTTCTGATATTTCATTATTAGTGTAAAGAAATGCAACCGATTTCTCTATGTTAATTTTATTTCCTGCTACCTAGCTGAATTCATTTATCAGTTCTAGTAGTTTTATGTGGAGTCTTTAGGGTTTCCAATATATAGTATCACAACCCACTCATATCAATGGACAGATCTTCTAGACAGAAAAACAATAAGGCAACAGAGATCCTAAATGGTACAGTAGAACAGTAAGACTTAATTGATATTTTCAGGACATTACATCCAAAGAAAACCAGAATACACATGCTTTTCAAGTGCACCTGGAACATTCTCTAGGATTGACCACATCTAGGGCACAAAAGAAGCCTCAACAAATTTAAGAGCATAAAAATTATTTAAAGTATCTTTTCTAACCACTATGGCATGAAACTAGAAATCAACCACAGAAAAGGAAATGAGAAAAAAATGATTACATGGAGACTAAGCAACATGCTACTAAAAAACAATGGGTTAATGATGAAATCAAAGAGGAAGTTAAAAAATACCTTGAGGGCTTCCCTGGTGGCGCAGTGGTTGAGAGTCCGCCTGCCGATGCAGGGGACACAGGTTCATGCCCCGGTCCTGGCAGATCCCACATGCCACGGAGTGGCTGGGCCCATGAGCCATGGCCGCTGAGCCTGTGCGTCCGGAGCCTGTGCTCCGCAATGGGAGAGGCCACAGCAGTGAGAGGCCCGCGTACTGCAAAAACAAACAAATAATAAATAAATAAATAAATAAATACCTTGAGACAAATGACAATGAAAATACAAACATACAAAATCTACGGGATGCAGCAAAAGCAGTTTTTAGAAGGAAATTCAGAGCTATACAGGCCTTCCTCAAAAAACAAGAAAAATCTCGAATTAACTATGTAACCTACCACCTAAAGAGATTAGAAAAAGAAGAACAAACAAAACCTAAAATCAGCAGAAGGAAGGAAATAATAAAGATCAGAGAGGAAATAAATAAAATAGAGATTTAAAAATAGAAAAAAACAATAAAATTAAGAGCTGGTTCTTTGAAAGAGTAAACAAAATTGACAAACCTCTGGCCAGGCTCACCAAGAAGAAAATTGAGAGGACCCAAATAAAATAAGAAATGAAAAAGGAGAAATAACAACTAATAGTGCAGAAATACAACAACAACAACAACAAAAAACCATAGGAGAGTTGAACTATGAACAATTATATGCAAATAAATTCAACAACCTAGAAGAAATGGACAACTTTCTAGAAACATACAGCCCACCAAAATTGAATCAAGAAGAAATAGATAATTTGAACAGACCAAGCACTAGAAGTGAAATAGAATCTGTAATTTAAAAAACTCCCTACAAACAAAAGTCCAGGACCAGATGGCTTCACAGGCAAATTCTACCAAACTTACAAAGAAGAACTTACACTGATCCTTCTCAAACTCTTCCAAAAGATTGAAGAGGCGGGAACATTCCCAAAGTCATGCTATGAAGCCACCATCATCCTGATACCAAAACCAGAAAAAGACACTACCAAACAAGAAAATTATAGGCCAATATCTTTGATGAATATAAATGCAAAAATTCTCAACAAAATACTAGCAAGCAAAATCCAACAACACATAAAAGAGAGCATACACCACGACCAAGTTGGATTCATCCCAGGTTCACAAGGATGGTTCAACATATGCAAATCAATTAATGTGATATACCACATCAACGAAAGAAAAGACAAAAATCACATGATCACCTCAATAGATGCAGAAAACGCATTTGATAAAATTCAATATCGATTCATGATAAAAACTCTTACCAAAGTGGGTATAGAGGGTCCTTATTAGTTATCTATAGGTCTTTATTAGTTATCTATTTTATAGATAGTAATGTGCATGTGTCAATCCCAATCTTCCAGTTTATCCCTCCCCCCGACCCCTGCAAATAAACTTATGGTTATCGATGTCTTGGCTTTGGTGGACTCTGGGACTTCAGAAAATCCTACTACGAATATAGTCAAACCTACTGATATAAAGAACACTGGGTTTAGCACATTAGGCGACCAATAAATGTTAAATAAATGAATGAATAAGTGGTTTTATTTTTTTCTGTTTGCCAACATTTAAGTTAAGCATCAGTCTGTATATTATATAATATGCTGTCCTCATTAAAATATCTATTTAATGTAAATAAAAGTTGGAACATACTTCAGAGCATTTGATTTGCCTTTCAGGATTGTGCAGCTCTGCCAGACCCATGCTGTAACCAAGCCACATGTAGACTCAATGTTGGGTCAGCTTGTGCTACTGGACCGTGCTGTAATGCTTGTGCTGTAAGAGCCTTTTAAAAATTTTGTATTACCTACATTAGTAATGTTATCATTTTTTATAATATTTAAATGTTCACATTCTGCTGTACTCAATATCATTTACTTCACCCCACCAGTTTATAGCAAAAGGACAAGTGTGTAGGGCTTCCACTGATGAATGTGATCTCTCTGAATATTGCAATGGTACATCTGCAGCATGTCAAGAAGACCTTTATGTTCAGGATGGGCATCCATGTGCAGAGAATCAATGGATCTGTGTGAACGGAAAATGTATGAACGGGATAAAACAATGTTTGGAAATATTTGGTGAAGGTATTTATCATAATTTGATTTTCTGTATATATTTTTTTCTGGAAACTGACTAACATACATATCTTTATATATATTAGAATAGACAAAGGATATTATGAAATGAAGCTATTAATATGTCAAAAATATATTAACCTCTAGAGGTATAAAAATAGAAAAAGATAGTATCACCAGGAAAAAAATAACTGAAACAAAACTCAATCATTCCAATAAAAGAAAGCACTCAGAGAAATTAAGAATTGGTGTAAGTCAAGTATTTGTTTTATAATCTAAGATAAACAGAAGAAGAATAATATAATAATTAGAAACTAAAAACTAATAAAGGGGAGAAAAACAAAAGCAATTAACATATTTGATTAACCCAAAAGAAGGCAAGAACAGAGTAAATAAAAGAACAAAGGATATGAAAATAAATAGTAATATGTATTGATATTTACATATTTAACAATTACATTAAATATAAAACCTGTGTTAAATATTCAATTTAGGGAAAGGATGTAGCAAGAAGTGACGATGCAACTACAAGAAAATGACTAGAAAAATCAAGGTGTATTGCATTGATGATATTTTTAAAGGCTTTAGAGTACAGTGAAACCAAAGACAATTAATTTAAATCTCTGCAGGATAGAAACTTTGCCTATCTTAGGGAACAACTGACAGCCATTTATGTTCCTAGGGACATATGCAGACTCTGAAAGTTGAAGATCAAGCTTGGCTTAGCTAGAGATCTTCAAGAAAAAAGAAAGATAAACTAGAAAAGTTTTAGCAGTTGGAATTGAAGGGGAGGGGCTGTCAAAACCATAGGCTATTTTTCCATGAGGTGTCTGCATCTTTGGAACTTAAACGCTGCTCAGAAACTTGGTCAATTTAATAGATTAAAAAAAAAATTTACAAGGCATTACGAATTTTCTTGTAGTCACAAGATGATCAAAGACCAAATGGTAGAGGAATTTTACCTTTAAAAAAAATCTTAGTCTTCCTCCAGAACCTTTTGCTACATTTTCTTTATTTATTTTTTTTTTTTGCTGTACGTGGGTCTCTCACTGTTGTGGTCTCTCCCGTTGTGGAGCACAGGCTCCGGATGCGCAGGCTCAGAGGCCATGGCTCACGGGCCCAGCCGCTCCGCAGCATGTGGGATCTTCCCGGACCGGGGCACGAACCTGTGTCCTCTGAATTGGCAGGCGAACTCTCAACCACTGCGCCACCAGGGAAGCCCCCTTTTACTACATTTTGAACTGCCTGTGTTGGTAGGCCAGGAAGCTATGCTGAGACTAAAGGGCATATATTTATCCCTGGCAAACTTTCAGTGAAGAGAAGATAAATGTTTGCAAGGCTCTCAGTTGGTAGGGTACAAGGGTCACACCCAAGATAACGAGGTGAATCCAGAATAAAACTGTACATCAGCCTTGGCCCATATAATTGCCTGATTGGACTTAGGTGATCACTGCCTTGCCCAACCCGCCTAACTGTTCCAACCATCATATAGTTGGATCATGTCTTATAATACATTCTGTCAATCTCTTCTTTTTGATTGAAGTGTTTAATCTATTCATGTAAGTAAGGTAATATTTCCATCTGCTATTTTGCTATGTGTTTTCAATATATCTTATACTTTACCCTCTATTCCTCAATAACCTCTTCATTTGTATTGAATAGATATTTTCTAGTGTAATAGTTTAATCTCTTTGTGGTTTCTTTTACTATATATATTTAGTTATTTCTGAGTGGTTTGCTTAGGTGTTACAATTACTATCTTAAGACATTCAATTAATATTAACTTAATATCAAAAGTAAACAAAAAGCATATATATACCTCTGTTTTCCCATCCCTTGTTCTATTTCTGTCAAACATCTTACATCTTTATGTAAGTCTAGTGAAAATGTTTTATAATAATTGTTTTTATGCAATTATCTTTTAAATTCTATAGAAGAGAGTCCAAACAATAGATATGTTTATACTATCTATTATATTTTCTTTTACTTTATTTGATAATTTACTATATTAGCATTGTGTTACTTCATGTAGATCCTGGTTACCTCCTAGTGTCCTTTGATTTCAGCCTTAAGGATGCACTTTAGTAGGTCTTGCTGGAAACGTTTGCTAAAGATGAGTTCTCCCTGACTGTGTTTATCTTGGAATGCTATCATTTCTCCCTTAATTTTCTGAGGAGAGTTTAGCCAAATATAGAATTCTTAGTCTTTTCCTTTCAAAACTCTATAGATATCAGCCTACTGTCACCTGGCCTCCTTGTCTTTAATGAAGAGTGGAATCAATTTGACCATGATCTGTGGATCTCTTTAAGATTATTCCATGTGGAGTTTTTAAAGAAATCTTCTTGTAAAAATATAGATATAGGTATACATTAAATTTGAAAAGCTTTCAGTCATTATTTCTTAAAATACTTCACTGCCCTTTTCTGTTTTTTCCTCAGTTTGGGAATCCCTATAGGCCAATATTTCATACGCTTGATGTTGTCCCACTGGTCCATGAAACTATTTTTGTCATTTGATTTTCTTTCTTTCCTCATACTAGATAATCTCCATTGACCTATCTTCAGGTCAATAAAACCTGCCAGATTAAATCTATTGATTTTTAAATTTCTGTAGTGAAGTTTTTCATTTTAGTTAATACAGTTTTCAACTTCAGAATTTATATATGGTTCCCATTTTTATTTAAAAGTCTATATTAGTATTTCCCATTTAGTTTTTAAGAGATGGTTTCCCCTAGTGACTTGAACATATGTGTAATAGCTAATTTAAGTCTTTGTCTACTGGATTCAAAATTGGGGCTCTCTGAGGACATTTTCTGTTGGCTTTTTTTTTTCTGGGTATGTAGCATAATTTCATTTTTTTGCATATAGTGTAAATTTTTTTAAAAAAACTAGAAATTTTAGACAATATATTTTAACAATTTTGATTCAGATTTCTCTAAGGTTTGTTGTTGTTGTTGTTGTAGTGTAATAGTTTAATCTGCTTATTTGTTTAGTGACTTTCCTGGACGAATTTTTCCAGTTCTGTATTCTGTGCTGTGTGCATCCACTGAGTTCTGATAGTTCCACTGATAGTTTGTTGTTTTTTTTTCTCCCAAGTTCTTGTTTTTATTTTTAAGCCAGACTTCCTAGGGATAACTCCAAATTAGTACAATTTAGTGCCAAGCCAATAACCCATCAGATACCCTTCAATGCCTTGACTCTTTATTTTCTACCCTATGCCAAGGATAGCTTCAAGCTTCAGGCAGTTTGCAAAACCGCCATAGCTTTCACTTCTTGCTTGTTCAGGACCTAAATATAATCCAGAGAAGAGTGACTGGGGACTTCTCTTCCTCAGGATTGTTCTTGGCATGTGTACATCTTTTTAGACCCAGTTATGTGTTAAGTTTTCAACATCACTTATGATCATCTAGTTCTCCAAGGTTTCCTTTTAAACTCCCAGCAGGCTCTTGTTTGCCTCAACTGCTGTAATGTTGCTGTCATCTTTCTATTATTTCAGTAATTCCCTGAGTGTAAGGCTCTTTTTCCCACTGAGCCGAGCTCTAACTCAAACCAAATAACAAAATCACCCCGGGAACAGAGATCTTCTAGGTAAGTGAAAGTTTGGAAAATGTTCAGACTGTGCTCTGGTGATTTTAACAAAGCTCAAAATAGGTCAGACCTCTTCATTAGCTCTAAGGCTGCTGGCTTTTGGCTATCCTGCCACTGAGGAAAGATGAAAATATCCCCAAAGTAATACAGCACTGAGCCTTCTGTCTTAACAACTGTATCAGCCAGGATTCCACCAGAGAAACAGAATCTTTCCCTGTACCCTGTTTATTTTATCTTTATATACCCAAATCAGATGCCATCCCCTCAGGCCAGAGCTTCAGAAAAGCAAAGAGGTCTCTCTCACAGAGAGACTAATCCTGCATTTTAGCCTGCTGTCTGTGCTGTGACCTGGGGCTAAAAACTTCTGATTGTTAGCAGCCCAGGGGACCCAGGAATGCAAACGCCCCTGGCCACTAGAGCCAGGTGATCTAGGGGTGTCCCTGGGAAGCACCACACATAAAAACCAGAGCACAGGATGCATGTAAAGGCTCCCCTCTGGGAAATACTGGCACTCTGGAGTGTGGCAGGGTGAGAACATGACATTAGCACTCACCCACCAAAGTCTCTGTGAAGGGTTAGGGCAGGTCCTTAGACATGGGTTTCATTAGAAGCCTGCCCCTCAGGCCACAGCTACTGAGATAAGCTGACAGGCCTCTTACACAGAAAGACTGGGCTCCTCTGACTGCTGCCTCTTGCTGTGCCCTGGGTGTGGTAGCCAGTTAAGAACTCTGTCTCCTATAGTTACAGTCTTGTAGGACCCTTGAGCATAAACCACGCATCAGAAGCATTTCACAGTTCTCTATAGCCTTGTGGGTCTCGTGGACATGAGTGCTTGTTGGTTATCAAAGCTGGAGGTTTTAGGGGCTCATCTTTCTGGTGCAGGTCTTAAAAGTTGTGGTGCCTGATGTGAGATCCAAACACTTCACCCCTCAGGGAGGAGCTCCACGTTTTGAGTTCCCTCCCAACTGTGGATCGCCATTGCCAGGACGGGTTTCCAGCAAGGTGGTGTCTCAGCCTTGCCTACCTGCTTCAGTGTGGCTTTCCTCTTGTTGGCTCAGTGTGAAGTGGTCACTCCACCAGTTTTTAGGTTTTCTTCACCGGAAATTGTTCCATATGTAGCTGTAGATTTGGTGTATTTGTGGGAAGTTGTGAGTTTGGCATCTTTCTACTTTGCCATCTTGAATTGGAGCCTCTATTTCCATCAGCATTTTAAAGAGGTTACTCCGCTGTCATATGGCTTTCATATTTCTGAAGAAAAATCTGTCATGTTGTGTCTCTTTGAGCCATGAAGACACTCTTTGGTCTTCGGTTTGTAGCAGTCCTCATATCATCTGTTTGAATGTGCGTTTGTGTGGAGTGCGTGCACGTAATTCTGCTTAGTGTTCCTGAGTGCCTTGGAACTGTGGTGTACATACTGTATTATTATACAGATTTTTAACTTTCAGTTTATGTTTATATTTAACTGTCTCTCCATAATTATTTCAATTTATTTATTTTTGATACCTTGCCTTCTTGAAGATTTATATCCTTTGTAATTAATTTTAGTATATATGTACCATGGTTCTCCTACTCAATTACATGTAGATGTCTCTATTTTATATCTTTTCTTGAATATTTTACATAAAGGCATATTCCTAGTTAAAATTTTTTTCACTGTCTTCCTCTTCAATTTTTGACTTACAGAAACTGTGTCTTCATTCTAAATGCTTCTCTCATATAGACACTGCAATCTTATATAGATACATCCATCTTTTTCTTCTGTTAAGTATATGAAGTAAGAGACTAATCACTTTAATTAAATCAGAAACCAATGATTGTTAAGTTTAGTTAGAGTTTTGATTAGGTTCAGTCTTTATCTAGTTCACTCTTGTTTCTAGGGCATAACTCTCCAGGGCTTTCAACTGAGAGATCGTATATTTACTGAGACTCCTTCCCCTGGCAGGTATGTAATCACAATGCAGAAACTGCAGAAAAATATGCTCTGCTTTCTGGAAGTCACCTCCTTATATTTTAATCTCCTTCTCTTCACATGTTTAGAAGCAGGAAAATGTCTTAAGAGGGGACTATACTATATGTTGAGGCCCCCGAGTCTCTAATTTTATCACTATAGTCATAAAAGATCCTCCAACTTTGGCCTTTTTTTGTCCAATGGCCTGCTTCCCTAGCTAAGCTTATAATTTTGATTTCTCACACATAGCTATGTTTCCAAGTGACCTCTGGGATGAAAATCAACTGCTTATTTTCAGTTTACTACTGCCTCTAAGACTTTCAACTGAGATCCTGATGGGTCCACAGGGCCTCCTCTTATGCTGTGTCATTTTTCTTCACAGTTAAATCTCCCTATCAAAAGTTTTTGGCTCAGTCCTCCCATTAGAGTAGAATTAATTGAGTCATGATAAATAACCTGCTCTTTAAGTAGACTGAATCTTATGAGAATTAAACACGTAATGTGTGTGGACTGAATAGTAAATATGAAAATAAATCAGCCGTGACTCCAAGAATTTTTGGTCTGGGGAAATTAGGATAAAAAAATAAGATATTATTTTAATGATTTGTCTTGAAAACACATTTATATGATAACACTATTGACCAATAAGTCAATTATTTGTTTAAAAAAAGTTTCTTATATACTTATATATTTCTAGACTTACTAAAAATTAGAAGATAAACTGCATACTGTAGTTAATCCTAAGGTATCTGTTTGGATAGTAGACAAGATGCTTTCAATATTTAAATATTTCATTGAAGTAGTTTTTTTGTGATTTTAAAACTAGGTTTTATTTTCAATTTTGTATTATGCTCTTATTTTGTGCAATATTGTAAACAATCTCAGAATTTTAAGTGTACTCATTAATTATTTTAAATTAATGTAAGTTCAATATGACTAACCACAAATTTTTATTTTTCAGGTTCAGGTTTTGGTACTCAAGAGTGTTTTGATCAACTTAATTCTAAGACTGATCCATCTGGGAACTGTGGCTCTAATGCTTCAGGGTACACACAGTGTAATCCTAAGTATGTTCTAGGAAATCTATCTGAGAAACTTTATTTATTGCTTTATATTTGAAAATACCATGAGATAATTTACTTTACATGTAAGTGAAATGTCACTTGATCATGAAGTAAGACTATATTTAATCAAATTATAAATGTCTCAAGTACAGAATATCTGTACTTATCTTTCTCACACATCCAAACTATCCCTTGTTCCACCCCACAGAGCATTTAATTTACATATAGTTACATTAATTACCCATTAGTTAGAAGGACTGATCAGTTTTATTTTGCATGCTGTCACTTTAATTTTACAAAGGATGATCATTCTTCATAGTGATCTGATAAAAATGCATGAATTTTTACTATCCAGGAAGTAAAGCAATGTGTTTAAGTACATATACTCCACAAGCAGACATCTTGGTTTCAAATACTAATCCCAATACTTACCTACTTGTGTGACTTTGGACACGTGCCTCACTTTTCTGATATGTAAAATATGTATATCAATTTCACTGACGTCACTGGGCTTGTGCCAGTGTGGAATTTAGACACTCTATGAAAAGCACTTAGAATGGGACTGACACATATGAGGGTTAATTGTTAACTACTATGATTATTATATATACTAGAACTAGAATTATATATACTAGAACTAGAATGCTACTGTTACTATAATATTTTACTTTGTTACTATTTCAAACTTGGTTTGATAGCAAAAAAAATTTCTTGTTTTGCATGAATAGCAAAAAGACTTCCCATATAGCTTTTACTCAGTGGTTTACATTTTGCGCATTTGCTTTATCCTTCTGTTTTTCTAACTCTCCTCTCCTTTCCTCCCTTCAAAACGATTTTCCTAAACCATTTGAATGTAAGTTGGTTACTATGTTTCATTATCCTTAAATAAATCATTGTGTTTTCTTGAGAACAAAGGTTTTTATTTTTTTTAATGGCTCTATTGTAGCTGTCAACCACAGTTCTCAATAAAACTTCATTCATTATCTCAATGAAGTATTTATAGGTCTTTTTTCTTGTTCAGGAGCAAATCCAGAGTCACGAGTTTGTTAAACTTTAATCTAGAACATTCTTTTTGTTTCCATTTCTTTTCCTGTTTTTTTTTTTTTAAAAAAAAATACTACAGGCCAATTATTTTGTAATATTTTCCTCAAATTGGGTTTGTTTGATATTTTTCATCATTAGATTCATGTCGTAAATTTTGGCAAGCTTGCCACTGAAGTGGTGTTGTACCGTCAAGTGCAATTTTTAAAAGGTACATGCCATTTTCTCTCAAAGTTGGATATTTTAAGTTAAATTATTTGGTAACGTTAATTTTCTTTAGGTCTCTATTGTAAAGTTACACTTTTCCTTTGTGTTTAATGTGTTAATATGGGGAGAGTTAATATTGAGACCATGGACATGTTCTGTTCTTCTTCGAACTTTCACCCACTAGTATTAAGGTTCGTTGATGATTTTCTAACTCCATTATTGCCTCCCCCTTTAAGCTAGAAATGTATTGTAGAAAGAAGTATTATTTTTATTTATTTATTTATGTTTGTGTATTTATTTATGTCAGTTCAGACACAGCAATTGTTATTTGACTCAATATTATAGAATATATTACTATCATTTATTTTAACACTTACTTTTTCAAATTGTCTCAATTTGAGCTAGTGAGAGTTTCTTTTAGCTGGCCACAATATTCTTTTCAAAAGTCTGTATGACACTTTAAAAACTTACACATTTTTCCAGCACAAAAAAAGATGTTCTAGGCCCCTGTTATATTTTTCCTACCCTTGTTCTGGATTCAGCTGTTTCTCTAAGTAGCCCAGATTCCTTTTAGTAGAGAAGAGTATTTAGTAAACATCTGAGAACCAGGTGTGCTTATTTCTGCCGTTTTCCATTACCTCTAAGTCTTCTCAGACAACAAAGCTAGAACATACATGTATCACATTTATTTCTATATCCACGTATTATATCTCTGTTTTTAAAACGTGAACTTATAGTGATAATTTTATTTCCAGACACCACAAATATATACAAACTACATCTTACATTCATAAGTTGCTTTTTCATATGCTCAAGCCCAGAAGCACAAAAGTTTGTTTCATAACTGCTAAAGCATATACTGACTAAAGGAAGCTTTCTAGCTGTTAGGATTATATTTTCTTTTAAATCATTGATCTTTTTATATTAGCTGCTATAAAGTGCTTCTCTGCTAATTGCAATATTTGGGTCATTTGGATATTGATATCTAGTGCTTTATTTGCACCTATATCACATTTTAACTTTTTTGGCATGCATTGCAATTTTTTGACTTTATATTGGTTAGTATGAGTAATACATAATGGAAACTTTGCATATATTTATAATTTTCTGTATAAGTACTTACAAACATTATATTAGTTTCAGAGGTAGAACATAGTGATCCAACATTTTTTATAGATTACACACCATACAAAGTTATTATAAAATACTGACTATATTCCCTATGCTGTATGTTACATCCCTTTGGCTTATTTATTTTGCCATTGGTAGTTTGTACTTCTTAATCCCTTTCACCCATTTTGTACTTTACGTACACCTCTCCCTTCTGGTAACCACTAGTTTGTTCTCTGTATCTGTAAGTCTGTTTCTGTTTTGTTATATTTGTTTGTTTGTTTTATTTTTAGATTCCACATATAAGTGAAAACATACAATATTTGTTTTTCTCTGTCTGATTTATTTCACGAAGCATGAAGCAATATACTATCCAGGTCCATCCATGTTCTTGCAAATGGCAACATTTCATTTTTATTTGTGGCTGAGTGATACTCTATTACATATATAATATACAAATAATATAAATATATCTCACATCTTTATCCATTCATCCAATGCTGGGTTCTTAGGTTGCTTCCATATCTTAGCTATTTTAAATAATACTGCTATGAACATTGGGGAACATATATCTCTTTGAAGTAGTGTTTTCATTTTCTTCAGATAAATATCTAGGAGTGGAATTGTTGGATTTTATGGTAGTTCTACTTTAATTTTTTTTTTTTCTTAGGAAAGTCCATACTGTTTTCCATTTGGCTGTACCAATTTACATTCATACCGACAGTTTACTACAGTTTCCCCACATCTGACCAATGCTTGTTTTTTTTTTTTGGTCTCTTTGATAATAGCCATTCTGACAGGTGTGAGATGATATCTCATTGCAGTTTTGATTTGCATTTCCCTCATGATTAGTGATGTTTAATGTCTTTTCATGTACCTGTTGGCCATCTGTATGCCTTTGGGAAAATGTCTATTTAGGTCCGATGCCGATATTTTAATTGATTTTGGGAGGCTGTTTTTTTATTGAGTTGTATGAGTTCTTTATATATTTTGGATATTAACCCCTTTGCAAATACCTTCTTCCCATTCAGTAGGTTGCCTTTTTGTTTTTTGTTCTTTGTTTTTTTTTTTTTTTTTTTTTTTGGTGGAACGCGGGCCTCTCACTGTTGTGGCCTCTCCCGTTGTGGAGCACAGGGTCCGGATGCGCAGGCTCAGCGGCCACGGCTCACGGACCCAGCTGCTCCGTGGCACGTGGGATCTTCCCGGACCGGGGCACAAACCCGTGTCCCCTGCATCGGCAGGCGGACTCTCAACCACTGCGCCACCAGGGAAGCCCTCTAATATGTAATCTTTTTGTCTGGTTTCTTTTACTTATGTTTTTGAGATTCATCCATTTTGTAGCCTATATCAGTAGTATGTAGCTTCTTATTACTGGGTAATATTATATGGTGTGGATATAAACATTTTAAAATTATGTACCACTTAATGGGCACTTAGAATGTTTCTAGTTTAAGGCCATTAAGAACAATGCTGCTGTGGATGTAAGCTATTATATAGAGAATGGATAAAACAACAAGGTCCTACTGTATAGCACAGAGAACTATATTCAGTATCCTGTGATAAACCATAATAGAAAAGAATATTGAATATATATACGTATAACTGAACCACTTTGCTGTACAGCAGTAATTAACACAACACTGTAAATCAACTATACTTCAATAAAAAAATCAAGAACAATGCTGCTGTGAACATTCTTGTGCAGTATTTTGTTTGTTTGCTTTGTAAAGCCATGTATTTGTTTCTCTTGGGCTATAACAAGTATGAAGGTGCAAGTCTTTATGTAGACACATATTTTAAAATTTCACCTGGATGCACACTTAGAAGTAGAATTGCTGGGTCACATGGCAGGTATATGTTCAACATTTTAAGAAGCTTCCCAAATATTTTCCAGAGTTACTGTACCATTTTACATTTCCAGCAAATATGTATCAGAGTTCTAGCTTCCCTACATCCTTCTCTACATCACCAACGTTTGATATTGTCATGACTTTTTGTTTCCTTGTTTATTTGTGTGTCATTCTAAAAAGGTATCTTACTCTGGCTCTAATTTGCATTTACCTACTGATTTATGAAATTACCACCCTTTCATGTGATTATAAGGCATTTGTATATCTTCTTTGGTAAAATGTCTTGGTAGATCTGTAGCCCACGTTTAAATTGGGTTTTGTTGTCATTATTGAATTGTGAAAATTCTTCTTTGTATCAGAATAGAATCTTTATCAGATATATGAATTGTAAATATCTAATTCTATCTTTTCTTAATGACAACTTTTTGAAGATCAAAAGATTTTAATTTTGATGAAGACCAACTTATCCCTTCATTTTTTTACAGATCTTGCTTTTAGTATAATACCTAAGAAATCTTTGCCTCATTGCATAAAAGTGATAAAAGCAGAAATGTTTGTTTTGTTCCTGATTGTAGAGTGATAGCATTCAATCTTTCTACTTTATCCATGATACTACTAGTAGGTTACACATACAGCTCTATCAATTTGAGGAAGTTTCTGTCTGTTCCTAGCTGGATGAGACAGTTCATCATGGTTCAGTGCTGGATTTTATGAAATGCTTTCTCTGTGTCCTTTGAGAAGCTTCTGTGTTTCCCCCCTTTATTTTATTTTATTATCTTTTAACACCTTTATTGGAGTATAATTGCTTTACAATGGTGTGTTAGTTTCTGCTTTATAACAAATAGAGACTTGTGAAGTCTCCCTGCACATACATGGAGCCTCACAGCCAGCTAGGGATGTGATGTAAGGAGAGCCGACAGCCAGCCTTTATGGAAGCACTCTCTCCAGAATCATGGCTCCAATTTCTAGCTACTCCGTCCCGAATCTCAACTGTGACCTCAGTCTTGGGCTAACGGTGCTGCTGGTTTTACATTCATTCCCTAATACATTTGCTACTTTTACTCAAAATGCTGCTGGGTGAGACTTTTTGCTCTCTGCACCAAATCAAAGATGATCCCTCTGGCACTGAATTTATTGGTTTTAATGGCCAGCCTTGCCCTGGTAAAACGACAGCTGAAAGAGTGTATGGGAGCAGACCCAGGCAAGAGGACCACAGCCTTTCACTATTATTACTGATTTTATGGCAACTTTACATAAATGCTTCTCGATTTGTTGTTTGCTTTTGATCAGTTTCCATAGCCCTGAAATGTTTGTTGTGACAAATTTGCACAGTTTTATACTTATTTGGGGGGAGATAATTTACCTATATCTTCTCTCTCTCCTACCCACCTTGTTAAGATTTAACTACACAATTTATTTTGTGCCTGATGTATCACAAATCCTAGAACTGACTCATGATAAACACTCTCATCTAATTAGGAATAGAATAAAACTTCCTCAATCTGATAAAGCTATATGTGTTTTGTACTTCTACAAGTTACATCTAAGATAAATTTCCTTCCATGGGAAGAACTCAGTTTACATTTTCTTTAGTCTGGGGCGTCTATTGATAAATTTTATTAATTATTGTCTGAAAATGCCATATTTCCTTTTGAAAGATATTTTCTCTACCTACAGAATGCGAAGACACTAGATATTTTGTCTCACCTTTGAGTCTGTCATTCAATAATCTGATCTCCATTATTTCTCTTGGAAAGTCAGTCTTAAGTTGTATTACTGTTCTTTTGCTGTTAATGCTTTTTTATTTTCTGGTTACTTTCATGATTTTGTCTGTGATTTATGCACTATCGTTGTGATGTATCTCAGTGGTTCAGCGTTAATATTTATTGCATGTACTGCTTCTTGAGTGTATGCCTCAGTGTCTTGTCAGTTTGGGACCCATGATGTGGAGAGTACATATTATGTTTGAAAAACACAAAAGGAAATCCAATCATACCAGTAATTTTTTAAATTTCACTAATTTTTTAGAATAGAATAAGCTTGGAATCATGTTTAAGAATCAAAAAAGGAATGAAGAATTGTTACCAAAAAAGTGATAAGGCTAAATAGAAAGTAGTTCATAATTACTAAGATGTTGTTACTATTAACAATGCAGGAAAGGCTCTCATACTTTTTGGTGTTGCACAATTAATTGCATACATCTTTTAGCAGCCCTTAATGCTTTATTTAAATCTGTTTGCTTTAGAAATGATATTCTAATATTTCTCTGTATTGAAAACTAATGATTTTTATTTGTTGGTAAATTATAGGGATGTGCGATGTGGAAAATTACTGTGTACATATGACAAAGGAATTATAATTAATATTCCAAATGCCACTGTTTTGTATAGCAACATAGATGGAAACATCTGCGTTGGACTGGAATATGCATATGATGATAAAGACAGCGGAAACATGTGGGTAAAAGATGGAACTGTTTGTGGTCTAAATAAGGTATGTAGTCTTTTATTACCAACTAATTTCCTAATTTCAAATTTTAAATGCATATTTGGTATTTTTCTCATAACTTAAGTGCACATTTAATTTCAAAAAATAAGAAAGTAGAAAGTTTTGAAAATGAGATATTATCACTATGAATATTTCATTGGCTATTTAGTACTTTTTTCATGGAAGTCATATGTATTAACTGTTTTATTAATTATCTCATGTTACACAGGGAGTATTTTTAATGTCATGAATTATATTTTGATATACTTACTTAAAATGGCAGTTAAAGTAACATATGCCCATTTTAGTGATGAAAATAATAAAAGATTCACAGAGTAAAGGAAAAATCAATCAAAGGCACATAAATCTGAGATATAAGTACTCTCCATTTTCATGAACCTTCCATCAACTCTTTTTATTATTTGAAGTATAATTGATTTACAATATTGTGTTAGTTTCAGGTGTACAGCATAGTGATTCAGTATTTTTGCAGATTATATTCCATTATAGGTTATTACAAGATAATGGGTATAATTCCCTGTGCTATACAGTATATCTTTGTTGCATATCTATTTTATATATACCACTTTGCATCTGTTAATCCCATACCCCTAATTTGTCCCTCCCCACTTTGATCTCCCCTTTGGCAACCATAGGTTTGTTTTCTATATCTGTTTCAGTTTTGCATATATATATTCCTTTGCATTCTTTTTAAGTTTCCACATATAAGTGATATCATATAGTATTTGACTTTCTCTTTGACTTATTTCACTAAGCATAATTTTCTTTAAGCCCACCCACATTACTGCAAATAACAGTATTTCATTCTTTTTTATGGCTGAGTAATATTCCATTATATAAATTTATAAATATGTATATATACATATATATATTTAAAAATCACATTTTTAAATGCAGTAGTCTGTTGATGGGCACTTGAGTTGCTTCTGAGCCTTGGCTATTGTAAATAGTGCTGCTGTGAACATTGGGGAACATGTATCTTTTTGAATTAGTGTCTTTCTTTTTTCCAGATGTATACCCAGGAGTGGGATTGCTGGGTTGTATGGTAATTCTATTTTTACTTTTTTAAGGAACATCCATAGTGTTTTCCATAGTGGTTGTACCAATTTGCATTGCCAGCAAAAGTGTACAAGGGTTCCCTTTTCTCCACATTCTCCCCAATATTTGTTATTTGTAGACTTTTTGATGAGAGCCATTCAAAGAGGTGTGAGGTGATACCTCATTGTGTTTTTGATTTGCATCTCTCTAATAATTAGCGATGTTGAACATCTTTTCATGAGCCCGTGGGCCATCTTTATATCTTCTATGGAAATATGTCTATTCAGTCTACTGCCCATTTTTTAACTGTTTTGTTTTTGTTTTGATATTGTATTGAATGAGCTGTCTATATATTTTGGATATTAACATCTTGTTAGTTGCATAATTAGCAAATATTTTCTCCGATTCCATAGGTTTCTTTTTGTTTTGTTGATAGTTTCCTTTGCTGTGCAAAAGCTTTTAAGTTTAATTAGATCCCATTTGTTTAGTTTTGATTTTACTTCTTTTGTCTTAGGAGACTGATCCAAGAAAATATTGCTACAATTTATGTCAAAATGTATCCCACCTATGTTCTCTTCTAAGAGTCTTATGGTTACAGGCCTTACATTTAGGTCTTTAAACCATTTTGAGTTTATTTTTGTAAATGTTGTGAGGGATTGTTCTAATCTTATTGTTTTACATGTGGCTGTCCAGTTTTCCCAGCACTACTTGTTGGTGATACTGTTTTATCTCCATTGCATATTCTTTCCTCCTTTTTCTCCTGTTTCTTTTTATAGCATGTGATTTTTTGGTTAAAAACTGGACTTTTGAAAAACAGCCATTTCTCCCACTGTTTGCAGTCTGGCTCCGTGCCAGTGTAGTCCTTTTCTAATTTCTTGGGTGTGCTCTGAGCCTTGGGAGTAGCCTGAGGAGAAAGCTTGTGGTCTCTGAGATCTCTGTGAATATGCATCTTTCCTGGGTCTTTTTGTGGCTTTTCTTATTCCCCACATACATGTATGTTTTTTAATGTCTTGTTTTTCCAAATAGTCTCATGCCAGGGTTGCCTTGGAGCCTTAGATGGTCTATTGTATGTTTCCACCCATTCTCTCTGCTCCAAATGTCTACAAGTCTTAGTTTCCCTGCAGTTTTCCTGGGCAGTGTCCATCTGAGATCTGAATTAGGTGGAACAGAGACCAGTCTTCAGGCAGTTCCCAGACAGGTTACAATATTGAAAATAAGGTGTCCTCTACTCCATTCAGTTCAAGGGAGGGAATTGGAAACTCAGCTGCTGTCTCCTCCAGACCAAGACTATGGCATGCCCAAAAAGTAGTGGGACAAGGTTTGAGCAAAATACTACAAAACTTTCTAACATTTTGATTGTGGCTTTTTGTTTGTTTGTTTGGGCATTTGCTTAGCTGCAGTAGACCTCTGACGGCTTCCAGAGCTCCTATGGGTTGCTTTAGCCAGTCCTTCTCCCCCTCCCCCCCTCCTTCCCCTCCTCCTCCTTCTTCATCTTCTTCTTCTAGGATCTCTAAAGGAGAACAAGACTTGGGACTTCCTAGTGCACCATTTTGCTGATGTTGCCCTCCAGATTATTTTTTCAGGATTTGGTAAAACCTGCTTTTAATTCTGTCACTGGTGTACGGTGCATATAATCACTTAAATACTACATCCTTAGCCATTGATGACCATGGGAGGAATGCTGGCTTCAGGTTTTGGTTACTTTTGTGGAATCACATTGTTTCACATTTTCTGTGCCTAAAAATAATTTTTATTTTATCTCAAGTGCATAGTATTATTTGATATTACAAGTAAAAAGAAGTCTCAAAAAATAATATTTCTAAACTTTTGAGCTTTATGCTTAGCTTTCTTATTCCATTACTTGTACCACAACCAAGAAAGTTAGACATACCAGAGACCTTGGTGTCATTGCTCCATCTCTCTTTTCATCCTTTATATACAATCTATCACTAAACTTAGGTGGATCAAACTATTTAACTCTGTCTCAAACACAACCACTGTTTTTCATCAACACTACTACCACTCAATTTCACTCTATGGTTGTCATTTTTCTGGACTACTGTAATGTTATTCTAGTTTGTCTTTCTATATTTTCTCTTGCCTTTTACATTCTCTTTTTCAAAACCTCCGTTTATCAGCTTTCCATCTTCCAATTAAATCTCTAAACACCGCCAATTGCTTATAGGTTATAGACCAATTTTCTGATTAAGACTATAAGACACAGACAAACCCTCCATAATAACCTCTGTCACATCATGTATAGATTTTTTGTTGTGTGTGTGTTTCTATATCTTTTACTGCAATATGAGCAACATGAGTTTTGTTGTTGTTGTTCACTGCTGTGTTCTCAGGGCCAGGCACATCGTAAGACTCAAATATTTAGTTAATTAATGTTTGAATGGCTGTTCTTTGTGTAACAACTGAACTTCCCTAAATATTTCTTAACAGTTTCATAATAGATATGATGTAGGGTCATTCTGAATACTTATTCTTTTTCTATAAGTACTTTGTCTTTCATTTCTATGCTTGATTAAGTCATGTTCAACATCAGAGCTCAATAAAAAAGTTTCACTGTCCTCATATATTAGACAAATTCTGTGTTTTTATTATTTCATAAAACTATTTTATTATAGTATTTATTACACATTTACCTTTACTGTTACTTATTTCATGTCTGTACTTCCTATCCCAGTATAAGCAGGGAAGATGTTTTTATTGTTTTATTTATTTTCAGATAATCGGTCTCATCTAGTGCTGAAAACATAGTAGCACTATGAATTAATCACTTATTGTTAGTATGTTAATATTTGTTATTAAATGAATACCTCTTATGTCAGTATAATAAGGAATCCTTTTAATTAGATGCCAAACACAGGTGTTGGTACAGTTAACTTACTTTGGGATGTCTCCTTTTCAGGTTTGCAAAAATAAAAAATGTGTAGATTCTTCATTCTTGAACTACGACTGTACTCCAGAAAAATGCCACAATCGAGGTGTAAGTATCAGCACTACAGACAAGAATAGAAATCACTGAGGCTGATATTTGGAAAGCAAACGCACAGCTAAACACACACACACACACACACACACACACACACACACAGTCATATTCATAAACCATGTAAGAAAATCAGCCTTATCTGACCTAGCTATTATTTCAAAATTTTAAGTGAACACAAATAATTTTAGCTATTTATGATATTTCTCCTGTTTCAGCTATGTAATAATAAAAGGCACTGTCACTGTAACCCTACATATTTACCTCCAAACTGCCTAGCTTCACTAGAGTCATGGGAAGGTGGGAGTATTGACAGTGGCAACTTTCCACCCTCAGTACCAGGCCTACCTGGTAAGTATTGATGGATACTGATTTCAATTGAAATTATAATTAAAATAACATTTTAATGTATTAAATTTAATAAAATAAGTCTTTTGTCTACCAATTTATATTTAGATTATGTTTGGACATAAAACAATACACCATATATGGCTATTTAATTTATGTTTTCCTTCCAGAGACTAATGTGTTATAACATATTAAATATATGTTATAAATAACGTATGTCAGTAAAGGCCCAGGCACGAAAATAGAAATCACTTTAGCCTTTCACACAGAAGGAATTCAATACAAGGCATGGGGTAACACACAACGGCAGAGATAAAAGCCAATCAGAGAACAGTGAGGCAACCAGAGATTAGCAACACAGGAATCCACTACCACTTCTTAGGGCTAAAGGCACAATAAATGGAGATGTTATTACTAGAACCAGAATCTAAGCCATCTCGCATGACATGTAACTGTGGTCAGGGCTATATACTAGGGTCTAGAACACAGGTTAGAGGTACTCTCCAGCATGAGGTGAAGGTGTAGAGGATACAGGGACACAATTGCAGATGCTGGAGACAGAGAGGGTTAAATACCATGGCAATTTCTGTCTTCTTGCCCTCCAAATTTTATCCAGTGAATCCCATTAGCCAAATCTAACTAGAAGACCTTCCAAAGGTTAAGGAGCTTAGGAAATATAATTTTCGACACATTTTGGTTCAAAGTAGAGATGTATTTTAGAGCAAGCTGGCAGATCCAGTGTTGCTTAGGACTAGATTTCTTTTATATAAAAATCTATGTTTAGGGCTTCCCTGGTGGCACAGTGGTTGAGAGGCCGCCTGCCGATGCAGGGGACACGGGTTCGTGCCCCGGTCCGGGAAGATCCCACATGCTGCAGAGCAGCTGGGCCCGTGAGCCATGGCCGCTGAACCTGCGTGTCTGGAGCCTGTGCTCTGCAACAGGAGAAGCCACAACAGTGAGAGGCCGCGTACCGCAAACAAACAAACAAACAAACAAACAAAAACCTATATTTACAGAAAATCAAAGCAAGCAGATTTTGAGCCAGACTTAGTTCGTAACATTTCCACATTCATTCCAGCATTTGAAATATAGTATTTAAGACCATGCAGTAATAGATTAAGTAAAAAACATTATAACATACTTATGTATCACCAAGCTATTTCTATGTTAGTGGGAACGGTCAGCTTATCTTCAAATTAACAGCAATTAACTGCTTCTATCCATGCACATGCATGCTGTTTCCACAGTGAGAAGAAGACTGTTTCCTAGAATCCAGGTTGGTTTTAGTGACGTGATTGAGCAGTAAAATATACAGAAGTGAGATTCTGAGACTTCCATGGTTTTGCTGCAGATTCTGATTGGGTTTTTTAGAATACTAATGCTTCGAACTCTCATTATTGGAACACTCATTCTGTTGAAAATTATCTGCTGTATATGAAATTTGACTACATTGAGACATAAAAATAAAAATACAACCATGCAACTAAGCCCTCCCCAAATTCATGACACACAAAATTAAAAGATTAAGTTACTAAATTTAGGGATACTTTCTTGCACAATCTCTCTCTCTCTCTCTCTCTCTCTCCCCCTACACACACACACACACACACACACACACACAATTTGGTACCAGATGGTGCATTTATATTTATATAACAAGAATCTAAAACATGTGCCATTAGCTTTGGAATTGGGTGGTGCATGGAAGGTAGTACAGGAAACTGTTGATGACTACTGATATATGTTGACATTGTCTCAAGAAGACTGTTGGTGAGCAATTCAAAGACAGCTTAAAAACATGTTATTAGAAGTTGGAGAAATGAGGACATTTATTATGAAGTAGTGAATTGTGTGGCATCCTTGCTGCCTGTGGTAATGTGGAAAGTAGAATTCATGGTTCTGGTCAGCAAGATTTCCAAGTTGGGTGACTTAAGTTACCTATGATAAAATATAAGATGATAGTAATTATTAATAAAGGAACAGTTCAGTTTTCAAGTAAAATGTCTATTTTACTTGAAAAGAGCTAGAATTTATTTGGTTTGAAAATAAAATTAATTTTTATTCCTGAATTCTTCCAGCAAAACATTCTTAAAGTGAGAAATGGCTAACAGCTAAATTTGAGATACTGAGCAATAAAATTTGATCTCAGATAAAAATTGTCAAGCATATGTAAACCCCTCTGTTAAGACCTCAGGAAAACTTAAAGTGATGCCTCTTAGACACCTTCATCTATCAATATACAAAAAGCCTTCTAAGTATTGTACTGGACTGCCTCTTAAAAACTCTTAAACAGTAAGGCTACTATGAATGTTAAATAGGTTATTTTATAGCAGCCTCACCAGAGTCCAATATAGACAGATTTATGTTAAAAAGATTTGTGGGTGTGGTTTCATTTAATGGGGTGTATTTTTATTTAATACACAAGAAATCCATACATTTTTAAGGAATTACCTCAGTCAGACTGAAAACGGTCAAGATAATACATATGTTCTTCAAGTCCTAATCAATTATGGGTAAAAGTAGACTGATAAAGCTACTCTAATGTAAAAAGTGTTATAAGGGCTACTCCTTATGGAAAAGGAATTATAAATCATAGGGTATAACCAAGAAATCAGAAGCCCAAACTTCATGATGTGTGCATTTGTGATTTTTGAAAATCACCACCAACAAAAATAACAGCAACAAGAAATACAGATGTATTTGGTTTCACAGGTTAATTCTGGCAAGTTTTTGCAAGGAAGAAATACCATTTTAAAAAGTAGCAGTGAAGTGACTCCTGTCACCTCGCTGTATGAGGAAAACATATCCCTGATGCCAAATCCAGAAAGAAAGTTAACAAAGAAAAAATTACAGAACAATATACTTCATAAACATAAATGTAAGCATTCATTTGAAAGTCAATCAGTGCAATTCACCAAATTAAGAATTTTTTAAGTGTATATCATTTTCTCTTTTGATGCATAAAAGTCATTTGACAAAATTCAACACGTATTTATGAATTTTTTAAAGGCAACAAACTACCAACAGAAGCAAACTTCGTCAATATGATAAAAAGCATCAACAAAAAAATTTTAGCCAATATATCTTATGATAAAATACATTGTTTTTTCCAAAATTTGAGAGCAAGGCAATGAAGTCTGCTCTCACCATGTCAATATTTTACCCTAAGTCATAGCCAGTGCAATAAGTAAAGAACAAAAAATCAGGAGCATGAAGATTAGAAAGGATGAAATTAGACTGAACATGATATGATTAATTACATCAAAAATCCTAAGGACTCTACAAAAATACTTCTAGAAGTAATAAAAACCTTTCGAAAGGTCAAAGGAAATGTTTAAAAGTGGATAGTATTGCTATATACTAGCAGCAGTAAATGAAAACCAACTTAAAATCAGTACCATCTACAATACTATCAAAATATAAAATATTAGGAATAAGTTTAACAAAAGATGTGCAAGACTGAAACTAAAACAAAAATGCAGATAGATGCTAAACATACAAGTAAATGGAGAAATATGCCATGCTCACCTATTGGAAAGTTTATTATGGCCAAGATGTCAATTCTCACCAAATTAAATCTATAGATAAAAATAACCAATCATAAAAGCATGCAACATTTTAGGTGTCAACAATTTGATTCTAAAATACACACAAAAGTGCTTAGAATAGCGAAAGAGCTCTGAAAAAGTACAACAAAGAAGGACAACTTAGTCTATTTGCCTTATATTAAATTTAGAATAATATAGATTTAGTATATAGTTACAGTAATCAAGAAAAGTACAAAGATAGTTCAACGGGAAAGAAAAGTGAGTTCAAAACATTGTATTCTAACAACTGGATATCCACATAAGGCCAAATGAATCTCAAAATTACAACTTACTTCACAATTCATGTGTGATAGACGATAAATCTAAATGTAGAAGCTAAAACTATTCTTGAAAGAAACACAGGAAATGTCTACATGACCTTGAGCTAAGCAATTAATTTCTTAGATGAAACATGAAAATAAATACCAATGCAATAAAAGAAAAGAATTTGGACTTCATTGAAATGCTATTACATATGCAATATTTCTTACAAAAAAAAATTGAGTATTGAGGGAAAATTCAGTTCTTCCTGGGATCACACTATAATCCCTTTCGTCTGTATTATGAGACAGATCTGAAAAGAGACTACATGGAATAGAAGGTTCTTAATAAACAAGCAAGGAATATAGGACTATTATGTAAGAGAAGAGTCTAACGTTGAGCACTTATGATGTCAACTTATCCACTTCATATAAAATATGTTAATTATAAAATTATTAAATGTTTAAACATTTTATTCTAATAGTCATATTAAAATGCAGAAATGGTTTTGCTATATTCCTGGTAATTGCTTTCAAATCACTGGTGTTTTCTCTCCTAGACAGGCGCTATATTGAGAATGTTTACTATTCCACGCCTACGAGATGGCCATTTTTCTTACTCATTCCTTTTTTCATTATTCTCTGTGTACTGATTGCTACACTGGTAAAAGTTTATTTCCAAAATGAAAATTGGAGAACTGAGGACTATACAAGCGATGAGTATATTAATTTCATATTTAAGATTCATTACTTTTGTAATTAGTTGACCTACATAGTAACTTATCAATAAATAACATTATGGTGATATAACTAGTAATAATTCCGATTATATATTTATCTTTATATGGAAATTTAATATGTAATATATTAATGATCAATATAATGAATAATAAATTTCTTTAATCTTAAAATAACTTGGACTGTGTTAAGGGTAAATTTAAGTAGAAATGATTTCTAGTTAGTGTTTATCTACCTCCTTTTACTATTTGATCTTAATTATTAAATATGTATTAAATATTATTACTTTACTTTTTAATATTTATATATTTCAAAGAATTTTGCATACACTATTTTATTAAAACATAGCATGGAAATTTAGGAGAGTAGTTAAGCTTTAAGGCACTTAAATAAATTGAGAGGCAGGCAGAGTTGCAAAAGGTTAGAAATTAATATATAATAGTAAAACTGAAAAATCTAGATATAGCCATGGCTAATCTACAGAAAAAACTTTTTTAAATTAAATAACCTTATAAATATCTGAAAATATGCTTCAAGAATAAAATAAATATTAAAATTGGTTTATTTCCTTTCATGGAAATCGCTATAAAATAATTTCTGCCTTTGAGTTTTACATCTACGACCTCCATCTTAATTAAAATGAAATGAATTTTATTCAAATATTTAAAGAATTTTATTGAAGTATTTGAAGTTGATAAGATAATACTAATTAAAAGAGAATATATTTCACAGAAATATTTTGAAAAGTTTATGTAAAATTGCTGAAGTAATATGTGACACATAAAATAGTCACATAATTCAGATAATATATAAACATATTAAAGGAATTTTCTTATATTAGATGACTTTATTGTGGAAAAACTGGGCAGAATATGAATGGTAAAAAAAAGTGTAAAACTATTTAGCTAATAATGTCATGGATATAAATATGATCTGAGCTCATTTCCAGATAAACTTATATTACTCTGCTTTTTCCCATATTAGTCTTTCTTACCAGTTAAGAGGTGCTCTCGGTGGTAAGATATTCTTAAGTAGTGACTGCTCCCAGATCTCAGATAGGGATTCAAAACTATTTCAATACTGATAAATGGTACAGAGTTTTGTAGAACCATCTTTGAGGAAAATACAATTTTAAATGATTATTTTTATTTTTAAATACATAGGCAAGTGGAAAGTGAGAGTGAGACCAAAGACTAGCCTGGAAAACAAAGAATCCATGGTATCACAGTAAGTATCAACTATTTTAGGATGAGAGGAAGAAACAGACAAACAGAAAATTCAATGTATTAGATAGATAGAAATAATATAAATGTATATTAAGTGAAGATGGTAATATAGCTGCATATAATAAAAATCAAATTGAGGCTATATCATAGACATGGTAAATCTGTCACCTAAAATATGTCTTAGAGTGCTATCTTTTCTCTTTTTTTCTAATAATGCTTAATTCTTTAGCATTTGTGTATTCAAAATGTTGGTTACAAATAAATTATTGATACATGATAGAACTCTACTTCAAAATAAGTGTACCCTCATGCCATTTGTTGAATTAATCATCATTTTTAACTTGATTGATCATACAGGTGACTTTTCCCCCTTTATTTATTCTACCAGAGTAATTATCTCTGATGGACAGGAAAAATGGAAAAGAAAACGTACATGCCTTGCCTAATTACCTGGGATTCAAAACCTGTGCATTATGTCTTTCATCTGTCAAGAAAAGATAAAAGTTTTCATATATAACATAATACCACAAATAATTTATTTGCAAGGAATGCATGTTTATGAGTTTTTGTATTACATATTTCTTATTTTTAGAGTTACCTCATATTAATTCTGTTAGTAAGCATTAACTCTGTTAATGAGTAGGCATGAGGTAAGGAAAGTGTATAATACATGCAATACCATGATTAAAGGCCACTGTTATATTTTAAGCCGCAATGGTGTGTGGTTGTGTTATAGTCTCATGGTCCATAACCAATCAAAAGACAACAATAAAAATTAAAAAAAAAAGATTTGGAAAAAAATTTCAACCATACGCTGCTTATAAAAGACAATTTCAGGGCTTCCCTGGAGGTGCAGTGGTTGAGAGTCCGCCTGCCGATGCAGGGGACACGGGTTCGTGCCCCGGTCCGGGAAGATCCCACATGCCGCGGAGCGGCTGGGCCCGTGAGCCATGGCCGCTGAGCCTGCGTGTCCGGAGCCTGTGCTCCGCAACGGGAGAGGCCACAACAGTGAGAGGCCCACATACCACACACACAAAAAAAAGACAATTTCAGTTATATAAAGGTTCAAAGTAAAAGACAGATATACCATGGAACTTTAAACTAAAGAAAGCTTGGTAGACTTTAACACAAAAAGCATTAGTAGATATAAAGAAGAACACATCATAGTGCAAAAGGTAAATCTAAGAAGAAGCTACAATAATATAAATGTGTGAGTCAGGGTTCTCCAGAGAAACAGAAGCAATAGGAGTTATATAGATAGATGGGGGGTGGGAGGGATGAGGAAATTTATTAAAGGAGTTGGCTCACATGGTTCTGGAGGCAAAGAAGTCCCAAGATCTGCCATCTGCAAGCTGGAGAGCTGGGAAACGACTGGTAGCGTCATTCAGTGTGAGTCTGAAGGCCTGAGAAATGCAGGGCCAATGATGTAAGTCCCAATCTGAGTCCAAAACCCTGAGGACCAGGAGTGCCAGTGGGTGTCCCAGGATAGGAGAAAGCAAATTGACCTTCCTCTACATTTTTGTTCTGCTCAAGCCCTCAAAAGATTGAATGATGCCCACTCCAATTGGTAAGGGTAGTCTCTCCTTCACTCAGTCTAATGATTCAAATACTAATCTCTTCCCAAGACACACAGACACACCCAGAAATCATGTTTTATCAGACATTTGGACATCCCTAAGTTGACACATGAAATTAACCATGACAAGTCTCCCCCTTGTCAACTTCGCACCCATATGCATCTCCTTAAGCCATACTTAATCTCCAAATAAAGGTCATAACTCTGCCTAAAGTGATATAACTGTCCTGCATACAACCAAAGGTGCCCTAATTCCTTTCCAGAAGAGGAGATAAAGCCCCTGCGTGATGTTTACTCTCCTCCTGATATTTTATAACTTAAATACTACGATGTAAAATTTAAAATATTTATACAAAGTCGATACATGATAAAGGAATGAGAGGAAAGAAAGCAAAGATATTTGCTCAATATGTTTATATACAGACAAATGTATTCATAACAAAATAAGGAGAATATAATTGTGAAAATACAGTCTGCATTTCTGTAACTAGTCACATGGTTGTAGCTGGTATTTATAACTACCTTCTTCTATTCTCCACTCTGCATTCCCTTTGACTTCATCAAGCACCTGAGCTGCTTTGCTGACCCAAACCTTCATTTCTGAAAGGTCTGCACCATTAGTAATCCTTTCTGGATGGAGTTGTAGTTCTTCATTGACCTTAATTACAGAGCATGGTAATATGAGGAGACATTCCACAGGATTGCCTGTATTTCATACATACTCTTCCTTACCTCTGTTGTTGAGTAGTCCAGTTCCCTTTGGTAGTCAAGATCACTAACCACAGCCAATACCTTACCTCCCTTGTTTTCCTATTGATTCAGAGGTATGAGGAACCGAAGTAACCATGCAGCAGTCTTAATTCCAATTAAAGATATCACTGTTGTGTTCCCTGGCGAAAGCATTCTTCCCTCTGGGACTAAGACCTCTAAGGCCAACAGAACTTAAAGTTGGGAAACAGGAAGCAAAAATTTTGCTAGTGGGTCACTTGGGGTAATAGTGAGTGGTGCCACGCCTCTTTCCACCCTTCAATTCCTGGACCCATGAATCCTGGTTACTGGAGAAACAGCATCATATATTGGACAGTCTTCTGGAGAACCTTGCCCCAGCCCTGAAAAACACTGCCACCTAGCCAGCACTGTAATAGAGTGCTCAAAAGGCCATGCCACCATTCTATCAGGCCAGCAGCTTCAGGATGGTGGGGAACGAGTGAATCCATGAGCCCAGGGCCACTGCTGCAATTCTTTTGCTGTGAATTTAGTTCCTTGATCAGAAGCAATGCTGCATAGAATACTGTGACGGTGGGTAAGTCATTCTGTCAATCAATGGATGGCAGTTTTGGCAGAAGCATTACATATAGGGAAGGTAAACCTGAACCCAGAGTGTCTATTCCAATAAGGAAAAAATACTGTCCCTTCCTTGATGGTAATCAGCCCACCACCAGGTAGGTGGCTGACCATCCTGAGAATGGTGCTGTATCCTGGGCTCCGTGTTGGCCTCTGCTGCTGGAAGATTAGGCATTCAGCAGTGGTGCTGCCAGGTTGCTAAGCCCATCCTGCCACCACGATCACTTTATTCACTAGCCCATTTGACGATAAAGGCATGGCTAGGAAATAGGCTGACTAGTATCCACAAAATGGGTCGTTTCCACCTGATTATTAAAATTGTCCTCTGTTGAGATCACCCTTAGTGAACATTCACATGGGACACAAACGTCTTCATGTTTCTTGCCCATTCAGAGAGGTCTAGCCACATACTTCCTCCCCAAATAATTTTGTCATCAGTTTTCCATTATGTTCCTTCCAAGTCCCTGATCATCCAGCCAAACCACTGGCTACAGCCCAGAATTGGTATATAATCACACGTCTGGCTATTTCTCCTCCCAAGCAAATTGCACAACCAGGTACACTGCCTGAAGTTCTGCCCTTTTAATAGGATTTCCTTTCACCACTATCCTTCAAGGATGTCCAAGAGAGGGGCTGTAGTGCTACTGCTCTCCACTTCCAAGTGATGCCTGCACACCAGGCAGAATCATCTGTCAACTGATTATAGGGAACTCCTTATGAGCCCATAAATGCAAGCTGAGAGAAGGCCCTGTGGTGGTAGTTGGGACTATAGGCATTTATTCCACTTCTTCTTGTAACTTACCTGTGCCTCAGGGCCTGCTTGGGCCTGATCACAGTTACCATTTCCATTTGATGATGGAATGTTTCTGTGCAGCCCGATTTTATGACTTGGTGGTCAGAAAACATAGTTTATGATCAACAGCTGAGGCCGCAGTATAATTTGGTGGCTTATGGTCAAGTGTTCAGTCTCTACTAAGGCTCTACCAGTAGCTGACCAAAAGTTGTTTTTGAAAAGGAAAATAGTTCTCTTTAGATTATGTCAGGGCCTTTCTCTATAGTCCTAATGGCCTGCACCACGATACACATATGGGGCCTGCCAAAGGCTCCAAACAGCACCCCTATCTGCCACTTCCCACTTCAAGTACCATTGGATCTGCTGGCTTATGTGGCCCAAGTGGAAGAGCAGCTTGCACTGCAGCCTGGACCTGTTGCAGAGCCTTCTCCTGCTCTGGGCCCCATACAAAACTAGCAGCTTTATGGGTCACTTGGCAAATGGGTTGAAGAAACACACTCAAATGCGGAATATGCTGTCTCCAAAATTCAAAGAAGCCCATTAGGCATTGCACCTCTTTCTTGGCTATAGGACTGTCCAGAATCAAAAATTTACCTTTCACCTTAGAAAAGAGTATCTCAACAAGCCCCACACCACTGATCTCCTAGAAATTTCACTAGAAATCGAGATAGATGGCCCCAAAATTTTAGTCAGATTTATTTCCCACCTTCTGACAGCAAATGTCTTAATGATAAGTCTAGAGTAGTTGCTACTTCTCACTCACTAGGTCCAATCAGCATCATGTTATCAATGTAATGGACCAGTATGATATCTTGTGAAAGGGAAAGGTGATGAAGATCTATATTATGACATAGGACTAGAGAGTTGATAGACCCCGGTAGGTAGGACAGTGAAGGTGTATTGCTGACTTTGCCTGCTGACAAAAATTGCTGCATACCAGGGACCAGAGGACGTGCTAATCTGCTCAAGCAATGAAACCACAACTGGTATGGCAGATGCAATTGGAGTCAGCCCCTGGTTAAGCTTAATGTAATCCATGCTTATTCTCCAAAATCCATCTGTCTTCTTTGCAGGCTAAATAGGAGAGTTGAATGAGTATGTGGTGGGAACCACCACCTGTACATCTTTCAAGTCCTTGATGGTGACAGTAACCTCTGAATCTCTTTCTCTAAATTAAATCAGAGGAGGTTGGACATTTACAATTTGCTCATCATGGCTATTTTTGGTCTACGTTTTGGCCAACCAACCGAACTGTTAGAGCACTTTTAACTCCTAAGCTGCAGCATTAAATGCAGAATCTCTTCTTAGTGAGCCTATGTCAATACATTTGGCTTGATGCAAGTTTATGTTCCTTCCACTGTTATCCCACACCCTTAATATCCCTTCCCACAGAGCTTCTCTCGATGTCTGCTTATATAAATCAGAGAACTCAATTAGTTCTTTTGGAGTATAGTTCACCTCACCTTCAGGAATCTGCTTAGACTGAGTCTAGTTATAGGTCTAGAAGCAAAGATGGATGGTGGGGGTCAGTCCTGAGGAGAATCAGCAGTGTCTTGAGTCCAAGACCATTTCCTCAAGGTTAATTCCCTCAAATTGAGGTGGAAAGGCTGAAACCACTGTGGGTGGAGACAGCACAGTGGGTGAGAAGGTCAATTCCACTGGAGTTGGGGAGAATACTTTTGCTGAGGCTGGGAGGCCTCTTCCACAATGAGGACTCATCAGGATTTAGGGGCTCAGTGTCCCTGGCTTCAACAGCATATTCCAACACATCTCCATCCCACCTTATAGGGTCTCATTCTTTCCCAATGAATGCCCTCACTTTGACAACAGACACCCTGTGAGGCCAGGAGGTCAACTTGCATTATAAATCAGCCAGGACTAAGTTCTCCATTTAATTTTCAGCAATTTCAGCCCTGGGGCTATAGGAGATAAGTCCTTTCTTCAGGGCACACCTGGAAGCCTTTAGGTCATTTACGCAACACTTGACCTGGGAATTCAGGTCTCTGAACTTATCTTTTCCTTTCCCTATGTTGTCCAGCAACATTAGGAGAAATCAACCAATGTCATTATATTCCTTCATTTTCCAAAAATGTTCAAAAATATCATATAGAGTCACGTGGCTCCTTTCTTCCTATAAGTGGTTGATTAGAAGTATCCAAAGCAGATATTTTGCATATCTCTGTAAACAGCAACTTTTTTCTTTTAGTCTTTATTGAATTTCTTACAATATTGCTTCTGTTTTGGATTTTTGGCCACGAGGCATGTGGGATCTTAGCTCCCTGACCAGGGACTGAATGCACACCCCTTCATTGGAAGACAAAGTCTTAACCACTGGACCACCAGGGAAGTTCCTGAGTCAACAGCATCTTAAAACTTAATCAGATTACAAAGCCAGTTCCAGGAATCCCAAAACCAATTCAGAAAACTCATCCTTTAAGTCCCCAAATCTGTATCAGTCAGGGTTCTCCAGAGAAACAGAACAGGAGATTATATATATATGGGGGGGGGGGGGGGGGGAGAGAGAGAGAGAGAGAGAGAGAGAGAGAGAGAGAGAGAGAGAGAGAGAGAGAGACATGAGATTATAGAAATTGGCTCATGTGGTTATGGAGGCCAAGAAATCCCATGATCTGCCATCTACAAACTGGAGAACCAGGAAAGCTGATGATGAATTCCGCCCAAGTCTGAAAGTCTAGAATGGGAATGGGGGTAGTGACAGTATAAGTCCCAGTCTGAAAAGCAGGAGTGCCAATGTCTGAAAGCAGGAGAAAATAGAAGTCTCAAATCAAGCACAGAGCAAATTCACTCTTCCTCTGTCCTTTTATTCTATTCAGGAGCTCAATGGATTAGATGCTGCCCACCAGCATCTTTGAGAGTGGTCTTTACTCAGTCTTCTGACTCAGATGCTAACCTCTTCCAGAGACTCCCTCACAGAAACGTTCAGAAATAATGTTTTAATCAGCTATCTGGGCATCCCTTAGCCCAGTTAAGGTGACACATAAAATTAAAAGTCACAAAAATTATAATATTTTATAAATCTTAGTATAACTTCAGTACACAAAAGGAAATTATTATCAGAAAAAAATTAGAAAAATCAACAAATATGTGAGGGATTTGAAAAATATGATGAAAACACATGACCTACCTCATATAGAGAACAGTATACCCAACCTCTGCAAAATACACATTTTAAATATGTATAAAAGTTTTAATGATATATACCACATGCTTAGGTATAAAATAACTCTTAACCAATTTCTCATGACTGAAATATTTCAGATTATGTTCTCTAACGAAAGTTAATTTAAGACAAATATATTATAAATATATAAAAATCCCCAAATATTTGATGTAATACTTTTCTAATTAATCCATGGATCAAAGAGGAAAATTCAATGAAAATTAAAATATTCTTTGGTACATACTATAAAAATACTAAAGTAAAATCCATGACATAGGTAGGTCTTGCTTAGCGGGAATCTAAGCCATCTGAAAACTGCTGACACAAATAATCAATAATGAATCTATAATAAGGAATAGAGGGGGAAAGGGGTGGGGTGGGAGGAATTGGGAGACTGGGACTGACACACATACATTGATACTATGTATAAAATAGACAACTGATGGGAACATACTGTATAGTACAGGGAATTCTACCTAATGCACTGTGGTAATCTAAATGGGAGGGAAGTCCAAAAGGGAGGGGATATCTGTATGTGTATGGCTGATTCATTTTGTTGTGCGGTGGAGGCTAACACAACATTGTAAAGCAACCATACTCCAGTAAAAATTAATAATTAAAAAAAAAGGAATCTGAATACACTAAAGTGGGTACACAGCTTTCAAAGAGGAGAAGCAGTAACAAGAGAAACACTGGATTCAACTCCTAGCTGAGTAAATGCCACTGGGACAAGTCACAGGCTAGCTGAAGTTTAGAAGCTCTGCAAGGAAGGAGGAAGGTTAAGACTTCCGGGGGTGGGGAGGAGATTCAGGTCAACCTAAAGAGCAGAAAGGAAAAGGGATGCTCTCTACCCTGGGGTCATGAGGCACAACTGGCAGGCCCTCAGGGCTTTATGGGGTGAGGGTCTTTGGCTGCTTTTACCTGATTCAGAGCCTTTTCTGGATTCAAGTTAGAGTAGATAGGTTGGAAGTTGGAACTGAAAATACAGAGAAAACACCAGACATAATTCAGGTGATTCAGGGGCAGATGATTTATTATTTCATAATTTAACCCTCAGCAGTGACAACAGAGGCGAGCGAGAAATATGTTTTTTCCTTCTTGGTTTAGGCCAGTTTCTGGTGATTTATTTGGTACCATCCTCTCTTCAGGCCAAGATTGTTAGAGACTGTTACTGTGAGGGAAAACAAGACAAAGCACACCACAAAATACCAGTTATTTATTATTTCTTTTGGAGCCCACATATTTCTAACACAAGAATTTATTTAAAAGGCATGGAAAACTGAAGAGAAAGGATGAAGAAAATAAAAATTGATTCCAGAAAAAAAAATCATCTGTTACCTTCAACTGCAAATATTCTTAGTCTTCTACTAGAGTGGCTTCCTAAAATATCCTAAGTGTTTATCTATTTTTGGTAACTAGGTCAATAAAGCAAAGTGCCTTTAAATTTCCATTCTAAGTATATAAACGGATTTTAGTTTAGAATAAAAACGAAAAATTGTGATGTTTCTAAGTACAATCACATTTTATAAAAGATAAAACACCAACATATACACCATATATACATCTATATATATTGAAATATTTTAAAATGATCATCCTAGGTGCTAAGATTAATGATGATAATTTTTTTATTCTTTTGAATATTTTTAAGTGAACGTTTGTTACTTGTACTGCTATAATAAGAAACAGAATGATTCACCTACTCACAAGCACGTGCAATTTATTGAATAAATCAAGAGAGGAGAGTCAAGGCAGGATTTGGGTATCCCAAGCTCTCCGGACTAAAAAGAATCTTATTGTCATTAAAATCGAAAATAATCCATCAGAATTATGAATGATGAAAACAGTTAAGCATAAAATAGAGTCAAATGTTTGTTGTAAACCTCAGCACAAAACTGAAAATGATAAAGTGTTTTTGGAACCAAGAAAATAATGTTTAAAAAACAGGAATTTATTAACATTAGGCTAGGTCTAAACTCCCAACTTACATAAAAAAAATCAGTGGAGCGAGAGAGATGGGAAAAGGTAAACGTACACTAAGCATCCCTCATACTAAAGGAAGTCTCAAAAATGCCTCTAATCCCTTACTTTTATATTACGTATTTTTCTTTCTATTACATACTCATTTAAGAAACAGCTTATTACTAAGTGACACAGTGGAAAATAAAGAAAATTCAGTACAATAGTGAAAAAGTAAAATTTAAGATAAACTAGAAAGCACATCACTCAAATGTACAAATGACTAAAAATAACTTACGAAGGTTACAACCTGACACAAATGGATTGGTGGTCATCATTACAATCAGGTAATTTGGCAGTAGATATCAAAAAGCAAGAGTGTAAATATTATATTTATGCTTTGATCAAGCTCTCTTCTAGGGATTTACCCTGAGGCTATAATTTATATAGCCTTTAGTTTATTATTTAGACTATTATAATTTATATAATAATATAAGGATGTTTATTACAGGGTGTTCATAATACAGAAAAACTGGAAGTAGTTTACATATTCATAATAATGGATTTTTTAAATGTTATTTTTCTTTTTTTTTTTTTGCGCGGTACACGGGCCTCTCACTGTTGTGGCCTCTCCCGTTGCGGAGCACAGGCTCTGGACGCGCAGGCTCAGCGGCCATGGCTCACGAGCCCAGCCGCTCCGTGGCATGTGGGATCTTCCCAGACCAGGGCACGAACCCGTGTCCCCTGCATCGGCAGGTGGACTCTCAACCACTGCGCCACCAGGGAAGCCCTATGTTTATTCTTTAGAAAAAATTTTTAAGAATATATACATCTATATTGTTAATGGAACTTTTCTTTGGGTATTGTGATTATGAGAAATTTATCTTTAATTCATATACCTACGAAGGTATTTTAGATATTTTAATAAATACTTGATAATCATTAAAAATCAGAAAGATGCTTTCTGAAAATAAAAAGATCTAAATTTTAACTAATTGTTAGTTCTAAAGTTTACCTGGTTATCCCTACTTTCCTTTCATATGAATTTCAGAATCTTTTTCTCAATTTTTCCTACCCTTTTATATAAAAAATAGTGAATTTATGTTAAATATACAGAAGCTTACCTATATACAGATTATTGATATTTGAAAAGAAAAGAATAAGATTTAAAGTTAAAAGTATAAAAACAGAAGTAAAGACAAGCAGATTCAAATTAAATGGAAAAGGAAAAAAATATTTTAGGTAATTAGACTCAAAATTTATGGAAAATCTCCTTTGCAAAATTCTAGGAAATAAAAGTTTAGTTATAATATAAAGTAAATATAAAATGTAAGCATGATAGTTTTAAAAATGAAAATTGTAAACAACTGAAACCTGATAACTTTAGAAGATGCTAAACTGCTGAACTGTAATAAAAGTATTAAGTGATAAAACATATGCTCCTGCCTGCAGTGTGTGAGAGTCCTTGTTGCTTGATATTCTAACCAACACTTGAGGTTGCCTGTTCTTTTAATTTTAGCCACTCTTATAGGTGTGTAGGGGACACTCGTTTTTATTTTAATTTGTCTCTTTCTGATGATTAGTGATGTTGAGCAATTTTTCATGTTTTGAGCTCCTTTGATATCATCTTTTGTGAAGCGTCTTTTCAAATATTTTGCCTATTAGGCTTTCCCGTGTTTTGTTACTGGTTTACAGGGATTCTGTATATATTCTGAGTATGAGTTCTTTATTGGAAATATGTATTACAGACATCTTCTCCCACATTGTGGCTTCCCTTTTCCCTTTCATAAGGGTGTCTTTTGTGAAGCAAAACTTCCTCAAGGTTTAAAAATTTTATTCTACTGTGCTTAAGAACACTTAAATGAGATCTACTCTCTTAACAAAAATTTAAGCATACATTTTTAACAATAGGGACAACGTTGTACAGCAGATCTCTAGATTTTGCACAATTGAGACTTCATTCTCATTGATTAGCAACATCCCACTTTACTGTCATCCCAGCCTGAAGCAACAACCATTCTACTCTCAGTTCTACGAGCTTCACTATTTGAGATAGCTTAAGTGGAATCATGCAGTTATTTGTCCTTCTGTGACTGGCTTATTTCACTCAGCATAATGTCCTCAAGGTTCATCTATGTTGTCATAAATGCAGGATTTCCTTCTTTTTAATGGCTGAACGACATTCCATTATATGTATATACCACATTTTCTTTATCCATTCATCCAATGATGGACATTTAGCTTGTATTCACATCTTGGCTATTGTAAGTGGTGCTGCAATGAACACGAAAATGCTAATACTGCTTTGAGATCCTGATTTCAATTCTTCCGGAAAAATATCCAGAAGTAGGATTGCTGGGTCATACAGTAGTTCTATTTTTAATTTTTTGAGGAATCTCCAACAGTTTTGCACAGTGGCCACAATATCTTGCATTCCCATCAACATTGTACAATGATTCCAATTTCTCCACATCCTTGCCAACACTTGTTGACTTTTGTGGGTTTTTTTTTTTTATAATAGCCATTCTAACAGGTGATACCTCATATGGTTTTGATTTGAATTTCCCTGATGATTAGTGATCTGAGCTATCTTTTCCTATATCTGTTGGCCCTAAGTATGGTATTTTGGGAGAAGCATCTATTCAAGTCTTTAGCCCATTTTAAAATCAGGTTTTATTTTCTTTTTTGTATCAATGGTAGGAGTACCTTATGTGTTTTGGTTATTAACCCTTTTTCTGATACATGGTTTAAAAATATTTTATCCCATTCCATAGGTTGCTCTTTCACTCTATTAAATGTTTCCCTTGCTGTGCGGAAGCCTTTTTAGTTTGATGGAGCCCCACTTGTCTATTTTTTGCTTTTGTTGCCTGTACTTTTGATATCAACCCAAAAATTCATTGTGAAGACCAATGATATGAAGTTTTCCCCCTATGTTTTCTTCTAGGAGTTTTACACTTTGGGGTCACTTTTAATCCACTTTGAGTTGATTTTTGTGTATGATGTAAGGGTTCAATTTCATTCTTTTGCATGTGGCTATCCAGTTTTCCCACCAACATGTCCCACTGCATATTCTTAGTACCCTTTCAAAGGTCATTTGACCATCTATGTGGGGATTGAATCCTGGGCTCTCTATTCTGTTCCATTGGTCTTTATCTGTCTTTATAACAGTACCATACTGTTTTGATTACAGTAGATTTGCAATATATTTTAAAATCAGGATGTATGATGCGTCCAGCTTTGTTCTTTCTCAAAATGTTTTGGCTATTGAGGGTCCTTTGTGGTTCCACATAAATTTTAGAATTTTTTTAATATCTCTGTGAAAAATGCCACTGGAATTTTGAGAGGGGTTTCATTGAATTTGTAGATACCTTTGAGTGGTATGGATATTTTAACGATATTAATTGTTTCAGCCCATGAACACAGGATGTCTTTCCATTTCTTTCACTGCTTTCTTGCAGTTATCAGTACACAAGTCTTTCACATTCTTAGTTAAGTTTATTTGTAAGTATTTTATTTTTTGATCCAATTATCTATGGGATTGTTTTCTGAACTTCATTTTAAGATAGCTTATTTTTAGTATATAGAAATGTAACTGATTATTGTACAATGATCTTGGAGCCAGCAGCTTTATTAATCTTGTTTATTAGTTCTAATAATTTTTTGTGGAATCTTTAGGGTTTTTTATGTGTAAGAACATGACATCTGAAAACAAAAACAACTTCACTTCTTCCTTTCTGATGTAGATGTCTTTTGTCACCTAATTGCTCTGGCTAATACTTCCAGTACTAGGTTGAATACATATGGTGCCAGTGGGCATTCTTACCTTGTCCCTGATGTTAGAGGAAATGCTTCAACGTTTTCAGTTTGACTATGATATTAGCTGTTAGCTTCTCATATATGGCCTTTATCATGCTGTAAATTCCTTCTATTCTTAATTTGTGGAAAGAATATATCATAAGAACATTTTGAATTTTGTCAAACGTTTTTTCTGTATCTATTGAGACGATCTTGTCATTTTCATTCGTCATTTTGTTAATGTGGTGGGTGTATCACATTGACTGATTTTCATATGTCGAACCATCCTTGCACTCCCATGATGTCACTTTCTCATGGTGCATGATCCTTTTCATGTGCTGTTGAATTTGCTTTGCTAGTAGTTTGTTGAGAATTTTTGCATCTATATTCATCACAGATATTAGCTTGCAGTTTCCTTTTTCTGTAGTGTCCTTATCAATTTTGGTATCAGAGTAATGCTGGCCTCATAAAATGAGTGTTACCTCCTTTTCTACTTTTTGGAAGAATTTTAGAAATATTGGCTTTAATCCATCTTTAAATGTTTGGCAGAATTCACCAGTAAAGCCAATCTGTCCTGGGCTTTTCTTTGTTGGGAGGGTTTTAGTTACTGGTTCAATCTCCTTAACTAGTTTTTAATCTGCTCACTTTCTATTTCTTCATGATTTAATCTTGGCAGGTTGTATGTTTCCAGGAATGTATTCATTTCTTTTTGGTTCTTCAGTTTCTTAGCATACAAATATTCACAGTAATCTTTCATGAACTATAAACTATAAAAAGATTATTTGTATAGTATCATTTGTAATGTCTCCCCTCTTATTTCTGGTTTTATTTATATTAGTCTTCTCTCTTTTTGTGTTAGATGGTCTAGCTAAAGGTTTCTTTCTTTTTTCAAAAAACATGCTTACTTTTGTTGATGTTTAAAATTGCTTTTTTCTTCTTCATTTTGTTCATATCTCCTCTGACCTTTACTATTTCCTTCCTTTCACTTACTTTGGGCTTAGTTTGTTCTTTTCTTCATTCCTTGATGTGTAAAGTTCGGTTGTTATTTGGGATCTTAAGACAGTAAAATGAATGAAAACTCCAAGGCTCTATCTTATTAGCAATAATTTTTTTCTGAGATAATATTATAACTATAAGCACATCTGACATTTTTATAATATCAGTCCTCTTATTATGTGGCAGTAAAATGTCATCAACATATAAGTGCTGCTTACCAAACCTCAAAAAAAAAAAAAAGAATCCTAAAACTTATGTGGTCATAAATGTTAGTGTGGGTGCACAAAAATCACTCCTTTGGTGTAGGTCAGGGAGGAGAGGTTGAGACATAATGAAATCAAGTTTTATTGTTTAGCATTATAAAATCACCTACAATGGGAACCACAAAGAATATTGTTACCAAATGTTTTGGTTTCAAGCTAACAATTTTTAAGTGCTCCTTCAATAATGATCAAAAGGTATGATGCCAAATGGTTAATCAATCACTCGTTCTACACTCACCTTACACTGAGTGACAACTTGCTGTTACTGCTGCTTTCTTCCGACACAGACCTATAACATCGATAAAGTTTATTTTAAATAAGTGGGGGAATTTAAAAATGTTGAACAATTAAGTGACTATTTGAACAAAAAATGTTCTTCAAAGAAACAGAGTGATTCACTACATAAAATGTCTCCTTCCAGCAAAATAAAATAAAACTGGTACCATCTCAATATTAGAACAAATGCCATCAGCCACCTTGCTTTGTTGACAAAATCCTCACATCCTCATTTCACATTTACTCAATTTTACAGATAGGCCCCCTGATTCTATGATATCACTAACTCCTCAGGCCAAATTAAACCAAAACCATAAAGTAGCAGTCAAAAATTTCAGTTAATTTTTCCATATATTTCTACAGATTTCTTTCATCCTCTCGTAACATACTCAGATCTTCTCTTCATATCACTTCTTGGAAGGTAAAACTAGAGGTAAATACCTCTCTGGAAGAATACAGTAAATTATGACTAAGGGGCTCAATAATGATGTTTAAATAGTTGTGTAACTGATTACAGATAATATGGTGATTTCATTTATTAATTTGGTGTACCCAAAAGTTTATGATACATTGGAAAGCTATTATCTCACATTTTGTAGAGTTATAGAGAATAATTTTAAGAACATAAAGATTAAATCCCTTGCTCAAGATATCATAGTTAGCAAGATATGTAAGATTTAGGAGTTGAAACCAGGTTTTCTGAGGCTAAATATAATTTTCTCCCCACTCCATGATGCTTCCTCCTGTCTCCTAACCTGATTAGTATGAATTACACATGTAATTTCTAGCTGAGAAATGACTGGACAAATCAGCAATAATTAGGAAAATAAATATTATGCAGGCAGGTTCATAGGTATTATATCTAGTTGAGTGGGGTGTTCTGATAAAGTTATTTACCACTGGTCTGAGGATCTATATCTTAAAATTTTATTTATTTATTTACTTTTTAAATGCAGTGTTATTTATTCTCATGAAGCTTATGGACAATTTGACTATTTAGACAGAACCAGTGGATTAAGAGGACGAATAAACCTCCACAATACCCTTGGCACCCACATCTCCTCTTCAAGTGATACTGGTGGTAAAATGAATGGTTTTAGTAATGAGTAAAACCAGAGAAAACATGAAAACACCAAGCTAGTTTGAAATGTATCCCTGGGCCATACTCATATTGTTTTACCTACAGTTTTAGCTTATTCCTGATGAAACCTGACTACTTTTTGCTTGACTTATTTAATTTAATAAGAATTAAAATATATATACCTCTCACTTTCAGGTTCTCCTCTGTAGCATAGCTCCCTTATTTTACTCTGGTTTATTATAATAGCAATAATAATGATGAACACAGGTAGAGAAGTGTAGAAAATCAGTTGAAATCTGTGTTTTGGATGACTGAGAGATCTCTGCAGCAATAACTTTTCACCTAGAATGGAAAGCATCCATTTCAAATTATGTCAGAGATTTTATTAACCAAATCAAAAGGTGGAGGGGTATCATTACCAACAATATTCCCCAAAACTAAAAATTTCATTCACATAGACTGTGAATATAATAAAATCTGAAAACCTAAACTAATATATAAAATGGGCTGTTACTAGCGCTTTACTGATGTTTTTGAGTTTTCAAACTTCCACCCAATGGTGATTTCCTTGATTGAAGGTAGTAATGTTCTTTCATGGACCACATATTTAATACTTGCAAATATTTCTTCAATTCTGTTCTGATACAGGGTTTCCGAGGCTCAAACATGTATATCACAAAGAGTATTGGATTGTACCTGTATGTGAGAATTAAATCTGGGGTATCTGGCATTTAATTTCTCTTACTACAATTTTTTTCCTAAAAATTAAAAATCAGTAGTCTCTAAACTTAAGTTCGTTAATCAAATATGCAGCAATAGGAAATTGTTAAAATGGCTCTAGAATTATTTTATAGAATGCATGGCTAAGCTTGGCTTTGACCCACTTCTGACTGACTAGTGCTAATTTCTACATTTTCCTCATCTGTTCTTGTAGATTCTCAGCTGACATCTGCATTCACCTTTCCGGATTCATAACGTATCGAGTTCTGCTTTCTCCACAATTCGTTGGTATGCTTCCTTTTATTTGATATGAACTGTGACTCTATCACTTCGCCGCACTGGAGGAGCTGACGGTCAGAAGAGCAACTCCCCAGCTACAGTGTGGATGACCGCTGAGGCTCAAAATACTTCTCCTACTACTGTCCCAGCACTTCTCCCTTTTCCCCCATGTGTTTGTTTTAAGCAAGTTCAAGGTAGGAGCAACATTTTCTTTTTCAGTCAGCTTTGTGCATGCGCTTGGGGCTCCCAGTATCTTCGAGACAAAGATTACGTGATATTTGTAATTAGAAAACAAGTGAATCAGATGAAGAGATCAGCCTCTCTGGCCATATACTGCAGATTGATTCTCAGCTATGTGTATAGTCTTCCGGGTAATCAGTGATACCACATGGGTTATTTGAAAATGAATGTAATATATGCCCAGGTGGCCTTGGAAGTCTAAGTAGGAAAAACTGGTCTCACTTCTTTCGCTTATACTGTCCAGTTTTAACAAGCACTACTTATTTATACCAGCCAACAAAGAATATTTTCTACTAACTCCTCTCAGTTTGGTGACCTTCATTAAGTTAATTACTCGGAATCTCCATTTCCCATTGGTTAAACTAGTCCCCAATAATCTGCCTCAAGGCTTCTACCTCCTTCTAAAGATGCCTCAGGGAATCATCCAGTCATTTAACTATTGTTCATGGTTTTTCACCTCCTTCCTTTTATGACCCCAAAGTGTCTTAGCCTTTATGACTCAAGCGTTTAACTGTCATATCAAACTCCCCAAAACATAGATCTTACCCATACCAAACTTCATGGGTAAATATCAGGTATAGAAATAAAAGATTTTTCCCTGGAGGAGCCAGCATGCATCAGCGGCAGCTCCCAAAGCTTCCCTATCCTCCACCCTGTGCCACATTCAGATTGATTACAGAAAACACAGATGGAGAGCTTTGTGTAAAGTAGACACAAGATTGCTCATAAATAGTCATTTCACTTTTGCACTGTTAGTTACACAGTTTACATGATTACCAAGTTTCTCCAGCCAGCTATTCCACCATAAGTCCAGGTTTACTTAGAATAATCTATATATACGGATAAGTATATCCTGCCAAAAACATTTTATAGAGAGGGACTCCTGTTATCTTTCTCTAGCAAACACTGTTCATATATGTAACAGTTAATTTTATGCATCCGTTTGACAGGGCCACGATGACCTCAGATATTTGGTCAAATATTATTCTGGGTGTTTCTATGGGGTGTTTTCAAATGAGATTAACATTCAAATCAGTAGACTGAGTAAAGCAGTAGCTTTCTTTAACGTGGGTGGGCCTCATCCTGGAGGCCTTAATAAAACAAAAACACTGACCCTCCAGTGGATATGGGAAGATCCTTCCTGCCTGAGGTACCCAAACTGAGACATCAGCTTTCCTGACCTTCAGGCCTGCTGCCCTTCACACAAAAATTGCACCATTGGCTCTCCTGGAGCTGCAGTTTACTGACTCACTCTGCACATCTTGGGATTTGTCAGCCTCCGTAATCACATGAGCCAATCAGTTCCTTCTAAAACATCTCTCTCTCTCTCTCTCTCTCTCTCTCCATACTATTGATCCTGTTTCTCTGGAGAATTTTGATTTTGGTACCAAGAAGCAGGGTGTTGTTATAATAAATACCTAAATATGTGGAAATGGCTTTGGGACTCGTAATGGGTAGTGGCTAGAGGAATTTTGAGGCACATTTTAGAAAACTCCTAGATTAATCTGAAGAGACTGTTGGTAGAAACATGGACGGTGAAAGCAACTCTGGTGAGGGCTCAGGGAGAAAAGAGGAGAGCAGAAGAGAAAGCCTACATCTTCTTAGAGAGTAAAAAGATAATCATGAACAGAATGGTGGTAGAAATATTTACATGAAAGTTGTTTCTGGTGAGATTTTAGACAGAAAAGGAAAATGATTAAGAAAAGGCAACTCCTGCTGTAAAGTGGCAAAAAACTTGGCTAAATTGTAACCTCGTGTTTTATGGAAGATAGAACTTGTGAGCCATGAAACTGGATAATAGCTGAGAAGATTTCTAAGTGAAATGTTGAAGATGTAGTCTGGGTACTCCTGACTGCTTATAGTAATATGTGAGAGAAGGAGATAAATTGAAGAAGTAAGCGTTACACAGGGAGGTACCAGAACTTAAAGATTTGGAGAATTCTCAGTCTATCCATATTGCAAAAAATGGGAAAACATGTTTTAGAGAGAACATACCAAAAGTGTGGATGGAAAAATCATCTGATAAAGAGACTGTGCATGTGAACCACCTCAGGAATAAGGATGAGATTACACCAGCAGAAACATTGCTGGGCCAAGCTCCCCCGCCCAGTGGTTGAGAGGGGCAGGGCCACTCCAAAGAGCAGTATGGATGGGGCCTCTATCCACAGCTGAAGGAGTAGTGTAGCCTCTACTGCAGGCTCTGGGGTTATGCTGCTAACCCAATGGGCCTGGAGGGCAGAAAATCAAACCTAAGAGGATTATCTTCCAACCTTAAAATCGAATTGAATTTGCCTTGCTAGGTTTTATTTGTATTTACTGGGATCTGTCACCCCTTTCTTCTTTCCAATTTCTCCCTTTAGGAACAAGAATGTCTATCCTATGCCTGTCTCACCTTTGTTTTTTGGAAGCACATAACTTGTCTGATTTCACACGTTCATAAATGGCGAAGAATTTTCCCTCAAGATGAATCATACCTCAAGTCTCACCCATTCCTGATGTAGATGATATTTAGAAGAGACGTTGTATTTGGAATTTATACTGAAACGGGTTAAGACTTTTGGAGCTACTGAGATGGGGTGGACACATTCTGCATAAAAGGAGGACATGAATTTGGGGAGCCATACGATGGAATGTTATGGACTGAATAGTGTTCCCCCAAATTCATATGCTGATTTGAATCCCTAAACCCCAGTGTGATGGTATTTGGAGATGAGGCCTTTGGGAGGTAATTAGGGTTGAGATCATAAGGGTGGGGTCCTAATCTGATGGAACTGATGTTCTTATAAGAGGAGGAGGAGACACCAGAGAGCTTTCTCTCTCCACACACACAGAGGACTCAGCAAGAAGGCAGCCATATGCAAGCCAGGAAGAGAGCTCTCACCAGAAACCGAATTTGCCAGCACCTCGATCATGGGTTCCCAGCCTCCACAGCTGTGAGAGAATAAATTTCTATTGTTTAAGACACCCAGTCTGTAGCATTTTGTTATGGCAACCAAGCAGACTAATAGTGTATTTTCATGAAAGAATGGATGAGGTCATTATTCCCTAGGCCATCCATTGAAGGGAGAACTAGCTGTGGAACACCAAACAAGTGATTACCAGTGGACAGTGGGAAGGGGGGAGTGGAAAGGGATTAAAAGGTATAAACTTCTATGTAGAAAATAAGCTACAAGGTTATATTTGTGCAGCACAGGGAATAGAGCCAATATCCTAATAACATTAAATGGACTATAATCTATAAAAACTTTGAATCACTATGCTGTAAACGTGAAACTAATACATTGTAAATTGACTGTACTTCAAAAAAAACACTTTCCTTCCTAGCGATATTCATTACCTAATAGTCTAGAGAACTTCAGACTAGAAGACAAGATGGTTTAGTATTAGAAAATCTTCAAAGGCAATATAAGACAATATAATCAGTTCAATAGATGCCTTACACATATCTAATAAAGCCCAAAATACATTCCTGATTTTAAATAAAATTGGGAGAGAGAAATATTTTCTCAACAAGATAAACATTGAATCAAAAGGAGCAGCCTTTTCATGAGACAATATTAGAAGTATTCCTAAGAAGTAACGATAGCCTCTTTCATGATGATTTCCTGTTATTCTGAATGGATTACCCAATACAATTATGAAATGAGAGAGAGATAAGGTGAAATTAACTGAAGAAGAGGAAAGAAAGGAAAATTATTATTAAAAAGGTGTGGCAAAATTATTAACTTCAGTTCATATCATTTAAAAAATATCAACCCCCTAAAAAAATCAACTAAAAGCCTTTTGAAAATGATGATAGTCCATTGATAAAATGTACACACAAAAAATCAGGTTTCCTATAATAAAAAGTAGCAATTTAAAATACAACAGATCGGGCTTCCCTGGTGGCGCAGTGGTTGAGAGTCCGTCTGCCAATGCAGGGGACACGGGTTCGTGCCCCGGTCCGGGAAGATCCCATATGCCACGGAGTGGCTGGGCCCGTGATCCATGTGCTCCGCAACGGGAGAGGCCCGCGTACCGCAAAAAAAAAAAAAAAAAAAAAAAAAAAAAAAAAAAAAAGATAATAAAATACAACAGATCTTCCGATAACAACGTTCAACAAAATGATGATATTCTTAAAAATTAAACTGGCAATTTTTGATCCACAGATCCTGATATACCCATAGAGAGATCAAAACCACAATGAGTTATCACTTTACACTCATTAGGTTGGTTACTATAAAAATAAAAGTTGGTGAGGATATGGAGAAATTAGAAAACTCATTGATGAGAATGTAAAATGATTCAGCCTCTATGAAAAAGAGTTTGGTGGTTCCTCAGAAAGTTAAATATAGGATTACTATATTATCCAGCAATTCTACATTTAGGTATATACTCAAAGTATTGAAAGCATGGACTCAAACAGATATTTGTACACCCACATTCACAGCATCATTATCCACAATAGTCAAAATGCGGAAGTAAGCCAGGTATCCATCAACAGATCAATGGATAAACCAAATGTGATATATACATGCAACCGAATATTATATGGTCTTAAAATCGAATGAAATTTTGACATGCTACAACATGGGTGAACTTTGAAGACATTATGTTAAATGAAACAAACCATAAATAAAAGGACAAATAATGTATAATTCCACTTCTATAAGGTATGTGAAAGTGGTCAAATTCATAGAAACAGAAAGTAGAATGGTGGCCTCCAGGGGTTGAGGAAGAGAGGAATGGGGGATTATCGTTTAATGAATATAGAGTTCCAGTTCTGCAAGATGAAAGAGTTCTGGAGATGGATGGTGGGTTTACAACAGTGTACACCAATATATTTAATGTCACTGATTCATACATTTAATAATGGTTAAAATGGTAAATTTTATGTTATGCATGTTTAACAATTAAACATATACATATAAAAATGTATGTGTGTTAGAAAAGGTCAAAAATATCACTAGAAGTGATTGTCAAGGGTAATGAAAGAAAAATATGCAGAATAATTATAAATTTCCTACAACCATAAGATAATTGGGAAGCCTCATGAAATTAAAGAAATGCGAGTGGAAATTTTTTTACTGTTGGCTTGTCATAGATTTAAAAGGTTGATAATAACACCTGAAAAATCAATAATAATATATAATATTAGTAGTGGTTAACTTCTGGGGTTAAGATTATATAAAAATTATTAAAAGAAAAATTATAATATAAGATTAAATAAACTTGATGTATAAATTTTATATACCAAGTAGACAAGTTAACAAAAATATATGAGGATTTAGATTCTAGAATATGCAAACAAGTAAGTCATACACACAACCACATATATATTTAATTATATTTAATTATGTACATATGTTATATCTTTGTATGTAATGCTGTAAAAACAGATTACACATTCTTTGAAAATATCCATGAAATATTAACAAAAGACAATAAGATACTGGTTACAAATAAGGCCAGGATAAATTCCATAATTTGAGGTTTTTCCAGGCCATATACTGTTAACATAAGTCAGTGATATTCAAAATAAATAAAATGAGGATATAAAGCAAACTTGGATTCCTTGGGATCACCTTGCCTCTCAAACTCTTTATGCCCCCAAATGCATTCAGCATCACAAGGGCGTCTCGCACATGGAGTCCAGGCCCATCAGCAGCCCAGGGTTTCCTTGACTGGGTACAGGGCCCCAAGGAGATAATTTGGGCACAGAACAGGCAGTCAGCTGGCATACCAGCCCAGGGCTTTCGGGGTAGACCTACAGGCCCCAGAATAGAGGGGATGAATACAGCCTACGGCAGCTGACTAAAAGAAACTAGTTGTATTGGAAGGTTTCCTCTGAGCCCAGGCTCAGGTGCAACCACAGTACTGCCATTTGGACCTAAAGTGGCCTAGGGTAACTAACCATGACTGTTGGCCTGGCACTGTTCCAAGTGTTGTCAGGAAAGCCTTATATACCGGGGCATCCATCAACAGGATGGGAAATTTTCTGATTTTTAGAAACTGGCTTGGAAGTTTGGAAGCACAAAACAAAATTCATACAGAAGCTTAAAAAAAAAATACCCAGGAACTAAAAGCAACATTGTTTTGGTGTCAAGTGAATATAGCATAGATTATCTGCAGTTGCTGTTGCTGTTTTTAACTCTGACTACTGATGTTCACTCTGAGTGATGTGACTTAAGTGTGCAACCTAAGGGTATTGAAATCATTAATGTGAACAGTACATCTTTGACTTAGTCTGTGGATTAACTGTTGTGCTTTGTGTCAAGATAGCACTAATTTTTCATATTGTCAATATTGTGATCTTTTCTAAGAGCTCAGATAATAAAAATCAGAATGACAACAATACTAACACCAGCATGACCCAGACATCACTGAACAACAAGGCTAAATGACTGTTCCTAGTGACAGATGGAAGAACGTATACAACTAGATTAGATATGTAAGTAACCAAAACATAGCATATTGTACAACATGCCAAAAATAATTTGGACCTAGAAATAAACCATGCATATATGGTCAATTAACATATAACAAAGGAGCCAAAAATATACAATCTAGAAAGGATAGTCTCTTCAATAAATTGTGTTGGGAAAACTGAACAGCTACATGTAAAAGAGTGAAACTGGACCACTATCTTACACAACACATAAAAATTAACTCAAAATGGATTAAAGAGTTGAATGTAAGACCTGAAACCATAAAACTCCTAGAAGAAAATATAGGCAGTAAACTCCTTGACTTTAATCTTGGTGATGATTTTTTGAATCTGACACCAAAAGCAAAGGCAACTAAAGCAAAAATCAACAAGTAGCAAAACATCAAATGTAAAAGCTATTTCACAGCAAAGGAAACTAGCAACAAAATGAAAAGACAACCTAGTGAATGGGAAAATATATTTGCAAATCATACATATGATAAGGGGTTAATATCCAAAATATACAAAGATGTCATACAACTTAAGAGCAAAACAAAAAAAAATCCAATTAAAAAGTGGGCAGGGGCTTCCCTGGTGGCGCAGTGGTTGAGGGTCCGCCTGCCGATGCAGGGGACACGGGTTCGTGCCCCGGTCCGGGAGGATCCCGCATGCCGCGGAGCGGCTGGGCCCGTGAGCCATGGCCGCTGAGCCTGCGCGTCCAGAGCCTGTGCTCCGCAACGGGAGAGGCCACAGCAGTGAGAGGCCCGCGTACCGCAAAAAAAAAAAAAAAAAAAAAAAAGTGGGCAGAAGATTTGAATAGACATTTTTCCAAAGAAGACATCCAAATAGCCAACAGGTATATGACAAGATGCTCAACGTCACAAATCATTGGGAAAATTCAAATCAAAACCACAATGAGATATTACCTCACACCTGTCAGAATGGCTATTCTCAAAAAGATAAGAAATAACGTGTTGGTGAGGATGTAGAGAAAAGGAAACCCTCATGCAGTGTTGGTTGGAATGTAAATTGGGTTAGCCACTATGGAATACAGCATGCATGTTCCTCAAAAAATTTAAGAATATAACTACCATATGATCCAGCAATTCGACTTCTGGGTATATACCCAAAGGAAATGAAAACACTAACTTAAAAAGATACGTATACCTCCATGGTCATTGCAGCAGTATTTACAGCAGCCAAGATATGGAAACAATCATCCATCATCCTGACCAAAAATGTGATATATGTATATATATATAAAATGAAATATTATTCAGTCATAAAAAGAATAAAATCTTGGCATTTGCAAGAACATGGATGAGCCTCAAGGCTCATATATTTCATTATGCTAAATGAAATAAGTCAGACAGAGAAAAACAAATACCATATGATCTTACTTACATGTAGAATCTAAAAAACAAAACAAAACAAAAAACAAGCTCATAGATACAGAGAACAGATTGGTGGTTGCCACACATTGGGGTGGGGGATGAGCAAATTGGCTGAAGGGGGTCAAAAGGTACAAACTTCCACTTACAAAATAAATACATCATGAGGATTTAATGTACATCATGGTGACTGTAGTAAATAATACAGTATTTTACAGTTTGTTTCTTATAGTTGATTTCTAATCTCATAGCACTGTGGTCAAAAAAGATGCTTGATATGATTTAAATTTTCTTAAATTTACTGAGGCTTACTTTGTGGCCCAAGATGTGATCTATCCTGGGAATACTCCATGTGCACATGAAAACAGTGTGTATTCTGCTGTTTTCAGATAGAATGATATATAGATATCAATTAAGTCCATAGGATCTAATGTATCATTTAAGGCCTGTATTTCCTTATTGATTTTCTGTCTGGATGATCTGTTCATTGGTGTAAGTGGGGTGTTAATGTCCCCCACTATTATTGTGTTACTATCAATTTCTCCTCTTATATCTGTTAACATTTGTCTTATATATTGAGATGTTCCTGTGTTGGGTGCATATATATTTACAATTGTTATATCTTCTTAGATTTATCCCTTGATCATTGTGTACTGTCCTTCTTTGTCTCTTATAACAGTCTTTATTATAAAGTCTATTTTGTCTGATATGAGTATTGCCACTCCAGCTTTTTTTTGATTTCCATTTTCATGGAATAACTTTTTCCATCTCCTCACTTCCATCTGTATGTGTCTTTAGATCTGAAGTGGGTCTCTTGTAGACTGCATATACATAGGTCTTGTTTTTCTATCCAATCAGCCAGTCTCTGTCTTTTGGTTGGAGGATTTAATCCATTTACATTTAAGGTAATTATCAATATATATGTTTTTATTGCCATTTTCTTAATTGTTTTGGGGTTTTTTGGTCTTTTTCTTCCCTTCCTCTTTTGTTCTCTTCTCTTGTGATTTGATAACTAACTTTACTGTTGTGTTTGGATCCCTTATTCTTTTTGTGCGTGTATCTACTGCAGATCTTCAGTTTAGGGTTGCCATGAGGTTTTGATATAGCAGTGTATATATAAACAAGATTGTTCTAAGTTGCCAGTCTTTTAATTTCAAATGCATTCCCAATATCCTGCATTTGTACTATCTTCTCACAATTGCCGGTTTTGATATATTTGTGTGCAGATTATTTCCTACCTTTACTATATATTTGCCTTTACTGGTGAGCTTTTCCATTCATATATTTCTTGTTTCTTGTTGTGGCCTTTTCTTTTCCACCTAGAAAATTCCTTTAGCATTTATTGCAAAGCTCGTCTGGTAGTGCTGAATTCTCTTAGCTTTGGCTTGTCTGTAAAGCTTTTGATTTCTCTGTCAAATCTGAATGAGAGCCCTGCTGGGTGGAGTATTCTTGGTTGCAGGTTCTTCCCTTTCACTTTAAATATATCATGCCACTCCTTTCTGGCCTGTAGAGTTTCTGCTGAAAAATCAGCTGATAACCTTATGCAAATTCCCTTGCATTTTATTTGTTGCTTTTCCCTTGTTGCTTTTTATATTTCCTCTGTCTTTTATTTTTATCAATTTGACTACTATGTGTCTCAGTATGTTTCTCCTTGGGTTCATCCTGCCTGAGAGTCTGCGCTTCCTGACTTGGGTGACTGTTTCCTTTCCCACGTTAGGGAATTTTTCAGCTATTATATCTTCAAATATTTTCTCAGGTCCTTTCTCTCTCTCTTCTCCTCTGGGACTGCTATAATGAGATGCATTTAATGTTGTCCCAGAGGTCTCTTAGACTCTCCTCATTTCTTTTCATTCTTTTTTCTTTATTCTGTTCCCTGGCAGTGATTTCCACCATTCTGTCTTCCAGGTAACTTATCCGTTCTTCTGCTACATTTATTCTGCTATTGATTCCTTCTAGTGTATTTTTCATTCCAGTTATTTTACTGTTCATCTCTGTTAGTCTGTTCTTTAGATTTTCTAGCTCATTGTTAACCATTTCTTGTATCTTCCCAGTCTGTGCCTCCATTCTTTTTCCAAGATTTTAGATCATATTTACTGTCATTACTCTGAATTCTTTTTTGAGTAGATTGCCTATCTCCACTTCACTTACTTGTTCTTCTGGGGTTTTATCTTGTTCCTTGCTCTGGGATATATTCCTCTGCCGTGTCATTTTGTCTAACTTTCTGTGATTGTGGTTTCTGTTCCACAGGCTGCAGGGTTGTCATTCTTCTTGCTTCTGCTGTCTGCCCCCTGGTGGATGATGCTGGTCTAAGGGACTTGTGCCAGCTTCCTGATGGGAGGGCCTGGTTCCTGCCCACTGGTGGGTGGAACTGGGTCTTGTCCCTATGGTGGGCAGGGCCATGTCAAGGGGTGTGTTTAGTGGGAAGCTGTGGGCTCAGGAAGACTTTAGGCAACCTGTTCACTGATAGGTGGGGTTATGCTCCCATCCTGCTTGTTGTTTGGCACGAGGCATCCCAGCACTGGAGCCTATAGGCAGTTAGGTGGGGCCAGGTCTTGGTGAGAAAATGGCAGCCTCCAGCAGGGCTCATGCCAATGAGTACGCCCCAGAACTACTGCCACCAGTGTCTTTGTCCCTGCAGTGGGCCACAACCACCCCCAGCCTGCGCAGGAGACCCTCCAATACCAGCAGGTTGGTCTGGTCCAGGCTCTTATGAGGTCACTGCTTTTTCCCTGGGACCTGGTGCATACAAGACCTTGTGTATGCCCTCCAAGAGTGGAGGTTCTGTTTCCCCAAGTCCTGTGGAATTACTGTGATCAAACCCCGCTGACCTTCAGAGCCAGATGCTCAGAGGGCTCCTCCTACCAATGACAGACCCCTAGGCTGGGGAGCCTGACATGGGGCTCATAACTTTTACTCCTTTGGGAGAACCTCTGCAATATAATTATTTTCCAGTTTGTGGGTTGCCCACCCGATGGGTATGGGATTTGATTTTACCACTACTGTGCCCCTCCTACCATCTTGTTGTGGCTTTTCCTTTATATTTGGATGTAGGGTATCCTTTTTGGTAGGTTCCAGTATTTTTCTGTTGATGGTTGTTCAGCAGTTAGTTGTGATTCTGGTGTTTTTGTGAGAGAGGGTGAGGTAACTAACGTCTTTCTACCCAGCCATCTTTTCTCTGCCTCCTTTTTTTTCCCTTTGTGCTTAGTCTTGTTTCACTCCCTCATAAGGTGTCGAGTGCAGAGGCTTTGCACCCAACACTTCAAACCAGAGTGCCCAGTGTGAAACGGCTGTGCCGACATCTCCGCTTAGTGTGCAGAAGCATTCAATAATACAGTGTTGCTTATTTAAAAGTTGTTAAGAGATTAGAATTTAAAAGTTCTCAACACAAGAAAAAAAAATTTGTAACTATGCATGGTGACAGCTGTTACCTAGACTCATTACAGTGATTATTCTCCAAGGTATACAATATCAAATCACTATGTTATACACCTGAAACTAATGTAATGTTATACATCAGTTATATCTCAATTAAAAATATTTGGATTTGGGTATGGTGGAGAAGGAGCTGTGAAAGCTACATATGGAGATGGAATCTCAAATGTCTGCAGTGAGACAAGCAAGTATTTCTAAGTCAATCATATTTTTCTGTTTCCTAAATGAAAAACACAAATTGTCTTCCCAAAAGATAGCAATGTTCAAATAAAAATAGCTACCACTGAATTAGTTTGGGTACACCACAAGAACAAAAATGTTTTATCTATTCATTCAGTTTCTTGATTGCTCTACAAAACTGAGTGAAATTACATTTCCAGATTCATAGATTGCAACTAAAATGCCCAATGGGAGAAAAAAGAGTTATTTTGATAACATCTGTTGACTCCTCACAGTGAAGTAATGATTCTGTCACATTTTACCAAGTGAATGTGGCAGCAAAATATTGCCCCCCAGCTCTTAGGTAATTTGGTTTCCAGAACAGAGTTTCAAATAGGCTTCTGAATTTCTATGAAAATTTTAATAAAACCATATAAAACAAAAAGATTTTTGCTATCTTGCTCAAATACAAACTAGACTTTGCTCATCTATATGTGTAGTTAGCAGACAGGGCAAATGTAAATTTTTGCAAGTTCCGTTCAGTCTATAATTTTTTTAATGAAGAAAAGAAAAAGATCTCACTTGCCAAATGTCCTGTACACCTGGTACACAACACCAAAAGGAGTGTGATTTGTTTTCCTGTGATATAAAGGCTTTCATAATGAAAGTTTCAGTCAGTTTCAGTTTCCTCAAAACGCATAAGCACTTACCAAGAATTTTTTTTTTAACTTCACAAAATGGAAAGAAATTGCTTCCTTAAACAAGTGTAGAAGACGACTGTACTCCTTACTGACCATAAAAGATATGTTAAAATATTTAAGATGTAAAATCTTATTTTTAAAAGTTTGGACAAGAAGAATGTACTTCTCTAATTTTGAAATTCATAGAGGATGAGAATAGGAAAAAAAGTGTGTAGTGAAGCAGAAATTTATGTGCTATTTCTCCAAAACAATCTGATGACCTGTGAAGGGGCCATCAGGATTATAGAAAAGGATGCACTGACTGCACCTGGGTAGTTCTATGATTTGCACAGGTTGTGACAACTCATACAATGAAAAAATGACTCATATTTTTGGAAATAAGACTGCTTCAGAACTCAAAAAAATGTAACCAGAAATGGGTAAGCAAGTTAAGAAGGACCTTCTCAGTTCCTTTATTAAAACTGTAATTTATGTGGAATTCAACTTAGATTTCACTAATTAAGATTACTTCTGTGCTTTAAAGCATGCTCCCTGAGAAAGAGAGATTTAACACATGACATCCAATGTGCTTTGGAGTGTATAAATATGATGGGCCTTATAGACATGGACAGCCTATAAGATGAATTTAAATATGCAAAGGAGCTGATTGACAGAGAGGTGGCCTACTAGAATAAGCCTGTAGAAACAAAGAGAATGAGTTTTGAAGAGCTGCAAAATAATATTTCCAAGCCTGAAAACCTGCTGTATCTAGTAAATAAGACCCAAGTATCCCATGCTCAAATGCTTTTGTCAAGATACTTAGCTTAATGCCACCATGATGGACTGACACCAGAATTCAGTAAATGTGGGTTTGTTAAAACAGAGCTTCAAGTCAAAATGAATTTTACATTTGATTCTATTCCATTTTGCTACTACTTAAAAGAAGAATGTCTTATAGGCTGCAAGCAGTTCAGAAAAGTATAACTGGAAAATGAAACCAAAAATCAAAAATATGTCTGACTGTATTATGGCACAGAAGGAAGCATGTCAATGCTATTTTCATTAAATATGAGCATATCTTTAATCATTCCTATCATATTTATATTCTTTCTCCTTTCTAAAAGTCCTATGTTTATGTATCTTAAGAATAAACAATAAGATAACCATGCAAAATTTAAATATCTAGTAAAGAATTTTTAAAAAGAGGTAAAATAAATTGCTGTATCAGAGGTTACATTATAAAATATTCTCATTATAAAGCATTGCTGTTTTTGCTCACATATTTTATTTTTTAATTGGTTGTTCTATAAACTACTATTGATCAGCACTGTTTACTAGTTCTATTGCTATTTCACTTAAATAATAGCAATTTATGTAACAAAAGTACACAGTACAGAATAATATACAATTTCAAATAAATGCCTATTCTTTCAACATATTTATGTGAAAATAATAATATACGTGTAGTTGTATATGTTAAATGATTATGTTTATTTTTTGGTCTGATACACAGTCTGATACAGCTGTGTTTTAGCTGTCTGAAAAGTTACTCACCCTAGGTATGCCCCCCGCTAATAGTCAAGCTACACATAAGTCTGCCCAGGAGTTCACCATTTAATTGCCCCAAAAGAAAAAGGGTTTGTAAAGGTAGACAGACCTCCTCTTCTCCCAGGTTAGTTTAGGTGGGCTCCAATAACCTTCTGGAACCAGGGACCATCCCCCACCTGTTCCCAGTCTCATCCAGGCCTGCTTGATCTCAAAATACTACTCAGGAACCCTAGAGGGGATATCCTAAAGGGAAATTTCTAAAGATGAGATTGTAGCCCCTAAAATGCAGGAGAAAGGAGTAGCCTTGAAAGATTCTGGTGGCATTAATATTACAATGACTACTAACATCATTTAAAACTAGGAATATATGAGACAATACAAAGTGAATAATCTAAATTAACTAATCAAATTATATGCACGGGAATTTCTACTTTTAAAATTTCCTACCACTAGTTACACTTTTTGTTAGACAATGTCAGTGTTGATATATAAAGAAGAGTTCAAACTTAACTGTCTTAGAGTCTTTTAAAGTCTTACAAGTAAAGTAAAACCGTATTTGTTGACATTAGTTGCTTTGCAATGTGACTTGGAACCTACAACCGTAATTTATTGTCTTACATATTGTCTTTGATTAATAAAGTTTTAAAGACACTAACCAACTTTCCTCCTGTGTCCATCATCAATACTTCCAAAATCTTTTGCCATCGGCTTGCAACGAGGAGGAGCAAACCCCATTCTACAATGGCAATGGTTAAAATTGTTGCAGACCTAGAATAATCAGAAAATAGAACAATTTTTATGTACAAAGATGGTTTTCAATAGAGGCCAATTAATATTCTACACGTATTCAACAGAGAATTTATTCCAGAGAATTTATCCATTCCAGAGAATTTACCTTAAATAGACAAATTCAACAAATTTTCTCTTGACATTTCCCATACTGTAGAAAGTATATCTGGCTTCTGTTGCCAAATCAATTTTTGCCAAATAAATTCTTTTGCCAAATAAATTCTTTCAACTCTCCCCACAGCCAGACCAAACTATTGTCAATCACCAGTAACATGCCTCTAATTATCATTTACTTCCTAGCTTCACAGAACAGCCCAGACACTAAATTAATGAGCAAGACCAGCAAGAAAATCCTAATGACCTTTATTTACCATTTCCTGCCTTCTCTCTGTAAAAATAAGATCATTTTGGTTAGATGGTAACACATAGTGCTTATAGCACATCCAGCCCACATATTTACCAAACATCTTATACATCCAGAATCATCTTAAATGTTTCTACTTTATCTTCTCTAATAAACAGTTTGGCAAGATTTCTCAAGAAGATAAGATTGAAGTTATAATTTACAAACTGTTAAATGACACCAAGCAGCATGAAAGTGATCAAAAAAATTATTCAAATGATTTCTTTAAATCTCCAAACTGTTTATTGAATTGTTCAAAGCATGTTGCTTAAAATGAAAACTGAAATTACTTACTCCATTTGAATTACAATCTCTGGTAGAATTGCAACTCTGAAAATTGACATGGTATTTAAGCTCTACACATTTAAATCTCAGACAATACTGAAAGAAAGCAAAAGAAGTAAAAAACAAATTCAGTCAAACCATCAGATTGTGTGCATAGATAATACATAAGAAAAAATTCAAGAAAATTCAAGAATTTGTATTACCAAGAATTGGCATAAAAATCCAAAACATAAAGTAATAATTGTGACTGCATTGAAATAAATGTGAAATAAGCTATATGCTTTCAGATTGTAAATGTATAGTCTTATATAAGAAGTTGAAACTTTTATTTTCTTACCATCTAGCACCAGAAGTCCTCTTAGAAAGAGAAATATCTGGAAAAATAATTTGATTAGTCCCTTCAGTTCAATAATTATCTGAGAAGCATTTAAAAAATACACGGGCCTGGGTACCTCCTGAGACTGTTATATTAAAATCTCTGGGGCCAGGGGCCAGGTGATTATCATGTGCAGTCAGGGTTAAGAAGCATCGAGTGGGAGGCTGAGGTACTAAAATCATTGGTATGAGGAGCAAAGGAAGGTAAATTACTATTCCATATGGGGAAAAAAATGAGAAGCAAGGATAACAGGTAGTTATATGAGGTAATAGGACAATGAGAGACTCCCATGGGTGAGATGGCTAAAAGGCCTTCTAAGAAAAGGAATGTTTAACGTGTGAATTACATTGTCCTAATTTATGGCATTAAATTGTGTGACCTTTCCCAATTATACAAAATTTTTCAGTAAAGTCAATACTTTAAGAAAGAGTTTTGTTCTTTGGTGAGTTGTGTCTTTGGATCATAATAACAGGGTATGCAGAAAGAAGAGGATCAGAATTCTGAAATAGAGATTTGAGCCAATATCATTTACATTTCAAGGGGAGAGAGATCTCAGGTCTTATTTGTATCTATATGTTTCCAAATGAGCAAGATGTGACAGATACTTGGATTATTTTCTTGCACTATTACCAAAGAGCATTATATAAAAATAAATTTGAATTGAGCAAGCAAACCTTGAGACTTTCTCTCAAAAGAAATGTAAATTTATTTAATTTTCCAGAGTAGCTCTTGGGATTAATAATTTCTAGGATTCATTAGAACATTAAATGGTTGTTAGATATATTGTTTGTTTATAGGATATTAGAACATTCTAAAACATTCTAAAATTATAGTATGCTATATTATTAACTGTTAATACTGTTCTCTTGTTCTTATGTATAACATAAGTGATAACTATAATATGTTACAGCAGAATATAATATTGTAAAAATAGTATTCAATTTAATTAAAACATTCATCTACCAATCAGAAAAAAATCAGAGTTGATTATAAGAAGTTAAAATCAGTGTAACTTTGAAGGTTCTATTGAAACAATGAATACAATTCAAGAAAGTTGTTGCAAAAACATTCCAAAGGAGGAAAAATGCTTGATCATATAATAACTTACTCACCCCAAACTAGTATTCACATGAGATCTTCAAATGTTAGCTAAAAAATTACTCCCTATAGTGCATGCAAGAGCACTTGATTACATATTGCCGAACATAAAAAAATGAGCTGTATAAAAATTACTTAAAAGTAATGTTGCTGTTAAGAAGAGGTGTGGAGGTCATTAAAAACAAATATTGCTGGAATATTGCTAATATACCTGTTAAAAATTGTCCACACTTGTAAATAGAGAAAATTGGAGAACCACATTTCTTTTCAATGTCATTTTTGAACATTCATTAAAGGACCCATCTAAGGTAAACCTAAAGGTTATTTAATTATTTAAGGAATGTACTTTGTATAACTTGCTAGTCAGTACTGATAAGAGCCTAGATTTTGTGAACTTATATGTTAACATAGTTTTTGTCTGGCCGATATGTAAATGAGTTTTGTCTGATTGAAATGATAACCCGAAATTACGGTTTTATTACTCTATAGGACATTAGCAGATTTTACTTCGAACCTAACAACTGTATTTCAACATTCTTTCACCTAATGCCTCTAAAGTAGGGTGATTCCCAAGTGGCATCAAAAATTTAACTTGGCTGATTCTCCATTTCTCTGAGTTTTTTTCTTCTCATTTTGGTTTTTTGTTGCTTTGTTTTTGTTTCTGATTCTTGACCAAGTCAGTAAGTCTGCTCATGATGTGTATATATTTGTGAGTGCTTGTATATATGCATATACACATGTGTATACACATACAATTTTGCTTAGTTTATATATTACAGAATGGCTATACCTTTGGGTTGTATTAACTTGTTCATTTTTGTCACTTTAAAAAGAAAATGAGTGTGACTGTAAGGGATTGTATTAGGTGTGTATGAGTTTTTAGGCTGCTAACTAGCTTCTGTATGAGAGGCAGAAATAAATTATCTACCTTTACATCTTTCTGAAATATAACTTAATTGGTTTAAAAATTATAATTACTACAATTAGGACATGCCAGTAGCAATAATGGCAGAAGACAATTATGTCTCAGGATAATAGGATGTGTAATTGCTTCTCAAAAGACAAAACTGTTTTATCCTAATGCTATATCTGGTTGTTTCAGAATATGAAAGAGGACAGTGAATGTCAAGGCTTGAATGAATATGGAAAATTATAGACATTTTGTGCAAGGTAACCTTGGTTTTGTTGATAATACCTATGCACAAGAAAATAATGATTCTGAAAAAAATTTAGCAACAATTGTTCAATTTTGGTGGGGTCATTCATAAGATAATTTAAAAAATATCCTTGTGAATACCGTAAAGCCTCATACTATATTGATGCAAAATTAGAATTTGGGTTTTTAAAAATTGTATACATGGAAATTGCTTGTGAAGTATTCAGTTTGCTCTTAACAGTGGTAGTACAAGGTTTTTGTTTACTTTCTATAAATTTACCTGGATGGCAGAGATTCAATATTTCACCAGAATAATTTTCTATGCTTTGTATTATGTAAATGGTTATTTTTAAAAACCTCCCCGTTTTTTGAAAGAGCTAAAGTTCCCTATAATTTTAGTACCTTTTCCTATTTTATGCAAGCTCTTGCACTGTCACTTTGATTAACAGGGAGTTAAGCAATTTTTACTAGATAACCAATAATCCTTTTTAATTAAGTAACCACCTTGGACAACTCTGGTGACTTTACCTTACCAAGGTCAGAGTCTAAAGTCAAAAATATTTTTTTTTCTTCATGATTTTAATAATACCTAAAACTATCTTTGAGATTTCTGAGATTGCCATCAGAAAATAACAGATTTGTTCTCTTATCTCATAAATATAAGAATGCTAGAAATAATTACAATTTGTTTGGTATTCTCCATTATTTATTTATTTTTGTAAGATATTAGTTTTTTAATGAAAACTCATCATATTGTAATGGCTTTTTACAAAATAAGAGAAACTATTGTTCCTAATTGCAGTTGGGAAGAATTTTACAATATCTTTCTTTTTTTAATTCATTTTTAAATTTAAGTAGTTAATTTACAATGTTGTGTTAGTTTCAGGTGTACAGCAAAGTGATTCATATATATACATATGTTTTCTTTTTCAGGTTCTTTTCCATTATAGGTTGTTACAAGACCTTGAATATAGTTCTCTGTGCTGTACAGTAGGTCCTTGTTGTGTACCTAGTTTATACATAGTAGTGTGTATACTGTAATCCCAAACTCCTAATTTATGATATTCTCCATTATTTCCTAATAGATAGCAATGTAAGAGCTGCATAGGAAGAACTGTCAAAGAAATTCAGCCAGCCTTCCCTAGGTTAATTTTAAATGTTATTAATATAAGCATAACTAATGTTCTTAGCATAAATGTTTCATATATTGTACATGTAACTAGAATGGATTGAATGCTTGTAGAAACTCAAGTCCACTTCTCTTCATAATATTTTCTTATCCTCAAGAGAAACTTTGATCAAACTCTTAATAAATAGTTATTATCACACCCCTGTCTGCAAAATAAGAGATTTTGCTTTTCTCCATTCCCATACTATTGATGACTCTAATAAATGAACCATTCAAACTTTTCAGGCTTTTGATCAACTGGTAGTTTGTGCTTTTCTCTAATGTTTACCTAAAGTTTCTGCTTTCAGGTACAGGATAGAAACTAGGTCTTCACTGACATGTAGAAAGGATCATATCAGGTATTCTAAACTATTTGAATTCCAGAATTAGACTCACAGGTACAGGATATGGTGCTTAAGCTGATACTGAGGAGACAATTTCAGAACACACCATATGGCTGAATTAGGCTTTATTGGAATCCTTTATATCCAGGAATATAATGCCATATGAAAGCAAACTGCTAACTCAAAATCCAGGGGAATAAGAATCAATTATACAGGGCTAAATTAAATAATGAGAAAAATTAACTGTGGTTATACATTTCAGATGATATATCAGAAAGCCCTTTTTCTTTCTTCTTGATGCATTTCTAATCCTCAGTTTATTAGCTATGCTTTTATAAACTGAAATGAAACATTTTAAAACTAGGAACTGGTTCTCACTAGTGCCCTCAAATTCAGAAACAATACATTTACTGTTCCTTCACTTTTTATGGCAATGCAATTATTTATAGGCTCAATAATGGTCCACCATTACCCTCCTACCATAAATAACTAGAAAACTAGACAAATTATAGAAAACAACTATTTTTACACATTGGACTATAGGCAGAACAAGACTATGATCTCTGAGAAAAAAATAAAAAACAAATGAGGTAAGCCCTCCTATTTTCCAGGCTCTTTGCTTGGAGGCAATTTCCTGATTAAGGTGTAGTGAGGAGGAACCCAAACACAGTTGGGAAATCTTGTTGAGTAAAGGAGATGGGGATTCAAGTATGTGAAGGTTAGGAGGCTGTGGAACCTAGAATTTGCTGGGAAGACTATTCTAGAGGAGAGAACTACAAATGAAAGAGTTCTATAAACCTACATAGGAACTGCCTTCTGTCTTTGGCTGAATACAATCTGCACCTGCACAGGGCTAACATCCATAAGACTGAACAAGAACTACTTCCAGAGGAAAAAAATTAGCAAGGAACTATAAGATGAATAGTTCCAGAAATCACACAACATGGAAATCATACAAGGTCCTATCAGCGTGAATGTACAGGCCATGTTGAATGAACAGAATATTCAATAGAGACCATAGAAGGGTCACAACTCAGAACTGGGGCAAATTTAGCCTAAAGTAAAATTTAGACCCTAAAATATTTACTCTATGCCTTCAAAGAGCTTAACAACAAGTCTTGAAAGTTTAAAATGATCTGCAAGTCTACCCAACAAAGAATTGAAGGTAATGATCAAAGAACTCAGGAGAAGATTGGAAGAAAAAAGTGAAAAGTTAGAAGTTTCTAAAAAAGAGTTAGAAAATATAAGGAACAACCAAACAGAGATGAAGAATACAATAACTGAAATAGAAAACATACTAGAAGAAATCAATTATAGACTAATTGATACAGAGGAGTGGATCCGTGAGCTGGAAGACAGAGTAGTGGAAATCACTGATGCCGAACAGAAAAAAGAGTAAGAGGAAATGAGGAAAGTTTAAGAGACCTCTGGTACAATATTCTGTGCACTAATATTCATTTTATAGAGATCTCGGAAGGAGAAGAGAGAGAGAAAGGGACTGAAAACATATTTTAAAACGTAATAGCTGAAACAAATCCCTAACCTGGAAAAGGAAGCAGACATCCAAGCACAGGAAGCTGAGAAAGTTCCAAATAGGATCAACCCAAAGAGGACTACACCAAGACACACTGTAGTGAAAATGGCAAAAATTAAAGACAAAGAATATTAAAAGCAAAAAGGGGAAAACAACAAATTACATACACGAGAACTCCCATAAGACTATTAGCTGACTTTTCAGCAGAAACTTTGCAGGTCAGAAGGGGGTGGCACAATATTTTTAAAGTGATGAAAGGAAGAAAAACGACAACCACCAATACTCTAGCTGGCAAGGCTTTCATTCAGATTTGATGGTAAGATCAACAGTTTTACAGGCAAGCAAAAGCTAAAAGAGTTCAGCACCAGCAAGCCACCTTTACAAAAAATGTTAAAGGGACTTCTCTAAATGAAAATGAAAAGGCCACAACTAGAAACATGAAAATTACAAAACAAAAAATCTCACTGGTTAATGAAAATATATAGTAATGGTAGTAAATCAACCACATATTTATATACATGGAAGGTTAAAAGACAAAAATAGTAAAGTCACTTATATCCACAATGAATAGTAAAGGGATATGAAAAACAAAAATATGTGAAATATGATGTCAAAAATGTGGGGGAAGGGGAGTAAAATGCAGGATTGTTAAAATGTGGTTGAACTTCAGAAATCAGCAATTTAAAATTATATATATATATATATATATATATATAGTTTTATATAAACTTCATGTTAACCACAAACCAAAAATCTATAATAGATACACACACACAAAAAAAGATGTGTGCAAACATAACACTAACTATAGTCATTAAATCAGAAGGTAAGAGAGCAAAAAGAGAAAGTAACAAAAAAGAGAAGTACAAAAACAACCCCAAAACAAATAATAAAATAGCAATAAGTACATGACTATCAATAATTACTTTAAAGGAAAGTGGACTAAATGTTCCAATCAAAAGACACAGAGTAGCTAAATGAATACAGAAACAAGATCATATACATGCTGCCTACAAGAGACTCACTTCAGAGCTAAAGACACACATGGACTAACTGTGAGGGAATAAAAAAGGGTATTCCATACAAATGGAAACAAAAAGAAAGCCAGGATAGCAATAATTATACCAGACAAAATAGACTTTAAAATAAAGACTGTTACAAGAAACAGGGATGATAATATAAATGATGACAATGATAAAAGGATTAGCACAAGATATGAAAACCTTTAAATATGCATGCACCCAACATAGAAGCAATTAAACACATAAAGCAAATATTAACAGACATAAAGGGAGAAATTGCCAGTAACATAATAATAGTGGGGGACTTTAACGGCCCACTTACAACAATGAAGAGATCATACTGACAGAAAATCAGTAAGGAAACACTGGCCTTAAATAACACATTAAAACAAAGAGACTTCATAGATATATATAGAACATTCCATCTAAAGCAGTAGAATACACATTCTTTTCAAGTGCACAGGGAACATTCTCCAGGACAGATCACATGCCACAAAAAAAAGATACTAGGCCACAAAACAAGTCCGGGTAAATTTAGTTGAAATCATATAAAGCATCTTTTCTGACCACAAGGTGATTGAGACTAGAAATTAACTATGAGGAAAAAAAAAAACCAAACATGGAGCCTGAATAATATGCTACACAACAAAAATGTATCACTGAAGAAATCAAATAAGAAATTTTAAATGCTTGGAGACAACGAAAATTAAAACACTATAATTGAAAATCCATGGGATGCAGCAAAGGTAGTTCTAAGAAGGAAAATTATAATGATACAAGTATACCTCAGGAGACAAGAAAAATCTCAAACAACTTAAACTTACTTAACAACTTAACAACTTAACTTAAACAACTTAAACTCCTTTAGTTACTTAAAGGAACTAGAAAAAGAAGAACAAACAAAATCCAAAGTTATTTGAAAGAGTGAAATCATAAAGATCAGAGCCAAAATAACTAAAACAGGGACAAAAAAAAAAAAAACCCCACACAATAGAAGAGACCAATGAAACAAGAGCTGGTTCCTTGAAAAAGAAACAAAATTAATAAACCTTTAGCCAGACCCATCAAGAAAAAGAAGAGAGAGGGCCCAAATCAATAATACCAGAAATGGAAAAAAAAGTTACAACTAATACAACAGAAATACAAAGGATCATAAAAGATATTCCAAAAATTATATGACAATGAAATGGACAAAGTCCTAGAAATGTACAATTTCCCAAGACTGAATAAGGGGTAAAAACAAAATCTGAACAGACCAATTACCAGTATGATACAGAACCAGTAATTTAAAAACACTCCCAACAAACAGAAGTCCAGGACTAGATGGATTCACAGTAAAATTCTACCAAACATTTGTAAGAGAGTTAACAGCTATTTTGCTCAAATTATTCTAAAAAATTGCAGAGAAAGAAATGTACCCAAAATCATTCTAAGAGGCCAGTATCACCCTGATACCAAAACCAGACCAAGATATCACACACGAAAAAGAAAATTACAAGGAAATATCACTGACAAACATAGATGCAAAAATCCTCGACAAAATATTAGCAAACCAAATCCAACAATATATGAAAAGGATCATACACTATGATGCAGTGGGAATGTAATCCAGAGATACAAAAATGGTTCAATACCCACAATTCAATCAATGTGATACACATATTAACAAATTTAAGAATAAAAATTATATGATTATCTCAATACCTGCAGAAAAATCTATGGACAAAATTCAATGCCACTTATAATACAAACTCTCAGCAAAGTGGGAATAGAAGGAATATACCTCAATGTAATAAGGGACATACATGCTAATTCCACAGCTAACATCATACTCAATGGTGAAAAGCTCAAACCATTTCCTCTAAGATCAGGAACAAGACAAGAATGCCCCCTCTCACCACTTTTATTCACCATAGTATTGTAAGTCCTAGCCAGAACAATCAGACAAGAAAAAAATAAAAGAAATCCAAATTGAAAAGGAAGAAATAAAACTGTCACTGTTTGCAGATGACATGATATTATGTATAGGAAACCCTAAAAATACCACAAAAACTACTAAAGCTAATTCAGTAAAGATGCATGATACAAAACTAATATACAGAAATCTGCCCCATTTTTATACACTATCAGAGAATTTTTTTCCAAAATTCCAATTTCAGTTGCATCAAAATAATATAATACCTAGGAATAAATCTAACTAAGGAGGTAAAAGACCAGTACTTAGAAAACTGTAAGACACTGATGAAAGTAACTGACGACAATACAAACAGATGGAAAGATGTACTGTGTTCACGGATTGGAAGGATATTGTTAAAATGTCCATACTACCTAAAGCAATCTACAGATTTAATGCAAGCCCTATCAAGATACCCATGACATATTTTCACTGAAATAGAACAAATAATTCTAAAATGTATATGGAACCCCAAAAGACCCCAAATAGCCAAAACAATCTTGAGAAAAAGAACAAAGCAGGATGTATAACTCTCCCTGATTTCACACTATATCACAAAGCAACAGTAATCAAAACAATATGGTACTGGCATAAAAAAGACACAAAGATTAATGGACCCATATAGAGAGCCCAGAAGTAAACCAACACACTTATGGTGAATTAATCTATCACAAAGGAAGCAAGAATAGACAATGGTAAAAAGACATCAATAAGTGATGTTGGGAAAACTGGACAGCTACATGTAAAATAATTAATTTAGAACATTTTCTCACCCCATAGACAAAAAATAAACTGAAAATGGATTAAATACCTAAATGTAAGACTGGAAACCATAAAACTTCTTGAAGAAAACATAAAAGAATGCTCTTTGTCATAAATTGTAGCGATAATTTTTTTTGGTCTGTAACCTAAGGCAAAGGAAACAAAAGCAAAAATAAACAAACAGGACCTAATTAAACTCAAAAGCTTTTGCACAGCAAGGAAACCATTGACAAAATGAAGAAAACCTACTGAATGGGAGAAAATATTTACAAATGATATGACCAACAAGGGATTAATATGCAAAATATATACACAGGTCATACAACTCAATATCAAAAACCCAAAATACTCAATTAAAAAATGAACAGAAGACCCGAATACATATTTTTCCCAGGAAGACATACAGAAGGCAAACAGGCACATAAGAAGATGCTGAAAATTCATAATCATCAGTTGTAACTTGTCCTTTTTCAATTTTAATTTTATTGACTTGAGTCCTCTGCTTTTCTTTCTTGATGAGTCTGGCTAAAGGTTTATCAATTTTGTTTAACTTCTCAAAGAACCAACTTTTAGTTTCATTGATCTTAGCTATTTTTTTCTTTGTCTCTATTTCATTTATTTCTGCTCTGATCTTTATGATTTCTTTCCTTCTACTAACTTTGGGTTTTGTTTGTTCTTCTTTCTCTAATTCCTTTAGGTGTAAGGTTAGATTTATTTGAGATGTTTCTTGTTTCTTGAGGTAGGTTTGTATTGCTATAAACTGCCCTCTTAGAACTGCTTTTGCTGCATCCCATAGGTTTTGGATTATTATGTTTTCATTGTAATTTGTCTCTAGGTATTTTTTGATTTCCTCTTTGATTTCTTCAGTGATTTCTTGGTTATTTAGTAGCATATTGTTTAGCCTCCATGTGTTTATATTTTTTACAGTTTTTTTTCCCTGTAATTGATATCTTGTCTCATAGCATTGTGGTCAGAAAAGATGCTTGATATGATTTCGATTTTCTTAAATTTACTGAGGTTTGCTTCATGACCCAAGGTATGGTCTATCCTGGAGAATGTTCCATGAGCACTTGAGAGGAAAGTTTATTCTGTTGCTTTCAAATGGAATGTTCTATAAATATCAATTAAGTCCCTTTGGTCTATGTGTCATTTAAGGTCTGTGTCTTTACTGGTTTTCTGTCTGGATGATCTGTCCATTGATGAAAGTGGGGTGTTACAATCCCCCACTATCATTGCATTATTGTCGATTTCTCCTTTTATGGCTGTTAGCATTTGCCTTATATTTTGAGGTGCTCCTATGTTGGGAGCATATATATTTACAATTGTTACATCTTCTTCTTGGATTTATCCCTTGATCATTATGTACTGTCCCTGCTTTGCCTCTTGTAACATTCTGTATTTTAAAATCTATTTTGTCTGGTATGAATAGTGCTACACCAGCTTTCTTTTGATTCCCATTTCCATGGATTATCTTTTTCCATCCCCTCACTTTCAGTCTGTATGTGTCCTTAGATCTGAAGTGGGTCTCTTGTAGACAGCATATATATAGGTCTTGTTTTTATATCTATTCAGCCATTCTAGGTCTTTTGGTTGGAGTATTTAATATATGTACATTTAAGGTAATTATTGATATGTATGTTTTATTGCCATTTATTAACTATTTTAGATTTTTGGGGGGTCTTTTTTCTCCCTTTGTCTTTTGTTCTCGTGTTGTGATTTGATGTCTATCTTTAGTGATGTGCTTAGATTGCTTTTTCTTTTTTGTCTGTGTATCTATTGTAGATTTTTGTTGTGTGGTTCCCATGAGGTTTCGATATAGCAGTCTATATGTATACCAGACTGTTTAAAATTGTTGATCTCTTAGTTTCAAATGCGTTTCCAATATCCTGTATTTGTACTCCCCTCTTCTCACAATTGCTTGTTTTGATATCATATTTGTGTGTGGATGAATTCCTACCTTTACTTTATGTTTGCCTTTAATGGTGAGCTTCTCCATTCATAATTTTCTTTTTTCTTGTTGTGGCCTTTTCTTTTCCGCCTAGAGAATTTTCTTTAGGATTTTTTTAATGCTGGTTTGGTGGTGCTGAATTCTCTTAGCTTTTGCTTGTCTGGAAAACTTTTGATTTTTCCATCAAATCTGAATGAGAGCTTTGTTGGATAGCATATTCTTGGTTGTAGGATTTTCCCTTTCATCATTTAAAGTATGCAGAGCCATTCCCTTCTGGCCTGCAGAGTTTCTGCTGAAAAATCAGCTGATAGCCTTATCAGGGTTCCCTTGTGTGTTATTTGTTGATTTTCCCTTGTGGCTTTTAATATTTTTTCTTGTCTTTAATTTTTATTTGTTTCATTAATATGTGTCTCAGTGTGTTAATCCTTGGGTTTCTCTTGTATGGGATTCTCTGCATTTCCTGGACTTGAGTGACTGTTTCCTTGCTAAAGTTAGAGAATTTTTGGCTATAATCTCTTCAAAAATATTCTCAGGCCCTTTCTCTCTCTCTTCCTATCCTGGGACCCCTTTAATGCAAATGTTGGTGCATTTAATGTTGCGCCAGAGGTCTCTTAGACTGCCCTCATTTCTTTTCATTCTTTTTTCTTTATTCTGTCTTGTGGCAGTGATTTCTACCATTCTGTCTTCCAGCTCACTTATTCGTTTTTCTGCCTCAGTTACTCTGCTATTGATTCCTTCTAGTGTATTTTTCATTTCACTTATTGTATAGTTCGTCTCTATCTGTTCTTTAAATCTTCTAGCTCTTTGTTAAACATCTCTTGTAATTTCTTGGTCTGTCCCTCCATTCTTTTTCTGAGATCCTGGATGATCTTTACTATCATTACTCTGAATTCTTTTTCAGGTAGTTTGTCTATCTCCACTTCATTTAGTTGTTCTTGTGGGTTTTTATTTTGCTCCTTTGTCTGGAACATTTTTCTCTACTGTCTCCTTTAGTCTAGAAATACACCCACACACCTATGGTCAATCTACGACAAATGAGGCAAGAATATACAATGGAATAAAGACAGTCTTTTCAGTAAGTGGTGTTGGTAAAACTGGAGAGCTACATGTACAAGAATGAAATTAGAACATTCTTTAACATCATACACAAAAATAAACTCAAAATGGATTAAAGTCCTAAATATAAGACCAGATACTATAAAACTCTTAGAGGAAAACACAGGCAGAACACTCTTTGACATAAATCAGAGCAAAATATTTTTTGAGCCCTCTCCTAGAGTAATGGAAATAAAAACAAAAATAAACAAATGGGACCTAATTAAACTTAAATGCTTGTGCACTGCAAAGGAAACCATAAACAAAATGAAAAGACAACCCACAGAATGGGAGAAAATATTTACAAACAAAGCTACCAATGAGGGATTAATCTCCAAAATATACAAACAGCTCATGCAGCTCTATGTCAAAAAAGCAAACAACCCAATAAAAAATGGACAGAAGGTCTAAATAGACATTTCTCCAAAGAAAACACACAGATGGCCAAACAGCACATGAAAAGATGCTCAACATCACTAATTATCAGAGCAATGCAAATCAAAACTACAAAAGGTATCACCTCACACCAGTCAGAATGGCCATCAACAAAAAGTCTACAAACAATAAATTCTGGAGATGGTGTGGAGAAAAGGGAACCCTCCTACACTGTTGGTGGGAACGTAAATTGGTACAACCACTGTGGAGAACAGTATGGAAGCTACTTAAAAAATGAAAAGTAGAACTACCATATGATCCAGCAATCCCATTCCTGGGCATATATCCAGAGAAAACCATAATCCGAAAGGATACATGTACCCCAATGTTCACTGCAGCACTATTTACAATAGCCAAGATTTGGATGCAACCTAAATGTCCATCTAGAGAAAAATGGATAAAGAAGATGTAGTACATATATACAATGGACTATTACTCAGACATAAAAAGGAACGAAATAATGCCATCTGCAGCAACATGGATGGACCTAGAGAATTTTCATATTAAGTGAACTAAGTCAGACAAAGAAAGATAACTATCATATGATATCACTCATATGTCTAATCTAATTTTTAAAATGAAACAAATTCTTATTTGAAAAACAGAAACAGACTTACAGGTATCAAAACCAAACTTACGGTTACCAAAGGGGAAACATGGTGGGGAGTGATAAGTCAGGAGCTTGGGATGAATATACACACACTACTATATATAAGATAGAAAACCAGCAAGGATCTTCGGTGTAGCACAGGGAACTCTACTCAAGATTCTGGGAGAGGAGAGCAGGAAGATGGCGGAAGAGTAAGACGCGGAGATCACCTTCCTCCCCACAGATACACCAGAAATACATCTACACGTGGAACAACTCCTACAGAACACCTACTGAAGGCTGGCAGAAGACCTCAGACCTCCCAAAAGGCAAGAAACTCCCCACGTACCTGGGTAGGGCAAAAGAAAAAAGAATAAACAGAGACAAAAGGATAGGGACGGCACCTGCATCAGTGGGAGGGAGCTGTGAAGGAGGAAAAGTTTCCACACACTAGGAAGCCCCTTCGCGGGCGGAGACTGCGGGAGGCGGAGGGGGGAGCTTCGAAGCCGCGGAGGAGAGCACAGCAACAGGGGTGCGGAGGGCAAAGCGGCGAGATTCCCGCACAGAGGATCGGTGCCGACCGGCACTCACCAGCCCGAGAGGCTTGTCTGCTCACCCGCCGGGGCGGGCGGGGCTGCGAGCTGAGGCTCTGAGGCTCGGGTTTCGGTTTCGGACGGAGCGCAGGGAGAGGACTGGGGTTGGCGGCTTGAACATAGCCTTAAGGGGTTGGTGCACCACAGCTGGCCGGGAGGGAGTCCGGGGAAAGGTCTGCACCTGCCGAAGAGGCAGGAGACTTTTTCTTCCCTCTTTGTTTCCTGGTGCGTGGGGAGAGGGGTTTAGAAGCGCTGCTTGAAGGAGCTCCAGAGAAGGGCGCGAGCCGCGGCTAAAAGCGCGAACCCCAGAGACGGGCGCGAGCCGTGGCTGAAAGCGCGGAATCCAGAGACGGGCGCGAGCCGCGGCTGAAAGCGCGGAATCCAGAGACGGGAGCGAGCCGCGGCTGAAAGCGCGGACCCCAGAGACGGGCGCGAGCCGCGGCTGAGGGCGCGGACTCCAGAGACGGGCGCAAGCCGCGGCTGGAGGCGCGGACCCCAGAGGTGGACGGGAGACGTTGGGGCTGCTGCTGCCGCCCCCAGGGGGCCTGTGTGCGAGCGCAGGTTGCTCTCCACGCCCCTCTTCCGTGGAGCCTGTGCAGCCCGCCACTGCCAGGTTCCCGGGATCCGGGGACGACTTCCCCGGGAGAGCGCACGGCGGGCCTCGGGCTGGTGCAGGGTCACGCCGGCCTTTGCCGCCGCAGGCCCGCCCCGCATTCCGTGCCCCTCCCTCCCCGCCGGCCTCAGTACGCCAGAGCCCCCGAATCAGCGGCTCCTTTAACCCCATCCTGTCTGAGCAAAAAACAGACGCCCTCCAGAGACCTACACGCAGAGGCAGGGCCAAATCCAAAGCTGAGCCCCTGTGAGCTGTGAGAACAAAGAAGAGAAAGGGAAATCTCTCCCAGCAGCCTCAGAAGCAGCGGATTAAAGCTCCACAATCAACTTGATGTACCCTGCATCTGTGGAATACCTGAATAGACAGCCAATTATCCCAAATTAAGGAGGTGGACTTTAGGAGCAAGATCTATGATTTTTTTTCCCTATTCCTCTTGTTGTGAATGTGTATGTGTATGCTTCTGTGTGAGATCTTGTCTGTATAGTCTTGCTTCCACCATTTGTCCTAGGATTCTATCCGTCCATGGTTTTTCTTAAAATTCTTTTCTTAATAATCAATTTTAATTTTAAGAACGTTATTATACTTTACCTTCGTCCTTTCTTTCTTTTTCTTTCTTTCTTTCCTTCCTTCCTTCCCTCCTTTAGACAACGAATCATCCCAAATTGAGGAGGTGGTCTCTGACAGCAAGATTTATGATTTTTCCCCCTTTACCTCTTTTAGTGAGGGTGTATGTGTACGCTTCTGTGTAAGATTTTGTCTGTATAGCTTTGCTTCCAACATTTGTCCGAAGGTTCTATCCGTCCCTTTTTTTTTTTCTAAATAAGAATTTTTTAATTCAATAACTTTATTATACTTTATTTTATTTTTACTGTATCTTCTTTCTTTCTGTTTTTCCTTCTTTCCCTGCTTCCTTCCTTCCTCCCTCCATCCCTCCCTCCTTTCTTTCCTTCTTGCCTTCTTTCCTTCTTTGCTTCTTTCTTTCTTTCTTCCTTCCTTCCTTCTTTCTTTCTTTCTTCCTTCCTTCCTTCCTTCCTTCCCTCCTTCCTTCCCTCCTTTCCTTCTTTCTTTCCCCATACTTCTACTAATTCCCTCTACTTTTTCTCCCTTTTAATCTGAACCGTGTGGATGAAAGGCTCTTGGTGCTCCAGCCAGGAGTCAGGGCTCTGCCTCTGAGGTAGGAGAGCCAACTTCAGGACACTGGTCCACAAGAGACCTCCCAGCTCCACATAATATCAAACGGCGAAAATCTCCCAGAGACCTCCATCTTAACACCAGCACCCAGCTTCACTCAACGACCAGCAAGCCACAGTGCTGGACAACCTGTGCCAAACAACTAGCAAAACAGGAACACAACCCCACCCATTAGCAGAAAGGCTGCCTAAAATCATAATAAGGCCACAGACACCCCAAAACACACCACCAGACGTGAACCTGCCCACTAGAGAGACAAGATCGAGCCTCATCCACCACAACACAGGCACTAGTCCCCTCCACCAGGAAGCCTACACAACCCACTGAACCAACCTTAGCCACTGGAGACAGACACAAAAAACAACAGGAACTACGAACCTGCAGCCTGCAAAAAGGAGACCCCAAACACAGTAAGATAAGCAAAATGAGAAAACAGAAAAACACACCGCAGATGAAGGAGCAAGATAAAAACCCATCAGACCTAACAAATGAAGAGGAAATAGGCAGCCTACCTGAAAAAGAATTCAGAATAATGATAGTAAGGTTGATCCGAAATCTTGGAGATAGAATGGACAATAGAATGGACAAAATGCAAGAATCAGTTAACAAGGACCTAGAAGAACTAAAGATGAAACAAGCAACGATGAACAACACAATAAATGAAATTAAAAGTACTCTAGATGGGATCAATAGCAGAATAACTGAGGCAGAAGAACGGATAAGTGACCTGGAAGATAAAATAGTAGAAATAACTACTGCAGAGCAGAATAAAGAAAAAAGAATGAAAAGAACTGAGGACAGTCTCAGAGACCTCTGGGACAACATTAAACGCACCAACATTCGAATTATAGGGGTTCCAGAAGAAGAAGAGAAAAAGAAAGGGACTGAGAAAATATTTGAAGAGATTATAGTTGAAAACTTCCCTAATATGGGAAAGGAAATAGTTAATCAAGTCCAGGAAGCACAGAGAGTCCCATACAGGATAAATACAAGGAGAAATACGCCAAGACACATATTAATCAAACTGTCAAAAATTAAATACAAAGAAAGCATATTAAAAGCAGCAAGGGAAAAACAACAAATAACACATAAGGGAATCCCCATAAGGTTAACAGCTGATCTCTCAGCAGAAACCCTACAAGCCAGAAGGGAGTGGCAGGACATACTGAAAGTAATGAAGGAGAAAAACCTGCAGCCAAGACTACTCTACCCAGCAAGGATCTCATTCAGATTTGATGGAGAAATTAAAACCTTTACAGACAAGCAAAAGCTGAGAGAGTTCAGCACCACCAAACCAGCTTTACAACGAATGCTAAAGGATCTTCTCTAGGCAAGAAACACAAGAGAAGGAAAAGACATATAATAACGAACCCAAAACAATTTAGAAAATGGGAATAGGAACATACATATCGATAATTACCTTAAATGTAAATGGACTAAATGCTCCCACCAAAAGACACAGATTAGCTGAATGGATACAAAAACAAGACCCTTATATATGCTGTCTACAAGAGACCCACTTCAGACCTAGAGACACATACAGACTGAAAGTGAGGGGATGGAAAAAGATATTCCATGCAAATGGAAACCAAAAGAAAGCTGGAGTAGCAATTCTCATATCAGACAAAATAGACTTTAAAATAAGGACTATTAAAAGAGACAAAGAAGGACACTACATAATGATCAAGGGATCGATCCAAGAAGAAGATATAACAATTGTAAATATTTATGCACCCAACATAGGAGCATCTCAATACATAAGGCAAATACTAACAGCCATAAAAGGGGAAATCGACAGTAACACATTCATAGTAGGGGACTTAAACACCCCACTTTCACCCATGGACAGATCATCCAAAATGAAAATAAATAAGGAAACACAAAGTTTAAATGATACATTAAACAAGATGGACTTAATTGATATTTATAGGACACTCCATCCAAAAACAACAGAATACACATTTTTCTCAAGTGCTCATGGAACATTCTCCAGGATAGATCATATCTTGGGTCACAAATCAAGCCTTGGTAAATTTAAGAAAATTGAAATTGTTTCAAGTATCTTTTCTGACCACAACGCCATGAGACTAGATATCAATTACAGGAAAAGATCTGTAAAAAATACAAACACATGGAGGCTAAACAATACACTACTTAATAATGAAGTGATCACTGAAGAAATCAAAGAGGAAATCAAAAAATACCTAGAAACAAATGACAATGGAGACACAACGACCCAAAACCTGTGGGATGCAGCAAAAGCAGTTCTAAGGGGGAAGTTTATAGCAATACAAGCCCACCTTAAGAAGCAGGAAACATCTAGAATAAACAACCTAACCTTGCACCTCAAGCAATTAGAGAAAGAAGAACAAAAAAACCCCAAAGCTAGCAGGAGGAAAGAAATCATAAAAATCAGATCAGAAATAAATGAAAAAGAAATGAAGGAAACAATAGCAAAGATCAATAAAACTAAAAGCTGGTTCTTTGAGAAGATAAACAAAATAGATAAACCACTAGCCAGACTCATCAAGAAAAAAAGGGAGAAGACTCAAATCAATAGAATTAGAAATGAAAAAGGAGAGGTAACAACTCACACTGCAGAAATAAAAGAGATCATGAGAGATTACTACAAGCAACTCTATGCCAATAAAATGGACAATCTGGAAGAAATGGACAAATTCTTAGAAAGGCACAACCTGCCAAGACTGAATCAGGAAGAAATAGAAAATATGAACAGACCAATCACAAGCACTGAAATTGAAACTGTGATTAAAAATCTTCCAACAAAGAAAAGCCCAGGACCAGATGGCTTCACAGGCGAATTCTATCAAACATTTAGAGAAGAGCTAACACCTATCCTTCTCAAACTCTTCCAAAATATAGCAGAGGGAGGAACACTCCCAAACTCCTTCTACGAGGCCACCATCACCTTGATACCAAAACCAGACAAGGATGTCACAAAGAAAGAAAACTACAGGCCAATATCACTGAGGAACATAGATGCAAAAATCCTCAACAAAATACTAGCAAACAGAATCCAACAGCACATTAAAAGGATCATACACCATGATCAAATGGGGTTTATTCCAGGAATGCAAGGATTCTTCAATATACGCAAATCTATCAATGTGATAAACCATATTAACAAACTGAAGGAGAAAAACCATATGATCATCTCAATAGATGCAGAAAAAGCTTTTGACAAAATTCAACACCCATTTATGATAAAAACCCTGCAGAAAGTAGGCATAGAGGGAATGTTCCTCAACATAATAAAGGCCATATACGACAAGCCCACAGCAAACATCATCCTCAATGGTGAAAAACTGAAAGCATTTCCACTAAGATCAGGAACAAGACAAGGGTGCCCACTCTCACCACTCTTATTCAACATAGTTTTGGAAGTTTTAGCCACAGCAATCAGAGAAGAGAAGGAAATAAAAGGAATCCAAATCGGAAAAGAAGAAGTAAAGCTGTCACTGTTTGCAGATGACATGATCCTATACATAGAGAATCCTAAAGATGCTACCAGAAAACTACTAGAGCTAATCAATGAATTTGGTAAAGTGGCAGGATACAAAATTAATGCACAGAAATCTCTGGCATTCCTATATACTAATGATGAAAAATCTGAAAGTGAAATCAAGAAAACACTCCCATTTACCATTGCAACAAAAAGAATAAAATATCTAGGAATAAACCTACCTAAGGAGACAAAAGACCTGTATGCAGAAAATTATAAGACACTGATGAAAGAAATTAAAGATGATACAAATAGATGGAGAGATATACCATGTTCTTGGATTGGAAGAATCAACACTGTGAAAATGACTCTACTACCCAAAGCAATCTATAGATTCAATGCAATCCCTATCAAACTACCACTGGCATTTTTCACAGAACTAGAACAAAAAATTACGCAATTTGTATGGAAACACAAAAGACCCCGAATAGCCAAAGCAATCTTGAGAACAAAAAAAGGAACTGGAGGAATCAGGCTCCCTGACTTCAGACTATACTACAAAGCTACAGTTATCAAGACGGTATGGTACTGGCACAAAAACAGAAAGATAGATCAATGGAACAGGACAGAAAGCCCAGAGATAAACCCATGCACATATGGACACCTTATCTTTGATAAAGGTGGCAGAAATGTACAGTGGAGAAAGGACAGCCTCTTCAATAAGTGGTGCTGGGAAAACTGGACAGGTACATGTAAAAGTATGAGATTAGATCACTCCCTAACACCATACACAAAAATAAGCTCAAAATGGATTAAAGACCTAAATATAAGGCCAGAAACTATCAAACTCTTAGAGGAAAACATAGGCAGAACACTCTATGACATAAATCACAGCAAGATCCTTTCTGACCCACCTCCTAGAGTAATGGAAATAAAAACAAAAATAAACAAATGGGACCTAATGAAACTTCAAAGCTTTTGCACAGCAAAGGAAGCCATAAACAAGACCAAAAGACAACCCTCAGAATGGGAGAAAATATTTGCAAATGAAGCAACCGACAAAGGATTAATCTCCAAAATTTACAAGCAGCTCATGCAGCTCAATAACAAAAAAACAAACAACCCAATCCAAAAATGGGCAGAAGACCTAAACAGACATTTCTCCAAAGAAGATATACAGAGTGCCAACAAACACATGAAAGAATGCTCAACATCATTAATCATTAGAGAAATGCAAATCAAAACTACAATGAGATATCATCTCACACCAGTCAGAATGGCCATCATCAAAAAATCTACAAACAATAAATGCTGGAGAGGGTGTGGAGAAAAGGGAACACTCTTGCACTGCTGGTGGGAATGTGAATTGGTTCAGCCACTATGGAGAACAGTATGGAGGTTCCTTAAAAAACTACAAATAGAACTACCATATGACCCAGCAATCCCACTACTGGGCATATACCCTGAGAAAACCGAAATTCAAAAAGAGTCATGTACCAAAATGTTCATTGCAGCTCTATTTACAATAGCCCGGAGATGGAAACAACCTAAGTGCCCATCATCAGATGAATGGATAAAGAAGATGTGGCACATATATACAATGGAATATTACTCAGCCATAAAAAGAAACGAAATTGAGCTATTTGTAATGAGGTGGATAGACCTAGAGTCTGTCATACACAGTGAAGTAAGTCAGAAAGAAAGAGACAAATACCGTATGCTAACACATATATATGGAATTTAAGAAAAAAAAATGTCATGAAGAACTTAGGGGTAAGGCAGGAATAAAGACGCAGACCTCCTAGAGAACGGACTTGAGGTTATGGGGAGGGGGACGGGTGAGCTGTGATGGGGCGAGAGAGAGTCATGGACATATACACACTAACAAATGTAGTAAGGTAGATAGCTAGTGGGAAGCAGCCGCATGGCACAGGGATATTGGCTCGGTGCTTTGTGACAGCCTGGAGGGGTGGGATAGGGAGGGTGGGAGGGAGGGAGACGCAAGAGGGAAGAGATATGGGAACATATGTATATGTATAACTGATTCACTTTGTTATAAAGCAGAAACTAACACACCATTGTAAAGCAATTATACCCCAATAAAGATGTTAAAAAAAAAAAAAAAAAGATTCTGGGAAAACGTATACAAGAAAAGAATCTAAGAAAAGAATGAGTATATGTACATGTATAACTGAATCAATTTGCTGTACACCTGAAATTAACACAACATTGTAAATCAACTATACTCCCATAAAATTAAAATTAAAAAATAAATGTAAAAAATTGTTAATGATCAGAGAAATGCAAATCAAAACCACAATGAGATTATCACCTCACACCCGTCAGATGTTTATCATCAAAAGTCTACAAATAATAAATGCTGGAGAGGGTGTGGAGAAAAGGAAACCATAGTGCACTGTTGGTGGGAATGTATTTTGCTATAGCCACTGTGGAAAACAGTATGGCGGGTCTTCAAAAAACTAAAAATAGAATTACCATGTAATCCATCAATTCCATACCTAAATATACATGCAAAGAAAATGAAAACACTAATTCAAAAAGATATATGCACTCCAGTACTCATAGCAGCATTATTTATGATAGCTAAGATACAGAAGCAACCTAAGTGTCCATCAACAGATGAATGGATAAAGAAGATGTGGTACATATATACAATAGAGTAGTACTCAGCCATAAATACAAGTGAAATTTTGCCTTTTGTGACAACATGGATGGACCTTGAGGGTATTACACTTAATAAGTCAGAAAGAGAAAGACAAATACTATATATTATCACATATATGGAATCTAAAATATGAAATGAGTGAACATAACAAAACAGAAACAGGTATAGAAAACAAACTAGTGGTTACCAGTGGGGATAGGGAAGTGGGGAGGGGAAAGAGAGGCACAGGTGATTAAGAATATATGTAAAATAAATAAACTACAAGTATATATTATACAAGCAAAGGGACTATAACCAATATTTTATAATAACTTTAGAGTATAATCTATAAAAATGTTGAATCACTCTGCTGCATACGTGAAACTTTTATAATATCATAAATCAACTACACCTCAATAAAAAATGTATGTAGATCCCAAGCCCTCGATAAGACGGAACATAACTTCCTACTTTTTAAGTCTGGTATATACATAGTGACTTTTTCAATAAAGTGCAAAATGGAAAGAGGGGGAAAAGAGTAATTTTACAGTGAGAAATCTGGAAACATTACCTCAGCCAGGTAATCAAGGTTAATGTCAACATGCACATATACTTGATATGATGAAAGGGCGCTTTACCTGTGCATTTTCCTCCCAAGAACACATAAACCCAATCTAATCACAAGAAAAACATTACACAAATCCAAATTGAGGGACATTCTACAGAATATCAACCAGTTCTACTCCAAAATGTCAAGGCCATCAAAAACAAGGAAATTCTGAGAAATTGTCAAGAGGAGCTTAATAAACGTCCTGTGGTATTCTGAGTGGAATCCTGCAAAAGGACACTAGGTAAAAAGCCAAGGAAATCCGAATGAAGCATGGAATTCAGTTAAAAATAATGTATCAACATTGCTTCATTGATTATAGCAAATGTACCATACTGTTGTTAGATGTTAATAATAGGGGTGTTGCTTAGCGGTGAGGTGTTCAATATGGGCAACAGGGAAATCTGGGGGTCGATAGCATGGTCTAAAACTGAACGTGGTGATGGTTGTGCAACTCTATAAATTAATCAAAAGCAATGAATTGTACACTTACCATGGGTGAATTTTATGGCAAATGATACCTCAATAAGGCTGTTTTAAAATGCATTGGTTGGTATATTGGCAAAATGAGTACAAGCATAAAAAATAATTTTTAAAACACTTAAAATATTTAGTTATAATTACCATTTCAGGACCACACACAGTGCCATCTTCTACAAATGTTTGATCTCTGTCTTCAGGGTTTTCAACTGTGGTCAGTGTATTTCTAGGTGTCCTCTCTGTGTTTAGAAATGTTGATGTACACAGGTCATCTCGTACATGTGTATAAATCACAGATAAATTTCGGCGTCTTACTAAAGCTTTGTGAGGCCAGGTACAAACTAATTTTCCACATAACACATGGCTAGAAGCATAATGAAGAAGAAAATTTTCTTATTATTTACAGAAATAATGTAGATTGCTGATATAGCTAAATTTTTGAAGTATTTTACTAACTTAAATCCACATTTCAAAAATTTTCTCTAAGTAAATTTTTTTGAGCGCACTGACTCATGTATGATGTGGCTCTTTTTGTTTTGTGCAGAAATGTAGCAAGGGAAAAATTAATCATTTTTGCAATCTGACAGCCATGATCTGGTCTATATTAGCTTCTGAAATTTGAGCAAATGATCATTGGTCTTTGATTTTTTTCATTAGTACAATGGGATAAATAATTCTAACTACAAATATTTGATGTATATAAACATATATTTATAATATATAGCATAAATATATAATGAATATAAAGGAACTAACACAATGCCTACCTCAGCCCATCAATAAACACAAGTGATTTTTATGGTCATTATTCTAACATTATAGACACTGAAAACATGTTGTTTGTAGGAAATAGGTAATACTGTTCAGCTCAGATCATGAAACAAGAGAAAACTTGTTATAAAATGGCATCTTAGCTTGTACATAATATGTTCCAGAATCTTAGCAATATACAACCTACATTCCAAACAAAATTATAATTTTCTAAATACATACGGGTAATTACAAAAATTTCGGCCACAGTTTCCAAATTTATCTCCTCTTGAATTTATTTCATCAAAACAAGCAAATGAAGCACCTCTAGATGCTAAAAGAAAAAAAGAAACTTAAGTAAGTAAATTACAACACACAATTCCAATTATCATGATAGAAGTAACAGACCCAGTCTGGAAATTATAATGTTATCCCTAGGAAGGTTTATAACTACCTCGCATTAAAAAGTTGCTGGGGATAGATCAAGATTAATTACTCAAATGGCTATATACTATTAGAAAAATAAGCAGTCATTGCCTCTCTATTCCTCTAAACTGTTTATGCTCTGCCTTAGTTATCTACCAAATGTGAAAATAAAGTTTGCTCTTACTACAAAAAAAAGAGGAAAGAGATGGGATTTATAATGCGATACTGATAAGAAGCCCAAAGAGCATTTCATTTAACTCTTCCTATTCCACACTAGAGTCCTCAGCTGTGTTCCCTAGTAACCTAACAATCACTAAACAAGAACTATTGAATTTTAAAATTAGGAAGGATGTGAACGTTCATCTACTTTGGCCATTTAAAATAGTTCTATCTAATTTTAAGATCATGAAAAATTAGAAGATATTTAAAGCTGCCCCATCACTTTGACTTGATGATTTAGAGGTAGGCAGTGTTGCTCATTTTAATCACATGTAGTAAGAACTGAGATCTTTTGTTGTCGCTACGTTTAATTGACAAGGGAATTCTCCTTAGCAATTTCACAGATTTTTATAGTTGGAGAACATGATCTATAAACTTCACTCTATCTCCTGAAATTTTGTCATTTGCAACAATATGGATGGACCTGGATGGTTAAGCTTAGTGAAAGTCATATAGAGAAAGAAAAATACTGTATGTTTTCACTTACATGTGAAATCAAAAAAATAAATAAATAAAACAAGCAAATGACTGTAACAAAAAAGAAGCAGAATCACAGATACAAACTAGTTACCAGTTGAGAGAGGATTTTAGGAGTGGCAAATTATAGGAAGTGGATTAACAGTTACAAACTACAAGGTATAAAAATAAATAAAATATATGAATATAACATACACCACAGGAAGTGTAGCCTATATTTTATAATAACTTTATATGGAGTATAATTTATAAAAATATAAAATCAGGAATTCCCTGACAGTCCAGTGGCTAGGTCTCTGCACTTTCACTGCACAGGGCATGGGTTTGATCACTGCTTGGGAACTAAGATAACAGGTGCCACATGGTGCAGCCAAAAATAAATGAATGAGTGAATAAATAAATAAATAAAATCACTATATTGTATACCTGAAACTAACATAATATTGGAAATAAACTATACTTCCATAAAATAAAATAAATTACTGAATTAGAGGAGACAAAAAATAGAATGAAAAGGAATGAAGAACACCTACCTGACCTATGGGGTACCGTCAAAGAAATGACAGACACATCATTGCAGTCCCAGAAGGAGAAGAGAGTGAGGAAGGGATAGAATGCTTCTTTAAAGAAATAATGGATGATAATGTCCCACGCCTGGGAGGGATTTGGATATCCAAGTTTATAAAGCTAATAGATCACCTCAAAATTCAACTCAAAGTAATCTTTTGCAATGCACATAATCATAAGACTGTCTAAACCAAAGACAATGAGATAATTATAAAAGCAGCAACAGAAAAAAATTTTCTCATACAAGGAAACTCCCATAAGGATATCTAAATTTCTCAGTAGAGACTTTGTAGGCCAGGAGAGAATGGGATGATCTATTAAAACTGCTAAGAGAAAGAAACTGTCAAACAAGAATGTTTTAACCAGAAAAGCTGTTAATCAGAATTGAAGGGGAAATAAAGACTTTCCCTAAGAAACAAAAATGGAGGGAATTCACCACCACTAAACCTGTCTTACAGGAAATGTTGAAAAGAGTTCTACAAGCTGAAGTAAAGGGATGCTAATTAGTAACATTAAAACAAATGAAAATGTGAAACATACTGGTAAAAACAAGCATATAGTCAGATTCAGCATGCTCTAATACTGTAATATGGTGATGTGTCAACTCCTTGATTCTAATATAAAAGTTGGAGGAAGAAAGTATTAAAAATAGCTATAGCTTCAACAACTTTTAGTGGGTACACAATATGAAAAGATGTAGTTCTCAGTACAAGAAAAATTGTTTGTAACTATACATGGCGACAGATGTTAACAACACTTATTATGATCATTTTGCAATATTTAAAAGTATTGAATCACTATGTTGCACAACTGATATTAATATAATATCATATTTCAATTATACCTCAATTTTAAAAAAATGTAAGTGGTGACATCGAAAATATGAAAGGGGATAAAAGGATAGAGTTTTTAATGTGATCAAAGATAAATTATCATATGTTTTATGTGAGCCTCATGGTAACCACAAAGCAAACACTTAAAGTAGATACAGAAAAGATAAACAGAAGGGAATCAAAGTATACCACTATAGAAAATCATTAATTTACAAAGGAAGGTAAAAAGAAAAGAATAAAAGAAAAATAGAGTTACAAAACACAAAACACCCAGAAAACAACAAATAAGATGGCATTAGTTGACTGTTAAGTAACAGTAATTCTTTAAACATTAATGAACTGAATTCTCCAGTCAAAAGACATACGGTGGCTGGATAGAAAAAAAAAAAGACCCTATTATGCGGCCTACAAGAGACTCAGTAGAGTATTAAGGACACACAGAATGTCAAAAGTAAGACATGGTAAAATATATTCCATGCAAGTGGAAGCCAAAAGAGAGCAAAGGTAGCTATATTTACATCAGACAAAATAGACTTAGGCAAAAATAGAAACAAGAGACCAAGATGGTCATTATGTAATGATAAAGAGGTCAATTCATCAAGAAGATATAACAATCATAAATATATATGCACTCAACAATGGAGCACCTAACTATATTAAACAAATACTAACAGATATGAAGGGAGAAATAGACAAAAATACAATAATAGTAGGGGAACTCAACACACCACTTTCAACAATGGATAGTTCATTCAGACAGAAAATCAACAAATAAACGTTGGACATGAACCATACATTAAACCAAAGGGATCTGACAAACATATTCAGAAGATTCCATCCAACAGCAGCAGAATTCACATTCTTCTCAAGCACACATGGTACATTCTCCAGTATAGAGCAGTGTTAGGTCACAAAACAAGGCTTAGCAAATTTAAGAAGACTGACATCATAGTAATTATATTTTCTGACCACAAAGGTATAAAACTAGAAATCAATAAGAGAAGTAAAGCTGGAAAATTAACAAATATGTGGATATTAAACAATATGTTCCTGCACAACCAGTGGGTCAAAGAAGAAATCAAACAAGAAATCAAGAAATATCTTAAAACAAACAAAAATATAACATATGAAAATCTCTGGGATGCTACAAAAGCAGTTCTAAGAAGAAAGCTTACAACAACAAATGGTACATTAAGGAAAAATAAGGATCTCAAATAAAGAACCTCACTTTACTTAACAAGGAAGTAGAAAAATAACAAACTAAGGCAAATGTTAGCAGAAGGAAGGAAATAACAAACATCAGAGCAGAAATAAATGAAATAGAGACCAGAAAATAATAGAAAGAAATGAAGAGCTAGTTTTTTGAAAAGAAAGATTTGACAAAACTTTAGCTAGACTAAATCAGAAAAAAGAGAGGGCTCAAATAAATGAGAATTTAAAGAGAAAATATTACAACTGGTACCACAGAGTACAAAGGATCTTGAGAGACTACTATCAACAATTATAAACCAACAAACTGGACAATCTAGAAAAAATGGATAAAATCTTCAAATACATACAAACTACCAAGACTGAAATATGAAGAAATAGAAAATCTGAACAGACTAATTACAAATAAGGAGGTTCAAAAAACTTCCAACACAGAAAAGCCCAGGGCCAGGTGGTTTCACAGGTGAATATCAAACATTTAAAGAAGAATGAATGTCCATCCTTCTCAAACTCTTCCAAAAGATTGAAGAGAAGGAAACACCTGCAAACTCAATTTATGGGGCCAGCATTATCCTGCTATGAAAACCAAAGTGTAAGGATACTACAGACCAATAACACAATAACCCCAATAAATACAGAAAATTACAGACCAGTAACCCAAATAACCCCAATAAATACAGATGCTAAATTTCTCAGAAATATTAGCAAACCAAATTCAATATCACATTAAAATAATAATTCACCATGATCAAGTGGGATTTATCTCTGGGATGCAAGGTTGGTTCAACGAATGGAAATCAATAAATGTGATATGTCACATTAATAGAACGAAAGATAAAATTATATGATCATCTCAATAAATGCATAAAAGGCATTTGACATAATACAACATCCTCTCATGGTAAAAACTCTCAACAAATTGGAACTGGAAGGAACATACTGCAACACAACAAAGGCCATATATGACAAACTCACAGCCAACGTCATACTCAGTGGTGAAAGGCTGAAAACTTTTCTTCCATGATCAGGAAAAAGACAACAGGGCCCATTCTCACCAGTCCTACTCAACATAGCACTGGAAGTCATAGCTAGAGCAATTCGGAAAGACAAAAATTGAAAAGCATCCAAATCAGAAAGGAAGAAATAAAATTGCCCTTGTTTGCAGATGATATGATCTTATATACAGAAAATCCTAAGACTCTACAAAAAAATTCTTAGAATAAACAAATTTGTTTAAGTTACAGGATACAAAACATATATGAGACAGTTGCATTTCTGCCCACTAATAACTAAACATTTGAAAAAGAAAAAGAAACAAAGAAACCAATCCAATTTACAAAAGGATTTGAAAGAATAAAATACTTAGGAATAAATTTAACCAAGGAGGTGAAATATCTGTCCACTGAAAACAAGGTTTTGATGAAAGAAATTGAAGAAGACACAAACAAATGGGAATATATCCCATTATCATGTATTGGAAGAATTAATATTATTTAAATGTCTGTATTACACAAAGCTGTCTATAGATTCAATGCAATCCCTATCAAAATTCCAATGGCATTTTTCAACAGAAATAGAAAAAACAATCCTATCATTTTTGTGGAGCCATAAAAGACCCCATATAGCCAAAGCAATCCTGAGAAAGAAAAATAAGGATCCAGGGGCTTCACACTTCTTGATTTCAAATTACACTAAAAGTTTTAGTAATCAAAACAATATGGTATTGCCACAAAAATAGACACATAGAACAATGGAACATAGTTGAGAGCCCATAAATAATCCCCTACACACAGTCCACTAATATTTGACAAGGGAGCAAGAAACTCAATAGGGAAAGGAGAGTCTACTCAATTAATGCTGTTGGGAAAACTGCATAACCACATGCAGAAGAATGCAATTGGACCTCTATCTTACACTGCTCAGAAAAATGAACTTGAAATGGACTAAAGACTCAAACATAAGACATGAAACAGTAAAACTTCTAGGAGGAAACAGGGAAAGAGCTCCTTGACATTTATCTTGGCAGCAGCAATTTACTGAATGTGACACCAAAAGCAGAAGCAACAAAAGCAAAAATAAGTGAGACTACATCAAACTAAAAAGCTACTGCATAGCAAAAGAAACAAGTAATAAAATAAAAAGAAACCTACAGAAGGGGAGAATATTTGAAAATCATATATGTGATAAGGCATTCATATCCAAAGCACATAGAGAACTCTTACAACTCCATAACAACAACAAAGATTCGAAAATGCACAAAGGCTCTGAATAGATATTTTCCATAGAAGACATGCAAGTGACCAATAAGTACATGAAAAGGTGCTCAACATTATGAATTACCAGGAAAATCAAAATCAAAATCACAGTGAGACATCACGTCACACCTTTTACTTTTGCTATTATCAAAAAGATAACAAGTGTTGACAAGGATGTTGAGAAAAGGGAAAACTTGTATACTGTTAGGGGGAATGTGAATTGGTGAAGCCACTATGAGATTCCTCAAAATCTTAAAAATAGAACTACCACATGATGCAGCAAACCCACTTCTGGGTACACATCAAAAGAAATTGAAATAAGGATCTCAAAGAGATAGCTGCACTTCCATGTTCATTGCAGCTTTATTCACAATATCCAAAATATATAAACAATTTAAGTCTTCAGCAATGGATGACTGTAAATAAAATATATATGTATAACGGATACCAAAAAACTCCTAGAGGAAAACAGGGGGAGAACACTATTTGATATAAATCGCAGGAATATTTTTTTTTGATTCATCTCCTAAAACAAAGGAGATAAAAGCAAACATAAACAAATGGGACCTAATTAAACTTAAAAGATTTTGCACAGCAAAGGAAACCATAAACAGAATGAAAACACAACCTACAGACTGGGAGAAAACATTTTCAAATGATATGACAGATAAGGGGTTAATATCCTACATATATAAAAAGCTCAGACAACTCAACATTAAAACAAACAAACAAACAAACAAACAACCCGATTAAAAAATGGGCAGAAGAACTGAATAGAAATTTTCCCAAAAAAGAAATGCAGATGGCCATCAAGTGCACGAAAAGATGGTCAACATCGCTAATCATGAGGGAAATGCAAATCAAAACTACAGCATCACCTCACACTGGTCAGAATGGCTATCATCAAAAAGAAAATGAATAACAACTGTTGGGGAGGATGTGAAGAAAAGGGAACCATCGTACACTATTGGTGGGAAAGTACACTGGGGTAGCCACCACGGGAAACAGTATGGAAGTCCTAAAAAACTAAAAGTAGAACTACCATATGACCCAGCATTTCCACTCCTGGATATATATCCAAAAAAAACCCCACAAAAACATTAATTCAAAAAGACACATGCCTCCCAATGTTCACAGAAGCACTATTTACAATTGTCGAAGCAACCAAAGTGTCCATCAACAGATGAATGGATAAAGAAGACGTGGTGTACGAGTACACACACACACACACACACACACACACACACACACTGGAATACTACTCACACATAAAAATGAATGAAGTTTTGCCATTTGCAACAACTTGGATGCACTTGGAGGTCACTGTTAACTGAAATAAGTCAGAGAAAGACAAATACTGTATGATATCACTTATATGTGGAATCTAAAAAATATATCAAAGTAGTGAATATAACAGAAAAGAAGCAGACTCACAGATACAGAAAACAAACTAGTGGTTACCAGGGGGACAGGCAAGGGGACAGGGTCAATATAGGGGTAGGAGGTTAAGAGGTATAAATTAGGTATAAAATAAGCTACAAGGATATATTGTACAACGTGGGGAATATAGCCAATATTTTATGGTAACTATAAAAGTAGTATAAACTTAAAAAGTGTGAATTGCTATATTGTACACCTGTAACATCTATTATTACCGTATATCAACTATACTTCAATTAAAAAATTAAGGAGAGGGGCTTCCCTGGTGGCGCAGTGGTTGAGAGTCCGCCTGCCGATGCAGGGGACACGGGTTCGTGCCCCGGTCCAGGAAGATCCCACATGCTGCGGAGCGGCTGGGCCCGTGAGCCATGGCGGCTGAGCCTGCGCATCCGGAGCCTGTGCTCCGCAGCGGGAGAGGCCACAACAGTGAGAGGCCCGCGTACCGGGGGGAAAAAAAAAAAAAAATTAAGGAGAGACAAAATCTCTCCAGACAAACAAAAGCTGAAGAAGTTGATGATCACTAGACTTGCCATATATGAAGTGCGGAAGTGAGTGACATCAGCACTGTGTTGGCAGAAGGGATCCTTCCTTTTTGTCCCCCCGCTTAAAAAAAATCCACATATATTTACTACCTATGAATTCTATTTTAGATGCTCATGAAAGCAGAGGATGGGAGGAAATAGTTCCCAAGCTTCAAGAAATTAAAGATTTAGATCTAACTATACAAAATATGATGATAAAATGGTAAAACACTAATTGCTAATGGGCTTCAGAGTAAGGAAATTATGCAATGAAGCTTTAAAAAATATGGAGCTGGATTATTTTAAAGAAATTTTAAAAGAGGTAGGTACTATATATCAAATAAATTGGGTTTTGTTTTCTACAAATTTTTATTGTGTTAAAATACACATAAAGTTTACCAATTATTTTTAAGTGTTCAGTTCAGTGGTTCATTGTACATTCACACTGTTGTGCACCCATCACTACCATCCATCTCCATAACTCTTTTTATCTTCTAAAATGGAAATTTTATACCTATTGAATAACAACTCTCCATTCTTCCCTTCCCCAAGCCCCAGCTACCACCATTCTACTTTCTGTATCTGTGATATTGATTACTAAGTACCTCATTTCAGTGGATGATACAGCATTTGTCTTTTTGTAACTGGCTTACTTCATTTAGCATAATGTCCTCAAGGTTCCTCCATGTTGTACTTTGTTGCAAAATTTCCATCCTTTTTAAGTCTAAATAATATTCCATTGTGTATATACACCGCAGTTTGCTTTATCCATTCATCCATTGATGGACATTTGGGTTGCTTCCAAGTTTTAGCTATTGTGAATAATGCTGCTATGAACATGAGTGCATAAATATCTCTTCCAGACACTGCCTTCAATTCTTTTGGGTATACCCAGAAGAGGAATTGCTGGGTCATATGGTAATTCTATTTTTAATAATCTGAGCAATCTCCATACACAGAATAGTGGTGATGCCATTTAACGTTCCCACCCACAGTGCACAACTCGCAATTTTTCCTCATCCTCATCATTTGTTGTGTTCTGTTTTTTTTGACAGCAGCCATCCTAATGGGCGTGAGGTGGTATCTCATAGTTTTGATGTGCATTTCCCTAATGATTAGTGATGTTGAGCTTCTTTTCATGTGCTTATTGGCCATCTGCATGTCTTCTTTAGAGAAATATCTATTCACATCATTTGCCTGTTTTTGAATCGGGCTGTTTGTTTTCTGTTGCTGAGTTTTAGGAGTTTTCTATATATTCTGGATATTAATTTCTTATCAGATGTACGATTTGCAAATATTTTCTCTCAGTGGAAATACAAAACAGCCAGAAAGCAATTAATGAGATGGCATCTGGTAAGTCCTTATATTTGGGGTCAGATAATTCCTTCTTATAGGGGCTGTTTTGTGCATGGTAGGATATTTAGTAGCAACCCGGACTTCCACCCTCTAGAAGCCAGCATCAGTTCCACCCCAGCTGTGAAAACCACAAAGGCCTGCAGGCGTTGTGTCTGGAAGGAAAAGGTCATGGGTGCTGCTAAAAATGTTAAAGTACGCAGGATCCCACACCCCCTCACAGAAAGAACTGCCAGGCCTAAGATACTCACAGTGCTGAGGTGGAGAAACCCTGACGTAACTTCGTTTTGCACTCACATTGCTTTATGTGTCAAAACAAAAAGAGCAATGTTCTCCTGGCATCAGCAAGATAACTCCTTAGGAGATAACATTCCTTTCTCAATCCTGTAAGGGTTTACGATGAACCACTACTTGTCTTCTACACGCAGATCTGGACTATGTATACTGTCAGTATGTTACTTTCATGTATAACCCTTTGTCTTGAAAACATATATAACTGTGCCTTGACCTCTAATGGGCAGAACAGTTCTCAGAGCTTTCTGGAAGACTATCTCCTGGGTTATAATCCTCAGATTGGCTTGAATAAAATTCTCTATTTCTTTCTTAGGTTGACTGTTACTTAATTATTTTGTCAATATAATCTTCCAAGAAGATGCATTTCCACTTGAGGTCTCTCCCTTGTGCAAATAAGGATTCCTTATAAATTCAGAAGTTTTTTCTCAGAATCAAAAAAACTTTACTTCCTTTAACACTAATATACATTAGGCCTACAAATAGGATACACTTATTTTAAAATTACACTTACATTTTTGTTTTATAGCATTAAATAACAGAGCTTGGGATCATCAGGATTTAGGAACTAAGAAGAAAATAGTGGTCATTACCTCCTCCAATTAATTTTCTGCACTGTCTGGTAAACGACCGACATCGTCCTTTATAACAGAAGGAGTTGCCCGAATCACAACTCTGTCCATCACGTGCATAAGTGTCAGGCACACAGTGTGCATTAGTCCCATCACAGAATTCTCGAAAATCACATTCATCAACTGGTCGCCTACAAGGTGTATTAACTGGTTTTATCTGGAAGAGAAAAGAAACATAAGAAAAAACTCACATATAAATGATACCCAAGTTTTCTTTCTCTTTCAGGCTTGAAGTTTCCATCCATTTTTTCTAAGTTGTTAAGAGCAATGAGGACATTGTCTTCTTGTTAACTACTTAAGCATTGCACAGACAATTAGGTGATTGAATTTTCTGTGCTAAAGGAGTGGGTATTGCTTGTGAGAGATGTGAGAAACTCAAAGATAAGCAGACTACCATAATTATAAAAAAGAAAGTAGAGCTAAATGATTATTATAAAAATTACTTTCAACCCACTAAGGATATGCTCACATGGGCAGACTCTGGTTTCTCCATATGCCATCCTTAAAGCAGAAATCAGCAACCATTTACAAAACAATAAATATGCCTCATAAACATTTCGAAAAAAGTTTGCAGGACACATAAGAGAAGGTTTGTTTCATGTACCACATTGAAAACAACCGTAAAAAGTAACTTGTCCAATTATATATCTCTGATCTCTTCAGTGTTCACTGTTAGCTCATAGCTTCCGGAGTTCCCTTTATGCATATCTGCTTTTGAAAACAAACATATAAATACCATGACTGCAAACCCTTTCCTCAACACAAGTCCCAATTCCTTACGGCTATCATCACTATCGTACACAAACTAAGTCAAATTTGTTCTGGCTTCAAAGGTCCTAGAGACCCAGATTATATAACATTCACTGCCCCGCCTCTGAAAGAGGGTTTCTAGATAGTTTTCTCATTTACAACAAGTACCTGCTACCTGCAGCAAATCTGACACAAGTTCTCCAAGAGATGGGTGGGAAGACAAAACAATACTTGTGTTACCCAAGCTTATAGAGTTAGCATTCAAATCAAAACAAATAATCAAAATTGTTTTCAAAAGAAAATACATATAATGAGAAAGTATTAATATTTGTTTCTTCAGAATATACTTTCTTTTACAAATGTGTATAAATGGCAATCTTCCTTTTATTCTAATTTCTTTTACCATTAAAACTTTATTTTTTACAGCTGTTTAAGGATCACAGGAAAATATGAGGCGAAAGTACAGAGATTTCCCATATAACCCCTGCCCTACACATGCAAAGCAGGTATTACTAGAGTGGTACATTTGTTGCAACTGATGAACTTACACTGACACATCATAATCATTCAAAATTCATGGTTTATATTAAAGTTCACTCTTGGTGTTTTACATTCTACAGGTTTAGACAAATGTATAACGACATGTATCTATTGTTGTGGTATCATACAGAGTATTCGTACTACGCTAATAATCCTTCATGCTCTTCCTATTCATCTCCCCCTCAGTCCCTGGCAACCACTGATTTTTCACTGTCTACATAGTTCTGCCTTTTTCAGAATGTCATATAGTTGGAATCATAGAGTATATAGCCTTATTAGAGTGCCTTCTTTCACCCAACTTCTTTTTCAATACTTAAATACCCAGATCCTTAAATGCCCTTTGAACCAAGCTTTATCACTGTACTTGCTCCTCCATTAAAGTGTGTTTATTTTCCTTTCCACGGCTCTCTAATTCCCAGACGACCCTAAAACATTAAACCTTCTGGCTCCTTGTTCCACATTATTTTCTCCTAAAATATTTTTATTTTGTTTTTCCTCGTAATTTTTAATTTATTTTTATTCTTGCCAAGACTATCAGTCTGCATGTGTAATGTATAATTCATATACAGGGCTGTGTCCCTTTACACAACTGAACCAGGGATGAGTGAGTTAATTTACTGCTTCTGACCATCATATCAGCCTTAACAGCATAGTAAAAAAATTACTGTGTATTTCAGAAAAATCATCGTCTGGGCTATGTCCCTTTCCATAATTGGGCCCAGGAACTAATTAGAATCATAAATACTATCCCAGTCTCAACAGCAGTTGTTCAGGTATCCTTGTGGACATGTGAATCTTGTTTGTGCAGCAGAAAAATATTTCCTTTTGGCACATGGATGACACTACATAACTATACTAGTTGTATTTGACAGGTTGGTTAATTTTTTTTTAACATCTTTATTGGAATATAATTGCTATACAATGTTGTGTTAGTTTCTGCTGTATAACAAAGTGAATCAGCTATACATATACATATATCCCCATATCCCCACCCTCTTGCCTCTCCCTCCCACCCTCCCCATCCCACCCCTCCAGGTGGTCACAAAGCACGGAGCTGCTATCTCTGTGCGATGCAGCTGCTTTCCCACTAGCTACTTATTTTACATTTGGTAGTGTATATATGTCAATGCTACTCTCTCATTTCATCCCAGCTTACCCTGCCCCCTCCCAATGTCCTCAAGTCCACTCTCTACATCTGCGTCTTTATTCCTGTCCTGCCCCTAGATTCATCAGAAACTTTTTTATTTTTTTTGGATTCCATATATATGTGTTAGCATACAGTATTTCTTTTTCTCTTTCTGACTTATTTCACTCTGTATGACAGACTCTAGGTCCATCCACCTCACTACAAATAACTCAATTTCATTTCTTTTTATGGCTGAGTAATATTCCATTGTATATATGTGCCACTTTTTTATCCATTCATCTGTTGATGGACACTTAGGTTGCTTCCATATCCTGGCTATTGTAAATAGTGCTGCAGTGAACATTGTGGTACATGACACTTTTTGAATTATGGTTTTCTCAGGGTATATGCCCAGTAGTGGGATTGCTGGGTCATATGGTAGTTCTACTTTTAGTTTTTAAGGACCCTCCATACTGTTCTCCATAGTGGCTGTATCAATTTACATTCTCACCCTCTCCAGCATTTATTGTTTGCAGATTTTTTGATGATGGCCATTCTGACTGGTGTGAGTTGATATCTCATTGCAGTTTTGATTTGCATTTCTCTAATGATTAGTGATGTTGAGCATCTTTTCATGTGTCTGTTGGCAATCTGTATATCTTCTTTGGAGAAATGTCTATTTAGGTCTTCTGCCCATTTTTGGATTGGGTTGTCTGTTTTTTTTGATATTGAGCTGCATGAATTGCTTGTATATTTTGGAGATTAATCCATTGTCAGTTGCTTCATTTGCGAATATTTTCTCCCATTCTGAGGGTTGTCTTTTCGTCTTGTTTATGGTTTCCTTTGCTGTGCAAAAGCTTTTAAGTTTCATTAGGTCCCATTTGTTTATTTTTATTTCCATTTCTCTAGGAGGTGGGTCAAAAGGACCTTGCTGTGATTTATGTCATAGAGTGTTCTACCTATGTTTTCCTCTAAGAGGTTAATGGTGTCTGGCCTTACATTTAGGTCTTTAATCCATTCTGAGTTTATTTTTGTGTATGGTGTTAGGGAGTGTTCTAATTTCATTCTTTTACATGTAGCTGTCCAGTTTTCCAGGCACCACTTATTGAAAAGGCTGTCTTTTCTCCATTTTATATTCTTGCCTCCTTTAACAAAGATAAGGTGACCCTATGTACATGGGTTTATGTTTGGGCTTTCTATCCTGTTCCATTGATCTATATTTCTGTTTTTGTGCCAGTACCACACTGTCTTGATCACTGTAGCTTTCTGGTATACTCTGAAGACCAAGAGCCTGATTCCTCCAGCTCCATTTTTCTTTCTCAAGATTGCTTTGGTTATTCGGGATCTTTTTTGTTTCCATCCAAATTGTGAAATTTTTTGTTCTAGTTCTGTGAAAAATGCCATTGGTAGTTTGATAGGGATTGCACTGAATCCACAGATTGCTTAGGGTAGTATAGTCATTTTCACAATATTGATTCTTCCAATCCAAGAACATGGTATATCTCTCCATCTGTTTATATCATCTTTAATTTCTTTCATCAGTGTCTTATAGTTTTCTTCATACAGCTCTTTTGTCTCCCTAGGTAGGTTTATTCCTAGGTATTTTATTCTCCTTTTTGCAATGGTACATGGAAGTGTTTCCTTAATTTCTCTTTCAGATTTTTCATCATTAGTGTATAGGAATGCAAGAGATTTCTGTGCATTAATTTTGTATCCTGCCATTCTAATAGTTTTTTTGATTAGCTCTAATAGTTTTCTGGGAGCATCTTTAGGATTCTCTATGTATAGTATCATGCCATCTGCAAACAGTGACAGTTTTACTTCTTTTACAATTTGGATTCCTTTTATTTTTTTCTTCTCTGATTGCCAAGGCTAGGACTTCTAAAACTACGTTGAATAAAAGTGGCGAAAGTGAACATCCTTTTCTTGTTCCTGATCGTAGATGAAATGCTTTCAGTTTTTCACTGTTGAAAATGATGTTGGTTCTGGGTTTGTCATATATAGCCTTTATTATGTTGAGGTAGGTTCCCTCTATGGCTTTCTGGAGAGTTTTTATCATAAATGGGTGTCGAATTTAGTCAAAAGCTTTTTTTGCATCTATTGAGATTATTAAAAACATGGTTTTTATCCTTCAATTTGTTAATATAGTGTATCACATTGATTTGCATATACTGAAGAATCCTTGCATTCCTGGGATAAACTCCACTTGATCATGGTGTATGATCCTTTTAATGTGCTGTTGGATTCTGTTTGTTAGTATTTTGTTGAGGATTTTTTTTGTGTGTGACATCTTTGTGTGGTTTTGGTATCAGGGTGATGGTGGCCTCATAGAATGAATTTGGGAGTGTTCCTCCCTCTGCTATATTTTGGAAGTGTTTGAGAAGGATAGGTGTTAACTCTTCTCTAAATGTTTGACAGAATTCGCCAGGGAAGCCATCTGGTCCTGGGCTTTTGTTTGTTGGAAAACTTTTAATCACAGTCTCAATTTCAGTGCTTATGATTTGTCTTTTTATATTTTCTATTTCTTCCTGGTTCAGTCTCAGAAGGTTGTGCTTTTCTAAGAATTTGTTCATTTCTTCCAAGTTGTCCATTTTATTGGCATATAGCTGTTTCTAATATCTCTCATGATCCTTTATATTTCTGCAGTGTCAGTTGTTACTATTTTTTCATTTCTAATTCTGTTGATTTGAGTCTTCTCTCTTTTTTTCTTTATGAGTCTGGCTAATGGTTTATCAATTTTGTCTATCTTCTCAAAAAAACAGCTTTTAGATGTACTGATCTCTGCTATCATTTCCTTTATTTCTTTTTCATGTATTTCTGACCTCATCTTTATGATTTCTTTACTTCTGCTAACTTTGGGGATTTTTTTGTTCTACTTTCTCTAATTGCTTTAGGTGTAAGGTTAGATTGTTTATTTGAGATTTTTCTTCTTTAGGTAGGATTGTATTGCTATAAACTTCCCTCTTAGAACTGCTTTTGCTGCATCCCATAGGTTTTGGTTCATTGTGTTTTCATTGTCATTTGTTTCTAGGTAATTTTTGATTTCCCCTTTGATTTCTTCAGTGATCTCTTGGTTATTTAGTAGTGTATTGTTTAGCCTCCATGTGTTTGTATTTTTTACAGTTTTTTTTCCCTGTAATTGATATCTAGTCTTATAACATTGTGGTCAGAAAAGATACTTGATATGATTTCAATTTTCTTAAATTTACCAAGGCTTGATTTGTGACCCAAGATATGATCTATCCTGGAGAATGTTCCATGAGCACTTGAGAAGAAAGCGTATTCTGTTGTTTTTGGATGGAATGTCCTATAAATATCAGTTAACTCCATCTTGTTTAATGTGTCATTTAAACTTTGTGTTTCCTTATTTATTTTCATTTTGGATGATCTGTCCATTGGTGAAAGTGGGGTGTTAATGTCCCCTACTATTATTGTGTTACTGTCGATTTCCCCTTTTATGGCTGTCAGTGTTTGCCATATATATTGAGGTGCTCCTATGTTGGGTGCATAAATATTTACAATTGTTGTATCTTCTTTTTGGATTGATTCCTTTATCATTATGTAGTATCCTTCTTTGTCTCTTGTAATAGTCTTTATTTTAAAGTCCATTTTGTCTGATATGAGAATTGCTACTCCAGCTTTCTTTTGTTTTCCATTTATATGGAATACGTTTTTCGATCCCCTCACGTTCAGTCTGTGTGTGTCCCTAGGTCTGAAGTGGCTCTCTTGTAGACAGCATATATATATGTGTCTTGTTTTTGTATCCATTCAGCCAGTCTATGTCTTTTGGTTGCAGCATTTTAATTTATTTAAATTTAAGGTAATTCTCAATATGTATATTCATATTACCATTTTCTTAATTGTTTTCAGTTTGTTAGGTCTTTTCCGTCTCTTGTGTTTCCTGCCTAGAGAAGTTCCTTTAGCATTTGTTTCAAAGCTGGTTTGGTGGTGCTGAATTCTCTTAGCTTTTGATTGTCTGTAAAGGTTTTAATTTCTCCATCGAATATGAATGAGATCCTTGCTGGGTAGAGTAATCTTGGTTGTAGGTTTTCCCCTAACATCACTTTAAATATGTCCTGCCACTCCCTTCTGGCTTGCAGAATTTCTGCTGAAAGATGAGCTGTTAACCTTATGGGGATTCCCTTGTATGTTATTTGTTGCTTGTCCCTTGCGGCTTTTAATATTTTTTCTTTGTATTTAATTTTTGATAGTTTGATTAATACGTGTCTTGGCGTGTTTCTCCTTGGATTTTTCCTGTATGGGACTCTCTGCCTTTCCTGGACTTGATTGACGACTTCCTTTCCCATGTTACGGAAGTTTTCAACTATAATCTCTTCAAATATTTTCTCAGACCCTTTCTTTTTCTCTTCTTCTCCTGGGACCCCTATAATTCGAATGTTGGTGCATTTAATGTTGTCCCAGAGGTCTCTGAAACTGTGGTCAATTCTTTTCATTCTTTTTTCTTTATTCTGATCTGTGGTAATTATTTCTACTATTTTATCTTCCAGGTCACTTATCTGGTCTTCTGCCTCAGTTATTCTGCTATTGATTCCTTCTAGAGAATTTTTAATTTTATTTATTGTGTTGTTCATCATTGTTTGTTTGCTCTTTAGTTTTTCTAGGTCCTTGTGAAATGTTTCTTGTGTTTTCACCATTCTATTTCCAGGATTTTGGATCATCTTTACTATCATTACTCTGAATTCTTTTTCAGGTAGACTGCCTATTTCCTCTTCATTTGTTTGGCCTGGTGGGTTTTTACCTTGCTCCTTCATCTGCTGCATATTTCTCTGTCTTCTCATTTTGTTTAACTTACTGTGTTTGGGTCTCCTTTTTGCAGGCTGCACGTTTGTAGTTCCCATTGTTTTTGGTGTCTGCTCCAGTGGGTAAAGTTGGTTCAGTGGGTTTTGTAGGCTTCCTGGTAGAGGGGACTGGTGCCTGTGTTCTGGTGGGTAGGGCTGTGTCCAGTGGTGTGTTTTGGAGTATCTGTGAACTTAGTATGATTTTAGGCAGCCTCTCTGCTAATGGGTGGGGTAGTGTTCCTGTCTTGCTAGTTGTTTGGCATGGGGCGTCCAGCAGTGGAGCTTGCTGGCAACTGGGTGGAGCTCTGTCTTAGCACTGAGATGAAGATCTCTGGGAGAGCTCTCGCTGATTGATATTACATAGGACCAGGAGGTCTCTCGTGGTCCAATGTCCTGAACTCGGCTCTCCCACCTCAGAGGCTCTGGTTGACACCAAACCGGAGCACCAAGACCCTGTCAAGCACACGGCCAGGTACGTGGGGATTTTCTTGCTTTTTGGGAAGTCTGAGGTCTTCTGCCAGTGTTCAGTAGGTTTCCTGTAGGAGGTGTTGCACATGTAGATGTATTTTTTATGTATTTGTGGGGAGAAAGGTGATCTCCATGGCTTACTCCTCCACCATCTTGAAGGTCCCCAGGTTGGTTAATTTTTAAAGTTACTATTAATATCAATAACTAATCCTACACTATGTCCAATAATGGGAAAGAAGAGGAGAGTGGCATCAGTAAGGTGGGAGAATAGGAGATTCCAGGCTGCATACTCACACAGAAACAACTACCATGGATAAGAATACCTTTATGGGAGTCCAGGAATCCAACAAAAAGGTTCCAGTCCCCTTTTGGAGTAAAAACATCTGAGAGTAGATGCATTGAAGTGGGTAAGAACAACAGTTTCTCTTGACCCACATCACCCCTTCTCCAAGGTGGCCTGTGACTTCTCCAAGAGGAGAAAGTGAAAGCGATGTAAGGAGCCTGGTTTCCCCAGCCTTGTGAGACACTGGCCACGAGGCCCACTTTTGTCCTGCCCCACCCAGAACACTGAGCGGATTGGCAGTCTGGAGACACATACGAGTAGGGAAAAGGGATGGGTGCTCACAGCAATAGTGTATGGATCACAGCAACCAGCCATGTATCCTAATAACTGGCTCGCAAGCTCCTGCAAGAGCCCTCGATATGAACCAATAGGATGCCTCACCTGAGGACACCCACAACTAGCCAGAGAACACCGACAGCACTCCACACACACCCGCATAGCCAGCACCCACACTCTCCAGCAGATGGTGCACGTAAGCCTCCAACAGGGTGCAGAATGCTGCGGAGGACACATGGATATTAGCAGCTGCCTGGACTCTGCTGAAGTGGGGGAAGGTGCACAACTTTGAACACTTCAGGGCACAGCCTTAAGGAAAATAAATAGGAGGCTTTCCACATTCATACTGGCTTTGCAAGACTGAGAGAAAGCATACAATCCTAAACTTTCGCACCACGAGGGAATAAGAGGAATGGACTACACACACCCATAGAAAAGGTCTGAGAGACCCTCAGAACTCTAGCTGGGCTGACGGGTGCCTGACTTCTTTCTCTCCCAAGGCCAGTTACTAAACACTGGAGGAGATGGTGACTTCTTCAAATGTGAAGACAGCAATGCAAGGCATCAAGGAACATAAAGAATCAAGGAAATAAGACACCACCAAAGGACTGAAATATGTCTCTGTGGAAGACCCCAAAGGAATGAAGATGCACAAATTGCCTGACAAAAAAAATTAAAAATATTCATCATAAGTTCAGTGAAATATAAGAGAGAATAGATAGGCAAATCAATAAAAATCAGGAAAATAATACATGAACATAATGAGACATCTAACAAAGACAGAAAATTTTTTTTAAGAACCAAATAAATTCTGGATCTGAAGAATGAAATGACTGAACTGAAATTTTTCATATAAAAAGCTGCAAAAGCACAGTTGATCAAGCAGAAGAAACAGTGAATTCAAAGACAATTATTTGAAATTATCCAGTTGGAAGAACAAAGAAGAAAAAAAATAAATTCTATGGTATATATGGAACATTGTCGAAAGAAACAACCTATGCATATGGGAATCCCAGAAGGAGCAAAGAGAAAGGGCAGAAAGCTTACTTAATAAAGAAATACTGACAGAAGAAGAAAGAAACTTATCACAAGGGAATCCACATAAGACTGTAAGACTACTCAGCAGAAACCTTGCAGTTCAGAAAGTGGGAGGATATTTTCAAAGAAAAAACTCTGCCAACCAAGAATACTGTACCTGGTAAAGCTGCCCTTCAGAAATGAAGAAGAGATAAGACTTTCCCAGAAAGACCTATGCTGAGGCAGTTCATCACCACTAGACCTGTCTTACCAAAAAAAAAAAAAAGGCTCTTTAAAGAAGGTTCTTCAAGTCAAAATGAAAACATGCCAAATAGCATCATGAAAACATATGAAAGGATAAAATCCACTGGCAAAAGTAAGTATTCAATAAAATTCAGATACTCCAATACTATACATAATATGGTGGTATAGTAAATTACTTTTAACTCTGGTATAAAAGTTAAAAGACAAAAGCATTAAAAATAACTGTAGCTGCAACAATTTGTTCATGGATACACAATAGTTTTAAATGTAAAAATATGACTAATAGCATGAAATGTGGGGGGAGAGAAGTAAAAGCTTAGAGTTTTTGTATGAAATTGAAGACATTATCAGCTTAAATAGGCTGTTATGACTATAAAATGTTTTGTGTAAGCCTTGTGAAAATCACAAAGAAAATACTTTTAGTCAAAACACAAAATATAAAGAGAAATGAATCAAAGCATACCACCACAAAAAAAAATCACAAAGTAAGACTGTGAGAGAGGAAAAATGGGACAAAAGAACTACAAAACAAACAGAAAACACTATGGCAATAGCAAATCCTTCCTTATCAATAATTACTTTGAAAGTAAATGAATTACATTCAACAATCAAAAGACATAGAGTAGATGAATGAATAAAAAACAAAATTCAACTATGTGCTGCCTATAAGAAACTCATTTAAGCCTTCAGGATACACATAAACTGAAAGTGAAGGGATGGAATTAACTAGTTCATACAAATGGCAATCAGAGAGAGCAGGGAGGCCACATTTATATCAGATAACATAGACTTTAAGAACTTAAATAAACAATATTTATAACAATTACAAATACATATGCACCCAACCTTAGAATACCTAAATATACAAAGCGAACATTAACAGAACTGAAGAAACAGTCACAAATACAGTAATAATAATGGGTGACTTCATTACCATACTTTCAATATCGGTTAGATCATCCATAACAGAAAAATCCGTAAGAAAACAATGGACTTTAACCATATTATAGACCTAATGGACCTAACAAACATACACAGAATGTTCCATCCAATAGCAGCAGAATATATATGCTCCTCAAGTGCACATAGAACATTCTCCAAGATACAGCATAGGCCAAAAACAAGTCCTAACAAATTTAAAAAGACTGAAATCATATCAAGCATCTTTTCCAACTACAATGAAAGAAAACTTGAAAATTCACAAATTTATGAAAATTAAACAATACACTACTGAAAAAAACAATTGTGTCAACATAGAAATTAAAAGGAAGCAAAAATACTTTGAGAAAATGAAAAATGGAAATAACAACATTCCAAAACCAAAGGGATGCAGGAAATTTACTTCTGAGTAGAACTTTCATAATAATAAACACCTATATTCAAAAAATGATCTCAGACAAACAACCTACCTAACACTTCAAGGAACTAGAAAAAGAAGAACCAACTAAGCTCAAAGTTAGCAGAAGGAAGGCAATAATATATATTAGAGCAGAAATAAGTGAAATAGAGATTTGAAAAACAATTTTAAAAAGTGACAAAAACTAAGAGCTGGGTTTTTGAAAAGATAAAATTGGCAAACTTTTAGCTAGGCTAACTGAGAAAAAAAAAAGGAGACAATTGATATAAATTAAAAATGAAAGAGGTGGCATTATAACAGATAGCACAGAAATACAAGGGATTATAAGAGACTACAATTATAATCAAAGTTTATAAACTAGAAGAAACCTAGAAATGATCTTCCAAGATTGAATCATGAAGAAATAGGAAATCTGAACAAACCAATAATGAGCAAACAGAGTGAGTCAGTTATCAAAAACCTCCCATAAAAGAAAAGCCCAGGATCAGATGGCTTCACAGTTGAATTCTATCAAACATTTAAGGAAAAATTAAGGCCAATCCTTCTTAATCTCTTCCAAAAAATTGAAGAGGAAAAAACACTTTCAAACTCATTTTACAAGGCCAGAATTACCCTCAGACCAAAGTCAGACAAGGACACCACAAGAAAAGAAAACTATATGCCAAAGTAGTTTTGACCTGATGAACAGCCTGATGAACATAGATGCAAAAGTCCTCAACAAAATACTAGCAAACCAAGTTCAATGGCACATTAAAATGTTCATACACCATCATCAAATGAGATATAGCCCTAGGATGCAAGGATGGCTGAACATACCCAAGTCAATAAATGCCATACACTACATTAACAGAATTAAGGATAAAAATAACATGATTATCTCAACAGATACAGCAAAAGCATTTGCCAAAATTTAATATATTTTCATGATGAAAAACTATCAACTTAGCTATAGGAAGGAATGCACCTCAACATAATAAAGGCCATATATGACAATCCCATAGCTAACAAGCCAAGGATGCCCTCTCTCACTACTCCTGTTCAACTTAGTACTGGAAGTCCTAGCCAGAGCAATGAGGCAAGAAATAAAAGACATCCAAATTGGAAGGAAAGAAGTCAAATTGTCTCTGTTTGCATTATGCTATATATAGAAAAGGTTAAAGACTTCACCAAAACAACTGTTAAAAATAATAACTTAATTATTTAAAGTTGCAAGATACAAAATCAACATACAAAAATAGTTGTGTTTCTTTACAATAAAAATGAGCTATCTACACAACAAATTAAGAAAAAATCCTATTTACAATAGCCTCAAAAAGAATAAAATGCTTAGGAATAATTTTTATTAAGGATATATAAGATCTGCACATTGAAAATTATAAAACATTGATGAACGAAATCCATGATGAAAAACAAGTAAATGGAAAGATAGCCTTTGCTGATTTTTCTTTGTGTCCTTTGGCTTTAATAAATCACAGTCACAAGTAAGCTATATGCTGAGAACTGTGAGTTCTCTACTGATTCATTAAACCTAGAGATACTACTGGGGACCACCGAGAAAGGAAAAAATTGCCATCTTAACAATTCTGAGTTTCCAATCCATTCACATGGAATATTCCAACTTCACTTAGATTTTTTCTTTTCCTCAAAATTGTGTTAAGTGAATCTGTTTTGCATTTCTTTTATTAAGAGTATTCTTATGCTACTGTGAATGGAATTGCTTTTCTAATTTCATTTTCAGATTGTTCACTGCAATTACACAGAAATTCAATTCATTTTTGTATAGTGACTGTGTATCTTGTGACTTTTATAAACTCATTTGCTTTCAAAGCTATTTTTGATGAATTCCTTAGGATTATTACATACATGCAGGATCATGTCATCTGCAGAGAGACGTGTACTTCCTCCCTCCAAATTGGACGACTTTTATTTCTTTTTCTTACCTGACTATACTTTCTACAGTCTCTAGTACAGCATTGAATAGAGGTGATGAGAGCCTACACCTCCTTGCTCTGTGTCTGATTTTACGGGGAAAGTACTCAGAATTTTGATATTAGTATGATGTTAGCTGTAGGTATTTCATAGATGACCTGTATCAGGTTAAGTTTCTCCCTATTTATAATTTGTGGATAATTTTATAAATGAGTGGTTATTACATTTGTTATATCCTTTCACTGAATCTTCTGAGATGATCATGTACTTTCTTTTCCTTTATTTAAATAATATGGTGTGCTACATTAATTAAACAAACTTGCAGTACTGAAATAAATCCCTCTTGGTCATGGTGGCATTCTTTTCATGTTTCTGGATTCTGTTTGTAATTTTAAAAGGGTTTTTGCATTGACATTCATGAGGAATATTGGTCTATAGTCTCCCTGTGAGGCTTTCATCTGGTGTCAGGGTAATACTGTCCTTTAAAATGAGTTATTTTTCTTATTTATTTTTTTAAAATAAATTTATTTATTTATTTATTTTTGGCTGCGTTGGGTCTTTGTTGCTGCGCGTGGGCTTTCTCTAGTTGTGGTGAGCAGGAACTACTCTTTGTTGTGGAGCACGGGCTCTAGGTACATGGGCTTCAGTAGTTGTGGCACGCAGGCTCAGTAGTTGTGGCTCACGGGTTCCAGAGCACAGGCTCAGTAGTTGTGGTGCACAGGCTTAGTTGCTCCACAGCATGTGGGATCTTCCCAGACCAGCACTCAAACCCATGCCCCCTGCATTGGCAGGTGGATTCTTAACCACTGCACTACCAGGGAAGCCCTAAAATGAGTTTTAAAGTATCCCTTTCTCTTATATTTTCTGGGAGAGATTGTGGTATATTGCTATTGTTTCTTCTTTAAATGTTTGGTAATATTCACCAGGGAAGCTATCTAAATCTGGGCTTTAATTTGTGGAAAGATTTTTTAATAATCATCTTAAAGAACCTTGATGAAGAAATGTAAGAGAACATAGGTAGATAACCAGAGGAAATTGAAAAAACTGCAAGAGCAAAATGGAGGAATAAAGAAAGTGTAACCATCAAAAAGAACCAAACAGAAATTGTAGAGTTGAAGAAACAATAATAAAAATAAAAATTTAATAAAAGACTTCAAAAGCAGAATCAATCATGCAGAAGCAACAGTAAGTGAACCTGAATATTGTTTATTTCCAATTATCTAGTAGAGAAACAACAACAACCAAAAATAATAAAAAAGTAAAGAACACCTACCTGAATTATGGTAGCTTATCAAGCAAATGAACATTCATGAGAGCTCCTGAAGGGGAAAACAGAGAGAAAGGAGCAGAAAGATTTTTAAAGAAATAATAGCTGAAAACTTCCCAAATCTTGGGAGACATACGGACAGCTAGGAACAGAAGGCTAAAAGGTCTCCAAACAAGAAAAACCTAAAATATATTCCCCTAAGACAAATTATAACCAAAATGTTAAAAGTCAAAAGAAAATTTTTGAAGCAGCAAGATAAAAATTACTCATTACATATAAAGGAATCCATAAGGTTATCAGTGGATTTCTCTGCAGAAATGTTGCAAACCAGGATGGAGGGGGATGAAACATTCAAAATACTAAAAGAAAAAATTGCCAACCAAGAAAACTATACAAAGCAAAGTGACCTTCAAAAATTAAGGAGAGATAAAGACAATTCCAGACAAATAAAAGGTAAGAGGGTTCATCACCTCCAGACCTGCTTATAAGAAATCCAACAAGGAGTTCATCAAATTATAAGAGGACATTAAGTCATGAAAATATATAAAAGTGTAAAACTCACTGGTAAATGTAAATATATAGTCGAATTCAGAATATACTACTACTGTAATCATGACAAATCACATTTATCTCTACTACAAAAGTATTATGAAATAAACATAGTTATAATAATTTGTTAATGGACTCACAATATAAAAAATACAAGGTGTGATATTAAATGCATAAAATATAGGAGGAGGAGAATTAAAAATGCAAAGCTTTTGTATTTATAGAAGATGGGTTGTTATTAGCAGCTTAAAATATACTGTTATATCTATAAAATATCTTTATAAGCATCATGGTATTCACAAAGAGGTAATCTATAATAGATACACAAATTAAAATATATCACTACAAAAAATAAATCAAAATGGAAGACAGAAAAGAAAAAGGAACTTTAAAAAACAGAAAACAACTAACAAGATGGCAATAGAAAGTCCTTGCCTATCAATAATTACTTTAAATGTAAACAGATTAAATTCTCCAATCAAAATATACAGAATGGAAAATGGATAGAGAAAAAAAAAAAGATTCAACAGTCAAGAAACTCAATTTAGCTTTAAGAATATGCCTAAGCTGAAAGTGAAAGGAAGAAAAAGATATTCCATGCAAATGCTAACCAAAAGAAAGCAGGGTTTACTGCACTTATATTAGACAAAATAGACTTTCAGTCAAATCAGTCACAAAAGACAAAGAAGGTCATTATAAAACGATAAAGGGATCAATCCATCAAGAGAACATAACACTTGTAACTATACATGCAACAAATATTGGAGCACCTAAAAACTTTAAGCAAATATTGACAGACTGAAGGGAAAAGTAGACAACAATACAATAACAGAAGGGGACTTCAATACCCTACTTTTAACACTGGATAAATCAACTGGAAAGAAAGTAAGAAAATAGCAGACCTGAATAACATTATAGATCAAATAGACCTTGAGACATATATAGGACATTATTTCCAATGGAAAAAAATACAAATTCTTCTCAAAAGCACATGTATCATTCTCTACAATAGGATATATGGTGGTCACAGGCAAGTTTTAAGAAACTTAAGACTGAAATAATATTTTGTGTATTTTACAGTGCTATGAAACTAGAAACCAATAAAAGAGGAAAAAGTGGAAAATTCAGAAAATGCAGAATTAAACATAACACTCCTGAACGACCAATAGATCAAGGAGAAATAAAAGAAAAATCAGAAAGAATCCTGAAACAGAGAAAAACAAAAAAACAATATACCAAAATATATGAGATGCCGCAAAAGCAGTTATAAGAGTTACGTTTATAGCAATAAATGTCCACATTAAAAAAGGGAAATATCTCAAATAAACAACCCAACATTACACCTAAAGGAATAAGAAAAGGAGGAAAAAAGTAAACCCAAAGTTAGCAAAAGGTAGAAAAGAACAAAGATTAGAGGGGAAATAAATGAAATAGAGACTAAAAAGAAAATAGAGAAGATCAATAAAACTAGGAGTTGGATTTTTGAAATCCAAAATGGCAAAACTTTAGTTAGACTAACCAAGTAAAAAAAGACAGGCCTCAATAAAATAAAATTATGAATGAAAGAAGAGACACTAAATCTGATACTGTAGAAATACAAAGGATCATAAGAAGCTACTATGAAGAATTATATGCTGACAAAGTGTGTGACCTAGAAGAAATGTATACGTTCCAAGAAACACACAATCTACCAAGACTGAATCATGAAGAAATGGAAAACTCGAACTGACTAATCGTAACTATAGGGACTAAATTTGTTTTTAAAACCTCCTAAGAAAAGCCCAGGACCAGATGGTTTCACAAGTGAATTCTATGAAATATTTAAAGAAGAATACTAATCCTTCTCCAACTCTTCCAAAAAATTAAAAAGGAGGGAATACTTCCAAACTTGTTTTACAAGGCCAGCATTACCCCAGTACTAAAGACAGATAAGGACACCAGAAGAAAAGAAAATTGCAGGCCAATATCCCTGGTGAATACAGATGAAAAACATTCTGAAGAAAATGCTAGCACACCAAATTCAACAGCATATTAAAAGGATCAAACACCATGGTCAAGTGGGATTTATACCTTAGATACAAGAATGATTCAACATACAGGTATCAATAAATGCAATACACCCCATTAATAAAATTAAGAGTAAAATTCATAAATCTGCTGAAGAGATGCAGAAAAAAACATTTGACAAAATTCAACACTCTTTCATGATAAACACTCAAAAAATAGGGTATATAAAGAACATATCTCAACATAATAAGAGCTATATATGACAAACTTTAGCTAACATTATACCCAATAGTGAAAAGCTGAAATCTTTTCCTCTAAGATCAGGAATAAACGGAGGTATCCACTATCACCACTCCTATTCAGCACAGTACTGGAAGTTCCAGCCAAAGCAATTAGGCAAGAAAAAGAAATAAAAGGCACTCAAATCAGAAAGGAAGAAGTAAAATTGTCGCTGTTTTCACATGACATGATCTTATATACAGAAAATCCTAAAGAACCACAAAAAAAATCCATTAGAACTGATACACAAATTGAGTAAAGTTGCAGGATACAAAATCAAACTACTAAAATCATTTCTATCCATTTATAACAAAATATATGAAAAAGAAAAATTTTAAATCCCACTTATAATAGTATCAAAAACATTATATTACTTGGGAATAAATTTAACTTTTAGACTTTATATGATGAAATTATGGCTGAAAACTTCCCTAACCTAAAGAAGGAAACAGGTATCCAGGTAAAGGAATCACAGAGAATCCCAAACAAGATGATCCCAAAGAGACCCACATTAAGAATTATCATAATTAAAATAGCAAGAGTTAAAGATAAAGAGAAAATTGTAAAGGCAGCAAGAGACAAAGTCACATAGAAGGGAAGCCAAATAAGGCTCTTAGCTTATTTTTCTAAAGAAACTTTCCACCACAGAAGAGAGTGGTATGATATATTTAACGTGCTGAAAGAAAAAAAAAATCTACAACCTAGAATATTCTACCCTGCAAGGTTATCATTCTGAATTGAAAAAGAGATAAGGCTTTTCCAAGACAAGCAAAAATGAAGAGTTCATCACTACTAAACCAACCTTACAAGAAATGTTAAAGGATCTTCTTTAAGTGAAAAATAAAAGGCTACAACAAGAAATAAGAAAATATAGGAAGTGCAAAATCTCCCTGGTAAAGGCAAATACATAGTTAAGGCAGTGGATCAACCACTTAAATAATCTAGTATCAAGGTTAAAAGACAAAAATTGTAAAAATCAACTATAGCTACAATAAACATATAAGGGATAGTCATGAAGATGTAAAATATGACATCAAAAACACAAAATGTATATGGGGGGAGGGTAAAAAATGTAGATCTTTTAGAATTGTGTTTGAATTTGAATGACTATCAGTTTAAAACAAATACGTGTAGCTATAGGTCAACATATATGATGGTGTATGGTAACCCAAATCAAAAACTACAATAGATATACAAAAATTAGAGAGAAAGGAGCCCACACATAACACTAAAGAAAATCATCAAACTGCAAGGGAAGAAACTAAAAGAGAAAGAAAAGAGAGAAGAATTACAGAAACAACCAGAAAGCAAGAAACAAAATGTCAATAAGTACATAGCTATCAATAACCCCTTTAAATGTCAAAGGACTAAATGCTGCAATCAAAAGGCTGACTGGATAAAAAAAAAAAAAACAAGACGCATCTATAAGCTACTTATAAGAGACTCAACTCAGAGCTAAATACATACGCAACAATCTCATCTACAATCACATCAAAAAGAATAAAATACCTAAGAATAAATTTAACCAAGGAAGTGAAAGACCTATACTCTGAAAACTATAAGACATTGATGAATACATACAAATAAATGGACAGATATACCATGTTCATGGATTGGAAGAATTAATGTTAAAATAACTGTACTACCCAAAGCAATCTACAGATTGAATGCAATCCCTAGCAAAATACTCATGACATTTTTCTCAGAACTAGAACAAAGAATTCTAAAATGTGTATGGAACCACAAAAGACCCCTAGCAGCCAAAGCAATCTTGAGAAAAAAAGAACTAGAGTTATCACACTCCCTGACTTCTATTTTACAAAGCTACAGTAATCAAAACAGTATGCTACTGACACAAAAACAGGTATAAATCAATGGAACAGAATAGAGAGCTCAGAAATAAATCATACACATATGGTCAATTAATCTATGACAAAGGAGGCAAGAAGGTATACAATGGTGAAACAACAGTCTCTTTAATAAGCCATGTTGGGAAAACTGGACACCTCCACCTAAAAGAATGAAATTTTTGTATATCATGTGTGTATATTACATCATATACAAGAATAAACTCAAAATGGATTAAAGACCTAAATGCAAGACCAGAAACCATAAAACTCCTAGAAGAAAACATAAGCAGTACACTCTTTGACTTTGAATTTAGCAATATTTTTAATGGATCTGTCTCCTCAGGCAAGGGTATAAAAAGCAAAAATAAAGAAATGGGACTCATTCAAACAAAATCTTCCGCACAATGAAGGAAACCATCACGAAAACAAAAAGGCAACCAACTGAATGGGAGAAGATATTTGCAAATATGTTTGTTAAGGGGTTAATATCCAAAATATAAAATGAACTCAGATGACTCAATATTAAAAAAACAAACAAGCAAACAAAACAAAAACTTGATTTTATTTTTTTCCCTTTTTTTAAATTTAATTTTTCTTTTAAAATTAAAAAAAAATTTTTATTGGGGTATAGCTGTTTTACAATGTTGTGTTAGTTTCTACTGTACAGAGAAGTGGAGTTCCCTGTGCTATACAGCAGGTTCTCATTAGTTATCTATTTTATACATATTAGTGTACATATGTCAATCCCACTCTCCCAATTCATCCCACCCCCCCTTTTCACCCCTTGGTGCCCACACGTTTCTTCTCTACTTCTGTGTCTCAATTTCTGCATTGCAAATAGGTTCATCTGTACCATTTTTCTAGATTCCACATATATGCCTTAATATATGATATTTGTTTTTCTCTTTCTGACTTACTTCACTCTGTATGACAGTCTCTACTGGTCAGAATGGCCATCATCAAAAAATCTACAAATAATAAATGCTGGAGAGGGTGTGAAGAAAAGGGAATCCTCTTGCACTGTTGGTGGGAATGTAAATTGATACAGCCACTGTGGAGAACAGTGTAGAGGTTCCTTAAAAAACTAAAACTGGAATTACCATATGACCCAGCGATCCCACTACTGGGTATATACCCAGAAAAACCATAACTCAAAAAGACACATGCACCCCAATGCTCACTGTGGCATCATTTACAATAGCCAGGTCATGGGAGCAACCTAAATGTCCACTGACAGACGAATGGACAAAGAAGATGTGGTACATATATACAATGGAATATTAATGAGCCATAAAAAGGAACGAAATGGGGTCATTTGTAGAGACGTAGATGGACAACTTGATTTTGAAATGGACAGAGACCCTGAATAGGCATCTTTCAAAAGACACACAGATGGCCAACAGGCACATGAAAAGATGTTCAACATCACTAATCAGGGAAATGAAAATCAAAATCACAATGAGATATCACCTCACACCTGCCAGAATGGCTATAGTCAAAAAGGCAACAAATGGCAAGTGTTTACAAGGATGCGGAGAAAAGGGAACCCTGGCACACTCTTGGAGGGAATGTAAATTGTTACAGTCACTATGGGAAACTATATGGAGGTTTCTCAATTAAAAATAGAACTACTTTGATCCAGGATATATATCTGAAGGATATAATAACAGTGTCTTGAAGAGGCAGGTGTACCCCCATGTTCATCGCAGCATTACTCACAATAGCCTAGATATGGAAATGACCTAAGTGTCGAGCAATAGATTAATGTATTAAAAGAAATGTAGTGTGGAATAATATTCAGCCATAAAAAATAAGGAAATCTTGCCATTTGCGACAACATGTAGGAACCTGGAGGACATTATGCTAATTGAAATAAGTCAGACAAGAGAAAGAGAAATACTATATAATCTCACATGTGAAATGTAAAAAAGTCAAACTCCTCAAAGCAGAGAGTAGATTGGTGGTTGCCAGTGGGTGCTAGGTGAGGAAAATGGGAAGATGTAGGTTAAGGGTACAAATTTTCAGCTATAAAATGAAAAAAATCTGGGGATCTAATGTACTGCATTACTGTAGTTAACAATAATGTTATTATATACTTAAAAGTTGCTAAGATAGTAAATCTTAAATGTTCTCAGTATGTGAAGTGGTGGATGTGTTAAGTAACCTTATTGTGGTCATCATTTCACAATACATACTTAGAGCAAATCATTACGTTGTACATCTTAAACTAAAGAATCATATGTTGGTTATATCGAAAAACCTGGGGGAAATTTTTTTAAAGATTAAATCATGCTCTTCCTCCTGTCTTAAGAATATGTGCATTTACCTTTGTTCAAGAGTTTGTTTCTTTCTCCTTAGGGTTCCAATGGATTGTGCTGGGTGTTGGGCAATTTTCAGGGGTTCGTTAAATGCTTTCATTAAAAGGAACTGAATGGTTGTAACAGTAACTGAATGAATTGTGAAGGTAGAGAGGATTTTTACCAGAAGACAGTAAAGAGAAGTTAGCCAGCAAAAAGAACTAGTCTAACTTCCTGTCCCTATGTTAAGTATGGTCTTATAAAATAAGAATTTAAGAAGGTTGCCCAAGGTGTATGTTGATCACAGAGAAATCCCAGTGGGTACAGGAAAGATTTGTAATGTGGTATAGGAATGGGAAGTCAAATCAGGAGAGAGAAGCATCAGGCATTATGTACAGGAGAGTCCTAGAAATGACAGATTACAGAGTGGACTGAAGTGTGACAGGGGCTCCAATGCTGCTTGCATATAATAAGATGGGAAGGACTGCATAGAGTAGTGACATGTTTTCCAACTCCCTGGAACAAGTATTTCAAGAAATTTAATGATGGGACTTCCCTGGTGGCGCAGTGGTTAAGAATGCACCTGCCAATGCAGGGGACACGGGTTCGAGCCCTGGTCCAGCAAGATCCCACATGCTGTGGAGCGACTAAGCCCATGCGCTACAACTACTGAGCCTGTGCTCTAGAGCCTGCAAGCCACAACTACTGAAGCCCACGCACCTAGAGCCTGTACTCTGCAACGAGAACCCACCGCAATGAGAAGCCCACACACCGCAACAAAGAGTAGCCCCCACTCGACACAACTAGAGAAACCCCGCACGCAGCAACAAAGACCCAATGCAGCCAAAAATAGATAAATAAATTTAAAAAAAAAAAAAGAATTCGCCTGCCAATGCAGGGGGCACAGGTTCGAGCCCTGGTCCAGGGAGATCCCACATGCCGTGGAGCAACTAAGCCCGTGCACCACAGCTACTGAGCCCAGGCACCACAACTACTGAAGCCCATGCGCCTAGAGCCCGTTCTACACACGTGAAGCCACTGCAATGAGAAGCCCGCGCACCACAATGAAGAGTAGCCCCTGCTCGCCGCAACTAGAGAGAGCCCGCATGCAGCAACAAAGACCCAACACAGCCAAAAATAATAAATAAATAAATAAATTTTTTAAGAAAAAGAAATTTAATGCTAACATATAAAATACAGATTGCCTCCTACCTTGCAATTTCGTGTGCAGCATTCCCCCGAACCACATATTTTATTTTTTTTCTTTCTACATGTTCTAGGATCACAGCAGGCTGGATGTGTACAATTCTGGAAACAAATGCTTTGTTACTCAGTCATGCATGATTAGGTACAATCAAATAAAACTACAATACAGAATTTATTTACGAAGTATGAGCATTTCTTAAAAACCAGTTTCTGTAATTCCACTCTTTACATGAGACTTATTGAAATCAACATCTCAGCCAGTAGGTTGTAAAAGAAATGTGTCATTTCACTACATTCCATATAATCTGAACAATATTAACATACTACTGTGGAGCCAAAAACTTAGAGGAAATAGTTATTAGATTTCTTGTTAGCTACCATTCTCTTCTAAATTTTTCCTATATTCTTGCTTTCATAATAAATCTATTTACACACTGCCAGCAGGCAGACTCTCAGCTTCTGTCTGAAATGGCAAACCCCCAAACTTCTGCCCCCAGAAAAGTGGTCCCAGAAGCCAGTCTGGTCTGTCCAGATTTCACTGGGATGCTGGCCCCATACGTACTTGTATTTTACAAGATTCAGTGCCTTCAATCAACTTTTCCAGTCTTCAGTAGCAAGTTTGTTTTAAACTCTGTAATTTACCAATATTAGAAGTTTGAGTTTCCTGGTGTTGTGTTTTTTCTTACTGGTATTTTTTTGTTTGTTTTTGTTTTTGTTTGCAGTACGCAGGCCTCTCACCGTTGTGGCCTCTCCCATTGCGGAGCACAGGCTCCGGACGCGCAGGCCCAGCGGCCACGGCTCACGGGCCCAGCCCCTCCGTGGCATGCGGGATCCTCCCGGACCGGGGCACGAACCCGTGTCCCCTACATCAGCAGGTGGACTCTCAACCACTGCGCCACCAGGGAAGCCCCTTACTGGTATTTTTAATTGGTATTTTTAATGAACAGCTTCACCACAGGCAGCAATATTATACTTTTAAAAGGCTATTTATTTCATCTATTGACTCGTGTATTCATGTACTCAAAGTTTAAATATTCCTTTGTTAGCTTTTTTTCTTACTGTATCTCTTAATCAAATGTTTGGTTATTCTAGTTTGGGTTTTTTTTTTTCTTTTTCAATACAACTCCATTTGTAAGGGCAGACTTTCTTAAGAATAGAATGCTCTGGCTATTTCAAAATGGTTCCTTTTCCCCTCCCTCTGTCAGAAGCATTAGACTTCTCTCCAGTATTCACTGTGACAAACAGTTCAAGTTTCTGCAGGTACAACTCATAAAAGTGTGGGGACCTTCCTATGATCGGGTTCCCCTGGAGTTTTAAACTATCAGAGTTCTACACACTGAGACTCCAGAAATTTGTCAATTCCAGTTCAGGTTTTCCTACCCAGATACTGGTTCCCAAAAGGTTTTAGCTTGTGGGTTGCTACTCTATTAAGTTGTGATTCTCTGCATCCACCTGTTGGTTTTTCCAATTTGTGGGGCAGTGGTTTGCTCTGTGACCTCACATCTCTGATGGATGCAAGAAGAGCTATTTCTTTTCCAAGTTGGTTAGCTTTTTACTTGTAAGGACTAAGTGGTGACTTCTAAACTTCTCACATGTCAGACCAGAAACCATAATTGTATTTCATGTATTTGAATAAAAGTCCTTTGAATTGGCTTTTGAATCTCCCATTTCAGAGTCTATCATTTTATTTTTCTTAACAGAGCCTAAAAGAAAAAGTTTCTAAATTTGATTAAGTACAACTTACATATTTTTCTTTAAAACCTCATTCTTATTTGCCTTATCTAAGAAAGTTCTGCCTATCACAGAGTCAAAAAGACTGTCTCCTGTGTTTTACTCTAAGAGCTTTAGGATTTTCGCTTTTATATTTAGGTCTTTGATCCATTTCAAGTTAGTTTTTGTGTATGGTGAGATGTCAAAGTTTTCTTTTTATGTACGTGGATATCTAGCTCATACAATACCTTTGTTGGAAAAGGTTTTCTTCACCCATTTAACTGCCTTAACATCTCTGATTGGCAGAGAATCAACTGACCTTATAAATATTTTATATTTGGATTCTCTATACTGTTTCATTAAGGGATATATTTATGCTTTGGCCAATACCACATTATACTGATTATTTCTGCTTTATAGAAAATTTTGAAATTTACAGAAAATTAGTGTATGTGCTCCACCTTTGTTCTTTTTAATTGCTTTGTCTATTCTAGGTCCTTTGCATTTCCATATATATTATAGTATCAGCTTGTCAATTTCCACAGAACGATGGTGGGGTTGGGATTGGGATTGTGTGGAGTGTTGATGTAGAGCTGACATCTTGGCAATATTGTGTCTTCCAATCCATGAAAGTGGGATATGTCTCCCTCTCGATCTTCTTTCATTTCTCTGAGCAATGTGAGTTTTCATTGTACAGGTCTTGCACGTATTCTGTTAAATTTATCTCTATTTCATGTTTTTGAAACAATGTATATGGAATTGTACATTTTAGTTCATTTTACATTTGTTCATTGTTTATACATAGAACTCCATGGAATTTGGGTTCACGTGCATTCATTAATTAGCTTTAGCAGACTTCGGGGGTAGATTGTTTAGGATTCTCCAATCACGTGGCCAAGTTGAATTTGATTAGACAGTTTTAATCTTCCTTTCCACTCACTGTTTCTTTTTCGTGCCTTACTGCAGTTTCACTGTGTGTTTCTTTGTGTTTCTTTATCTTCCCTTACTGCAATGGCAGGAGCATCCACTGCAGTGTTGAAGGGAAACATAACCTGTCCATACAAAACTTTTTTTCCGTATAATAGCAAACGATGCATTTTGCTATATAGTCTATAGTCTTTAGATGTTCTTGTCTTTTTGTTACTGCTTGTAGTTAAAGGCATATTTCTGCAACTCCTTATACACTCTTTGTGGTCACTAATTATAAGATTAGAGCTGATGCATACACTAAAGAATTTAGGAAGACAATATTTGAAGACAAATATTAACTAAAGGATGTTTGCTCCCCACTTCAAAAAATGGCAAAATTAGGAAACTTAAAGGCTTCCATCTTCCCCAAAGGTATTTTTCAAAATTTTTCTTCTAAAAGACAAGGTCTTCTTTTCCACCTCGTACTCACATATACAGGAAGTAAAAAATATTTTTGAAAAAATTTCCACTAACCTGTAAAGTGCCGCAATCACATTCTTCACCCGATTCCAACTTTCCATTGCCACACGTCTGCCTCTGTTTGTAAACTGGCTCAACAGGAAGGATTTTATGAAGACATTCAAGGCCAGAATGTGCAGCAAAATATTTAAAGTCATCCAAGCTACAAGTGCTAAAATCCTTTATACCCTCAGATAGCCTAAAATATAAAAAAAAAAAGGGTATGACAAAAATTATTGCTGTATAACTCTACATTTCTCCTAATGTATGATGTTTTCAAGAGAGATTTAAAGAGCATTATTCTCATGGATAACAATAAGCACACGTTTAAAAATGTAAAAGTATTTTAAAAATACTAACATTTTTAACACACTTTTTAAATTTCACCAAGAAAATTCTTGTAATGAAAAAAAAATTCCAAAATCTTTTGCCATTCATCCTGTTTTAAAGAAGACCAATTATTTACCTGTCCTAAAATCTTTATTAATTGTTTAAACATAGGAACTGTGTTACTCTTTATTTACCTTCTTAGTGCCAAACAACTGAATTTAAAATTTTTGGCCTAGGTATTTAATATACTTTTTATTTATTTAATATCATTTTTGTATTTTTTCTGTAAATATCAATATGAACATGTCTGTATTATCTTTAAAAGTATATTTTAGAACTTTTGCTCTCTGTAATTAGGCATTTTTCAAACAAGAATCTGTTGTTTGATTTATACCATGGGAGGGACAAGAGGAATACCTGTCCTAATGGAGTGAGAAAGTTGTTAGTAGTCTGCTAATATATCAGCATCCAACTAAAACCCTAGAAAGAATACAATTTAAGAGTAAAGACTATGCCCTAGACCAGTAGCTGACAAACTTATCTGTGAAGGGCCACACAGTAAATATTATAGGCTTATATGCCATATGCTCTGTTGTAGCTACTCAACTCTGCCACTGTAGTGCAAAAGCAGCCATGAAGAACACATAAAACAGTAAGCCTACAAAATGAATTTACAAAACAGGCAGGCAGCCAAATTTAGCCTATAGATCATTGTTGGCTGACCTCTGCCCTATACTAAAATCTACTCTGTATCAGTCCTAACAGTTAGAGCCTAAACTCAAGCCCTGACAACATCCCCAGAGGAAACCAAGTTTGGAAGTTCAGGCCTGCCATTTTAGAGGGGTTTGGAAATGCCTTGAGTTTTCTATAGACTCATGTTAATGAAGTATAAAACCAAGCACATAAAATTTAAAATGATTACCCAATAACTGAATTGCCTGGTAGAAAAAGAATCAATGCTTTTCAGAGGAAGGTAATGAGAATCTAGGCTTTCTATTGTACTATCAAACAATATCCAATATGCTACTACTAATAATAATCATACAAAGAAATAAGAAAATGTAGACTGGGAGCTGAGGCTCCGGCTTTTGTCGGAGCGCCGGGAGAGGACTGAGGTTGGCGGCGTGAACACAGCCTGCAGGGCGTTGGTGCGCCGCGGCTGGCCGGGAGAGAGTCCGGGGAGAAGTCTGGAACTGCCGAAGAGGCAAGAGACTTTTACGTCCCTCTTTGTTTCCTGGTGCACGAGGAGAGGGGATTAAGAACGCTGCTTGAGAGAGCTCCGGGGACGAGCGCGAGCCGCGGCTAAAGGTGCGGAGCCCAGAGACAGACATGGGACGCTAGGGCCGCTGCTGCCGCCACCGGGAGGCCTGTGTGCGAACACAGGTCACTAGCCACACGCCCTTCTGGGGAGCCTGTGCAGCCCGCCACTGCCGGGGTCCCGGGATCCAGGGACAACTCCCCCGGGAGAACGCACAGGCGCGCCTCAGGCTGCAACATCTCGCAGGCCTCTGCCGCCGCAGGCCCGCCCCACACTCCGTGCCCCTCCCTACCCCCGGGCCTGAGTGAGCCAGAGCCTCCGAATCAGCAGCTCCTTTAACCCCGTCCTGTCTGAGCAAAGAACAGACGCCCTCCGGCGACCTACACGCACAGGCGGGGCTAAATCCAAAGCTGAGCCCCTGGGAGCTGTGAGAACAAAGAAGAGAGAGGGAAATCTCTCCCAGCAGCCTCAGAAGCAGCGGATTAAAGCTCCACAATCAACTTGATATACCCTGCATCTGTGGAATACCTGAATAGACAACCAATCATCCCAAATTAAGGAGCCCTGTGGATGAAAGGCTCTTGGTGCTGCAGCCAGGAGTCAGTGCTGTGCCTCTGAGGTGGGAGAGCCAACTTCAGGACACTGATCCACAAGAGACCTCCCAGCTGCACATAATATCAAACAGCAAAAATTTCCGAGAGATCTCCATCTCAACGCCAGCACCCAGCTTCACTCAACGACCAGCAAGCTACAGTGCTGGACATCCTATGCCAAACAACTAGCAAGACAGGAACACAACCCCACCCATTAGCAGAGAGGCGGCCCAAAATCATAATAAGTCTACAGACACCCCAAAACACACCACCAGACGTGGACCTGCCCACCAGAAAGACAAGATCTAGCCTCATCCACCAGAACACAGGCACTAGTACCCTCCACCAGGAAGCCTACACAACCCACTGAACCAACCTTAGCCACTGGGGACAGACACAAAAAACAACAGGAACTACGAACCTTCAGCCTGCAAAAAAGGAGACCCCAAACACAGTAAGATAAGCAAAATGAAAAGACAGAAAAACACACCGCAGATGAAGGAGCAAGATAAAAACCCATCAGACCTAACAAATGAAGAGGAAATAGGCAGTCTACCTGAAAAAGAATTCAGAATAATGATAGTAAGGTTGATCCGAAATCTTGGAGATAGAATGGACAATAGAATGGACAAAATGCAAGAATCAGTTAACAAGGACCTAGAAGAACTAAAGATGAAACAAGCAACGATGAACAACACAATAAATGAAATTAAAAGTACTCTAGATGGGATCAATAGCAGAATAACTGAGGCAGAGGAACGGATAAGTGACCTGGAAGATAAAATAGTGGAAATAACTACTGCAGAGCAGAATAAAGAAAAAAGAATGAAAAGAACTGAGGACAGTCTCAGAGACCTCTGGGACAACATTAAACGTACCAACATTCGAATTATAGGGGTTCCAGAAGAAGAAGAGAAAAAGAAAGGGACTGAGAAAATATTTGAAGAGATTATAGTTGAAAACTTCCCTAATATGGGAAAGGAAATAGTTAATCAAGTCCAGGAAGCACAGAGAGTCCCATACAGGATAAATCCAAGGAGAAATACGCCAAGACACATATTAATCAAACTGTCAAAAATTAAATACAAAGAAAACATATTAAAAGCAGCAAGGGAAAAACAACAAATAACACACAAGGGAATCCCCATAAGGTTAACAGCTGATCTTTCAGCAGAAACTCTGCAAGCCAGAAGGGAGTGGCAGGACATATTGAAAGTGTTGAAGGAGAAAAACCTGCAGCCAAGACTACTCTACCCAGCAAGGATCTCATTCAGATTTGATGGAGAAATTAAAACCTTTAGAGACAAGCAAAAGCTGAGAGAGTTCAGCACCACCAAACCAGCTCTACAACAACTGCTAAAGGAACTTCTCTAGGCAAGAAACACAAAAGAAGGAAAAGACCTACAATAACAAACCCAAAACAATTAAGAAAATGGGAATGGGAACACACATATCGATAATTACCTTAAATGTAAATGGACTAAATGCTCCCACCAAAAGACACAGATTGGCTGAATGGATACAAAAACAAGACCCATATATTTGCTGTCTACAAGAGACCCACTTCAGACCTAGAGACACATACAGACTGAAAGTAAGGGGATGGAAAAAGGTATTTCATGCAAATGGAAACCAAAAGAAAGCTGGAGTAGCAATTCTCATATCAGACAAAATAGACTTTAAAACAAAGACTATTAGAAGAGACAAAGAAGGACACTACATAATGATCAAGGGATCGATCCAAGAGGAAGATATAACAATTGTAAATATTTATGTACCCAACATAGGTGCAACTCAATACATAAGGCAAATACTGACAACCATAAAAGGGGAAATCGACAGTAACACATTCATAGTAGGGGACTTTAACACCCCACTTTCACCAATGGACAGATCATCCAAAATGAAAATAAATAAGGAAACACAAGCTTTAAATGATACATTAAATGAGATGGAGTTAATTGATATTTATAGGACATTCCATCCAAAAACAACAGAATACACATTTTTCTCAAGTGCTCATGGAACATTCTCCAGGATAGATCATATCTTGGGTCACAAATCAAGCCTTGGTAAATTGAAGAAAATTGAAATTGTATCAAGTATCTTTTCCGACCACAACGCTATGAGACTCGATATCAATCACAGGAGAAGATCTGTAAAAAATACAAACACATGGAGGCTAAACAATACACTACTTAATAACGAAGTGATCACTGAAGAAATCAAAGGGGAAATCAAAAAATACCTAGAAACAAATGACAATGGAGACACGACGACTCAAAATCTATGGGATGCAGCAAAAGCAGTTCTAAGAGGGAAGTTTATAGCAATACAATCTTACCTTAAGAAACAGGAAACATCTCGAATAAACAACCTAAACTTGCACCTAAAGCAATTAGAGAAAGAAGAACAAAAAAACCCCAAAGTTAGCAGGAGGAAAGAAATCATAAAAATCAGATCAGAAATAAATGAAAAAGAAATGAAGGAAACGATAGCAAAGATCAATAAAACTAAAAGCTGGTTCTTTGAAAGGATAAACAAAATTGATAAACCATTAGCCAGACTCATCAAGAAAAAAAGGGAGAAGACTCAAATCAATAGAATTAGAAATGAAAAAGGAGAAGTAACGACTGACACTGCAGAAATACAAAAGATCATGAGAGATTACTACAAGCAACTCTATGCCAATAAAATGGACAACCTGGAAGAAATGGACAAATTCTTAGAAAGGCACAACCTGCCAAGACTGAATCAGGAAGAAATAGAAAATATGAACAGACCAATCACAAGCACTGAAATTGAAACTGTGATTAAAAATCTTCCAACAAGCAAAAGCCCAGGACCAGATGGCTTCACAGGCGAATTCTATCAAACATTTAGAGAAGAGCTATCACCTATCCTTCTCAGACTCTTCCAAAATATAGCAGAGGGAGGAACACTCCCCAACTCATTCTACGAGGCCACCATCACCCTGATACCAAAACCAGACAAGGATGTCACAAAGAAAGAAAACTACAGGCCAATATCACTGATGAACATAGATGCAAAGATCCTCAACAAAATACTAGCAAACAGAATCCAACAGCACATTAAAAGGATCATACACCATGATCAAGTGGGGTTTATTCCAGGAATGCAAGGATTCTTCAATATACGCAAATCAATCAACGTGATACACCATATTAACAAATTGAAGGAGAAAAACCATATGATCATCTCAATTGATGCAGAGAAAGCTTTTGACAAAATTCAACACCCATTTATGACAAAAACCCTGCAGAAAGTAGGCATAGAGGGAACTTTCCTCAACATAATAAAGGCCATATATGACAAACCCACAGCCAACATCGTCCTCAATGGTGAAAAACTGAAAGCATTTCCACTAAGATCAGGAACAAGACAAGGTTGCCCACTCTCACCACTCTTATTCAACATAGTTTTGGAAGTTTTAGCCACAGCAATCAGAGAAGAAAAGGAAATAAAAGGAATCCAAATCGGAAAAGAAGAAGTAAAGCTGTCACTGTTTGCAGATGACATGATACTATACATACAGAACCCTAAAGATGCTACCAGAAAACTACTAGAGCTAATCAATGAATTTGGTAAAGTAGCAGGATACAAAATTAATGCACAGAAATCTCTGGCATTCCTATATACTAATGATGAAAAATCTGAAAGTGAAATCAAGAAAACACTCCCATTTACCATTGCAACAAAAAGAATAAAATACCTAGGAATAAACCTACCTAAGGAGACAAAAGACCTGTATGCAGAAAATTATAAGACACTGATGAAAGAAATTAAAAATGATACAAATAGATGGAGAGATATACCATGTTCTTGGATTGGAAGAATCAACATTGTGAAAATGACTCTACTACCCAAAGCAATCTACAGATTCAATGCAATCCCTATGAAACTACCACTGGCATTTTTCACAGAACTAGAACAAAAAATCTCACAATTTGTATGGAAACACAAAAGACCCCGAATAGCCAAAGCAATTTTGAGAACGAAAAATGGAGCTGGAGGAATCAGGCTTCCTGACTTCAGACTATACTACAAAGCTACAGTAATCAAGACAGTATGGTACTGGCACAAAAACAGAAATATAGATCAATGGAACAGGATAGAAAGCCCAGAGATAAACCCACGCACATATGGTCACCTTATCTTTGACAAAGGAGGCAGAAATGTACAGTGGAGAAAGGACAGCCTATTCAATAAGTGGTGCTGGGAAAACTGGACAGCTACATGTAAAAGTATGAGATTAGATCACTCCCTAACACCATACACAAAAATAAGCTCAAAATGGATTAAAGACCTAAATGTAAGGCCAGAAACTATCAAACTCTTAGAGGAAAACATAGGCAGAACACTCTATGACATAAATCACAGCAAGATCCTTTTTGACCCACCTCCTAGAGAAATGGAAATAAAAACAAAAGTAAACAAATGGGACCTAATGAAACTTAAAAGCTTTTGCGCAGCAAAGGAAACCATAAACAAGACCAAAAGACAACCCTCAGAATGGGAGAAAATATTTGCAAATGAAGCAACTGACAAAGGATTAATCTCCAAAATTTATAAGCAGCTCATGCAGCTTAATAACAAAAGAACAAACAACCCAATCCAAAAATGGGCAGAAGACCTAAATAGACATTTCTCCAAAGAAGATATACAGAGTGCCAACAAACACATGAAAGAATGCTCAACATCACTAATCATTAGAGAAATGCAAATCAAAACTACAATGAGATATCATCTCACACCAGTCAGAATGGCCATCATCAAAAAATCTAGAAACAATAAATGCTGGAGAGGGTGTGGAGAAAAGGGAACCCTCTTACACTGTTGGTGGGAATGTAAATTGATACAGCCACTGTGGAGAACAGTATGGAGGTTCCTTAAAAAGCTACAAATAGAACTACCATATGACCCAGCAATCCCACTACTGGGCATATACCCTGAGAAAACCATAATTCAAAAAGAGTCATGTACCAAAATGTTCATTGCAGCTCTATTTACAATAGGCCAGAGATGGAAACAACCTAAGTGTCCATCATCGGATGAATGGATAAAGAAGATGTGGCACATATATACAATGGAGTATTACTCAGCCATAAAAAGAGACGAAATTGAGCTATTTGTAATGAGGTGGATAGACCTAGAGTCTGTCATACAGAGTGAAGTAAGTCAGAAAGAGAGAGACAAATACCGTATGCTAACACATATATATGGAATTTAAGAAAAAAAAAATGTCATGAAAAACCTAGGGGTGAAACAGGAATAAAGACACAGACTTACTAGAGAATGGACTTGAGGCTATGGGGAGGGGGAAGGGTAAACGGTGACAAAGCAATAAAGAGGCATGGACATGTATACACTACCAAACGTAAGGTAGATAGCTAGTGGGAAGCAGCCGCATAGCACAGGGAGATCAGGTCGGTGCTGTGTGACCGCCTGGAGGGGTGGGATAGGGAGGGTGGGAGGGAGGGTGATGCAAGCGGGAAGAGATATGGGAACATATGTATATATATAACTGATTCATTTTGTTGTGAAGCTGAAACTAACATACCATTGTAAAGCAATTATGCTCCAATAAAGATGTTTAAAAAAAAAAAAAGAAAATGTAAACCATAGTCAATAAAAAAGCAGTCAATAGTAAGCAACACTGAGATGGCCCAGGTGTTAGATTTGGCACACAAATACTTGAAAGGAACCATTATAAATATATTCAATTAATTAATTAAATAATTCAGAGAAATTACAGCCTTACAGAGTGAACACTCAAAAGAGAGTGCATATCATCCAATTTACCTAATGTTCTAGAGCCAGTAAAACCAATTGTAGTGATAGAAATCAGATCAGCTGTTGACTGGGGCAGGATGGAAGGTAAAAAGGACAGCCAAGGATCACAAAAGAACTTTCTGTGGAAATGGAAATGTTGCATAGCCTGACTGACACTGGTTCAGTAATTTGTATATATTTATCAGTCATAAACTTGTACACTTAAAGTTTAAAGTGTATGAATTTTATTGTAGACAAGTCGTACCTCAAAAGTTGATTTTTTATAGTGTATATAAATACAACACTCAAAAAGGTGATGAAAGGATATTCCTTTGAGAAACAATTTCACACAGAGAAGAAGTAACTTAGTTATTATCTACTTTGTGCCTTCACAGATATTTGGGATAACATAGATTCAGTCATCACAGGACAAAATGAAATAATAAGAATACTGAGCTAAAAGGTCATTATTGGAAACATTTACCAAGCACTCTTCTAGGCAACTGGTGTGTAGTGAAACGTAGACCAAGTGCCTGCTAGGGGCCAAAAGTATAAACATCAGGAAATAGGTATATGAAATCAGTCAGATAGTTATTGGAATGATGAAGAAAAATAAAACAACACAATTTACAGGGAATAAAAGACACTGTTTTAGAAGAGAAGACATTTATTTAAAAAAAAAAAAACTATACCTAAGATTGGTAACAAGGCAAGGGTACCCACTCTCACCAGGTCGATTCACATTGGGCTGAATTTATTTCAAGTGCAATTAAGCAAGAAAAAGGAATTACACAAAAATAGATGGAGAGGAAAACATAAAGCTGTTCTTATTCATGGACAACAAGATATTGTTTACAGAAAATCTTAAGTAATCAACAAATAAAATCTCCTGGAATTTCTGTTGAGTTTAGGAAGTTTGCAGCACACAAAGTCAACATACAAAAATTATATTTCTATGTACTAGCAATGAGCACTCTGAAAATGAAATTAAGAAAACAGTTCTTTTCAAAATAGCAAAAAAGAATAAAATGTTTAAGAATAAATATAACAAAACAAGTACAAGACATGTAAACTGTAAAATACCATACATTGCTGGGGAAAATTAAAGACCTAAATAAATGAAGACATATACCAGATTCAAGAATTAAAAGACTCAGTATTGTTAAGATGGTAACTCTCCCAAAATTGACTATTTGTAATACCCAAGATATGGAAGCAACCCAAATGCCCATCCACAGATGAATGGATGAAAAAGATATGGTATAGAATATTACTCAGCCATAAAAATGAATGAAATTCTTCCATTTGCAGCAACAAGGATGGATCTAGAGACTATCATACTAAATGAAGTAAGTCAAACAGAGAAAGACAAATACTGTATGGTATTTGTCATACTAAGTGAAGTAAGTCAAATAGAGAAAGACAAATACCATATGGTATCGCTTATATGTGGTAACTAAAAAATAGTACAAAAGAACACATATGCAAAACAGAAGTAGACTCACAGATACAGAAAACAAACAAGGGGTTACCAAAGGGGAGAGGGAGGAGGGGAGGAGCAAGTTAGGAGTAGGGCATTAAGAGATATAAACTAGTATGTATAAAACAGATAAGCAACAAGGATACAGTAAATATATAGCACAGGGAATTATAGCCATTATCTTGTAATAACTTATAATGGAATATAATCTGTAAATATACTGAATCACTATGCTGTATACCTGGAACTACCATAATGTTGTAAATAAACTATACTTCAATTTTTAAAACTCTCAACAGTTTTCATAAAAATTGGAAATTTGATAATAAAATATATATGAAACTACAAAGGACCTAGAATAAACAAAACAATTTGGGAAAAGATGAAAAAACTTGGGGATTTGTACTACCTGATTTCAAAATTGTTTTTAAAGTATTATCAGTGATACTAAAATTTTGAAAAAGCCTTTTTCTTCAGTAGTCTCTCTCTCAGTGGGGCATAGTTTTACTTATTTGTGACTTGATGTCTTTCTAAATTAAAAAAAGATACATTTTTAACTTGAATTGTACTGTTCATCCTTATATTGTATAATGCCAGTATCAAGGCACTTAACTTTAAATAGAATCACTAAAATCACACAATTCATATGGCTTGTCCCCAGAGGGCACCTTCACTCTAGCCAGCAGAGAAAAATACAAGCCAGACTCTGGAAGGTAGGAAGGAGGAAGAGAATGTCCCCAGGCATGGAGAGGCCTGAGGGAGTGCTGGGTCTTATTTTGGCGTGTGTTCCATCTGCACTTGAAAAGAATGCGCATCCTAGTGTAGGATATAGTGTTCTATAATTGTCAATTAATTCAGTTTGGTTATAGAAATATAAAGTCCCTAACCAAAAAACAATTTTTAAGTATACTGTGTGTTTAATAAAGAAAATGATCTTACACAGCTTTTGGTGACATTACGCAAACATCTCCTGAACAACGGCAGATCTCAGTATTATCATAACTCATTCCCATGTTAAGGCCAAGCAACTGCACAATACTGAGAGCATATGACTCCAAGGATAAACCCTCTGAATACTAAATATAAGGAAAATAAAAGAAAAATAGTTAGCTAAGAATCTTATTCAGTTATAAAAAGTTACTTACTATAATCAAACATTCATACATAAAACTCATTTTTTAAACATCTTTATTGGAGTATAATTGCTTTACAATGGTGTGTTAGTTTCTAATTTATAACAAAGTGAATCAGTTATACATATATATATGTTCCCATATCTCTTTCCTCTTGCATCTCCCTCCCTCCCACCCTCCCTATCCCACCCCTCTAGGTGGTCACAAAGCACGGAGCTGATCTCCCTGTGCTATGTGGCTGCTTCCCACAGGATTAAAGACACAGACCTACTAGTGAATGGACTTGTGGATATGGGGAGGGGGAAGGGTAAGCTGTGACAAAGTGAGAGAGTGGCATGGACATATATACACTACCAAACATAAAACTCATTTTTAAAATTCATTAATGCAGCCAAGATACTTAACGTAGACACAATTGTACTAGTTATGTAAGTATTATTAAACACGGATGGATGAGTAACACTACAGTTTAATTTCAAGATACTATTACGTAATGACAATACCAGCTATCTTAGCAAATCTAATAGAGTTTAAACACCACACTATATCGCTTCTTTGAATTATTTTAAACAAGATGCTTTTAATCTTTTATTTTAATAATCAATCCTACATTCTCTTTGTAGTATACAGTCTCTAAAATGGGTCCCTGCCTCCTGGTATTTATGATCCCGTGTATCCCCACTCCATTGAGTGTAGGCTGGACTTACTGACTTGCTTCTAATTAACTGAATATAGCAGAAGTGATGGGTCATCATTTCCAAGATAAGTTATTAAAAGACTGACTTCTTGGATTCTACGTCTCTCTCTCTCTCATTCGCTCTGGGGGAAGGTAGCTACTTTGTCATGAAGTAGGCCTGTGGAGAGGTCCTCGTGAGTGAGCTTGGAAACTTTTTCTGAGGTCTTCCAATAGTCACATGACTGAGCTTGGAAGCAAATCCCCTCTGTGTTGAACCTTGAGATAATTACAGCCCTAGCTGACATCTTGTTTTCACCAACTAAGCTGCTCCTAGATTCCTGACCCACAGAACTGTGTTGTTTTCATGTGCTAAGGTTTGGTACAATCAGTTACATAGCAATAGATAACTAATACACCCTCAATAGGTATTGCTGTTTTCCTTTGAAACATTTCTATTATCTGCACAGAAGTTTATAGCAGTTTTATTCATAACTGCCACAACTTGCAAGCATCCATGATGTCCTTCAGCAGGTGAACAGATAAACTGTGGCATGTTTCAGACAATAGAATATTATTCAGCACTGAAAAGAAATGAGCTACAAGGTCATGAAAAGACACCGAGGAAATTTAAATGCATGTTACTAAGCGAGAGAAGCCAACCTGCAGAGACTATATACTATATGACTCCAACTATATGACATCCTGGAAAAAAAGTTATGGAGACAAAAGATCCACGGCTGCAGGTGGGGAGGGGAGAAATTAATTGGCAGAGAGCACAGAGGATTTTTAAGGCAGTGAAAATACTGTGTATGATACCATAATGATGGGCACATATCATTATTTGACCAAATCCGTAGAAAGTACGCCACCAACATTGAACCCTAAGGCAAATTATGAACTTTGGGTGATTTTTAATGGGTCAATGTACGTTTATCAATTGCAATAAGTATAACCCTCTGGTGAGTGATGGTGATAACGAAGAAGGTTATGCAAGTGTAGGGGCAAGGGATACATTGATAATCTATGCACCTTCTTCTCAATGGTGCTGTGAACCTAAAACTGCTCTAAAAATAGTAGTTTTTAAAAAGTTGTTGGTACTTGATGGACCAAGAGCAAGATGGCATTGTGAGGGAGTGGCAAGTAAAGCACAGTTCAGGGGAGAAGATTAACTGACCCATGAAGATGTTTCTAAGTTTCCATTCCGCATATTGCCCTGGGTTGCTTGTTGTTCAACCACAGCCACTGAGAGGTAGAAAACAACAATCAGCTGACGCATCAGACACTTCAGTCCACCTTCAGAGCGTAGAGAGCAATTTTGTTTACTGGAAGACTGCTTGAACTCAAGCAATCCCTCCTTCCTGCACCCCAGCTTTTGATCAAAAGCAGTTCTTAGGACCAAACAGAAGCCCTTGCCAGGACACACTTTATTCCCTTCATAGTTACAGACAATATTAATAGTAACCAAGGAACGCATTTCGTTTCTCAGAAGACACAATGCCACTCTATTGGAAAAGGCATTCAATATAACTTTCATTGTCCCCAACAGGTCTCAGATAGCTGGTTCAATTGAGAGACATAACGGTTTCCTTAAATAATTCCTTTTCAAATCCAACAAATGGACCCTTAAATGGGTGTCTATATTGGCCAAGCTATTAATGTCTCTTAATTCAAGGACCCTTGTCTGACACACACTTCACACAAACTTTAAAACATTTTTCCCTTTTCCTTCCCTATATTTAAAGGGGCTTATGTCTGGCCTCCATGTATATGAAGACTCACTGTACAGGAGCGCCTTTAACTATGTCTCCCCTACTGCTGTAAATATTTTATCTTGCCCCACCCCATAAGGGTTGGAGACCAGATCCAGGTACATACCATCCTGAGGTCTATTAACCATAGATTTCCTCCTGGTCCAGGCAGCTGCTAATTTGACATGAGACCCATTTGAGCCTAAACTTCCACCACCACAAAAACAAATGAAAAACAAAAACAAAACCTCTCAAGTGCAGCTGTACAACATTCTGTTGACTGTTCATCTCATTACCATTGATCTGAGTGTTTTTATTGGTTTGCAATCTGGAGGCCCAAATCCTCCAAGTAAGCCATTATTTCAGCCAGACGTGGCAAATGCTGAGGCCCACATGCCACTGAGTTTGGATAATACAAACCTTACAACCAAAAGACTTCACCAGCTTGCCTGTCAACAACCAAACCAACAACTGAGGCAAAAGGCCCATACTGGCTGGCCAAATTAGGGTGCCTGCCTCCAGCATAATTATGGAGCCCTAAACACGGGTATAAATATTTTAAATGGCAAACAACCTGACCTCCTATTAACCACATACACCAAAATCAGGTCATAAAATCTAAAACCTATTTATAACAGAACTCTTCTCATCACCTAATAAGGCAAAACCCTAGACTGTTGGACACTTTTAGATCCAGCCACAGCTAACTTGGGCTGTGCCAGTCAGGCTCTGCACAGATGTCAATATCACTTCTGCTCGCTGTGCACCCACAAGCCCCTCGAGTTAACAGATATTTATAAATTGAAGTCACAGGCCCAACATTGCCTTCAAATTACACAAGTACTTCAGCACCATTTTAATACCACAGAGCCACAAAAATAAAACCTGCGTTCATTCAAGTGGGGATCAGCTTAAAAAGGATATCCTAGCACCACACCCCAAACAACATTGCCCTGGCCCAGGAACTCGCTGCTAGAGATGTTATTACCTCAGATGACATCACTCCAGCTTAAGACCTGCCTGTTGGAGATGACTCTGCATCCTGCACGGAGACAACTTCCCCTCAGACACTAAAACTTCCACCCCAGGCAGGCTCGTGGACTGCCTCTCCCAAGGCACAAATTGCACACAAGAAATGTACTGGTTTTCTTACTTCGATATTAGGGACTCTATTGTGTTTCCTGAGCAGCTGTCTGTGTAGCCCATGACAAGGGTATACTTTTTTGTCCTCTATCAAACCATATATCCCTACACTCCATGTCTCTCTGTGCCATTCTAAACACTGGTGGAGATTATTGCTTTCCCTAGGAGTCACCTGCCTTGTATCATGAACCCCTGGACCCTAGGGAGAGGAGCACTCACTCCCCAGTCCCTTCTCCTACTACTCCCACCCTGCATCTCTGACCATGACTACAACCACCTCTTCCCTTTGGGTACATACAAATACCATCAATCTTTATATATACTTTACCAAACTAATCAGCTGATACTCTCCAACAACATAAACTGCCTGACTTGCCACTTTTACCCCAAAATACACCAGGATATTATTGTCAAGAAACACACATATAGAATTTTTAACACAATTTACAACTGCACAAAGATGCTCTTAGAGACTCCAGAAATTTCAGATCTATTTCCTTGGCTAATGTTATACAAATGGGAAATTTAGTTATGAGCTGGTCTACAAGAATTCCTTATACGTCTACTTCTGTTTCTCCTTTTTACTCTCATAATAAAATGTTCTCTATGCTGTTTAGCTAAACTTAGGCTCTACTCTCTAAAAGTGTCTTATTATGCCAAAGGTTTGATCATATTTCAAACCACGACAAGACTAACTTTATTAACATCACCATTTTCTGTATTCCGAAGCTTTCATATCTAGGGCCTTACCAACCTAGAGGACTGCCCTTCTTAGGGTTATCCAATTACTTCAGATAGTAGACAACTCACCTTTCATATGCAAACCAATCAATCCAGAGCCCATATACCCTACCACCTGACAGTCTGATAAAGTCTGCTTTATCAGACTCACATACACCAGGCCACTATCCACCTGCCAAAATCACACCAGGGCTAGGTACCAGACAACTAAGGACAGCCTCTATGCATCATGGACTGCTGAAACTAGCCAACCCTAGACCTGCTTACCCTGTCTCTCCTGTTTCTTCCCAAAAAAACCACAATAGAGGCTCTTGCCCACATTTGCCCCCTACCTCCTATGCTTCCTGACCAAACCTGGTGCTTCCTTATGTGGCCTCCGCATGGCATGGCATATTTCTTATTTCTAGGGAACCGTATGATAAATTTCTTCCTGAATGACAGTCATTTTCATGTCTGCATGTATTTCCATACCTGATGAAAACATATCCCAGGTAACCTTAAAAAAATCTTTCAATCTAGATTAGTTGCTCCTACTTGAGTTAAGTTAGTTTACTCTAGTCAATTCAAACTAGATTACAACAAAATTAGTTGTAAATGTATACTGTAAACTCTAGGGTAACTGCTTAAAGATTTTTAATGTAATTGATGTTCTAGAAAGGAGAGAAAATGGAATAATATAAAACCACAGAAGGCAATTAAAACCACAGAAGGCAGAAAAAACAAAAAGGGGTGTGGAAGATTTCAAGAAGAAACAAGAAACAAGGATAATGAATAGAAAACAGACAAAATTCAACATCCATTTATGATTTTTAAAAACTCTCAGGTGTGGAGGAAACATACATCAACATAATAAAGGCCATATACGACAAGCCCACAGCTAACATCACATTCAATGGTAAAAAGCAGAAAAGCTATTCCTCCAAGGTCAGGAATAAGACAAGAATCTGAGCTATCACCACTTTTATACAACTCCTAGCCAGAGCAATTAGGCAAGAAAAAATAAATAAAAGAGATCCAAACTAGGAAAAAAGAAGAAAACTGTCACCATTGGCAGATAACGATATTATACAGAGAAAAATCCTAAAACTACACACACACACAAAAACCTGTTATAACTAATATATGAATTCAGTAGAGTTTCTAGACCCACAATCAATACAAAGAAGTCTGTTGTGTTTCTGTACATTAATAACGCACTATCAGTAAGAGAAATTAAGGAAGCATTCCCATGTACAATTGTATTAAAAAGAACAAAATACCGAGGAATAAATTTAACCAAGGATATGAAAAAATTGTACACTGAAAACTAGAAGATGGTGATGAAAGAAATTGCGGAAGACACAAATAAATGGAAAGATATTCCACACTCATGGACTGGAAGAATTAATATTGTTAAAATGTCCATTTTACCCATAGCCATCTACAGATTCAGTGCACTCCCTTTCAAAATTCCAATGGCAATTTTCACAAAAATAATACAAACATCCTAAAATTTGAATGGAAGCACAAAGGACCCCAAATAGCTGAAGCAATCTTGAGAAATAAGAGTAAAGCTGGAGGTATCATGCTCCTTGATTTCAAATTATACTACAAAGCTGTAGTAATCAAAACAGTATTAAATTCTATATTTATGGTGATAGACGTTAACTAGAATTTTTGTGGTGATCATTTTGCAATATATACAAATACCAAATCACTCTGTTTTACACCTGAAACTAATATAATGTATGTCAATTATACCTGAATTAAAAAAATTTTTTTAAACAATATGGTACTGGCACAAAGGCAGACACATAGATCAATGGAACAAAATATAGAACCCAGAAATAAACCCACACTTACACGGTCAACTGATCCATGCCAAAGGAGGCAGTAATATAAAATGGGAAAAAGACAGTCTCTTCAATAAATGGTGGTGGGAAAAACTGGACAGCCACATGCAAAAGAATGAAACTGGACCACTATCTCACACCATACACAATAATTAACTCAAAATGTATTAGAGACTTGAATGCAAGACCTGAAACCATAAAACTCCTAGAAGAAAACATAGGCAATAAGCCCCTTGATATTAATTTTGGTGATGAATTTTTAGATCTGACTCCAAAGCAAAGTCAACAGAAGCAAAAATAAACAAGTGGGACTACAGCACACTAAAATTCTTCTGCACAGCAAAGGAAACCATCAACAAAATGAAAAGGCAGGCTACTAAGTGGGAGAAGATATTTACAAATCATATCTCTGAAAAGGGGTTAATATGCAAAATACAATACTCATACAACTCAATAGCAAAAAAAAAAAAAATCAGATTAAAAAATGGGCAGATTATCTGAATAAACATTTTTCCAAAGCAAACATATAGATGGCCAACAGCTACATGGAAAGATGCTCAACATCTGGGTACATTCCCAAAGGAAATGAAATCAATATCTTGAAAAGATATCTGCACTCCCATGTTCACTGCAGCATTATTCAAAACAGCCAATATATGGAAACAACCTAAATGTTCAATCATGCATAAAGAGAAAAAAGACAAAAAAAAAAAGAAAAAAAAAAGGAAATCCTGTCCTTTGAGATGGCATGGATGAACCTGGAAGACATCATCATTCTTAGTGAAATAAGCCAGATACAGAAAGATAAATATGTATGATCTCACTTACATGTTGAAACTAAAAAAGGCAAATTCATAGAACCAGAGAGTTAGAGTGGTCATTGGCAGTGACCAGAGGATGGGTCAAAGGGTATAAACTTTCATCTTTATAAGATGAATAAGTTTGGGGATATAATATACAGCAATGTGCTTATAATTAATAATACTTATTGTATACTTGAAATCTGGTAAGTGAGTAAATCTTAAGTTTCTCACCAAAAAACAAACGAAAAAAATGGTATCTATGTGAGTTGATGTGTGTGTTAACTTGATTGTGCTAATCATTTCAAAACGTATACAAAGATTAAATCTTCACATTTTACATCTTGATAAAAATCATGTCATACAACCTAAATGTATATACTTTTTATTTTTCAGTAAAGCTTGAAAATAAGATATACATAAAATAAATGGAAGACAAAGTAGATTAAAAATGAAAAATTTCACAAAAGCATTGGAATTTATAAACAAAATAAATTAAAAACTGTAGAACTGGAATAAAAGGAATATCTGAAATAGCAGAATAGAGTATTACTGAACAGAATTAAAGATCATAGAAAATACTCAAACTGAAGAACAAAACAAACTGAACAAAAAAAGAATTAAAAAAAAAAAAGAACAACAGTGACATATGGTACATCTTTTAAAGGACTAATGTATGTTAATTAGAGCCTAACAAGAAAAGGTAAAGATAATGGGACAAAAATAATATCTGAAGTACAATTATAATGGTTGAGAATTTTCCAACACTAATAAAAGACATCAGGCAATATTTTCAAGAAACCCTACTAACACTAAAGGAGAAATACAAAGAAAAATGAGTCTAGGTCCATGATGTCTCTGCAAGAACTGTCTTATTTCCAGCTCATCCTTGTTCTAGGATGTAGTTCTTCTAATTCTCAGTGAAAAGTGTCACAATGATGCTTAACATTGACTGGCCTTGATGTCCCACTTTTTGCTCCTCTCGACCTTGAGTCTGTCAAAAATAACCTTGGTTTAGCGCCCTCAATCATCTGGTTGAAACAAACAAAAATTCCCTGATGGAAGGTAAGAGCAACTAGACTCTAAATTATTTACATGAATAATTTTTAAATGGCCAAAATGCAATTACAAATAACCATATCCAAAAAGAAAAAAAATACAGCATGGGGCTTCCCTGGTGGCGCAGTGGTTGAGAGTCCGCCTGCCGATGCAGGGGACACAGGTTCGTGCCCCGGTCCAGGAAGATCCCACATGCCGCAGAGCGGCTGGGCCCCGTGAGCCATGGCCGCTGAGCCTGCGCGTCCGGAGCCTGTGCTCCGCAACGGGAGAGGCCACAACAGTGAGAGGCCCGCGTAACACAAAAAAAAAAAAAAAAAAAAAAAATACAGCATGAATGAGAATTAACAGGAGTGCCAGACAGCAGAAAACCAAAAGGGGCTCCACGTATTTAAACTATCAGATACATTATTTAATTTAACTATGCAGTATAAAAAGGCAAAATACAGTATAGCCTATGCCATGGTCTGTTGTAAAAGTAAAACATAAGTATATGCCTATATTTCCATAAGAAACATTGGAGAAATTTCATAAGAATCTGATGAAATGGGATGATGGATGATTATATGAGAGAATAAAACTTTTCAGATTATACTGCAAACCAGAAGACAGTAAAGTGGCATTTGTACTAAAAGAAAAATTTTGGTAGTCTAGGGTTCTATAGTCCAGTGAAAATAATCTGAAAAATAAAGTAAAATAAAGACATTGTCAAATAAATGAAAGCTAAGAGAATTCAATGTCTGTAGATCTAATACTACAAAAAAAATCATTAAGTAAATTCCTCAGAATGAAGGGACATGATTCCAGATGGAAATCTGGATCTGCACAAAGATTGCAAAATGCTACAAATGGCAAATGAGTAAAAGAAATATACAATACTATTATTTCTTTCCCTAATTCCTTCAAAAAGCATTTGACAATATAAAGGGGGAAAAATCATAATTGTATTACAGGGATTATGTATATGTAGTAGTAAATATATGGAAATTCGACAAAAAAAGGAAAGGTGTAAAATGGAATTATAGTACTGTAGAACCCTTACATTTAGTGATATAAGAGCACATCCAATAGACAGTCATATGGTAAAGACATCTATTTTACTAGGACTAAAAGGGAGAAGGTAGGAAAGGAAGATCAAAGGAGAAAAACAGAAGCAACAAATGGGACACAAATAACAAGATGGTAGCCCTATACCCAAACTTAATAATTATATTAAATGTGAATGGGCTAAATATTCCAATTGAAAGCAAAGGTTGTCAGGATGGATTTGACAAAACAAATGTAACAATAAAAACAGATGCACTGATTATAGAAGAGGCACTCTAAGTATAAAGTGGTAAATGGTAGTGGTAGTTAGAAGTAAAAAGGTGGAAAATATTTATATACCATGCAAGCATCATAAAGTTGATGATGTTGTACTGATGTTACATTTCACAATGAAAAAAAAGAGTCAATGTATCAAGAATATGTAGCCATCCTAAATATGTATACACTTAAAATTAAAGCTTCCAAGTATGAATCAGAAATTGATAGAACTAATTGGAAAAACAGGTAAATCCACATTAATTAGAGCCTTTAACACTAATATCTCACTAGTTGAGAGAACAAGTTGACAAAAGTCAGAAACACTGTCAACCAACTAGACATAGTAAATATTTCTAGAATACTATACCTAACAACTGCAGGATGAATACACATTTTTCTCACGCACAGTTGAAAAAATAGGCCAACATACACTATATGCTAGGGCATAAAGCAAGTCTGAATAAATGAAAAAGGATTAAAGTAGTACAAAGTATATTCTCTGACAAGTGAATTAAAGTATGAAAAGTCAGCAAAAAGATAATGCACAAATATTTAGAAATTTAGCAACACACATGTAAATCTCATAAGCCAAATGAGAAATGAAAGGGAAATAAGAAAGTACTTTGAACAATTAGAAAGCATCAAAATATCCAGAATACAGCTAATTTTACACAAAAAAGAATTCATAGCTTTAAATCTCTATAGTTTCTAAAGATTTAAAATAAATCTATAATCTAAATTTCTGTTTTTAAAAGCCAGGAAAAAAAACATTATAAATCCAAACAGATTAGAAGAAAGAAATTAATAAAGAGAAAGAGTCAATTAAGTAGAAAACAAACATCAGAAAGAATCAACAAAGTCATAATTTGGTCCTTTGAAAAAATTAAAGAGTTGATAAACCTCCAGGAAACCAATCTAAAAGTAGGATGAGGAAGAGGAGAAATATCACTACAGATCCAACCACAGAATAAGAGAATACTACGAGCAATGTATACCGATCAAGTTGATTACACAGATGAAATACACACATCCCTTGAAAAACATAACTCACGAGCACTTACACAGGAATATATAAACAAATTGAATATACCCATAACCGTGCAATAAATTGATTTCTAAATTTAAAAATTTCCCACAAAGAAAGCTCCTTTCCTACACTGTTTCACTGGTGAGTTCAGGAGCAACACAAGGATGTCCTTTCTCATCATTTCTATTAAACACTGCCCTGGAAGTCCAAGCAAGGTAAATAAAGAATGCGAAAGAAGCAGTAAAACTGTTCACAGACATGGGGGCGTTTAATGAAAACCTAAAGGAATATGCCCCCCAGAAAGATAGTGATGTCATCAAAATGGAGACATCCCTGACTTCAGTCCCCCTCACAAGAAGACCAACTAACAACTATCCTTAAATAAGACACCACTGTGAAAATCCCAGAACCTGGGGGTGAGGCTGAAGCATGTCCCTGGAGCACAGACTAAGAAAGACCACATTAGAAGGGTAAGAGGAGCATGAGAAAGAAAAGAGGAATGGCTCCACTCTGACTACATTGCCTTCCCCAGGCACTGCACCAAGAGGGCCCCCCAGACCTACAAATCCTCCAATGAGGAAACAAGAGCCCAAGCTGGAAATCCAGCTCCCACAGCATTGTGGAACACTTCCTAGGAGATTCAATGAGGTCGAACCTCACAGGATCACTGGGGGAATCTGTGGGGCTTGACCACTGGTAATTAGCTAGAGATGGGAGAAGAGGGGGGACGGGTGTATAGCAACCAGTGCACAGATCTTGGCAGATCACAGTTCTGCTTGCAGCAGTGCCTGAGCAGAGATCCCAGCCAGTGGCTCTGCCCATCTTTAGAGCTGAGCCAGTGGCCCTGTCTAGCCAGGGAGCTTGGTTGGCAGTTCTGCCTAATTTGAGTGCCCAGGCAATAAGCCAAACCATACCAGCCCTGGACCCCATCCTATAGCCATGCTTGAGCAGAGAGCCAAGTCAGCCGTCCTGCCAACAGTTAAGTATAGCCTATGGCCCTGTATAATAAGAGAGCCTGAACAATGACCAAAGATATCCTTGAAGCCCAGCCCATGGTATCAGCTAGCAGCAAAGCAGAGCCTAATGGCCAGCTCCAGCCTATCGTCTTGCCTGACTGCTGAACAAAGCCTGCAGATTCAACCAGGCAGGGAGCCTAGCTAGTGACTCTGCCCAATTGTGGAACATAGCCTACAGGCCCACCCAATGCAGAAGCCTAGACAATGACCTTGCTCTGATGCGCAGTGCAGTCTCTAGAGGCTGCACTCTGGAAGCCCCTCCTGACAAGAGTGCCTGCCCAGGGACCTTGTCCAACAGCACAGCACAGCCAGAGACCTACCTGATCATGAGGTCTAACCTGGGGCCCTGCAAACTTAGGGGTATAGCTTGGGCCTCACCTAATTTCAGAGCACAGCCTAAGGCCTTGTCAACCACAAAGCCCTGCCTAGAGCTCTACAAAGTACTGCCAGTGGCACGATCCAATCACTGAGCAGACACTTACAACTCATCAGACCAGGAATGATTGTGGAGCCCAGCCATGGCCCTATCCAATGGCAGAGTCCAAACAGTGGCACCACCTTAAAAGGAAACACAGCCTATGACCTCGTCTGACCAGATGTGATTGCAGAGCACAGTTATTGAAGGCCCACCTGACCATGCAGCAGAGCCAGCAGCCCAACCTAATCAGAGAGCACACCCAGTAGACCTGCTTGAATGCAGAGCCCAGCCAGCAGGCTCACTCAGCCACAGTGTCTAGCCAGTGACAAGTCTGCTGACCACAGAGCACAAGTAGTGCCCTCACCCAAATAGAGACCCCCGCATAGTAGCAAGCCCCGCATATCCATGACACTACCAGCTGACCCATACGATAACCCATGTGGTGAAGGTCTATGCCTGCTGAAGTGTATCTGTAAAGTGTGGAAGAGGAGAGTGCTTGCTAAAGTGCACAGATACCAACGCAAGGAATCAAGGATCATGAAGAATCAGGAAAACATGACACCACAAAGGAAACTAATAAAGCTCCAATAATTGAACCTAGTGGAAAGGAGATGGATAAAATGTCTGAAAGAATTTAGAATAATCCTCAAAGAATTTCAGTGAACTACAAGAACTGACAACTACACAAAATTAGGAAAACAATGCACGAACAACATGAGCAGTTCAACAAAGACATAAATCCATCCAAAAATAATCAAAGAGAAATCCTAGAGCTGAAGTATATGGTGACAGAAATGAAGAATTCAACAAAGAGCTTCAACATCAGACTAAACTAAGCAGAGAAAAGAATCAAAGAACTGGAGGATAGGTCATCTGAAATTATCTGGTCAGAGGAGCAAAAGGAGAAAAGAATGAAAAAGGATGAAGAAACCCTACAGGTTTTATGGGACATGATCAAAATAAATAATATATGTATTACGGGAATCCAGGGAATAGAAGTCTATTTAAAGCAATAATGGCTAAAAACTCCCCAAACATTGGGAGAGAAACAGACATCTAGATTCACGAGGCCCAAAAGGACCAAATATGTTGAATCCAAAAAGGGTTACACCAAGGCACATCATGATAAAATTGTCAAAAGAAAGCAGCAAACAAAAAGCAACTTGTCACATGAAAAGGGAATCTCCATAACTGGATTTCTCAGCAAAAACTTCGTAAGTCCACAGAGAGTGGGATGATATATTCAAAACACTGAAAGAAAAGATGACTGTTAACCAAGATACTACACCAGCCAAAGCTGTCCTTAAGAAATTTAAGATTTTCTCAAAAACCAAAGCTGAGGGATTTCATCACCACTAGACCTGTCTCACAAGAAACGCAAAGAGGAATTCTTCAAGCAGAAATAAAAGGATGCTAAGTAACATCATAAAAACATACAAATGTATAAAACTCAGTGGTAATGGTAAATATAGAGTCAAAGTATTCTCTAATATGGTAATGGAAATACATAATTCACTTACAACTCTCATTTAAAAGTTTACAAACATGTTAAAAATAACCATAACTACAACAATTTATTATTGTATACACAATATAAAAAAGATGTAAATTTTAACACCAATAAACTTAAAATGCGATTGCGGGAAAGTAAAAGAATAAAGTTTCTGCTTGCTATTAAAGTTAAGTTGTTATCAGCTGAATATAAGATGCTATCAATGTATTTTATGTAAGCCTCATGGTAACCAAAAAGGGAAAATCTGTAGTGGGTACACAAAATATTATGAAAAAGAGGTCAAGCCATACCACTACAAAAACTCATCAAGTCACAAAGGAAGACAGCAAGAGCAGAAACAAGAAATAGGCAAAACAGTCAGAAAACAATTAACAAAATGGCAATAGTAAGCTCTTACCAATCAATAATTACTTTAAGCATAAATGGATTAAATTCTCCAATCAAAAGACACGTAATGGCTAAATGGATTTTTGAAAATCCAATGATATGCTGCCCACAAGAAACTCACTTAGCTTTAAGAATATATACATAAAGTGAAGAGATGGAAAAAATATTCAAGGAAATGGTAAGCAGAAGAATGGAGGGAGAGCTATACTTATAATACACAAAATAGACTTTAAGCTAAATATGGCCAAAATAGACAAAGAAGGTCATTATATAATGGTAAAGGTATCAATTCATCAAGGAGATTTTAAAATTGTAATTATTTATGCACCCAATATCATAGCACCTAAATATATTAAGCAAATACAAAAAACTAAAAGGGGTAACAAACAGTAATACAATAACTGTCAGGGATTTTAATACCTCACTTTCTATGGTAGACAGATCATCCAGACAGAAAATCATGAAGGAAACAGTGGGCTGGAACAACACTATACACCACATCGACCTAAGAGACATATATATGGAACATTCAATCTGGCAGCAGAATGCACATTCTTCTCAATTGCACAGAGAATATTTTCTAGATTAGATCACATGTTAGGCCACAAAACAAGAGTATCAAAATTATATCAAGTATCTTTTATGAACACAATGGAAATGAACTAGAAATTAATAGCAGGAAGAAAGCTTGAAAACTTATAAATACATGGAAACTGAGCAACACACTCCAAATAACAAATTGATAAAAAAAAAAAAGAGGAAAGGAGAATTTTTTTTTAAATCTTGAGACAAATGCAAATGGAAAGACAATATATCAACACTTAAGGGATGCAGCAAAAGCAATTATAGGAGGGATGTTAATAGCAATAAATGCATACATCAAGAAAAAATAAAGATCTCTAGAGAGTCAAGATGGTAGAGGAGCAGTAGGACGTGGGATTCGTCTCTCCCTGCAAATGCATCAAGAATACATCTACCAATGGAACAATTCTCACAGAGCACTGGCTGCACACTAGCAGAGGACCTCGGACACCTAAAAAGACAAGAAAGATCCCCGTGTAACCGGGTAGGACAAAAGAAAGAAGGGAAAAGGAAGAGGAGAGGAAGCAGGATGGGACCTGAACCCCTGTGAGGGGAGCTGAAGGAGAGGAGAGGTTCTCACATCCAAGGGAAGCCCCTCAGCAGGGACATCATTGGGACAGAAGGGGAGCTTCGGGGTCTACTGGAGGAGAGTGCAGCAACCAGTCTGTGGCAGGCAGGACAGAGTGAGACCTACACAGATGGTCCATGCCACAGCCCTGCGCATGCCAGCCTGAGACATGTGTCCGCTGGTGCAGATGGGGGATAGGTGCTGGAACACAGGGTTTGGAGAGCAGACCGGGGGAGGGCACTGCTCCGGCTGTGAGTAAATAGCCTGAGCGGTGGGAATGAGGAAGTCTGCAACCAGTAATTCTTGTGGAGAAAACACCAATGGCCGTGGAAGCGAAGCGCCATTGTTGAGTGACTCACAAGGGGCAGGGCCGCCATTGCAGCCTCACTACCCACGTGCTGGCCCTGACTCCCCAGGCAATAGGAAGGGCCCCTGCCAGGGCCAGCTCTCTCACACCTGCGGCCGCTGGCTCCCCCGCACATCCCATCGCTGCTGGCCCCGTCCCTGCAGGGACCCCACAAGGGCTCCTGCGACCCCAGCTGCTGCCACCTCCATGCCCCCTTCTCACTGGGGTGAACTCGTGTGCTCCAGGGCAGTCTCAGGAGCAGACCCCTGCGGGTGGCCCACACATAGAGGTGGGCTGAAACCACAGCTGTACCCCAGGGGTTGTGCAACTAAGGAAGAAAAGCTGAAATCTCTCCTTGCAGCTGAGCAAACTGCAAATTGACTCTCCTGTGACCAGCTTTGCAAACTCAGTACCTACAGAACATCTGAATGGACGAGCGCTCCTGCAGCCAAGACGGGTCCAGCTTTAGCAGCTGTAGGCTTTGTGGGCACGTACACGTGGGGGGCTGGGGCAGGCCAGAATCTGACCTGTCCCCGTAGCACCCACAGCTGGTCCAGATCCATGATTACTGCAGTCCTGGGGCCTGACTTCAGTGGATCTACTCGGGTGGCCTGGTGAAAACAACGTCCGAGAGACACCAGGGCCAACTGCCGGCACACCCACAGTTAAGGTGGGGCCGAGAGCAGTGCCAACAACAGTGTAACTCGTGAGCTCGCACAACGGGTGAAAGGTGACACAACAGATCACACCCGCAGGTGAACAGCTACAGAGGAGGAATACTCAGTGGCTTCCCTCCCAGCAGGAGTGCTCCAAACCTGCCTACCTCACATCATGGATCAGAAACACAGCTAAGAAGCAGATCTGGGTCTCTACTCCAACAACTAGGGAGCAGACCCTGCCCTACCAGGGCAGTGGCAACCACAGAGCAAAGGGGAGACCCTGCACAATATCCAGTGCAGGCTCTGGTCACCACAACACCAGTCACACCTCCTGTAAAGGGGAACATGGCCAGCATACACTGAGGAAAGAGATGGAAGACATCTATATGAAAAACAAGCCTCGCACCAAAAAATATTAAATCCACACAGGCTACACAGGGACGTTCCCATGTAAAATAGCCCTCCAACACAGTCTGAGGGTCTGGCATCGGGTGGAAGAACCACCAGAGCCTCTAGCCTTGAAGGCCAGCAGGGCTTGAGTGCAGGAGCCCCACAGGGCTGGGGGAAAGAGAGACTCCACTCTTGGAGGGGGCACACAAGGTCTCAAGTGCACTGGGACCCAGCACAAAGCAGTACCTCCACAGGAATCTGGGCTACATCTACCTAGGGGTCTTGGAGGGTCTCCTAGGGAGGCAAGGTCGACTATAGTTCACTGTGAGGGCAAGGACACAGGTAGTGGAAGCCCCAGGGAATACTGACTGGAGTGAGCTCTCTCGGAAGTCCACATTTCAGCAACAAGACCCAGCCCCACCCAACAAATTGCAGGCTCCAGTGCTGGAAAGCCTCAGGCCAAACAACTATCAAGATAGGAACACAGCTCCACCCATCAGAAGACAGTCTGCCCAAAGTTGTACTGAGCTCATAGCCACCTCAAAACACACCCCTTAACATGGCCCTGCCCGTCAGAGAAACAAGACCCAGCTCCACCCACCAGAGGGCAGGCAACAGTCCCTCCCACCAGGAAGCCTGCAAAAGCCCCTGGACCAATCTCACCCAACAGGGTGCAGACACCAGAAGCAACAGAAACTAGGGTCCTGCAGCCTGTGGAAAGGAGACCACAGAGAAACTTAGACAAATTACCAGTGGCATTTTTCACAGAACTAGAACAAGAAATTTTACAATTTATATGGAAACACAAAAGACCCTGAATAGCCAAAGCAATCTTGACAAAGAAAAATGGAGCTGGAGGAATCAGCCTCCCTGATTTCAGACTATACAAAAAAAGCTATAGTAATGATACTGCTACAAAAACAGAAATATAGATCAATGGGACTGGATAGAAAGTCCACAGATAAACCCATGCACCTATGGTCACCTAACCTATGACAAAGGAGGCAAAAATATACAATGGAGAAAAGACAGTCTCTTCAATAAGTGGTGCTGGGAAAACTGGACAGCTACATGTAAAAGAATGAAATTAGAACACTCCCTAACATCATACACAAAAATAAAATGGGTTAAAGACCTAAATGTAAGGACAAATACTATAAAACTCTTGGAGGAAATCATAAGCAGAACACACTCTGACACAAATCGCAGCAAGATCTTTTTTGATCCACTTCCTGGCGTAATGAAAATAAAAACAAAAGTACACATATGGGACCTAATTAAACTTAAAAGCTTTTAAACAGCAAAGGAAACCATATACAAAACTAAATGACAATGCACAGAATGAGAGAAAATATTTGCAAATGAAGCAACTGAGAAGGGATTAATCTCCAAAATATACAAACAGCTCAGGCAGCTCAATATCAAAAAAACAAACAACACAATCAAAAAATTGGCAGAAGATCTAAGTAGACAGTTCTCCAAAGAAGATATACAGGCACAACAGGCACATGAGGAGACGCTCAACGTTGCAAATTATTAGAGAAATGCAAATCAAAACTGCAAAGAGGTATCACTTCACACCAGTCAGAATGGCCATCATTAAAAAGTCTACAAACAGTAAATGCAGGAGAGGGTTTGGAGAAAAGGGAACCCTCCTACATTGTTGGCGGGAATACAAATTGGTAAAACCACTAAGGAGAAGAGTATGGAAGTTCCTTAAAAAAAAAAGAGAGAGAGAGCTACCCAGCAATCCCAATCCTAGGTATCTATCCAGAGAAAACCATAATTCGAAAAGATACATGCACTCTGATGTTCATTGCAACACTATTTACAATAGCCAGGACATGGAAACAACCTAAATGTCCACCGACAGAGGAATGGATAAAGAACATTTGGTATGTATATACAACGAAATACTACTCAGCCATAAAAAGGATGAAATAACGCCATTTGTAGTGACATGGATGGACCTAGAGATTGTCATACTAAGTGAAGTAAGTCAGACAGAGAAAGACAAATATCATATGATATCGCTTATATGTGGAATCTAAAAAAATGGTAAAAATTAACTTGTTTATAAAACAGAAAGAGAGTCACAGATGTAGAAAAGAAACTTATGGTTACCAAGCAGGAAACGGGGGTGTGACAAACTGGAAATATGTGCTTGGCATATACACACTACTATATATAGAATATATAACTAATAAGAACCTACTGTATAACACAGGGAACTCTACTCAATACTCTGTAATGACCTATATGGGAATAGAATCTAAAAAAGAGTGGATATATGTATACGTGTAGCTGATTCACATTGCTGTACAGCAGAAACACAAGACTGTAAATCAACTATACTCCAATAAAAATTAATTTTTAAAAAAAGAGAAAGATCTTGAATAACCTAATTCTACTGTTCAAGGAAGTAGAAGAAAGAACAAATCAAGCCCAGAATTAGCAAAAGCAAAACCATAGTAAAGATTAGCACAGAAATAACTGAGATAGAGAATAGGAAATCAATTTTAAAAATTTTAAATTAACAATTTTTTCTTTGAAAAGATAAACAAAATTGACAAAACTTTAGCTGAAGAGAACTCAAGTAAATAAAATTATAAATGCAAGAGGAGAATTACAGCTTATAATACAAAATTACAAGTAATCATAAGAAACTACTATGATCAAACACCAACAAACTGGATAACCCAGAAGAAATGGGTAACTTCTTAGAAACATACCATCTACCAATACTGAATCCTGTATAACTCGAAAATCTGAACAGACCACTAATGAGTTGAATCAGTAAGCAAACGCCCCCCAAAAAAAGAAAAGCCCAGGACCAGACTGTTTCACTGGTTAATTCTACCAAACATTTAATGAATAATTAATGCTAATCCTTCTCAAAATCTTCCAAAAAATTGAAGATGACATAACACCCCCAAACTCATTTTAAGAGTCTATTACTACCCTAATACCAGAGCCAGATAAGGACACTACAAGGAAAGAAAACTATAGGCCAATATCCTTAATGAATACAAATGCAAAAATTATCAACAAACTACTAGCAAACCAAATTCAAGCATGTTAAAAGGATCATATACCAAGGTCAAGTGGGATGCATCCCAGCAATGCAAAAATGGTTCAACATATAAAAATAAATGAATATGAGGCACCACATGAATAGAATGAAAGAAGAGAATCATATGATCATCTCAACAGATGCCAAAAAAGCATCTGACAAATTTCAACATTCCTTCATGATAAACATTGGGAATAGAAGGAATGTACCTCAACATAATAAAGATCATATACAACAAACCTATGGCTAACATCATACTCAAAGGTGAAAGGTAAATCTTTTCCTCTAAGATAAAGATCAAGACAAGGGTGCCCACTCTCACCATTCTTATTCAACATAGTTAGCCAGAGCAACCAGGAAAGAAAAGGGTATAAAAGGCAACCAAATCAGAAAGGAAGAAGTAAAATTATTTCTGTTTGCTGATGACATAATCTTTTATGGAGAAAATCCTAAAGACTTCACAAAAAAACTATTAGAATAAACAAATTCAACAAAGTTTCACAATACAATACCAACCTACAAACTGATATACTGTGTTTTGATATATTAACAATGAATTAACAGAATATAACGAAATAAATCAATCCCATTTACAACAGCAATAAAACAACAAAATGATTTGCACAAAGAAAACTATAAGACTGTGATGAAAGAAAGTGAAAAAGAGGGAATTATCTGGTGGTCCAGTGGTTAGGACTCTGTGCTTCCACTACAGGGGGCCTGGGTTCGATCCCTGGTCAGGAAACTAAGATCCCATGAGCCGTGAGGGAAAGAAAGAAAGAAAGAAAATAAGGAAGGAAGGAAAGGAGAAAGAAAGAAAAGAAAGAAAGAAAGGAAGGAAGGAAGGAAGGAAGGGAAAAGGACACAAATAAATGGAAAGATATCCCACGGACTGGAAAAATTAATATTGTTAAAATATGCATATTACCCAAAGCCATCTATAGATTCAATGCAATCCCTCTCAAAATTCTAATGACATTTTTTCATAAAAATACAGAAAACAATCTTAAAATTTGTATGAAACCACAAAAGACTCCAAGTGGCCAAAGCAATCCTGAGAAAGAAAAACAAAGCTGGAAGCATCGCAGTTCCTGTTTTCAACCTATATTAAAAGGCTATAGTAATCAAAAAGTATGGTCCTGGCATAAAAGCAAGTGTCGGGAAAACTGGATATTCACACGTAAATAATGAACTGGACCCTTGTATTACACTATTCACAAAAATTAACTCAACATGGACTAAACACCTATAGGTAAGAAGTGAAATCATAAAATTCTTGGAAGAAAACAGTGAAAAATCTTCTTGACATTGGTCTTGGCAATGATTTTATAACTATGACAACAAAACCACAAACAAAGGCAAAAATAAACAAGTGGGACTACAGCAATATAAGGGTTCTGCACAGCAAAAGAACTGATCAAAATGAAAAGGCAACTACAGAATGGGAGAAAATATTTACAAACTATATATATGATAAGAGGTTAATATCCAAAGTATATTAAGAAGTCATATAACTCACTAGCAAGAACTAAATTATCTTATTAAGAAATGGTCAGAGGACCTATTTCTCCAAAGAGGATATTCAAGTGGCCAACAGGTACATGAAAAGATGCTCAACATCACTAATCATCAGAGAAATGCAAATCAAAACCACAAGTGAGATCACCTCACACCTGTTAGAATGGCTATCATCAAGAAGATAAGAGATAACAAATGCTGGCAAGGATGTGGAGAGACTGGAACCCATGTGCACTGTTGGTGGGAATGTAAATCAGTACAACCACTATAGAAAACAGTGTGGAGTTTCCTGAAAAAAATTAAATATAGAACTATCATATGAATCAGCAATTCCACTTCTAAGTATATATTTGAGGAAATGAAATCACTGTCTCAAATAGGTCTTTGCACCCCATGTTCACTGCAGATTATTCACAACAGCCAAGATATGGAAACAACCTAAGTGTCCACTGACTAATGAGCAGATAAATTGTGAGATGTGTGTGTTTAATAATCATGTATATATGAATATTATTCAGTCATAAAAAAAAAGAAGGAAATCTTGTCATTTGACACAACATGGATGAAGTCAGAGGGCATTACTCTAAGTGAAATAAGTCAGACAGAGAAAGACAAATACTACATGATCTCAGTAGGTGGAATCTAAAACAACTGAACTCATAGAAACAGAGAACAGATTGGTGGTTGCCAGGGCGAGAGTTGGGGGTGGGAATGAGTGAAAGTGGTCAAATGGTACAAATTTCTAACCTGGGGATACAATGTAACTATAGTTAACAATACTGTATTGAATATTTGAAAGCTGCTAAAAGAGTAGGTCTTAAAGTTTCTCAACACACACACAAATGGTAACCATGTGAGATGACGGATTATCAAATATATACATATATATATAACCTTATTGTGGCAATCATTCTGCAATATATACATATATCAAATCATTACACTGTACACCTTAAACTTACACAATGTTATATATCAGTTGTATCTCAGTAAAACTGGAAAAAAGAGTGGGTCTTGTAAAAAATAATAAACAGAAACCTCAATTAGAGTCGGGCTACCAGAAGGGGAACTCTCACAGCCTGGAGGATAGCAGAACCCAACAGGAAAAAGAAAGACTTCTCTTCTCCTTTCCTGGCAAGGACTCAGCCAATAAAAAGCCATGGACACTTTGTTTACTATAGCTCCCTTCAACTTTCTTTTTCCCCTTTATAAAAGTGTTGTTTCCCTTGCCATGAGAGGATCTGCACCTGGCTAAACATGGTTGCAGACCCCAAATCATAATTCTCTGCTGATTCTGAGTAAACCCATCATTTCTGAAGAAATCTGGCAGTCTATTTGTTTTAGATCAACAATCTCATAATGTAAGTTCAGCAAGGTTACTGGATATTTACAAAAATATATAAAAACTGGCCATATATTGATATACACTAGCAGTGAGAAACTGGAAGATGAACTTAAATGATCAAGACCAGTTGCAATAGCATCAGAGCATATAAAATACCTAAGAATAATTTTAGCAGTATATGTATTAAACCTCCACAGAGAATTTTTAAAAGACCTGAATTAACGGAGAGATAAATCATGTTGGTGGACTGGAAGATCCAACATTATTAAGATATCAATTCTCCCCTAATTGATTCATAAATTACACACCATCCCAATCAAAACCTAAGTAAGCTTTTGTGTATGTGTAGAACTAGACAACCTGATTCTAAAATCTATAAGAAAATGCAAAGTTATATATAGACATACATAGTATTGACAAAGCACAAAGTTGGATAGCTTTAACTACCTGATTTCAAAATATTTAACAAAGCTACCATACTCAAGGAATTGATTCGTAACCTAAAAAGAAAATTTTACAATATTATGATTGGTGTCTATCATTTTAAAATTTAATCTTCATACTCTTTGTTGTTGGAATAAACAAAAAATGTATTTTTATATTGATAGTTGTATTTTAATTTTATACTGGCTTTTTATATATTTTTCCTTTACAAATTTTTATTACAAAAATTCCAATCAAACTTCAAGTCTGAAGAATGGCACCAGGAAAACACATACTAACCACTTATATTCAATAATTCCTATCATCTGCTTTATTTTCTTCACACACACATGATCTAAACATTAGTTCTCAGCAAAGAAACATTGTTTTCAGGAGGATTCACAATAGTGACAAAGACCTGGACAATTGCTGACAGTCTTTCCTGAGGCTTTGGCTGAAAGAGGACCAACAGCAAGGACTGAGAATAAAACAAATTCCTAGGGAATATCTGATTCTTCTTTAGCCATGGTGACAAATAACCCCTAGAAATGGTTTTAGATTTATCTAATCAATCAATATGTCTTTTATACTAATGGTAGCAAGTACACACCAGTACAGATTTTAATTCTGTCTAATCTATCAATGACAATTTGAATCACTGTACATGCTACTAAAAGTCAACTAAATATACAAATGGGTCAGTATAAAAATCATAGTGTAGCCTTATTTTTCTGAAACACTGTCAAGTTCGCTCCCCTTGCTACATTTTATATAGCTTGTAAAAAGAACATAACGGTAGAAAAAGGTCATTCCCACTTTCCAGAAAACAGTAGATTATGAATATTTGATGGCTGTTCCTTCCTACAACAGTCTGCTCCTCACAAACATAATAAAGAATTGAATGCAATAATAAAAGTTACCTTGAAACAATAATACAATGAACGTCACTTAACAAAAAGTACATGAATGTATACCAATTATTAATTTTGAAGAAAATACTGATTTTATTTTTTTGATATTTATTTTTTATTTGATATTTATTTAATATTTTGATATTTATTTTTATTGTTGTTTATTTTTATTTATTTTGAGGAAAATGTTTAATAATTAAAATCACACTGATTATATAATAACTACTGATGCAAGCATACCACTGCTCAAAACAATTAAACAGACTTACAAAGGCCAAATGTTTTTTAAAACAATATGAAATTATGATCAGTTGACTTTAAAAATATTCTGATTTTTAAAGCAAATATATACAGTTTAATTTTTATACTCTTAATTAGTAATAAAAATACTATTAAAGGAAGAATAAACTAAGTAATATATATATATTCTTGCTTTAAAATATTTAGGAAATTTTGAAACATGAAAATAATGAGAGCAAATTTGATAGTAATTACATACCAAAGCAACTCCTCCAGCAAAATTCTTATCACATATTTTTGCAGGATGTGTGGCTCCTATAAAAGTAGGACTTTTCTGGAAGCTAAAAAAAATAACAATTTTCCTCATAATTACATTTCAGTGGTATTATTAATGATAATCAGATCAGACACAAGAATGTAGAGATAATAGGTAGTAAAAGTTTACTAGCCAAGAGACATCAAAAAATTGTATCACTCATAATTAACCTCCTTTAGTTATTTCAAAACTTTTATGTAATTTTACTTCTTTCAGGTAATTTTATGTCATTTGATAAAAGATTTTAAGTCTTACCTCACATTAGCTACTTGAGGACAAAGAGGTTAACCTACATTTTCTTCCCATCCCATGGTGTCTACCAAATTTACAGAACTCAGTATACATTAATTAAATGCTTGTTTTTCATAATTAACATATAAAATCATTTTGGGTTATTTCTTTATACAAATATGAAATACTATACTCACGCAAATAAGTATGCAGTATGATGAGGTTGGGAGAGAAATTCGGTTTTCCATTCTAAAAATTTATATAATATATGATTAGGATGTCTTGTAGTAGAAATTTTGTTTTTGTTTGACCAAATCTCTATGGAAGATATTCTAACAGTCAGTTTTAACTGGGTAAGCATCTAAATGGAGAAAATAAATAAAATTTTAAAAATAAATTTGAACATTATATTAAATTTTTGTAAAGGTATATTTAAGACATTTAATTCAATATTTTTTAAAAATTTTTTAATTCAATATTTTGAATGTGGAAACTCCTCAACAGCACAGCAAAATACTATATATATCAATACATATTACCTATACTCTTACAGAATATATTTAAAAAGTAGTTTTAAAATACTTACAGTGTTAACAAAGCCAATGATCTGAATAACCTTCTGTGTTACAATTTTTACATCAGAGCCCATGTAATCAAACTGAAAAAGATAAATTATTATTAAAAAATAGTGGATACCATTAATATACCACACAGCCTTTATATCTATAATATGCTATATACTAAACTAGCCAGAGGGCTACATTCCAACTGAAATCCAGGAAATGCATATTTACATTTGTATGTGTAAATGTATAAATAATAATTTATTTAAATAAATTAATTAAATGTATAACTTTATATGAGATAAATAAAAATATTTGATAACATTTAAAATATTTAAATGTTTAATGCACTTGTAGCATTATTTATAAAAATTGAATCATAAATTTTTTAAATGTTATTTCAAAATATACTTATTTCTAAAATAATACATATAATCACAAACCAAAAAATATATGCATAAAGAGGGAAAAATCTTTAATAAAAGGTTCACTGTTGAAGTGATCATGGATACTGTGTTAGGTTACATCCTCTGATATCACCACGTTAACTCATGTTACTCATGCTTCTTAATTCCAATAAGCTCTTTCTATTTCTAACTGCTTAAAAATGCCAGGACAATATTAAAAAACAATGGTGATATCAGGAATGTGAGCTTTGCTCCTGAGTTTTCACTGGAAAATCTCAAATATTTCACCATTAAGTGGTGTTCAGTTTAAGATGAGTATTCTAGATCATGTTGAGAAACACCTACTTATAAATCTTCCTACTTATAAAACTTTTGTTAAAAATGAAGTTGAATTTTTATCCAAAGCCTTTTTGAAGCATACCCAAAATGATAATGACTTTTGTCTTTTGACCTACTGATGGAATACATTTCATTAATACTTTACTTAATATTAAACCATCATTATACTGTTTGATCAAAACATTACATTCTATTAATATACTATCAAAATTAATATAATATTTTGTTTAGAAGTTTGTAGATTTCAGAACGATGGGCCTGTTGGTCATATGTGCATGCATGCATCCTTTGTCATAACTGAGCAAATGAGTGTTGCTTACTAAATATTAAAGCACTACCTAAAATTAAGTTGCTTGTTTTTTCTACATCCTAGAATTGTATTAGCTTATGAATTATATCTTCCTGAAACATTTTTTAAAACTCTCCTTTAAAACTATCTATACTTAACACTGACAACTGACCCATTCAAATTCTTTTTATTTCCAGTTTTTTGAAATATAATTGACATATAAGATTGCGTTAACTTTAAAGTGTACAATGAGATGATTTCATTTAAATTCTTATCTCCAATGGAGAAATCATGAAATTTGCATTTGTTTGTTTGTTTTAATCTCCCCCAAGGACACAGTTACACCATCTTAACCCTTTTCACACCATAAATTGTTTTCTTCCTTTTTGCTTAATTACACTTTCTACCTACTTATTTGCCTTTTCAACAGTTTGTGAATTTACTTATCCATTTTAATGTTTCCGTTTATCATCAACTTAACAAATACCAAGTATTTTTCCTTATTTTTCTAATATCAACTTATTTGAAGAATATGAATTTCCTCTCTGCTTAGTTTTTATACTATCCTCTGCAACAGGTATTATCTGTATTTACCAATATTCAGTTCTCTTCTAACTCAGGAACCCTTCTTTTAAAGGTAGGCATGGGCAGGTGATTCACTTTGGCCAATGCAATGAGGGCAAAAGTGATGCATGCCATTCCTGAGAAGTATTTCCTTATTGTAGCTCACGTCTCTCTGGTCTGCACTTCTATCGGTTTGGCAATTGGAAAAGAAACTATCAATCTAGAAGTGCCAAAAAATCTAAGCATTCTCTAGTGCTGAGCCAACACATGGAAGACTGCTGCCCTGGAGAGTCAGCCAGGAGCATGGTTGGCATTGATTGAATCAATGAAACTTAAACTGTGTTTAGCCACTAAGATTTGGGGAGTGTTTCTTATGAGAGCATAACCTAGCCTCTTCTGATTAATACACATCCACCTAATTTTTAAAACACTATATACAATTCATTAATTTCTAAATAGCTAAAGACTATAGTTTTCCTTTTCTGCCTTGAAAAATTACTCATAATTGTATTTAATTTTTTAATTTTATTATTTTTGCCTTATCTCTTTTTATTCTTTTTTTTAATATACTGTGATAAAGCTCTGGCAAAATGTTTTTTTTTAATAAATTTATTTATTTTCTTTTTGGCTGCGTTGGGTCTTCGCTGCTGTGCATGGGCTTTCTCTGGTTGCGGCGAGCAGGGGCTACTCTTTGTTGCGGTGTGTGGGCTTCTCATTGCAGTGGCCTCTCTTGTTGTGGAGCACAGGCTCTAGGTGCACGGGCTTCAGTAGTTGTGGCACATGGGCTCAGTAGTTGTGGCTTGCAGGCTCTAGAGCGCAGGCTTGGTAGTTGTGGCACACGTGCTTAGTTGCTCTGCGGTATGTGGGATCTTCCCAGGTCAGGGCTCAAACCCATGTCCCCTGCATTGGCAGGTGGATTCTTAACCACTGCGCCACTAGGGAAGCCCCTGGCAAATTGGTTTCTGCTTTTACAAAACTATTGGTGTTTTCCTTGTGACCTACAGATGACTACATTTGCATGTATTTTCTATATATATCTATAGACATTTGAATGTATGTGGTACCCATTCATAAGATACAAAGGTCAATAAGTGTTTAGTAAAATAAGCTGATAAATAATTTGATCTTTATATGTTAACACTTATTTTCTATCTGTTAAAGGCTAACAGAAATGATTGAATGTACTCCAGTATAGTTTTGGTTTCTGTTAAATTCTTCTGATCACTTCCAAAGGTTTTCTTTTTATACTTTCAACATAATTCACTTAGCACTAAATGCTTATTATTAGAAATTCATCTTTAACTTGAACTGTAACATTCAATATAAAATACTTCTTTAATTCTTCTATCTACATTTTTTTTACCCTGAACTTTACCTATTAGTAATATCATCCTGATTTTCTTTTTTGTTTTGTTTTGTTTTTTTTGCGGTATGCGGGCCTCTCACTGTTGTGGCCCCTCCCGTTGTGGAGCACAGGCTCCAGACGCGCAGGCTCAGCGGCCATGGCTCACGGGCCCAGCCACTCTGCGGCATGTGGGATCTTCCTGGACCAGGGCACGAACCCGCGTCCCCTGCATCGGCAGGCGGACTCTCAACCACTGTGCCACCAGGGAAGCCCCTGATTTTCTTTTTTTATGGTAAATCTTGCACATTTTTGCTGGTCTTTTAAGAAATGTTTTATACCTAACAGTGTCATTTTATGTTAAGCTGTGTCATAAATGTCATCTAATTTGAGATCCTTTGCACATTTTAATGGGAATATTTAATCCATTCCATTATTGTAATCAATGAAGCTGACTTACAGTTTTCTATTTTTCCTATTCATGTCTTCATGGTATTTCCTTTTGATTTTTGCTATGTTATAAGAGAATATTTGGAGTGGGGAGGTTCTATATTTCAAGGTTATATCTTCAGGATTTTATATTCAGAGATGTTTAAACATTGTGCAACAAGTTTCTCCATTTTTATCAACTGGACTCACCTATATAAAAAGGCCTTAACCCCTTATGAGGTGAAAATCAAAAATTTTGAGGATTCATCAGGGTTCAACTCTTTTTTCCAAAATGCATATTAACTCTTACTAGGACGAGGCTGAATATGGTTATATAAATAAGGCACTACTACATCCTGCCAACTGACTGAATGCATACACTGCCTTTCTCTTTCTTTCTGACTTAGTGATAAAGTTGGTATATATAATTGTTTTGAAGTGTGTGTTTTTTAGTGCTACCCAACTCTTAAATTTTTAGATCAAATTTATTGAGGTATAATATATATACAATTAAGTTCCCCCATTTTAAGGATTCATTAATTTTGAAAAATAGCACTTACTTTATATTCTGAAAAAATTCAACCTTCAGAAAATATAAAATTCAAAGACATGGAAAACCACCAAACCAAAATGCCAGACAGAAATACAAGAAAAAAGAAACAATGGAGATACAGAGCAGCCAGAAAACAAAAGCAGCATTATGAAGACCTCATTTATCAATAATCTCCCTAAATGTAAATGGACTGAATTTACCAACCAAAAGACACAGAGTGGCTGAATGGATTAAGAAACAAGACCCAATAATATGCTGCTTCCAGAAGATACATCTTAGCTCTGAAGACAAACACAGGCTCAAAGTGAAGGGATGGAAGAGGACACTCCAATGGCAGCCAAAAGAAAATGAGTGTAGCCATACACATAACAGACAAAATAGACTTCAAGCCAAAAAGAGTAACAAGAGACAAAAATGGACAGTATATAATGATAAAAGGAACAATTCATCAAGAACACATAACAGTTATTTAATATGTATGTACCAAACATAGGAGAACCAAAATATATAAAGCAATTATTAACAGACCTAAAGGAAACAGTGGCCTTAAATGAAACATTAGACAAGATGGATTTGATAGATTTGTACAGAACATTCCATCTAAATGCATCAGAATACACATTCTTCTCAAGTGCACATGGAACTTTCTCAAGGACAGACCATATGTTGAGAAACAAAACAAGTCTCAATAAATGTAAGAAAATTAAAATCATATCAAGCATCTATCCCAACCACAATGTTATGAAACAAGAAATCAACTACAAGAAGAAAGCTCTGAAAATCACAAATGTGTGTAGACTAAACACCATTCTTTGAACAACTATTGGATCAAAGAAAAAATCAAAGGAGAAGTCAAAAATTACCTGAAGACAAATGAAAATGCCACATATCAAAATCTGTGGGATGCGGTACTAAAAGGAAAGTTTATATCAACACCAGATTACCTCAATTAAGAAAAATCTCAAAGAACCAACCTAACGCATATCTAAAGTAACTAGAAAAAGAAGAAAAAGTGAAGCAAAAAGTCAGTAGACAAAAAAGGAATTAATAAAGATCAGAGCAAAAATAAATGAAAGAGACTAATAAAACAATAGAGAAGATAGATGAAACTAAGAGCTGGTTCTTGGAAAAAAAGAAAAACCTTTAGCTAGACTAAGAAAAAAGAGAGAAACTCAGAGAAAATCAGAAACAAAAGAAGAGAAGTTACAACAGATACCTTAGAAATACAAGGATTATGAGAGAATACAATGAACTGCTATATGCCAAGAACTTTAACAACATACAAGTGGATAAATTCTCAGAATTATACAACATTTCAAGACTGAACCATGAAGAAATAGAAAATCTGAATAAACTAATCACTAGTAAGGAGATTGAATCAGTAACTTTAAAAATCTCCCAAAAAACAAAAGTCCATGGTGAAATGGCCACATAGGTGAATTCTACCAGTCAAAGAAGCTTTAGTATCAATCTTTTCAAACTGTTCCCAAAAAATTAAGGAGGAAGAAATGCTTCTTAACTTATTTTACAAGGTCAACCTTACCCTTTTACCAAAATTAGAGAAGTACAACACACAAAAAAGTACATTAAAGCCTAATATCTCTGATGAACATAGATGCAAAAATCCTCAACAAAACATTAGTAAACCAAATACAACAATACATTAAAAGGATCATACACCATGATTAAGTGAGATTTATTCCAGGGACACAAAAATGGTTCAACATCCAGAAATCAATTAGCATGATACACCACATTAACAAACTGAAGAATAAAAACCATATGATCATTTCGATAGATGCAGAAAAAGCTTCTGACAACATTTAACATCCGTATGATAAAAACTATCAGTAAAATGTATATAATAAAGGCCGTATATGACAAACCCACAGCAAACACTATATTCAATGCTGAAGAATAGAATGCTATCCCTCCAGGATCGAGAACAAGACAAAGATGCCCACTATCACACTCTTATTCAACACAGTTTGCGGAAGAGCAATCAGGCAAGGAAAAGAAATAAAAGGCATCCAAATCAGAAAGAAGAAGTAAAACTGACCTATTTGCAGATGGCATAATTTTACATATAGAAAATCTGAAAGACCCCACCAAAACCTGTTATAACTATTCAATAAAGTTGCAAGGTACACAATCATTATACAGGAATCTATAGTCTTTCTATGCAGTAACAATGAACTAGCAGAAAGAGAAATTAAGAAAACAGCCACATTTACTTACTTAAAAAAAAGAGAAGATACAGATTTGAAAGGCTCCCATGGCCCTCATGGAGTATGATGGATGGATGAGTCCAGCAGTCTCAATGAGTTACTCATCAGGAAAAGGAAGCCTCTCCTCCCAGATTCTTGTGTGCACTGGGACTGAGAGAAAAAGCGGTGACTTCATAAGAGCCTGAGCAAGACCTACCTGCTGGTCTTGGAGCATTTCCTGGGGAGGTGGGGGATGGCTCTGGCTCACTTCAGTGACATGGACACTGGTGAGAGAGGTACCTGGGAGTACTCATTGGGGTGAGCTCTCCTGGAAGCGGCCATTTGACAGCAAGACCTGGCCCCACCCAATGGCCTGTAGGCTCAAGTGCTGGGATGCCTCAGGCCCAACAACCAACAGAGCAGAAACACAGCCCACCCATCAGCAAACAGGCTTCCTAAAGTAGTGTTGAGCCCAAAGCTGCTCTAAACACCCCTTGACATGTCCATGCCCACCAGAGGGAAAAGACCCAGCTCCACACACCTGCAGGCAGGAACCAGGCCCTCCCACAAGGAAGCCTGCACAAGCCTCTTAGAACAGCCTCACCCACCAGGGAGTAGACCCCAGAAGGAAGCGGAACTACAATCCTGTAGGCTCTGGAACAGAGACCACAAACACATAAAGTCAGACAAAATGGGATGGCAGAGAAATATGTTCCAGACAAAGGAACAAGATAAAACCCCAGAAAAACAACTAAGTGAAGTGGAGATAGGCAATCTACCTGAAAAAATAATTCAGAGTAATGATAGTAAAGATGATACAAGATTTCAAAAAAGAATGGAGGCACAGAATGAGAAGATACAAGAAATGTTTAAGAAAGATCAAGAAGATCTAAAGAAGAGAGTTGAACAATACAATAATTGAAAAGAAAAATACACTAGAAGGAATCAATAGCAAGATAAAAGACGCAGAAGAACAGATAAGTGAGCTGGAAGACAGAATGGTGGAAATCACTGCCACAAAACAGAATAAAGAAAAAAAGAATGAAAAGAAATGAGGACAGTCTAAGAGACCTCTGGGACAACATTAAACAAACCAGCATTCGCATTATAGGGGTCCCAGAAGGAGAAAAGAGAGAAAGGTCCTGAGAAAATATTCAAAGAGATAAGAGCCAAAAACTTCCCTAATATGGAAAAGAAGTCACCCAAGTCCAGGAAGGGCAGAGTGTCCCATACAGGACAAAACCAAGGAGGAACATGCTGAGACACATATTAATCAAACTGACAAAAATTAAAGACAAAGAGAAAATCTTAAAAGCAGCAAAGGAAAAGCAACAAAAAACATACAAAGGAATCACCATAAAATTATCAACTGATTTTTCAGCAGAAACTCTGCAGGCCAGAAGGGCATAGCACAATGTATTTAAAGTGATGAAAGGGAAAAACCTATAACCAAGAATACTCTACCCAGCAAGGCTCTCATTCAGACTTGACAGAGAAATCAACAGCTTTACAGACAAGCAAAAGAATTCAGCACCACCAAACCAGTTTTACAACAAATGCTAAAGGAAAAACTCTAGGCGGAAAAGAAAAGGCAACAACTAGAAAAAAGAAAACAAATGGGAAAGCTCACCTGTAAAGGCAAACATGTAGCATAGTCAAGATATCATCCACACAAAAATATGATATCCAAACAAGCAATCATGAGAAGAGGAGAATACAAATTCAGGATATTGGAAATGCATTTGAAATTAAGTCAACCAACTTAAAACAAACTTTTATATATATAGACCACTGTATCAAAACCTCATGGAAACCATAAACCAAAAAACTACATTAGATATACACACAAAAAATAAAAAGGAATCCAAACACAACACTAAACATAGTCATCAAATCACAAGAAAAGAGAACAAAACAGAAAAGGAAGAAAAACAGCTTACAAAAAAAATCCAAAACAATTTTTAAAATGGCAATAGAAACATACATATTGGTAATTATCTTAAATGTAAATGAATTAAATGCTCCAACCAAAAGACATAGACTGGCTGAACAGATACAAAAACAAGACCCATGTATATGCTGTTTACAAGAGACTCACTTCAGATCTAGAAACCTGTACAGAATGAAAGTGAGGGGATGGAGAAAGGTATTCCGTGCAGATGGAAATCAAAAGGAAGCTGCAATAGCAATACTCATATCAGACAAAATAGACTTCAAAATAAAGACTGTTACAGGAGACAAAGAGGGACACTACATAATGATCAAGGGATCAATCCAAGAGAAAGATATAACAATTGTACATATATATATGTGCACACAACACAGGAGCACCTCAATATATAAGGCAAATGTTAAAAGATATAAAAGGAGAAATTGATAGTAACACAATAATAGTGGGGGACTTTAACACCCCAGTTACATCAATGGAGAGATCATCCAGACACAAAAATAAATGAGGAAACACGGCCCTTAAGTGACACATTAGATCAGGTGGACTTAATTGATATCTATACAGTGTTCCATCGAAAAGCAGCAAATACACATTCTTCTCAAGTGCACATGGAACATTCTTGAGGACAGGTCACATCTTGGGCCATAAGGCAAGCCTCAGTAAATTTAAGAAAACTGAAATCATATCAAACATCTTTTCTGAATACAACACTATGAGATTAGAAATCAACTACAAGAAAAAAACTGCAAAAACCACAAACACGTGGAGGCTAAACAATATGTTACTAGACAACCAATGGTTCGTTGAAGAAATCAAAGATGAAATCAAAAAATACCTAGAGACAAATGAAAACGAAAACACGATGATCCAAAACCTATGGGACAGAGCAAAAGCAGTTCTAAGAGACATATTTATAGCAATACCATTTTACCTCAGGGAACAAGAAAAATCTCAAATAAACAACCTAACTTTATACCTAAAGCAACTAGAGAAAGAAGAACAAACAAAACCCAAAGTTAATAGGAGGAAAGAAATCACAAAGATCAAGGCAGAAATAAATGAAATAGAAACAAAGAAAACAATAAAAGATCAATGAAATTAAAAGCTGGTTCTTTGAAAAGATAAACAAAATTGATAAAGCTTTAGCCATACTCATGAGGAAAAAAAGGAGAGGGCTCAAATCAATAAAATTAGAAATGAAAAAGGAGAAGTTACAAATGACAACACAGAAATACAAAGGATCATAACAGACTACTAAAAGAAAGTATATATCACTATAATGGACAAGGTACCACCTTCTAAGACTGAAGCAGGAAGAAATAGAAAACATGAACAGACAAATCACAAGTACCGAAATTGAAACTGTAATTTAAAAACTCCCAACAGACAAAAGTCCAGGACTAGATGGCTTCACAGGAGAATTCTATCAAACATTTAGAGAAGAGTTAACACCTATCCTGAAAATATTCCCAAAAAATTGCAAAGGGATGAACACTCTGAAACTCATTCCATGAGGCCATCATCACCAAAATCAGACAAAGATACCACAAAAAAAGAAAATTACAGGCCAATATCACTGATGAACATAGATGCAAAAATCCTCAACAAAACACTAGCAAACCAAATCCAACAATACATTAAAAAGATCATACACCATGGTCAAGTGGGATTTATCTCGGGGATGTAAGGATTCTTCAATATCCACAAATCAATGTTATACACCACATCAACAAAGTGAAAATAAAAAACATATGATCATCTCAATAGAGGCAGAGAAAGCTTTTGACAAAATTCAACACCCATTTATGATCAAAAACCCTCCAGAAAGTGGGCATAGAGGGAACATACCTCAACATAATAAAGGCCATATATGACAGATCCACAGCAAACACAATTCTCAACAGTGAAAAACTGAAAGCATTTCCTTTAAGACCAGGAACAAGGCAAGGATGTCCACTCTTGCCATTTATATTCAACATAGTTGCTAGCCATGGGAATCAGAGAAGAAAAAGAAACGAAAAGGAATCATAACTGGAAAAGAAGAAGTAAAACTGTCACTGTTTCCAGATGACATGATACTATACATAGAATATCCTAATGATGCTAACAGAATACTAATACAGCTCATCAATGAATGTGGTAAAGTTGCAGGATAAAAAACTAATACACAGAAATCTACTGCATTTCCATACACTAACAACAAAAGATCAGAAAGAGAAGCTAAGGAAACAATCCCATTTACCATCTCATTAAAAAGAAAATACCTAGGTATAAAACTACCTAAAAAGGCAAAAGACCTGTAGTCTGAAAACTATAAGATGCTGAAGAAAGAAATCAAAGATGACACAAACAGATGGAATCATATACCATGTTCTTGGATTGGAAGAATCAATATTGTCAAAATGACTATACTACCCAAGGCAATCTACATATTTAATGCAATCCCTATCAAATTACCAATGGCATTTTCGGCATATCTAGAACAAAAAATCTTAAAATGTGTATGGAAACACAAAAAACCCTGAATAGTCAAATCAATACTGAGAAACAAAAATGGAGCTAGAGGAATCAGGCACCCTGACTTCATACTATGCTACAAAGCTATACTAATCAAAAGAGTATGGTACTGGCACAAAAATAGAAACATTGATCAATGGAACAGGATAGAAAGCCCAGAAATAAACCCACACACCTATGGTCAATTAATTTACAACAAAGAAGGCAAGAATACACAACGGAGAAAAGACAGCCTCTTCAATAAGTGGTGCTGGGAAACGTGGACAGCCACGTGTAAAAGAATGAAATAAGAACACTCTCTAACACCATACAGCAAAATAAACTCAAAATGGATTAAAGATCTAAAATGTAAGAGGAAAACACAGGCAGAACACTCTTTGACATAAATGGCAGCAAGATCTTTTTTGATCCACTTCCTAGAGTAATGAAAATAAAAACAAAAATAAACAACTGGGACCTAATTAAACTTAAAAGCTTTTGTGTAGCAAAGGAAACTATCAACAAAATGAAGACAGCCCACAGAATGGGAGGAAATTTTTGCAAATGATGTGACCGACAAGAGATTAATCTCCAAAATATACAAACACTTCACACAGCTCAATATCAAAACAATAAACAACACAATCAAAAATGGGCAGAAGATCTAAATAGACATTTCTCCAACGAAGACATACAGATGGCCAAAAGGTACATGAAAAGATGGTCAACATCGCTAATTATTAGAGAAATGTAAATCAAAACTACAATGAGGTATCACCTCACACCGGTCAGAATGGCCATCATCAAAAGGTCTACAAACAATAAATGCTGAAGAGGGTGTAGAGAAAAGGGAACCCTCCTACATCGCTGGTGGGAATGTAAATTGGTGCAGCCACTATGGAGAACATATGGAGGTTCCTTAAAAAACTAAAAAGAGAGCTAACATATGATCCAGCAATCCCACTCCTGGGCGTATATATCCAGAGAAAACCATAATTCAAAAAGATACATGCACCACAATGTTCACTGCAGCACTATTTACAATTGTCAAGACATGGAAGCAACCTAAATGTCCATCAACAGATAAATGGATAAAGATGATGTGGTACATATATACAATGCAATATTACTCAGCCATAAAAAGAATGAAATAATGCCCTTTGCAGCAACATGGATAGATGAAGAAATTGTTATTCTAAGTGAAGTCAGACAGAGAAACACAAATATATGATAACACACATATGGTGGAATCTAAAAAAAATGGTACCAATGAACTTATTTAGAAAACAGAACCAGAATCATAGACTTAGAAAACAAACTTATGGTTACCAAAAGGGAAAGGTAGGGAGGGATAAATTAGGAGTTTGGAATTAACATACACACACTACTATATATAAAGTAGATAATCAACAAGGACCTACTGTATAGCACAGGGAGTTATATTCAGTATCTTGTAATAACCTATATAGGAAAAGAATCTGGAAACGAACAGATATATGTATATGTATAACTGAATCACTTGGCTGTACACCTGAAACTAACACAACATTGTAAATTAACTATACTTCAGTATAAAATAAAAAAAAAAATTTAAACAGAAGATACAAATAACTAAAATTAGAAATGAAATGAGGACATTACAACTGATACCACAAAAATAAAAAGAATTATAAGAGACTACTATGAATAATTATATGCTAACTAATTGGATAACATAAAAAACATAAATTCCTAGAAATCTAACCTACCAAGACTGAAATATACAAAAATATTAAAGATATTACTAGATCAATAATAAGTAAGTAATGAAAATGAATCAGTAATCAAAAACCACATAATAAAGTAAAATCCTGGACCAGGTAGATTCACTAAAAAATTCTATCAAACATTTAAAAAAGAAAGATCCCAAAGAAATATTTACACATTCATGTTCCTTGCATCATTATTCACAATAGCCAAAAGGTGAAGAAACTTAAAGGTCCATTAACAGGTGACTGGATAAAGAAAATATTGTATAGGTACACAGTGGGATATTATGCAGCCTTAAAAAAGAAGGGCATGCTGTCACGTGCTACAACATGGATAAAACTTTAGGACATTATGCTAAGAAAACATAATACTCTGTACTCCTTCATTAGAAAACAATTCAAGAAATAGGTGATTTCACACTGGTGGGCTATTTCAAGGAAAGGCACTAGGAGAACTTCTTTTGCAAGCTCCCTACTGGGCTTCACAAAGGTCGCAGTTAATCCTCATACCTGCCACTGGTAACCACATAGCAACGTATATTTTGTTTCAAAGAAGTTGTTCAGGGGCTTCCCTGGTGGCACAGTGGTTGAGAGTCGGCCTGCTGATGCAGGGGACACGGGTTCGTGCCCCGGTCTGGGAGGATCCCGCATGCCACGGAGTGGCTGGGCCCGTGAGCCATGGCCGCTGAGCCTGTGCATCCGGAGCCTGAGCTCCGTGACAGGAGAGGCCACGGCAGTGAGAGGCCCGCGAACCGCAAAAAAAAAAAAAAAAAAAAATTGTTGAAACCTTTTAAACTGTATTTCTATGCCTTTGAAATCTTAGTAAAGAACATTTTCTGTGTGAGGAAAAACAGGTGGTTAAAAAGTAATCCTGTAAAACGAAAAAAAAAAAGAGAAGAGAAAAGAAAGAAGACTACAAAGGTTTTAAGATACTGTATCAATAAAAGGCCACCAGATTAGATAAAAAGGGTCTGAGATTGATACAAGTCCAAAAACATCTCTGGGCTACCAACCAAATAAATAAATGGTTATTGGTTTAGGCCACTAAATTTTGGAGTGGTATGCTACACAGTAAGAGATAACTTACACTTATCTTAAAGTCTACTTTGATATTAATCTAGCTAAACAGGATTTTAGAATATTTTTATGGTATATTTTTTATAATCTTTTACTTTCATGACATATTTTTGACGTCAGTTGTAAGCAGAGCGAGTATGTACGTGTGTGTGTCTTACATCACACTCTGTCTTCGCTTTTAATTAAACTTTATCTTTGGATTTTAACTGCTGTACTTAGTCCCTCTGCATCTAATATAATTACTTACATATCTGAGTTGAAATATTTTATCTTAATTAGCTTTTAATTTGTTCCACATTTATGAAACAAAAGTTTAATGTACGTTTTTCTTTCCCTTTATTGCTTTCCTTTTGTTGATTATGCTTAAAATTCTGCTTTCCTACTTCTAATTGCCTTGTAATTTTGTAAGAATGTGATTTTAGTGTATGTGTTGACTTTGTACTGGGTCAGCTTAGCCACACTAAAAAACCTATCAACTCTTTAATAAGTCATACACTTCAATTTTTGTCACCTCTGCCAAGAGTTAGCTCAGCTTCCCTGCCTCATATTCACCTCTTCAGAACCAATGACTTCCTTATGGGAAAAAATACCTTTATTTTATAACTTATATCTTAAAATTTTAATATCTCAAAATTTTGTGGGTCTAATCTATGAGTTTTTGTTTTGCTAACCCTTGTACATGGTGGCTAAGTCTCTTATGGATTTTGAGCTCATATATGGCTGATATGAATCTGCAGGAATCCTGCTTGAAGTTGCATTCCTCCAGAGAGAAATACTACTTGCTTCCATCAGCTGCCCTCAGATCTACCAACCTGGGACAAATGTAGCCTCATAGCTTAGAATCTACTAATTGCCCATGCTGTATAAATTCAAAACCCAAACCTATACAAGACCTGAAGTACAGTCATGCATCCTCAATATGAGAATTTTGTTCATTTTCTGTCATTTCATTTACCTTGAACTTAGGAGAACAAAACATAACTTGTTTCCCTAGAACTTAGCTAGAACAAAACATATAACTTGCTTTCTCCCTTTGCTTAGAAGGAGTGGCATATTTGTTTTGTAGACTACCCTTCCAATTAGGCTGAGGCAATTAGATATTATTGTATGTAGGGGTAGGGTTTGGAGGAGTTCTAATCTATGCTTCCATTGAGGATGTAGTCCTTTTGAAAACAAGAAAAATAGCTGGCAAGCTTCAGAAAATGATAGTTCACTTTACAAAAGCAGTTAGAGAGCCCAGAATACAAAATAAATGAATTAACAAAAACTTGGTGTAGTCATAATTTTTAAGCATTCATTGCAAAAGCAAAATAAACTTTTATCAAAAAATGGTTTTAAAATTTTTATTATATCCTTGAAATCAGATTAAAGACGGTTGTTAAATCATTTAAAAATAACAATGCAAAAAAAAGAACCTACCAGATTTTTATCCACAACAATATACATATCAAGATATTGGGGAAATAACTTGAAATAGCCAGGTGTCTGAAAAACATACAACATGAGTCTTGAGAAATTTCCAAAAATTTGCCTTCTATTGAAATTATGTTCAGAGATAAACTGAGAGACGAGTTGATACTGATTAAATATTAAGGTGATTTTCAACTACAAAATTTATGTACTATTCAGAAAATTCCAGTCCAAAGCATGCTGTGATTAATAAGAATTTTCAATGAGACTCCAAGCTATACAAGAACCCAGGTATATTTCGATTTTTGCAGTAGCTGAAATTAGAAATATTAAGTTTCCTTTCCTTAGCCTTGTGATAATTTTTCATAGTAATCTTCCATGTGCGCAGATTTTCTGCCACCAATTATTAGAAACTACTTTTGACAAACAATGTAGTTTAGAAAAATGTTACTAAAGTTTACAATCATAGGCAGTTCACTAGAGCCAGGGAAGTTATTTATGGCAGCTTACAGGTCTTTGTGGAGGAAGAATTCATCAGTTTGCTTTACATGTACCTTATGTAAGCCACTGATATTATTCATTTCTGAATTCTCACATTAACAAAGACTCATTTAGAAATCTAGATCACATATTATTTTCACCTAAATTACCAGAATAATTGAGGAAAAGGAATAATTTACATTAATTATCCAAATGCCCACACAAGAAAATTAGTTTTTTGCTTTATTTAATCTTATATTCACATATGTTTCCAAGGTTAATTACCTAAGTTTTTGCTAAACTTTCATCTAATAACAAGCATAACAAAGAACTTAATTTCTTTCTCCATCCATTTGAAAAGTCATTAGAGCCATCATGAAAAAGTAAAACAAATTTAAAATTTGCATATCACCAAATTTTGCTCTGAAAGTATTTTTCATTTCATAAAATTATACTGAAAAATTTAAAATTAAACAGTCCACACTTACTTCTGAACTTTTTCTGACTTGATACTGTGAGCTATCATAGATATAAGTGTCATTTTCCCATAACAGAGGAATATTAGTTATATCATTTTTTTCTTCATGAATCATGTGCATGAATCCTGATACAGCTTCCATTGGTTCAATTCCATATGAGATGTTTTTAAACTGCAATATTCCCCTGAATGTTAAAATAATCAAAACAAATCTGATATGATTCTACTGAAACTATGAGAAATGTTGATGTTGGCCAAAAATTTTTTTACGTTTAAAGTCACTTTATTTTTCTACTTATCTCTTTATTCTTTGAGGTGTTGCTCCAGAACTGGACCAGTAATAACACAGGATATGAATGGCTTTTTATTACAAATATTCTAATAAAAGTATTTTGATTATCTTAAAGAAAGAAGGTCAGTGGCACGCATCCATGTGCTAAAGGGGTTAAGACCTCTACCTAGGGTGTTGATTTTCTAAGCCAACCTTTAGGAGCCATAGACACTCTTTTCCTTGGTCTTAGGTCCCTTTCTTCTCTTTGAAATCTCTACCTCTCCTCTGACACTTCACGTCTTAAATCATTTATCTGTGTGGCTGAGTTAAAGGTGCTATGCGCCTAAGAATGACTATGAGCAGAGCCAAAGTACCTGTCAGACTCAGGCATTCCACACTGTCAACCATTCTAGGAAATTAAGACACGAGTTAAAACATAAAGAATTTGGGAAAACTAGATTAGTATGGAGAGACCCAATCAGCACCTCCCACACTCAAGATTGCTCAAAGCCTCAAGCAGCATATCCTGTTAGAATCAACAAGTAGCCTCCCATCTGGAATGGATGCTGCCAGGGTGACACACTTTATTTTATCAGTAATTCTGGTTCACGCCTTTGGGAATTGAAATAACAAAGGTGACTGTAAAACTAGAAAAGATACATAAAGGATCAACTTATAGACTAGCAAGATCTAGTACTGGCAAATGGAATGCCTTTAAACAGGCTACAACCTGAGTCCTGAACAAATGTTGAGTGATACAAGAGAATTTGGAAAACCTGCAACATATCCATGATAATTGCAATCCATCTGAAAAAAATACACAGAGAAAAACAAATGGATAAGTTCTTTTTGAAATGGACATCCCAGATATCTCACTTATACTTTTTACTTTCACTACCTTAGTACTTTAATATGAGTGGCCATTACCCAATGAAGTTGTGCCAGGTAGAAATAAGAACTAGTCCACTTATTCGATTTCAGTGAATGTGTAAAATAATATTCTAAACTTTCATACTATTTGTATTTTTAAAGAAAATCCAGAATAAGAAATCTGTAACAAAATACCTAAGTCTTACCTGAGCTAACAAAGGCTGAAAATGTTGGGTGTCATCTTTGTCATAAGAATAAACAACAGAAGCTGAAGATAAAAATGATCTAGGAAGAAATCCCCAAAACATGGTCAAATTGTGAACAGAAGACATAGAAAAATTATTCTTCATAATACAAATTTTCCTTTTGAGGGAGAAATTTAAAGTAGTGCATTATCTTGGCATATCCTATTGCCCCAATGCTTGTCATTTACAATAAATTAGGGGCAGAGGGAGGCATTTTAATTATAGTGACACATAATACTAAAATGCATGATCATGAACGGTCTAAATTGCTAGAAATATCAAATAGCGAAATAACATAGGTCTCAATTTCCAACAAAGAACTTTCAATTCTCTGTCATTATTGCTCATTAATTCCAGATTTTAAACTTGAATCTCAAAATTAAAATGTAGGGTTAGGACAGAATTTTGAAAGATTTTTTAGCATCACTACAAATTCATATTCACTAAGCTTAACTAAGTACCAATTCTTCCCAATAACCTGGGTCTGAATTTTCTTTCATTCTCCTCAGTAATTATTCAGAAACTTGACACCGCTCCTGTCAATCATCTCAATAACTTCCATGTCACCTCATCAGATCACCTGTACCCATCCTCACTCCTTATATTTATTCCCAGAGAATGACTACTTCTTTTGCTCAAAGCAAACACTTGTGCTATGCATCCTATTCTGCGCCATGTATTGAAGATACATACTTTATTGGTACTGTAATTTCAAACTCTTCCTCTCTACTGGTTTTTATCTTAACACTATTGAAAAGTTTATTGTCAAGTCATTATCATCCTAAATAACTCTCCCTTGGCCCTGTGTCCTCCTCTAGCTATTCCCTACATATTTTCAATTCTCAACAGATTTTACCAAAAGAGTGGTCTACACACAGTTTCTTTGCTTTGTCAATTCTTACTCACCCTGAACTGCTCTGGAAAAGATTCATAACCACCAGAATGTCAAATCCAAGAGACAGTTTTAAAATTATCATTGCACTGGACTTCTAGCATTATTTTGAAAACTGTGACCACTCACTCTAATCACTTAATTTACATCACACATCACTCTTCTGCTTCTCTTCCTACCTCCCTGACCCTTCTAGCTTGATCTCTTTCGGTAGAACCGAAAAGAGAAATATTGGTCTTTCCCAAGATTCCGTCTTTAGCCACAGTATATTTGTAAGCACTCTGTAAGCTCTCATTTAAAAAAAATTACACCAAACTATTGATTACTGCTAAATCTATATCCCTATTGCCAATCTCTCCTTAGAGATTCAAATTTCTACATTCATATACCTAAGGGGAAAAAAAACCCACTTGAATATCTTATAAGCAATGCAAACCAAACTCACCCCTTCCTCACATAAATATCTCCTTCATTAATATCCCTCATTTTATTACACTATAACCTACCAATTTTCTTAAGCAACAACTAAATTATCCAAGATTCCTCACTGTTTCCCAATCATTCTACCAAATCTATCCTCAAGGTTTACTGAATTTTTCTTTCCAGCGCTATGATCATTGTTCAAGCCACTATCATCACTCACCCAAACTATTATATAATCATACAATTAGACACCTTACCTCCACTTTTACCCCCTCAGAAACAGCCTATAAAGACTCAACGGACCTATATAAGTACATGCTTAAAAACATTTTGGCTTCTAATACCCTTATCATGGCATTCTAGATCTTCTACAGTCCGGCTCCTGCCTACTTTTCCAAAATGTTTTACTTCTATCCTCAATAAACATGTCCTTCAGTCATTCACACTACTTTTTGCACACCACAAAAATCCAGTCTGTCTCACACCTGCACATGATTTCCTTGAAACAGAATGTCCCCCAACACTACCTCACTTCTTCACAGAGCTAACTATCTTCGCTCAAGTCATCTCTTTCCAAAAAGCCTTCTCTGATTTCCAAAGAATACTATCTACACATTTATCTTAATAATGCATTATAAAACAGTTCTCCATTTCTCTATTGATGTGTTTGAATATATCTTTCTATATTATAAATTATTTACCTGTGCCCATGTTTTATTGCCTTTTGTATGCCTATGACTTTACCCAATAACTGATATACAATAGGTATCAAATGTACATATGTATCAAATATACATTTGAATTGAAATAATCCTATTTGTAATTATTTTTAAAAATCAAGAAACCAAAAAATTAAAATTTGAAAAGATAAAATACTTACTGCTTTTTGAGATGGATAAAATATGGTTTTCCTTCTATTGTAATGATATAAGCAACCTGTATATGAGCATCCAAAAAAATTTCAATAACACGTGTAAATAATATATGCAAAAAATGTTTTCTTCAAGTTATGCTCTTAAAACTGACAAAATTAGGAACAATATATAACTATCATATGTGCTTCCCTTCCCATGTGGATGTTGGAATCTTCAGGATTCTGAATTGAATTGCCTCCTATTCACCGTTACTCACATATCTGAGGGACAAGCTTGCTGATAATTACCTTTTGGCTTAGACACACACCACCAATTCACCATGCCCAAGGCAAATGCCAAGATGCCCACCTCACTTGAGAGAAACCTTTGCTTGCTTACTCCCAGACCTCCTGGGAAGTAAATTTTCCTGCTCATTGGAAGAGACACTCCTAAAAGATAGAACTACAAGAAACCTACTACATCTCTAGCAAGGTAACACAATAAGTACCATTGCACTTTGTTTATCGAATGCAAACAATGAAATTCCTCTGGAATAGAAGGTAGGAGAGGATAGAGGAAGGGCAGAGACACGTCTAGAGAACCCTCTAGAAGATAACAGAAAATATAAGATTCATTAAATTATTTATTTGGTTAATTTAAAAAACTTATTTTAGCAAGAGAAGTAGCCATTTAAAAGTTTTCAGTTCTTTAACTTTCTATTAGAAAAGAGCAAGATTCATTGCAGCAGATAAATGTTCTGAGAAGAATCATTTGAATGGCACTCTACAAAGTCTAAGTGGACTCTTGAGGGGACCTGAAAATTGCACCCTCTAAAAATGCCTTCTTATTAAATAAATATGATGAAAAAATAAAGGAGAATATGATAGCACCAATAAAGTTTTAAATCCACATGTCTTACAAAGCAAAACAACAACAAAACTAGGATGCAATTAACAAGAAATGTACAAAACTGACAGGAGAGAAAAACTCAAAAAAGACATCATCCAGAGCTTCTACAACTTTTCATACACAGCATCCAACTGTTTGGAATTGTGTCCCCCTCCACCCAAATTTACATGTGAATTCCTAACCTCAGTCCCTCAGAATGTGACCTTATTCAGAGACAGGGCCTTATCAGAGGTAATCAAGTTCAGGAGAGGTCATTAGTGTGAGCCCTAATCCAATGTGAGCAGTATCCTTGTAAAAAAAAGTAAATCTGGACACAGACATACACAACAGGAGAATCCCACATGAAGATTCATACGAAGACATCTATCTATAAGCTAACAATAGAGGCCTGGAGCAGAACCACCCCTCAAAGTCCCTAAAAGAACCAACCCTGCGAACACCTTGATCTTGGACTTCTAGCCTCCAAAACTATGAGACAGTAAGTTTCTGTTGTTTAAGCCACATTGTTCATGTTTCTTTGTTATGGAAGCTCTAGTAAATGAATACACCATTTTTTCCATTAAAAAATTACAACAAATGCTAAAGAACAAGATCAAATTTTTAAAAATACAAATAAAAAATAGAGAATAATAACAAAGCCACAGTAATATCTATAAAATAACCATGATTAAAATGAGAAGATGGAGAATTTCAGTAGAAGTATAGAATCTTTAATAAAGGAATTAAAATCAGAAAGACATTTCTGATTTTATAGAAGAAAAAATCAATATCTATTATTAAAAATTCAATAAAAGGGTATAAGAGAATATTAGACATAGCAGGGGATAAGATTGGTGACAGGAATATAGGTCAGTAGAAAATATCCAGATTGCAACACAGAGAGAAAAATATGAAAAAGAAAACAAGAGAAATGTGACCAATGAAAAATGTCTAACACTCATGTAATTATAGTCCAAAAAATATGATAAAGATAAGACTAGGAAAGAAATGACATTTTAAAAATTCATGGCTGATATTTTCAAAGCTTATGAAAGGTATCAACCCACAGGCTCAAAATATTCTATTATTCTAAATCAGGATGAACACAAAGAAAGTAAACCTAGGCATGTCATGCTCAAACATTTAAAACAAAAGACAAAGAGAACATACTCAAAAATCAGTAAGAGAAAAATGACCCATTACTTTCAAAATAATTCTTAATAAATTATGTGTGGATGGATCTAGAGACTGTCATATAGAGTGAAGTTAAGTCAGAAAGAGAAAAACAAATTTTGTATATTAACGCATATATGTGGAATCTAGAAAAATGGTACAGATGAACCAGTTTGCAAGGCAGAAATAGAGACAGATGTAGAGAACATACGTATGGACACCAAGGGGGGAAAGTGGCGGGGGGGGTGGTGGTGGGATGAACTGGGAGACTGGGATTGACATATATATACCAATATATATAAAATGGATAACTAATAAGAACCTCCTGTATAAAAAATAAATTAAATAAAATTTAAAAAATAAATAAATAATGTGTAACTCTACGACTGAAACAATGGACACCAGAAGGCAATGGAATGACACCTTTAAAGTTTTGAAAGAAAAGTAGGAGTACGTATACTAAGTTATATTAAGACTTCTAATAAAGCTACGGTAATTAAGGCAGTGGAATATGGGTCAAAATAGGAAGAACAGTCCAATGGCACAGATGATAAAAGGATCAAGCCAACAAGAAGATATAACAATTGTAAATGTATATGCACTCAGCACAGGAGCACCTAAATGCATAAAGCAAATACTAACAAACACAAAAGGAAGAATTGAGAGTAACACAATAACAGTAAGGTTTTTAACACTCCACTTACATCAGCGGACAAATAATACAGACACAAAATTAATAAGGAAACACTGGCCTTAAATGACACATTACAAAATGCACTTCAGAGATACTTACAGAACATTATATCCAAAAGCAAAAGAATACACGCTCTTTTCAAATGCACTTGAAACATTCTCCAGAATAGATCACATATTATGCTAAAAACAAGTCTCAGTGAATTTGAGAAAATTGAAATCACATCAAGCATTTCTTTTCCCAACCACAGAGGTATGAGACTAGAAATCAAAACTAGAAAAAAACTGCAAAAAACACAAACATGTAGAGTCTGAACAATATGCTACTAAACAACTGATGTGTCACTGCGGAAATCAAATAGGAAATCAAAAAATACCTGGAGACAAATGAAAATGGAAACAAAGTGATCCAAATTCTATGGAATGCAGCAAAAGCAGTTCTAAGAGGGAAGTTTCTAGTGATACAAGCCTATCTCAGGAAACAAAATCTCAAATAAGCAACCTAACCTTACACCTAAAGGAACTACAAAAAGAAGAACAAACAAAACTCAAAGTTAGTATGAGGAAAGATAATGAAAAGATCAGAGCAGAAATAGATGACATAGAGACTTTTAAAAAAAAAATGAAACTAAGAGCTGGTGCTTTGAAAAGATAAATAAAATCAATAAAACTTTAGCCACACTCATCAAGAAAAATGAGGGCCCATATAAAATCAGAAATAAAAAGGAAGTTATAACAAACACACCAGAGCTACAAAAAATCATGAGAGTACTGTGAACAATTATGCACCAATAAAATGGACAATCCAGAAGAAATGGATAAATTCTTATAAATGTACAATCTACCAAGACTAAATCAAGAAGAAATACAAAATATGAACAGAATTGTAATGAACTGAATCAGTAATTTAAATAAACTCCCAACAAACAAAAGTCCAGGACCAGATAGCTTCACAGATGAATCCTACCAAACATGAAGAGTTAACACTTGTCCTTCTCAAACTATTCCCAAAAATTAAAAAGGAAGGAACACTCCCTAACTTATTCTATGAAGCCAACATCAGCCTGATACCAAAACCAGACAAAGACATCACACACACAAAAAAATTATAGGATAACATCACTGATGAACATAGAGGCAAAAATCCTCAATAAAATATTAGCAAACCAAATTAAACAATATATTCAAAGGACCATACACCATGATCAAATTGGATTTATGTCAAAGACACAAGGATATTTCAATATCTACAAATCAAATATTGTGATACACCACATCAACAAATTCAAGAGTAAAAATCATATGATCATCTCAATAGATGCAGAAAAAGCTTTTGACAAAACTCAACATCATTTATGATACCTCAACATAATAAAGTCCATATCGGACAAGCCCACAGCTAACATACTCAATGGTGAAAAACTGAAAGCTTTTCCTCTAAGACTAGGAAAAAAACAAGGATCCTCACTCTCATCACTTTTATTCAACATAGTACTGGAAAGCCTAGCCAGAGTAATCAGACAAAAAATAAATAAAAGAAAATCAAATTGAAATGCTAGAACTACAACAGTCACTGTTTCATACAACATGATACTATATATAGAATATCGTCAAGAGGCCACCAAAAAACTATTAGAACTAATAAATGAATTCAGTAAAGTTGCAGGATACAAAACTGATACACAGAAATCTGTTGCATTCTATACACTGACAATAAACTATCAGAAATAAAAATTAAGAAAACAATCCAATTTACAATTGCATCAAAAAGAATAAAATACCTAGGAATAAATCTAACCAAGGAGGTAAAAGACCTGTACTCAGAAAACCATAAGACACTGATGAGAGAAATTGAAGATGACACAAACAGATGGAAAGATACACTGTGTTCATGGATTCCAGGAATTAATATTGTTAAAATGACCATACTACCCAAGGCAATCTACAGATTCAGTGCAATCCCTATCAAACTACCAATGGCATGTGGCTAGAAGAGCCATACTCAAATAACTAGCTTCTGCAAGTTAGCAAATCAATGACAGCCCAAAGTTTCTGAAAGTCAGCCAATCAGTGACAGCCACAGCTTCTAGATAGGAGTAAGTGCCTCTCTCCTCTGACACTGCACTGATGAGGATTCTGAAAGTGAGAAGGCCAGCAAGTACTCTTCCTGTACTAACTGCACTAACACAGCTGAAAGCCTGACAGCACCTAAACACTCTCACTTCAGAAAGCCCATGGCTCCCTGACACCAGGCTTCCCAAAACCTTACATAACATTAACTCTGGCTTTCTTCAGAAAGACTGTGTTTACAACTGGCCCTTACAGGCAAATTGGAAGTTCCCCATTTTTTAAAATAACATATCAAGTTCAGTTTATAGTTTGTTCACAGGTTCACAATCTTTTCAACAGTTCAGCTCATTTATGATTAGTTATGAGTTTGAACGTGTGAGTTTCACTGACACAGCTGCAAGATTTTCAAATTCAATATTTTCAATTCTTTTTGAAATGTTTTGGAACTACTACCTATATTTTTATATGTGTATATTTAAACCCCAAAATGTCAAAAGGCAAGTGCAAATTTTGTAATGAATTTGCTAACAGTAGAAACTCCTCAACTGAGGAAAAAGTCCTTTTGAAGCTCTTTGTGCAGTTTGCAATTGTTCACTAAACATCAAAATGGTGGAAAGTCAAATATAAACCAGCACATACTAACAGCTAGGCAAAAAAAATAAATGGTTTCCTCCTACAGTACCAAAGAAGGTCATATAACAAATTTGGGGGATTAAGAAAAATTCAGAGGAAGAAGATGTAAGACTTGTAGCAGGCACTGTACTGGTTTTCCACTCTGTGTATCAGCAGTCTTTCTGCCCAAACGTCTCGCTGAATGCACAACTACCAGAAGTACCTTTTGATTCCAAAATTGCAAGCAAATTTTCAAGTGCCAAGTTAAAATCCACTGCCACTATCAAAGAAGTAACACCAGCTGGCCCTATGTTTAACACCTGTGGACCCTCATCCTGTAAATATCTATCTAAATGGGTCCATTTTACCCAAGATGATTTAAAATTACACTGGCCAAAATGAAGAACTTTTGACATTCCCAAATTAGTTTATCTCCACATGCAATTGGGAAAAAAAAAAAAGTGTAACAACTAGGCAAAATGAGTGGGAAGCTTATTTAATTGGTATCTAGAGCCTCTAAACACAACATGGAGAAAATTGTTCCCCTCCAAGCTATGGCTGAAAAGCTGACCCAGACTGTCTCTTAACTTGAAAAATCAGCTCATCTTTCTCACTTTCACTCACTGATCACTTTCAGCTCTTCCCTGACTAACTGAAAGTTGAGGTAAGTAGCTGCGGGCAAATCCGCAGGCCTAGGACTTGGGGCGGGGCCCAGAAAACTCAGTAATCAAGATAAGTACTATTTCAATGCAATACTTTAAACAATCAAAATTAATGCAAAACTTCCGTGATGGAAAAAAATATCAATACCTTCAAGGAAGACAGGATCTGACCTGGTCTAACCTCATTCAGCCTCATCCTAATCCCAGTTCTTTGCTACTCCCTTAAATTCTGCACCTGAGTCAAGCACTTTACTTGCCTTTCCCTAGTGCTGGCCCCGGTGGATCCTCCTTAGAATCCTTCATCCTCAACAGAAACACACACACACAGGGTCACACACACAAATACACATCAAAATGCTCCTCCCTGTGAACCTGGCCTGAGTGGTCAGCTGTGCCTCCAAGAGCTGGAGCCCACCTTCAGCTACTAGGGTCTTGATATTAAAAGCAACTTAACACAATTTAAGAAATAAAAATATTTTTTCCCAATTACATTAGTTTCTGGATGTTCTATTGCCTCGGATGTTGAAATCTTTTCAGGAACTGTGGTCTGCAGAAAGGTTTTATGAGGATCTAAAACAAAAAATAAGCAGTTGCTGTGATACTTGTAATCTTGCATTATTCATTTCTAAACCCAATTCATTTGTTTCTCTACATTACCAAGTTTTTCTTATAATCTATGCATCTACTTTTCCTTTCTGCTGTCCTTCGGTCATTCTTACCGATAAATTTCTTAAGCCTTGTCAAATCTTAACTTTTTATTCGCTACACACACACACACACACACACACACACACACAAAGTCAGACTGCTGTAGGGAGAAAAAGGCCACACCTTTCATTTCTGTCCGTTTTACAGACAAGGAAACCACCCCACGGAAATGAAAAGATTTCCCCCGGAGTCTGCCTCTCTGCCTCCTTAGCTGCAGACCTCGAGGCCAAGGGTCGGGAGGCTGTGGGGGGTGAAGGCGAGGGGCGAGGGGAGGGAGGGAGTACTGAGCCTGGATCCTGGACCAACGAGGGCAGCCCCCCGACAGAATAAAACGAGGGGAACGGTCTCTGGACTCACTGCGGCCCCCGTGCAGCCCGCCTAGGCCAGTGAACAGGACCAGCAAGAGGAACATTGCTCCGCTGACTTGGAGCCGCCCTGGCGCAACAGCGACGTCCGTTGCGCTGAGGGCGGAGCGCGGGAGCAAGACGCGCGCCAGCAGGGGTCGCACGGGGAAAGCGCCGGAAGGAAAGAGCCGGCGGAGCGCTCGGCGGCCTCGGGCCGCGGCGGGCGCGCGCGCCCAGCGTGCCGCGGATGGGCCGGTAGGGCGTGGGGGAAACTTTCGCTCCCTAGTTAAGGAAGGAAAAGCCGCGCGAGTTCCAGTTCTCAGATGAAGCGGGTGCCTGGTTTTGTTTGCGTCTTTTCCTTAGGCCGGCGGTTTTTGTTTTTGTTTTTGTTTTTGCGGTACGCGGGCCTCTCACTGTTGTGGCCTCTCCCGTTGCGGAGCACAGGCTCCGGACGCGCAGGCTCAACGGCCATGGCTCACGGGCCCAGCCGCTCCGCGGCATGTGGGATCCTCCCGGACCGGGGCACGAACCCATGTCCCCTGCATCGGCAGGCGGACTCTCAACCACTGCACCACCAGGGAAGCCCAGGCCGGCGGTTTTTGAAGTAATTTCTAATCCCAGTGAAGAGAAGGAGCAAGGATGAAAATGCTCAAGTTACTGACAGCAAACAAGGTTCCTCCTAGTACATTACTTACCGCAGGAGGCGGCAAAATGCGTGTATTTGCAAAGACTGGTGCGAACACGGTGGCTTCTCTACATTTCATGGTTGGATATGCCATTGCTAGACAGCCATGGAATGCAGAAGACCCCATATACGATCCTTGTCCGAGTATAGACTCTTCCAAAAAATCTTCCTTAGTACCCTAAGTTATTATTGCCACACTCTGTAATCTTGCAGCCCCTAGTTTTTACGTGTTTACCTAGCCCTTTGTACGTTCTGCGTCTATTAGGACCAAGAACAGTTTGATTTCTTGACGTCTGTAGGCGTTCTTTCCTTCGCAGATCCTAGCCCACATCACATTAAATACATTAAAATACAGCCATACTCGATCCTGACTCTAAGTTTGCTTTAACAAATGTTGAAATCATGTCTATAAATTCACTTTGAAACTGCTTGGCAGTCCTGAAAAACCAAGAGAAGTTATTAGCAGAATAGAACAGTAACAATCTTTAAAAAGAATCAAGTGGCAGGAAATAAAGTCACAAGTGTTGGAATAAATAGTAGAATGGATACTTATCGCTTTGTGGATTTGCAGTTTGGAATATCCGATCGACAAACTCTCCCAGGAAGGAACAAGAAAGGATTTTTAAAAATAGAAAATACCAAAATAAAATTAAGAGGTAAGGAGAATAGAAGTAGAACTGTTAATAATAGCATTTTCCAGAAAGAGAAAAATTTAAATAATTAGGAGGAAATATTTAAAGGGATAATGGGGAAAGTTTCTCTTAACTTGAAAAATAAGAGAATGACTTAAGAAAGGACCCAGGTGTTAGAAACTGGGCTTTGGAGGAAAAACAAATGTGAAATTTTAAATGACAGGAAAGATTCTGAAATCTTTCAGAGGAAAAGAACAGAGCACCTATCAAGGGACAAGAGTCAGATTGACATTAACAGCCATACTAGGTGCATGAAATCAGTGGGTTATTAAAGTGTTGACTTCCAAACAGCTAAGGATGGCAGTCACACTAAGCCAGCCTCTTGCATACACTTTTAGAGGAGGGCCAAAGAACTGAGTCAAGTGGGCATCACTGAAGACAGTACTCTTGGAATTTACCTGGACTCTACAGCTAAAATCAGACCACTGAATTGGTCAAATTATTGTACACTTGAGTTTCTGACAGTTCTGTCACTATTGCAAAACTAATTTCCTCTGTGGATACCGACCAGATTTCTAGTGTACATTAACGCTGGACAATGCTGTTGGTGTGCATGCAAAGCCTATAGCCTCTCTGACACATCGAACACCCTGAAAACAAATAAGTGTGTGCTTAAAATGGACACAGATAAAGGATATTGCCTTTGTATGGGTCTGGGCTAAAGCAGTGTAAGAATATCTTTAAGAAACTCATGAGTGTGGAGTTAGCTACAAAGTAGCTCTTGCCCAAGGTACCTACTGTTCCTATTGGCACTGCCTGTCACTTGCAGAGAGATTGCAGTGGGTCACTCACTCACCTAATCATTAAGGAAAAAGTATATTTTCACTTGAGCTAATTCTTATTTTTTGGGGGGCGGGTATAGTTGTTTCCCAATGTTGTGCTAGTTTCTACTGTACACCGAAGTGGAGTTCCCTGTGCTATACAGCAGGTTCTCATTAATTATCTATTTTATCCATAGTAGTGTATATATGTCAATCCCAATCTCCCAATTCATCCCACTGCCCCCCCCTTCCCCCTCTTCGTGTCCATATGTTTATTCTTTACATCTGTGTCTCTATTTCTGCCATTTACAGGCAACTCTGCAGGAGCTACATTATCCTTGATTCCATAGTACATGTTCAGAAAACACGTTTTTGCACCTGCTCTCTAGCTTTCACATGGTATATCCATGTCTGAGGTTGGCAAGGCTGGACCAAGGGTCTAGGCAGCTCAGCTGGGTTCAGGAAACTATTCCACAAGCCAATAAACTGCAGAGGGAGATTTGCAAATGTAGTGGCTGGAAAAGCCACAACGCTTCTCTTCAGATCTTCCTGGAGCTGACCTACTGCAAGTAGTTGTCACTCTGGCTGAAATCTGTTGTGTTATAGCCATGCACTAGCCGCTTGTATTATTGATTGTGAAATATCCTTTCATCAGGATCCACAGAGCGACATGCAAGAAAATAAAGAAGATATAAATAAGTGGAAATATCCCATTTTCGTGAATTGGAAGATTTATTACTGTTAAGATCAATACTACCCAAAGCTTTCTACCAGCTAAATGCAGTCATTATCCCAATGGCATTTTTTGCAGAAATTAAAAAACCCATCCTAAAGTTCATTCGGAATCTCAAGAAGCCCAAATACCCAAAACAATCAAAGAAAAACATGCAGGTATCACACAAGTTATTTCTGCTCAGTCAAGCTTTCAGTAGTCTGTTTTTCAAAGAGAACAACCTGTAGTACAAGACTGTTTAGAGAAGGCCCAATTTAAACATCTCTATGGATGAGAATGAAAATAATATGTACAGTACAAATTTAGTCACCTGCCATCAAAAGAAAGTATTTGAGTTGGCAAAAATGATCCCAAACCACGTGATTTGGCATCTGAAGACACCTTCTAACAAAAAACTGTAACCTCCTAATGATAACATTTCTGGATACAAAGAGAACTACATAGAGAACTACATAAAGCTTTCTGTAATGGTGGGACTTGGTAGGCACAGGCAAGACTCAAAAGCCAAATGCTAACTTTCACCCAGTACTCAAAGTTTCTCTCAACTTTGAAGTAAAGTTATGTAGTCAGAATTTTCCCTTCTAGGTTAAAGTTTTTCTCTCAGCTTCTTGGGAAACGTCGGCTAGGTATCCAAACAGTTTTTAGATCACACTTGTGGTGGGCCTATTTCATGAAATTTAAATTAATTTTTCCTTGAGCAACCAAATAGGAGAAGCACCATTCCTGCCTCCAAATCTCTTCTAGACTTCAGGTGAAAACAGAAAAAAAGAAAAAAGAAATGACCCCCAAACCCTGGAAAAGTTCAGTAAGCCCAGAATTATGGAGGATATTCCAATATAATTTATCAAGGAGAACATATAAACCACTGTACGTGAGCTTCAATATTGGAATAGGAGCAAATTTCCTGTTGGCATATTTGGCCAAAGAAGACACAGAGAAGCTAGAAGAGCACAGGGATTTAATTGAATTTTTTGTGTTTAACAATTCCCTGAACCAAAAACCCAAGAAGGTACTGTTACATCCGATTGGCTAAAAGAAAGCCTCAATTAAAAATCACCTTGTAATTAAGTGGTAGTGTTCCCAATTATAGGATTCACAGAGGCCATCGGTGCTGTAACCTAATATGGCCAGGTTAAGGACTATGGAACTCAACTGATTCAATCATTTGAAAGAGTATTGTGTGAAATATCACATCCTGCGCATTCACACAGATGCACGTAACTATTCGATTGGATATTCCAGAACTTCTCCAAAGAAGTTAAAATTAAAACCAAATATGATGACTCAGTTAAGGATTGTGAAGAAGCTACTTCCATAATACCTTAGTTAAATACTCAGATCCTATAAGCAGAATTTTCTGTCACTGTTTAATTACAGAGAGAAATAATTAGAAAACTGGTAGAAATGTAACAGGCCAAGATTCAAAAAGCCTACCTTAGACTTTCATCTTTTAAATATATACTTGGACAGATTCTTACAGAAAGCATTTCTGGGGTTAGAGAGACCAGCCGAAAACAGAATAGAAAGGATCCTGATCCTTTTTCCAGCCTGCTCATAAGCATCCCAAAAGCCCATGAAGCCCTTGCTTGAACTTTTGAAAAGAAGACAAGATCTTGGATATTATGAAGTTATAAAGCTTACTAGATCTCCAGCGATCTGAAAACAATAAGCAAATCCTTCTACAATACTTATTACATTTAAGAAATTATCACGGCAGTCTTTGCCAATTGAAAAGAACGCAGTCCTCCTCAGAGTGAATATTACAAATGTGCCAAGCTCCAAGATAAATTCTTCGTCACTGAAATTAAGGAAAATGGATTGACAATAATTTTCTCCTCTTCCTTAAAAGCTGGTTAGTGTATTTACATATACGTTTGGTGGTTTCATTTTAAAACAAAATTGGATACCTAAGCTTCTGCACCCATTTCCAATGTGGGAAGGGGGGAAGTTTACCCACACCAGCAAGCAATTCTCTGACACCCGCTGCGTGTGCTACTATTCAACTCAATTCTAACACTGTTTATGTGGAGATAGTGCCAGACCCCACAGATGAAGGGTTCAACCCCAAAAGACTGCCCCCTCCCCTCACACTTCAGATACCAATCCCAAATCCACGTTGTCACCTGTGCTTCTGACAAACCAGCTGTCAACTGCAGGTTCCCACGATGCCCTCCTTGAGTTTGCTACAGTGGCTCACAGAACTCAGAGTAACATAAGTAACACATTACTTATTAGATTACCTATTTATTATGAAAGGACTTAACTCAGGAACAGCCAGCTAGAAAAGATGAATAGGGCAAGGTATGGGAAAAAGTCAAAAGCCATCTTGCCTTCTCCAAGTGCACCACTCTCATTGTATCTCCGTTGTATCTGGTGTTCACCAACCCAGAAGCTCTCTGAACCCCATCCTTTTGGGTTATTATGGAGGCTTCATTACATAAGCATAATTGATTAAATCATTGGTCACTGGTGATTCAACTCAATCTTCAGCTCCTCTCCCCTCCCTGAAGGTGTGGGGGGCGGGTGGTATACATTCATTCAATCACATCTTCTTTACCCATTCATCCATTGATTGACACAATTTGTTTCCATATCTTGCCTATTGTGAATAATGCTGCAATGAACATGGGAGGGCAGATATTTTTTCCAGATCCTGTTTCCCTTTTATATGGGTATATACCCAGAGGTAGACGGATGGATCATAATGGTAGTTCTATTTTTAATATTCTGAAGAAACTTAATACCATTTTCCATAGTGGCTGTACCAATTTACATTCTAACCAACAGTGCGCAAGTGTTTCCTTTTCTCCACATCTGTGCCAACACTTATCTCTTCTCTTTTCGATAATAGCCAATCTAACAGGTGTGAAGTCTCACTTTAGCTTCAATTTGCGTTCCCTGATTTGCATTCGCTGATGATTAGCTATGTTAAGCATCTTTTCATATAGCTGTTGGCCATTTGGATGTCTTCTGAAAAATGTCTCTTCAGGTCTTTGGCCAATTTTTTAGTTGAGTTGTTTTTTTTGATATTGAGTTGTATGAGCTGTTTGTATATTTTGGATATTAACCCCTTATTAGTCATATCATTTGCAAATATTTTCTCCCATTCAGTAGGCTGTCTTTTCATTTTGTTGATGGTTTCCTTTGCCGTGCAAAAGATTTAAGTTTAATTAGGTCCCATTTGTTTCTTTTTGCTTTTATTTCCTTTGCTTAAGGAGACAGACCCCAAAAAATATTGCTATGATTGATGTCAAGAGTGATCTGCCTATGTTTTTCTCTAGGAGTTTTATGGTTTCTGTTCTTATATTTAGATCTTTACTCCACTTTGAGGGTTGCTTTTTTTTTTTTTTTTGTAGTATATGGTGTAGAGAATGTTCTAATTTCATTCTTTTACATGTAGCTGTCTAGTTTTCCCAGCACCGCTTATTGTCTTTTCTCCATTGTATATTCTTGCCTCATTTGTTGTAGATTAATTGACCATAGTTGTGTGAGTTTATTTCTGGGCTTTCTATCCTGTTCCATTGAACTATATTTCCGTTTTTGTGCCAGTACCATACTGTTTTGATTACTGTAGCTTTGTAATATAGTGTGAAGTCAGGGAGCCAGATTCTTGCAGCTCTGTTCTTTGTTCTCAAGATTACTTTGGCTGCTGGGGTCTTGGGTGTTTCCCTACAAATTTTTAAATTATTTGTTCTAGTTCTGTGAAAAATACCATTGGTGTTTTGATAGTCATTGCACTGAATCTGTAGACTGATTGGTTAGTATGGTCATTTTAACAGCATTAGTTCTTCCAATCCACGAACATAGTGTATCTTTCCATATGTTTGTGTTGTCTTCAGTTTCTTTCATCAGTGTCTTATAGTTTTCTGAGTACAGGTCTTTTACATCCTTAGGTAGATTTCTTCTAGGTATTTTATTCTTTTTGATGCAATGGTAAATGGGATTGTTTCCTTAATTTCTCTTTATGATAGATCATTGTTGGTATACAGAAATGCAACAGATTTCTGTATATTAATTTTATATCCTGCAACTTTACTTAATTCATTGATGAGCTATAGTGGTTTTCTGGTGGTGTTTTCTGGGTTTTCTATGTATAGTATCATGTCATCTGCAAACAGTGACAGTTTTACCTCTTCCTTTCCAATTTGGATTCCTTTTATTTCTTTTTCTCTTCTGATTGCTGTGGCTAAAACTTCCAATACCACATTGAATAAAAGTGGCAAGAGTGGGCATCCTTGTTTTGTTCCTGATCTTAGAGGAAATGCTTTCAGCTTTTCACAGTGAGTATGTTGTTAGCTGTGGGTTTGT